>NC_059474.1:2758979-4064479 GCF_018139145.2 Gymnogyps californianus
AATCTCCGTATGATGGATGTACAGCTCGCTATAAGCATAATTGGATGCACTTTACTGTAATTCTGTTTTAAAAGATCTCTGTGTGGGATTAAACGTTGAGCCAACAAAACATAGCATGGCCCATAAAACTCCGACAATTAACCGTTGTCATAAAATGCTGGGCTGTGCGCACAGATGTGTATAAAACAGGATAGCTTGAAGAAATGTAGGGTTTAAGGTATGGCCTACCTCATTTTTAATTACCGCTGGCTGCTGTTGCATGGAATATTGAGCCCAAATCAGTGCAGATGCCTAGGCACTAAAATGCTTATCAGTCTTGACACTTGGGTCCTTTCTCCTGGGTGTTTTATTGCTTCCTTGTGGTAGCTGATGAAAAGCTTTTTTTTTATTATTATTCTCTTCTGCCTCTCATCCTTCCAGCTTAGGTTTTGGTGGCAAGGCTTCTGTTTTCGGCAAATGTTAGTAGCTCCAACATGAAGGTGGGTCTTTATCTGAAGCTGGATGCTTTTGGACCTAGGATCTGCATTTTCTGGGGGAAGATCTGGTTTTTAGAGACTGAGACTTGTTCTGAAGTTACAATAAATGTGTACAAGTAAAATGTTAGGTCTGTACCCTGCTGCATATATTTTTGCAGGAGTCAGTACTGTGCTCCTGTCCCAAATGAAGTCCCTTTTCCCTGACACCCTTGCCTGAGGTCGGAGAGGGAGCCCCTACTACAGGAGCAGGGATGTTACCTTTCCTGTGCTGCAGGTGGAAAATCCAGGTTGATGCTCTGTTCCCTGGGAATTTGTGCCAGAGAGGATGAGGGGCATCAGTGAGTGTGGTGTGCAGCGTGGGGGACCTCTTTCCTCTCCAGACTGGTGTGCTACAAGCCCTGCTTATTTCATAGCTACCAGGTTAGCTGTCGAGTGGCTTGCAGGCTCATACATGGCTTTATGACTGCTTTCTTATTCTCTCACCTAGCTAGATGTGTATTAACCCTTCTATCTTAGTACTATCTGGTTGTGAATGTGAGACTACTGTCTCTTTTTTGTATTTTATATGTGAGCTTTTCCATAATTCCCTCTGGAGCCTGGGCTGCAGGCGTACATACCTGCATCCCTTCAGCCTGTTGCAGAAACATTGAACAAGGGGATTCAACCACTTGCTGCTTTCTCTGCAGCACGCTTGGAAATAAATCCCGCAAATGAATACAGCAGTTTGGTTTAGGTTGAGCCTTAAAGTTGGTGGGCAGGCACTGCAAGCCTCACTTGTTGCAGTGGGTCTGCGAAGTGTGCAGGGCTGCAGCCTTGCCATCGATCAGTGTTCTTATCTGCTTGGCAGCTCCCTTAAAACAGCCAGGCAAATATTTTCATTGTTTGGACCTTGTTCTTGCAGTTTGGGGTTTTAAAACAATTCATCTTCTCCTCCTTTCCCCAGATTGCAGTAGAGCAGTTTGCACAGGATTTTTTTCCTAAACTTGGGCACAATTTGTTGGGGATTTGTGGAGCTGTAGCTGCTCAACTTTTGCAGTATGTATTGCCGTTTACAGCTGACGCTCGTGCTGGTGGTTTTAGCTGGAGAGAGGTGCCTGAAGCAGTTTTTGGGGGTAAGAAGGCAAAAGCCTGATGGCAGCGAAAAGCCAATTGGAAAGCAGGATGTGGCTTTGTTGGGGTGTGTGGGGGAAATAACAGAACAAGATTTACGCTTCATGAGAAATTAAAGCCTGTTCCACCCTCCGGACAATTGATCATTCCTAGATACGGAGAATCAACAGTTTCCTGTAATCTGCTCCAGAGGCACACACGTGCACGCCCACCGCTGCTGCTCCGAGCAAAACACGGCGCGCTAACTCATGGCCCAGCCCCTGCTGAGATGACTTTTTTCTTTAAGGGGACGAGGAGAAACGCTAGATGCTGGCGCCAAGGATATTCCAGAGAGAGTAGCGTCCAGAGACAAGTGGTCTGGGCCTGAATGGGTATCATTCTGCACACAATAGTCACATTTCCTCACATTAATACCAAGGTCCTTTTTTATGTCTCAAGGCACAATGCTGACCCACGCGTTCCATCTGATAACTCCTGTTTTAGCAGTTTGATGTCAGCGTGGGATGTTGGGCTCCTGAAGCTTCCTATACTCTAATGGAAAGTGGATACACCGATTGTGTCGTGGGGGGGAGATGACCTCCCTCCGAATTTCCTGATGAGGGTGTTTTCAAAGCGGTGCTTACGAAGCCAAGGGAGGTGCGAGGGGGGGGGTGGGTGGGGGGGGTTGGATAGCGTGGGTGGTTCTGCATGAAGGCAGTGTTCTCCCTCATAGGTGCTTCACCTTGGGTTTGCTTTGGGGCAGCTTCCCCTGGGATTTTGAGCACCCTGTCCCCCTCCAGTTAGAATGGAAAAATGCACCTTTTTCCCCTACCCCAAACTTAATGACAAAACCTATTGCAGCTTTAAAAAAAAAAAAAAAAAGACTTAGCTTTCGTAGTGCGTGCATATCTGAGGAGTTGGGAGGTGTGACAAGTGACACAGTGCTTGGCACTTTTATCTTGTCCCTGGCTCTGTACAAAGAGCCCTGGTCAGTCTGTCTGTGCTGTCTGCCTCTTTTCAATTCCTCTGTGATGGCCAGAGATGTGAGTAAGGTGATAGTCCTTCACCTGCCCAGCTGGTGTGATGTCTGTGAGCATTACTCAGGTGAGGTTTTCCTCCCCACCCTGCCTGCTCCTTTCCAGCCTGCTCCAGAAACTTGCAGCTAGTTGCTTATTCCCACTTGCCTTTAATCCGGGTGTTGGTTTAAGAGGGATGAATCCAGCTGATTTTAGGCTTTCTGCTGCAGCTCAGCCCACCACCCTATCGTGGGAACGTGGGATAGTTGGGGCACAATTATTTATCTAACAATATTTAACCAAAATTACTCAAGTCTGATGGGGATGAGTCCAGACTTGGCACAGCCGTGGCAGGACAGCAAAGCAAAGGATCCCCTTGAGATTGTGCTTGTGCAATCCCTCACTGCCAGTGATGAGTTAGAGGTATCTCCGCTGCTCCTAATAAGCTCCTGTCATGCTGTGTGCTGATGTGCTTTATATTTACTTTTTTTTAAGGCAACAGATTCTAAAAGCAGAACAGTTTTTGCTGCTCGCAGTGTGATTCAACACAAGTGGTTGAGGCTTAGATTTGCTCAGACCCCTGAAGAAAGCCCAGATAAAATAGCTGCTTTTATAATAAAAACCTCTAAACCTTAAATACTTCTGCTTACACCAGATCCTTGATATTTTTCTGAGAAAACCATGGAAGTGCCAATGTAGCATTCTGCTCTGATTTATTAGCCTGTTTACCATGCAGATGCACTGGGGAGTGCATGTAGATCTAAAGTTGTGCACTGACACCTGCACAGCCAAAACGTTCATGCTCTCCGATTTCCACTCCTTTATCCCAAACAAAAAATATGGTCTTAAGATGCTGCAGGCAGCCATTGGTGGCTTCGCTCCAGTGAGTTTTGAGTCTTCTCAGGTGTTAAGGGCAGCACTGGGGACCTATACAAGGGAAGGGATGGAAAGGGGATCTTAAGTGAAAGGAGATCTCTTAAGGCTTTCGCATTGCCTTAAACTCTGGCATATGACTTTCATGGGTTTGTTTTCAGGGTTGTCTTTGCATAGAAGATGTCATTATCTAAACAGGGGGTGGAGGGGAAGCAAGTAGGGGATGTCATTTCTCTGGGTTGCGATCAGGGATGTTATGTAAAGGGCAGCTGGGATGAAACCGCTTTGGAATATAGCACATGCGTTGCCTGCTGTGTTTCTCGCTTCCAAGTATTAAATCTCCTTGTTCATGTTGAGAAGCTGGATGGGTCCTGTTCTTCTGCAAATGGTGGGAAATAAAAAATGGAAGCATGCCACAGTGCCCTGGCGGGGCTCTGAATGTGCCGACACGAGGCCACCAGTGTAAGTCTAATGTTGGCAATTCATCAGTGCTGCTAAAACTGAAGTGAACTCCCAGTGAGTCACTTGTAGCGTATTCAGTAATGCTGCGTGCTTGTGTGCATGCATCGTAGAAATTTGGGATATGCGTGTCGCCTTGATGTGGCTGCCAGGGGATGTTGGAGATGTGTTGCTGACTTTTTGGTTTTTCCCCTGGGCAGAACCTGGAGCACAGCCTAACAGATAAGGTCAGCCACCCCTGGCAGCTCTCCTTTAACTATGTGTGAGGACAGAGACAATAATGCCCCTAGCTAGCTTGCCTAAAATAGACTTTTGCAGCCTGCTTTGTCCAGCAAGGAGGACCACAAAAATAGAAATGAAAATTTAACGTGACCCTGACTACTTCTTTCTGTTTAAGTATGCTTAATCCTAACATTCAGGTGTGAAATCTAGTTATTACTCCTGGTAGTGAGACATAACTGATGATCTATGGATAGTTTCTTACTTGTCAGTAGAGGGTGTATCTGTGGTTTTCTGTATTCATTTAGTCCCCATGAAGGGCTCCTCTGTGGAGGTGCAAGGGTCAAGGGTGTTGCATCTTTTCAGCCCCTCCATAACTGGAGGGAAGCAGTGATAGTACCTTGAAAGAGGAGAAAATGGGTGGCAGGCTGGTGGTGGTTGGTCTTGGGCTTTAGCCAAGCTATCTCCCGACGGATGTGTCATGGGCAACCTTAGGCAGGGTTTTACCCCACATTGCCTAGCGGGCTTCCCTGCAGTAAGTAAATGGGTGGTTCATAAGCCAGGCAGAAGAGCACTTGGGAAGTCTCTGTATTTCTTTCCCCCCATTTTTCATATTCCAGTAGATTTGCTATTATCCCTGAGCAATGTTATAGCACACCAGTGGGCCTTTAAGATAACAGCCCAGAACTGGGATGGCCATATCCAGGTGTCTCCTTTCCCTGGATCAAGTCTGAGTGTCGTGTTGCTTGCATGAAATGATGAATGAGGCTCTGGGCCTTCCAAAGCATCACCTCTGTACCCAGAACAGCTTTTTTTGAGAAGTTTGGAAGATCCTGGTCCAACAGATGTAATTAGATGTTTTAGCTTGTGTTGACAAAGCACCACTCGGTGCTCATCTGAGATGAGTACCTGAGAGAGCTGTCAGTGGGGAAGATTGATACACACTTGAAACCGATAAGAGGAACCAACAGTTGCTGCATGATAAAAGGACAACATGAATTTCTGTTGCATTTGCACGCATCCGTAAGGACAGACTGCAGATATGCAGATATCTTTTTAGCGTGTGCTTGCTATTGTTCAGGGTTGTGGGTATTTTTTGTCTCTCTAGAACTATTTCTTGCAAGAGCAGAAAAACCAAAACATGTTTTCCTCTCAATGAATATTAATGGCTTCCAAATCTTCCAGCATACTTTTGCATGTGTAATTAGGCTGTAAGTTGAGTGAGTGTTGGAGAACTACAAATGTAGGAGCCTGAGGAAAATGCTTGATGTTTCTGGTTTATTTGGGTGCTTGCTTTTTAATAATAAATAGCATTTTTTAGATGAAACAGCTTGTGTTTTCCAAAAGATGTGTCAAAAGCAGTAATAATTGGGACCGTTGCACCAGCAGGCTTTTCTAGTTAAGTGATACTTTTAATCGCATGTACAGCATCCAAGTGAACTTTGGGAGAAGTTGGGTGATGTAACCAAAGCCTCTGAACCATCTTATTTTGTTTAGTGGGAGATGAAGGCAATCTTCTCCCTCATCTCTACTGAAGTCAACTCTGCTCCCAGTTTGAGTTGCAGCCTTTTAACCCCACCGTGGACATGACTTGAATTTCTATTTGATCAGGGATGGTTTTGGTTAAAGCAGCTTTCTGTATGCAAAAAATAATTGCTTTTTTGGAGTTCTGGTGGTTTCATGTGAATTGTATCCTCAGTCAGCTTGCTTATTGGAGAGTAGCAGGGCTGGGCTTGAAGGTGCCTGTGTGTGTGGTCAGCCTGTGAAACAGGATTGCAGCGGTTCTTATAGGTTAGGATTTGGAAGTCCGGATCTGGAAAGGAAGCAAAAACCTCATCTGAATAGCTGTAACTCTGCGTTACATCTCTGTACTTTTCCACAGCTTGACCTCTGGAAAAGTTTTTGGTCTTCAGTGGGTTTTTTCCATGCTGTCACTACGCTCATTTGAATGAAAAGTGTTCATGTGTTTCACGTATAATTTTGGGAGCAGCTCAGTCTTGTGGGTTTTTTGGAGAGTGTGAAGATGAGGACTTAAGGAGAAGGATGCACAGACAGCACCTGTGGTACTAGTGAAGTTACAGAGAAGCCGCATTGGATGCAAGCGGTATGGAGTGGGCCTGTGGCAAAAACAACTGAGTTTTATTTGGTTTTTAGCTTATACCCAAAAAACTGCTTCATAGATACACTAAGAAAACGTTAACGTCGGTGCTTGGAAGTTTGAATTGGGAACTTCCCGGGTACCCCCGTCCCTGTATCTCAGCTGCATATTAAGTGACATTGAATAGTCTCTAAACAGCAGTTTTCTTTCCCAAGAGCTCTGTTGCTTTACGTGTAGATTTATGGAGGCAGCGTGGTGAGTTGACAGGACATTAATGTGCTCATCTTTGAGTCACTGCATGTGATCTCACAGCCTGCTCCCTTGGAAGTGCCTGGGTGTTATTGTTGACTCTTCAATGAGGACAAGAATGGCTTCCAAATTGCATGAGTGTGACTCATGCAATCATAGCCTCAATCTATCAAACAACGATGCATTGGATTAAATGATTACCTAAAGGATTAGGAGTTAGATTTTTCAGGAGGCAGGGAGTGGGGGGAGAAGTGAAGAGCAAAAATACATAGGGAATTTGAAAAAAAAAAAACAAAAAACAACAAACCAAAAACACTAAAAACCCAACCCCAAAAAAAGCTGCAAGACACAAACCCCAGCTGATCAGATAATGCCAATGGCTGCTTCTGCACTTGGTTTACACTTCCAAAATGGGAAATGTTGTAATAATTGAATCTCTGCTTTTCTCTAGAGATCATCCTCTGCCAAGAGTGTGATACTTCACCTTGTTCTGAACCTTCTGCTTGGTTCCTGCTGCCTGTCAGGTACCTGCAATAGTACACTTTTCTGATTTTATTTTATTTTTTCCCCTTTCCAGCTGAAAATGAAAGTGCTGGCTGCGTGTTACTGCACACATCAAGGAAGGTAAGTAGGGATGCTGTCTGATCAATTTATTCTTTTTTCATCATCTAGAAGCAGAGAAAAGGATCTTGAAATGCTCTGTGGGTATGGGTAGGTGTTTTTTACTGGCCTAGACAGAAGGCATATTAATGCCTCTTTCCTTGAATTCCTGTCTGTCTTTAAACCTAAAAAGCCATGTGCTGCTCGTTCTCCAAACAATTTCTCTGTAATTCTGATTGTTCTACTGCTTTTTGTCCCAGACAATTCCTTGACATGTTAATTCATCACTTTCTCTTCCGCAGCTGCCTGCAAAGGGATCCAAGCATACACCGTAGAGATTCACGCTGCTGAGCTCCTCTCGAGCCGAAAGCAGAAACACTCAATAGACATTGCTGTGATTTGGTTTCCTGTTTATTCTAGCTAATCAGGTCTGCCTTCACGAGGTTCAGCAGGAGTGAATTCCCTGGAAACCTGCAGTCTAGGAGGATGATTAGGAAACAATGTTTAGTTTACGCTTGCTCTTGAGACCATAACTCAATGATGAGGTGAAAATGCAAAAAAAAAAAAAAACCCAACCCCTCATATAGGTTGTATTACTACAAACCCCTGACTTCTGACCTCTGAGTACACAGAACGTATGCAGAGAGGAAATGGGTTGATATTTAATACCCCATGAAGTCTTGGTCTTTGGGGCTGTGAGGCACGGCTCATGGTGCTTTAAGTTGTCTGCCTCTTGCCTTATCTGCTGGTTCGAGGGGCTGGCTGGCTGCGTGAAAAGTTGCAGCTTTGCTGATCCTGGTAAATCATATGTTGCAGGCTTCATTGAAGGTTGTAACTTGGGTTCTTAAATCTGTGTACCAAAGAGTTGGGGGCTTTTTAGGGAATCCCAGAGAGCTCTTTAACTCTGCTTTGCTTTAGGCCTCTAAGACAGCTCAAATCCTGAAAAGATATTTCAGCAGGCTGAATTAATAGGGGAATGAAAATGCGTAATAGCTTTAATAGAAGAAACTTTCCCCCCAAGTTTAAAAGAAAAAGAAAACCAAAAAAAAAAAAAACCCCAAAACCCACCACCAACAAAAAAATTAAGCATTGTTTGATATTAAGTCATAGAAGTTAAAATAAGCTATTCTGTGCTCAGGAATGGAAATGTCTTTGTCAATAATTTATCTTGTCTAATACTAGTGCCAAGGTTCTGTGAGTTGTATACACTTGACTGAAAGTAACCTAAGAACTTAATCGCTTAAAGTGCAAATTCTAAGCCCAAATGCGGGATCTGCCTCTGATAAGAAATAGTTGGAAACTGCTAACACATAAGTGTCTCTTTTTTCCTTTTCAGAGCTGTAGGACTCTGCTTTTCTGGCCTGTGGTTCATGCTTGAGCATTTTAGCGTGCTGTTGAGCAACAAATACCAGAAAGCTAGCATGCTTTAGCGGGGCTTGAGAAAAGATACTATTGCCAGTTTTTGCCTCCAGGGAGGATGAGGGGAAATTTTGCACTTCAAATGCAAAGGAAATTGGGACCTGAGTCATGGAGGAGGTGGTTCCAAGTGTCTGGGAAGGGGGAATCGCTAGCAGAAAAGCGGTCAGGTCAGGAGCTTTGTCTGGAGATGTTTCCCTGCTAGGTTGTCCCTGTCTCTGGTGGTAGCCTGTGGTTCTTGTGCCCTTTCAGGAGTGCTGGAAGGGCAATCTGTGTCTCAGGCAAGTTGCTATCTGGCATGGCACTTGGTAGGCATAAATAAGGAGAAGCTCCTTGACACAGTTTGAACTATTTAATCACTATCATGGTGTGTTTCTGAGGGAATTGACCCAAGTGACCATGGCAATAGCACAGGTAGACCTCTGCTCAGGATAACGTGCTTTTTGGACACCCATTCTTGTAAGGTTCTTGCAGTGTCTGTAAATAGAGGTGGTCTCCAGAGCAGCCACCCAGCAGAGAACTTGCATTTTTGGGCCTTCTTGGTGAGTGTTGAGAGCTCTTTTTTGTACAGATAGTGTGTGACTTTGGCCAAGAGACCTGCCTGAAGTCGGGGGAGGCTGTTTCAATGTGTTCCCCCTTCTTTGACACAACAGCCTCTGTTCTTGCCACGATGCAATGTGCAGCTTTGCAATCAAGGACACTCAGTGCTATTAAAATGGCTGTTGGGTAGCTGTCTTCGGTTTCTTGCTAAGCAGTTTCCAGCATCAAGTATCCTGGTGTGACTTGACTATCTAGCTAAAAATATTTGTGAAGGAGCAATCATTAATCTCTCCTGAAACCACTGGGTGTCCTGACTGGAAGAGTTCTGTTTGAGCTATCTCTGAGGTGTTGCTATATCAGTGCTTCCACTGATTTGATTTTGGTTTGTCTCAGGGAGTGATGTATTTATATCTTTTCATGGTAGCTAGTTGCCTTGCGGTGTTTAATGTGCATATCTTCCCCAACATTATGGGAGTGATAATGAGGATGGGTATTGCCCCTGTTTCCTATAAAGGACCAGGAGCAGGGGAATAAAACACTGAGGCATGGAAAATTGTTTACCCAAGGCATTGCCTGAAGCCTGTGGCAGAGCTGGAGCTGAATCCTTATGACTTGCAGTAAGCTGCTGACAGTGCTGTCCTGCCACAACAAGCAAATGATGCTGTCATGCACAGCTCGCTTGGAGGATCAGTGATGATTGAGATGATGTGGACAGATAATAGCCCTCTTCTGAAGGGCTTCTGCCTTTGATTCACTTCTGCTGTCCCTCAGCTGTCTCTCAACTTTCTCCTTTCACTGTTCTGCTTCTCGTGGCTTCTCTCATGCATGGGAGCAGTTGATGACATGAAGCCACTCTTGCTTTTTTGAAAGCTCCTCGGCACCGTGGCACTCCTGATGCTCTTAACCTTCCTCATACCTCCATGGGTACCTCCTCTGCCATCCACCTGGTTAAAGCCCATCTAGGTCATTTGGCCTCTTTGCTGTTTGAACCTATATCCTAGGTTGGACTCTGCATGCCAGACAAGCTGAAATGAGTTGCCTTTGGGAGGTGGTTGCTGGTCGTATGGTGACCTCAAGAACACCTGTGTTACAGGTGGTGATAGGTGTTTCAACCTGCTCTCATGCAGTGATAATTTGAGACTGACTTGGCCGCTTGCAGTTATATGGTCTCTTTTAGGTGGAGTTATAATGTAGCTGTGTCACTGTCTCCTCTCCTAAGAACAGATGGCAACAAAGCCTTGGGGGTGGGAGCTGAAATCCTTCAGAGAATCCTTCCTCTCAAGGATGCTGTGTAAGAAGTGATTGATGCAAAGTAAAACAGTGCTAATTGCAATGGATGTGTACTGACAACTTGATAGTTGCTGTGATAATTACAGTAATTAGTGAGATATTAGCATTTTTTCCCTGTGTCTAGGCTATAAATGGAACAGGTAGAGAGGGTATGTGTGAGAGGAGGGTATCCATGACTCAGGCTCTGGGGTGGTTCCGTAACATGGGGGAGAACGTGCCAAGGTCCTGGTTGTGGAGGCAACTTGGTGTCAGACTTGTAAAAGCAATTCAGAGCTTGAGTCTTACTGAGCTTAAGGGGAACTGAGAGTTTAAATGTATCTTGACAATCTGGTCCTCAGCATCATGAATTCAAGCCTGACTGGTTTCCCATCAGAAAACAAAGTGCAGTTCCCATTTCCTCACTCAGTCTTAAGCTGTTGCAGGAGAGGACAGGACTGTCAGTCCTCCTTGACTAGTACTGTGAGTGCTAACTGTGTGTGTGGATTTCGAAGGACTGTGAGATGGGAATGATGTGTTTGTAGTTTGATCACTCAATGAACAAACTTCACAGCTGACAAATACAGAAAGGAGTTGAGGTTCTATAATACAGTGTGGCTGTTTCTTCTGCCTCAAGGCCTACAAGTCTGGGACAGCAGAGGGAACCAGCAGAGTGAGACAGTTTCAGCCTCTGTCTGCTGTCTTTTTTTTATTATTGCTTCAAAGCTAGATGTTATGCATAAAGGAAAAAAACTTGTTGGGAGTGGGAACAATAGAAGTTTAGGAAGTGTCAAAAAAAGGTGATGGACTGGATGGCATTCCCCATCTCCCACTTCAGGCTCCCTAACCGGGAGCACTGGGGAGAGATGGTTGCCAGCCTGAGGAGAACTGGGTTAGGTTGCACTGAGATGCATACTGAGATTCATGCTGCTGAGCTCAGAGTCCATTTCTTCCGAATAACTTTTCCCATGTTTCTGCAAACTTCTTGAATTATTTAAACCCAAAGAGGATTTTAAATGTTACCTTAAACATTTTTGCTTTTAGGCTAACTTATGTGCTTTATGCTAGGCAAAAAACCTAATTTTTTAAATTCTGCTTTCCATGTCAGATGGATGCCCAGGCATCATTTATACCCTGTGGGCACTCTGTTAGGATAAGCCTTGAAAATGCAAACCTTCAATGCATTAATGCATAATGCATGACTGCATTAAAACTCCTTTTCTTCTAGAATGTGATCTGAATGGTCAAAGTGATTCCAGAATCATTGGTTGGGTGGCAGTAACCTCAGCAAAACTGCTTGTGAACTACACAGATCCTAGGCCTTTGTTGTTAGGTATTGCGTATAGTTGTCTAATGCTCTGACCTCTTCTTAACGCAGTACCTGAAACTAAAGAATTTTGAGGAGGAAGTCAGAGCCCACCGAGACCTGGATGGGTTCTTGGCCAGAGCCAGCATCATCCTTGATGAAACGGCCACCTCCTTGGACGATGTTCTTCGAGAGATGCTGAAACACTTTGCTGAAGATCCTGAGAACATGGAGCCAAGCTGCAACTTTGAAAAAATCATGAGCACTTTATTCACAGATTCAGGGACCCCACGAGAAGGGAATGGTAATCAACTCTTGATTTGCTTTTGCCTGCCGGGTTACTGTTGTCATCCTTTTCATTGGTGGTGTGTTGAACACTCACTACTGTGTGGTCCCCAGACTTGCATGTTGCATGTGACGCTGGGGGTTTATTTTTCCATGTCACTCAGACTGAAGGGGTCTCATGTCTCCAAGGTTTTTATGTTTTGGTGCAGTCTGGCCCCTGTTTCATTAAGATGACACATAGTGGTGTTCTCTGGGTTGAGAAGTCTACAGCACTGGAATGTCTTGTCTGTTTGGACCCATTAGGTGTGCTTGTCCTCAGACAAGTGTCCGATGCTCTTCAGCAAAGAGACACTTGCTGGTGTCTCTTCAGAAATGGCTCCTTTGCCTTGTGATTCTCCATGTGAATTCACACAGGCTGGGGAATTTTGCCTGCTTTGGATGAGTAATTGGTTGGGGAGGGCTGAACCTTCGTGTTGCTCCCAGCCCGCTGGAAGAAGGGATGAGAGGCACTTTGTTTTCCTCCAGAAATTCAACTAGGGCAGCCCTAGCTAACCTTAAGCTATCAGCAAATGTCATAGCGTAGTCTAAAAAGCTACCTTTTAGCCCAAGATGTAAAGAAGCTTAACTAAGCATTGTTTCTCTGTAGGCACCCATGATGTTTCAGAGTCAACAGGAATGAATATACAAACATGTACATCGCACCTCAAATGTAACTGTCACAGCCTGAGTGAATTTGTTTAACAGATATGTCAAGTCCTGAGCATGTAGTAAGCATGTTCATGCTTTGGTTACTTCTTGCTACCTGTCTTAGAGCTTTGCATTTATAATCTCTTTAATTTAGGCTTTCTGCCAATAAAGAAAAATTAAGCAGTGCTGTAAAATAACATGAGAACAGTAATTAGGAAGAGGGGGAGAGAGGGCAGGGGATTCGGAAGGCGATGCCTCTTCCAGTCCTGTGTGTGTGTGTGTTGAATAATGCTAATCTAATAAGCTAATACTGCAGTAGGTTGATGTTGGGAGGAGAAAACAGCTGCCTTTCCGAGCTGTGAATAGTTTAAGGACAGAATTCAAAAGCATCAGGACAAATGTTTCCATCTTTCTCTGTCACCCCCCACCCTTGCATCAATCCACTGTGCAGAAAAAATAAGTATGCTTGGTATTAGTACTCAGCTTCCATTTGAAAGGGGATGTTATTTGCAGGTGCAAACCAAACGTGGACAGCCTGTAATGTTTCCCTCTTCTTTTTTCCTAGTTCACCTCTTGTCAGATACAATTCAAGGGGTCACGGCAACAGTCACAGGGGTGCAGTATCAGCAGTCCTGGCTCTGTATCATGTAAGTACCTGGGTTGGATTAGCAGAATCCACTGGCTGCTCAAAAGCTGTAACTTTTCCTGCTGCTGGGAAGAATAGCGATTCAGAATGTGCCCTTGTGAGTCAGGATGGTGATACCCTCTCTATCCATCCTGGCCTGTGGGATCTTGGTCTCAGTGTTGGGCTGCTCCTCTTTGCAAATGAGCAAGCAGTAGCCTGGGCAGAAGTGACCGCAGTCTCTACAGGGCGTTAAGCTCTTGGATGCTATCGAAATCTGGTGTTAACAAGCTAAGAATGCTGAAGAAAAATCTGAGCCAGAAAATGCTAATTACTGAGAAATGTTAATGAGAGGAACTTCTGTAAGGGACAGACAAACTGCTTCATGGACTACTTTGCCTGCCAAAGTCTGGGAACTTGTACCAAAAGATTTCTTAGGTCCTTTGAAAACATCTAAACTTTGTAACTGAAAATTAAAGTCAGAAATTCTGACACTATTTAGACACTGATTACTTTGACAATTAATTCAGATGCTGATTAATTGTCAACACTGTTAAACATTGAAGCAGACCCTTAAGACAGTAAGGACTCTGTCACCTGGGATTTATGAGACATGGTGGCTTCACCCCAGCTTCCACTTGACCAAAACTGGGTTTTGAAATTGTTGTCTCGAAGTCAAGCACACTGGGCGAGCCAAACTGTCCCTTCACAGAGGAAGGCCAGAACCTGAGTCACTGAGCCAACCAAACCAATGTGATTTGACTTCTGTCTGCTTTATGCATATGCAGTCTCTAATTCAAGTTGTCAAGAAATATGTTAATTCCTAGAGAAATTCCTAGGATATGTTGGATAGGTGACTAAAGTCTTGGGGAGTGCATGCACATATTTGAGCCTTCGCAGCCAGTTTGCTAGGACAACTGTCACAATAGCTTTCCTTCTACTAGCAGTTATTCTCCTTCCTTGTGCTTATGGCTGGAAAAAATGTAGAGTATTCTGCCTTGGAAATAGATGTTTTTTTTAAACAAACAAAAAATCCCATCAACAAACAAAAATCCCACCCTTCTTTCTAATCTCTTATGAAAGAGAAAGATGTGGTCTCTCTATAAAAAAGGTAACTATTGTGTATCAGGGCTCTGTTCTGTGAAATAAGTGAACTGGATAATGTCCATGCTGCGTGTGCTACTGTCAGCTCTACTCTTACGCCTGGCATGTACAGAGCAGCTTGCACAATGAAGAAAATGAGTTTATACAGTAAAATGGTCTTTCTGTACTGATCAACCAAGAGGACTTTTGAGCAGTTTTCTCCACTTTGGATGCCATAGGTAGCATAGCGACAATAAGGATATATACATCCTACTCTAGGAAGGGTAGAGGCTGGAAGTTTCTACTGTGACGTGGCTCTGTGGAGGGCTTTGGAGAGCGGTGACTTAATAACAAAGCGTTTCTAGAGGTCATGATATAAATGCTGTGATTATATACATGAAACTGAAAAGGGTATGTTCAGCCTTTCTCTAGAAAGTGTGCCAAAGTTTTAAATGCATCCATGTGAGTAATACTAGCTTCCATGACAAGACATGATTTGAAAAATAAGCTTACAGCCTGAAGGTGTCTTGTGCAAAACTTTCCTTGTTTCTTCCTTTTGTTACTCTGAAGAGGGAGAAGAAAGTGGTGGGAAAGCAGTGATGAGTTATTAACTATAATTATCTCATTATTGCACTGTATTTCTGCTGTAGCTATTGTGCAACAGATTGTGAACCATATTTTTAGATCCTACATTTTTCTTGAAGTCAGATTGCAAAACAACTTCCAAAACTCTGAAGTAAAAGGAATTTGTTGATGAAAAAATTTGCCATGAGTGGGAAGAACCTTTAAGATATCTGCTGTTCTTTATCCTTGCATTTAGTCTCTACTCTTTGCCAAATTTTAAATTAGCACTGCTGGTTTTTGTGCACCTTAACTAACTTTTTATTCCCGGTGGATGAGATAGGCTTGAGTATCATGATAGGATTATATTAATGAGGAAGAGCAGCTCAGAGATATGGTTTTGGTAGTGTTGCTTCTGCATTGATTTCGAGGGGAAATATTACAGCAGAAATTAGCTTAGAGTCAAAGAAAAAAACTTGTGTAGGATTTTCACTGAGTTGTTCAGAGCCTGGCTGCAGAAGACCATTCCTAATGGACACAAAATTTGGTTCCCTCTCTCTTCTGTGCTGGAGAGAGGGCTGCTCTTTCTTATCTGACTTATCCTCAGTGGGAAGAGTGGTGGGGAAGACCTAGGGTGAAATAGCTATTCTGCTTCTGCTGGAATTGGTGCTTTCCTGACAGTTTCAGGTCTGTTGAACTGCCAGCAAGGTCAGATGTACCATGTGGATCTGGGCTTAGAGCCATGTGACAGAACAAAACCATTGAGGAATTGAAGATCTCAAGGTTTGAATGTTCCACTGAAGTCTAGGAAAACAACTGGCTTCTGATTCACAATAGGCTTTAGGGCTTTTTTGTCAAGAATGACCAAAACCTGATCTTGCTGAAGCCATACCAGGGTACATAAGCTTATGGAAACCTTGAGACTCCCTCATTAAAATTCTGTGTAGCTGAGAGTAGCACAGAACTGCATGCCCCACTAACCAGCAGTCTTCAGCTCTAGAAGAATGAAGGTTGCTAGTATTTGTTTACGTGATGGTTTTCTAACTAGAAAGCAAATCTTTGGAGTTACAGATTAGCTTCATCAGTCAAGGACACGATCTCATACCTTGGAAACCATGGACACAACTCTTTCTTTCTCCTATTCATAGCGTTTGCCAGAACAGCAAGACAAACTGGCACGGAGATCTCCTGCTGCTTCACTGTGAAGCTGCTGGTTGACTGTTTCATTAGAGAATTTGGGATGAGGGATAGCCAGACCTGTCCCAGAACGGGGAGTGCTGAACTGTTATCCTCAGACTTACTCAGTTATTTATCATGAGGAAGCTCTGCTGTTAGTAGGAGCTTAGGGAGGTACTTTGGTACTGCTCCAGCATGCAATGATTGCAGCAGGTAGATGTACTGCCAGGAGGGTGCTCGGAGTTCCCCGTGAACCACCCAGACCTACCATGATCCAGAGCCTGGAGGGGGTAAACTGGATGCTTTGCATGTCTGGATCGGGAAAGGTGGAGAAGCAGCCCCTGTGAGAGCTATGGGTTTTGGTGTTGCACAGTTTTGTGGCTCAAAAAGCCCAAGGCAGGGCCCCCCCGCCTTATCCAATGGAGAGTATGTGGAGAAGTGGCTCTCATCACCAGCCAAGTCTTATCACACCCAATTGCTGCTTTCACTGTCTGACAAATGGAGATGCAAATGCCTACTTTCTTAATTCCCCCCCCCCCCGCTTTGAGTGAAGGTTATCTGATGCCAAGGATGTTAAAGTAACTGTGGTGGATCTGTCTCCTTGATGTGCTCCTAGGAGAAACACCAGCTGTGTGGGTTATTGAACAAATGCTCCCTGAGCTGAGTGGAATTCCCCAGGCATCACAACTTCCAGGCTATATTCTTCTTGCCAGGAGATAAATATAATTGCTTTCTTCCAAAGCTGAATCCTTAGAAAAACATGAAAGCAAGCTGCTTCATAGTCTGGATTGAGTAGTTGAAGAGCCGTTTCCTTTGGCTGCATTGATAAGGCACATGGATTGGTGAAGGACTTATTTTCAGTGCATTCAACTGATTTGCTAAAGCTGTTTTAACGGGCAAAGCAGAGGAAAAAAGCCTCTCTGCAAGCAAAGAGTGGTTTAGTGGTTTGTGTGCTCTGTGTTGCTATAAAATTGCTTGCTCTGATCTAGTGTGTCATTGCAATGATTCCTGTGGAGGAGTTTAACTCGGAAAAACCCAGGCAGCCTTTCAAAAACAGGTATTGTGAGGTTATTTTGGATATCAAGCAAGACTGCTGTTCAAATAGAGGAAAGTTTAAGAGTAATAACTTCTCAGATTTCATGTATAACTGATGGTTGTGTGAAACACGTTACAAATGGATCTATTGACAAAAGTAACGCAAAGCCTATTTCATATGTTTAAGGATTTGTCCAGACCCAGAGTTTTGTGGGTCTATAGAAAAGCCACGTTGCTTCTGATTTAGCTGTTGAATAGATTTCAAATAGAGATGCTTCAGCTACTGCGTATTGCTCAGAATATTGCCCCTTCTTTCAAAGAGCAAAATGGGATGCTATGGGAAATTAAACAGTTTGACTGTTTAAAACAAGTATTATCCTTTAGAGGAATGATTGTAAGATTTGGAGTTTGTAAACAAGAGCCTCTCCTCCAGAATTTATAACGATCATCTCAAATGTTTTTGGGTTCAAAGAACTGATTGATTTTCTTCTAAGTGCCTAGCCACCTTGTTGGGCTGTCCCAGGTTATGCTGGAGAGCTGAAGCTCTTGCAGGTGCTGTGTGGTGAAAAAGAGTTCTCAAACTCAAACCCTTCATTAGGAATTTGGGTCCCGAAGGAGATCTGTTGGAGAGAAGGATGACTCTCTTTTTCAGTGCCTGCAGCATGTGTACAGGGAGGAGGAGATGTCTCCTTATGCATTGACCTGTAGGAAGTACTTTCCCCTAGAGAGATTAACTGCTAGAGAGGATGGGTCTTTCTGGAGCCCAGCAAAGTGCATTTACCAGTCTAAAATGATATCCAGCTTGGAGCGACTTTGTTGCTGAAACAACCCTGTGCCAAGCTGCGGGTGAGCTGGCTTGCTGGTCACAGCTTCATTCCTCGCTTGCAAATTCTGGTTTCTGAAAGCTTGTGCCTGGAGCTGCTCTGCAGAGGAAGATTTATTTGCAGTGGATGAGAACAAGAAGTGTCATTGTTGTTCTGCATTGGGACAGGAAAAGGCTGGCTAGCTGATTACCTCTGCTGGGCACTTTTTCTTACTGCAGGGGATAATTTGTTTCTGAATTAACTTCCTTTTTTGCCCTGTTTAAAGAGGGTTTCTGTTTCTCTTGGGTCTCCATAGTTTGACCCTTTTTATGATTTGGTTGAGAAATGTGTTATTACTCTGATAATATCTTGGGTGTGGGGCAGACCTGCAGTGTGTGTGACTTGGTGTATCAGTGATTTTGGTGGAGCGTTGCCAGTTCTCACCATCAGAGTGCCATGCTCAACGCCGCTAGATACGCAGCCTGGAAAAAGAGGAGGACAGCAAAGCAGGAATGTATGCTATAATTTAAATGCCCTTTTTATGAGCTCAATTATTGGAGGATCAAGATAAAATTGCTGAGAACACAACCTGGCATGTCATTAAATCATAGCCCAGCATTTCCTTGTGTGACTAATACTGGGTGAAAATAGATTGATTTTTTTTCAGCTTTCTGGCCAAACCGAAGGAGAATCAAATTTAGCTCAACCCAAACCAAAAGGGGACTTGGAGGCTTTGGCCAAACCAGACTTGATTTAGAGTCGGCTGAAAATGTCTTGCTAATTCTCAGGTTTTTGGGGGCTTTGGCTATTTACCCTTCAGAATTTTTTTTCTTAGTGGGAATTTACTTAAGTGCTACTTGAAAAAAGTTGCTTCATTTTGAAAGTGGCTCTCCTCTTGGCCTGAACTATGCTGAGTTTTACCTGCAGTCTTGCATAACCTGGGATTTCTCCATGTGAACCAAAACTTTTTTTGTCCTTTACAAATATTTGCACAAGTCTAGTAGGGACTGCATTTTTGCTTTGTGTTATATTTGTGTCTGGATTCTGGAATTAAAACAAAAGTGGGAGCTCTAAGTGCTACACCAGGGAATAGGATTTGAGTCAGCTAAATAATGGCTTAAATTTGAAGAAAAGCTTGAGATGCCAAATGATGGATGGGCAGAAGTGACTTGGCCTTGCACTAAAAGTACTGAGACACCATTTTTTTCCCCCCTAAATAAATGGGTATAACGGAGCAAGACCAGGCTCAGTGCAGATGAGGCTGCATTCTGCACAAAGGCACTGTTGCTCCCCTCCATGCAGCAATGCTGAGGTGCATCAGACCTTCTCTGTGGCACCTGTTTAAATCTGGTTTTACTCTGGTTTACCTCACTAAACCAACTCAGTCTGATTTGTAAAGGTATTGTGTCCATACATTGACCTAAACTAGGCTGGAAATTCTTCAGTGGTCCACACTCAGTTTTACTGGTGTAACCGATACTGGGATTCAGATGCATGTGTCGGTGTCAGTAGAGCTCTTTACAGAAGAGTTGGAAGAAACTGTCTCATAGGTGTGAGAAGTCTCAAACTCCAGCACTGTGGATAAAACTATTTCAGATAAAAATGGGTAATGATGACAGTGGGTTTCTTGGTGTCTTGTGAATGTGCTCAGTGTTGCTAAGTCTTCCAGTACCGCCTAAGCGCTGCGAGATCCTCTTGCCGCACACTTTCCCCGTCCCTCAAGGTAAGGAAACAGTGGACTCCTGATTTAGAGAAACACAAGGTTTTGGTGTGGTTGCCAGGAAAATCAGCTTGTATGTGAAAGCAATCCAATAACAAAGAGCAGCCTTTTAGAGTCAAGTTTTCCCCTCCATACCCAAGAGGCTCTTGAGCTGAAGTGATGTTGTAGCCCTGTGGACTGGCACTGTTGGCAGGACTGTCATCTCTGGAAAGCGTGGCCTTAGAGACAAGTTACTGGAGCTGAAACATAACCCTGTCACTTCAGGGAGAAAGCTAGCTACCGAAGAACATGTGCCTTGCTTAATTATTGCACTATATAATAGATTTTTCCAAATAACTTGCTATATTGCAACATGACTTCATGTATTGTAGCTAAGGGAGCAGGGCTCTTGCACGTTGGCTTTTCTGCCTTGGATAGGAGCAAGTTGAAATTCTGGGGGGTTTTTGTGAGGTTTCAGTTCTTGGATTTACTCAAATGGGGTGAGAGCAGGCAAGCACTGCTGGGCAGCACTGCTGAGATAGCTGGTAACTTGTACCTCCACAATATGTACAAACTTACGTTCACGTGCATGCCTTAGTATCCTGCCCCGCTTCAGGCACCGAGGCGTGGGCTGGTGTGATCAGCCCTTGCCCTGTAATAAGGCTTCTCTGGTCATACTTTGTACTTCAGGTCAGACTTCTTGCTAGGTCAGGTACTGCCTGATAGACATGGTAGGAAAGGGATGATGTCTGGAAAGTGTTACTACAACTCTGTGAGCAGTAGGTATCTGATATCTGCTTCTGGCCATCTCCGGAATAGAAATGGTGTTCAAAATGCCCAGAAAGCTTTCCTTTTCAAAACAAATTAATCGATGAGCTCAACAGCTGAGGTATGAAAATGCTGAGAACAGAGCTTAAAATAAGGGTCGTTTTTGCTAATGGTGCATTAACCATTCACTGTTGGTGACCAGTTCAGGTGGATGAAGGTGAGAGAACTGAAGGTCTTGGACCATTTGAAGGTTCTCCTGTTAGTGTAAAGCCCAGAGTTCAAGTTTCTTCCCTGTTGGCTTGTTGGACTGTAACACAAGGAGACTCGTAGCCACAGCAGGATCGCTACTGAGGGCTTTGATTTGCTTGTGAAAACCAGTGTTGTCTGTGCTGATTTGATCCCTTGGAAGGGAAGGACAAGGATTGTTGGAGATCCAAACTATGGGTTTAGTTGAGAAGATAGCTTGCACTCTGTTTTCAACTACTTCAGAAGAGATTTATTCCTAACCTTAGGACCTGCCTTGATCTTTCTCTCTTCCAAAGCTGATTTAAGTAGAAAAAGGACAAGGGGCTGTGGTGGAGGGGAGTTAGGAAATAAATGAAATACTGTCATCCTACTCATGACCTATATTGTTCTAATTAAGCTGTTTGGTTGCTCTCAGATATTTAAGTGCCTTTGTCAGATTAATTTGTGTAAGTAGGCTGTTTCCAGTCTGTGATCAGGAAGTCAAACTCAATAAGAAAATACTTGGTGGCGTGATTTTTGTATGCAAGTTAAGAACTTAATAGAAAATATAATGTACTCCTGACTAGTACATCTCCAGCCAAAGATCTTCAGGAGCCATTACTGGAACAACCCTCAGGGTGCGTGGATGTGAGAATACACGTTAAAAGGAATGGGCTAGAATAATGGAAGAGAAGTTAAAGGAGAGATGAAACCTACTATCACAGAGGACTGTGATAGGTGCTTGCTAGATGAATAAAAGGGAGCAAGCAGTCAAAGTGCCTTTGAACCAGGAAAAAAAGGGGGGAGGAAATCAGTCCAAGGTTGGAAAACACACTTCTGTACCTCTTTCAGTGTCAACAGGCAAACTGTGTACATATTTCACCAGTGCTTTTCAGAAGAGTTGAGAAGTAGTAGGTGGCTTTAATGGGAAAAGGAGAGCTGCAGTCCAGCCTGGTGTTAGCTGCCTCCTGCAACTGCACCAAGCCACTTTGCTGCTTTTTCAGAGTTTCCCAGCAGGAAAAAGGATGGCTACCCAGATCACAGCTCTGTTTAAATATCCCAGGGTGGAGACAGACCTGGTCTTTCATGGCCTCCAAAGATGATCTCTGTGTTGATTTCAAACAACTTGTTGCTAGTCTTTGTTATGGGAGTCAAACAGCCATCACATGCCCAGCAGGGCTGGCTGGATTGCAGCCAAGGATTTCTGTCTGAGCAGTAATCCTGCCTGCTACAGCCTCTGTAGATCTTGAGCAGGGAGGTCAGCTTGGTTTCTATAACACCTGTACCAGAAAGGGGAAAAATAACAGCTGAGAGCAAATAGGGAAAGCCATTCAAACAGAGAGATCTGCTCAAGGCAGAAGTGGAAATATGTTGGTTTGGCACCTTGCCTTAATGTTTCCAAAAGCACTTTGGGAGATCAGGTGAAAGTGAAGTGTAAACTGCTTGTCAGTAATGTAGGTGGTGTTTTTTTTCTAAGAGGGCTTCTTTTGTAGAAGCTTCTGTAGCACTGCAAGTACTAGGTATGTTGCACTCTATCTTTTGATTTCTTGGCTATTAAAAAGCAGATGGGGAAGAGGGAGAATACACCTTGAAATCTTGAAAGTTACTTCCCATAAAAACATGGATGCAAATTCTGTAAAAGTTAGCAGAATTGGGCTACCAGTAACTTAAAGTCACTGTTTAAGACTTCAGAAGTGACCCTTTCACAATGAACAACATCTTGTTTCTCAAAGTTGAAATGTGTGTTTACAAACCTTGTGCACCAGGAGCGTGCATGCTGTGTGTCATAGTGCCAAGTATAACAATGCTATCTTCCTTGACAGTTGCACTATAAAGTCCCTTCAGCGACGTCATGTTTGCATCAGCCGCCTGGAGAGGCCTCAGAATTGGGGTGAAAACTCCTGCGAAGTGAGATTTGTGATATTAGTCCTGGCTCCTCCTAAAATGGTGAGTATTGCATTCTCGTTTGCTCTGGTCCTTCAGAGGGTTCTCCCAAGATTGCTTTTCCTTGGTCTCCTTCTAGGGTTAGTGACAACATATTATTTTTAAAACACACGGGGGTGTGAAAAGGCCCGAGATCTTCTCAGCAGTTGTCAAGATGGTTTATACTAACAGTGTCTGTGAGGGGTAGATTAGTCAGCTGTGTCCTCATCTCTTACTGGAGAATGGCCTCTGGCCTGACTGGGAGGAGAACACTGCAGATCAAGTGTGTCTGTAGTCCTTGTACACTTTTTGCTAGAGCTACAGCTGTGATGCATGTATTACTCCACAGATTCCCCCCTCCAGCTTTACCAGTTTAGCTACTATTTTTAGAGGTAAGGAACGCTGTTCCTGGTTAAAGCCATGCTTGTGAAGGGCTCTTGCGAGTCTGCAGCTGATGCCCCACTGCAAAGGTCTGGGTTGCTTCCTAGCAACCTCTCTTGATGGGACTGACAGTTATGCTGCAGATGTAGTTGCAGCAGTTGTAGATGGACTCATGTAACCAAGAGGAAGATGTAGTTTTGTGACCTCTATTGCAGTGTGGGTGAGACTATTTGGGAACCGGGGTGCTTGTAAGGTCAGACTGTCCTGAGGTCCTTTGGGATGTGTTTTGCGTAGCTTTTGGCAATCAAAGCAGCAAGGTTAAAGCTTGCTCAAGTATACTTACTGGTTCTTTGGTGTAGACAAGGCCAACGAATGGCATAGTAGTACACATTGACTGCAGTATCATGAGGGACATCAAGGTCAACTGGGGATCACCGTCCTGTCTTCCTAGAAAGCACTGGCTTAATCAAGATGGTGTGTTCTTCTAGCTAATGGTTGAACGGTTCAAAGCTCGAGACCTTTTCACACTGAAGCTGGCTGCTTACACCTTGGGGCTACTAGGTCTGTGCTTCTGGGAGGTGCTGGAGAGGTTGGGGACCTTGTCTGGAACAGGACATATCCTGATTCAATTTCCTGCTCTTCAATACTATCTGTGTGACCTTGGGACCTTCTAGTCTGGTCTGTCTGACTCCTCCCCCCACTCCCCACCACCAGCCTTGTTTAAATGGAAATACTGGTGTTTCCTTATTTCCCAGGATTTCTGACAGATCTTTCGCAACTGAGCAGTTCAATGCTTTTGGCATAGATCTCAAACCCAACAGGCTGAAAACATATTGATGTTCCTTATGAAAAGCAGCAGGCAAACAACTGAACCTGTGCACAATTGCATTGATCTCTCTTTCATTGTATGGCAGTTTGCTTATCTCCGGCCGGCTACGTGCAAAGCACCCAGCGAACAGCTCTGCATCCGCTTGTATCCTGAAAGTTTGCGATTCCAATGGACAGCATCAAATTAAGGAAAGGGAGTGGAGGCCAAGCGGAGCTGCAGTTGCCAATATGCTTTTTATTTTAAATGAGTTTGTTTAGCCAGCTCTAAGTACGCATTTCTGGTACAGCAGTTAAAATAATTAACCTGCTGACAGTAACAGATTAAATGAGCCTTGCTTGGGGAGTTAAAAAAAAAAAAAGCCCAGAAAATGGGCATCTGTTGTGCTGAGAAATCCAGATCTTTGGCCTTCTCTGATGTGGAGGATGGAAAAAACTTGAGTTTTCTTGCAAATCTCTGTGTTCTTCCTCTAAACTGTTCATCTCTCTCTCTGGGAAAGCAAGAAAGGGAGCAGCATTGGGCAGCTTGTAACCCCTTGCAGCATCCAGCCCAAGGACCACTCTTTCTTAGAGGTGAAGGGAGAAGCCTCCCCTGTGATGGCAAAACCAGGCTGGTTCAGTCTGAAAGGACCAAGCTTACAAACTCAAAAAGCAACACCCAGAGCAGATTATCTTCACTTAAATCCAAACCCTTCTGTAGAAACTTAAATTGAACATGTCCTAGCAAGTGTGTGCAAAGGGACATTCCCTGTGATGGAGAGTATGTGATGGAGGAGAGGTGGAGGCAGGGCAGTGTGAGTTATGGAGCAAGTATAGTGTTAGCGATGACTTTGGGACTAGTGCAGTGCCACCCACACGTCCGTGCCTCTGCATCAAGCAACACCGAATTATTTGGTTGTGTTCGTGAAGAAATTGTTCATCTGCTTTGTTATGAATCACGAAAACTAATTCGGATCAACCACATATGGTTGCTACTACTTTTCACAGTAATGCGAGTAGCTTGGAGGCTGTCCAAAGGAGGGTGGTTGTTTGGGTGTCTCTAGCAGTTGCTGCATGATGAGTGTTGAGTGTAGCTAAGGCGGGTGGGTTAAAACTTTGCATGAAAAGGAACTCTTGATGAGCTATGGTTCTACATAACTGTACCTTGGCAAGTATCTTATCTGTTCTGACCAAAGTGGTACAAGCAGTTGAGCAGGTCAGGGTTTGTAGAGCTTGGATTTGGTGGGTTTGTGCAGGGATGGGGTGCTCATCTCCTTTACTGTTCCCTTTGTATCTAATTTCCAAGGTGCTTGGAGCAATAGGAAAGCAGGCTGGGATACTGTTGAAGCTGGACCCTCAAAGATCAGGCCTGTGGCTCACAAATGTTAAAGCCTACAAGTAGGGACTTGTTCCTTTTTCATGTTTGCAAGTCTCCTGTCCCTTCCAAGCATTTAGTGAAGATATAGTGCTGCTTGTGTGCGTGCTCAGCTGCTTGTTTCCTATGCTTTCCTCTGTGCCAGTAGTTACTTTAGCTGAGAGCTCTAAATCTCTACTTGTGCTGCCAGAATTGCCCCGGAGAGGCCAACTAAATTGAGTTTTAATGTCCAGAAAATAGGAAGCTGTTGAAGCAGATGTGCACAATAATCTCAGTCTTCTGGAAGAGATATCAGGACACTTCTGCCTGTAGGAACCTTGACTACAGTATCTTTCCACCCCAGTAGCAGTAAAGCTGAGATGCTGTAGGATAGCAAAGACTCTTATTTGTTTAGTCTTAGCAGCCTTGAAGGGAGACCGGGGATAAAATGCAGGCTCAGCATGATTCAGCTTTGGATTGAGTCCTGGGAAGTTGATCAAGACTGATCAGTGCTTCTGGTCAGGGCCTATATGTTGATGCCTTCACAGGATCCTGCTGTGGTTGGTGTGTTCATCTGCAACAGCTTCCACATGCACCCTTCTCCATCAGGTGTCTCTGGAGTCCTGAAAGGCAGGCAGCTTGCTCTTCAGATGGTGCCCAATGGGGCAAATCAGTAGTTTTACCTTTCAGAAGTGAAAGAAAATCGTTTCACAAGGTCATTTTTCTGTCTTTTTTTTTTTTCCCCCGCACTCAGAAAAGTACCAAAACTGCCACAGAAGTGGGCAGGACCTTTGCCACGATGTTTTCAGACATAACCTTTCGGCAGAAACTCCTAGAAACCAAAACCGAAGAGGAGTTCAAGGAAGCCTTAGTCCACCAACGCCACTTGTTGACGGTGGTGAATCAGAGACCCTCAGCAATGAGTGATGGGCACAAGTCGCACGGTCCTAAGCCACTCAAGGTAAGGCTGGCCAACATCTGCCATGCCCCTGCTTCAGTGGTGTCCGAATACATAAATGCAAGGGGGTTTGGGTAAGGAGATGAAGTACTTGTGCTGTTTGCATCCATTGGCCTCTCCTAGCAAGCTCTCGGCACTGAGGTTTCTACAAACGGCTGCTGTGTGTATGTCCCCCTTCCTCAGCTCCTGCTGTAAATCTAAAAAAAAAAAAAAGCCCCTTCAAAGAGGCAGGTGCTGAAGGGATGCAGAGCAGTAGGGGGTTGAAATGGTTACAGGACTCTGATTCCAGATGCTTAGTCAAGGGTGGGATTAATGGATCACTGTGCATTGTCAGTCCAAGGTACTTAATCCTTACAGTCAGAAGTCTCTGAAGGAAGCTGCTGCTTGTCTTTCCTGCAGCCAAAAGACTTGGCCATCTCTGCACAGTCATTTCACTTAAGTTGCCTGTCAGGATTTGGCCTGACTTCTCACTGTTTGATGTGTAGCTCTGTAAAACGTTACTTGCTTTGTACTTTAAAGTTTGAGGGAAATGCTGTAACTCGGCTTTCTTTTCTGGAATTTCCTGTGTATTGGTCATCACTTTGCTTTTCCGTTCAGAAATTCATTCTTTAGCCAGGCAGCATACCTGAAAAACAAGCTGTGCCATCTCTAGCTTGTTGCTCCTGTCCCTGAATTACAAATAACCTTAAAGCTTTGGGCTGCCTACAGTGCCGAAGCTGGTTAACTTATCACTTTTTTCTTTCCTGGAATAGACTTAAGCGGTTTTGATCTGCACATCTGGAAATGAGCAAAGCTCATGTTTTTCCTGTAGAATCCCCTTGCTTATAGGTAGCGCTTTGAACTTTCCTAGACCCCATACCTGCTCTTAAGTTTGCGGAACAAGTCCTGAAACCCTCTTCAAACCTAGGTCATTCAGAGCAGTGGTATTCGGTGTGGTTGCAGTAATGTAATTTAGGTAAAGTAGGTTTAACCCTTTGCACTTGGTCTCTCAAAGGAGTTTTTGCTGGAGCAGTTGAAGTGTCTGGCTTTGTCTTCTGCTAAAACTAGCCCTTTTTAAATGTCTGTAGAGGATTTTCTGCTCTGTGGCTTGGGGAGCACGAGGGCTGGATGCAACACTGAGCTTGTAGGTGTTGGCCCTGAGAAGTTGTGGTTCCTACCTGCCTCGCTGGGCAAGCAGCCTCGGCCAGGCAGATTTTTGACAGCTCTGAGCCAGTGCTGAGGATAGTGATGCTTGTTTCTTTAGCACTTGCTCTTGGCATTGACCATTCTTGGTCTGGATTTGGTAAATCGTTGTTTTTAAAGTGTTTTATCCTTCAGCTCTCAGGAGATGCAGCCTGTGTAGTAGGCTTTCTCGTGTCTCTTGGAAGAAGCTGTCCCCCACCCTGCCTTGCCAGCATAGACCTTAAGAGCTGGGATGAAGATTTCTTTTCCTGGCAAGCAAGCATTTGTCTGGAGAAGTGAGGTTGATTTTGAGATCATAGCCTGCATTACTTAGTTCCTATGAGAGCCATCTCCAGCAGCATCTCCTCCCCCTCTGCCTGCCCTGTGCGATAGCCTTCTAGAAAGGAAGCGTTTAATATGAGCTCAAACTCATATGAGACCAGGGGTGTGACCTGTGAACTGCCCCCAGTGAAATAAATACCCTAATCTGGAGCCACTGTATTATTACAAGTGAGCCCTCAGGAGGGGCCAGGAGTGTGAAGTCTCTTGGTAGCATAAAAATCTGCCTCCTGCCTCCCTTCTTCCCTTGGTCCTGCAGTGATGGGAGAGAAATGGGCTGCCAATGCTCTGGGTGTGAGTGGGATTTTTGCAAGTGCTCGTTTTTACCTCGGCTAAAATACTCAAGGGGACATGACAGTTGCATATCATGCTGTGCCTACAGCACAGTTTGCTTTGACTCATCTCGGAGGATTATTTAGGCAAGGCTACATACTCAGTCATAATTAAGTCAGCCTGAAATCCTCTTGTTTACTGAGGCATCTGATTGTTCACGGAGGAGCCCCTAACAGTTGTGATGCTTTCTGGCTGTGATTTTGTGTCTGTCTGATACCTGGGTGGATTTGCTGAGAGGGCTGGGCTATGCTTGCTCAGCATCAGCAGGAGGGAGGATAGTGTGTGTCCCTGGTCTGTGTAAAATAGTCATGCAGCCCCCCAGTACTTTAGGGGAGGACCGAGAAAGGGTCGGTGTTGTTGAAGCGGATGTTTTCTGTTTGGCTTTGTAACTGCTGTTAAGTGCTGGCTTAGCCTCTTCCTCTAACCCAAACAATGGTTGCTTATGGCAAGAGACTAGGAGGGATTTGTAAAATGGAAAGTGGAAAATTGATGAATTTAATCTCGGGTTTTTTTGCGTATGTGCTTCTCTTGCTGCTCTTTCCTACCTCGTGTGTTAGGAGCAGTATGGGCAAAGCACTGGAAGGACTTGCAGAGGAGAATAAGGAGACTGAAGGAGGATTTGGTGCTGGGTACCTGAGCTGTGGTTCCTAAAGGCTAATAAGCCTTGAGCTTGGTGTTGGTGGGGGATGCAGTTCTGGATCTGGCCTCCTGGATAAGGCCACCTAGTATCAGGATGTTAAATCAAAAAGACAACGGGGCCGTGAGAGAGGTGCCACCACAAATGGGAGTGGAAAGCCAATGGGTCAGCCAAACTTGACCCACTGAAGGAGAAAGAAGTAGGGAATGGCAGTCCAAGAAATTCCCAGCACTGGAGTGTACGAGGAAGCAGATCAAAAAGAGCAAGAACGGAGTGTCAGCACTGTTCTTCCCAAGATTTTTGGAAACCTCACAAGGTGCAAGCTCAGAAGATGGCAGGAGGCAAAAGCCAGACTGAAACATGTCTGGAGTAGAGTTAGACAATGAAGATGCATGGTGGATAGGTTGGGGGATAAAAGTAAAACCAGAAAGGGCAATAACTTCAGAGGTCAGTAAACCTGGGTTGCATTGAGGAGATAAAAGACCAAGTTGAGTATGAGGTTAGTAGGGTAGAGAGGAAAGTAAGAGGAGGATTAGCCATACAGAAGAAAGAGCTTTCCCCATACTTAGCCACTGATGAGGTTTAACCTGACATCCCCATGCCCCACCCTAGGCTAAACTTGCACATGTGCAAGAAATAAATGCATGAAGGAATCAGGGGTCTCAAACATAACCCATTGGCTTCCCCTTCTCTCAAATTTGCCTTAATGTGCCTTGCGGGACAAGAAGTTAGGCAGTGCTTTTCTGCATGCTCACCGATGCCTACGAACAGGCGTTGTGCATGAGTGCCCCTTCCCTCCCCACCCCATGCTCAGCCCCAGGCCAGCAGCAAGTGTGTGGCTTCTTCCCCAGAAGATGAGATACCCCGAGCATCGTTTTCCCCGTACTCACTGCAGCGAGACGAGTAAACATATTAGTCATTAAAGCTATTGTGATTCTCTGGCTGACTTGTGCCTTCAGGAATGTCTTTCTGGGGGGGAAAAATTAAATTGCTTTTCAAGTGCATATGGCTTTGATGTCCAAATATGCCTCCAAATATGGCTTAAGCTCATAGCTTTTTTGGAAATGCTTAAAATGCAGATGTTCTGCTGGTGTCTGCAGTCTTTTCATCCTGATTTTTCAGGTTAGAGAGTTGAAACTATCCTGAAATAATACAGGTGTATTGGCAACATGCAATGGAATTGACTTAAATAGCTGAAATAGGAGCTGTCATAGTCACTGATAAAGGAGCTGGTCCTCTGAGGTATCTTTTGCACCTCAAAACCTACTGTTTGCTGTGCCCAGTGTATTCCTTCTAAAGGAGAGGTTTCCTTGTGTTTTACTTATGGCTCTGATCTTCCAGGCGCTGCAAAGCAGGTGAGTTCCATGAGAAAAGGCGAAGTTGTGTGTAGTCCGTTAAAGAGCACTGCAGTGTCAAGTCCTTTCTAAAGCAGTAGTTTTTATCAGTTTCCACATAAACCAGCCAAAGGAAGATATCCATGCTGTTTTGAGTTGATCTGTTCGTGTGAATTTTGAATCTGTGATTTTTTTTTTTTCCCCTGCCCCCTACACTCCCTGGCAGAGGTTATAAGTCTTCTGTGTCTAGTTCTGTAACAAACATATGAAATGTTTTAGATGAGACAGCTGGGGTAATTAGCACTGTATAAAGGTGCGTTTGATTTTGAGTAGTATGTGTACTCTGAGTTGAGGATAACAGGAAAAAAAATCTGACAGGTGCCTCATTTGCAAGTGTCGCCTACTCTGAGGCTTTCCGTGTGCTTTCCGTAAGGATGTAGTTGTGAGAATTGGGAGGCTGTAAGTCAATAGCAGCTGTCACATATTTCTGAAAAGCTCCTTATTGCCTGTGGTGAGCATCAGATCGCATAAACAATCATACTGCACCTTGCAGGCCCCCAAACCAGAAATAAAAGGGAACGTGTTGCGTTTTTGGAACCCTTTCACGGTGATCTTACTGTCTTTTAATGGGCAGAAATTATGGCTTGGTTATGTGAAGTTATTCAAGCTTGTTGCCTTTTGGTGGAGTTTGAGGTGTAGACAGTCTTAGTTCCCTTACTACATCTATTTGAGGTCTCCCTTTCCCATGGCAATGCCAAGGAAGGGAGCACTTGCTGGGGATCCCCTTTCAGAGGCTTCATGTGAATTTGGGGGAAGAGTTGTTTTGTGGTGGCATCTAAAGAAAAAGAAGTTGGCTAGAGCGATGGGGAAGGCCTCTCTAACCTGCTGTTTAACCCCGGGGTACCCGAAGTCGAATCCTGCTGTTGGCCAGGGTGTTTTGAGCAGGTCATGCTGTGTGTCAGCTCCCTCACCTGCAAAGCAGGGATGCAGATATGAATGGGAGGGGGGGAAAAGGGAAGGAAGGGAGGAAAACAGGGTGGTCTGGGGGATTCTCTTTTACAATGCTTTTGAGGATATAAATTGAAGTGGAAAGAGTTTATTTTTATTATCATTACAAAATCTGATTTGAATGCCCTATTCAAAATGACCAGTTTTGCTCCTATCAGTATTGAATAAGGAGGTTAATCTCTTTAACAATACATGAGCCTTTAAACTGACACAGCACTTCCTTCCTTTCTTTAGTTGCATGAGTTTCTCAATGTTGGCAAGGGGATTTCTGATGACATTGCACGAAGATTTCCAGTGTACGCTTTGGACTTCACTGACGGTATGTTGGCCAATGTTTATGAAAACATTGGCCTGATTTTGAATTTTTGTGATGCGATGTCCTGTTTACAGTGTGCATTGAATGTGGTCTTTGATATGTGTAATAGCTCTCTTATTTAAAAGAATATTTTGACAAAAGCCTGTGAATAGGCAGCGTGGCACACTACGGACGAGAATCTTGCAGTGTTCCCTTAATGAAGATGTTAGCTGTACGTAGATGAGGATTTTAATTTTTATTAAGCAATGAGGCGATTAAGTGGATGATTATTGTCGTGTGTAGACATAGATCAACTCATTGCAACCTAATTAGTCAGCACTGGCCTAATAGGCCCTTTCTGCTGTCTTTGCAAGCCAGCATCAATAGCAATTATGGTGATGCTGTGGGAGTTGAGAATGCTTAAACAAAATCTGAGCTGCAGTAACTTCAGCTCGGTGCTTTTAAAAACAGGATATAGTTTGTCTGCTGTAGCGAGATCACAGGAGCAGCAATACAGTGTTTATATTGAGCCTCAGGTTTCGGGCTTTATATAGCTCCCACAGTGGCCTTGTTGGTTTTAAGAGTCACTTTCTCCCTTTTCACTTTCAAACTTTCACTGTCAGAGATTCTTAAAGGTTGTGAAAAGTCTTCAGGGCAAACCACGATTGCAGAGCCTCAGCCTGACATCAAAACATGTTCAGTTTCTTACAGCTTATTGGGGAGTTGGTTATTATATTCAAGTATCAAGCCCAGAAAGTTTGCATAAAATAAAGATGTAGAGTGTAGGCAGGGAGAATCGCGGGGCTCTGTCAGACGCCTTCCTGCTGTTAAATCCTCCTTAGCTCAAGCCACAGCGTCCCAGCCTTCCCCACTGCACCTCTGCTGAGGGCTATCTCCCTTGGAGTTGGCATAAGAAAATAAGACGCACACCTGAGCTCCATTTTGCAGACAAGTATTCTAGTGCAAAGCCACCTTCCACAGCAGCTTGAGCTTGAGAGCAAGCATGGGCAGGGTATGGATGGGTGTCCTCTCCTACATTTCGACAAGGATGGTCACCACCAGCAGAGGAACATGGCAGTCAGCTGTTGGCTGCTCAGCTGAAGGAGATGCTGTGTGTCTGGGGAAGCTGCTGAGTAGTTGCTTCTCACAAAGATCCAGCTTTGTCGACTAGGAATGCTTCATCCACCGCGATGCGTTTTGCAGTTAGTGGTATCCACTCTGCTGGGAAGAATAAAATGGGATGAGATACTGGCTTAGCACAGGGGTTGAGTGCTGGATGCTTTCTCCAGGTACTTTGTAACTGCTGGGATGAAACTATTTTCAGGAGGTTTTGGGTGATAGGAGGGCAGGCTCCGTTTGAAGTCAAGCTAATGCTATATTCTCTGGAGATTTGAGGGTATGTTGAGGAAGGAGGGGGACAAGAAATTATTTTCAGGGTAGCAGCAAGGAGTCTGATAAAACAGAAAAAGTGTTTCTTGGCATGTGCATCATTGGCACCAGATCTGGCAGGGGACTTAAGCTCCTAATCTGGACACCTCTGGAGTGGGTTCAGGACACTTCATCTCTATGGCTGTTGCTTTGTAGGGCGGTCAAAGTCTAACTTTTCATTATAAAGGGATATTGAAGTGCTTTAGAAGGGAAGTGCTGCAGAAGCACATTGTGGGGACCCATGTACATCTCAAGACCGAGCAGTGTCTGCTGTCCTGAGCACAGTAGGTTCACAGGTGTGAAAGCATCATATGATGGTCCTGCAGCCAACTTTGGCTGTCAGCAGATTTGGAAATCCATTTCAGGGTCCGTGTTCTGGCTCTGCATGCATCCAAATTAACCTGTGCATACTGCCTCTGAGCCCTGGGGGGCTGTCAGCTGTAGCCAGGTCTGCAAGCTTTCTGTGAACGGATGTGCATAGCAGATCAGGCTTGGCCTAAACAAGGTGCTGGGATTGACTAGCTTGAAAGAATTGTTCCCTTGGGTGCATCTGCCCTGAGTGATAAAATACTGTCATAGTGAGAAATCCAGCCTTACAAATATTCCAGAAAAATGGCTTTGGTATAAAATGCAAGGACTTGCTAAAAAGTCAGTGCATTGTTATACAATTTCTGGGGAGTGGAAGATGCAGAAATGAGCCAAGTGAAACTCAAGAACTACTGCAGCTCAAATGTGAAGTACTCGCCTTAGGAGCAGTTGTACCCTTTCAAATAGGATATGGGGAAAAGAGGATTTTTTTAAAAACCTATATATATTAGTATGTGCTATTTCTTCCCAGAAACCAGAAATCAGGATGAATTTTTTAAGGATCTGTGTGGAATGAAAACCACATGGAGCATAAAGCATCTGCCATAAACCACCAAGACCGAAGGTGATCAGGAATGTGAAATTCCTGGGCCATCTCAAAGCAGCAGTGTACCAGAACATTGGGGATTTGAGCTATCCAAGTATCTGCACTCCAGACAACCACATGTGCATCATCAAAGAGCCCTGAATTACAAAAAATGCCTTTTTTGAATGGTTGGAGTGTCTAAATCCTCAATCTGAGAAGCGTCCTGGGGTTTTGGTTTAGACAGATAAATTGATTAAGGGCAGGGTGATAAATAATAAGGCTTCTGCAGGGCCAGCAAATGTTTTGTCAGTTGGACTTTTGTGGGATTGGTCGTCTTCACACACTGCACAAAGCTGGCTATTAAATTTTCCTTAACCATCATGATTTGGGAGAGGAAAGAAAGGAATCATCTTTCTCTCTTTCTTTTTCCCTCCAAATTAGGAACTTGTCAACATTAGGTATGCTTTGGATTGTGAAGTCTTGTGCATCTTACTGAACGCGCAAGGATCAAGGAAGAGTTTTCTAAACTTTTGGTGATATGGATGGCTTGTAATAAGTGTCTTCCATCAGGAGCATCTGGAGATGAACAATTGGATTATGCTGAGCCTAAGAACACCTGTAATTTTCCTTTTGTTAGGATTAACACAATTTGGCATGTAGTCTCATCTTAATGACTACAACTTTTGTTTATGGGATTCTGCTTTCAGTAAAAAAAGTTTGTACAGAACTTCATCCTGATCTTGTCAAATAGGCTCAAAACACATATGTATCAACATTTATTACTCTTTAAGACTCAGTTGAACCATAGGAGCTTCCTGAAATTTTTTTATATTGAGGCTGGTTTGAATGAAGGAGGGAATTCTGCCTGGACTCAGCTACAAGTTTGCTGAAATCCCTTAAAGTTGCTACCCTTATTCTTCAGTGTGTGTTTTCTGGTACAACACAGAGGGATAAACACTTATGAATGTAGCATCTGGAGTGCCTGGGGGGAAATTTGAGGTGCCTGAGATTTTTATGGTAAGCTTTGATGCTGTGTTCTGCCGTATCCTTTCACCTCTTGGGGAGGGAGGGAGGGTCAAGGGAAGAGAGGAGAGCTGAGATTTATTCTGTTCCCTCTGTTTTCTTGGACCTGTGTCCTTGGCACACGGCCGTGGTGGGTGGATAGTTCAGCTGGAGATGTGGATACCTCCCTGTCCTTGGTCCTGCAGAGGGTCCCTAACCAGCTCCTGAGAGTAAGGCGAGCGCATCTGCTGGCAGCATCCTCGGGATTTGGTGGTGGTGTTTTGCAGGAGGGAGATCTCCAAAGCTCCCTGTAATGCAGGCATGCTTAGAAGGAAGGCCTAAAGGCACTGGAAAAATGGGATTTGAAAGGAAGGTTTTGTCTTGCTGGTTGTCTAAGATAGCACAGAGCTTGAACTTGCTAAAATGTTGACTGTGGGTTGGCTGTGGCATGTGCCAAATCTTCATCGACTCTCCCACCTGGTTGCACTGGTCACCTTGTTTGGCAGGATTGCATTCTTGAGGGAGGAGGAAAAATAAAGGGATTGCAGACAGGCTTTTCCCATCTCTTCAGTGCCTCTGCTGCCCTAGGTTAGATGATGGGGTAGCTCCTGCATCACTCTGCAGCCCTTCATTCCTAAATATCACCTGGGTGTAAAAGTTCAATAGCCACTTGAAGACTGACTTGTTGGATGCTTTGGGGCATCATGACCTGGGTTGCTTTTGAAGTCTCTCTTTGTGTCAGTGGTGGGTGGGAATGCATCAAAGATGCATAAAAGCATCTTGTTTTGTCTGTGGATGTTTCCTTTCAAGAGACTAGCACTTCGTGGGAAATAGGCTGTAAGAAACAAGAGAAGGAGGAAAGCTCTGAGCCCTTGATTTGTTTCTTCGTACTTCTCTAGTCTGAGCATATGCTTGCCTTTCTGCTCGAAAATCAGTAAGAGTGGATTTCCTTGTCCAGTTAAGTTCTTAGTCTCACTTGTACTGTGATTTACTATTCACAGGACTTTAGGGAAGATTCATCTTCTGTTCATCTTCAGAAAATTGGGCAGAGTCCAGGAGCTACTAACATAAGTGAAAGCCCAGCTTGAGGGCATTAGCAGAAGTTTGTAATGCTTTGAGTTTTTATGGCTCAAAACCTATGAACAGATATCCTTACTGTGTGGTTTTTTACCACTGAAAGGGGATTTTTTTTTTTTAATTAGGGCTTTAATAGGCACATCCTTGCTGCTGTGCTGCAGATCGGTATAATTAAACTTGTTTTGCATTGGATATTTCAGAGAATTGGGAAAGAACATTAATAGTCAGACATTTCATTGAATGTCATCTGTCTTGATTTTGATTCAGTAAATGTACAATTAGACTTAAGGAGCTCTAGTCCCAGTCTCTGGGTCTTTTGGTCATCAACTTATTGATGCAGAATAGCAAGCAAAGTGAGGCCAGCGATGCTGCCGTTTTCTCTGAACCTCTAACCTTGTCTTTAAAAACGGCGACATTTCAGAAATTCAAGCAAGTGAAATAGAACTGTCATGTTGATGAACATAATTGCTTCCCATTTCAATGTGTAGATGTACCTTAATTTCAAGGGATTGCTTCTGTAATAGCCAGCTACTCAAATTTTGCAGCTGGACTGAGTTGATTTTCTGCTACAAATTTACATTGTGCAGTTGGTGTGACACATTTTTCAATGGCTTTATGAGCCCGCTGCAGATGAAATGCCATCATAATGCAGCCCACCTTCTTTTAAATGAAGTAGTGTCAGTCCCTGGGTTGCAAATAGACCCTGAAAATGTTTAGCCAGATGTTGATTTTAAAAAGGCAAAAGGTAAATTGTGGTTAATGCTGGATTTTAGTGCTTGTCTTGGGTGAATCTGTACAAGGAGGCAGTATTTGCTCGTGATTTTAACTGCAATTAAAGAGTGATTTAATCATGTTTGTGAAACAGTATGTTTAATGTGATGTAGTTGTCTCCGTTATGAAGTGAATTTTGCAGCTCACCAGAAGGGATTCTTTGCTCCTTGGATCTCATCTGGCTGATGATGGACTAAAGAAAAGTACTGCTTTGTACTGGACCTGGCCATGATGTGGCATAAGGACCTCCATGATCAGCAAGGACTCCTGCTGCTTGCTTTGCAAGGATTGAAGCTGAAACTAAAAGCCATGCATGAGCTTTTGTGATGCTCTTCAAGGCTTCTTCCTTCCTTCTGCCTTCTCATACTATGGTTTATCTACCTGAAAGTGTTTTTTTTTTTTAGAAAGCACCTCATCACTTATGTAGCTTTCTCTGCTCAGCAAATGAACCTTTTTTTAATATTAGTTGCATCTCTGGTCCTGGCTGCCTGTCTTGTTATGAATGATTTCAAAGTTTTCAGGCATTGTTGCCTCTGACCTTTCATGTTGGGAAGACTCCTTTGTCCAAAAAGCGGTATTCTGGAGTGGCGCGGAGTCCTCTGAAGAAGGATGTGACCATCTCTACTTATAAAACTACTACTTGATCCACTGTTTGCCCTGCCAAATCTTTCCTTTTCTCTAAAGGTCTTGGGCACTTGGCAGTGTGAGGTAGGAGCCTGCAGCTGGACTGGAGATCACATGAGAGAGCTTCATCTGCAGGAAGTAAATTTCAGGCCCTTTGGTTCCCAAGAGTGGTCAGGAATGTGGCCTGTGGTTTCTGAATCTTCACAATAAATGGAAAGGAATCTGCCTTGAAACAGCTGGTCCTATGACTCCTGGAAGGTCAGGCTCATATTTGCATGCTTGAGATGCCTCTTGTCAAGTTTTAGCCTCTGCCCTTTTTTTGAGGATGCTGAGCATCAGAAGTCCTACTTATGTCTGTTCCTCTCGTGTCTGCGTGCAGGAAACATCACAGGGTGTCCTTTATTCACGTGGCTGCCTGTTCATTACACATCATCTTAGATTTTTGGTTTTTGCCTTCTGCTTCGGTCCTTATTTCTGGACTGCAAATGGTGCAGAAAACAGATTTTAGATAAGATCCCAAAGTCATTGAGCAATTTTTTTTTTTACTGCAGTAATACAGTTAGTCTGTTGTGGCAATATCCAGATTTTCTCAGTGTTGCACCAACAGCCTCTAATGCAAAGCCCTCCCTTCTTTGATTCAACTCATTGGCTTGTAGCTCCCTCAGCAAGGGACTGATACTAGCAAAGGCTTAGATGGGCATTTGGGAGCTTAGGGGCAGATGCCTGTGTGGGAGTTCACTGCTCAGGAGGCTTCCAGAAAGGGGAACTTGGTCAACTCAAGCTTGTCCAAGTGTCTTACAGCAGGAGCATCGTCAAGGATGGTGGCACAGGCAGGTTGAAGGCTGTTTCAAGGTTTTCTTTGAAAAGGCCCCCTCTGGTGTATCTTCTCTGAAGAGGCTGTTCTGTGGAAAAACTTATGTTCTCCTCAAGCAATATCAGCTGTTGTCATCTCATCCTTTCTCTTGTGTGATATGAGCTCACTGGGGATGGAGATCAGCCTGAAAACAGGAAAGGGAAGGGAAGCTACTTCAGAGGCCCTTAAATTCATATTATGACACTTTAATTCTCTTTCTGGCTGCTTTTGTTTTGGCCTGGTGTGTTTTTTCCGATGGAGATGAGAAGGGGTGAGTGGGTGGAAAAGAAAGAAGCCATTCTTTCGGAAGAATTTTTTTTTAAAGCAAAACTCTCAATGTACGCATTCCTGACCTCTTGTGCTATTTGTTTTTGTAAGTCTGCTAGCACTAATTGGCTCAGCATAGTGTATTATTGATTCAAGCCTATAACCTCAGATTTCTGCCTAGGGAAAAAAAAAAGTGCTTCATGTCTTCCTGCCCAAGGCATCATGAGTTGTGAAGATGAGTGATCATCATGAAGCTCATTAGGGGCATAGTCTAGAATACCTATAAAGTTGGTATTAAAAAGGCAGGGAGTAGGGGGCTTTATAAAGCCTGAACTTATGGTTTCTGCTTTGATCCTCTTCCAAGCTTTTGGGGCTGGCAAAACTTGAACAAAAGGCTTCCAGTATTTCCTGTTTTGATGATGCCAGAAATGTCTGTTGGAGCAGTCTGGCACGTTGGCGCTTCTGGTCCCAGATGAACAGAAGAGCATGGTTGTGCAAAATCAAATGTTAAAGGCCTACCTATACGTTTAAGACTAAAGTGGGGACTGAATTTCTACTTCTGCCTTTCACCATGAAAAGAACTAATGGTACATGTGGCTGACTTGAGTAGGCTTTCAATGCTTTACAAATGGGCAGTACTAACATGACTTTTGTTATGGTTTACACTAGGTGTTATTGGAAACAACAAAGCTATAGGAAAATACATCACAACTATGATTTTTCTGTATTTTGCCTGCCTCCTTCCATCCATTGCATTTGGGTCACTCAATGATGAAAATACCCGAGGAGCTATTGGTAAGTTTATCAGTTGTCCTAGTTTTGGCTGGGATAGAGTTAATTTTCTTCTTAGTAGCTGGTACAGTGCTGTGTTTTGGATTTAGTGTGAGAATAATGCTGATAACACGCTGATGGTTTAGTTCTTGCTAAGTAGCGCTTATCTTAAGCCAAGGACTTTTCAGTTTCCCATGCTCTGCCAGCAAGCAGGTGTGCAAGAAACTGGGAGGGAGTGTGGCCAGGGCAGCTGACCCGAACTAGCCAAAGGGGTATTCCATACCATGGAATGTCATGCCCAGTATATAAACTGGGGGGAGTTGGCCGGGAGGCGCAGATCGCGGCTCAGGCATTGGTCAGCGGGTGATGAGCAATTGCATTGTGCATCGCTTGTATTTTCTTGGGTGTTATTTCTCTTTTTTGTTCCTTTTCATTACAATTATTATTACACTTTTATTAGTATTAGTTAGTATTATTTTTTATTTTACTTTAGTTATTAAACTGTTCTTATCTCAACCCACGAGTTTTACTTTTTTCCCTTGATCCTCTTCCCTATCCCACTGGTGCGTGGTGCCTAGTTGCTGACTGGGGTTAAACCACGACACAGTTTTGTGCATCTGTTATAGGATTCCATGTATTCAAACTGGGTAGCCCTGGTCACAGAAAGTTTTGATAGTTTTTACTTACTGAAAAAAAACCACCACTGAAGGTTTTTCTCATTGTTATGTTCATGACTTTTTCTCAGAAAACTAGAAAAGTTGAACACTACTTTGGATAGCATCATCTGACTTGGACTGATACAGATATATGCTACTGTATTTTTAAATGATGCTCACTTCATAACTATGTAGTTATCTGCACATTTTTCCTAGTACAAGTTCCTGTGCTTTTAATCTGAATTCGATTGCCAGTATCCAAACCACTGGTATAGCAGATGATGCTTTGCGCTATCCCGGTTGTGGCCCTGAAGCAGTTCATACTGCTGTTAGAGTTCATAAGAGTCTTAGCTGAAATCTTGTCCTGAAGGCCTCCACAAATATTAGTTATGTTTTTATTGCTGTTTAAAATAAAATTTTAAAAAAACCAACAAAGCACAGCAACAAAAAACCCCAAACTGAACAAAAGCCCCTACCCAACTTTCATAGTTCAACATCTGGAAAGCTGATGGCATCCTAAAGTATTGGTACAAGTTTGCTGGCAAAGGGTCACTTCTTGCTTTCACGATGCCTCGCCTCTATACCCTCTAAGCATTGCTCTTACTCGTTAGCGGTTGGCTTCTATGTCTTGTGTGAATGCTCCTTGGTCAGGGAGGTGTTGGTTAAAAACCCTGTTTGTTTCCATCCTTCCTAATTACTTGTAGATGTGCAGAAGACAATCGTCGGCCAGTGTATTGGAGGGCTGCTTTATGCGCTCTTTTCGGGGCAACCTCTAGTTGTACTTCTAACTACGGCTCCTTTAGCACTCTACATTAATGGTAAGCCTATTAAACTTGTACGTTGGGACTGATGTGATTGTGATCGGTGTAATGGGACTTTGTACAAGAACCTTGCAATCCTGTTAGAGCTTTAGTTGCATTTGTTTAATAAATCAATGTTAAAGGGCTGCTTCTGGTGCTGAGGGGGAGGGGAGGAATTTGATTGAAGTTTGGTTAAAGTTGGTTTCGAAAGGAATCATCTTGCCTAGAAAAAACATTTTGTGAGAATAAGCATTTCTTCTGCTTCAAGAAGGAAATCTTTTTCATCTGATGGTTTTCTCATGGCTGCATTAAACCAACTTGAGATAAGAGCCTGAGACAAAGCTTTTTCTTGGTTGGGTTTTTATTTTTTATTATTGGTCTGTTAAGATGTCATCAATAGTTTTCCAGTTACAGCTGCAAGTTGGTATTACTGAGCCAGAGGTGTAAAGGAGCAAACTCAATATCTATAGCAACAATCAGATAGGCTATGACTAGCTTGGAAGGTTTAAGACGTGAAGTTTTGTCCACAGTGCAGTGACTGAGTAAACATGGTGCAAAAACATGTATGAGATCCCTTGCGCAACAGCATCCTGAAAAGTCAGTGAGAGCAAATTCCAAGGGCTAATTTTGTGGCCTTGATCCCTAGGAAAGGTGCTTTGAGCAGTGTGGGAGAATATTTTTTTCCAAGTGCTTCTCCCCATTTCTAGTGAAGGAAGGGGAGAACTGTTTAGGTTGATCCAGTGTTCGTCTAGGAGTTGTAAGAACAGAGGTTTAATGGTATCTGCCATAGGTGCGTTGCGGTGAAGTCTTGACATTGGTTCTTTTTGCCATCAAGCAGATGGGAATCATAGGATGGTAATGACAAAAGTTGCATCTGACACGTGAATGCTTCATTTTTGCAGTCATCCGAGGAATCTGTGATGACTACAACTTGGATTTCAGTGCTTTCTATGCCTGGATTGGACTGTGGAACAGCTTTTTCCTTGTGATGTACTCCCTCTTTAATTTCAGTCTTCTGATGAAGCTCTTTAAAAGGTAGCTGTTTTCAAGAAGTCATATTTTGATCAGATTATTCAGCAAATGGAAAAATTATACATTCCGCAAGCTCCTTAATTACAAACTTGCTGCAAAATGTATTTTGCAAGATGAGGCTAGTATCATATCAGCTTATTGTTCCAGCTTGAAAGAAGCTTTTAAAGATTCACTGGGTTTTGTTTCCTGAGTTGGAGTCTAACTAAAATTAGTATATTTTCATGTAAATGCATGAATATGCTGATTTTCCTTTGAGTGGAGTTGAATGCAGACTCTGCTAATGGCTATATTAATTCCTGGGATTTTTCCACAGGTCAACAGAAGAAATAATTGCACTTTTTATATCCATCACGTTTGTGCTTGATGCCTTCAAAGGCATTATTAAAGGTAAGTCTTGCAACAATGTTTTTCAGTGCAGATCTCTGCTTTGCTTCCTTGACGCAGGGAAATACAAGGCTGCAAATATGCATGGTGTTTGCTTGTTCCATGTTCATTCAGGGTCTTCGGGGGAAAAAAATGAGCGTGTGAGATTGAAGCAGCCCTGTGTCAGCGGTTTACCTGGATACGCAGAATTTCTATCAGCTCAAATATCAGTTAGCAGAGATAGAATTAGTGTCTTAACTTAGCAAATGGAGAAACCATATTAATGTTGCTGTGAAAGTCTTCCCCTGATACTGGTCTCTTTGGTCCTGGCAAAAAAAACCCGTCAAATTTAAATGCTTAGACCCCTTTCCTTGCCACATTATTAAAGCTACATGGAGGGGAGTTGAAAGAAGGGGTGAGATTGCCCATTCTTACGTGAGCCCCGAGACCCTTCTTTAATGGCAACATAAGGACTGCAGTGCCTTCCAGCGTGCTCCTAAAGCTATTCTGCCCTTTCCAACCACTTGGTCCCCATTTCTGGGTTAGATTCTTGGTGAGTATCCATGAGCAGCCTTGGGGTTTAACAAATTTCTCTGGCACCTCTCTTCCTCTTGATCAGGATTGGGAGGAGGTATTTGTGGAGGTGAAAGATGTTAGCAGAAATGCCATGTGAATGGCAACCTTTCTGTTCATCCCAGCGAGGAGTTGGCCAAGTCTGCATTCCTTGTTTTTTATGACCTCTTGTCCAACAGCCCCAAGTTTGGTCTCTCCTTTGAAATCCTTCAGGACATACCTAAGCACACGGAGCACATCCTTGTTTTCAAGATTCTCAGGCTTGGCTCATTATGGTATCTTGCATGCAAGGAGAACACCTTCAAAGAGCAGGTTTGACACTGCAAAGCAATTTGAAGCGAGATACTTCGTTGCTTCATTGGGAATCCTTAATTTGGCTCCTTGGGCATATGCTTTGATTGTGCAATCAGAGTTGTTTTTTCTCTGCAGAACACCTGCATCTTTCAGATATCCTGCTTAGACAAAGCTCGGTGAAGGAGAAGCTGTTTTGGGATACTTTTGCTTTCTCCTTGCTCGCTATGTAGCTGTGAGCTTTGCTTAATGTGTACTGTTACTGCCCTGTTCCGGAGGCATGAGACAGTCTCCCTGTGGCACTAAGGTGTTCCTCAACAGAACATTCAACTGCTCTATAAAAATTAGCAAATGCGAATGTTCACAGTGCTTCTGTAGTGTAGAGAGCTGATTTCCCATAGCAGGAGAACGGGGTGCAGGTTAAAGGTACAGAAAGCATCCATTGATCTCGGCCGCCACACTTTAAGGAATATGCAGGTAATACCTCAGAGTATTGCAGTGGGGACAGGAGAGGATCCTGGAAGTTAATTAGCGTAATTAGTGAATTAGTATAATTCTCCCTTGTACTTGGGAAGAGCTCAATTTATGGGAACAACAGTGGTAAAATCAAACCAACATTCCCCTCATTTGCCAGCTCATGTTGGCTTCAGCTGCATCTGGAAGTGTTTGATGCATCAACAGATAGGACCCCAGGTCCAGCCATCTTCCCAGATGCAGAAGGGCACCGATGCTGGCAGGCACAGACCTTATCTTTAACCCTCTCAGTGCTCATATTTAAACACATGACACCAGTGCAGCTCATGGCCGCACACTCATCTTTCTTCTTCCACTCCTGTTTTGTAGCAGGAGGTGATGGTTGCTGCCGCCACCTCCTCCTCCTGCTCAAAACTTTGGTTGAGCAGTTAAGAAGAGAAAGCTGGTATCTTCTTCATGCTGTTAAATGTGTCCTGGTAATGGCTGCCTAGCTGACAGGGACTTTTGCCTTCCTTAGTGCCAGGGGTCATGCTGCTTTTGCTCAGATATGTCTTCCTAAGTCTGTTCATAGCCTTGATTTTTTGCAAGATACTCATACATGTGCAGGAAAGAAGGGGGGAGGGATGCGATACTGTACAGAGGAATCAAGCCATGTGTGTTCACACTATCCTGGTGACACTTTGTTTTTGCCATGTGGCCCAGCCACCGGAGCTGTGTTTGTTTGATCTTGACATTTGCACTTTGCAGGAAACGGCGGTGAACCGGCTGGAGCAAACAAAGCGAGTTAATGTTGTTGGAGGGAACTTGAGCACACGCTAGGCTTGAGAAAGGCTCTGTTTCAGCGAGGGCACCACCTGCGTGGCTGCGCTCTCTGAACGTGGGCAACAAGATTCACTTAGCTCTGTTATAAAAACAAACTATAAATCTGCAGGAATCAAATACTTTATAGCAAGTCTGTGGTGCAGGATGAAGGCCTCCGCTAGCCGTCTTGGCATATTCTTGTTGCTTTAACTAAAATACAAAAGTCAAAGTTTCTTCTCTTGTATCCAGGATTGAGTGGAGCAATGCTACCTACTTTTGAAGTGGGTGCAAATTGAATTGCAGCCTGAGAGGTAGTGTACATAGATGTAGTCATGCTGGACACAGGGCACCAAAGATGTGCTCAGCCCTAAATGTATTATTGCACTATAGCCAAGAGTGGGAAATTGAGAAAATCCACAAGACCTCCAAAAAAGTAACTTGTTTCTTATTTGTTCAAGTCCAAATCTAAATACAGAGGCATGCAAATACATTCTGCATAGTTGCCGAGTTGTATGTGCTGTCGGTTTATCGTACGCTCAGTAATTGCACGTGTCTCTAGGACTTTGTAACGCTTAGGGTCAGCTGAGATGGTGAACAGGCTTTTAGCCCTGGCCAGCTGCTAATCCCCAGGAAATACTGCCATAATCATTTTTGTTATGACAAAAGTGTCCTTTAATGTTCATAGCCGGAAACTGCAAATCTTCCAACAACCCGTTCTGTGCTGGTGTGTGGGTCACGGCAGTGCTCTGTGCCTCAGTTTACCTGTTTGTAAAGCAGGCGTGGGTGTCCTGCCTGGGCTGGACACAGCTGCGAGGATGGAGGGAGGAAATGATAGCAGAACCTCTTCCGTAGCACACGATGCAGGAATACGCAGTGCTAACGGAGGTCGTAATGAGATAGGTTCCCCCAGTAAGGAGCATTCTTGTGCTTTAAGAGTGCAATGATCTTCTCATTTCTGGCTCCTGCTGAGAGCAAATTGAAAGGTTAAATCTTCAACTGTAAACTTTCTATGATCTTTAAATTTATATACGGAAGTATTGAATGTGAAGTAACTGGTCTTTTCTCTCGTGACCTACATGCCCTATTGACCCCATCCACTTGTCCAATGCCTGGACGACTCTTAAAACACAAAGGTGGTACCAGAAAGATTATTACTGCTGTTAAAATGGCAGCATGGCTAAACATGGGGCACTTTACACTAGGGTGAGCTCCAAACCAGCAGTAACACAGACTGTGCTTCGGCCAAATGCAAGGCGGTTGCAAATACCAATTGTGCTTTGCAAGAATGTTTAAAGTTTGTTTTGCTTGTTTTCAAATATTTAGAATTACAATTTGTTTTGCCTGCTTTCTCTGTGGCTACTGCAGATGGAAAAGCTGAGGTGCTTGGGGTTTTCAGAAACTTGATGATTATTTGGGGGTGGGAGGAAACGTTATGGGGAGCGTTATAGCCTAAGCTTCAGTTTGTTGTATTTTTTGCCTAAAGAGGATGGTCTTGCCCTGAACTTCTAAGTTTCCCTATGCAAAGTGTGAAGGGGTATTTTGACTAAAGCAGAGAAAGGTAGAGGGACTGCAAAGTTCTGACATGGTGGTTTCCATCCTCTTGTATCTTCCCATTGGTATGAGGGAGAGCGGGTGCTGCCTGCTGCTATCTGATCGCATAACGTGGGAGTACCAAGGCTGCAAAGCCCAACTCCGATCTGGTTTCCCTTGCTCCTTGTGGCACCTCAGGCTCTTGTTCCCCAAAGAGGCGAAATCATCCCCAAACCACATTGATATGCTGGGAGCCAGCCAATGCCATAGAAATGGGAACACAGCTGTCTAAATGCCCAAGAGCAAGAGTGTATTGACAACTGTTAATTACTTATATAAATGCCTCTGAGCTAACCTAATACATTTGTGGACAGTTCCAGAGGCGTTACTGGGTGTTTCACTTGTACGGGTTTACTTCAGGTGCTCTGTAACTCTTTCAATTTGCAGTGTAAATCTAAATGTTCTGCCACGTTTTGCATGTCATCAACGCCTATCTTTAAAATCTGGACCAGCCTTGGAGGAAAAGTAATTACTGTACATTTTGTAGTCCACTTAAGGATCTGTGCAGCCTGGCTGCTCTTAATTTTTCCAGAGATCCTGATGGAATTTGTTTACTAGGCTGCTGAAAGTAGATGTCTCGTGTGTGTGTGTGTATATATATATTATATATATATAAAAATATATATATAAGAGCAGTGATTCCAGTGCTAGCACCAAAATCACATAAATAATTAGCACTGGAAGTCCTTACGGTTCAAACGTGTTGCTTTAGACCAATTTAACTTTTACCTGTTAAAATAAGTGAAAAAATATATTTGTAAAGCGCTAGCTTTGTAAGAGAAGCAGCTCTCCTGATTTCTTTTTACTGGTTTGAGGGGTAGAGCTATAAACCTGGTGGAGCATAACGTTAATACTGCATGATCAAGCAAGAAAGAACCACTTTATTTTACTTGCTTTGATTGTCACAAACCTATCCTAATGCTTGCCTGTTGGTTGTTTGTACAGTTTTTAAGAAATATTACTACCATGGGCGCACAGGAGACAGTTACTTGGAAAAAGCACGAACTGATGCTATTCCAAGCCTCGGCATCAATACCACCTTCTTGATGAATTCATCAGTGAGCAGATCCATGTCCCTAGAGAATCAAACAGGCACGCATGATGTGCATTATGGACGTGAAACTGCCGTCCTTAGTCTCATGTTGATGTTGGGTACCCTTTGGCTTGGTCATACGCTCTATCAGTTTAAGAAAAGGTGAGTTACTTCAGTCTTAGAGCTCAGACTACTGATTATTTCATATTACCTGTGAGGAATCGCTAATGGTTTAGATCTTAATTTTGTAACCCAGAAAAATCAGGTGGAACTCTTCCATTAGTGGTGGTGGAAGCCAAAGCCAGAGGTGAACTTGGCTGGCCACCTGGAAAATGTTAGCAGCAGAACAAAATGTTCGGTCACTGGACGATGCCCTTCCGTATTTGGTTTAGGTGTCGCAAGTGACTTTTTAGAAAGCTGTGGGTGAACCATGTATTTCATGTTGCAACTCCTGTAACTCCCCCCCCCAAAATAGGCATTGAACCGTTTTGGTGGGCAAAAATCCCTGATGGTGCTTGGAGGTCTACTGGGAATGTACCTTCAGTGTACTCTTGGGAGTTAAATGCCCACCCAGCTCTAATTTGGGTTTTACTCCCATTGCCCTCAAAACTCGTTATTTGAAATGCTTGAGTAAGCAATTAAACTAAAGTGGAAATGAGACATAAATTGGTGCTTGGAAGACTTTTTTCCTAGCTTGCATCTTAGTTTTTTGTTTCTTTACGGGTTTTGCTTATGCATTCGTCAACCTTCAAAGGCTATAGATTCCAGAGGATTTAAGGCTGAATTAAAGACTAATTCTTCACTCCAAGTATCTCTTTAGAATTGCAAGATTGGACTGAATTTTCACTTGTTAAAGCATTAATGCTATCTGGATTGAGCAATTGTCCCTACAGTGTGGTGTTGATGGAAATTTTTTGTCTTTAAATTGCAGCCCATATTTGCATGCGAGAGTACGTGAAATTCTGTCCGACTGTGCCTTACCGATTTCAGTTCTGACTTTCTCTGTTGTGGGTTCCTATATCTTCAAGGAAATCGAAAGTAAGTTACGTTTTTTTATTCTCTGGAATACTGGAGTGTGTGAAAAAGAAATGAAATCCTAGGAAGGTTTTGCTAAAAAACAGCTAAGTTCTTCCATATAACTTCACAAATACTGTGTGTACCTCCATCCCAAGAGCTCAGATTTCCTCAGTATTAGATTTAATTCATTCGAAACCCTAATCAAACGAGGCTGAGTGAAGTTTTTTCTCCAGACAAATTATTCCAGTGTGTCCTTTCATTTCAATGTAATTTAAAGTATGTATCTCTTAGAATAAAGAGGAGCAACAATTTCTGGCAAAGAACAAAGGGCAGAGTAATTACCAGGCAGGAAGGGTTGTTGCCAATCATACAGACGTAGAGTTGATGATTCCAGTCTGTCCTCTTTGTCACCAGTTTACGTTTTCCTAATTTAGGTGAAATGGTGCAGAGCATCTGGGCAGTTCTAAGTTACACAAGGAAATCTGAAAATGAGACACCATTCATTGGCCAAATAGATCAGCTTTTCCATATCAGGAAGCGATAATGGGGACAGGAATTGCATTGTCCTGTGGTGACGTGAGTGGGTGATGTGAGGAAATGTATGGAAACAAATAAGAAATGGCTTTTTCTGTGATGGCTGTTCCATCCACTTGGCCACATATCATTTTACAATCCATGTGTGACTTATCCCTAGTCATGGATTTCTTCCAATGGCAGGGAAGTAGGGGCATTTTATACTAAAATACCTTGCACGGCTTGTTGGATATGAGGAAGTTTTAAACCGCCTCTGTCAGTTAATTAACTGAGCAGGAGGAGTATACTGCTAGTTAGAAATAAGGTTTTCTAATCTAAAAATGCCTCACATCTGTGGAAAACAAGTTTCCCTCTTTTGTTTTGCTCAAATATATGTAATGCCTCACTAGAACTAGCAGTAATCTGTCAAATCAGGATGGCAGCCAAGTTCTAAGAGGATGGAGGAAAAAAATAAACTAAAACAGCTAGACGAGCGTGTCTTGTATGGCCGCCTGCCTCCCACATGCCAGAGCATCGCGCCTGGTTTGCTGCGTTGGTTCCCGATAGTTCGTGGTGTGGGTAAAACATTACTTGAGTTCGTGTGGGTGGTTGGACAAGAAGGTGCCTCCTAACACCATTCCCTTCCTCTTTCCAGTGTCCAAATTTAACTACAATCCATCTGAGAGCTTGTTCGTGCTGGCCCCGTCCAGTCCCTCTCCATCGGGTCAGTGATGAGCGCCATGGGGCTGGGGTTCCTCCTGTCAATGCTCTTCTTCATAGAGCAGAACATCGTGGCATCGCTCACAAATGCCCCAGAGAACAGGTAATACTTTCGGTACTCTTCTCCCTCTGTGGAGGGACGTCCTTGAGTTTCTTCCCAGCACTGCTTGTCCAAAGCTTGTCTGAATATCAGGGAAGATATTCAGGACATGTTCTTCAGAACTTCTGTTGTCATAGATGAAAGTAACTCTACTGCTTAGCTTCTCACCATCCCCAAAACCCAATATTGTGGCAGTGAGTCAAAAGTGCAAAGCATCAATGAGCTCATGACATCAGCCTGCTTCTTCTTTGCCCCTGTGTGGATGTTACGTAGACATTTGGTATGGTTTGAGGTCTGTGGATGTACCTCCAGAATATTTAGGGAGTGTCTGACACATGTGGCCACTTGCACTGCTCTTGCAGTACAGAGAAGTTTTTGAAAATGAAAAGTCAATGACCTGCATAAATGTCATAGCGTGATATGCTGCAGTTGAGCATCAGAAAAGAAGTGTTTGGAGCTGTTAGTCTCCAACTGAAAAGGTGGAAGTGAAGTAAAACAGTATGTCTAATGTCTGATAGGTCTGATTTATGTGCAAACTTGAGTGAAGATGTTGTACTATTAAAATATTCCCTCTGATGGTTTTTGTGCCAACTGCAATCAGATGTGATTTCGAGAATGAATGTGTATGACACTTTTTCCAGGGAAACCACCATGTCTCAGAGGATTTTTTGCTCATGTAATGTGTGGGAGGGTTCTCTCCTTGCATAATGTACATTAGCATTCTCCGTGTTGTAGCTGGAGTGACGCTGAATTAGGGGAAAGAAGACAAGCTCAAATGCAGTTATACTAATTTGGTTTTCTTTGACCATGTGATTTTTTCCTCTTATCTTTATTATATCCCTTTAAAGTGTTGCATAAATCTGTAGTGTTAAGTAGGTCATCTCTTTCCTAATATGAGTTTCTTCTAAACTTTTGGTGTTTTCCACTAGAGTGCCTTTAAGGAACGTAAAATATTCTTTGGAGTTCTTCATAGTGTTTTTCATAATGCTCTTTGTATGTGTGTTGAGCTACACAAGCTCAGTGGAGCCTATCCATTGGTCAAAGCAGGTGTATATCACACAGTGCTGCAAGGCTGCTGAGACCAAACAGTGTCCCAAGGGGACTAAAATGATGCTGCTGTTAGATGTATGGCCTTTGTACATAGAAAGCCCTCTGAAAAGGGCAGACAGGACAATCAAACGATAACCCTGGAGATGCTGAAGATGCCTTTGCTCTAAGAAAGCAGCACATGCTTTCAAAGTGTGAGCCAACACAGGAAATGTGTTTACAATCCCACCCTTCCTGCCAGCACCTTCCAGCTTCAGAGGCATTGCAATGTAGACATCTACCTGACCTAGTCACCCCGTGGCCTCCTCAGTCGATGGAGGTGAGCACTTCCAGTGAGATGAGTCTTTTTGTTCCAAAACTGAACCCCACCCAAGATTTCTGCTGCCCAATGGCATCTGCTATTGTTTGAGAGAGACATTAGGCATAGATCTTCATGTGCTGGGTCATGTCTACTAGCTCCATGTACCTCATGTCCTAGAGCATCTCGGATGGCTCCAAATCTCTGCTTGCACCTTGAACGAAGCTTGCTTGGGTGGCATTAAGACACCTAAGTGGTGCTCCCTTTCCAGTTGATGGTGCCTGTAGAGCAATTCAGCAGATCCCTTGTGTTGTCAGAGTGACAACTGCTGTCTGCTCTGATGGCCAGGCAGAAACACAGCTATAGACCTTTAAGTTAGGTATCAAAGTCTGAGAGCTGAATCCTTCCCCAGCCTTTTTCTAAACTTTACTCATAGTATCTGAGCAGTTGGTACCAGATGGGTATATTCAGGAAAGGGGCAGACCTTGCAAAAAAAATAGCAAGGTTAAACTAGATGCGAGTTCAGTGTTAGCAACTGCTCCTCTGTGTAGTCCTTGCACAGTGAATGTGAAGTGGTCAGCTTCCTTGGTGAAGGCTGCCAGTTTCCCCCTCCACTAACAAACAAAACGGGGAGGCTACCCCGCGTTCACTAGTTAGGAGCATATCTCCTTGGTTGACTACTAAGGAGGAGCTGAAGCTTAATGAATTCATGTCCTATTTTCTTATCATACAGTAGCAGTTACATAATTAGGGGATTACTGCAGCATACTGAGCACATGTTCTGCTCGTGGGGAAGGAGGGAGATCGGGGTTAAAAACAAGACGGGTGGGAAACTTCAGTGTCAGTAGTTTGGCAACCCATGCCCAGATTACTAACCACTCCCCACATGGATTCTGCTAGCAGATATACGTGTATATTTTGAGTGGACTCTGCAATAAACGTAGTGGCAAAACGCTGATGAAATTTTCATGGGCTGTTATTTTAGTGGGTTGCCTTTCTGCTCAGCATTGTTCTTTCCAGGCGATGACTGCTTTGGGAGCAAACTATCAAGTTTCATTACCTTTTGTGTTCATGTAACGCAGACTGTAAAGCAGGAGGAGTGTGAAATCGCTCTGCGCGTGGAAGTGCACTTTGGTGTTTAGCATTCGAGCTCAGGTTCAGCAAGAACAGCCTGGTACAGTTTGCACTGGGTGTAACTGCTGTCAACAAAAACCTCGTTTCAGGTTGGTGAAAGGAACAGCTTATCACTGGGACCTCCTGCTCGTTGCGCTGATTAACACGGGGCTGTCCGTCTTCGGCCTCCCATGGATCCATGCTGCCTTCCCTCACTCCCCAATGCACGTCCGTGCCCTGGCCTATGTGGAGGAGAGGGTTGAAAACGGACACATCTACGAGACGTAAGTAGGAACCGCGGAGCTGTTTTGGGTCTCTTTGGTTTCATTTGTGGTTTCCTAATCCTTTGAGTACAGTGGGTTATGTGGTTGGGGAGTTAGCTGTCATCTTGAAGACCTGCAAGATAGGAAAGTGGAGGGGAGATGAACCAAATGAAACCACCTCAGCCAGCACGGCCTATGACCTGGCTTCATCCCCCCTCACCAAAGCGCTTGTTTTAAGACAAATTTATGCTCTTGTCAGTGGCTGGCAGCAGCCAGCAGGGATTCCACCCACTCTGGTGCAAATTCTCTTCTGGAAGAGTCGGCCAAGGCCTTTTTCAGGTTTATCCTTGTGGAAACTGAGGAGATGCTTTGGCCAGATCTTTCCAGATGTCTTCACCAGAAAAAATCCAGTCTGATTCATTGCCTGAAACCTGTCTGGTGGTTATTACAAAGGGTAGGAAAAATGCAGCATTATTTCAGAGCTCCCATAGCATCTTCCACCACGTTTCGGGAAGGCGGGATGCTTATTAAATTCTCTTGGTTTTATGTAAAAGCAACTGTGAAGCCATGCCTGGGTCACGCCTTTCTATTCTATTCTAAGACCAGCTTTTTTGCTGTTCTGACTTGTCTGATACACTCTTATCAGAGACCTATTTAAAGAAAGAAAAAAAATTAAACCCCTAATTTCTCATGAAACCTGCTCCTGAATAGAGATTATCTGGTCTGTTTGATCTCAGTATGTTACAGTTCATTGCTTTTACCTCAGAAGTGGTAATTTCCACTCACATGCCGTTAGTTTTAATTATCCTGTCTTGGTTTCCATTTTCAGAGTTGCCACTTATCAAAAGTGAGGCTAAGTGGTCATTTACTTTGGGGGATGGAGTGGGGTCTGTCTTTTAATTTCAGTCTCGCCTTCACGCTGTTCTTGGTGCCAGCTGGCGCAGCCCAACCTGGTACAGCTGCTTTTTGGGTCAGCGATGGACAGATCTCACCTTCCACATCTGGAAATTGAGTCCTGCTGCTCCCTGCAATGCTTTTACAGACCTTTCCTGGGAGATCAGTCCCTTGGGCTTGTATTCCCATTGGTGTGTGTTGGTATTAGTTGTTCCCGCAACTAGATCTGTCTTGAATAAATGCTAAACCCTATTTCAAAAAAAGCAACTTTGTAATTTGAGTTCTGTAGGGTTTTAATCTATGCCCTTGCTGCTGGTGTCCATGATCTGCTCTGGAATATCTCTGCTCTCCATTTTTTTTTGTGAGATGCAGAATTTACACTTTGAAACCCATGTGCCAAGCCTCCCTCCTGTGTATTCTGTTGTCAGTTTTAATACCTGGTGGCTTTTTTCCTCTTTTGCCGCCCACTGTCTTGATTCTTCATTCTGGCTTCTCCTTGACAAAGTCAAGTCCCCTGCCTGAATTAAGGACTACCTTCTGCCCTTGTCCTCTGCTCCTTCACCCAGCTGCCCAAAAAGAGCATGGAGAGTCTTCTTTGGCCATGCTAACCTAGACATGGCTCCAGTGATTATCCTGAAAGGGCTGAGGGATGCCCTAATGTCACTAAGCATGTTCCCTCGCAGCACAGCTCGTCCTCTGCTGGAGGCGAATCAATATGTAAATGAGTGCTGTGAACTGGATATTGGGAGTGACAAAGGGAATGAGGATTTCCTAGTTATTTGAACTCCCTTTGAGACTGAAGCTTTTTGTTCTCTGCAAAGTATTGAGCTGTAAACAGGAGGCTCCGAGCAATGTTGTCTTTTTTTTCTCTTAGCCAGCTCTGCTGAAAAAGAAATGTACTGAAGCTCAATTAGAAAATCAGGAGTTCTTTCAGCACTGGCTCCTTTCCTGCACTCAAATCAAAGCTCTCAGCAAGGAGGATGATATAAACAAGAATAAAGATCTGTCACGATGAAAGCAAAATTTTCTTCTCCCCTGTAGAGTAACCACTTAAGTTTCATGTGGCAATCTGGAAAGAGGCTCTGATTACTCATATGGAGGTCGTCGGGAACGGCTAATCCCGTGCTAGCTGTATTGGAAGGATTCTGGGGAAGTGAGCCTGGATTACGCTCTTTCATCTCCCTTAATTACTTCATTTCTATTGCAGCAGAGACTTTCTGGAGTGTTTCCTCAAGGGCCCAACCAGATTCTGAACACGTGCAAATTACAGGGTTTCTTCTGTTGGCTTAATGTGACTGTTCGTGATGTCCTTACCCTGGAAATAAGAAGGGTGCTAGAATTGGCAGAAGACCAATTTGAGGCTGGGAACTTCAGCTTCAAAGACCTCATGTTTGGTCAATTATGAGCAATTTTAACTATGTTCTGATAAGAAATTCCAAACCACTTTAAGTGGCATTAGCAGGAGCTGGCAGTAGTAGTTGCAGTACATCTTGTATGCGATCAAACACTCTTCAGTGCTGTGACTGCTGCATCCCCAAGGGATGACAGCAGAAAATTTCATGAACTTCAAAAATCCATTACCAAAGGGCTGCTACCCTGAGCTGTTCTGTACTTGCAGAGTTGTATCTGATAGATATGAAGCCACCACATTTCAAACTTTGATCCTGAGCTCTTTGGTTTGCATGATGTTACCTGCAAGGAACCTAGCAGACTTGTGCGTGCTCAGACTGATGCTTGCAGGTCACGAGCATCCCCAGCAGTGGGTTAATCTTTGCCTGATATAGCGGAACTGCTTCCTCTGTAGCTTGCCCGATGAGAAAGCCAGGGGAACTCTTGCTGTACCTGGATGAGGCTAAATCACTTAGCGCATTCTTTCATTCCTGCTTTACAGGGCCACTTGAGAGGCTTGTAGTGGTTCTGGTAGCTCTGAAGTAGTCTGACCACTCCTTATCGGACTATCAAATTACTCTGAATTAGCACTTGCAGTTGCACTTTAAGCTGCTTGGCTCTGTTCATCTCCAAGACTTCTGTTCTGTGGTGATCCAGACGTGGAGGCAATGGAAAGGGTGCCAAACTATATCCACCTAGGTGGTGTCCCAGTTCTTCCCGAGCTGGCAAGAGCAGTCTGCAGGTAAGAGTGAAGTGCTCTACTCTCCCTTGGCTTCTCTAGGCATTGGCAGGGACCTCTTGACATAGGAGACTTCTAAGAGGATCTGAACAAAATCTGTTTGGAAAGAGGAAAGCTGTGGTTTCTGCTGTTTAAACCTAGCCAGGGGAGGGGGGAGGTTACTTAGGGGTTAACACCTCCTGTGGCTCTTCTGTGCATCCTCTCTTGGTAATCCTAGATAACATGTATGCTCTGCCCCATTACCCACCAAGGAATTCAAGTGTTGTCCTCAGGACTTTGTGTACTGTTCGTGATATCTGTTGTTCCTTAGGTCTCATGACCGCTTGTGTTAATTCTGCCATGTTACCCAAATCCTGAGAGCAAGCTTTAGGCTGTTACCCTTTCCCTCTCTCTCTAAATACAGGTGTGGAAGGCTCCTTCATCCCCACAGCTTCATTATGCTCTTGAATGTGTAAACAGATTTGAAGTTCGACCTGACCTTACTTATAAACAAGACTCTCAAAAACTTAATATTGCAAGAATTCACTGGGAAGCCATCTTCTTTAGGGCAGAAGGGATTACGAAGTCCCAGCAGTGTATATGTGAGAGGGAAATGTGTTCTGATAGATCTCATGGCTGGCTCTTGTGTTAATCCTCAGAGTATTTTGTGTACAGGGTTAATTTGGAATATGAGGCCTCACATCCAGGGAATGAGGCCACTAGATGACACCAAAACCGCCTATGGACAAGAATTTCTCCTGATAACAGGGATTTACTCACTAGCTTACCCACTGAATTGGTGGATTTATCTTCTCAAAAAAAGTTACGTTAAGAATCCTCCTTTTCTCTATTTATAAGTAGTCTTGAAAGATGAGAGTTTTCTTTCCTCCTATTGTTTCTGGTAATTCTTTTCAAACTAGGAGGAGATGCTCACAGGTTTAGTTGAAGCGAAAAGAAAACAAAGCGACCTCCCCTCACCCTCCAAATAGGTTCTGAAAGTTGCTGTGTGCTTTCCTGTCAGTCTTCGTGCCCCCCTCCCCCCAATAAAAAAAAAAATCTATCTGTGGTCTGTCAGCTCTGGAAAATGTGCATTAATTAATTACATGTTTTGCATGGTAATAAGCAATTTGCAGTGCAACTGCTATTATCCACAGCAGAATTAAATTTCTATCTCCCTGCGTAGCGCTCTCAGCATTCCCTTCCACATAAACAAGGAGATCCTCATATACATCAAAAATGCTGACTTGCAGTCAAGAGAGTGCAGGCTTTTTTTTTTTTTTACAAGAGGTTCATTAGTTCCCACAGAAGTCAATGAGTTTTCTTTTGGACAGAAGCCAATTGCATATGCACTGGGTAAATCGAGGAAAGGATTACTGCCCAGAAAGAGGATTCTTGCCTCGGGTTTTTTTTTGTTTTGTTTGTTTTTTGTTTTTTTTTTTTCAATGTGCTAAACAGAATTAGTTCAGAGGGCAGTTTAGTTCAGGATAGGATCTGTGGAGCTTTGCAGAAGGGGAATTTGGCATTTTTCCAGCTGCTCTCTTTGAGCTGTGGATTAAGTGCCTGGCCTGGATCCAGCAGAGCTTTGCCTTCTCAGTGTCAGCACGGGGCCAGAAGTGCTGATCTCAGTGCAGTGGAGATGAGTTTCCCTTTCCCGAGCGGCACGTGTCCTGCACCTACGCAGAGTAGTGAGCCCCAGCGATAAGCTTACATGGATACTGAGATATTATCCTACTCCCCTCATCCCTGTTTTCTTGCTTCCAGGATTGTGAGTGTGAAGGAGACCCGGCTGACAAGTCTAGTGGCAAACTTCTTGGTTGGCCTCTCGCTCCTGCTCCTCCCTTTCCCTCTCCAGTGGATCCCAAAGCCGGTCCTCTATGGCCTCTTCCTCTACATCGCGTTGACCTCCATTGATGGGAACCAGCTCTTTGAAAGGGTGGCTCTTCTGCTCAAAGAACAGGTACGCAGACTTGGGGCACCAGCCTGGTGGAACAGAGAAGGAAATTGTATTTACAACCTTAGCACCAAACTGCGCTAGGAGCTAACGTGGAAAGCTGCTGGTGTTGGGACTGGGGTTACCCCCAAAACTCATGTTCTCAGGAGGCTGATTTCCAGCTCCAACCTGCGCTTTGCATATCCCTTTCACCTTTCTCTGCGAAGTGGGAGTGAAACTTGATGTCTGTACTTTAGCCTGGCTGCTACTGAGACATGAGCGAGACAAGTCTTTTCCATTAAAGCGGACAAATGAGTGGGAGAATAATGCAGTGTCAAACAACAAAAGTGGCATGGTTATTGTTGGGTTAAAAAAGGTGGTAGCTGAATTGCTCATAGAATGGCACTGCGTCTTGTCTGTCTTTCAAATTCTGCATAAATTGCTTTCTGCATTTCCCTGCCACAAAAGCGTTTGAGCTTTCTTGTTCAGAGCGATGCCTCGGATATAATCCTTCTCTTTTCAGTCTGCTAAGACTTGCTCTGGAGCCCCTATCTCCAGAAGGCAAAAATGAGTGCATGAATGGAGCCAGGATGGCTGCTACCAGTGAAGACACCCCCTAAACTGTGTAGAGTGCGAACCAAAAATACATTCAAACAATGCCTTTAAAAAAAAAAAAATTGCAAAACTGTTGCTCCCTGAATGTAGGGTGTTTGTAAGTTTTAAAAACCCACTGTGATATGGTGTCAGCTGTAGAGTACATGCATTTTAAAAATAATAATAAAAAATATTAAAAAGCACGTGCCTAATGTCAGTAAATGATGGTCTTTGATTTCCCCAACAAAGCTTCAGAACAGGTAATTTTTTGCTATATTTTACACTTTCATTTCTACTTGTGTGAGATACCACGAGATAGGATTTTAAACTCAAAATGAAATTACTTGCATTATTGAAACCCTTCTGATGTGGCATGAAAACAAATCTGGAAGTTGTGTTTTCAAGCCATCTCTATTACAAGTGCTAAGATGATGATAGTTTGCAGTGTAGGCGGTACCTGGGAGCAATAGTGGGTCTCCAGCTTACCTTCTCTTATGTAACAAGGGTCAAGGGCTTAAGCCTAATATTTGGCTCTACATCTCTGCTAATCTCTCTTGATCTCTAATATTACATCCCAGAGGTTAAAACTGAGCAATCCGGGTAAAGATTACATTTGTCATGTCAATTTTTGAATGAGGATTGAATAGTTACTGATGTATGTGGAATATTACTTCTGGTTTTAGTACAAATTATGTGTGGAATTTTCCAAGCTTCGGTTTGGAAAATTAAAAAGTTTTCTCAAATATAGAGATCTCCTTTTTCTGGAAACCTTTTAATGAGTCATGGCACAATCTGAAATCCATTGAGTCTGTATCAGTGCCAGCAGACAGTCGCTCATACTCTTCATTAATGTATAGACAGTGAGTCAAAGCCTGTGCTTGGACATGAGCAAGTAACTGTCAACAGAAACTACAAGTGATATTTAGCCTATTAATGTCACTTTTTTTCCTTCTTTCTCAAAAATGAATAGCTTGTCTGAGCTGAGGAAATCACTGCAGTTAGTACAGCCTCTTCCCGCACCTCCCTAATTTCATCTCCTGGTCTTCCCCTACTGGGGTTCAGCCAAGAACTGGGACCACCAGGGGCAAGCATGGAGTCTGATCAGCAGAGGACAGAAGGCTATAAAATAATGAGGAGCTGGGTTTCAGGTGGAGAAACCATCCAGCAGTAACAACACCCGAATGCATCTGCTTACCATCATCCCCCTGCATGCTCCCACAGGCACTTCACATATTGCTACAAAGCCCTGATAATCCTACTCAGGGGAATCTCATTACTGTACTTATCAAGATCTTTTATTGCACTCCAGATGCTCCCAAAGGCAATCTTAGCTGTGTGATGTGTCTTTTCTTCTCCAGGTTTCTAGTGCCCAGTCATCTTCTGTGTGTTGCTGCCAATGCTGTGGTTTAAGGCACTTGCTTTAACCCTACAAATCCTGCGTTCAGCTGTTGAACCTGTTAAGGACTCTGATGTTGATGCACTCTGTGTGTGTGTAAATTGATGACTTCCTTAAAACCCTTGTGTTCAAAAGCCTGTGCCGCATTCTGCAGTCATAAGTCCAGGTCACTGCATGTCTAATGTGTAATTCTTCTCTTCCCAGACTGCTTATCCTCCGACACATTACATCCGCAGAGTGCCCCAGAGGAAGATCCACTATTTCACAGGCTTGCAGGTCCTGCAGCTCCTCATCCTCTGTGGTTTCGGCATGTCACCGTTGCCCTACATGAAGATGATCTTCCCGCTCATCATGATAGGGATGATCCCAATCAGGTATGAAGCTTGGCTGCCTTTTTTTCCTGTCTCCCATGCCTTTTGTCTTCAGGCTTGGACTGCAGGAAGTCTGAGTGGTCTAGAAGGGCAGCTGGTACTTTCGTGAGTAGCCAGATCCTGGAAGTGAGTGATGGTGACCTCTTTTTCACCAGCTGCTCAGGTTTGAGGAGGAATAGTGCAGAGAGCTTGTGATTTTCACTGATGCTGGGTGTTGTGCAAAGGGTTCTGGGCTGGCAGGTACTCTTCTTCCAGTTAGCAGAGAGGCAAATGAGTCTCCTTTTGCAGTGCCTATGAGATGCCTGATCTTCCTGAGAAGCTGTAGTCTGAGCCTTCCCTCTAGGTGGTATATGATAATGTTCCTTATTGCTTTGCAATTTGATTTCCTAAGGCCTGTGCTCAGAGCAGAGCTAGAAACTTTTCCTAAGAGGAATCCTTATCTCTTTCCCAGTGCTGTGCTGTGGTGACCTTCAGACCTCCTGCACTGCTGAATGCCATTGCCAATGATCAGTTAGGTCAAACTGGCCACGTTTAGTCTTAAAATGTATCTTTAAAACTGGGAGGACCACATGATATCTTGCAGTCTTGAGAGAGAATCATTGAGAAATTTAACTAATTTCTTCTTAATGTTCATTAACAGTGACTGCCCATCATTCTCCAGTTAAATCATTCATGCTCTCTATCCTTTGGATATAATGAGAATCCATAATAAGATCTTAGAAGGAACAGATCTGTTTCCAGTCCACTTGATTATTTTTAGGCCAGCACGGCATCCAGCGATACCTGGTTGTCTTTGAGCTTGTGGTCTCGGAGATTTTCTGCCTGATCTCAAAGTTCAGGGCTACCAATGTGATAGTCTGCCAAGGTAGCTATTGTGGTGTTTTCCTTGGGTGATAAACATGGATAAACATTTCTAAAACAAAAGCATATGTCAAAACTACCATGGCTTTCAACAGGATCAGGTTACAGCTATTTGGGCTGGATTTTTAAAGATAAAGAAAATCTTGGAGAACACTGAAATTATTGTTCCTATGGTAAGAGTCTCTCACCCACCCTTCACGTAGGTGTCACTTTGGATAACTGGTTAAGTGGCTGGTAAATATTTCAACTGTGTGCAGTGCTGGATGATTGACTCATGTGGGAATTGCAAGTCTCTGCACAGAGCAGCTCGGTACAGAAAAGAAAGCGTGGGACGCTTTGCCTAATATTCAAGTATTGGACGTAGTGTAATAAGCTAAATTAGTGTGGAGAGTGTGCTGTCAAAGAACCTGATTTTGTAATAAGAGCTAGATAATTTAGTGATGCAAATATATCTTCTTTTGAGTAAATAAGATACTGTCATCTTATACTAGCTCTGTTGCTAACTTGTTTCTCTTCCCAGAGCAGCTTTTTCTAGTAGCTGGATAATCACCCCTGCTGCTAAGGGGAAGATGGTGCTATCTGGCACAATACAGAACTTTGCCCTTGGCGTTCCTTTCTCTGATTTCTTTTGCCTTCATGTAGTTTCTGTGGACTCCAGCCGAGAAGGCAGCACCATGATGCATGAGCTCTGTAGTTAACAATGACTTTTTCACAAAGATTTGGCACTCTAAATAGATGAGGTAGAGTAGAAGAAATGAAATATCTGTTCTCTTTTTTTAAGAAGTGAAGGGAGGAAGAGGAGATGGGATGGTAGCCAGGGGTCAAAGTCAAGAATCAAACCCAGATGAGAGTCATGGCTCAGTGTCCCACCCAGAAAACCAGCCATGTTGTCTGTCTCAAAGCCACGTTTCTGTCTGTCCGACAGCACTAGATGCATGATTTGTATTGTCAGTGGCGAGACCCCCTCTTTTTCCACTGGTGTACTGTTAACGTGCAAGATAATGGATTTCAGTGGCTTCTCATTATTGCAGTGGAGAACAGCCTGTTGGGAGAAAATGTGATCTCTTTGGGTACCCCCAGTTCCTGGCTTTGATTCAAAACTTTGGGATGACTAGTTTTTGGTTGCTTAGAGAGGAAGAATCTTCTTTCCAAGTTCTGTGTGATGCTTATCTGTGCTCCCATGGCTCGCAAGCATTTTATTTCATGACAGGTCTATTTAAGCAGATCCTGGTACTTCTCAGTAATAAATGCTGCTTGGGATCTCTTGCATAGCTATTGAAAAGGCACTTCCAAGTCTTAAACTGGCTTTCTAGTGCTTTGTGCCTTATTTTAACAGCTGAAGAATAGCTTCCTTGTTAAGCAAGGAAAAGTGTCAAACTAAATACGCAGTAGGATTTAATGAGAGCAACTTCATAGCATATTGTTACAGTACCGTGCCTTTCTCACCCAAATGTGTTAATTCATGAGGATGTTCTTGCAAACAAACAAATAAAAAAACAACCCCCAAAAGTAAGGGAATCACTGTCCCCATGATCCAAGGGAGAATCCAGACACTGGGTAGGGATGGAGTCTTACCAGCAGCTGGAGGAATGAATGTCACAGCCCTTCTTAGCTTCTTGCCGTGGTCTCAAGTCTTGCTGATATATTTGGTGCTTCTCTAAAGACCAAAGCTTCTGGGTTGTCTATTAAAGCTTCTTTGTGGTGAGAGCTGAAAGGAGTGGCCTGGGGTACTTGGAGAACTGAGGAAGTGCAAGACAAATAACCCTTGTGTGCAGGTCTTTGAGCCGACTTTCCCACTATAGGGAAAGTGGTGAAGAAAGAAATGGTGGTTCTTGGCAAAGTAACCCATCCACTAGCAAACTGGAGGCAGCAGGAAGCTACTACCTGCCTCCCCAGCACAAACCAGGAGCACAGCTGTGGGTAGGGTGAGACAGTACATTTTTGGCACCTTGAAGACTTTGTGGTGACAGTGCTCTAGGAAAGCAGCTTTTCTCCTGTGAGGATGAGGATGTTCCCTTTCCTCTTCAGCTGAAATGAGGAGGCTTCTTCCAGGAGGAGCTCTGCACTGTTATTCCTATAAATGCTGTATTTACGTGCAGGATTGGTTGTTTTTACTTTCCCCCGTTTCATCTCCCCTTCAGCTGGGTGAGTCTGTTGTATGCGTGGCTATGGACAAACTTAACTGAGAGTCTTGGGACAGACAAACAATGTTACATCACTATAAATAAGCACTAATGCTATCTCTCTCGTTCAATGTTAGGTACAACCTGCTCCCTAGGATCATCGAAGCCAAGTACTTGGATGCTATGGATGCAGAGCATTAAACAGGGTCCTCCACACACGCAGCAGCGAGGACAGCTCTTTCGGAGTTGGAAGGCGGCTTTGCCGAGGCATAGAACAATCTATCTGCAGTTCTTTCTTTCACCACTTTCTTTCTGCTCTAATATGGCGTTGGTAATGCACACATATCAAAGACCAATTGAGCGTTGAAGTGTCAGACCAAAACAGCCTTGGACTTGGCAGGCCGATGCTCTTTGGAGCTGTGAGGCAAGCAAGCTTTATGGAAAATGCTACTTTCCACATTCCAAAATTGGAAACCCCAAAGATCAGCATGTCCGTACCGTTGGAGCATGTGTTCTCAGAGTTGTCATGTGTTCCCTTGTTTGAGGGTGGGGGGAATCTCTTTTATGCACCATGTCCCTTTCTTCCAAAACACTATAAGGACAGCAACTGACCCTTCTTTTACAGAATGACAGTCCTGTTCTGGCCTTTGAATTCAATTTCCCGTGCATCCAGTATTCCCAAATTGGTATTCTGGGTGGGATGGCCTTATGCTAAACCACTGATGTCAGGAGAGGTGTCTGGCCATCTCTTCAGATTAGCAGGGTTGGAAACAGATATAATTTGTACTGATACAGTCCACAGCTTTGGATGAATATTTAATTCCTACAGATGAGCTGGAAATGTTCAGAGGTTGGGCTCGCATGGTGATGTTGATGAAACAGCATCTGGGTCTGAGCTATTTGGGAGTTGGTTTGGATCTTTCTACCATTACTTCTCGGTAATCAAACACAGAAGTGTAGTTTGCACAACTGCAGCGTTCTTGCTTGCACCCAGAGTCAGATGCTGAAACTTGTCAAAGGGAAGTTGTGATTGCATATACATATGTACAGTAGTGCCTATGTGTACATATATACATATGGATTTCTGTATATATTTTGCATAGATATACAAATAGGCCTGGTTCTTTAAAAATATCAAAAGTGTTTTGTGCAGTGTTACCTGTGATGTCTTGACCATATACTTGTTCTCTGCTTCAGTGCTGCTTTTTCTCATTTGAGATATGGTCACTTTTTTCCTTTTGAAACTGCTCAGTTACTGGTTTTGTTCATGTGTTGCTTTATTCAAGGTGTTCCTTTGCTTTCTTCTTCCCATGGCTTGAGACCTTCATCATTCTGTCTTGATGCTCCAACATGTGAATTTTGCATTTAATTTCAATGTACAGCATGCAATGAAAGTTTTCCTCTTTCGCCTAATCGATATTTGTTGGTCATTTCATTGTTTCTGTTTTGTAGCTAATCTCCAGTTTTTCCCCACTCCCAGACGTTATATTATATTTCTGGATGAATCTAACTTCTGCTGTCTTTTATATTTCAGTTTATTTAATTTTGCTTGTACTATGGTCAGTTTTCTTATTTGGAGTACTGTGAAACAAGCTGCCCTTTAGTTCAGTGTTGCCCTTTGCCGCACACTACAGATCACAGGTAAAGTGTTAAGAAAAATGTGGACCTCTGAAGATAAGAACTTTCAAAACAGTAGAAATGAGGGAAGAGTAGTAATATAAAATGAAATGCAAATATATTATTAGCACAGAGAAGTGTTTCTTACCAATTGCTTGCCCAGTAAATGGTGCAGAGTTTTTAATAGCACATGCCCTACTGATTTGGGTGTTCCTCTGCGTAATGAGGAAGACCAACTCTGTAATGAGGGAGGAAGGCATTGGGTAAAAAGCCTCTATGCTGAAAGTAAGCCAGACTCAATCCACTGAAGATTTGGTGTATTTGCACTGAATATCAGATGGTGTTTCATCTTAATGTAGCTGCCTACAGCTTTAAAACATGTATGAAAAACTAAATTTTTATATTCTTATGAAACCCTTCATCTTTGTGTTGATACTTGATGGAGGAGAGCAGTAAGAGTGTTTCCCAAGAACGTGGCCATGGTTTATATATCCCCGAGCAATCGCAGGGGAAAGCCCTCAGCTTAGCAAGCAAAACAGCATCGCGTGACCTTGAAAGCATGACCTTCGTGTTGCACTGACCAACTCTCGTGGGACTGCTGAGAAGTCTCAGGGTCAGGATGACCACCCCAGTACATCAAAGCAGGTAATGCCACGCATTTGGCTTTCAGTCAGTCTTGGAGGCAGCAGGGGTAACTCACGCCATGTCCAACAAGTGGCGTGACAGCAGGTAGAAATCCCATGTGTGGTTTCTGACCACCTTCGTCATTATTTCCTGGCTTTTGAGTCATCACTGTGGTGAGATGACTAATAGCTGTTACTAAGCTCTACATGTAGAAACGGGGCAAACAGTCGGCAAACGCTCAGCAAACAGGATTTCAGGGCAGTGCAAAAGCAGAGGTGGTAAAAGTATGTCTGATCTTCAGTCAACAGAAGAAGAGCAGGTGACAGCAAACAGTTCAGTACCTGTTGTAAGACAGGGAGTGCAAAGGCCTGATGATGCTTAAATAACACGCTTTGCCCTCGGATGCCAAAAGATTTAACCAAAACTAGAATCAAAAGTGTCATCCTCTGGCTGAGTAAGCTATTAAACGCATGTGTCCTGGGGTTGCATTTCTGGTGTCTTGGCTCTTGGCAGTTAGAAGTCACCCTGTGGGATGGTTTACATCGTATTGTGGATGCTGTGGCTAGAGGAAGGAGAGGACATGCCCAAGGGAATGTGGCTTTGGTCCTCTGAGGAAAAGCAGAGGCCCTGGGTGAAATTTCCTCCAGCACAGAGCATGGTGGGGTGAACTGGCATGCAGGTCTTGCCAGAGGAAATAGCTTTGAGATGTACCCTCCATCCCCCCACTTAGAAGGACCAAAACTGTCCCCATTTAAAGCCTCTTTGAAAGCACCAATTTCAGATAGTGTCAAATGTTGCTGAGATCATTTAAAATCCAGATAGCTGGAGGGGGTTAAATGCATCACAACTCTTGTTTATATCTTGTATTGCTGTTGCTTTACCAGTATGACTTCAGCGTTCTTATTTTCTTTGTAGCATCGATAGGATTCTGTTTTGCAGGGTTTTCTTTCTGCAGAAGTCAGGGGCCAAAGAATCAACTTGATGGGAAATCAGCACAACTTGGGAAGAGAAGTTGTGCTGGCTTAGACTGCTTGAACGTTTGGACCCATGTCTCCATATATAGGTAGAAGGGAGAGGTGAGACACAAGGCCTCTTGTCTCATAAGGGGTTGTAATGATCCTGCAGAGGATTTTTTTTTTCCATACAAGTACCTTTTCTCTTCTTGTTTGCTTCTGGTTTTGCTGACTTAAGTGCAGATGTTTTCAGGAAGTAGGCTAGCTAGGGAAGGAGAGTTTGTTCAGAGTTGATTGAGCACTTTAATACTTCTGTGAAGGTTAAGACAATTAGAATGTAAAAGAAGTTTTATTATAAGCTCTTTATACGCACAATGCTATGTATAACTGTTGCCAAAGAACTGGGTTTGAAAGATGTTGATGGCTATTAAGAGAGTCCATGATGTTCCCCTGGAACCGCAAGGTAGTAAAAAGCTTCTGAAACGAGTGGATTTTGGAAGTTACCTTTTGACAGCTGCCAAAATGATCAGAAACTGGGGACAGAATAAACTTCTACTCTCAAACTTGTAGTTTTTGATCCTTGCATTGAATGTAGGAGCTAGAAGTTAGCTTGACAATTAAAATTGGATTTATACCTGAGAAGTTTTGTTGGTCTGAGACTTATTTTGTTGCCTTCAAAAATACTGTTGACATGCTATGTATGGAAATAGATGTGTTTCTCCATGTAAATTAAGGAAAGTTGGTGAAAACATGGACTGCTGAACAGGCAGCGTGGCACTTTCTAGATTGCTTAGGAGGCAAATCTGACAACCTCACTAGCAACAATCCCCTAATTCTCTGGCGTCCACATTTGAAGCTATTAATAAATGTCAGGCTCTACTTGGATATGCATCAGTGCATTGCTGCGAAAGGATGGGGATGGAGTAAATGAATTCAGCTGGTTTGCTTCAGAGCTGCCATCTGGTGAAATGCTTCAAGATGAGCCCAGTGACTGTGGGACGGGATACATGCTTCCTGATGACCTGTGTGAACTGGGATGCTCTGAAAAGAAGTACGGTAGATGGTCACGTTTCCGTATACTGTAGGTCAAACAATTCTCCTCGAATGGTCCACATCCCCCGCTGTACCAAAAGACTGAAACTGTTAGTAAACTTTTGCATATTGTATTTGGCTGCTCTAGAAACTGCTGCTGAACTGTCTTCTGTGGACACTCTTTGAAGAAACGTGAAGTTGGCCAAAGCTGGATGTAGCTGGAGAACGCTTGCGGGTGGGAGGGAAGGGGGGCTTTTGTGGAGCTCTCGGCAACAAAAAAGGGACCTGGGACGTGCCATGTCACCAAAAGCACCTACCATTTTCCAGTCTGTGTCCCACTAAGCATTGTATCTACACTATGTTGACACAAGTTCATGTTACTCCTTGATCAAGCTTCATTTTCTGGTTCCTTGTGTTCTGTATCTGCCCTTTGTAGTGTGTCCACCTGCCTGGAAAGTTAACGGGCAGAACCAGGGTTGGCTCAAGCTCATCTCCTCGTGTCTGTCCCCCCCAAAACTTCAGTGCAAGCCGTTTTCTGTCATCTCCTGACCCAGCTCTCTCATCTTCCCCAGCCTTTTTCTGGGAGTTGGCTCTGGCATCTCCATTGTGGAAATGCTGCCAGAGTGCCGAGTGGGAATTTTTTTCTGGAGAACCTGAGCCTGTGTCTGAGCAGCAGCATGGCAGCAGCTGCTCCCGTGGGGCTCGCTTTGCCATAATAAGCAATTATGATGGATTCATAATTGTCCTACAGTTGCACTATCTTCTGCACCTCTTTAGATGATTCCTTTATGGCACAGTATTCCAGTTGGGCTGTCCTCCTTTCATCTGTCAAGCTTCCAAAACAACTTAAATAGACATAATGGGATGGGTTTGCCCCATTTTCTATCTGTGCTGAGGCCTGTGGATGTTAGAAGAGCGTAGTCTTCTCTAATTGTTTTCATATCTAATTAAGGCATTTAAGTACTAAACCCTGTCCATTACACTACTGGCTGCAGATCTGGTTGCAAAGAGCAAACCATCAATATTGTGTAAAGAGCAGACAGACGAGGGAGTTGCCGGAGTACATGCTTTAGAACTACAAATTAGCACTTTCCTCTTCAGCTTTTGCGTGTGTTTGGGGTTTTTTTTCCTTTCAAACTAAGACAATCCTTGGCTGTGTCTTTCTTTCCCTTGTAGAAAACTGCATGAGCTTGGATCACTTGGCGCTGTTCTGATGTCGCATTAGATATTAAGAGCCTGTCCTGGGGGAGATGCTGCCTTCTGCTCCCCATCTGCATCTCTGCTGCAAAGAGCTGCGTACTTGGAGAGCTGAAGTCTGCTCTTGGAGCAGAAGAGGGGATGCGTGCGGCATCTCAGTTGGTCATCTGTGTGACAAATTCTTGCTGCTGCAAAAGCTATTGGTATCCCTTCTTTAGCTGCAGGTGAGAGTCCAAAAAGCAAACAAAATGGCAAAGAGTAGTTGGAAAAAACAGTTTGCAATTAGATTCTCTCCCTCTTGACCTGACCTATGCTGGCTTTTTGCTCTTAGCATGTGGGGAAAAAAAAAGCTCTCTAGCAATTTGTTATGCGATCAGGGTTTTGCCGAAAATCAGCATATTGAATTCAACAGCTGGAATATCAGTTTCAGTGCTTGGGAGGCTTGCTGAAGGGCTGAGATCAGTTCTTGCTCTGCCTATCAGCAACAATTGGTGTCTCAGCGTGCTTTTTCCAGGCGTTGAATTTAGATAGGTTTCACATGATTGGATGACTTCGATGGTTTCTGCAAGTGTCCATACGAGCGATGGCAGGGTCACGTGGCCATGCTGGTCTCTGCCAGACATGGCTGGAGCAGAAGCTTGGTGTCGTGAGCGATGGCATCTCCAGTTTTGCAGGTGATCTTTTTTTAGGAGAGGGTTGATTGACATCTGAGTGACATGACTGAGCTCATGCAGTGTACCCTCCTCTCTGTGAACTGCTTACCTTGGGAGCTGTGTTAGCCACCTTTCTATTACTTACTTAAAACATCTCGTATTTCTGAACTTCTCAAATTTGGGACCAATGCCACTGATCTCAAACTGCATCCCCAGCGGAGTCCCGACCTGCATAAACAGGCTTTTAAGTGATTCACATCTTTATTGTGGAGCTTCCTTTGCTTGCCCAGGTGTTAGCAGCGACCTCCTGTCTCCAAGACTTCTGATGCTAAAGTATCATTAGGACCCTGGGTTTCAGTGCCCACGTCTGGAAGCTGTGGCCACTGGGATGTGCATTGGCTGTGTCCATCCCTGGCAGGTGCTGGGCTGTGATCGGAAGCGCCCAGCAGGTCTAAGTGGATCTGTTCCCGTGGGAGAAAGCATGATTCAGCTGCGAAGCACAGCAGCCGCTGGAAAGCAAGAAGCTTATTGCGCTGTTTGACCCTTTGAGGATTTTAGCCTCTCATGTTTGGCGGAGCTGCTCTGATTTAACAAGTAAGGTGGCTTAGTGCTCTGTCACTTTTGAAGTGTTTAGCCCCTCCATTCTCCCTGTCGTCTTATTGATGTGAAGTTGTACCTTGTTCCCACACAGATGTTGTTACTCCAGAAAACAGGAATTCTCTTAAAGCGCAGCAGTTCAGCTGCTAAAAAAACCCACCTTACTTCTCCAAAGTATGTGCGCTCAAATGTTAGTGCAAACCAAACCACCTTCCCTTTGGTCTGAGCTGAGAAAGGGGCTGTATCTTAAATACTCCCTCGTTTCCCCTCCTGCTTTCCTTGGAGGGAGTGTAAATGCAGGATGAGGTCTGAGGAGGTGATTTAAGAGGAGAAACCTTCCTGAGGCAGAGCCGGCTCGTCACAAATCCTGCATCCTGTTTCTGTGCAGGCGAACGCTGGCGGAGCTGCTTGGCTGGGGCGGTCTGCAGTGTGCTGGGAGAAGACCAGTGGTGGGTTTATTTTCCAACGTGTCACATGGCGTGTAACTGGTTAAATATTGCTGTATTTGGTGACCAGGAGGTTTCTGTCACAGATTGCTGGGGAACTATTTTAAGTGAGGGAAAGCACATGTTCCTATTCAGGGAGATATGGCCTATAGACATTGCACTTGCTAAATATGCTCTTAAAGCGCATGCCTCTATCTAGTGTTGATTTTACAGTGAATGATTTCTTTTGATAAGAGTTGCTTGGGGCGGGGGGGAGGGAGAGGGAATTCCTTTATTGTATAAGCAAACTCTGTATTTAAAATCAAAATAAAAAGAAATATACTGTTTATATATTTCTACTTTGTTGCCTAATCAGTGTCCTTTGTTTAACCTTAAGCTCCCGGCATGGCTTGGACTTCTCTCCTAGTGCTGACGTATGTATTTCTCTGGTGACTGATGGGGATCCCTGTAGCTGAGATACTTCTGTAATCCCCAACACTTGTAGCGTTTGAGCATCTCAACTGTGCAAGTAAGGACATGTGTTGTCTTACCCATGGGAGTCTGGGGAGCCCAAAATGGGATTCCTTCATCCTTTAATGGGGAAGCGTAAGAAATAACTGCAGCGTTTACCTGATACGGTGCACTGAGAGCATCTGGACCTGGCTAGCATTGCCCTTGTGCCTCTGACTTCCTTGGCATCATCCAAACCAGAGATGAGTACCCCCAGTCCCTAAAGGGGGCCTGCAAGAAAGCTGGCGAGGGACTTTTTACAAGGGCATGCAGTGATAGGAGAAGGGGTGATGGCTTTAAACTGAAAGAGGGCAGATTTAGATTGGATGTAAGGAAGAAATGTTTTATGATGAGGGCGGTGAGGCACTGGAACAGGTTGCCCAGAGAGGCTGTGGATGCCCCATCCCTGGAAGTGTTCAAGGCCAGGTTGGACAGGACTTTGAGCAACCTGGTCTAGTGGAAGGTGTCCCTGCCCATGGCAGGGGCGTTGGAACTAGATGATCTTTAAGGTCCCTTCCAACCCAAACCATTCTATGAGCCCAAAACCTAGTGAATTTTGTGTCATATGGGAGCCTGAGAATGATCTACTTCTCCAAGGAGTAAATTCACTAGTTACCTACCATGGGATCCAGGTTTGGATAGTTGCCCTCTAGCTCATCAGGATCCTTGAGGGGCTCATTTTGCAGAAAGAGGGGCTTTTCACATGTTAAACACAAGCTGAGGTTGAGGTAAGGGTGAGACAGAATGGCTGTGTGGGTCTGGTAGCATTATCTGAGAGGAGCCAGAGTCTGCAAACTTGTTCCTTGCCTCCAGCCACTGCATCTCTCCAGGTCCTGTGGGATTCCTCCTCCATGCAGAGGACCAGTTCTGGCCTTCATCGGCATGAGCTGCCCTAGAAGCAATGTTGGTGACCCTCTTTATATATATATATGCACACATGTAAATAAAATATGTGGGCAGGCTGTCAGGAAAAGGGGGAAACAGTCCTTGCTGTGTTAACTTTGGAGGGCAGTTGAGCATGTGGGCAGCCTCAGATTTTTGGGACCTGAGCTGCTCTGGGCTCTGGCATGGGGACCTTTGAGATGTGCCAGTCCCTGGGGCAGTGAAGGAGTGCTCAGACTGTGTTTGCTGCACCAGTTCCGTACCATCCTCTTCTGCAGAAGGGTGAAGCGGGAGCAGGGTCTGGGGAGGCTCATGAGCCCTTTTTGCAGCTCTGCGTTGCCTTCAGGCAGGTAGATCGCATCCCCTGTCACAGCAAGGTCCAAAAAGGGACCTCCAAAAAGAGCCAAATACAGAGATCCTCAAACTGGTGTGCCAGGACTAAGGCCTTGGCAGCAAGAAGAACCTTGGGGTGGGAGGGGAGTGGGACATGTGGCAAGTGTCTCTTCCTTTTGAGGTCTCAGTCTGTGATGATGGATTGCATATGTGGGTTGATTGTCCCAAACACCTGAGGATCCTCTTGCAAGATGGCTGGAGAGTGACAGTGTGTTCCTACCCGAGATGGATCCCTCCTGGACAAGCAGGAGGTCCCAAGAATGGACACAGAATGGGTAAGAAGTGGTTGTGTGCCTATCAAAGAAAGCCTCCTGGGAGCCACGGGGTCACCTGGGTCCATGGTCTCCTGGGCTCTGGTCTCTCTGTGGCAGCTATCTTTCTCCAGTCCATGAGGGTCTCTCCCCAGGACAGCCCTCAGGTCCCTGCTTGGTGCCCAGGAGTAGCCTTGGAAAGGTGGGAGGGCTGTACAGCACCTTTGGGCTGAAGTGAGGTGTAACGAAGGGCTCCGTGCTACACCGGGACCGTAAATGCATGGGGACAGAGTGAGCCTCTTGGGATGGGTGCTGGGGAGCAGGGAGGCGGTGGGCAGGACGTGTTTGTCACCTTCTGGCTGTCACTGCACGGAGTTTTAGCTGATGGGCATCTGCCTGCAACTGCGGGCAGCCTGGCAAGGCCATAACCTGGTGAGGTGCAAAGCGTCCCCATTCAAAGCAGATGTCTAACAACAGTTGGTTTAAATGTTAGTGGCATTTGGGGCAGATCCGAGCTTGGGAAGGAAAGGGTCAGATGGGGATGTGTTTTCCCTCACCACCACCGCATCCTTCCTTTCCCACCAGGACACACATGCGATGCACCGCCAGGAGCTTTGCAGGAGGGGTTTAAATATCCATTGGCCAGAAATTACACGGATAAATGTTCAGAGAGGTGCCAGGCCCCAGGGATGCGATCTGCAGTTTTGCCTTGTACCATGTCTTGGTATGGAAGGCATGGAAAAAGGGATTATTTAGGGTGGCTGCATCTGGGCTGTCCTTGAACTGACACGAGGAGTTTGTCAATACATTTCCCTTCTCAATGTCCTGCTTTGATTTGGACTAAAAAAGGAGTTGGCGTATTCCTCCCTGCACTTCCCAGCCCTGTAAAGGACCGAAATATCTTCCCAGCGTGATCCAGCTCCGATGGGGTCTGTCACTGCCCCCAGATGTGCACCTGCCACTGCAGCAAAGCTGGTGAGAAAGGACCCGTTAGTCCCTGTCCACTGCGTTTTGGGGGGATTCCGCGCCTGGAGATGGACCAGAAGGGAAAGAAGCAGAAATGTTGCAGCCAACAAGGGGTCAGGTATCTCAGATTCTTGGTGTAAGAGCAAAAAAACTGTTAATTGTAGCGCTTTTCTTTTTTTTTTTGATGTTTTGGGTGGGTTTTTGTTTGTTTGTTTGTTTTCTGGCAATCGGTTTGCAGCCCTGAGCCTTCCCAGGCACCAAAACCTGCTGGTTTTCATCAGGGATTTAATCTGCTGAGAGCAGGTGCCATCTAGGGGACAGACAAAAGAAGACAAGGAGGCGTTTCACTTCCCAACCTGCAATACTTTCTCCACCACCCCAGGCCCACCAGCAACATCCAAAGGGCCTCAGCCCACCTCTGCTTCCAGTTGCTTCGGCACGGAGAACCCCGGGCTCAAAATGGGGAGCTGGTGGGTGCGTGGCTTGATGTTAAGCCTGCAATCCCGAGCAGAAAGCATCTGCCTTCGTGCAGCACTCGTGCCCAAAGCCATGGACCAGAGAAGCCTGCAGCGAGGTTTTTCTTCGGTGGTCTGCTCTAAGCATATGGAGAAACCACGAGCGAGGCAGAGCGCTGCGAGCTCACCTCTCTGTAAGCGCAGCTCGCGTTTCTAGCTCTGGGCTTGCCACAATGTCCTGAAGCAACCTTCCCTCTCCCTGCTGCTCTCCCGAGGGCCGTATCCTGCTGGATTTTAGAAAAGGTTTGGCCAGGAGTGCTTGTTCTGCATCACCCGCTTCTCTCCCTCTTGAATTTGGATGGTTTGGAGGTGTAACACCAGGACCATGCATCAAGGGGTCTGGTTCAGCATTGCGTGACTCTCTATCTGAGCCCGAAAAACTAAATTAGCACCTACCTCACTGCATATACTTAAAATCAGGCTCTACCCAAACCCTTGGAGAAGGTGGATGGGAGAGTGGTAGGTGGAAATGCTGCACGTCCATCACTTTGAATAAATAATGAGCACTAATGATACCGGCTCGCTAATAAAAGTCTGCAAATGGGTGACTACAGCTGTGAGCCAGAGCTGCAGGGCTGAAGGGTTTGTGTTGGAAACTTCAGCTAAATCACTCATTTTTCACCCTTTCCTCTCCTGTTTCAGGCTTTTTGATTTTTCTCTGCTAGCTTCATTACACCCACCCCCCCACCCCCCCCCAGAAATCCTTTTAGCACCCACCGTAGGCAGCTTCGGGATGGACAGGAGGGTCTGCAGGCCAAAAGTTTGCTGTTGGGGGCTCCTCTCCCTCCACCTCATCCCCATCCTGTGGCAAATGTCCCCCCAGCTCATCCCCATCCTCCCCTGGGGCAGTCCCCCCACCGTGGGACATCGGGATGAGGCATTGGTGCTGCCAGCACATGGCGTGCCCTGGCTTTAGCTGCGATGGGGCACAGAGATTAATTTTTTGAGAGCCCTCTCAGATATAACCCTGATTTGCAAATCATGGGAGATTTAACCACTAAAAGCTGCTTGTTGTCTGTGCAGACTCCAGCAGAGGGAGCGTGGCTGTGTCTAACAGCGTTAATACCTGCTTCTCTTCAGCAAACGCACCTTTTTGAGATGAGCTATTTGGATGTCTCCTTTGGATGGCGTTTCCCCATGAGGTTCCCAATTGCTCCCCATCTGCTCAAACAGCAAAATGCATGGGATGCCTTTATAAATAGATTAAAAGTTTCTTTTTTTTTTTTTTTCCTATTTTGGGGAGATACAGTAAGAAAAAAAACAAACCAAAGACCCAGCTCTGAGAGTTTTAAGTCACAGGTAGGTCGTTAACTTATCAATGCTGCATTGGCTTTTCCCTTCATGGAAAAAGGATTCTAGGCAGGAAGCCCTTTGCTGGTTGGACCCCCTTGCTGAAATCCTTTGGCTACTGCTGTCACTGCTAGGGGACCGGTCCCCGCGGGGCACTCTGAGCAGCGTCCCCTCGCCGTGCTCCTGCTATTTGCCTCTGTCCTGGAGGATGGGTTTCTGCAAGGAGGCAAATCTCTGTATTGCTGCTGTGGCGCAGAGGGAAGCCAAAGAGACGGGAGGATGCAGGGATGCTCGGCTGGGCTGAGGGCTTCACGCCATGGAAGAGGGACAGGGAGGAGATCTTGTCCGGGTCCAACCAAAACTGTTCCACTTCAATGCTATTGTGTCTTATTTAAGGACTCTCCTTTGAACATCTTTTGTCCTTTTTAAAATTGTGGGTTGATTTTTAAAGGACATGTGTGCTTTGAAAGTTTAAATGCAGAGCTTCGCTGCCTTCTTGGGCCTTCCGCATGCCTCAGTTTCCCCCTAAGCTCCAGTTTATTTCCCACAGACCTCTGCCAGCCCCATTTCCCAGCCCACATGCTGAGGGGCTGAGACTGGCCACCTTGGGCTGGACCCCATGTCAGGGGGGGTCCGTGTCTGGGAGACCCATCTCTTGGGTACCACATTCCCACCATACTGAGATGGTGTTTGCTGGGGGAACACCTCTGGGGAGCTGGGCTTCAATGCTCATCAGGAGGAGATGGGGCTGTCTTTGGGAGTGGGGAGCCTCAGAGGGAAAGCAGGACACATGCCCACGGAGAGGAGGTGATGCTTTGAGCAATTTGGGTCCCTGAAACACCTCGGTCATCATTATTCCTGATCGCAATCACTGGAGAAGCACCATGGTCATAGAATCATGGCATGGCTTGGGTTGGAAGGGACCTTAAAGATCATCTAGTTCCAACCCCCCTGCCATGGGCAGGGACACCTTCCACTAGACCAGGGTGCTCAAAGCCCCATCCAACCTGGCCTTGAACACTTCCAGGGATGGGGCATCCACAGCCTCTCTGGGCAACCTGTTCCATGGTATCTGCACATGGTCGGGTTATTGGCCACCCTGCTGTGAAAGTGGGTGAAGCCCTTCTGTTTCCAAATCAGAGAGGGTTTAGGTACCCCAGACCAGTTCATCGTGAACTTCTCTGGAGGCAAGAGCAGTCCTTAGCGATGCTCCTTGAAAGCTGATAGCGTTGAGTGATTAATTTTATCCATCTGGGCAGGCTCTCCCTGCTCGGAGGGAGAAATGTCAACACGTGCGATACAGGGAAGATTGCTTTGGGACGCCAGACCTGAAAATATTGAGAGGTTGAGGACCTTGGAGTTAATGAGATTTCTCGGAATTTGCATATTAATAACTGTGCCTATTACCTTGCCATTAGAGTTAATAGGGTGTAATATTAACAATTAATAGTTAATAAAATAGCCACTTTAATGGTCATTTGTACATGAAGATGGAAGAATGTATCTGGGCACTTGCCTTCATGAAACAGTGGGAGGACTTTGTTCATCTTTTGCCTGCTGCAGAGGGAGGGGGAAAACTTTGGCTATTTTGCAAGGACAATTTTCTTTGGGGTTCATCCATCTTGCTCCAGCAACATCCCTGCTCCTCCAAATCGGTGCTCTCTTCTCAGCCAAAGAGAAAAAGCTGTGGTTAGTGGCTAAGCTAAGGCATGCTGGCCCTTTCCTCCTCTAATTGCTGTTAAACGCAATTAGCGCTTCCCCATGTGCCCCAGGAGCAAGTGTCTTAGCAAGGTCATCGTGGCCTGCAGCTGGAGAAATGCTGTGCTAAGAGTTTTAGGGAGAAGAAGAATTGTTATTTTTAAGCCTTCCTTCACACAAAAATTGGCATTTTCCCTTCTGTCCTCCCAAAAATCAGCCCATGCAGAGAACGTGCCCTCCAGCCACTCAGCACGTGTCCCATGAGCTGTGGCTTTCTGCCCTTGTTTTTCCAGGGATTTTGTTGCTCCCCAAATTATCAGAGCAGCTCATTCCCCGGGAAAGTTTGGGAAAAAAAACCCCTCCTCTGGAGTCCCCAGAGCTGCAGGGGTTTCCGAAGGGAGAAGATATAGGTTGTATCCTGCAGAAATGGGGCTGGGATGGGAGAGAGGGAGGTTAATTCTGCTCCTTGAAGCTATTGCAGGATTTTGAGGCTCTGCCCTAAGTAGTGTAAGGGGTTGGCCAGAGCAAAGGGCCCATGAAGTTCACCACGTTTATGAGCACCTTCTCTCCTTCCTTCCTCTGCCAGGACATGAACCTGATCTCTGTGCATAAGCCAGCTTCTTCCCAGCGGTGCATCGAGAGGAAAAAAAATCCCTCCCTGTGTCTCCTTGCTAATGCATAGGAGCTGCTCGCTGTGTTACTCTCCCAAAAGCAACCTCCAGGGAAGCTGAAAAACCCCCTCCTGCCCGTCCCCCCACCCCGTATCCTTCCTGCCAAACCCCAGTCCCGGAGGTGAAAAGCAGGGCAGGAGTTTGCAGCTCATGCCCAGATGGTTTTCCTGAAACTCTCCAGGCATCTGGCGACGGACTGCCAGAGATGGTCCTCAGGGGATGGTTCTCTCCTTGGGTGAATTTGTCTGGGTTTTGAGACTGCAGAATCCTTTGGTCCTGCAGCAGGGAGTTCTATGGATCCCCCTCTCTCCTTGGAAAGACTGGGTGTATTTTTCTGCTAAATATTGGTGAGTTCAGACTGGCCGCTGAAGCAGTCCCCACTCCCCAGCTCTCACAGGGACTGGGCTTTGCCGGTTGCGTTTGTGTATCAGCCCCATCGCATCTTGGCATGTCATCACTCTCAAGGGGCTGAAAAAAACCCACCTGTAATGCAAAAAGGAAAAAAGCCAGAGCTTCAGCACACCCTGCCCTGGCGAGGAAGCTATTTTAGCCAGCCTCCCACGCACGCTGCGATGCTTGAGCGGCAAAGGAGAAACCCTAGGCTTAAGTACAGCCTTAACAGCCCTGGTTTAGCTCGCCGCCGCTTTCCTTGCAGATGTACTTTTGCAGGGAACATCTGCCCCAAAAATCTCTCGGGGTTGGTGCCGACTCTGACCCGAGGTAATGCAGCGCTCTGCATCTCAGAGATTTAAAGGTGTTTTCCCCATAATCAGCCCTCCGCGCTCTCCCCAGGAGGGCTGGAGGGTGCCAGGGTGTTTGGACAGCCCTGGGATGGGCGAGGGAGCTGGTGGCACCAGGGATGGAGGTGCCCATCTCGCTCCCAAAGTGCTTAGCACGGGGCAGGGCAGCGGGAAACGCTTTCCGAGCCTGCGAACAGCTCTGAAGCTGCCTGCCTGCACCTCTCCTGGCTGAACACCCATCGCCCCAAGGGGTGCAGGATGGGGCCTGCGCAAGGGGAGAAGCCCCACACTGTCACCCCCTGGGGAGGCAGCAGACGGGCTGAGCTCCCAGGGGAACTGCCTTTAGGAGCAACCAATGCAGGAGATGACGCTGCTCCGCTTCTTTTGCCCCGGGAGGAGCAAACAGCAGCTGTCTGATGCCCTGGGTTGAAGCGTCGGAGCAATCCCAGCAGCAAAGCGCCCGTGAAACATTTGGCGGAGAGGGAAATGGATGTGGATCTCTGCATGCTCTTGCCTGGTTTGTTTATTCTCTCTGTTTTGATTTTACTAGGGTAAGGGAAAGGCTCATCTTTAGGGATCTGCCTCTCCCTGGCTGTTTGCTGCTCTTCAGCGTGGAGGTGAATGAATACGAGACCTCCTACAAGTGGGGGGGGGGGGGTGGAAAAATGCTTGGAGCGGGGAAAGAAACTCTCTCCTGTAAAATTAAAAAAAAAAAAAAAAAAAAAAAAAAGGTGGAGAAGGGTGCTCTAGAAATAGCCTTTCTCTGCACCCCTGTTCCGTACCCTGCTTGCTGGGTTTCAGGCGGCTGCTCCTGCGCCTGCCTCGCTGCGCTGCAGGACCGCGTTCCAAGGCATCTTCTCAACTTCCAGCCTTTCCCTCGAGGTCCTCGCACGCTCCCCCCCCCCCCCCTCACCCATCACTGCAGGGCTGGGGTGGCTGCAGGACCTGGCCTGGACCCCCCCGAACCCCCCCACCTCCTCCTTGCTCTTTGCTCCTCCCTGGGGCTCAGAAGGAGCCGGGGACCATCTGGGTCCCTGCCCGGGGAGAGGCGAGGGGAGGGCGGTAGGAGGGATCGGCGAGGCGGGGAGGGGAGAAGGATGCTCCGGGGGTGGCTCTTTGCTTTCTCGCCTGCCCGGAGCTCTCAGGGGCTCGCCTGGAGGATGTCTCACCCCTTCGGCACAGGTAACTCTGGGACCCCCATCACCCCAGCCTGGGGGGAGGCGGGGGCGGGGGGGGGGGGGGGCTGCAAAGGGGAGGAGGAGGTTGCAATCCTGCTTTGATTTAAACAAAACTGCCTTCAAGGGGAAAAGGGGCTTTGAAACAAAAAGAAGAGGGTGCAGGTTGTGCATGATGCTCGGAGCCCTGCGTAGGGGTGAGCCCTGCCCTAAAGTTTCCCTGTTGATGGCTGGGAAATACTTACAGGGGTGAATACCCAGGGGTGGAAGCACGGTAGCTGCTCACTGTGTATCTCTGCTATGTGTGTGCTGGTGATGGTCACGGTTCCGGGCACGGGCTGGGATGCCCTGACTGTGCATGGTACCCTGGGGGTGCTGCATGTGATGGATAGGCTCCCACTGCAATCTGCAGCTCCGCACCGTGCTCCTGTGGGTATGTATGGTCGCTTGTTGCCATTACATGCCATGTGCATGGATTTACAGTCGCAGCTTTGAAGTTTATGTGTTAGCGCATGCAGGAGACACAGCCGGTGATGTGTGCGCACACATTTGTGGCTGGGACTTGCGTTGTCACGTACTCTTTGATATCCACATACGAGAATATGCATGTGGTTGCATGGGATTTCAATGTATGGATGCACAGGGGAAGTGCAAGACCAGCAGCACAGCTCGGCAGCAATGCATAATAACACGGGCAGTTACAATCAGCTGCCGTTATCTGTCGTTCTGAAAAAGCACGCAGGCGATCAGGCAGCCGTTGCAGGCGAGCTGGGCAGCGTGTGCTCCTTTAAAAGTGGAGAGGAGCTTTCTCCAAGCATCCTCCAGCAACCTGTGTGTCTTTAGGCAGACTTGGGAAGCAGCTTCTTGCTGAGCACGTGAGATCCAGCCGCAGCTTCAGGAGGCAAAAGCTGGGGGTGGGGGGGTGGGGGGTGGAGGATAGTTTATTTTCTTAGCCTCTTTGTGACAAAATGTTCTGGTTTGTCACTGGAGGTGTCATTGCTGGGAGAAAACTCGTGCCGTTGCCCGCTGCGGTGAGCTCAGAGCATGTTGCTAAGGGTCAGCCCCCGGCGGTTTCTGGAGCACCATCTTCTCTTTGTGGAGAACGCAGAGCACCAGAACCCGGCTCAGAAATCGCTCCCGAATCCATTCATGACTGAGGAACCCTCCGTCCCAGCTGAGCCAGACCTGCCGTCCTCCAACCTCACCAACGTGACGGACTGCGGCGAGGAGATCTTGCTCTATGGGGACACCGAGAAGATCGTCATCGGAGCCGTGCTCTCCATCATCATCCTCATGACCATTGCCGGCAACGGTCTGGTCATCATCTCTGTGTGCATCGTCAAGAAGCTCCGGCAGCCCTCCAACTACCTGGTGGTGTCCCTGGCTGCTGCCGACCTGTCGGTGGCCTTTGCTGTCATGCCCTTCGTGACCATCACAGACCTGGTGGGGGGAGAGTGGCTCTTTGGGAAGGTTTTTTGCAATGTGTTTATCGCCATGGACGTTATGTGTTGCACCGCCTCCATCATGACCTTGTGCATCATCAGCGTGGACAGGTAAGGGAGGATAAGGCACCTGCAATGTATTCAGGTGGGCTCAAATATAAGGGTGTTTCTGGAGGTTGAGGGCCACTGGAATCATGTTCCCGGTTGGATCAATGCTTCTGCATGTGTTTTCCAGGTGCACGGGGTTGCTGAGGGCTTTCTGTAGGAATCAGGTGCCTCAGTCCCTTTGGAAGAGCTGGGCTTAAGGTGCTTTCTCAAGTAACTTCTCTAAGTTACTTGCTTAGTCCTCCCCCGCTAGGCAGCTGCTTCACATTGTTCTTCCTTGGCTTGAGGAACAGAGCCTAGAGGATAGACCCGTGACCCGACCTTCTCCATGGAAGGAGGCTGGACCATAAAATTATTCGAGAAAACAAAAAAAAAAATCCACATGCACTTTGAAAATCCAGGTTACGGGACTCCTGGACCCCAGTCCTATGGGATGCTCTGCTGCTCCCTGGACTTGTGCCTTGGCTAAGGATGTCGGCAACTCCCCCCACCCCATCTCAAGTCCCCAAAACCCCTGGTTTATCCCAGCGCATGCATTTGTGAGGATTTGCTGGCTTCAACTCCCACACCTGGGGTTGGGAGGGAAAGGCTAAGCCTGTCCGGCAAACTGGTAAGACTCGGGCAAGTCAGCACCTCCGTGGGTCTAATTATAGCAGCCTGCGTCATTAGGGACATTGCGCTGACGAGCCGGTGGGCCAGATCCAGATCTGACGTGTGCGCTGGCTTTCTCAGGGGGTTGGTTTGGGTTTACGCTGGCACTGCTGAGCTGGGCTGGTTTGTGACAAGCAGCTCAGGGGAGGGACACAGCCGACGAAATGCGTGCCTTCAGCTATACCACCTCCCCGGTCACCCTCCCACCCTCCCACCCTCCCTAGCTGTGAAACTGGGTGAAAAAACAGAAAAGACAGAGAAAATTCTGCTGCTGATGATTGACGTTACCCCCCGGCAAGCAAAGAGCAAGTCCTGCTCCGAAGCCCTTGCCCCCCCGCCAGCTGCTGCTCCCCTACGAGCTGCCCTTTGCTCCATGGCCCTGATCAGCTCAGCGCTGCTGGTTAGAAAGCAAAATCACTCCCAGGCCACACGGCAAGGTCCAGCTTTTCTGCTGAACTTGCTTTGTTTTAATGAAAAGCCTGTTTGTAACAAAGCAGGTGCATTCAGAGCTGAAAGAAGTCTGTCTCTGTTAGAGGGAAGAGATTAAATGCAGTAGTGAAATATGTCAATGCTGCCTCTTGATGAGTGAGGAGCAGGAAAGCAGCTACACACTAATCAAATTGGCTTTGCTTTAAAAATTTCCCTTCCCTTCCCTTCCCTTCCCTTCCCTTCCCTTCCCTCCCTTCCCTTCCCTTCCCTTCCCTTCCCTTCCCTTCCCTTCCCTTCCCTTCCCTTCCCTTCCCTTCCCTTCCCTTCCTTCCCTTCCCTTCCCTTCCCTTCCCTTCCCTTCCCTTCCCTTCCCTTCCCTTCCCTTCCCTTCCCTTCCCTTCCCTTCCCTTCCCTTCCCTTCCTTCCCTTCCCTTCCCTTCCCTTCCCTTCCCTTCCCTTCCCTTCCCTTCCCTTCCCTTCCCTTCCCTTCCCTTCCCTTCCCTTCCCTTCCCCACTGATCCCATCCCATCTCATCCCATCCCTTGGAGAAAGTCTCTTCCAAACATGCAAATGAATAGGACAGACCTTTCACAAAAATCATCGCAATTGATTCCACTTGTCCATCACGTCTCTCTCGCCCAATGTCACCGCTCCTGTGAGCAGATGAAAATCTGAGGACACCGTGCAGGCAGGTGCCTGGGGTTGATGTTGGTTTGTCTTTGCCCGTTGAAATGGGACCAGGCAGGAGGTTTCTGGGGAGGTACGGACGCCAGCGTGGTGGGGTCCACACGTGCCAAGGCTGAATCCTGGGCGGTGCTGAGGGCCGTAGGGAAGGCAGCAGGGAGGAAACTGCTCCATGTAGGATGGACAGGAGTTGCATCTGCATAACTGAAATCCCTGGCTTAAATGGGAGCAGCCCTATGGCTGCTCTAAGTTGCACCCACTGGTTATACAGCCAAGGAGCATCTCTTTTAACCGCATGATGCTGGAGGCACTTGTGAGTACACTTTTTCTGTCTCCAGCAACCCTCCACCTCTCCGGGGAGCACCTCTGCTCAGCTCACTCAGACGAGCTTGGCGGGGCTCAGAGGAGCCCAGGAGCGGGGAAGCTTCAGGTCCTTGCTGCAAAACTCATGCTGCCAGTGCTGAGCTGCAGGGAGGGAAAGCCATCCCCACCCCACAGGGACACGGTCCTGTGCCCCATCTCACATGGCTCTCAAACACCTACTCAGCTCTGCTGCACCTTCTCCGGCTGCCGGCCATGCAAACCCCATCGTCCTTTTTGGATGTCGGAGAGGAAAAGGGAGCTGCAGCAAAGGAAATGATGGAGGGAGTAGGTCGCTTCAGACCTCTCAGCAGGGTGATGGAGGAAAAACCTGTGATACAAGAAGCTGCCACAGAGCCTGAGCCTTCTGTCACGGGTTTGTTCTTCGCGTGCGTTTGTACAGGAACCGCACCGTGCTGGGAGCCCGGCTGGGCTGCAGCATCGCTGTTGGCTCCCAGACCTTCACCCAGATGCCTGATGGGGAAATTGAGCGGTTAGAGGGCAACTGCCCGAGATGTATTTCTAGCTGGGAAAAGAGAAAAAGAGCAAAGGTTGTAATTTGAGCAGAAGGAGGACTGGTAGGGCAGAGGGAAGAGGGTGGACAGTCCTCCCGGCTGTGCCCACCTCGGCTCTGGGTGGGAAGAAGGGCATGCTGCAAGTGCAGGGGGGCTGGCGGGCTCAGTCCGTGCTGGGGCTTGAGGAGGGAATGGGAATAATTGGGATGTCCTCTGACGCACAAAGGAGGAGTAGGTGACTGGGGTACTGTCCTGCTGCTTTCTGCCTCAAGGGTCCCCAGGGAAGGGCTGTGAGTTGTGTGAATTGTCCCAGGGCAGTATCTTGAGCATCCTGTAATTCATCATTGCTCCGTCATCCTCGCTGCTCCCACAAGGCAGTTGATGGAGGTGGATTGAGGGAGAGCACGGATCCAGGACCACGCCTGGATCTCCACCTCCCCCCAAGCTTGGGATGGGCAGGATTTTTGGTTTAGCTCCTGATGGAAACCTCTCCAAAAGCACACTTTTCAATTTCTATGCTGATACAAAGCAAAGCCAACTACAAAGCTAAAGCAGAAGGGTAGCTGAGTTTGCAGAGAGCCTGAAACACCTGCTCCAAAAGACATGAAATGGTCGTTCATCTCAGTGAGGCGTTAACTGAAATCTCCCCCAGTGACGATAGCAAGCTGTTCCTCCTGCCCTGCAAGCAAGAAGAGGAACAGCACTGGTGCTTCTTGGAAATATAAATATCTCCTCTAGTTCTGTCCTGAAGGAACAGCACTGGTGCTTCTTGGAAATGTAAATATCTCCTCTAGTTCTGTCCTGAATGCCAACTTGGTCAGCACTGTTAGGCAGCTGCCTGTTTCTGCCAAAGAGGAGGTTGCGTTTTTATTGAAGGCTGAAGTGTCCTCATGTTTTGGTTAGCTTAGATATAAAATATGCTTGGTTTGCCCAAGATGACGAGTACTATTAAAATGTAGGCTGCTATTATTGATTATTAATGCAGAGCGCTTTCTAAAAGCCTCTTGATTGAAGCTGGTAGAACTAATCTTGTCTGAGGGGAGATTTGATTGATTTTCTTTTAAATCAAAAAAGAAAAATGCTGGAAACATCCATCTTTCTCTTACATTTTTCTTATATAAAAGCCTGCCAATGTTATAGATTCTTTAACGCCACAAACCAAAAACAAAACAACAACAAAAAACCCCTTTTGGCTGTTCAGTTTTTGATGAAGCTCTCCATAAAAATGCCAAGCAGCTGAGAAAAGAAGCTCCCCAAACCCCACATATCACTTCGGATTTTCCTAGCGGAGGAAAAAGTCTCCATCCATTTCCCAGGCAGCCCCGCTGGGGCTCTCCCGTCTCCCTGGCAAGTATTTTCTACCCAAAATCAGACTATATGCTCCAAACTGGCATCGTCCTCAGTAAAAAGGATGCCTCCCAAAAGAGTCGGTGGGATGAAACCTGCACAGCGTTTTGCTGGATTGCCTTTCTTGTGTCCTTCATATCCCAGGCCCGGCAGATCCCTGCATTGTATCTCCAGCGAGCTGGGATGCATCCCTGGGATGCTCCCACCAACCCCGGCTTAGGGCATGGGCAGATGAAGCCACAGGCAGCTGCAGCCTCCAGCTGCCCTTTGCATCCTCCACCTGGATGCTCCCTGCATAGCTTGGAAGTCAGGTACGGAGCTTAAATTTGGCCCAGAGGAGGCAGGGGATGGTGGTAAAACAGTGGGGTCCCGGAAACCCCAATTCTGGGCTCATTTGGGCTCAGCCGACCTGTGTGAGCGGAGGTTCAACCTTTCCCAGTTCACCAGCTGCAGAATGGAGATAGGGGCACCTTGGAGAGGTTTTGTTTTTCTGTATTATTTAATCCCTGACGTAAAGATTCAACAATTACCATTGAGCGTAGAATAAATGCGCTGAATTGGCTCGTTCACGGGGTTGATGGTGGAGCCCAGCCTCAGGCAGGTCCCCTACCCCGCGGTCAGGGCTCGGGCTGCCCAGATATCTGCGGGAGCGAGGATGTGGAAAGAGTTTACTGGACAAGGAACGAGTGGCTACACAATCAGCTCTGCACAGTGGGGGTCCTGCAAAGCCGCACAAACTGCCAGTAAATCACTGCTCCAGGAACTGGCTTTTGTTAGATTACCACTGAACTCTGTTAATAACAAGACACACACACCAAAAAAAAAAAAAAAGAATCAAAGCGAGAGTATTTGATTTGAATTTCATTGCATGTCTCTGCAATCTCGCCTCCCGCACTGCTGTAAACGCTGGCCTATTTTGAGGTCTTCCCGCTCTCATCAAAATTATAAGTAAAGACCTCAAAATGGCCCCATTTCCTCCAGCAGCGACTGCACAAGGCACCCGCAGATGAAATGTGTCAGCTTTGCCTACTTTTTAAATCTTGTCACTGTGCATTTTGCTTGGCTAGCGTGTAAATTCCTTGAAGTTTCAGCAAATCCCGAGTGGATCGGCTTCTAAAGAAAACCCAGTAATAGCATAATAAAGGACATCACACAACGCAGTATATATTCGTTTGCAAAGTTCTTGACTTGGATGTACAGAGGAGTGAGTTTTGGGTGCTGAATTTGGAGATGCAACAGCAGGGCATGGTTTTCTCCCAGCCTAGAGAACATCAAGTCTGCTCTCCCTCCATAGCCCCTTCCTACAGCAGGAGGGATATTTGGCAGCATCCCTCCAACCTGCTCCCACCCGTCTCTCTCAGTCCTGATCTTCCAGCCAGGCTCATCACTTCTCGCTGTGCTCAGCCCAGGTAGGAAGGAGGAGATGGTATCTTTTGGAAGAACAGCACCGAAACCGGCCCTGCTGTCCACGTCCATCTCACCAGGTCTCCTCCTTCATAGACACTGCTGGGCGTTCAAGCAACATAGGTGTTCATGGAGAGTTTTGCTTGGGTTTTGTGACTAAGGCCAGCTGAAGAAAATACAGGGGAAAATAGGAAAAGAATAATTCAGTGAATGAATTCAAATTCATTTTATTGAGGAGTCAGAGGAGAATACTTTGGGCCTTGAATTTATTTAGCAGTCAGGAGGGGAGGAGGAATTGGATTTTCTTTATTTTATTTCCATCTTCTTCGAGTCTTGGGGGAGGATCTGGAAAAGGGAAATAATCAGGGAAGAAAAAATCTCCTAACACCTACAATGAAACTGATTGTCAGAAAAAAATAATGATGCAACAGAGGTAAAATTCTCTGCAGAAATTTTGCTTTTTGGCAGAAAAGCCCGTTCTTCCCTTGAACAGCTTTCAGCAAAAAGTATCCGTACAGCTGCTGTTCTCGCTGCCCCTCTGGACTGGCACAGTTTATCCAAGAACAACTAAGAGGTGATGTGACCCTGCCTAAAAATGCCTGCAAATTCCTGACAGCAGGCAGGTTTGAATCCAAAAGGCTGTAACATAAAAGAAATCCGTATGACTAGCTAGAGGTTTTTGCTGGATTGATTGAGACTGAATAGCAGGCAGATGTTTTTCAGTGGGAACATTGGCTGACAGTGGCCAACTCCCTACGGATTTATTCGTTTACAATTGTAATTTACCAACTAACCATTGACACAATTTCTTAGTCACACGAACCCTCTCAATCAAGGCTGGGGACGGTTCAAAATTACACCCCATAGTCTAACCAGGAGCTGATGGTTGACGCAATCTCCAGCTCTTTTCAGTCAACCTAACTGATCATCAGGATTTCTGAATCTGTGGGTCACCACATGCTTTTGGGATCTCCTACTTGGAGCTCCTCTCATTTTACTCTCAAGGGAGAGCTGGACAGCATCGCTTCAGGAGCTATGGGCCGTGCAAGGGAGCAGGCTGCTCCAGCTGTTTGTCTTGCTCCTGTCTTGGTTTCCAGAGGTCATCTCCAGTAGATGTTGCAGGAACCTGCACATTTGTCCTAATATTGCAGGCTGGATGGACAGGGGAGTGATGGGGTGTACTGCTGACAGTGGTGTCTCCCATGGGTGCCAGTGATGCAAGAGGCAAACACACAGTCCATCGGCTGAAAGAAGGTGTGAGTCAACAGCTGTCAGTCTTGCACCGCAGTCCATCACCCGATCACTAGCTTTGCTTTCTGTGCCCATCCAGACACGTCCTTAAGTCTTCCCAAAGGCAAGATTGCTCCTTGCTCGCACACAGCCTCAGGGGCATCTCAGCTGCAGGTGGTATTTCTCCCCCGAGTTCCCAAGTTGCCTGGACAAATAAGAGAAGGGTGTTGTCCTTCCCACTTCCCATTAAACACTGGTATGAGTCTATTCATTTCATCTGGAGTCAGTCCTGACGTATCCTGGTGTAAGTATTACCCTGCGGACCACCCACCCCACTCCTGAGTGTTTCCCTGGGAGGGCAACAGTCTGGTGTGAGTTACATGCCATGGCTGGAAGTTGTTGCATGTTCTCTGTACAAACTAGTTCTGGTGGAAAACTACGCTTTTTTAAGCATTATTTATTCCCCAAGAAACCATGTGGAGCTCAGACTGCACTCAGCAGTTAAATGACATCTCGTGTCGTGCATGGGGTGGTTGCAAGAAAGCAGTGGGGAATAGTCAAAAGGTGTTTAGGTAAGAGAGCTGAAGGGGTGTGAAACGCGTTTCACAGAACATACTGCAGCTGCACATCCCTGGGAACATTTTCATTTGGCAAATTCATTTTTTGCCCCCCCGTCCCCAGCCAAAATTCTCCTGTGATGGAGCATTAACGGCTGATTAGGAATGAAAACCACCCAACAGCACTCACACCTTGCAACCCTCCTCACCCTTTGCAACTCTTCTTTTTTCCAGGTATCTGGGGATCACTCGGCCGCTGACGTACCCCGTGAGACAAAATGGGAAGCTGATGGCCAAGATGGTCTTCATCGTTTGGCTCCTATCTGCCTCCATCACTCTTCCTCCTCTTTTTGGCTGGGCCAAGAATGTCACCGTGGAAAGAGTCTGTCTCATCAGCCAGGACTTTGGGTACACAGTCTACTCCACGGGGGTTGCCTTCTACATCCCCATGGCGGTCATGCTCGTCATGTACAGCCAGATCTACAAAGCCGCCAAGGTCAGCGCTGAGAAGCACCGCTTCATGAACTTCCCCAAGCACTACGAAGAGGAGGGCGTCTACTGCCTGGAGGCCTCCAGCCGGAGCCACCATAGCTCTAAGCGTACCAAAGCGGTGGAGGAATGCGCCACGCTCTCCAAACTGCTCCGGCAAGACCGAAAGAATATTTCCATCTTCAAACGGGAGCAGAAAGCAGCCAGGACCCTCGGTATTATCGTGGGGGCGTTCACGTTTTGCTGGCTTCCGTTCTTCCTGATGTCGACGGCTCGGCCTTTCATCTGCGGCATCCGCTGCAGCTGCATGCCCCTGCGGCTGGAGAGGACTCTGCTCTGGCTGGGATACACCAACTCCCTCATCAACCCCTTGATTTATGCTTTCTTTAACCGAGACTTGAGGACTACTTTCTGGAACCTCCTGAGGTGCAGGTACAGGAACATCAACAGGAGGCTCTCCGCCGCCAGCATGCACGAGGCCCTGAAAGCCACAGAGAGGCACGAATGCATCCTGTAGAGCCGCGTCCTCTCGCTCAGTGCCTGACCGACGAACTCCTGCCTCTCCATTTCAGGTTCCTTGCTTCTCTTGCCTCTCGGGGCTGGCAGAAACCATGCATGCCGTTGTCCCCCCTGCCAGACATCACCGCTGAGAGTGACACCCCTTCCCCTCGCCCCAGGAGGAGCTGCGGTTCTCCTCGCCTTGGGAACAAGTGGGCAGCCCTTCCTTCTCACCATGTCCCAGGTGGGAGCTGAAAAGCCATGAGCAAGACCAGGGGGTTCAAGGTCTACCACCGACTGTGGGCAAGTCACACCACCTTTCTGTGCCTCAGTTTCCCCATCTGTTAAAAAAAAAAAAAGAAAGGAAAAGAAACCCTCCCAACAAAACAAAACAAAAAAAACCCTAAAAACTTGATAAGGCTGTGGCTCTCCACCTTCAAAAAGGGCTCTAAGGTCTGTGGAGGGCACACAATGTACTATGTAAAGATGACGTTGGCTGCACTTCTCTATCGAATATGACAGCAGTTATAGGCTCCGTTGTAGATCCAAGCACTCATGCCATCCCAGCTTATACGAACTCTTTCCACCAATGTAACTGCATTTTACACACTGAGCTCATGTCCAGGTTTGCACGTCAGAGCACTGATACCAATGACCCCGTTTCCCCTCACACTGTAGCACTGCAGCACTTGAAAGAGGCACGCTCGCAGAACGAAACACAAATGAACATGAAGTTTCCTTTATGGCTGGATAGGAAAATCCAACAGCCTCCTCATCAGGCAATGACGAGTGAGCAAAGACAGTTATGTTTATTGGGTTGTACTGTAATTCATTCTCAGATAAGTGATGTGTGTTCATAAGTTGTGGCTAATTGACTCCATAAAAGCACGCTTTGGTTGACAACAGAAAAAAGTATATAATTTCTCTGACAGCTTTACAGTGCTTCAGTATGATGTCCAGCAAGCTTGAAAAAATACACTAAATGATGTATCCCTTTTTTTAAAAAAAAAAAAGTCTGGTTCCCTTATTTTGGTGTAGACTCTTTGGTCACTTTGACTTTAAAGCATCTCTTTAATTTGATGTGGTGGTGGGACTTCCTGCAGTCCTCTTTGCTCCTGACCAACCTTGTTGCATCAACCTTGCTTTGCAGCCCCACAAACCCTTGCTCGTTTGTAGATGATGTCTGCTCCTTGGGGTCAGTTGATTGAATGTCTCCTATCTGGGTTCTCTTGTCAAAGCCAGACTGTTCAGAGGCTCAGGAAAGGGGTTTCTAGCCCTCCCTCCACTACAGATTTTCTTTATCAAGCAAGAGTGTATCAGTGGTGGTAGTTCATCTCTTGCAACGTCATGCAGTATGATGCCTCCATGCACAGCTAAGTTGGCTGTTGGATGTCTTGGCTGACTGCTGGCACGGTTCAGCTTAGTAATCAAGATTTCTCCTGTGAAATCTTTTGTGCTCTCACTTCTCCTCTTTTTAATAGACATTTCTATCCTGTTTCTTTTTACACTTACTTTTTCTAGAGATGCTCAACAAGGTCTCCAGTTTAGACTGGTGATTCACAGCAGGGAAACTGGCTCAAGTCCACTGGGAATGTCCCAAGAGACTGAGAGGTTGGGCACAGGAACAGCAACGTGTCCAGATGTTCTCCAAGCTCATGACCTTACAGCTAGAGCCAGAATTGCACATGGGAGCAGGGGAGGTTGTTGTAGCTGTTGCATGGGTCTCCAGTGGGAAATGCTTAACCATCAGACAGCAAAGAGATTTGAAAGAAGACCTAGTCAGGAGGGATCCTAAAGGTTTAGCTGGAGCCCTGCTTCACCTGCTACCCCACGCAGGAGCTCTTTGAAGAGTAGTGAGTGATTCTGCTGAGATGGTTAACAGCTTTCTCTCTATCTCCCATGGTTTGCTACCTACGGTTGTATGTTGGTGTTGGGTTTGTGCAAGGCTGCCTGGATCAGGCTGTCTGCTGAAGGCAGAGCGTTGCATGCCTTGCAGCCTGGCCTTGCAGCCACGTTCAGTCCCCAGCCCCTGCTGCTCAGAGGCTGCTATTCCTGTCCAGGACCAACACAAAATCCAGCCTTGCTGAACTGTCTAGAGTACATGCCAGCAGTAAGGACCCATCCTCTACCATTCTGCCAAAGATGGGTGCTATTGCCCAGGGAAACTTGAGTGGTGTCCCTGGGATGCCCTGTGGTCTTGCATCCTGCAAACCAGACACCCCACCAACATAATGAGGCAGGAGAAGGCATGAGCATGCCCTCACTGTCTTGCTTTCACGCTGCTGCCACATGAACTGGTGCTAAACCTTGCCACAACCTCTCTACTTTCCCTTGAGAGTGTATGTTCACCTTGGTGCACTTGCTACTCATTGCCCTTCCCCAGCTTGGTTGCAACTTCTCATGACCCTTCCACTTCCAAGCCCACACAATAAGTCCCCACGCACCACGTCTCTAGGGCACGGTCTGACTGCCCATCTCAGGACCCGCTCAACAAAAACAACCGCTTTCCTCCCAGAAAACACTTTGGGCCATCATCTCCTCTGTCACAACATTTTAGCAGCAGCTGGTCGCTGGCTCTGGCCTGCCATGGGGACATGAAGTTCCTGCAGGATCCAATTTCCTCCCTGGGCTCCCCCAGCTCCTTCCCTGCCATGGAGCTAACAGTGCCCTTTTGACAGAGCTGTCTGGATTAAAACTAACCAGCTGCCAATTCAGACTGTCTCGTCAGGATGTGAAAGCCCCAAGACAGCCCATTTCATATTCAGCACATAACAAAAGAGTCTGGTTTGTTCTGCTGCAGTATATTTATATGCCTAAGGTCGTAGTGGCATTGTTTTACTTATTTTCTATATTAGGAGTTCTTAAACTGCCTTCAGAATTCATAATCTTGTTTAATTCCACTTAACATCCCTATTCTGATGGTATTTCTAGCACTGCTTAAGAGTATTCTGCAGAAGAGCTATGAAACAGTGTTTGAGCCGTTTAAATGAAGTTATATGAATACTGTTTTTTTCTGGTTTGATGGTTCCTCCAGAATAAAAAGAGTAGGGGAAAGAATATGATTCTGGAGGATCTAAACCCCAAACTTCTTCTAAGCAAGGAATCAAGCAAAACGGTTCATTTGTCTTAAAAATCAATTTTTTCTTTGACTTGGAATTGAATGTTTTGTTTCATTCAAGGCTTATCTGATCATCCTTTTTTTTTTTTCCTTCTATTTTCATTTTAAGCTGTAGTTGTGTTTAAAAGAAAAGCTTTGTTCCCAGAAACAATTCCAAAAGTTTGCATCCAAAAATATTTAAACATGATAGCTTCACTAAAAAAACCCATTTTGCTCAAAAAATATCGAGATAGCTTGCATGATTCTTCCAGTAGTTATTGTCTCAAGCTGTGAGACATCAGCTTAAACTCTTGCTTTTTAACTCACCAAGATTAAACTGTGTTTAGGTTAAATAAAATAATGTGCATCCAAAGACACCAAGGCCTTTTCCACACACAAGCGAGCAGCAACCATTTAGTTAAGCCAGTCAAGATCCTTGTAGATGAGCCGCTAAATCATGCTGAAAATACTCTGTGGGGTTTTTTTTAATCAGACAGGAATCAATGCATTTGGCATCTGCAAAAAAAAAGAAAAAAAAAAAGTCTTAAAATAAATCTGAGCCATTTTGAAACTGATTTTAGTGTGCAAGCATGTGCCTAGCCAAACTATGTGAGATTTGAGAGAAATTAGCTCCGTAAGAGTCCCTGTTTAGGCAAAAATCTGAGCTCATGGAGAAAAGTATCAGTTTAGTAGAACAAGAGAAACTTTCGTGGGCAATGAGAGAGTCCCAGCAGACTAGCAGCAATGCAGTGGAAAAGAATGAGGAGCCTCAGGCAGAGAAAATCGAAGTAATTCAGGCATAAAACGAGTAGGTCTCAAGTCAGATTTTATTCCACTCTGCGTGCAGGGGAAACACATACAGAAGCACAGGCGGGAGCAATCTGGGGAGAAAAGACAGTTTTGACAAACCCCTGCAGCTGCCCCGGCTGGGGTTTGGAAGTTTTTGATAACGACATTGAGCAAAGCCAGGCGAGATCAGCTAGAGACGTAACAAAAAGCCCAAGGCGGTAAAAGCCTGTGTGTCTCTTCCCAAAAAGCGTGAAACCTCCCCGCTCTCCGAAGTCAGCACTTTGTGGATGGGTTTGGCTGACAGAGACGAGTGCTAGAGATTTGCACGGATGGCTCAGAAAAACCCACCGTGTTCTTCATCTCCACTCGGGTCCTGCCATCTCTACCATCTCCCGATGACAATGTAATATTGAGATAGCTGCACCACGTCGCACTGGAAGCTGATCCAGCCCAGGATCCTACCTTGAGCAGAGACCAGTAGTGGATTCTTACAGAGACAGACCAGCAAACCTGTTGTGGTACCCTTCCTTGTCCCAGTACTTAAAGGTTCAGCAACTTGCTGAGCCAGAATTGCTCTTGTAGTGTTTAATAACCTCCAACGGGTGCTTTTCTTCTAACCTATTTATGTTTTTCCCACTCTGCCATCCTGAGGCAATGAGTTCCACAATTTAATTACTTTTCAGGTGAAGAACTATCTCCTTTCACTCATTTCGAACCTGCCGTCTGCTGAGCTCGTTAGGCGCTGGCTAATACTTGCATTAGGAAGAATGAGTGATCATCCCTATTCACCCTCTCCAGGCCAGTATGGTTTTGTAGACCTCTGCCATATTCTTCTCTTTGAAACAAAAAGTCTACCTAACCCATGAGTCCTTCTCCAACAGTAGACATAAGGAGAAGCCTTGGGAAGAATACTAGAACAAAGACAGTCTGGATCATATGCCTTCCACCCTCCACTGCTTTCAAAGCATCCAACTATTTTTAGTTCAGGAAATTCCCTGCTTAAACATGGTTTCTGTGCAAGCCTCAGTGTAACCCCCTGCCATTCCACAAGCAAATGCCAAATCTTGCATCTGGGACCAGATCACTCCATGTAACAGCCCAGGCTGGAGCACCTGGCAGAGCAGGACCTGGTGCCCAGGACACTGCTGAGCCTGGCAAGGAAAAGGTGAAGGGGAGGGCTAATGGTGGCCAGCCACTGCCTTGAGGGGGATTACAGGGAAGATGGAGGCAAACTCACCCAGAGAGGTTGGGGAAATCTTCTTCTTTGGAGATATTCAACCTTCAGCTGTATCAGGCCTTGAGCAACCTGATCTACCTCTGAAGCTGTCTTTACTTTGAGCAGGACATTGGTCCAGAAACCTCCAGGTTTCCCTTCCAACTTCAGTATTCTATGAATTGGATGATTTGTCTAGTTTCCCCACTCAAACTCACGTAAATATTTAGCATCCATATTTTTTGGCAAGACAATCCACAGATCTCCTACCTGCCATGTGAAAAAGCTCCCCCTATTTTATTATAGTAGCATTTAAGTTGCATGTCTAATAAAACTGAAAGTCAGCCACACGGCACTTTCCACCTATGTTCTTATGTAAGAAATGGTTTTCCCTTGTTTGTTTTATTGTCATGACTTTATTTGCCTGTTTTATTGGCATGTTTTATTGCCTGACTCTGTTGCTTTTCTCCATCTTGTGCATCACTGTGAGATAAAGCTTAAGCAAAACCCCAATAACACCAAATTAATGGGCAAGCCACTGCTATAAAGTCATCTTGTGGCACATAATCAAGGCAACAGGTAGCTATTTCCACCCCTTCTTAGCACTGGCACACAGGGAAGGAAGCAGACTCTGCTCAGACAATTCCACTTTCTTTTAATGACTACAAGATCTTTCACGTAGAACATACAATTTCAGAAGAAATCAAGAAGAAAGTGGAAATTGAAAGATGATGTTGTACAAATGCCTTATTCTGCGAAGAGCTGAATATATCTTGCAAACAGTTTTCTTTAGCTTTCTTTGGTTGCATCAATACTTCTCCCGGGCGAACCTTGCACTTGGCCCCTTGGTCATCCAGGTGGGCACCTGTTTACAACACACAAAAAACTCCCATCACGGGTTGTTTCCACATGTTTCCTATTTGAGATATCTGCTTCCCTGTGACAAGAGCATCACAGCTTTCTTAAAAAGAAAGGGGAAAAAGCAGCATCTCCTGTGGAAAAATAACCCCAGGAAGGGTCTTGTGGCTCTACGATGGAGCACGTGAACCCAAGAGGTCTCATGAAAGCAGCTGACCCCAGGGTGTAAGGAACAGCTCATAGGTGGTGGCAATTGGATCAGGGTAGGATTTGCTGGTGATGGACATGAATAGGGTTCCTGAGCAGGAGACGTGGAGAAGGTGGAGGTGCAGCATGGCACGGCGTCCCAGTCTAGGTGGAAGAGGAGCTCTCTCCGCAGCCCGCACTAGCAGAGGGTCTGATATCCAACCTGATGGAGGACGACATTCACAAACTTGGTTGAGCCCCCTGTCCTTTGACTGCTGGAAGAAAGCATCGCTTGGGTGGGCAGGTAGCAAGAGGAGCCATCCTGGAGGCACGGTCACTGAGTCAGTCAGGATATATTCACACCATTACACCTAGATCAGCCCCCAAGATTTACGTGCTAACCCTGCTGTGTTTCAGCATCAAAGTGCTGAGTCTAAGCCCTGAACCTGCCCCCTTCCGAGGCAGCCACGTCCCAGGCTAGTTCAGATACGCTCACGCTCAGATCTGGGCAGCCTACATGCACTGTACATTTTCCTGCTCCCCCCCGCCAAGCACATGGACCTTGGACAGCAGCAGCAGAACTCGTCTGGTGCCGCACGACTTGCCAAATAGCGGCTCTAGCAATTAAAAAAAAAAGCAAAATCTTTATAGGCTGCAATGTGCGTGTGATGTGTGTGTGCAGTGCTAGTAGATAGCTGGCAACTTGCAATACTTGCTCCAGCCCATGCAAAAGACGACGAAAATTAACTCTTTGCGGGTGATGAGAAAGGGTGTATAAAAACTGTGTTATTTGGATCCACTTTTTCAGCCTCTTTGCCACTCTTAGCTTCCCATCTCTGACCCTTCAAACATGGTCAGCTATCTGTTAACACAGCAATTAGGAAAAGAGGGAGGAAGAGCGTGGCCAAACGCCAGACACTTCGTGACAGTACGTGACAACACAGCCGTGTGCTTGTAAATCATTAGCACGGCTCACGAGGACTCTACTCGAAGCCTGTGATTTTTCTGTTTAAATGCAGACAATCTGAACGCCAAATGTACATTTTTTAGATTATGAAATGCCTCGGTCATTTAACTCACAGACTAAAGCTTTGGGCAGCAGCTTATGTCATGTGCCTGGTGTGAGCATACCCAGATGAACTGCAGCCGCATCTCCAGAAGATGCTCACCCTAAATGAGAAGCAGTAACAGGTCATGAGTATGGATCCTGCAATGTCCTAGCAAAGCTGCATGTGGATTACCTGTGGTTTCCACCCGTCTAACTTCACATTGCCATGCTCCTTCCCATCTCAAGACTGTGTGCAGACCTCCTAGCTGAGGACCTGAACCCTCAGGTATGGGTTGCATGGGAGTGTGTGGGACACCTCTTAATTACTATGAAAATTAATATTCCACGATCTTTGAACAGAGCTTTGGGAGGTTTTTTTTCATCTCATCTTAAAGGCTGAAGGAAAATATTCCTCATAACCAGCCAGGCTCTTTCCAAGCACCACATTTCTACAGTATTGTCAAAAAAAAAGTCTGAGCTACATATGGAAATCGATGCAGCTTAAAGAAATGGTTCTGGTTGACTATCTAGCTCCTTGGAGACATTAATCAAAGTTTAGCGCTGTCACTTCTCAGGAGCCACTTCTCTGTTATATCTTCAAAAGACACCAAACTGCCAACAGCTTTTAGCAAGAACAAATCCAGCGTGCAAGCAGACTGATGTGTTCAAAGATGCCTGCAGGCACGTTGTTCCTGGGGTGCAGCCTGAATAGCCAGCACCCTGGGGAGCACCAGTCGCTCACCCAGCCCTCCTCCCCCATCTGTGCATGGCCTCCGTGGCCCTGCCAGCACAACAGTCCATGGGGAAACAACTCAAACAGCACTTCGGATCAGATTTGGGGCTGTCTTAGCTCTCAGAGCCAGGCCAGGACAATGTCCCCCCAGTATGGTGGAAGACTGTTGGGAGAAGAAGGGTGCAGAGACCCTCTGAGTCTTCAAGGCCGCCAAACCTTGGCATCATAAAGCCAGGGCTGTAGCATCTGCATAGTAGCAACATAAATAAATAAATACATCATTTAAATTAAGAGCAATTAGCATGGGGCTTGGGATTGCAGGATCAACCCAAGGGATGAAATTGCCTTCAAAGTAGCTGGGAAGTAGATTGTTACAGGCAATGCCTGTCTCTGTAAGGAGCTGTTCATGCCGCTCTGGGAGAAAGAAAAGTGTTTCTGGTACAATCACCAAAGAGGCATCTGTCCCCAGTAGGTACAGACTGTGTTGGCCACCACCCATGTATAGGTCTGGATGCCAAAATAACAGGTTACTTACAAATCCCATTGGGAGACAGATTTCCTAAAGTTTGTCTTGCTGTTCTTCCTCACTTCTTTATGTTTTTCTGCTGGCAATTAAGTGAAAACTGACTAGAAGTGTCTGATGACGATAAGTCCTTAGTTTAACTACAAGAACACTAAAAGGCATTAAAGGGTGCTGGGGGGGGGGGGGCGAAGCATTTCTCTCTCCTGGGCACCTAATACAGTTCTGAAAACTGCTTCTAACCAGAAAATCCCTGGCACTATCAGATTTTAGCCCAAAGACCCTCCAAAAATTAATTCAGACTTTTCCTGCCCTACTAGTTTACAATGTAAGGTTGTTTTCTAATAAGCAACACACTATAATAGCTTTTTCAGAAAGAATCTAGGGTTGCATCTGTTGCAACAGAGAAAGCAAAAATATTGCTGTGAGAAAATGCTGCAAGAACCAAAGATCAGGGAAAGAAAAATCAAGAAAATAACAATTCAGGATGTGCGTTGTTTTTTGAAATCAGTGTGATGTAGTGCCTTTCCACCTCTGTTTTTTATATAGCACATACATTTTATGAAACTCACTAATATATTTTTTAAAAAAGCTCCAAGGAAAGACATATCAACAAAGATGAACTACTAGTAATACTACTGAGCCCAGAGAAGAATAAAGCAGTACAACCATCAGATGCAGAGTAAATCAATACATCAACACGATCCCATTATTAGGTTTGAATTCTATCACCAAGTCTCCTAAATCACCAAATACAGCTGCAAGAGGAGGCAAGGGGAGGGGAACCGTGCCTTCCACTGCTCCAGTAATACTTTGCAATAAGCGACAAGAAAAGGTTGTTCTCAAACCTAAAGGCTAGCAACTCTTGGGCATGGCTACTACCGTACGCGGGTTGCTACCCAAAACAGCCCGTGCTCTGATGGATAATTTTACAAGACAGTATTTAGGGCACGTCTAGCCCGGGGAGATACTCTTCTGGCAACCTCCCCATGCAAGAATTGGCATGCACGTGTTGTGCATCTGAGTTAGCTCCTCTCATACCATGACTTGCCCAAATATCAGCCACGTGCTCTTCAACTCACAGCTCTTGTGACTGAGTTCACTCCCCTATTGCAGAATTTAGGTACTCGGTTCAGGCAATCAGCACGGGCTTTGTTAGCACAGCAGCAATAATTCAGCAGAGTAAAAAGGAGCTAAAGGGCATGAGCTGCAGTTCTTTGAAAAGGCCGTGCTCCCTTTCTTCTTCTGGGTCGCAGCACAGCACGACAGAGCCATCTCTTCCTACAGCCTATTGCCAGGAGAGCATTTCAGGATCTAAACTTTATAGGGGATGGTGTCTAGACATAAAAGGCTGGATGTTTCCTTGAATTTCTTTCAGGAAATACTTCAAAAGAATATGAACCTGACTGGCTAGAAAACTAGTTTCTTTTACCTTTCACAGGCCCTACCAGCGATGGATTCCCAAATCCTTGCAGTATCAAGGCACGCAGCTTATCTCCACTCACTTCTCTGGTATCCAGAGTCACCAAAACACTTCACTTTACCGAGGTTCAATTTAAAATCCTCCATGGACCACAGAAATGGGTGGAAACACCTAATTTTGGATCCCTGCTTATGCTTGAGGTAGTCACACAATGCTCCCATTGCCATTGCTGGGGAGAAATAAACAGTTAGGAAGTTATTTTCTTTACCAAATGTAAATGTCTGCGGTGGATGAGATTAATTTCACCCGAAATTGACTGTTTCTTTCCAGGCACTATAAAAAGAGCCCACAGGGACTTGCTCAGAGCAGATGCCTACACTGGAGGTATCTGCATTTGAATGGATGAATCCTATCATGCCTGTGTATAACTCCACCGCAGCTAGAGCTGTAACTATGTCTTGGAAAGCTGGGTCATAACACTTGGCATAATTGGCTGGTGATGACTCAGAAATCCCACATATACAGGGACTGCCATGGTCTGTATCAGCGCTGCCATTAAAATCAGACCACATAATGGGTTAGAAATCTTGCAATTTCTAGCACAGAAAAGTAGAGAGAAATAAGATGGGTCTTTAACTCGATGGGAAAATTGTGAATACTTCAGCGCTTGCTGGGAACTCTCAAAGGGTTAGACCTGGGATGAAGCTGATGCACTAGATCACAGTGTCCATCCTGCAACAGCTGGGTCTCCTATGGGTGCACCTCCACCTACTTCTGTATTAGGAGATACACGGGGAGAGTCTTGGCCCAGCACATGGGCTTTCCCCTCCTCTGCCCAGCTCAAGATCTTGGGCTGAAGTGGCCATTTAGAGCAGTCTCGTGGTTTAATTTGAATGTGACGGATGCACAAATGCTTAACTGGCCATGTAAAAGTACCCAGAGGGACTGTGGGACGTCAGCTTTCCCATCGATGATGCACTGACCCAGAAGACATGGCTCCTTGGTTTTTAAGTCTCATTGGTGGCAAATTTAGCTTCCTCAGCCTCACTAACCTGACAAATTAGGGTCAAAGCTGACCCGGGAGGGTCTGACCACATTCAAACGAGGTCATCCTAAATCAGGGGCAAACTTTATTTTAAGTCAGTGATTAAAAATACACACACACACACACACCTTTTTGCATGCCACAAGGACTAAGTCAATGACACTTAAAAAATATCACAGCTTTTAGAAAGCTGAGAAGACATTATTTGGGATCTAACAAAAAGTAAACCTCTGACTGACACAATGCCACCAGATGATGGGAGTTCAGTTCTCTCCCCACCCCTCAATGTCCTATAAAAATAAGTGATAGAAAAAAAGAGATCATAGCAAGAAGTCTCTCGGCTGTCAAAACATCCATCAGCAAAATGAAAAACAATGTGGACATCTTACGCTTAGTACTTTTGTTCTTACTGCCAAAACTAAGACAGAAATGTTCCAGTTCAGGATCTGGACAATAAATCAAACAGCCAGCCTTGGAAAATTTCTTCTTAGTACCAAGAAAAGTTACCTTGATACCTACGGAGATGAGACCCACTTCCATTTCTCTGAAGTTTTTATTAAGGCTTTTTTGGCACATGTGTTATTTTTTCCCCTCACAATATCTCACAGCAGGTGGGAACAGGAAAAAATAGTCTGCAGCCTAGTAATTAAATAGGCTTGTTTTTAATACTGCAAATTACAGCGAGATGCAACTGTCTCAGGTATATATAATGCCCCAATCGCTGTCGCACCTCGGTGCTCTTCCCTCTGCAATGTACTTAGTCTCTCATCCCCCTGCAAGGCGTGAAGTGCTATTATCTTCATTACGGAGGCAGGGGTGGAGGGCTGGAGGGACCTCCTGGGTACCTCACAGACACCTTGTTATACAACTCCTTTCTCAGGCATACTGAGGCCAAACTGAAGAATAAGCTCCCCCGAGCTTCCCCCATGTTTTTCCCTTTCAGGAGCTTTTCAGACCCTCACAACTGCGTTGCCCAAGATCTCCCCTCTCCATCCCAGCCTGGATCCCTTCAGCGCGAGGTCAGGGCAGTTTCCAGTTTGGCAGCAAGACCTTTCCATGAAATGGCTCTCTGTTTCTAGCACTCACTTCTCGCACTCCCTGCTCAGGATATTTATAGAGAGCAATCATATGATGTCTTAGCTTTCACTGTCTAGGTGGGATGAGCCAAAAATCTTTTTGTCTCCTCTTATAAGACAAACTCTTTGTTCCTCTCCCCTTCGCCTGTTCCAGGTTGGGCCTATTTGCTGACACAGGTGACCAGAAGGGCACGGACACTAGTATACATGCCCTTCCCAAGATCTCAAGCAAAGCACCAGGAGGAAAAAAAGGGAGGTGTGGACTTGCATCTATGTTTTCACGTGAGCTTCCAGCCAATGCTCACACACAAAGCCTGATTGTCCGGGTTGTCCCTGATGGATCACTCTGGCTGGGCAAGGCAAGGGGACTGCCCAGGTGGGAAAGCTCAGGCTACATCTATACTGCTAGAGCCTGCTGCTGGAAGGCATCTTAAGCCACCCAGCCAAGCAGTACAGAGGAGCTCACGTCCATAGGGCTCAAGGCTTATCTCTTCTGGGTCAGGGTGGCTGTGTCCACCCTACACAACTGTTGGCCTCTATCTTCTCTGGGCCTCATATAGCAATGCTGTGGCTGTAACAAACACATAAACAAATACATATGGGTATATATTTATACTTATAGCTTCTTAAATACACATGCGTGTCTTTTTGCAATCTTCAGAGGATCCAGAACAATGTGAAGACTGTCCCACAGACAGAGCGATGTTTTAATAGCACGACCCTAAGAGTCTCCTTGTGTGTGCACGAGTGTTGTGTGTCTTGCAGTGTGGCACAGGGCCATGCAGGGGTGCCTGAGTTGCAAGGCTTGCTGGGGCAGCAGTGGGAGCCCAACCTAATGCAACCTCACCCGTAGTGCCTACAAAGCCTGGTCCCTGGGGTGGACCATCCCCAGAGCCACGCCTGAGCTGTTTCTTAAAGGGAATGAATCATTTCCCAAAGAAGGAGGAAATAGGAGGAAACACATGTATCATTGTGGGCAACTGGTGTCCAGGGCCCTGGAACAAACTGGAAAGAGAGGTTATCTACGTCTGCACCCAGCAGAGCAGGTGGGACTGGTGTACCCACATGCCCTGCTCCTACAGCAGATATTGAAGCAAGTGCCTTGACCTCCTTGGCCCCAGGAACTTGAATTTCAAGTCAAGCTACCTAAATTTACTGCGTAGGTAGTCCTAAATACTATTGCCATTGGTGCTACCTTACCACCTGGGCTCTGCGTCCTCCCAGCACAGGAGAGCTCCCAAAAGGAAAGCTTTACACAGCCCATAGGAGATCCAAAAAACCCCCTTCCTTCCTGCACAAAGCACAGCTGCAGACTCAGAGACGCGCAAGAGATGTGTGTGTTGGCCATGGCCTCTTTAAGGAAGCATCTGGTTGAGAGAGAAGTGTTTGCAGCCTCCAGAAAAGGTCTAAAGGCCCCATGTATGCTATGAGATCAAGCTTGTTCCAAACTGCCCTCTGGCCCTGAGGCCAATGGGTGCAGAACAGCCTGTCCAGCTGTCCTCTTCTCCACTGCAGAGGGACCAAACCCAGACTCCCAATGTTAAATGCCTCTGGTTCATGTCCATTCCTGAATCCCCCAGATGTGAAGCAACAGCTCTTTAATACATATCCGGTAGTTGCTTATACACATGTGCTGGCCTCATGCTAAATATAAGCCAACGTGTCCTGCAGTGAGCAACCTCACTCCTACCACACAACAAGGGTGCACCCAGAGCTTTCACCATGGGAAGCTGTGCTGGTGCAGGAATAACTGCAAAGCTTGTGTGATCCACTGCAGTCAGAGATGGGTCTGGAGCTGCCTTGCAGCCTGAATTTCATTCTTAGATCACCCAAAGCTTTCCCTTGGCTCACATCACAGCCGGGATTGCCACTGGATGGGCCGTTCTGCAGGAAGGGGAATGCGAGTGCAAAGGCAGGTCAGCCACCACCTCCTCTGACCAACCTTGCCGACTCTCACACCACTACTTCGCTGCTGGAAAGCGTACCCAAAGCTGCCCCCACCTCCAAAACACCTCCAGCCCAAGTGAAATAATACCTGCTGCTGGTCATCAGTGGGAATGAAGTGTACTAATGAGTTGGAAAGACACCTGGGCTTTCTACCAAGTTCCACCTATGACTTACAGTGCAAGCCTGGCCAAGTTGTCGGACTCCCTGAGCTCCTGTTTCTCCTCCGAGCCCGAGTCTGTTTTGTCTCTGTTTCATGAACTTTGGTGGACAAGGAATAAAAGATCGTGTTCAGCACCTAGGTGCCGTGGTTTAACCCCGGCCAGCAGCTAAGCACCACGCAGCCGCTCACCCCTCCCAGTGGGATGGGGAGGAGGATCGGGAAAAAAGGTAAAACTTGTGGGTTGAGATAAGAACAGTTTAATAACTGAAGTAAAATAAAATGTAATACTAAACTAATAATAATATAATAATAATGGTAATGAAAAGGAATATAACAAAAAAAAGAGAAATAACACCCAAGAAGAGACAAGTGATGCACAATGCAATTGCTCACCACCCGCTGACCGATGCCTGAGCAGCGATCCGCCCCGCCCAGCCAGCTCCCCCCAGTTTATATACTGGGCATGACGTTCCATGGTATGGAATACCCCTTTGGCTAGTTCGGGTCAGCTGCCCCGGCCGTGCTCCCTCCCAGCTCCTTGCACACCTGCTTGCTGGCAGAGCATGGGAAACTGAAAAGTCCTTGGCTGAAGATAAGCGCTACTTAGCAACAACTAAAACATCAGTGTGTTATCAACATCATTCTCACACTAAATCCAAAACACAGCACTGTACCAGCTACTAAGAAGAAAATTAACTCCATCCCAGCTGAAACCAAGACACTAGGCTTACATTCATCTCCAGGTAAACCACCTCTGGAGATGTTTCTCCTGACTATACATTCATTATGATCAGGTATGTGACTTGCCTTATATAGCTGTGCTATACCTAGGGCCAAAGGACAGTCTTCATTTGTTAAAAACATATCACTAATGCAGTCAGCATTCTGGAATTTCAGCCTAGAGGGAAAAAAGGCTTTAAAAGCAAATAAAACAAACGTGTTGCATGAAGTGACAAGCAGAATAATCTAATTGCTGAGTTTTAAAAACAAAAGAAGAATCTGTTATATGCTTAAAAGCAAAAGATATCCCAGAACTCTGATATTTGCCAGTTTAAATGTCTCTCTGATCAGTTTTCTTGGGGTTTTTTTGTTTGCTGTGTAGCAAACTAGAGTTACTCCATCTCCAGCTCACATTGCATCTGTGTCTCTACGTGAGCATAACACAAGTCACCTTGGAAGGAGCACAGCAGAACATAATAATAATAAAAAAAAACATTGGCAATTCTTTGAACAGTAACTGAGGAACAGCTATTTCACTAAAACCAACTTCAAGCCAGTGTGCTCTCTCACTAGGCCAAAAAAATGTTCCTTTCTTGGGATTAAAGCAGCTCTCCTAAATGAGGCTGGCTATGATTGACGCTTTAATTGACTGGCACAATTTCATGCTTTAATAACTCTGGGCTCCTCAGTTTAGCCATGAATAAATTTAACTGTTAAATCCTTGCGTATAAATCCTCTTGCCTGGAAGTTCCTATTCTCTCTTTAAAAATGTAAACTTGGATTAACAAGACTCACCGACATGTCAGGAGCTGGATGCAGTAATCTGCAGCATCCCCTGGTCAATACGCTCACCAGTTCCCCCAGCTCCTTCCCTTCTGGACCACCACACCAGCTGGCAAAGGGCACCAGGTGGGATGTCTCTAGCCCTCAGCTGGAGAAGCCCTCATGCATTTTGATAGCTCAGCATCACACCGATATCTGGTCAGCAATTAGTGGGCTAATCAACTTGTGCTGAGGCTGATGACCAACAGAAGAGCAGGAAAACATCTCCTTTCTGAGCAGCATCTTCTGTGCCTCTGGTACTTGCCCTAGGGCAAGGATAACATTTTCTAGGGGTGCCTCAAGTGGCCCATTTTAATTTGGTAGGCGCAAGGTCTGGCCCTGGGCAGCCACGAGAGGCTGTGCTCAGCCCCTCTTGCCTTTTCTAATCACATGTTGCCCCAGATATGGCTCGCTCATGCTTGTAATTTTGCAAAAGCTCGGGTGTGATACCTAAGGGGATAGCTTTGGGCTGGCTTATCTCCTGCTGTCTTACATCTTTGATGTAGGTATTAACATTGTGGGTCTGGTCTGTGGTTGCAGTGACCTTTTTCCTTGGTTTAGAAGAGCCCATAATAAAGAAGGGTGAAAATGCAGCTCCTAGGCGGACTCCATGTTTCGGGCTGTATTTTTAGCTTTTCAGTCACTTTGCTTTTTTCCCATGTGTCTAAATCTCCTAATTTAGCAATCATCACAGCTGGTTCCTGGACCAAACATTTTTTTTCCAGAAATCTCCTCCTCCTCCAGCACCTTAAGTTAGGGATATTTAGATTCATTTCAGGTTGAACAGAAAAGAAGCTGCAGCTGAAAATTCACGTGAGGTTCAGCATTTAGTCAAAATGCTGTGAATCTGTCAGTCCTGAGAGGCTTTTGGTCTCCCATCCCTGTGTCACCAGACGCAACAAGATCGCTCAGGCACCTGAGAATGTGTTTGTGTGCCAGTGGTCTGGAAAAGCCCATTTCCTTCAAAGATAACTTTGATTAAGTGAGACACCCCCCCCCCCCATTTCCAAGATCTCCCTTCCAGATGCCCACCTAGCTCCAACTGACTCCTCTGGGCTGTCCCTTCCTCCCCAGCGAAACACTGGTCAGAAACTGGGATCCCTGCAAATACCATGAGTCCATGTCTGCGGCTAGGAAGATGCCCTGAAGATGCTCATGGGGGTTTCTGGATGTCAGAGAGCCCCATCAGAGTGATTGATCCAGCTGGACTGTTGGTTCATCCCAGATGAGCTGGAGGAAAACAGAGGCAAAGAGGAGGTGACCAGCTAAAAACCGTTAACAGGCCACTTCTGCAGCACTGAACTGGGTCTTTGAAGTCCTCCCTGAAGACCAGGAGATGGTCTCAGATGCCCCCAACAGCTACGGCATGACCCAAAGCCCCGCCAGAAACAAAACTGCCTGATCAGCATGCCTGCCTAATTAATGGATCTCGGTGGATCACATTTCCTTGCTCCTGGTGTCAGAGCCTTGCAGCCAAAATCTGGATACAATGCTCAGCTCGGCGGTGTTGATTTACTAACGTACAGCTTCTGCAAGCTTTCTCCCTGGCGTGCATTAAAGCTCTGGTGGATGTTGGTAAAACAGATGGTTGGTTCCTGTCAAAAAAAATAAATATCATGAGTACTTGCCAATATATGGGTTTTTTTCATGTTTTTCAGGACTCTCTTTGCGTTGTAGGAATGGGCTCCCTGAGGAAAGCTTGAGACCCAGACTGAGTTGAAGGGAAGTGGCTGTGGTTTTCTCATGCAGTGTGTCTGCTGCCCATAAAATCATGCAGACAACAAGTGAGACCCCCATTTGCTGGCTATCTCTATCCATCTGGCAGGAATTTGGCCTTGCAACGATGTAAGAGGCAGACAGGGAACAATGGGGGCTTTTGCTGTTCTGTTATCACCACCTGAACCACGTTGCTTTGTTTCATTTGGGGGGACTGTGGGGTTGTGGGGAAACCCTGTCTCAAACCTAAGCTTTGACTATGCCAGTCCTAAATTTAGACCCTATCCCTCTTATTAATGAAATGCGAAGCATGAAGGTGGCATAAATAGGAAAATTTCTTGGTATTTCTGTAGCACCTTTTGCCTAGTAGCTTGCAATAATTTGCATTACCTTCCGATTCATGTTGACCTCTGATGTATCTAGAAATCTCTCGTATCAAAGACTGCTCTTCTTCACCAAATGGAGCAGTTTCGTGGTCACAACGAAGGACCTCAGGGGCAGGGAGGGAACCAACAGGGCCAGATAAATGGTTCAGATATAGGCTGGATGCAGCCCAGAGAGCATCAGTCATCCAGCCGATACAGGCATAAGCCTGTAAATCTCATTGGGTTCAAGTGTGCGATGGGAAGCCATGTTCAATGTGAACGCCCCTGCGGGTGCAAAGGACTTCTGCTCTTTTCTGACAAGGACAGGTTTGCTCAAAATGGGGCCTGAGACCACCTCCCCTCCTTGGAAACCCCATCCTGGGTGGGGTCTGCTGAGGGGGGGACTTGGTAGGGAATAGCCTGAGCAGACACTGCTGGGTTGCATTGGAGGTTACTACCATAGCAATGCATAATGCCGACAAGCCCCAAATCTGGCTCATTGCTTAATATAAACACTCCTGGGGCGAGCAGGAAATATTTTAAAGAGGTTATGGCAGGATGTCAGGAGAGGTGGGGCTCCCAAGCATCTTCTTCCAAGGACTTGCTGAGTCACTTGTCTCTGCTCCTTGGCTTTCCCCATCTGTAAGGGGATGTCCAGGTAGTCCCAAGTGTGGCTGTAGAGGCCTTGGCTGGCTGAGATAAGAGGCAGGATGAAATCCATCGTCCCCGTGACATCCCTCTGACCCCCTCAGTGGTGTTTTTGGGATGCAGAAGGACAGCCCTGCCTCAGCCCTCAGGTCATTGCAGGTCGTGGGGTCTCGCTTCATTCCTCTTTCATCCCTCCCCTTCCAAGCACACTCGCTTTGCAAAATCAAAGCACTTGTCAGCACCGTACAGCTGGGTCACAGTGGTGTGCGGATGGATAGGAGGCAATGCACCGCATGTCTGCTGTTAGGTTAATAGTCATGGTTAATTAGCCAGCCTTCCCACGCAATATGTGGGGACCTGAAGACCCTTCACACTCCTTGTCCTCACTTGGCACCCATAAATTTTCCTGTTTCTCTGTGTATCATTCCATCATGGTCTTCAAAGATGGACTTGCTGCTTTCTCCGGGGACAGGCGGTGCATTGGAAGGGATAATGGTCACAGGTCTCTGTTGGTGGCCCCTGCTCTTCTCCTCGTAGCCACAAGCACAGGATCGGTCGCCATCCATCACTGGGCAGTTCCAGCTCTGCCTCCTCCTCCACCCACATCCCCAGGGCTGAGGCTCATCCTGCATCCTCGGCATCAACGGCGCAGACCTCTGCATCTGAGCCCGGCACATCTGGGTGGCTGCACCAACCCTCACCTTTCTTCCAAAGGAAAAGCCTGCTTCAGCTTCAGTCTGACTGTAAATAACAAAAAGCCTGGCCTTGCTTTGGCCTGTCTCAATGCTCCCATGTTAGTGAACAAAGATCGGTCAGTGGAGTCGGGAAAATTGAATTTGCTTTAAGGGAAAGCAAATATGGGCTGAGTTGCCCCCGGTTGCTCGCAGAAGAAAGGCGATGTGGCACAACTGAACCGCAACTTGGTGAGATGCTTCAGCAGCACTTAGGGATAAATGGGTTTTCAAAAGCACTTGTTTTGAAGGGAAACTGGCAACAGAAACAGACTTTTTTCATTGGGAATGGTGGGAGGAAGCTAAAAAATAACAGTGGTGGAAAACTTCACCAGCTCTTTTCTACGCCTCATCTGCTGCTTTATTAGTACTCCTAAATCTGTTTTGCTAAATATAAACATCACCAAATTTACATAAACTTCATTAAAAGCTTGTGTCTCAACTCTGCTGCTCCTGTAACACACCCAGGAAATGGAGAACTTCAAACTCCTCTGCAGTAAAATAAGCAACTGCAAGAGAAACAAAACAGCATTTCAAGGGCATTTTTGTTTTTTCCCTGGTTTGTTTCTGCATGTAAGCATGTGCCTCCAAGGCTTGTAGGCAACTTTTCTTTCCCTTTTGGGTCCTTTCTGCCCAAACCTGGAGCAATACTTCTCATCTCCTCCTAGTACATTCAAAAAGAGATGTGGAAGCCTGATAAAATACCAAATGTGATGGGCACTGCTCTTCTAAGTGCTTTTATTTCCCTGCTGGTCCTGCTGCTCATGCCCGCAGTGAGGCTGACCGGAGACACGCAGGGGACATGCTGGCAGTGCTGATACAAGGTGTCTCCTCTGAGAGATGCTGTGGGAGTCGGGCATGTGTCGGTGAGGAAGAAGAGGACCATATTTCTGGTTGGTTAGCACTTAACTAAAACCTAAAGGAGGGTGTCTGGCTGGCAGTGCTTGGTGGAGCCACAAGTGCTGGTTTCTCTTTGGGACCTCTTAAGGGTTTACTGGGATTTGGGGTCACGTCCCTAGTGCACCCAGTGCCTCAGTTTCCCCGGGGAGTCTGACTCTTGAGAGATGTCAGATTTGGGCAGTTATATTGCACACCCTCTGATGGTATCTATACCTGAGTATTTCCTTTCCATATCATTAATAATCTAATCATGAGGAGTGGAGGGGAGGAGGGGATCTGGAGGCAGGACCAAGGCATGCACAGCTGTATCAGGACATCACAGACTCACCAAGCAGCCTCCACGCCCTTCTTCAGATCTGGCCAAGACACGTCACCTCCATTCTTCAGCACAGACGGTGCTTTGAAGGGAGGCAGTCAGGAGGCTGGGAGTTCAGACCAGCCTTTTCATTTCTACCAGATAGACCCAGGAGAGCTGCTTTCCCTCTCATTGCCCCTGCATCAGTGCCGGAGCAAAACTAGGGAGGGAACCCGGAGAAATGTTTAGACAGGATCAAGTTCACCATCGCAATGTCAAGGGGAGCATCTGGCCAAATTAAAAAGTATCCTCCACTTGCCTCCCTCCCCACTGCTTTGGGGGTACTCTGATGGGAAGAAATCTGAAAGCACCTAAATTTCATGCCAGATCTGCTAAAAAACAGGTGGACGGGATGCTTTTTCATTCAGTAGTGAGGAGCAAGGAAAGAGGTGAGGGCAGGGGATTTGGTTATGTGCTATTCTATCAGCAAAGCATTTCCACCTTGCTCTTGCCCTTCCCAGATGTCTGAAACACTGCTAGGAATGAAGTTGCCCCCCTCCACAGTTAGCCCTACCAGTGCTCATCAGCAATAGCTGTTCCCACTGGACCTTCCCTAGATATTCCAGCTTGTGCCCACTCTTCTCCCACCAATTTTAAACACTCATGACAGCTTGAAGGAGAGGGTGGGTTGCTGTCGCTGCAGCTCTACCGTATGTCCTCAGCCATGCTCCTTCCCCAGCTGCCTCTCTGTATTTGGGCACTCGTCCAAGGCAACCTCTCGGTAAGAAAACGCTGAGCCATGCAACCCTGAACCTCTTGTGTAAACCTCAGACCTGGTTTCTGGCCAGAAATCCTCTCCTGGACAATGGGAGAGAGACTCTCACACATGCAAATGGTCCCAGAATAACTCTGAGTCCTGTACTTGGGATGTGTCCAAGAGCTACATCTACAGTGAGGAGGACCCTGATCTCCCCTCGTCTCTGCCTTCACCTCTCGGACCATCAGGTGTTTTAATGAGATGGATTTATTTAATGAGATGGATTTAGTAGATGGGTTTAAGAGCAATCCAGTCCCTACGATGGAGATGATAACCTTTCCTGCGACGCTGAGGCAGGGACAATGACCACGATACAACTCCTTGCATCGTGAGTGGTTTGAGAGGGGGATACACTGCAAGTGTCTGGCCTTTGGGAAAACAAATTCTCGATTAGGGCATTAGCACTGTGACTAGCCTGCTGCCTGGAGAGCTGAAATGGGAGGAAACACCAAGCCAGTGAATGGACACCTCTAGGGACCAAGCCAGACCCCGCTGAAGGGAGGACGGGTACCTGGGGAGCTTGGTGCTCCCCAAAGAAATCCCAAGCAACAAACTGGCTGTTATTTACTAAGGGTGCAGTTGCTTTCTTTCTTTCCCGAGGGCTGTATTAATGCTCTTTGGAAAAAATTGTCTGCAAAACATGCTCGCTGTGATTGCCCATGCACCGGGGGTAGTCTGGACACGGTCTTCAATGATTTGTAATACCACAGTCAGAAAACTCGCTCTCTAGCATTGTGCCCCGTGTGATAACAGGGGGGAAAAAAACCCTTTGCAGGAACTGGCGTCTGCAGCAAAGAGCCCTCCGGATTCAAAGTATTTCCTTTCACTGGAGTAAATTATGTTTTATGACTATAATTAACTGGGAGTCAGTACACACTGCGCTGGTTTTAAGCTGACTCAATGCTGTCTGCGAAGCACAGTGTGATAAAACAATATTCAAATCAGCTTCTTAACTAAGCTGGCGAGTAACACAATCTGGAGACGGATGCCAAAAGTAAGCGGAGGTTTGCGAAGCCCTGGGCGCAGGGAGGGATTTCAAGGGCTGGGAGTATTTTCTTTAAAGAGCTGGTTTCCAATCCACAGCCTGTGGATGGCTCACGGTTTCTTAAACATAGGAAGAGCCCCGCAATGAGCTCCCAGAACCTCACTGTTATGTTATTTTTCTAGCAAAAAAAAGGTACCTGAAAGCATTGGAGACATCTGAGGCTGGAAGTCCCAACTGCTGGGCAAGGGGATTTGATGAAGGCAGATGAAATACTGAGCAGTTGTGGCTAAAAGGATCAAGTCTTCCTGTCCACCGCTTGCTCTAGGTGGAAATGTTTTATGTACTGTTAAACATGCTGAGTGAGACCCACGCATGGAAGTTACATGCGCGGGGCTTGGCTTTGTGCGACTTCGTTCTGCAGGGTTTTGACACAGAGCAAATCAAACCTGTGGACTCATCACCTCATCCTCCTGCAGCAAAGGCATCACCAGAGTTAAGTCCTGCTGTGGTCTAGTCTTTATTATTGCTGTGCCTCCAAGCTAGAGAAAAGCAGTTCTTTCCTTATTCTATTTAGATTTTCAGAGAAGCTTGGCAGTTTTTAGTCTGCTAGCTCCACTTCTATATGTGTCGCCCAGTTCCCTACGTAAAAGCATCAGAAAGGTCAAGGCTCCAGAAATGCCCCCTCTTCCAAACCATTGTATGGGTGAATGCTTACCTCAACACGTTTTGTCAGTGGTCTCAGCATGTGGGAAGTCAACAAGAGGTGTGAAAAGGTCCAATGTGGGAAATGGTTCGTTGCCCTTGAAAAGCCAGTTTCAAAGAAATTAAGGTTTTTCTTCATTAGGTGGTGTTTAATAAATGAGCAGTCCCATGAAGCTGACCCAGTCTATCTCCATCTCCGTGTGCTGTGCAGCTCCAAGCAAATAGCCAAATGGCAATGGTACTGATGGTAGGAAAACATAATGCACTTTTTTTCCCCTGTTGTTTAACATACAGGACTAGGATTGTCCCCAGGATGGTGGTGTTGAGCAAGAGGACAGCTGGGTTACCTCAGGCAGCCCCAAGCTAATGCCAGTTGTGCTGCTTTCCAGGTAAAACAACCTCAGGGCTCTCTGGGTGCAAAATCTCTCCTGTAGCCCCAGTACCTGAAGTCCTTAAGCACAACCTGGTGAAGCTGGCCTCTGGGTAATTGCTCCACAGGACTTAAGCCCATCTCTTTCCCAAGTTTGCTAAGTGTCATGGTTTAAGCCCAGCCGGCAACAAAGCACCACGCAGCCGCTCGCTCACTCCTCCCCCCCACCCCGGTGGGATGGGGAGGAGAAAATACAGCAAAAAAAAAGCTCATGGGTCAAGACAAGGACAGGGAGGGATCACTCACCACTTATGGTTACAGGCAAAACAGACTCGATTTTGGGGAAAAATAAACCAATTTAATTTGTTAACAACCAAACCAGAGTAGAATGATGAGAAATAGAACCATATCTTAAAAACACACCTTCCCCCCACCCCTCCCTTCTTCCTGGGCTTAACTTTGCTCCCGATTCCTCTACCTCCTCCCCCACAGGGGGACGGGGAATGGGGGTTTGGGTCAGTTCATCACACGCTGTTTCTGCTGCTCCTTCCTCCTCAGGGGGAGGACTCCTCACACTCTTCCCCTGCTCCAGCATGGGGTCCCTCCCATGGGAGACAGTCCTCCATGAACTGCTCCAACATGGGTCCTTCCCATGGGCTGCAGTTCTTCACGAACTGCTCCAGCGTGGGCTTTCCCACAGAGTCATGGCCTTCTCCGGGCCCAGCCACCTGCTCCGGCGTGGGGTCCTCCACGGGCTGCAGGGGAATCTCTGCTCCGCCGTTCACCTCCATGGGCTGCAGGGGGACAGCCTGCCCTCTCACCAGGGGCTGCAGGGGAATCTCTGCTCCCCCGCACCTCCTCCCTCTCCTTCTTCACTGACCTCGGGGTCTGCATGGTTGTTTCTCCCACATCCCACTCCTCTCCTCACTGGAGCTCATCTTATTTTCCCATCTTCTTCCTCTCCTCCTCTTTTTTTTTTACTGTAGCTCTTCCTCTTCTTCCTCCTCCATCTTACCCTCTCGCCAGAGTTTTTTCCACTTCTTAAGTATGCTATCACAGAGGCGCAACCACCGTTAATGATGGGCTCAGCCTTGGCCAGAGGGGGGTCCGGGTTGGAGCCAGGGAAGCTTCTAGCAGCTTCTCACAGGAGCCACCCCTGTAGCCCCTCTCTCACTACACAAACCCAGCACACCAGGATGTGAATGAGTGGGAGATATACCTCAAGCTGAAAAAACCTCCATTTAGGGGGGTGTACGTGTTGACGCCTACTCATGAGCTAGCTACTGAGGTGCCTCTGATGGTCACTGGAGGCCAGGGCTGTGACACAAGTGGAGCTGGAGAGCAGGTCAGGCCATCCCACCAGCCTCTCGGTACTCCAGGGGCACGTGGTGAAAGCTTTTCATGACGACAAAGTGACTCAACTTCAAGCGTTTGCAGCTCCGGTGCCTCAGGATGATCTGCTGAAAGCTTGACTCATTAGAAGACCTTCCAAATGCTGGTGGATGGGATAATGAACCTGAAGGCTACCCAGAGAGTGCTTGTGACTGCACCAGCCCTAAAACTCACGCGCTCTCCCTCTCCTTCTCTCCCTGTATGATATGGCCGTACTCTCTGGTGGAGCTCATAATAGCTATTAATCACCACTTCTTGGAAAACAATGCGGTTCTGAAGGTGTTTGACCTTTATGGTGTCAATAGAGATGTTACAATGCCTATAACTATGCCTTTCCTCTAATAGGATGCCTTTCCTTTAATAGGCTATTTTCTTATTGCTGCATATTATTATGTTAAACCCTACAGAACTGCAAACCAGCCCTCTTACCGTGTTTTCTTTCTATATGATAAGGAGTAAATTATAAAAAGACTGCAATTGAAATGAAACCTTTCATTTGAGGGAAGTGGAAGATTTTTTCATTGGAAAACTTGCATTTTTGTTCATAGGTAAGTTTGGAAAGTTGATCCTATCTGGAACAAACCTCTTTGTTGACCTCACAGATTCTTGCACAGCTGAAGGCCATAATCCTCCCCTTTGTTCTTGATGTGGTGATGAGAGTTACCTCCCTGCACAGCCGACTTTGTTGACTCCTCAGGAGAAGTGGGTTTTGTTTGCTTGCCAGTGCTAGTAAATATTTTAGAATTAGTGAAAATTTGATGTTCTAGATCGATATAATATAAATACAATTTATGTCTACAGAAATTGCAGTTACCTCTGGAGAGTTTCCAGCACAAGGAAAGGAGATTCCAGCGCTGCACTGAGGCAGGGCAGAGGAGGTGAGAAGTTTCTGTGGAAACTAATGTGGTGGTGTTGTGCTTGTGACCTATTCCAGAGTCTGGGGATTTGGGTTGGCTTTGTGTCTCTGAGCTGCCAGAAGACATGAGAGGGAGGCTGGCATGCAGGTAAAGGAGGCATTTACCTGCATGGGTTGGCAGTCTACTCTACTCCCAAAACCCAGGACCCCAGTATGGCTTTTTGGAGTAAATACAAAGGCATATGACAGTGGATTGACATGGATAGATGTGCAGTGCTGGCAGGAGACCAGGGACAGAAGATGTGGGTATCCACGCTCGCAGGCTGAGCAGCCAGTCCTGCGGCTGTGCAAATGTGCAGGGAGAAGAAGCATTTCAGATGCTCTAGGGTAACTCTCCTGCTTTCCCTTTGCCACCCTCCCAGAGGTGGTGTCACATCTGCAAGCCCACTGCAGATGTGGTGGTACCCTACACACCTGTGTGGGCAGACAACTCAAGCTCTCTCGGGATGTACTCAACCACTTGCTGGATGTCTGTATTTTCATCTACCAGATGAATCTTGCTCATGAGGGATGAAATCTCTTTACCTCTGTAGAACAGGGCTCAGCCTCCAGGTCTCTTTGAACCTTGCCATCTGAGGAGGCTCTCAGGAGGCTCTGGGAACAGGTATGGATGCCTTCAGCTCCACTCCTAAGGAGCAGGTCATTGCCGCACTGTGGTCCCCAGCAATCCCACACTTGTCACACTTTTTTTTTCTTTAATGAAACTGGACAGAAGAGAATAATGGCTTTACTGTGCCTGCCCCTGTGGCTGGGATAAGACACATTTCCAGGAGAGCACAGGGGACATTAGCCTGTCTCCTGCCCTGTTGAACCCATTTGGGGGTTGCAAAGGGAGCCTGGGCACAGCAACTATCAATCCTAATCCCCTTTTCCCCTGCTGTGGAGACTCTGAAGCTTCCACGGGCCCATTACTGTCCAGTGAGGGTTCTGGTTTCCCATAGTCCAGATGGGTATTAGCAGTGGCAGAAGCTGTCTGGATGAGAAGCAAAGAAGAGATATAGCTGGAGGGCAGCTATTACATCCAAAAAGATGAAGGAAAAAAAAAAAGAAAAAAACTAATAAAGCGCTAGCAAACTTCCTGGGGGAATGGAAAGAAGGGAAATAGACTTTCAAAGAGCACATGTGACTTGCAAGGCAAGCACTTGCAAAGATGATACACTTCCGTTTAGCAAGTAGTTGCAACCATTTATGATATTCCTGTCCTCCGGCTGTTTGTAACCATGCCGTGGCTGGACAAGGGGCCAGCAGGATGGAGCATGCTGGACATCCCATCGTCATCTTCTGTATGAAGTCTGACTGCTCTGCTTAAGCCGCCTCCTGCAGCAGCTCAAACCTACCGCCGGACTTTGCCCTAAGGCATCTCAGGATGGCCATTTTGTTCCTCTGATGCAGCCCTGGGAGCCACAGTGTCTCCCAGAAAGGCCCAATTGAAGAGCTGGAGGGAGCTCGTCCTAACTTCTTCCACTGCTTTCCAAGGACATGCATGATGAGTCTGTAGCATCCTGGGCTCTGACCACAGGACCCTCTGCACTGCCTGCGGCACAGCGATGCTCCCTTTGCCTGAGCTTTGACATCGGTTGTGATATACCGCATCCTGCCTGGCCTCTGGGATGCCACCAAGCATTGGTTTCTTAACTTCAGAGCTGTCCAGATGGTTAGGGATAATGCACGAGCAATAATGGATCACTTTGTGTCGCCAGTCAGTATTTATTTCTCTTACTTCTTCCTTAAACTGTGAGTTCTTGAAAGTGTTGTCATGACTACTGAGGAGTGAACTTGACTGACTTCAGCAGCCTTTGTTCCCTCCAAGTGAGCTGATCTAAAATTTGTCAAAGCTCTCTTGTCACCGGCTGCAAAAATATTGTATCTATGTCTTGAGAGGAGCTTCTTTTGCAAGTCTTCCTCAGCTGTATATAAAGGGCACAGCAACAGTCCAAGCCTGCCATAATGCAGTGATTTTAACGCCCCTGGGTGCTCTCAGCAAATAACTCTTGAATTGTTCCCTTGTTTCCAGCAATCTTTCTGCCACATATCAAAAGGTCAATCTTCTATGAGGTCTTCCGTAATCTCTCCACTCAGATGTTTTACAATATATTCTGATCAATGGTTAAAATTGGCGTCTTTTTTTTTTAATGGAACCTCCACCGGAGAATAAATTCCAAAAGGGTTTTCAGGAGCACTGAAATATATATCGTGTTTTTGGCTCAAATCGATGCATGACATAATTCCACTAAAATCAATGAAATTGTACTCTGGGATGCTTCTCGACTGCTGATGTTAAAGCTGTATGGCTATAGTTTATTGCTACTTATTGCTTGCCCTTAATCTGTTTTAATATGATCGGAGCCCTAGGTCTATCCTGAGGAATTCCCAAGGGCTTCATGGAGGTTTGAGCAACTCTTGTTGAAATCGATGGACAGAAGTGAAGAGAGGAGAGTTACCCCACGCCCGGGTGAGTTCCTGATCTCACTGTGATACCAGTACATGTGGGAAACAAGCAGATGCTCTCCTGAGGAGTGTAGAGTCAGAACAGACGATGTAGCACTATGGCAGATATTGATTTCTATAGCTATCAATATTAACAAAAATAATCTGTTTTGCTACTAGGAAAGCTACTTAGACTACAGATTTCTCATGATTCAGTACATAGTCCTTTCACAACTCTTAAAATAATAGTTACTAAATTCAAACGTGCAGGGAAAAAGGGAAGACATGCAAATACAGAACTGAGGAGGAACGAGGCGAGATAGGGGTCAGAACAGTTTGCAAGACTGAATCGCTCTCTGTCACAACGATGCTCAGATCCCCACTCTCCAAGAAAGGTGCATTGTTCCTACTGCAAAAAGGCTTTGGGAAACATTATACCTTGAAACGGTAGTTTAGATCTCTTCAGAACAGATGAAACCCCCTCTGCAAATTCTCTTGAATTTAATGGGGATAATAGAAGCTAAATCTCATTCTATAAAAAGATAAGTAGAAAGAAGAAGAACGTGCCTTTATTTCTATGTTTTCTTGCACTGTTTTTGTTGCCTAGACATATGTATCATAGTAACCTCCTTTAGTTTATTGTACCCAAAGATTTGTTTTCCTTTGGACTTCACAGCTTTCAAGTATGTGTTAATATTAGTACCTCTGACCCAGCTATTGACTTAAGCATATTTGCAGATGAAAAAAATTTCTTCATAGCTTACTTTCTACAGTTGCTTATTCATTTTGTCGTTACTATTTTTCTTCACTAAACATCTTTTCATTGAAGGATTTCTGATTCTTCCAAAACTGGCCGCACATGGGCTCATATAGTTGATCTGTTAAAAGAGCACCCTGCCTCACTGAAGGTCTTGAGTCTTTTTACAGTGCATTAATCCTGTCAGGATCTGAGTTTCATGATATATATCAGAAAAGCAAGCATCACTCACTATTAACTGCATGAGGATTGGAAATGGCAGTTTTGTAACGCTCTGGATGGCCTTGGAGGCTGGTGTTCCAGCACCTAACATCATACAAGTGAAACCTTCACTTGGCTGTCCAGTTGAAAGACAGTTCAGAAATACTCCCCAGCACCAACCATTGCATCAGGTACAGCAGAGAAGCTGCAAACTCTTCAGACTTCTCACTGACTCATCTTGCAAGCTGGAGTGATCTATCGCTCGTCATCACCCACGGCATCTGCCTTCACCTGTTCTTCAGTCTTGGGACAGGTCTTGAATTCAAGCAAGAAGAAGACAATGCTTTCCCATCCCAGGAGAAGTCATGATTTTGAAAATATTCCCCATCTTTTTGAAGGCAAAATGGATTCTCTGATGTTTGATGCAAACTCGCACCTCTGCCCGACGATGAATGAGATGGAGGGATGTGGGGGGGGCATGGTGGTGGAACCTGAGAGTGACATCTCCACTCTGTTTGCATCCAAGCTTTGCTCCTCTTCCTTGCCTCAAGTTTGGAGGAATCCACCACAGGCTGTGATCCCACCCCAAACCTGCCTCTTTTTTGCAGAGAGTACAACATTACCAAGTCTGTCCTACTCTGAAAAGTCCAGCTTTGATGGCAATCCCTTTGCATTCGTACTCACCAGCCATTCGTTTGAGTCAAAAAAGGAAAGTTAAGACTACATATTGGAGGAGGAACATTTCCCACATAAGGACAGTCAAGAAGTGGAACATGTTGCCCGGAGAACTTGTGCCATCTCCAACCTTGGATGTTTCAAGACCAGACTAGATAAAGCCCTGAGCAACCTGGTCCAGCCACACAGCTGACCCTACTTTGAGCAGGAGGTTGGTCTAGAGAACTCCTGAGATCCCTTCCAACCCGAACTACCCTACGATCTTATGATACTATGACCCTGTGGTCTTGTTAGGGAGTAGGCCAGTGGTTCCAGGAGCTTCCAAGGTTGTAAAGAGGAGTCCTCCTGTGAGGAAGTCAAAGCTACAGATACGAGACCTCTGTCCCGTTGTCCATCAGGACCACCTCTTTGCAGCCCTTGGGCTTCTTCAAATCTTGCAGCCTGCAATGCTTCCTTTGTCTTGAGGACTCTCTACCTTTTCTCCTAAAATGCACTGATAATGGGACCATTAGTGAGGACTGCAATGGCTGGGAAGAGATTTCTGTTCTCAACACCGACCTCTTGCATAAAACTGTGGAAAAGTGTTCCCACTCACTTTCCTTCTCTGCTCTCCTCTTGTTGAAGTAGAGACAATTTAGAGTTGCAATATTTGTAAATGATTTAGCCCTGTGCTGTGCTGAGCCACTAAAATAATCATTGGTTCTCCCCCAGATTAGGACTTCATGCCAACGGGGATTTGGACATGGGGTAGGCTGGTCTTTTGAACTCGCTATCGTAGGTGTTACCCTCCCTCCCCTCCTTCCCTCTGCGGGAAAATTCAATAATTCACCCGTCCCCATTTCTGGATATATTCTCAGGCACTGAAGAGCTTGACCACTCACTGTTAATCAACGGAGTTGGAGTGTAGCCATCAGCCTATTACTGTTTCAAGCTTCTTCAAAGCAAAAAAATATCTGGAAAAATGAAAGGCAGAGATGAAATACATACATTTCTCTGGTAATATTTCAGAGGCGAGGGCACAGCGGTAGCTTTCTTTTTTAAGCCTGTACCCTATATATAAAATATATTTGAGGGATTTGGAGAATGAAGAAAAATTAAAATAATTAAGGAGCTGACAGAATTGATTTAGAGTCTGAGGAAAGAGGCAAAGAATTCAACAAGTTCAGCGTGGTGGAGCACGTCTGGCAGGGATGTGAGCGCTGTCTGGAAGTGACCTGAGCATGGCAGCATGAGTCCCCACCTAACCAACCCCTGGCTCTGCTCCAGGGAGGTGCTGGGCCAACACGCTTGCACCTATACCCGAGGCTGCTCTGAACTGGTGGGAAACCAGGCTTGGCTGCAGTGGTCTCCTGAGGGTGCCAAGACCCGTCGTAAGGAGTGCTGAGGTCTAGGGGTTAGAGCTTTCCAAAATTAAAGTCAATCCAGGGCTCAAGCCTGGGTTCTGGTCCCTCAGGGAGGTTTTCAGCTGTCGTGTGTAGACACTCTCCATGCAGGCAAGGTCTCTTGGAGCAGTCAAAGCAAAGGATGTGAAATTCCTAACAATGGGTTGAAAGAGGGAGCAGTTTTCATTAGCATGATGGCATCTTGGCCTGCCTGGCCTGTGTCTGGAGCTGGCCAAACCTGTACCACTCACTTTCCTCCAGGTGACATCAAACCTTCATCTTGCAGGGACATCAGCAAGAGATAGAAGCTGAGAGAGCTTGGACTAGGCAAGTCAGGGATGTGTAAAACCTCTCCGTAAGTAGCCATTGCAGCAGGGAGGTTATTTTAAGAAGCGCGGCAGTTACTGTAAGCACGTCTGTGCTCAAGTCAGCAGATGGAGGATGCATAATTTAAAACAGGAATGACCAGACTAAGGTTTTTCCATCTGCCTTTCAAGTGCAGCAGTAGGACGAATCTGCTCACATCAGATAAGACTCAGCCGGTAGCTTCACTTCCAAAGGGCAAGCTGTGCAAACCCAGACCTTCAGAGGTTCTTCCCTCCTCTCCGAAAAAGGACAATCTTCTCTTTTCCATTTCATGCACCTCTTCATTCATTTCAGTACTAAGAATCCTAACTCACCGTCAGCAGCCCTGTCCTTGTTTGGATTAGGAGCCCAGCAAAAAAGCATTTGAGGTTTCCCAGGGAGCTTTACTCTGCACCTCCACTCTGATAGTCAAGAGTCTTTCACAGAAGCTAACTTAATTTCAGTGTAGTTAACCAATCCTTTCTCTTCCGCAAAAGCTAATTCAGTTACATACATTTCACTGCAGATGAGCGTGCACTTTATTGCACATGAACCGTTCAGATGAGATTCGACACATGAGATAGCTGGACATCTTTCACTGAAATGCTTGGATTTTTCCCATGGAAAATGCTGGTTTGCATCAAAGAAAGCTTGTATTCGAAAGCTTCCAGAGAAAACAACTTGAAATTATTTTTTAATGAGGAATATTTTATGTGGAAGACATTTAAAACACACAACTTAGGAGATCCCAAAGCTCTGTTTACGTCTATTTTTTAAAAGCCTTTTGGATTATTTCATGACACAACACGTTGCCGAATCAAAACCTCCAAATGCACTGATAACGTCCGCACTGTGCTCTGCTGTGTGCTAGCACCGGACCCCGAACAAGCCAGCTAAGACCAGAGCTCCTCTGCAGCAATGCTGCAAAGACAGAAAAGCTCCACGCTCCAAGGACTTCTCACCTAACGGGAGAAACAGCAAGACACAGATATGGATGTGGAAAGGACTCGGAAAAGAAAGCTGGTGGGATCTCCATCCTTGGAGGTTTTTAAGACTGGGACAGACAAAGCCCTTATCAACATGATCCAGCATTGAGGATAGTCCTGCTTTGAACAGGAGGTCAGATTCAAGACTTGCAGAGGTCCCATTCATCCATCGTTTCTTTGAATGTCTCCAGACCCTCTTTTTACTCAATCTAATAAGCATTTGGACACCAAAGATGCCATTTCTGCAGTGATAAATTTCACACATCTAACTTTGGGCGGGATTTTTGCTCACCTCCCTTAGCGAGATCAGCCCACATTCTCCTTTGTTTGCAATGTCTGCCTCTGTCCCAAGTGCTTTTCCTCTAACGTGATTAGGAGCAGCACCCCGCAAGCTGGCTGCCAGGTACCCATTGGCAAACTGCCTAGAAAGCAAAAAATTGGGGTGGAAAAGTGGATTTTCCGGTGGCAAGAGCTAACTGCACGCTGGTCTCACTTTATTTGCACGGCTGAAATATCTGTGGCATAAGAGATTCAGAGAAAGAGATTCTTCCTCCTCTTCACCCTGCTGCAAGGATGTATTTTTCTTTAAGATGGTTTATGAAGGTCATTGCTCACTCCAGATTAGTTTGGCCACTTGAAAGCTGCCATAGGCTATGATCCTTCTTATGCCTTTTGCAGCTACTCAGCCATCTGGACAGCCCAAAAGAGGCATCTGTTCACTCTGGTTTCTTGCTGGGATGGAGATGCTCCTCTGTGAGCTGAGAACCAGTGGAGTTTGTCCTGTAATTTTGACTCCACAGCACGATCGCTCAAAACTAGCATCATGTAAAAGGTTTGGTCCCTAACAGGATGCGTCTGTTGAAAGTGCCCTGGAAAAGTTGGAAGTCTCCTCCTGAAGTCAAAAGCATGGGCGGGAGCAGAGATATCAGTAAATGCTTTTCCAGCAAGCAGAGAAGGACTGGGGAGAGCAACACCATCCCGAGAGCAGAACCGCTGTCACGGGTCTAAAGGATGTCCCAACAAGATGATCCCATGGGCTTATATGACCTGCATGCGGCTGGAATTGAAATGGGGCAGAAGAAGGAACGGCACCTACTTTAGTGAAGACAGGTGACCATGTAAGAAGCTTGTAAGATAGTAGTGTTCACCACGAGAGGTATGTAGAGCTGCAAGAAAGGTCTGTAGCATCTGCTCAGAAGCAGGACCCATTCTTAGACCCTCCTTTGTAGGTTTTTTCCAAAACTATTTCTGAGCCCTGCTCCCAGAGAGGGCCTTAAATATTCACAGCAAGTTCCAAGCATTTTCCCAGCCTTTAGTGCTTCCTAACTACCAAACTAAATCCTTCTTTTTCTTTTCCTTTTTTTTTCCCCCTTTTTTTTTTTTTTTTTTGTTCTGTCCTGCCCTTCCTTAGTGGATGTCAAGAGCATTCAGTCGGTCCTACATGTCACAACGCTTTAGCTACTGGGAAGCTGATCTTTTCCTTACCTCCTAGTCCTGCCCCTTCTAAAATAAGTCAGCCCAGTTCATTTTACCATTCCTCATGCTTTGTGCTGTCTAGACGTATTAATCTTCTTCCCACTTGGACACACAGTCCAACTTCTCAAGGTCCCTTTTGATGGAAGGGACCCAAGTCTGGACACCAAACTGCTTCTGAGGCCGGTCCAGTACGAAGCCCATGGCAGTCCTCCGTGTCTCATAGCAGAGACTGGGTCACTCACCTCCACCCTGCGGGAGAAGAAGCCAACAGATGTCGGGCCAAATGGAGGAGACATTTGGCCTAGTGATTGAGAAGGAGGATTTTGTCACAGTCCTCCTGAATTGTTTTACCAGCAGATGTCCAGATAATTTAAAGTGTACATCAGCAATGCTGGTAACTTAGGACAGGACCTGTGGACCAGAGTACCACCGTCTAGGATGGCTGGTCCTACCAGCTACCTCATCGAGAGGTCCAGGAATTGCTGAAATGCCCAGTGAACCCATTTTCTCTAGGTCTTGCCTTTGGTAACTTCTGTTAAATGCTTGAGACGATCTTCCTCTGTCATGGTGGCTGAGTTGCTGGCAGGGTTGATTTCCACTTTTCTCTTCGTTCACCTCTCTTCTTTTCCTGGACCATAGAGCAAGTATACACCTTCATGTATAAAATAACAGCTTATCTTCTTTCAGCTTGCTGAAAAAACTACAACTGCCTCAGCAACCCTTCCTGCCTCCAGGCCATAATGCTGGGGAGCAGAAATGCGGAAAAAAGGACCAAGAGACAAGAAAAGGGAGTTTTACCATAATATATGTCAATACACCTAGGGAGCGCATGTTTTTTTTCACTGGGCTTGATTCCAGTGTATGTTCTCCTAATTACCCAGTGCTGGGACCTCGTGGTGTATTTGAGTGCCGGGGGCTGCATGTGATGGAGCTGAGTCGGCTCGTCAGGCTTCCTAGCTAAAGCTGCTTGAAAATGTATTTCCTGAAGTGGTTTCCCTTTGGGAATGGTTCGTCACTGTTTCAGGGGAAATGTTGTGGATGTTCGTTGTGGGGAAGGAAACCAAAAAGCATGGCTTTCCTCTGAAAATATTTAGCCCTATGAAATGAAATGAGGGACAACCCCTGCTTGGAAGTTACTTGCTTCTGGGTTTTATCATATTCATTTGATGCCAGTATTATTATATTAGGGTATATCTGCTAGTGGTAGCTAGACACTATGAGAATAAAATAGTTCAAAGGCATTTCCAAGCTGCCCTCTCCCCAGGATGTTCATTCCACAGGGAAATTTTTACTTTTCATCCTTCCACAGCAAAACCTTACTCTGAACTTCCAGCGAAAAATTGCGATCGCCTCCCTGTGCTGCTGCTGACCCTCAGAAGGGCAGTGAAGGGGAAGGGATGCTCAGCAGTTCCCGAAACCGATGCGTAGCAGTTGTCTCTCCTTTGCATGCCCGAGGTGCTGTGAGCTCTCCGCAGGCGCAACAGCACCCGGCTCCTCCAACAGATTCCCTGCCCTGCAGCGCTTTGCTGTCTTGCAAAGGGAGAGTTTGTCCTAAAGAAGGACATTTTTCCTTTCCCTGGGAATATTTACAGTGGAGAGAACGAGCCGAATGCAGAAGAGGCCTGGGGAGAATTGCATAATGGTGGTGAGACTTCTCCTGTCCTTCCTTCATTGGCATCTCGTGCCCTGGGGATTCCCACATCACTGGGAGCCCGGGACCACAGTGGCAAAGCAAGCCAGAGCCTACTGAACTCATTTAAGAAACTGAATCTTTTCCCTTTTCTCAGTAGCATTGCCTCCTCTGGCAACCTTACACAGGATCTGAACTGTCCTGCTCTGTACCTTTAGCATCCCTACATGGGACCTGAATCTCTTCCAAGGCTGCATCCCAGCTCACCTATCCTTGGTCCAAGGCAGGCAGACCAGCTCAGCACCAAACTGGCATGTCCCAGTTCCTCTTCTCATCGGCCTGGGTCCACGCAGTTCTCACAGGGACTTCACAACCTTCTTCCCCCTCCCAGATGTCCATGCTGGACAGCACTGGCCGTTTTGCAAGGTGACCCACGTCCTGTCATAGGCATTCCCAGAGCAATGGAGAAAGAGGCTGCAGTGCTTGAGGGCAGGCATGGTGGCTTCTTTCCATCACGGAGGGTGATGGGATCAACTCCCCCATCACATTACGGTGCCTGAGTGATGACTGCAGCTCCCTCCTGAAGCTCTCTCACACACACGTGCATGCACCTTGCTTATCTCTTAAATTCCGCATGCCTTTCCCTTGCACCCAAAAACCCTTAAAGAAATCCTCCTTTCTCCTCAATCTCTTTTCCACCCTATAACAAACTAAAACAGCTGTCCAAAATGCATTCCCGGTGCTATAATGACTGCAGATACTCAAGTCTTGGGGGCTTTAGTGGGGCTGTTTGATTGTAACATCTGCCTTTCATGGCACACTAAAAACACAGGAGTGCCGGCAATGAATCGTGTGCGCAGCGTGACGCCGGATGGGGCACGAATTGCCGAGCAGCACGTTACAGACACAGGCACTGATGAGTTTGAAGAGAGAAGCTGCTTCAGCTCGCTGTTGGCTCTGGGGTTGTAGGTGGGCTTCCATCTGTCCTCCCATGCCACATGTGGGTACATTGTTATAGCCCCCCGAGAAGCATTATCTGTTGGGATGTGGTGGATCTGAGGATGTGGTGGGACAGTGGGACTGGGGGTTCAAGGGGTTGGAGGCCCCATTTAGCTGCAGACAGCTCATACATGAGCAGGCAGCAAAGCCTTCCCTTGCACATCAGTGTCCCAAACACTGGGGTACAGGATAACTCACCCCTGCCTTCACCTTAAAAAGCCGCCAACCCTTCACTCTGGAGGAGGTTTAGCCTGGGGAGGCTTTCTCAGTTTTTTCCCCCTCTTTTGGCATGCTGAGGTCAAACAGGTCATCATCCTGGAAAGGCAGCTTAAAAAAAATAAAATCATTCTTATTTTCTTCCTGGAGTTCCATGCCTCCAGAGAAAGGGCTTCTTTGTGACTTGTGGTCAATTTAAAAAGCTCTTCAGCAGAACCCTGACTTTCCCAATTACCTACTGTTCTGCCATAGCAGCTCTCTTGAACTCCAGATCTCTGTTCTGCCATAGCAGCTCTCTTGAACTCCAGATCTCCCCCTGGGGTAAGTTCACCACTTGTTTGATTCAAGGATCTCCGTATTTGCCTTGCACATGATTTGCAAAATGCTGGACTGCAAGACACCTTGAGTAGGACTATTGTACTCACAAGATTTCACTCAAAACATACATTTTCGAAGGCTAGCATGAACTCAAAATGTGGTATATAGCATCAAATCGTGGTTGAGCTCTTGGTAAGAAAGGTCTTCTCCAAGCCAAAGCTATTTATGTGGAATAATGAACCCAAAGCAAAGCAAACTGTGGACTCGTAGGCACTGGCTGGTTGTAGTTAGAAGCAATACTTCAGATGTGCGCGCTCAGACCAGCTCAAACCAGTGCAAACATTGACCATTTTTTGTCTCCTTCTTCAAAAAGAAATGAGGACATTTGGGTGAAAGTTTGGGTGAAATCTCTGTCCATCTGTCTGTCCTGGAACTTTCGACCTTGGTGGACAACCAAGTTTTCAAGAAAATATTGCAAACAAGGAAAAGGGCCTTAGAGATGACAGCGTCCCGGGACTTGGCAGGCACAGTGGCTGGTGGAGGAGAGAAACTCACTTTATCCCTCAGCTCGTGTCCGCTCTAACAGGATTAACCACTGATAAAATTTGGTTCTTGCTGTTTTGAGTTAGTTATACGCAGCAGTTGCTGCAGGGAGGGAAGTAACACCGGAGAAGTGTCATCTTGTGAAACGTGCAGAGATTTTAAATTCCTCTTTATCCTCCAAGTGGCAAAGGATGAATCGATTTGCGTGTGTGTATGGGTTTTTTGCTTTTAAAGAGGAAAGGGTGCGTGGTTCTCCCATGGCAGCAGGGGCCTGGGGAGAGGGAGGCAGGTTCAAATCCCTGAGGAGAATTTAACTTCTTCAGCAAAAAAATTCCAAATTTTGCCTGAATCCAGGCAGGACCAAGGGAGATAATTCAGACTGCTACAAATTCTCCTTGGAAGCCCTTTCTGCAAAGCTGCTTTCATTTCCAAGCTACTTTGGAGATATGAAAGTACCAGGAGGATATTTTCAGCCTAACATGAAAGCACCACTTTTTTTCAAGCAGAGAAAAATTATTTTATTAGGATTTTTTTTCTTTTCTGCGCACTGCCCACGGAACGTGCCGTCATTTCATCCCCATGCCAAACCTTCCTTATTTACATGTATTCCCTGGAGGGGATTGACTAAGCTTTCCATTACTCAACAGGATCTTGGCTCCTGCACAAAACCACTACAAGGTTGGGAGGACTAAAAATATATAAGGTTATACTGAATGGGGGCAGAGAAGGTGCCGTCATTGAAGGTCACCGTCAACTGAAGGTGACTTTGTTTTCCACCCTAATCTTGCTAAATAAATCAATGAATATTAATTTTTCTATTTTGAGTGGATCCTAGGAAGGATTCTTCCTAGATCTGGGAAGTTATGATCTGATCCAGCACTGCTGCAAATAAATGACCTATGCTTCAAAATGGATTGATTTTTGTCACTTGACCCTTTTTCTGCCTGGAAAGCATCCCACCAGGCCCTGAACTCTGCTACCTCCTGGCAGAAGAACTTCAATATGAGTTGTAATAAACACAATTATTTTTGGCTTCATTGTATTTCTAAGAGAGCCACAAACAACATAAACTCAGGTATAAAACCCCAGGATATCCGAGACAGATGAAATAGAAAAGCGCCGCATGTGGCAAATACAGTCTGACAGCTGCAAAATAAATAATTCCTGGCTATCAAGGAATCGGAGCAGAAATCAAGCTACAGCCATAATCTCTCGGTTGTAAAGAAAAGGATTTAAGAAGCTCAGGAAGGGAGTTTATCACTACGTTGCACATTTTCCATCTTTGCTGTCAGATGAAGCAAACTACTGTCCGCAGCCATCCCTGTTCCCAGGGCGTCCCGGGCCGAGACAACTTTTATGCAATTTCCCTGCCGTGGCAGCAGCAGCTGTTCTGCATCTCCTCTTCTTAATCTGGCTGACACAACGAGAGGCCGAGTGCCTTTAATTAACAAGGAGGGAATAGGATGAATTAAACCTTAAGGTCTGAGTCATTAACAATTGAAAGCATTTAGACAAGTCTTTTTCCCTGCAGCGTGGTGTTGTTATTAATTATAACGATCAAGCGGGCAGATATGCCTCAGGATCCATAGCAAGGTATTAAATATTGCAGGGGAATAAGCGTGCACTTTCAATCCACAAGAAAGGCTTAAAATGATACTGGTCCCTTTAGGTCCTGGCACAAAGCATCGATGTGCACGCTCCCAACCTTTGCCAATCCCTCTGGCTGCTGGGGAGGAGAAGTCCTTCTCCCACCGATCCCATGGCCAGCAAAACACACAGATATTGTGCTCCATGATTAATCAGCGCGTCAAGGATGGGAAATGCCTTCCTTCAGAGATTTGCTCAGCTTTATAGCTAGATGGCAAGGGATGGTGTCAGAGGCGAGGTGTCAGAGGGATGGGTTGGGTGAGCAAGGGATCACGCTTTGCTCGTGCTCCCAGGGCACTGGGAAGCTCCTGTCTCAGCACTTCTCAACCATCCTTGTCCTGGAGTGCGATACTGATGGAGCCAGGAGCTAAAACCTGTGCGGTTCGGAGATTTTGAGTGTTTGACCTGTGGGTCCCACCAGCAGAGGTTGAAAAGGAACCCGATCACAACTCCTGGATTGTGTTTGTTACATTGGACCTGTACTAATTCTTCACTGCATCGCTTGGCTGCAGGAAAAGGTGCATTTTTGCCCACTGATTATGACTTTAATGAAGAAGGGTTGTTGGGAAGAGTGCACCTAGCAGTTGTGGAAAACCTCATTTACATTCCTGCTTTGTGTATCTTGCTCAAGAGCTCCAGCATGAATCGGTCACCATTTTATGATTGGGAATGAGCTTTCCATAGGGATCAGGAGGGCCTTTATGGTTCTTGGTATAGCACAGGGAGGGATGGACTTCCTAGGATAACTGGATGTTGTCTCTAAAAGGTGTCCCTTGGACTGTGGCAACAGCACTGATTTCTTCTCTTTTCCTGCAGCACATGGTATGCCATCGTGGCTTTTCCTCTTCCATGCAGAAGAACGATGTTTTGTCCAAGTACCATTTTCACTGCAGCACCAGGTTTCTGGAACCACAGACTGCTGATGCTGTGGAGTATGCACCTAATACTCGGTTGCTTCATACCACCCTGGTGACAGCGCTGTCAGCAATGCGTGATGGAAATCTTCCTCCTCATGTTCAACCCATCTTGTGCTGGACCAAAGCTGGGGCTGAGTGGCTTCTTCTCCTGAGGTCTCTTCTCCATCCTTCTTCCCAATACCACCACCTCTTCCAGTCTGGGCGCTGCTTCTCCGTGAGAGACTAAGGTCAGACTAGCAGGCCTGTAGCTGCATGGATCATTTTGTTCCATCCCTTAGAGAGAGATGCTACTTGCTGTTTTCCAGTCACACTCCATCACTGTGTTTGACGTTTAATTCAATTTCACATGCTGCCTCGGATTTTGGGTGTTTCAGTACTCAAGAAGAGCGTTATCTATCCCAAACAAAGCTGACTTTTCACCCTCAGATTAGTAATTCCCATTTCATTACCCACATTTTCCCCAGGTTTCAGAAAGAGAGACAACACGGAGTGTTTATTTGGGCCATATGTCCCTTCTTCATCTCCACTGGGGCTCTACCACTTATTTTCCCTATCCCCATATTCCTTATATTCCCAATTACCTTTCCAAAGCTCTGATTTGTCCAGTGAAGTCTGGACCTGTCACCCAGGTTTCCATTTTCAGAGATTTTCCGACATGCGGTAAAGCATTTTGAAAACCTGTTTGTGGTCTCACTGACTTGAATTTCTCAGCTCTGTTCCTTAAGGAACCTCAGTTTGGGGTCCTGCTTTGCCTCCATCACCCAGCTTGATCTGAACTGACATATGCATGTTGGTTCCAAGCTCATTTTTGATTGCGGTCTCTAAAACCTCTTCTTTTCTTTCCAAAATAAAGTCTGAAATACCTTCACCTCTGTGAATCACTGTGATATTATGTGCCCTGCCTCATTTCACATTACACCAGTAATCTTTTTCTCAGCTGCTAACACCACTGTCAATGATTTTGTATTGTTGGCTGGGTTATTGGCAAAAATGTCATGGCCAGAAAGAGCCCTTCAGGAGAACCCACAATGTTCCCGTGTTATTTCGGCATCAGCTCTGCACTGATTTTGGCCAGGAAGCCAAGGAGCAAATCCGTGACCCATCCCTTCCCGTGTAGTGTTGGGGTTGGAGAATGACCCATGATTTTTGGACAGGCAGAACCACGCAATGTTTCTGCACCAAGTGACGTGCTCAGCTTGGCTTCCCAACAGTGCCTCCTCCTCTCACCCACCCACCCACCCACTCACACTCTACTTATTTAAGCCCCCAGAGAACAAACCAGGAGCGAAAAAAATTATCTCTGAGGTAGCGTAGAAAAAGCAAAGCGATTCTGGCCAGGAAGTTTTTGCAGAGCCCAGAAGGGGTTGTGGTTAGGACCGCATCAGAGAATGCATACTGCCTCTCCACCACTTATCTCATCGAGGCAGAGCTATCACGCCTCTCCCACACACCAGCCCTCCTGCAGCCCGGCAGGGTCTGAAGCACAAAATGGCCTCAAACTTAGAAGGGAATTATTTATTTATCCTGCTGCAAGATGTTTTTAATTAAGGTTGCAGCCAGAACTCAGCCTGGTATTCATAACCGGCGTTAAGATGCCTAATTATTGATTCAAAAGCCTATGAAATTTGGAAGGGCTGTTCTGCAAAGTGCTGCTGTTACTGTAATTAAATTGGGGAGGATAAAATTTCTGGAGTGACATCCTCACTCAAAAGGACTCAGTCACCCACTGACTCTCCAGCTGACCTCCGTATTGCCTACAGAGACCAGGAAGGTCTCGAAGGTCTTAAGCTTCTGGCTCCTGGAGTCATGGGAATCTTCACTGCCATGAAAATAACAACAGCTGAGTGCTCTTGATTACAGGGAAGGGTGCAACACCATCTCCAGGTCCAGTGTGCACAAGGCAAAGTAAAAAAGCCAAATTATTCCTGTGTCTGGGAGGGTTTGCACATCTTTGGAGCCAGTCTCAGCTGTTTGGATTTTTTGACTCACGGCTTGAACCTCCATCACTGGTGCTATCAAACATCTTAAGAGGAGCGTGCAGCAATATACTCAGTCCAAAAATGTCACGAGACCTATTCCTGGCTTGAATACGGAGGGAGGGATATAATCCCAGCCCACTCTGAAACACTTTTCATCAGGCGAGGTTTTCTTTCTCTTGCAAGCCTCTTTTTCCATTTTGGTGTGATTTAAAAATATACATAATCTAAACTGCTATAGAAATTTTTCATCTGTTTGAAAACCACAATGAGCAAATATTTTAGGAACAGTTGCTATAAGAAAAAAAAAAAAAGCTGTGAAAAAAAGAAAAAAGCAAGGATTTTCTTCAGGGGAAAAAACACCTCTTCACCCGAAGCCCATGGTTTTTGACCTTTTTCTTAAGGAAGGGAAAAAAGACACAGTTCAGGAAAAGCTGAACATTCAAAAGGGTATGAAATGAGATGGCATGAGCACTAGCCTTGTGCTGACTCTTTTAAAGTCTCAACTTACCTAATAGCTCTGTTTCTTTTCAGCTAGGAGACAGAGGAAACAATTTGCACAAATGATTGCTTGGAGAAAGGCCACAGCAATTTGTATATGCTAATCAGGTTGTACCTGCCAATCATATCTTATTTTCAGTAGTATCTGTGGTTTGCAAATGCAGAGAGTCAGAGCAGGGTACCTATTCATAGACACAGGCCAAAATAGATGTATTTTCTCTGGTCAGAGGTATCACAAAAGCATCCTCCTTACAATTATGCAACCCTTTGCTATTAGCAGTGATTCATGGATGCCAGCCGGAATAAGTATATAAATAGATAAAGCTGATCTCTAGGACATTCCTGAGTCATCCGGAAGCTAACCTTTTCTTTTGGGGGACAGTATGACCCAGTTTTTCCCTTTGCCTGTTGTACTACTGTGAAAATAAGATGTGTATGTGTCTCTGCCTGCCGCAATCTGTAAAATAGCATTTGTAACATTGCAAGGATACGCGTGGCCAGAATTAATATCAAGGCAGAGCAGCCTGAATCTTCCAACTCAGCCCTACCTTTCTGGCTAATTTTATATTTCAGCTGAGTCATGTTAAATGGGCCCGATTTTTGACGGGGCTAAATGCCAGCAGCTCCCACTGATGCTAATAGGCTCGGCAGATACTCAGCGCTTTAGAAACCTGGGCCCCGAGGTGGGACGCTGGGCAGAAAGGGAAAATTATTGCATCCTTCTGAGCCGTTGATGGCACCAGAGCAGGCGCCGCATAATTCAGCAGGGCATTGCTTTGCTGAAGGGTCCTGCAGCATGGCTGGGCAGGGATGGTCCCCTTCGTCACGGTGGGACAAGGCTGCCGTGGCCTCGTGGGCACCTCCGTCGTGTCAGGCATGAATATCCGTCAGCCACAAGAGATGTCCCACAGCCCTGCCAGCTTGGGGCAGTCGCAGTGCAGGATGGATGCCTGTGCTTTGGCAGATGAAAAGCAGTGTACGTAGGAGCATTGAGTTGGGGTCCAGGTCTGGGGTGACCTGGGTAGCATAGACCCTGTGGGGACACGGAAGAGAGGGTCCTTGCTGCTCTGAGCGTGGTGCAGAGCCCCGGGAACCCACATCCAGCTGGCTTGGTGCTCCCAAAGCTGTTAACTTTCTGCATTTCCTTATTTCCCTCCTTTTTTGAAAAAGGAGAGTGCTGCCAAGGGTGAAGAGAGGAGGCTTAGAGAGAGATCAGTAGGATCTATCTGGGATAACCATGCCTTAGGCTTCAGGAGCTTTTGAAGAGCGGCAGAGTCACATGTAAGGGTCTGTGAAGGCTTTCACCCGCAGCTGCAGGCTGATTTGATCCTTTCTGTTGCTGAGGTGAGAAGCCATGGTGACTCCAGGGCTCAACGATGGACCAGCACCCGGAAAAAGGTGAGCTGAGGATCACCCAACCACTGCTTCCCCGAACCAGAGAGATGGGCGTCGCATGTGGCAGTGATGGGCACCAGCATGAAACTGTCCCAGTGGGATTGGTTTGGGAAACCTGCCAGCAAAGTCTTTCCCTGGAGTAGTTTAACTCTGGCAGAAATGCCAAGGAAAACATCGGCAGCATGGGAAGCCTGGCCAAAAGCCCGGGGAGACCCCTCCCTTTATCCTGCTGGCGGTACTGCTTTCGTATGTGTAATCATCCATCACATGGGCTTTGCAAGTGGCAAAAATTAATTTACTCACCCATACAAGTTGTTGATTTTCTCTTGAGCTGAAGGAGCAAGAAGCCACATATTTTCAGAGCTGCTTGAGCAAGATTTCAGCTGCTTATCTGTGTCTGAGAGCAGATATTCATGAAATTTTTAAGCCCAAATTCTTACTTTAAGTTTCCGCTGCTTTACAGAGCGTGGCCACAAGTTGTGGCCAAAAGTGAACTCTTCCCTTTACTGGACTGCAAAAAGCCAGGCTTTGGGGTGGAAATCTCAACTAATGCAGCAGCCACAACAGCAAGAGCTGAGTTCATACTCCACACCAGCGGCCAGCCAGGTACATTTAGCATCTCCCTTAGCCTGGCCTTTTCCATCCAGGGATCTCAAAGCATATTGCAAAGAAAAGTCTTGCGAGCCCCCTGGCAAGCTCAGCCACAGCTGGTAGCCCCTCTTGATCAAGCACTTAGCCAATATTCAGGATCTTGCTGTCTCTCCTGGAGTGGGATAAATTAGCTGTTAGAAGAGGTCTTTCAGAAATTTGCACACAAGAAAAATAGGGATGAAAATGCTTCCCTGGTTGTGAAGGAGCTGGGACAAAGTCAGGTTTTTCTATCAATGCGCCAAGCCTCCATTTTTTTCCCCCATTTTTCTCCCCTCTCCCTCCTCTGGGTTCTACTGAAGCTGACTCTCTTCCTGGCCTCTGGTTTCCAGCCCGGAGCTCTCTCCTGTATGCACAGTTCCTTTCACAGCCGTATCCAGCCCAACTCCACTACCCTCCCTGCATTCTGTCCTCTCCGGTTGCTGCTCTCTCTGCTTGGTGGTCCTTGTTCTTTCAGGTATCCTAACCTAAATGGGACCTGCTTTCTCTGAGAGATGAGCTTCCACACCACATCCATCACAGCCTTATTTCTGCCGCAGACTTGCTTTTCTTTGTATGGACGATGTTTGCGGTTCCTCACCCAACTTAACCAATGCCCAGGAAACGTCCCTGTTGCTTGCGGAAATCACAAACATGTGAGACGCGTGGTTTGCATTAAAACTACTGGGTGAAATTCTGTAAGCTTGGAGTTTGTGGGAAGACAGATGAAGTTTAGGCTAGAAAAGATGTTTCTGATCGTATATGAGATGCTTCTCTGGTGCTAGCATGATTACGTCTCTTTAGTGGTCATCTTCATCAGGGACCACACGACTTGGCTAAAGGACTGTTATATGAACTCAACATTCATATTTCAGCCACCACTGGCACCCAGGATCCAAAATATTTGAAATTATCTGCAAGGAGAGAAGAGGAGGGGGATGAAGACAGGTATCCAGCTTAACCCTCAGCTGGAAAAATCTATAGAAATCTGGGTCGCTCAGCTCTCAGACCCAGACACGTAGGCATCCAAAATGTGGACACAAGGGGTTACCCTGTTAAGCATACACACAATTTTACCATGCCACAGCCTTGCCCCTCTCTGTATTTACGAAGCCGTACAATGTTTCTTCCGGAGACCTCGTCTCTCCTCCCATCTCATCATTAATCACCAGCCACCCAGACAAATCTCCAGCGGCAGACGCTTCCTGCCACTTCAGACATCTCCTGGCACTTTGCGGCGCTGCCCGTAGAGCTCTGCCCTTTCAAAGTATCTCTGCTGAGACAGGCTGGGCCCCCCAATGGGAAATGCATCCGTTATTACCGTGAGTGGCTCTGACAAGAGACTTCTTGGGACTATTTTGATGTCATGGAGTGTGTTTTGTTGCAAGGGCGAGATGGGAAAGGAGTGGGGGAAGGAAGTTTTTTTGCCTCTCAAAATGTGAGTCATATGAGCCCGTATGACACAGCTCGCCTCTCCAGGCCTGTCTTTACCTGTCAGCTGGATTTTGCTTGTTACAGTGGAAAGCTGGCCTCTGAGGGCTTGGGTCTGCAAAAAAAATACAACAAAAACAACGACAACACAGCAACCCACGTCTCAGACAACTAATGCTACAGGGAGGAAGACAAAAATAGGGGAGGGAACCTTTTTTTGCTTGTCTAGAAAGATTTATTTATAGCTCTGCCATGGCTGTGCGAGGACAAGGCTATGTCTCCAGCCCAGCTAAAGAAGCTGAAACCAGCTGGGAATATGTTTCTTCAAGTTTTGGGACTAACCACATCAGCTTTGCCAAATATGCAAAGTCTCTATCCAACAGCGAGCACTCAAGAACGGTGGCTTGCTCCACAGTTCATGTCTTCACCCCAATGTTCAAGCACATCCTTGGACACTGAAAACCAGCCTACAATCCAGTGAGGAGGGGCATCTTCATGACAGCTTCTTACTTATGGAAGAAGTCCCTTGAGAGTCCCCTCTTGCTGCATTTTCGCAATACTACTTGTCGAGTTTTGCATGGCCATGTGCTGGGGATAGGATGAGGATGGGTTGGGGCAGGTGGAATTAATACATGGACAAATGCATTTTTGCTTCCTCTGTCCTTCTCTTCTATTTGTCTTATTCATCCTTAGGACACCCTTAACTTAATTTGCTAAAGATTGAAGGATTTTTGAGGAAGGACTCCGCTATTCATATGACATGCTGATGTTCTTCCTCAATCATCTGCTGTTGGTCACTTCCAGATCACGGACAATTCTGACTGTCAGCATGGCCCAATTTGGCAACAGCATGGTTTTACCTTACAATTTTGTACATCTTCAGAGCATCTGTCACATGAGATCACAAGGTTTCATAAATCTGCAGGCTCTGCAGTGTTCCCCAAAAAGGGACTGAGCATAGACCTGCCCTCTCCTCCCTAGGTATTTGTTTTAGAGATAGAGCTCCCTGACGAAGAGCAATTGATAAAGGGCTGGTAACGGTAAGGCACCATGGTCATGGAGGAGTTTGACTCATGTAAATGTTGACACGTGATGACCGAGGCCATGAGGTGGTACAGGGAACCAGCTGGTACCCAGGGACAGGCTGCAAGCATGGGTCCCGGAGGGAGCAGTCCATCATCTCCAGCACAGCAGGAGTGAGCACCTCCAGGGGGTATTCATACCATCCGAAGATAAGCCCTGAGAAGAAAGGAGAAGACTCACCCTCCAGAGGGGCTTGTCTCCTTTGACCTGGGTGTCCTTCACCTCAAACACCTGCGTTTAGGCTCCCTTCAAAAGATACAGCCATACCTAGGATGGCCCAGTATGGCTCTTTCTGCCACAGGACCTTGTTTCTGTCCCCCAGCTAAGAATCTGTATTTCAATCATGATTCCTGGTCCCTGTGTGCTGTTTTCCCACAGCACACAGCGAGTGATTTTCTCAAGTCCTCAAGGGGCCCACCCAGAAGTGCTGTGATATATGTTCGTTGGGATGGAGCTCAGAAAAAAAAAAAAAACCTCTCGAGCAATTATGTCTAGGCACAGATTTATGGATTCACGTCTCCCACGCCCTGCCAATCACATCATGCTATCTCAAGTTCCTACAAAGCTTTACATTCCCTAATCATAAAAATAAGTATGAAAGTTAACTCCAATAATAAGCAGTCACTGAGAGTGGGTTCAGCTCTCTAAACACAGAGCCATGGGAAACGCTCTGGGTTATCCCAGGTGACCTCCAGCGACATCTCGATAAGGGTGAGAGTTTCCCACAAATCCTCTGTTGTAGCTGCCCATATAGACAGCTCAGGTACCCCAGGTCATCTCAAATGGCATTATAACACCTATGTTCAGAGAACCAAATACCACTGTGGCTCTGTTTTCACCCCTCTACTGTTTTTTGTCTTTACAGAGATGGGACCAAATCACAGTCCTTCCCCAATCTGGATTCAGGGTTCTCACTTCTTCAACCTTTTTTTCTCTTGGACAAGATCACACCAGCTGGGCTCTTCAGCCATGATGCAACTATGATAGCAAATACTTCATTGGTTCTTAGGTTGAAAATACATCATTCTGTGTGCACCATGAAAAAAACCCCTGTTTCTCCTCTAGATTTCTGCTCATGGATGATTGGGTTTGCTTGTTGAAATAGATGAGCAATCTGGGTGAAGTGTTTCTGTGTTCCCAATAGGAATTACTGGGCGTCTGGGACGCCTGAGCTCAGTCTGCATCCTCTCCTCAGTGGAAGCATGAGTAAGGTTTCTCTTTGCTCATTTTTTTTCATGAAGCATGTGCAAAACAAATGTCTTCTTTGAGATAACTTCCCTTCCATCAAATGGGGCTCAAGAGCTATTTGGGAACACAGGCAGAGAGGCTGCTGCTGCTGCGGGGCAGGATCCCTCTGCCCCTTTGCAAGTATCTTCCGCATGGGTGTCTCCGTTTCAGCTGGCCACCGCTGCCTCACTCCACAGCCAACAAAGACAAATCCACATCTCCTGGGCATAGTAAGACACACGTCTAGAATAGGTCCAACAAACTGTCCTTTCAGCCACTTTTTCACTCCACCAACCATAGAGGGACCTCAGGGTCAGAAGCTCAAACAGATGCATCTACCCACCAGGCATTTCGTGTTAAGTGAGGCAAGTCCTACAAACACGCAGACGTGCTCATAGGAACCTCCTCCAGAGACAAGGCTAATACCCATGGATGTTGCTGAGTGCTGTTTTAGGGCTTAATTACTTCATTGTTTTATTCCTGGCCTTTTTCACACCTTACGATGGACTCAGGACAAAGTTTGGATCAAATTCTCAATTATCACTGTTTCCTCCAAGGATTTGGATTGTCCTATTTCTCCTAACATTTACAGATACTCTGTACTAAAGGAGTTTACCTCAGTGACTCCCACTACACAGACTTAAAAACCACAGACCTATGGGGACAGCAGATTTGAGATTGGCCTATTTTGTGCAATTTTAAACGGCGAATCTAGCCAGAAAGCCAGAGAGAAGGTGAAACAAGACCAAACATAGCAATGCAACGCACTCAGCAGCCCGTGTTTGGATGTGATGGATGCTGTATTTGTACAGGTCAATGATCCATTGCACTATATAACATCTTTATTACAAGTGATGCATAATTTTAAATGTAAACCCTCTTCCCTTTGGGTCTTCGTTATTCATGAAAATGCTTGACATAGTATCCAAGCACATCTTTCAGGTTCCCCTCCCGGCTTGGCCATCCTTATCATACCAGGTCTGTGAAACCAACTTCCCAGCTCATTTCTGGGTTGGACATAAAACCGGCACAGTCCTTTGGACAGTATTTCGTCAGGAACAGTTAATCATCTTTACTACTACTGCCTTCCTGAATAAAAGATTGTGAGAGCTTTTGCTTTCATCTCTGTACAACTGGTAAGGGAGAATCCTACAGCTCATCGTGTGAATGTAACACACACTCCCGGTGAGAGTCTGGTTATTCCTTTTTACATTTCGAAAGCCAGCTATTGTGCAAAAATGCATCTTAAAGGCCCCAGAGCACCGTTTTTTGCTTTATTTTTCCTTCCCAGCATCTCAGTGGATTTCATCTAACATACTGTCATCTTTGGTTGGCTTTTGGGCATAACAGGTTTTGCTGCCTGTTTTTTTTTTCCAGCAGGCCAAACCTTTGATTTCAGTTCAGCCTGTGGTGCAGCTGGGATTCATCTCCTGGGCTCTTCTTAAGAAGTGTCAATGGCACAAGCATTTCATCCCTTACAGATGGAGATCTCAGATGCAGAAACTCTGGCCCAGATCTACTGAGGCTTTTTGACTCCCCAAGCCTAGTCTCTCTGTCACCTGGACTGGGTGATACACGTGCTTTGTGGTGGCTCAGAGGACTGTGCCCACATCTCCACCATCTTGACCACATGGTCAAATTCAACACCACCTTATGAGCATTGCTATCTTTGCATTTGCATCCTACCGGCTTCTGCATTTTAGCTCCAGCGTGGCCAAATCCAACCTCCTCCCAATCCTTCATCCAGATATCTGCCTCTGGGAGAGCCCTGGGCCCCTCTTCCTTACTCTCCACCAGCACCTTAGTGCCCTCATCTTGTTTAAGCTCCTTTTCTCGAACCCCAGCCTTCAGCCCAATTCTCAAGCTTTGTTTCATCCTGAACTGGTCTCAGGAGTAGCTATTAGAAAATAATAAAAGCTGGAAGCTGAAGCTGCAGAAAGGATTTGCCCTTGGAGGGGATTTCTGCAGCCACAGGAGGCAGAACTTAGCAGAGGTCCCATGAGAAACCCATCGTTGCAGGAAAGATAGTCATAGTTCGTCTGTGCAGTCATCAAACTCCTCAGTGCTTAACTTCACCACCACACGCTGAGCTGCCATCGGTCCCGGGGGACCGGCACGCTCCCAGAAAATCAAGACGAAGGGTCACAGGAAGATCTAAGTGGTTTTAAAAGCCCCGGGCTCTGCGCAGCATGCTGAATTTTTAATATCCAGTGTGCGCTAGTCTCTGGGCTGCCCATGGCCACGTTCAATGCATGGGTCTTGCAGAGCAACAGCAAATGTCTTTCCAGCCAAATTTTCTTCACGTGCCCCCAAGCCAGGGCGGTGAGCAAGCTCTTCTGGTGTCCATCTCTTCTCTCTATTAGAAACTATGCTTTTGCTGAGCACAACTAAGTACCTACAAGGGCTTTGATGAAGTTTATGGATGGAAAGAAAGAAGGGAGGCTGTGAATTTATTGTACTGTGTCTGTTTTGTTGTAACGGTGCATGTGTGCACCTCGGGAACACCAGGCATAAACTGGGGTAGCTACATCCATGGCTGACACCTCCTAAGATCCAACTCTGCCCTTTTCAATAGTAAACATGTGTTGGTATCTTAGCTCAGGGTTTAATGGTTTGTCTTTATTCTTTGGGAAAAAGAGTAAAGATTGCTTGAATTTCACTTGTTGGGAGGCTGAATGAGTGGGAAATAAAGGGACTTTTAGGTAAACACAGTTTAATTGGTTTGCAAAACTGCAATTTTATTGCTATAATTTGGCTTTTAACTAGGCACTGACCCCTTCTTCCAATCCTGCCTGGCAGGGGTGGTAACACGTACAAACCAGCTGCCTAGGAGAGAACACATGGGGAGAAAGGGTTCTTTGTAATCATTTCATGGACCACCTTCTGATGTCTTACAGACAACAGTGAACCACCAGCGTAAGGTGGGTAACACTCTGCTACAGGATCTGATGCTATCTTCTGGTATAAATGTTTTTATCAAAGCTGTGCCTATAACCACACTTGAAAAAAAAATTGTTTATTTGTGATACGGAGAAACATGTTCTCAAAAAGCACCTGAGACCTAAAGAAACATTTTATTTTATTTTGTATTTTTTCAACAGGGTGTTTTGAGGATCTTTTAAAATAAAATTGAAGTAAGTTTAAAAAATTAAATGTAACTTTTGAATGAGAAAATTGAAGCGTTTTCATGCGAAAGTGTTAAAATGTTTCAACTGTCAAAATGTTTCAGCTTTTGCAGGGCTCCTTCCAGCTGAAGTGATGGGTGAATCAACAGGAACTCATGAAATGTTTCTGACAACCAGATCAGCTCTTTTGGTAGTATCTCCTATTGCCTCTGACTCTAGAGGGGATGGGTCAGATTCTGCACCACCGCAAATCCGAGCTGCTCCTCTGGCAATTGCAGCTGCATTTTGAGTGAGACGAGACAAGACTTGACTCACGTCATTCCTAGTTGGGACTTTTCCCCTCTTGTGCATTTATTTGTCAACTGTCCTAGAGAGCGAGTCTGCAAGCAACAAACCTCTGTGCAAATAGCATCGCATCCTGAAGGAGCTGGCTTTGTACGTATCACAGATGAAAAGGCTGAAAAATGTCAAAAACAGCACAGTGGATGCTGATAGCAACCAGAGCCTGAGCTCTGGCTGTTCATGCTGATGGGGACATCGCACTGAACTCCAGCGTTTAGCACAAGGGCTGAGTTTCAGTGCATTGCCTGGATTCCCTCTACGGTCTATAGGGAGAGGTGGCTTTGATGGGGGCAATTCATCTCTTCCTACGGTAGGCAAGTAAAATGCAAGGGCTGAATCACCTGCAGGTACCAAGGTCTCTCCACTGTCTACAGAAGGAGCTGGCTGAGATAGAATCATAGAATCCTTTAGGTTGGAAAAGACCCGTAAGATCATCGAGTCCAACCGTTAACCTAATACTGCCAAGTCAAGATGATGCGTCTAACATTGGGATGGCTAAAATTAAGTGAGATGGGTCCCACTGCGAGGATTTACTGGCTCCCAGTGCTGACCTGAGCACTGCCATTAGGCACATGAATTATCAAGAGACCTACCCGCAGCAGGTCCACACACACCAACAAATGGACAACTTTAATCTGGTATAGGAGATAGTGTGCCCCGCAGCTGTGGCAGGAGGACAGGCTCTTTTCATCTAATCAGCTAATTTCAGCATCACAGGAAGCAAAACCACATTTTTCCTTGGAGGCTGAGTACTCATAAGCTTTAGTACCGATAGATGTTAAAACTTATGTTCTCCTCCCCATTGGCACATAATGTCAACAGCGTCGCTGCAGATGTTCAAGTGGGATAATCCACAGAAATTATCATTATCATGCATTTCTAAGCAGGCACTGAACTGCCATATAGCATCTTGGGATTGTTTGCAGATCCGTAAAAATCAACTAGAGTAAGAGTGCTGTTGTGTGCAGTGCTGCACACCCATGGCCCATGAGATCAAGGGAAAAATAAGTGCTATTCGGGCCAGTCAGCCAACAAATAAAATGGAGAAAGATGACGGACCCGCAGAAGTGCAGCCTTATTTGTACGTGGTGGGAAGTGGAAATGGCTGATACAGCACTGAGTGACATGGCCAGTGGATTTTGATGTGAGAAGACAGAGGGGATCCTTGGATACAAAAATCTTGAGGAACAGCAGCTCGTGCAGCCTGGGAGGCCCTTTTTGTCTCCATTACTTCAGTCCAAGTTCACCACTCACAACTGGGCAGGTTGTATCCATCCACCTGCAGGAGATGACCAGCATGCTCACTACAGCATCTTCGATGGGTTTTTCACCGTTTCCTCTCCTGACCTGCCAGATCCCAGCCATGCTCCCAGCTTTTAGGGCGATGGAGAAACAGGCCACTCTGCACATGGCAACATCTCCTGCTGCATGGATGTCCCATGGTGTCCCATCCCACAGCCAGACATCATACGGACTCAGCCCTCACTGCCAAGGGGGCAACACGGACTTGGACCTCTGCTCCACCTCTTGCAGAGCCAGCAGGGACATGTCTTCCCTTGATGGGTTTTAAAAGGAAACATTTGGCCCTTCTGCTGCTTGGACCAATGAGCCAAAACACCTCCAAAGCTCAGGAACCGAAGAGCTAAAATTCATAACTTCTGGATACCAAAAGCCACAAACTCAGCTGTCTATCCTTCACTATAATCTCCCTCACATCTATTATCCTTTTTCTTTTATCTATTATCCTTTTTCTTGTCCCTTTTCCCCCCATATCCTCTTCCATTGGTACCAATTACCTGCTCCTCTCAGAGGTGCAAACCTCCCACCAGGCAAACAGTCTCAGTTTGGAGATCCGCTGTTTCTATTTCAAACCCCAACATAGAGCCAGAAGCCTGTCTGATTTCTTTCACAGTTGGTTTAACAAAAGATAGTACCTCTACCTACAAACCTTGACCAGCAGAGAGAGATTGGAAGATGGGAGAAATCAGGGATTCTCCACTGTGCTCTCAAAGTCAAGCAATTCAAGATGAAGCACTGAAATCCCCGCCCTCCTCCACCCCCAAATTCATTCTAAAGCACAAAGGGACGTTTCAGGCCTGAAACCACCCCCGTGTGACCAGACAGCAGCTGGGCACACAGAAGAAAGTGCCAGTAGCTCCTGCCACTGGTGGTTTTATTTGCACCATCTTTCCCAGCTGCGATCTGACATCCAGCCTCTCTGAATGAGCCGAGAGCTGGACTTTTGCATGCCCAGGCCAGAACATCATTTTCATGTTTTAAAAGGACTTGATTACATTAAAAGACCCTTTGAGGATGGAGACTCCCTAGGCACGAGGGAGCCAAAACTCCCGGGTTTCTCTCTAACCAATGTGCAGTGCTAAATCGGGGCTTTCTAGCCTCTTGGAGAAATTTGTAGGCGAGGTACCGGAAAGGCTCCGGAGGCTGCCGTTGAATTTTGATGATGTTCATCCATTATGGATGAAGAGGTTTACGTAAGAGTCTTTCCCTGGCGTTCATCTGAGGCCGGGCTGTCCCAGGCTGCAGATGGTAATTCGCAGCGTACTGGAAGGGAGAGCGGGGACAGGAGGAGGGAGAGGGGACCCAGAGCTGGGATCGCTGGTTTTCTTCTGACAACTGGGTCTGCTCGGCTTCCCCAAAAAAAAGGATCCAGCACCTGATACAACCTTGTCCTCTCTGCAAGGTACATCCTTGCTGTGTGAAATATGTATAAAGCCTCTGTTTGGACATGAATCATGCTGCGGTTTTTTGGATGCAAGCACACCGCTATCCGTTACCTTTGCACCTCGTGGAAAGAGGGAGTTTCCACTTAAGGATTTCCCTCCCGTCCTCTTGGGTGATGCTCTGACCGCGTTTTCCCCTGAGACTGGTGAGACAGCCAAGCCTTGCTCGCTCTGCTCTCTTTAATCAGGGAGGAGATTAATTAAGCCAGAGAGTTTGCTAATGCACTGTTAGATCTGTCCACAGACGAGGCAGGAAAATGAACCACAGTTAATTAGCAAAGGTATTATTAATAAGACAGCCGGATCAGAACCTGCCTGGATGGATTATCACTGACTGTCCCCCAGCTCAGGCCTAGAAAGCTTGTTAGAGTGTCTTTGGACATCTCTTTTATCTTCTGTTCCTGACTCTGCCATCCATCACGGAGGATTTCCACATATTTGCTCATTCTCCTGCAGGGAGATGAAACAGACGACTGAACGATGACCATCTCCTGTTGACACCCTGCCTGTGTTTGCAGAGCCCATACTGCCTGGCTGCTGAAGAGGTCTGCGTGTCTCCACGCTTGTGGACAGGACACGGAAAGCGTTCAAAGCCCTAGCAGGACCTGCAGCGGGGTGAGATGGGCCACAGTTAGCAGAGGCCACCACTTTTTGCAGAACTGCCCACAGATACGGACCAGCAAAGCCCTTTGCCTTGTGTGTAGTCAACAGGCCTCCGAAGTCAATAGGACATCTCTTCATCCTTAACAAAGCCAAGGATCGGTATGAATGCACACGACAGGGATGCTACTGCACGATGTCCCTTCCAGGAGCCCAGTCATATCCTCAGTCTTACCCGAACATCTGGATTAAATCAGCCAGATCTTTTCACTCTCCCAGTTCTCAGTAAAACCCTGTCTCCAGCCTCCTTTCCTGTAACACCTCTCCCACCCAGGAACAAGCCCTTTCCAGTCCTATATAGGCCCTATAAAGCCCATTTCCATGGGCAGAGGCATTATTCGTGGTGAAGGTGCCCTTCAGTGGGTAGAGGACACCGTGGTCCCCATCCTATGTTCCGTCTCTGCTCTCTCATGCCACTGAATATGTTTGTAACTTTGCTGAGCGCTGCTACAGATCAAAATGACATCTTCACTGAGCTCGTCTGCATCAGCAGCTGCATCTTTGCCTTCCTTTTCCGCCACAGAGGTTTCACTTTTCAGAAGTCCTCTGTGGGCACAAAGTGCGTCAATTCAATTTGCATTGCCTTCCACTCGATTTGAGGCCCACACCACATCTACCAACATGGGTGTTCCCAAAACACGTGGGACTCGCTGGAGCAAAGGCAAAGCAGAAACATGGCAGAACAGTTCCTGTGCTTTCCAGGATTTTCTTGTCTTCCTCACAAATTCCCCTGAGTGACCTTGAAATATTATGTTGGTCTCACGAGATTGCAAATGAAAAAAATTGAGCATAAACCTGCTGCCTAGGGAGAAAGTGGCTGCTCATTTCTCTTCCTTGCTTGCTCCTCCCATGAGTTTTATTGTCTTTGCTCCGGGATTTCCTGTATCTTCCTGTATACAGGAATTTCCTGTACAAACCTATAGGTTTGTCTACGCCTTCTTCAGATTCCAGGACAGCCTGTTTATATCCACTTCCCATTGGGTCATCCAAAAATTCAGCTCTAGTTTTAGCCCCCCCCAGCTAAGCTGAGTTTGACACCCGCTATGCCTCAACATCCCCCTACCACCACCGACCAGGCAAACCTTACTTTTAACGCTAGGAGAGCCTTTTTGCTGCCTTCCCATGAAAAGCATCCTGAAAGCATCCTGCTTTATTCATCCCAAGGGAATCATATTCTGGGGGAGCATCTCTCTGCTCATCAGCTATACCACTGTCAATGGAGCAAGCTGCCAAAGAGACGGGATTTAACCCCTGCATCCAGGCTGCAAGCGTGGGAAAACAGGCAGCAGCAATCTCTGCAATTCCCTGCTCTCGGCTTTTGCTCTATCTGAGCATGTGCTCTTCCTTCCTCCCATAATGGTGCGAGAACCAGCCTGAGGTGGGAGGTGAGTTTCCTTAAGACCGGTTCCAGGAAGGTCTAACTCGTATCAGATAAGAAAGAGAAGGTGGGGAGCTTTGGGATGAGCTGCAAGACATGAGACGGGTGGAGGTAGGGCTAAGTTAGGGATGGAAATACCAGCAAAACAGACATTCCCAGAGATGCCCACCTTCCCCACTGGACAAGGAGGTGGCACGTCCTCCTCGCTGTCCCCACCGCTCTCCACAGAACGGAGCAGGGACTCTGCAGGTGGAGGGGGAAGACACCAACAGGGGTACGCAGCCTCTGCCAGCGGCACCTCCAACTCTCGGAGGTCAGCATCCCCCCCAGATTTGCTGCCAGGACCATTTCTGTGAATCCTCTCTCAGCACCTCAATCCCAATTAGCTCCAGCAGCCGAAACAACAGCTCTTTGCCTGACCAGTTCCATTAGCCGTCAGTGCTGTGCTTGGGTGCTAACGCGGGTGAACCGTGGCTCAGCCCTGGCAATCACACATCTGCAGCGGGGTGTCACTTCTGGTGAGTAACAGCCGGACCAGAAATGATGCAGGGCTCCAACCCGCTGCCATCAGACAGAGGAATAATTAGATCTCTGCCCTGCTCCCCCCGGGACTTTGCGGGCTGGATGTAAGCTCTTTGGTAGCACGATGCAGTCCTTCACTGCGGGGGAGACTCGCTTTTCGGGCCATGATCCCTCTTTTTGCCGTGTTGTTGAGACACAGCGCTGCAGACACTGCCGCAGGATGGATGGATGAGCTTGGCTGGCCAAAAAATGGACTGCAGGGGTGTGAGATAGTCACACTGACAGACCATCCCAGCACATGGGGGGATGAAACAGGGCCTTCAAGTGGATGGGAAGTGAGAGTTATGAGCTGCCATGAATGGCTGGAGGAGGGATGGGAATGATGGGATGAGCTTGTGCATGACCCAAACCAGCCAAGGTGTTAAAAAGCCCTCGAAATAGTAGCTCTGGCACTTGACAGCAAGTCATAACGCCCTGAGTGGGGAGAGAAATCAGGGGGCATCATGTGAACCCGTTCATGTGTCTGAGAGAGGGAGTGCCATGTCAACACAGCCAGACGTGGAATGGCCTGAGGGCATCTCTGTGCACTGTATCTGAGCCATCTTTCCTCTTCCAGACACGCTCAGAGCTATAACCCGAAAGGAGATGATGGCTTCTGCCGTGGAGATGTGCAGAAAGCCATGTCCAGGCTAACCTTACGCCGAACGGAAAGAAATGTCCTTTTTCCTCCGCCCCACCAGAGAGGGACTGGACCCTCCTCATCCAGGCCCCAGACTCCTCATCCATCACCACCCTCTGCTCAGGACAGACACTTGGGTTAGTCCTCACCACCAAAAGCCAGAAATTTGGTGGGACAAAGGAGGTCTCAATGCTTCTCATTTGGGTGGAGGTACCTGACCGTATTGGCAAGGCGGGGAACTGTGCCTTTGAAGAGGCTCCTCACAAGAACCAAAAGGCTCTGGTGGCCAGGCTGAGATAATGTTCGCATTACAAGATGCTGGACAGTGAAGATACAGCCACCCTGTCATATGTTCTGGCTACATGGCTGTCATATGTTCTGGCTACATGGCACCACTAAGCAAAGGTCTTCTGGAGGACTCCACTAGGCTGATACAGCTCTAGATGCATTTCAGGGAGAGTTTCCCTTCAAATCGAATGGGAAATGCAGTGGTAGATGTGCCTTTGGTGGTATTTTTTAGCCAGATGAGCTCTAGGTTGACTTCTAGACAGGACGGGGTCCATGGTAAACATTAGAGATAACGTGAGCATGTGATCAGAGCTTGTTTTCTTGCACCTGTAGCTGTTTCCAGCATGAAGCACCTGCTGTCTGGCAAGATCCATGAATCCAGGGAGCAGGGAAGGGAGAAACACCACGCACAGAGACACCTTTCCATCTGCTCATCTTCAGCGGCAGGCAGGAACAGTTGGAAGAGAGCAACATTTTCGGCTGAGAAGATGACAAATTGTTGTGTAGGACATCACACAAATGCACAGCCAACTCCTCTGCGCTCCGTCTGACCTCAACAAACACCAAGGGGAAACCATCAGCATCGCAATGGAGAAGACGAAAGGCCATGGCTCAAAGCACTGCAGCCCCTAAATGAGTCAAGATATCCCAGCAGGTGGATGAAATCAGCCCAGGGATGGCAAAAAGAGGGTTAAAGATGCAATTCCCTGCAAGCCGTCTGCCATCGTGTTACAGGACTTCCTAGGTATTTACAAAGCTGGCGTTTTCTGTTGCCTCGGAGGGATCTGTTTGGCTCCAAGCGTGGAGCCTGCAATTAATACATCTCCTTTTATTCCGTGAATGTGGATCCATCCTCTAACTTCGGAGGCTGTTTCTAGCAACAGTGTCTGCATTTAAAAAGAAAAAAAAAAAAAGATCATTAAGGTTTAAAGTGTGGGAAAACGGGGACCCAAATGACCAAGGGCCAGGTGTAATTAGCCCACTGATTAGTATCTTTGGTGAAGGGGGTTTAAGGATGGTCAGGTCTCCCCAGCATCAAGCAGTGCATTGCTAGAAGGAGGCAGCTGGGAAGAGAGGCAGGTAAGTTTTTTCCCCTTCATGAAGCTATTATTGGAGGCAAATTATTATTTGCCTCAGATGCCGAAAAATATAATGCTCTGGGATTTGGAAAACTTTTATTTTTTAAAACAAAGTGAGCACTTTGAACTAACACGGCTCTTTCGGCATGAAGCAAGTCAGAGCTTGCATGGATTTTGTCTCAGTTCAATCCTAAAGCCCTATTTCAGTTTAATTTTAGTCTGTTGCGGATTGTTTTAGGCCTTCCCGTCACTTTGGAGGTGTTAAATCCGAGCTTTTGTTAACCTTGGCTTTGCTGCAGCCACGTCCCGGGTGCAGGTGATGGAGGGAAGGGAAGGCAGCAGAGCTGCCTCGCTAATTAAGCACAACACCTCGCCATGCTCAGGCACTGCACAGACGGCCTCGACTTCTCACACGACTGAAAATATCCCAGCGGCAGCAGCTGCGGTGCTCGTTTTAGCTCCAGGCGTGCCTCCAGCCCACGGGGGTCCGCGGCTTCTCCACGATGTCGGCGGAGGCTGCCTCTTGCAGGCAGAGCAACGGGGAAGCAGGCTGGGTGCTCCCCTGCTGGGTGCTAAGAGCAGGGCTGGGAGCACCATGTGATCACAGATCCCTTTTTTTATTATTATTTATTTCTTTTGCCAGGTTCCTAAGGAAACAAGGGTTGTGTCTGTGCCTACCGCTCCCCTCCTGCTCACCCCTCTCCTCTGCTTTTATCTTTGCAAGCTGTTGACCAGTTTCAATGGAGAGGAGTGAAAATATTCTGGCTGGGAGCAAAGGAGATGCTCTTTCGGAGACGAGAGCCCTTCCAGGCACCACCTCTCACAGGAGATGGTCATGACAAGCTGGACTCCAGCTTGCGAAGAGCATTCATGTTTCTCATGTTCTCCAGGGGCAGATGTACATTTTCCTCCTCGAAAGCCTCCCTAGTAGTCTTACAATCATAGAATAGTTTGGGTTGGAAGGGACCTTTAAAGGTCACCTCGTCCAACCCCCCTGCCATGAGCAGGGACATCTTCAACTAGATCAGGTTGCTCAGAGCCCCGTCCAACCTGACCTTGAAGGTTTCCAGGGATGGGACATCTCCAACCTCTCTGGGCAACCTGTGCCAGTGTTTCACCACCCTCATCGTAAAACATTTCTTCCTTATAGCTAGTCTGAATCGACCTTCTTTTAGTTTAAAACCCTTACCCCTTGTCCTATTGCTACAGGCCCTACTAAAAAGTCTGTCCCCACCTTTCTTATAAGCTCCCTTTAAGTACTGAAAGGCTGCAATAAGGTCTCCCCGGAGTCACCCTTCCTCTGCATCGACAGGTACCATGCGTCCCCAGCCCGTGTGTCACCAAGGAGGGAGGGGTGGCCACAGGGGCTTTTTTTCACTGTTGTTTGCAAAGGGTTTGGAGATCCCAAAGCTTCAGATGTGTGAGTCATTCCCAGCGCCTAACCCGCCCATGTCATTTTATAAGCCCTTCCTTGGGAGTCTTTCCGGCTGTTTGGCTTTTAGCTACCGATCCGACGCACCCAGACATGTGCTTTGCAATCTGCGGGAGGAAATGCTTTCTCAGATCCTCCCGGGTTTGCCCTGAACTCCTCAAGAAACCGGGAAAGGGATAAAACAGAGTGTTTCCTGCCGACGGAGGGGATTTGACCTGGCACTAAACTCATCGCCCGCAGAACAGTCGCTGGAGAGAAAAGAAAGGATGGAGAGGAAACGCACAAGTCCTTTTCTATTCCATATGCCTGAGCTCCCAATGATGAAATCCAGTGCCAATGAGTTATACAAATGCTTATGCAATTAGAAGGAGCTACAGTCAGTCCTTCTGCAGCCAAAAATAGCTCTGTGCACCAGCAAAGGGCCTGCCTGCCTTCACATCTCGTTAGGAAGAGAAAACACTCAGGGCTGGTGAGTGGGAGAAGCTTCAGACAGAACAAAATATTCCTGTCTGCTAACGCTGGAGGGCAATGCAATACATGGACGAAACAAGCAGCCAGCCCCACGCGTTCCCCCTCCTGAAAATCCTCTGCCTGAGCGTCGTGTTCCCCTCTGGGGACACAGGAGGAACATCTCTGGGTATGCAGATACCCCACGGGTATCTGCATCCAAAAGGGTGTCTTGTAATCGTGCCGGTCGGCGTGAGCATGGTCCCAGGAGCTCTAGGATGGTGATCTCTCCATATCAGTATATGGGATTTGTCGCCAAAAAAAAAGGGGAGTGCTCTGGTCCCCGTAGGCAGGCGCCGGAGACAGTCCCCAGCCCAAAGTGTGGCACTCATGCCCCTCGCAGCCAGGGCAGATAAACCCAGCTCCCTTGGGCTCCCTCCAGACCACTGCACATTGCTCTTGCAGAGAGCCTTTAATAGCATTTTTTCTCATCCTGCTCCCCAACCTTTTCCTCCACAATCTGTCCAGGAGGAGATGGTTTCCTGCTGCCAGCCCCCAGCCCCTCCGACAGTGGGGGGAAAGCCGTCCCCTTCCCCGCTCCAAACAGATCAACAGACTGAAGAGGAGGGAGGGGAGGAGAAAAAGGGTTTCTCTCTGCTTTGAGCTGAGATTTTGGTGTCTGGCAAGGGAGCGTGCAGACCACGGTGGTGTTGCTGAAGGCTGAGTGCTGGCCCCACCACCAGCGACAAAAATCCCACACCACGTTTGCAAAGCATCTCCCTCTCCTGGCACGTAGCACTCCTTTCCAGCCTCACATCCCTCCGCTGAGGAGATAACGCTCACCGGGATAAGTGCGGCCGTGCACCCTCCTCTGAGCAACTCCGCCTGGCTCCCGGCACACTCAGGAGAGCTCTGACTGCCACCGTTCCCTCCCGGAGGCTTCTTGACCACGTTGACTCCTAAGTCCTAGTGCATATTTCTCAAGTCTTTCCTTGCATCCATGCCATGTAGAGATTTTTATAGGAAAACTAAGAACTCAGGGAAGGAGGGAGGAGCTCAGAAGAGGTGTATTTGTGCATTGTCTTCACCCAGCCGTCCACACCTGACCCTTGCAGATCATCCAATAAAGGTTTCTAAACCATGGCATAAAGAGCATATATTCCCTGCAGCGTACACCTAAGCCTTGAGGAGTTAAATTGATTCATTATTTGAATAAGAAACATACAGAAAGATAGCTATGGTGCGAGAAGCTGGCATTTAACCCTTTTTTCTTTTCATTTTCTCCTTACTAGCTGTGACCCTGTCGTGGTTTAACCCCAGCCAGCAACTCAGCACCACGCAGCCGCTTCCCCCTCCCCCTCCCAGTGGGGTGAGGAGGAGGAAAGGAAAGAAAAAAAGTAAAACTCGTGGGTTGAGATAAGAACAGTTTAATAACTAAAGTAAAATATAATACTAACAATGGTAATAATTAAATATAATAATAATAGTAGTGAAAAGGAATATAACAAAAAAAAGGAAGGGGGGGAAAAGAAAAAAACCAGTGATGCACAGTGCAATTGCTCACCACCTGCTGACCGATGCCCAGTTAGTTCCCGAGCCGCGATCCACACCTCCCGGCCAACTGCCCCCAGTTCATATACTGGGCATGACGTTCCATGGGATGGAATACCCCTTTGGCTAGTTCAGGTCAGCTGCCCTGGCCATGCTCCCTCCCAGCTCCTTGCACACCTGCTTGCTGGCAGAGCATGGGGAACTGAAAAGTCCTTGGCTTAAGATAAGCGCTACTTAGCAACAACTAAACCATCAGCGTGTTATCAGCATCATTCTCACACTAAATCCAAAACCCAGCACTGTACCAGCTACTAAGAAGAGAGTTAACTCTGTCCCAGCTGAAACCAGGACAGACCCAGCATCTCTCTGCAGAGCTTGGTGATGGCCAGTTTGTGGTCATGTTTTTTAAATGAAACACAAATCCATCCCCGAACTCCATTTCTAAGCGTTAAAGATGGGGCCAGCAGCTGATTTAACCAAAGTGCCCTAAGCAGATTTGGGCTTCAACAATTTTGTGATCTCACCATTAAAATTTCAACTCGTTACAGCACTCTCTATCAGTGGGGAGATAGTGCGAGGTGATTTATGGTTGGCATCAGCCCACTATAACCTTATGTGCGTGTGGCTGCATGTGACAAGAAACGTCACAGGAACAGGAGCTGGTGACCTTCCTTGAGTTTGAAGCATAGTGCTCTTCTGGCACGGTGTATAGAAATACCAAGGAGACTTTCTGAACAGGGGAAGCAAAGCAAGGCTCAAGGTAACTGCAAACTGCACTATGCTGCCGTATCGTATCCCGCTCCCTGTCATCTCTTGCTGTTGGGTGTTGCTTTCCAACAGCAGCAAGGGAGGGGATGAATCTTTCACGCACGGTCTGAAAAACTGTGTTCCTCCAATGACATGTTCTCACTTCTCTCCCAAACATACTGTTGTTCCGCATCTGGGACACGGGGCAGGAGGCTGGTGCTCAGCCAAATTATCTGGGGAGCACCAAGTGAGGTTTGAATGACGGTCCTGAAAGTCTCCCCTAAGCATCTACACTCCCAAGTGGGAGAGGGTTGGAAAAGGGACCACTCCCAGCAATCAGACCTGAGGGAGGTGCATCTACCAGCTTCCTTCTCAAGCTGTTGGGATAACAAGAGATAGCCCAGTTGGATGGGAAATGTTGCCATGGGACAGCACTGAGCGTAGCTCTAACACCGTGCTGGTCTTTGGGCAGAAGGGGATGGGGAAGTTTTGAAAGCTGGACTCTGTACAGCGCTATGGGATGTCCTTGGTCATGGCAGTGATCTACAGGTTAGATCCATTATAGCCGACAAAGAAGAGCAAATGTTCCTGGGGTGCAAATCATCTCCTTCTAAAGTCAATGTCAAAATGAGGTGAGTCACCTCCCAGAACTGGCTGTCTCTCTGCACTGACTAACAGGGCAGACCTGGATGACCAGCTAAAATGTTGATATTTAGATATTTAGTTTAGATATTTAAAATCAGGTGAGGCAAGCCTCCCCCTTGTAACTAAGCTGGATCAGCGCTCTCCAGCCAAAGCAGTGAAAGCGTCTGGGTTCTGGAGGGCACCAAGTGTTTCTTTTCAGAGGGAAAGTTTGATATTTACTCTGGGAGTACCAGGGGGATTAGCTTGAATTTACAGTAGTCTTCAAAAAGGGATTTGGAGACACCCACCCTCTGTGCTGGCCAGGGCATGAATAGCAGCTTCAAGGAGAAGGGAAGCAGAAGCACCATCTGGGCTTGGCAGAGATGCTCCTGAGATCTGTGTTCTTGGCAAATCCCAGCACCGCTGAGGCCTTCCAGGATAAAGTGGCAACAGACCAAACATACCGACTCAGCTGCACTTGGCCCAGGGTGTGGAGAGGGGTGGAAGGGGGCCAGAAACGCTCTGGGAGTCCATGGAAGTCACCGGAGATCTTAAATCCTTCCTGGCAGCAGTGCTGCTGCCAGAGAGGGAGGCGGATGGCTGCGAGTCCCAGAAATGCCACGGTGGCAGGAAGATGTCTAGGTGGTACACGCCATTCTTGAACAAGTTTGTAAAACAAGGCTGGCTGGTGGAAAGACAAGTGGTCAGCAAACAGGTCTTCTTCTGGTGGTCCATCACAGATTGGGAAATATCCCATGGACACACCTGCATCCACAGAGCACAGGTTGAAAACCACTGATGAAAAGAAACGGCCACAGCAAGGCTCGTAGATGGCAACTGGCCCTGGATGTGCAATCCTAGCTGGAAAACCCACCTTGCCCACCTGTGTCCCACCTGCCAGCCTCCCAGATACCTGAGGGCATCTCAGGTGGCTCCTGGCACAATGGTCAGGCCACCAAATCACGCCCCTGCGCTGTGGACACGGTGGTGTGGGTGTCTCAAGGTCAGCAAGGCCCCACACTGGTGATGGTAGTGGTGACGCTAAAATAAATCACCCTGTCCCCAGATACTACACCAAAGAGGGACAAATAAGATTCCTGGGATTTTATGGCACAGTCCAAGGGCGGTCACTTGGTGCAACATTTCACATCTCAGTTTGTCTGGGAATAAAACAGAGGCTCCAAACTCTGCATCTGGGAGCGTGTTTACTATTTGGAAGCAGTAGGTGTTGCACGCAGCAGCATCCAGCCAGCCTGCCAGTGAATTTGTGTCGAAGTTTTGCTGGTGGAAAAAACATATTGTTGTAGATAATGTTCTCGCTGACAAGCCAGATGCCAAAACATGGCAGGATAATGTCACTGAAAGCCTCAGCTGCTATAAAAGGGAAGTGAAGAGACGATTGTTCCTTTGTTAGACATCAAAATTTGATGGCATATCACTGTGACTGAAAGGCTCATGAATGCTCAAAATAAAGCAGGGCTAAAAGTTCCCCAGGATATCAGCTGGGGAGTTTCATGGGAGAGGCTGACCACTTTTGGTCTCTCTCATGTGCATGCTCACAGCCAGGAGATGTGCAGGGTTGTTGTGAGCTCCACACACCTCTGGCAAGAGCTGATCTACCACAGACAAGTCCAGACAAGGTTGCTCAGGATCAGGGTTTCTTTCCCCTCCGATTGCTCCGTGCAAAGTATTGCAGGCAGAGCCTGGTTAGCAGGAGCTGTATTGGGTCAAATACCCACCCCGTTCCTGTTACCCTGAGCACGCGAACGTAAGAGTGCCTGCACTACGCTAGAGCAAAGGTCTGTCTAAACCCATGTCTGATAGCGGCCCAGGGTGGGTGGCTTCAGGGCAACGTAAGATCTGCAAAGGTCTGGGGCAGTGGCAAGCAGCCCTGTCTTCGCCAGGACACACCACTGTGGTCGTTCGCTGGAGTCACCGTGGGAGAGCTCGCTCAGCCCGTTTCTTGTCCTGTCCTCTGGGCTACTGAATAGCCCTGAGGAAAGGTGGTGAGTAGCTTTGCTCATAGGGCTTCACAGCCTAATGGCTAGGGCTTTCTCCAAAAAGTCAAGGTCTGAACCCATCATGCCCTTGCCCACCAGGCCAAGAACTGTAAGAACTGGTGTGTTATGCAGAAAGTATTCATCTCCTCTCTTTAGGCATTTGAAAGCCAGACCACATTCAGCGCTGTTGGCTATAGTCAAAGAAGAGTTGGTACTTCTAAAATGTGCTTTTTGCCTCTCAACCTGCATCCCTGTCTCCATGTGAGACAGAGACAGATGTTGCTTCTAGAAGATGAGTTGGACTTAGACACCAAGCTTTTAGATAGTTTAAGGAGCTGGATCCCATGCATGACTTGCCCACACCTCACCTCTGGCAGAGGAGGAGACCTGACCCATCTCTCCCGAGCCCTGTCTGTCCATCCTCCCTTCGCTGGTACCGGCAGCAGCAGGCTGGACATGACCACACGGTCCCCCAGCAATGGGAAGCAGGGTCACTCCTGGGGGAGGGATGCTCAGGTGACACTTTTATTTTTGACTAAGCCTTCTACAAAAGAGGCACATGCAACCGTGTCTGCGTAGTATTGAATCAATCTAAAAACGCTGCCAGTCCCTGGCAGCACCTGCCCCCTTGCAGCTATGCTTTGTCACACACACCCCAGTGCCCTCAGCATGCTCAAATTTCTGAGGATTAGGTGACACTGGTGAAATTCTGCTTGGCCGTGACCCTTCTGCAGCTGGAGTCTCCACCCAGCTCAAGGCTCCCATCAGCAGCTCAGTCAAAGGAGTCCCAAAGTTTGTTACACCTCCATGACCCTGGTCCTGCAGACAGAACTCCTGTGCCAAGAGCAGGAGAGAGCAGTGAATCATCAGTTGGATCACATCTTGCTGTCCTATGAAGGAAATGAGTATCCTGAAGAACATAAAAATGAGAGGGTTTGGGTTGTTTGGTTGTCGTTGTTGGTTTTTTTCCTGAACAAGTATCTTACTATTTAAGTTTGCTTTTATATGCAGACTCTTTTAACGAGGGCTTCATCAGAGAAGGTGTCGTGGTTTAACCCCAGTCAGCAACTCAGCACCACGCAGCCGTTTCCCCCTCCCCCCTCCCAGTGGGGTGAGGAGGAGGAAAGCAAAGGAAAAAAAAAGTAAAACTCGTGGGTTGAGATAAGAACAGTTTAATAACTAAAGTAAAATATAATACTAACAATAGTAATAATGAAATATAATAATAATAGTAATGAAAAGGAATGCAACAAAAAGGGGGGGGGAAGGAAAAAAAAAACAAAACAGTGATGCACAATGCAATTGCTCACCACCCGCTGACCGATGCTCAGTTAGTTCCCGAACCGCGATCCGCGCCTCCCGGCCAGCTCCCCCCAGTTTCTATACTGGGCATGACGTTCCATGGTATGGAATAGCCCTTTGGCTAGTTCGGGTCAGCTGCCCCGGCCATGCTCCCTCCCAGCTTCTTGCACACCTGCTTGCTGGCAGAGCACGGGAAACTGGAAAGTCCTTGGCTTAAGATAAGCGCTACTTAGCAACAACTAAACCATCAGCGTGTTATCAACATCATTCTCACACTAAATCCAAAACCCAGCACTGTACCGGCTACTAAAAAGAAAGTTAACTCTGTCCCAGCCGAAACCAAGACAGAAGGTCTCCCGACTGCTTTGGGCATTGGCTAACAAACACGAGTGCCTGTTTGCAAACCAAAACACAGAGGGTGCTGCAAGTCAGACGGGAAGTTACTGGGAATGGGGGAAATCGCCTGCCTGGTTTGGCAGAGCGAGCCCTTTGCTCTGTGCAAATTCAAAGGCTGGAAAAGCCCACGCCTGCTGCCCAAGTTTGCTGCACAGGGTCTGTTTGTTGTGCCACGCTGCTTCTAGATTGATGTCTGAACATACTGGACAGATGATGCTGGAAGGATAATACTGGACAGATGGACATAAAACACAGCTGAATCTTGCCCAAAACAACAGGCAGAAACAGCTCCCATGAATTACAGGTAGAGACCTGTAAATCATGCCCACAGAGGGGCTCAGGTTAGGTCAACACCAAGGACCAGGGGTTGCATCTCACACTGGGAGGGGTGCCCAATTCCCCATCATTTTCTGCCCAGACCAATGTGCCAAACATCAGTGTTAGCTCTGCCGTGAAAAACGCGACCCGAGGGTACCATCCAGAGCAATCATCATCCTCTTTACGAGTCACAAGGACAAGTAGCGACTGTTCAGATTGCTTTTGAACTTTGCTGGTATCATTTATCTACATTCAATGCTCCAAGCCCCATCTGTCTCGCAAAGATATTCTCCTGACATTAGCCCTGCGTGGCAGTTCTTTATCAACTTCATTGTGTCTTTTAACACAAAGGCAACCTGCCATGACTCTTCCAGGAGGCTTTGTAGCAAAAGAAAATGAAAATGCTCCTGCTCTTAATGCTTTACCTACTTCAGGAGTGATTTATGGCTGTTGTTGAATGCACGCATCGTTCGCAGAGATAAATCTCAGTTACGTGTGGCTCATCTCCTGAACACCTTTTAAGTAAAGGAGGAAAAAAATCCAAACATAAAACTAGAATAGAGATCAGCACAGAATGAGAGGGGGTTCTCTGGGTAACCCATCCTCTGCAGGATCTCAAGACCTGCGTGAGAACCTGTAGCTGCCATCTCCCCATTTTACAGATGAGCAAGCAGAGGGAGGGAGAGGTGAAATGCTGTTCCCACTTGCTTATGAAGGGGTTAACTGGTTAAAAAAAAAAAAAAAAGACTAAAAGTGCCATAATAATAATGCTTGCCCTCACGTTTTCACAGTATTGGAGATTTCTTCACTATGTAAAACAAAAAGCAATAGGACTGTACACTGGGTACAAGTTTCAGCTCTAGCTCCCCCATCTTCCCAAGCCCACCTGAGCAATTTCCACCAGATCACACATTTATAGCAAAGCAAGTCTCACTTTATCCAGCACTGGCTCCTCTGTGCACACCAGAAAGCCTCCCACAATGACAAACAGCTCTTTTGGCCAATACAGCTCCAACTGGTGCTTCCAGGACTTTTATTGCTGGTGTAACTGCATGTACCCTGGCTCCTCGCTGTGCTGCCACCATGGCAAATACAAGTTTGGATGCCCAGAGCCGCACCAGATCTGAGCGTGCTGACTGCATCTGCCCAGAAAAGACGGAGCGCAGCAGCCAGCCCGAAGCACGCTGTGCACGCAGAACAAAACCCACGCGGAGACGGAGGGAGGACAAGCTGTGGGGCTGGAGGCTCCTCAACCTTGATCTGGTCTCTCCCACGCTCCTCCTCAGCCATGTGCCTGGGAGCACCGTGCTGGGCCCCAGGACCTGCAGGAGGCATCAGCAGCCCCACATCCCCATTAATGGCTAAAGCAGTTAGTCAAACCATAAAGAAGTGGGTCTGACACAACTGAGAGCATCTGCAAATCCCTTTTGCTCCGGGCCGGATGCCTGGGAGCAGCACTGATATGAACCTCGCATCCTTAATTTTGTGCTAAGGCACATTTCGGTGCTGATCAGAAAGCAAAGTGGGGAGCGGAGCTGGAACACAAAGCAGTGTTTAGTACTTTTGTTCCTAAAATGATCTGCTCTTTTTGAACAACTCGCAAAGAGACAGCCCCCATAACCTTCTCTGAACACTTTTTACGTGAAAGCCCTAAAAAGCAGGTAGATCATTTTCTCTGTTTCACAATGAAGAACAGCAGTTTATTCTTCAGCTGTCGCTTTTTATCACTTCCTCTTAGGGGGTTTTAGACATCTTTTCCAGGAAATAAATCTGGGAATGCTCTTAATAACCCGCACGCTTGATTAGCGGTTATTACGCTGAGCTGGGAAGGTGACACCCTGCTACATCCTCACTCTGCGTCGGGGGACTAAGAGGAGAAGTGATTGATGCAAGGCCATCCCGGCTGGCTCCAGAGGGAGCAGGATGCAAGGCCAGGTCTTTGGAGGCTGTGAGGATGGTTTAATTACAGACTCTGCTCTTCTCCGAGGACATACCCCTGCTTCCCAGGTACTCCCTGCAGTGCCAGCCACAAAAGCTGCCCTTAGCGTTCAAGCCCAGCCATGCAGATGTCCTCCTTTGCTACCAAAGTGGGACTGCAAATATTTTGGCTGCTGACTCTATCGGCACACATCCTTTCATCCCACGTGCCTCCGTCTCAGCATCACTATCCACCTCCACCCAAGCGCCATCCCGATTCCCTCCCCTGCTCCTCCGTCACATAGAATCATAGAATCATTTAGGTTGGAAAGGACCCTTGAGATCATCGAGTCCAACTGCAAACCTAACACTGCCAAGTCCACCCCTAAACCATGTCCCTGAGCGCCACATCTACACGTCTTTTAAATATCTCCAGGGATGGTGACTCCACCACTCCCCTGGGCAGCCTGTTCCAGCGCTTGACAACCCTTTCGGTGAAGAAATTTTTCCTGATATCCAATCTAAACCTCCCCTGGCGCAACTTGAGGCCGTTTCCTCTCGTCCTCTCATGCAACTCACTGCTGCATGGTCTCCATCCCGGATTGCATCAGGGAAAGTGATCCAAGACCTTCCTCCTGCAAGAAGCCCTCCTTCCCCAAGAGATGTCACCAGGCTTGATGGCAGCCTTCCCCATGCCCCCAGACCCAGCTCCCCTCTTATATCTCTTACCATCCTCTTAGCACCTCTTCCTCCTCTGCTCTCCTCTTTTGGGAACCCTCCATTCATGCCCTTGGGTGGCCCTTGGTCAGGCAGCAGTCAGCACCAATCAGCCACAAACCCAAATGAAGCTTGCCAAGGCTGGTGGGCACCTGGGGACCTTCTGGCTATGCGTTATCCCCACTCAGCTCAAGCAGCCTGGATAAATACCGCAGCCAGGCTGAGCACCAACCTGGAGAGGGGCAGATGGAGGTCCAGGAGGGGCAGAGAGTGAGAAACATTGATTCCTGCCCCATCCAGCTCTGATTTTTAGATCGTCTTCTTGGTGTGGCCTTCAGCACACCTCGCTCCTCGCCCACACAGCCCAGAAGATAAAAGCAAATCAGCCAGATCATACCGAAAAGCAATCCTCTGCTTTCAGCGCTGATAAATTAAAAGCTCCTTGGCCTCTGAGTGAAAGGAAGTTTTCCCACACAATAGCTCAGATCCCATTAAAGCAATGACAAGCAACCACTTTGTGCTTCACTTAAAATTTAGCCGGGGGGGAAAATATTACTTCGGATGGCAAGAAGAGATTGCTTATAATTGAAACTCTTTCTGCGCTGAGCTGCTGTTGACGCTTAGTTTTCAATTAACAGTTCCACAGGTTTTAGTTCAGTTCTGTGAGGCAAGGCTGTAAAGTGAGAAAAAAAAAAAAAATTAAATCAAATCAAATCAGAACTTCTGGCTAATCTTTGAGAAATTCAAAGGGATTTAAATGCAAGTCTGCCTGTTTGTTTCCCTTTGTATCCTTGACTCAGTGGTCTCCTTGCCATTTCCAAGCCCCACAACGTTACCTTCACAAACCATTGAAGGATTGAGGTTGGGAGGGACCTCTGAGGTCTCTAGCCCAATGCCTTGCTCAGAGCAGGGACAACTTGAAAGTCAGAGCTGGTTGCTCAGAGCCTTGTCCAGGTCAGATGAACATCTCCAGCAGTGGTGGTTGCACAGCCTCGGTGGGAGGTTTGGGACATTGGGGTTTGCCTGCAGCTGGGGTGCGCCCACCCCAGGCGTGGGAGGCACGGCCACGCATCCATACAGCACGGCAGCCTGGGACAGGGTGGGAAGAATACATCTCTGACAACAGAGAAAGGGCTGAATCAGGTAAAATCACTACAGACATGGGTTTAATGGTGTTGCACTAAAAATACTGTTTTATGGGCAAAGAGGAAGCACTCCTTACATGTATATGTATAAAGCCAAGAATTTATTGTTGGTATAACTGAAATCACAACAGTCCATCATTACTAGTCCATATCTAATACAGAAAAAATACATGCACTTAGTTTCCACCCCTTTTCTTGGGGTTCTGCTCACCCTTCCCTGCCCCTCTGGGTCCTGGGTGGTTTCACTCTGGTGTTGGGGTTGTGATAGTGGTTCAGCCGTGTTTGGAGTCCTTCGCCAGGAGGAACACGATGTTCATGTTATTGGTTTCTTCTTCCTTGCTCTAGGATCCACATGAGGTGATTTTTGCACGCTCGCTAACATGCTTTTACACAAGCTTATGGGCTGTTTTGGGATGAGGACACAGCTTCAGGAGAGTTTTGAAAGCCTCAGAGCCCTAGCTGAGCTCATCTGGTCAGAGACGTTGGGTCTGTGCCTCGTCTCAAGGACCGATGGCATGATAGGAAGGTAAAAATATAAGATAAATTTTTCACCATGCACAAAGAGGTTTTGCAAGGAGGATATGCACAGCTCAGGCATTCAAGGCAGTTAGTTATTGGCTCTTACCCAGTGCAGACTAAGGCCTTTCAAACTCGCCACCCGCAACGAGACACACCAGGCTCTGCTAGCTCTGCTGGCATCAGCCGGGTGGTGGCCTGAGCTCCTGGAAATCCACCCTCAATGTTGCTGAGCTGTCACCTTCCAATTCTCTGCTTTTTTCCTTAGTATTTTATACCTTTTTGCACGATTTCCCCCCCCGACTCCTCAAGCTGCTATCAACAACTCAGTGATCATGCTTCTGTGCTTGACTTCTAAACCAACAGTTTGGCTGGAGAGAAATTCCCTTCCTTGAAAGGTTTTATTCACCCCCGTCCATCACAACATGCCAGTTTGAACCATAACGTTGATAGTGTCCTAAAAAGCATGTTTTAGGTTTTCAGTTGAGCAACAAAACCTTTGTGGAGCTGATATAGGAACAGATATAGAGACTGAGACTTAGAAATAGAGATTCAATGGATTTCCTCCAAGATGTCCCCATGAAAAACCACCAACGTACAAATGCGCTTGTACCCACCACAGTCCTGTGGGTCATGTCCAGCCCTGGGCACCCCAGTATGGCAAACCCCATGGTTCCCAGTCCCTGACTCGAGGACTCTGTCCTTTTCCAGCCACCTCTGTGATGAGCTTGGACGTTATATGCCAGACCCAGGGCAATGCCAGGGAGCAAGCAGGTGGAGCTGGCTTTGCCCCCATGCAGGCAGTGTGCAAGACCGGTCTCACCTTGAAACCACCAACCACTCAGTAAGCGAGTTGCTTAGCTTTGCTGTCATCTCCCCATCTTCGTTCTCAAAAACGATCAAAAAATAATAATAAAAAAAAAATCAAAGCCATTTTCTGGGAGTTTCTTCCAGCATTCTTACACATGAAAAAAATATCCCTTCACCCACCAGCATGGCCAGGGAGGTCACTTCAAGTGTAACCCGTTGGCATTGCTCCAGCCAAGAGCAGGAGGTCGGCTGGAGCACGTTTGCTCCCAGCAAGCCCCGCCACGGGAAACCCAGATGGAGAGGAGCAGCCCCTGCAAAGCCAAGCCCTTAAACTCCAGCTCGTGGCAGAGGGTGGTCCAAGCTGCAGTCGGCAAGTCTTCCCAAAGACATTAATCTTCTCATTATGGCCTGATTTAAGCACTAGAGCTTTTATTGTCTTCGGTCCCTAGAGGTCAATAGAAGGAACGGCCTGATTGTTGGGCAATTTGTTTGACTCAATGTAATAACATATAAATGGGCCGTGAAGACAAAACAAGATGCTCCACGCTTAAGTCTATCTGTAGGCTGCTTTTGTCCTTTGTTTTTTTTATCCCTGGTGATAAAAGCGTAACTCTCCCAGGTCCTTCAAACTATTTGCTCTAATATATTAGCCGCCAGACCAGAGATAAGTGCAGCTCCATCTCCTAAATTTTGTGTGGGTTGTTCTTTATTATTTCGGTGAGGCTTTTTGGGAGGGGTGAAAAAGGGAAAAGTTGATTTTATTCGTGGACTTTTCCTTCCCTTTAGTGAAAAAGGATGATTTAGAGATTGTGCTAGTGAGGCTTATCTACCATAGGCAGTTACACAGGCTTAAAACTGGCCTTGCTCTTGATCCAGATAAATTGCCTACCCTACTGCACATCTGGGTGGCATTTCAGCCCTCTGGCAATCAGATGCCTGGATCCTGTTACCAGCCCTGCCAGCGACCCACCCCATGCCCCTGAGAAGGTCACCCGGGCTTAGATTTGGGTGGGCAAACTCGCCGTTGAGCCATGTCTTAGTTTGTGAGCAATTTGACACAAGGGAAGAGGACTGATCCACTTGAAAAGCCACTGTCATGCTTATCTGCATAGCAGCACCGTTATGAGTCATTAAAATTGACTTGGTGAATTAATTCTTCTAATGATTTAATGGAGAGAAAGAAGCCTGTTATTGAAGTGCTCGGTGGGCTGCAGGGAGATCAGTTTGTGGATGTGCACGGATGAGTCCCCTGGCACCGCTCAGCTACACCTGCAGGCTGAGGGGATCTCCCTTACTCGAAGGGTTTTGGGAGGAGAAAAGCACTGAAGAGCATGAGATCAGGTCCTCCGGCAGGAAGGATCTGGATGGACCCCAGGGAAACGTGCCTCCACCTGCTGCATGGATCAGAACTGCAGAATAATTGAGGTGGGAAAGGGGCTTTAGACGTCTCCAGTTCAACTTTCTGATCAAAGATGGGCCATCATCTAACTTAGTAGATTGCCCTTGGCCATGTCCAGCAGAGTTTTGAATATCTCCAAGGATGGAGAATCCACAGCCTCTCTGATCCTCTTTTCCTATGTTTGACCACTCTCACAGTGAAAAATTTTCCCTTGCATGTCACTGGATTTGTTTGTCACCTCCTGTCCTTCCCTGTGCACCTCTCAGAAGAGTCCGGCTCCATCTTCTCTATAACCCTCCTTTAGTGGCTCTAGACACAACTTAGATCCACCTTCATCCCTGACATTTTCTCTGCGAGTTTGTCACCTCTCTTGAGCGTGCTTGCAGCCAGCAAGGGGATGTTGGCTGTGCTTTGAGACACAGATGTATTTCACATGTGCACTCCACCACTTAGATGACCTCGCAGGTCCCCGAGGACGAGGTGCCAGGCTGGTCTGCATGAGCTACAGGAACCTGGGGCATCTCCTTCTGGCTCTTCTGGGCTGAAGCTTTTTTGGCAACTGTCAAAACTAGCTCTGCAGCACACGGTGAGGTTATGAAAAGCTGGTATTTCGCATGTGTCTGGAAATTGGTTGCCTTCCAAGTAATCAAGTCCGGTCCACCTGATTTATTCTCTGGATCAGGATGTGAAGCAAGTAGAAAAAAAACCAAGAAGGGGGAAAAAAAGAGGGAAAGTAAGGGAGATGTGAATACCAGCGTGGAAAGCTATGATGTGTGGTGGCAAAATGTGTCTGCTCAGCTCTGATCTGGTCTTCCTTTTGAATTGGAATGGATAGGGATATCATTCACTGTGATATCCTAGTTTTGGTGTCCAGCGTGGGTGGGAGAAGATGTGCAAGATAAGACAACTCCAAAGCTAACAGCAAAATTTGGAAAGAATTTGAAAATTGCCATTAGAAATGGAGGTGGACTTGCAAGCCCTGGAGACAGGCTGTGGGGACAGGTGAGTAAGCGAGGTGAGGCATGGCCGTGTGGCATGGCCCGAAGTTCCTCCTGTGGGTCTTCCAGAGCTGTCCCTCCACGCGTCCTCGGCAGGACCAGACCACTGCTGCTCTGCTGCTCTCCAAGAGCGCGTCTGCACTTTCTCCTTCCCTGACTTTGCTTCTATTAAAAAAAAAAAAAAGAAAAAAATTCTGTTTTGCTGATTTTTTTTTTTTAACATGGCCTAACAAAACTCCAGATAATGACAAACAAGTGAGCAAGACTTCTGGCACAAGCAAATGAGATTTAATCTGTCAGCCCGTGGGCGGATGGAGCAGGATAGTGTTGGCTGTATTCTCTTAAGGTGGCTCCTTCCATCCCTGGAGCTGCTTAAAATAAAGCAGATGGGAACACAGAATTATCCTCAATGCTGAAATACAGTGCTGCATCCAGAAGGTGTTGCTTTTTGTGGAGTCTCTGATCTGACACACTATATCCACACCAGTCACTCGAGCACCGACTGGAAAGCGATTGCCCAGACACTTAAAGTGTCGATGCTGGAGCCAGTGAACCCGCTCCCCAGAGACGTTTGAGCTTGGTTTAGGGGGTTGAGAGGGTTGAAATGTAGGAAGGAGGCCAGCTGGACTTGAGGCCAAAGAACAAGCCCTGGTTAGTTTGCTGATAGATACAACCACAGTGCACAGACAGACCCAGGAAACACAGAAACACCTCACTTGACGTGGTTTGCACAAGGCTGTTTGGTGTGAGAGCTTCTAGCCCATGCTGGGGTCTAGCCAAGAGTTCATTTAAGGGACCTGGACCAAAATCAAGGAGCTGTTTAAGTCAACCCATGAGCCAGGAGGTGGCAGTGGCTGCTCTTCTCCAGGTTCTGTTGAATTTTTTTGCTTCCCTCAGATCCAGACTGTGTTGGGTAGATGAAGATCCAGCTTGGTTCACACCAAAGACCTGTTGTATTAAAGCAATGGGTGACACCAGGGTGGGAGGACGGATGTTTGTCCTCTCCCTACAGGCAAAGGAAAAGTTGGGAGAGGTTAAGTGACTTCCCCAGTGCCACACAGATAAGCAGTGGGAGAAATAGGGATGAACAGAGATCTCCCAACTCCATCCATGACAGGACCCTGAAAGGGGCTGGCTCTATCCATCAGCGAAGGGGCAGAAATAGCTGTGATGTCTTTTAACATGCTCCAGCACTCCCCCATGCTCTGCCCTGAGGCTTGGCTGTTGAAGGTGATGCCATGGTGAACGTTGGGACGTGCAAGATACGGTCCGAGCACCACGCGGTGACTGTCTGATCCCATGCAGAAGGCTGCTCCATCCCCAAGGAATACGTGGGGGGAGGAAAATGCATCCAGGGAGCAGGGACAGTCAGAGACCTGCAAGTGACCCTGAGGAGCAAGGGGGACCTTGGGCTTACCCAGGGTCCAGAAGAAGGACAAGCTGCTGCAGGGATGCTGCCTAGGACAGGACTGGCTTTGACACCAGGCTGAGGCTGGGGGTGAAACCCCTTCTGAGAAGGCAGAAAACAGGGGTGACGGCAACAAGTGTAGGACCACCAGCAGCCCCAAGGGAGCAGGAGGAAGGTGGAGGCCACAACCACAGAGCCTCGGGCTTTGGCTGGCCGCAGGCAGGCTCCATGGAGGACTTTGGCAGGAAAACGGCCAGTTTGGCCAGCAGAGACCAAGCCTTAACCAGGGACTGCGCGGGTGCTAACCAGCCAGGAGCACACAGGCTCTCGCAGCATCCTTTCACCCTTTATCAACCCTATTTTGCACATGAGGAAACTGAGGCACGGAGAGTTGAGACTGACTTCAGGCAAGCAGCAGCCGTCCGAGTTAGATGAGCCCCTTCTCTTATGCCTCTCAGCCTTCCTGCTTGCGTCCTTTAAAAATCTGGGGGTAGATTTAGAAAGGTTTTTAGGCACCTACAGATGAAAATAGGGTCCCACGGGCATTCTTATGCCTAATGGTGATTAAGCACCTTTTCAGCATCTGCCCTTCTATGTCCTGTCCTTGTGTTTCAGAAGGAGCAAGGAGGAGCAACCGGCTTCCCTTTCCCTTTCTCTTGCCTTTCACTGCTCTGTGCTTGGTCGGTGGGAGTCTGTACAGCTCCTAGGACCAGGGAGGAGACACTGCAAGACCTGCTGCAGGATGGAGATCATCAAACTGCTGCCTTGAGACCAGTTCAGTGGCTTCAAAAGGCAATGACCACAGGATGGCAGCAAAATCCGTCTCTGGGGAAGTCTCCCAAACCAGTTTTCCCAGTCCTTCTTGGCTGGGTACCACTGATGGCACCAGCAGACATAGGTACGGCGGCTGGCAGTGCCACAGCAAGGTGAGTGCGGAACCCAACCCAAGGCTGCAAAGGGACAGGGCTGAGGGGAGGTAAAATGGCCTTCTGATACTCGCCCGGCTGGGAATATGAGTCTGCTCTCAGCTCCACTGCTCAGGGTTATTTTTGCTTTTCTGTTGAAAGGCAAATCCTAAAAAAACCCCAATATAACTGCAAAAACACACCAGGATATTTCCATTTCTTTTTGGCTGAATCCCCCAGGATCAGATGTTTCCTGGGGATGGGGAAGAAGACGAATGGGAGGGCTGAAATATAAAAATGTTTGCAAAAGCCAGCGTTTTTTTTTTTTTTTTGCAAACACAAATATATACAAAGATGGCAGGGCGCGAGGTGAAGCTGTAAGATTTAGCTGCGGTGAGGCTGCAGCTTTCCGAGGGTGTCTCCCTCCAAGCGCTAACCTCTGCGGATGGGAGGAGAGCAGAAGACGACCACATCACACGCGGGGCAGGGAGAACAGGCTGTTCTGCTGAGAGATGCGGAGATCTCTGGCTAATGAGTTGGCCTCGTTTCCAGAAGGACTGCCAGGATGAAATGGGGTCTCTCCTCCACTTATTCATTTGAATTGGCTGGTTAAAACCTCTCCGTCTGTGTCATTTCTGTGATGAAAAAAAGTGAAACGGGAAGAAAAGGAATGCACTTCCATTTATCTCTCAGTAGGAATTTTGGCTGAATCCCATTAAAACCAAGGTAAATCAGGGCTTTTTATTAGGGCTTTCTAAACCAACATCTACCTGGTATCTTTTCCCTTGCTTCTCTCATTTCTAGAGCAGATAAAAATTGCAGAAGGAAGGAAAAGAAAAATAAAGGTGTGAGGTTTGTTTCTTTTTTTAAAAGTGGGACATTTGGGGAATATATATTTTTTTTTAAATAAAGTAAAACTTTCCTGATTGACTTTTTTCTCCCCCCTTTTTAACCCGCATAAACGTACTGACTCCACAGAGCTGTAATTGCTGAGTGCTTTATTTGATTCAGGGCATCTCCCAGAAATAGGGCGAGGCAAAGAGCCCTCCTTGAAGAGCTCCTGATCTGCTTTCAAACATAATGGAGACATGGGTGTCCAGAAAGGCAACGGGCATGAAAAGGAGGCAGATGCACGCTCATTACCTGCAATGAATAAATCCTACAGAGAGACAAGAAGCCTTTGCATGGGCCTCTCAGCAAAACCCATCCAGCAGCCCAGCATCTTGGACGAAGAGCAGAGCAAGCCCCAGGCTCCAAAGCAGAGATTCTCCACCCAACATCCACCTGGTCACTCCAGAAGATGATCTGTACCTGGCCACTCTGCTCAGCATCAGTTTGGGTTTAAACTTCCTTCCTGAGCTAATGCGTTCTGCTTTTCAAGGACCACATGGCTTTCCAAACTCTGATGCATCAACTCTGATGCATTGAAAGACGTCTCCAGAGTTTCACCGTGGCAATACCGATATGTTCTTCTCCAAGTTCTGCACAGCCAAGAACAAGTTTTAAACCAATCTGATGAGAACTGAAATGGAACAAAATGGAGCGAACAACGTGCTACGTTGTTGAAAGAAAATGAGGGAAGGTGAAAGCTGTTTGAAGTCTCCCTTGCATCAACACGTCCTTGGCTCCAGCAAAACTGCCTTTCCCAGAAGGAACAGTTCGGTCACCTCTGGTGATATTGTCTCCTCTGCGTACCATTTTCTGACCATTTCTGACTCTGCACTCTGCAGGGGACACTTCAGCCTCTACGGGGTTTTTTTTCCTATATCATCACCATAGGGCAACAGGGAAGCTATCATTACAGGCTGCAGGAGAGATTAGTAGTTTGGTAACCAGCAGTGGGGATTTAAAGACTGTTCTGAGCCCAAAGATCAACAGATCTGCGTTTCCGTGTTTCCTCCACCCTTTGCCTCCAGCTCAGAACAGGACCAAAGCTCCCTCTTCCTCCTTCCATCCATAGCAATTATTTAGCACCTCAGATCCATGTATCTGAGAGCACCCACGGAGGCGACACTTTCTCCCCACCCATCACAATTTCCAGAATGGAATGGTTTCAATATAATCGTCTTTACCAGAAGATTCAGCTTGAAAGCCACCCCACTGAGAGAGGATGGCTTCGCTGTATCACTTTGAGGGGTCAGCGCGCATACAAATCAAATTCCTGCATCTCCAATGTAAAGAGATCTCTTAGGACTGTAGGGTTAGGATTGAAGAGTTTAATAAGGGGAAAGAATTAAGCCTGCAATCACTTGGACTGATTTAAATTAGGTTTTTTTTCCTCTCGCTTTGATTAAAATAAGCCGATTTTCCTTTCCACCTGTGTTTCTTATGCAGGCAGAATTTCCATTAACTTCAGTCGATGCTTTTTTTAACTTCTTGAAGCTAAAACTTCATGGCATCCCTTCATCTGGTTGCCAGGAGTTTCCTTAGCACATTACCACTCTTGTGATATTAATTATAATATCTCCCTGCTTTATACACCAGTCACTTCTGTTATTAAATGGACCTCCTGTGTGCCTTTCTTCTATCTTATTAAAGAACACTGACCTTCGTTATTCATTACAGAATTATAATGAATATTCATTACAGAATAGTGATGATATTGGGCTTACAGTGTCCCTAGGAAGATTTAGGTCAGACATAAAGGAAACCCTTATTGTGACAGGGACAGTGATGAACTGGAAGAGTCTGGGGGTGGGAGAGGGCACGTGTCCCATCACTGGTGGCTTTCAAGCGCACAGCTAAATATCAGGGGTGCAGCAGGTAGAGCTGATGCTGATTTGGGGCAAATAGGTGGGATCCTAGACAGCCCTTGTACTTTTGCACACTTTTTATGGAAGGAGGAGTATTGGAAATCTTCCAAGCAACTTCTATCAGTAGCCATCCAATAAAAGGAACAGCACAATGTTTAACAGCGTAATTTTCAAGCTCAGAACTAATCATACAGTGATTAAATCAAAGAGAAGGCAATGTAACCTGGGCAGTCATCACTGGCCATCGATTTGCTCTTCCAGCCCCGCGTTAATGGCACAAAAGACACTATCTGTCCCCGCCACCATCGCCCTGATGTATTCATTAATCTCCATGCAATCCTCCAGCAGCTACACTGAGCTCAGCTTCTCCCTTTGCACCCAGGTTAGAGCTGGAATAACACCCAGCAATGGGATGGGAAGACTGAGGAGCAGGCTATGCTCTTGGGCATGGAGAAGGCTATGGGAGCCCCTGGGGCTCTGGCTGGGACGGCCACTTCCCTGCCTCCCATAGGTATCGACACCGTCCTCTTGACTTACAGCAGGCATTCCTTTAAATGGATTCAAAAGCAAAGATGCAAACCCAGGGAGGAAAGGTCCACTGAAGGCACTAAAGCAACCTCAGTCAGGAGAGTCCTAAGCTGCTGATTCCTAAACGCAGAAGAAAGATCTGCTGTTTCTTTTTCTCAAGGCATCTGGTTTTGGCCACCGTTAGAGGAAGGAGCTGTTGGCAAGAAAGGCAACACAGGCCAAATACGAGCTCTCGCACGGGTCTGACCTCAAGAGGGTTTGCAGTAGGAGCCCTCATTTGAGCTTCAACCGCACGATACGGTACTGACCTCCATCATGGGGGCCTCCCTCTCTCCCTGTCTGATCCAGCTGCCGTGAGTCAACCTCATTTGGGAACAAAGCTGGGAGGGGATAAAATCAAATGTGTTTTCTTCTTGTGTTTCCACTGAAAAAAATGAGTTTCGCATGGTTCCACTTCCAAGTGGTAAAATAAATGGTTGCTTGGTTTTGAAAAGTCTGGTAAAATGGAAGCAAACTCCCAGGACTAATATTCTGCATGAAAAAAAAGAAAAAAAAACCCAACAAAAAAACCAAACAGCCTCTGAAGTTGAAATATTGCCTTGAAATAAATGAGTAGTGCAGGAGTCTGAAAGCAAAATGAGCCCTGGATTCTGTGCCTTATTCTCAGAGAGCTTATTTTAACCACCAACCTGTCCAGGCAGTCCTCACCGCATCAAAGGATACTCAGAAACCATCGTTGCAGTGGAACATCCCCAACAAGTCTCTGTGCTCCCACCAGCAACGATGCATCCCTTCCCAAGGAGCATGGAGGGGAGAGTCGGATATGAACTGGGCAGCTTGAGCCCCTCTTATTTTAGACGGGAGCAAGGAAACTCAGAAGCTGTGACCTGAGCTTCTGCGGGAGCCCAGAGCCCCTCTCCCCGCCAACCAGGCTGTTCCTGCCCGCATCCCACCCCAGCCCCAACAGGACTTGCAGGGTGGGGAGCCGGGAGCCTGGCTGTCGGACAGATTCTTCCCGGGAGCGATATGAACCTGGGCAGGTACTCTCCCTATAAATACAAGAAGGGGGGTGTCTGCACCAGATTTTTTTCTTTTTTTAACAAAGCCGCGACAATTGTCTCTTGCTAAGGGTCTGATACCAGCCACGCTGACCATCTCTGACGTGCTCTGATAACACAGATCAGAGCAGGATCTCTACACCCGAACTGCTTAGCTGCTGGATCCCAAATGACAAAGGGGTCCTGCCGCTCTGTGTGAGGCATTTCTGTGCATGCCCAGAGGCAGATCTGACAGCCCTGAGGGACTAGGAAATCAAGATGAGGGGTCTGATGAGCTTCAGTGCCTGCTGGGTGGGATGGGTAGGGGTAGAGGAAGGAGAAGCGTGGACCATAGTTAAGATACAGACCTCTGCATTTCAGTCATGGGCTCTTTTTAATACCTTTTTTTCCCAGAGTTTGCTCAGAATGACTCCCCTCTTTCACCTTCACACACACATGGACTCACGCACCTCCCTATCCCATCAGGCCAGACTTTTCATTAACCATCTCCAGCACCAAGTGACCAGCTACAGCAGTGTCGTGGTTTAACCCCAGGCAGCAGCTAAGCACCACGCAGCCGCTCGCTCACTGCCCCCCCACCCCTGGGATGGGGGAGAGAATCAGGAAAAAAAAACTCGTGAGTTGAGATAAAGACAGTTTAATAGGACAGAAAGGAATGAAAAACAATGCTAATGATAATAATAATAATATGACAATAGCAATACTAAAAGAATTAAACTATACAAAGCAAGTGGTGCACAATGCAATTGCTCACCACTCGTTGACCGATGCCCAGTTAGTTCCCGAGCCGCGATCCCCCCTCCCAGTTAACTCCCCCCAGTTTATATACTGGGCATGATGTCATATGGTATGGAATAGCTCTTTGGCCAGTTTGGGTCAGCTGTCCTGATGGTGTCCCCTCCCAGCTTCTTGTGCCCCTCCAGCCTTCTTGCTGGCTGGGCACAAGAAGCTGAAAAATCCTTGACTCAGTATAAACGCTACTTAGCAACAACTGAAAACATCAGTGTGTTATCAACATTATTTTCCTACTAAATCCAAAACACAGCACTATACCAGCTACTAGGAAGAAAATTAACTCTGTCCTAGCCGAAACCAGGACAAGCAGGACAGTCCTCCCAGTGCTCAATACAAGCTTTGAGCTAACTTCAGTTCTCAAGCACTCCCTCCAACCCCACCACTTCTTGCAGGGCTTTTCACCTGCACGCCTTTCTAATTACACATGCAACATTTTCAGCTGCAGCACAGCTCCCTGCCTAATCTCCACCCTCCCTGGCCCTTCTGAGTGAGATAAGAGCAGCTGCACAGGCAGCAAAGCAAACAAAGCTAGTGGAGCTGTAGCCTGCAAACCTTGGTGGGGAGCGGGGAACGGCCCCACGGAGAGAGGTGATAGCAACTCTGCCACCACCGAGATGTGGTACAGATGCAGATGTGGTAGATTCAAGAAGCTAAGGCAAGGAGGAAGAAGCTAGGAAAGCAGCTGGGAAGGCTATGGGAGCCCCTCTTCAGGCATCAGTTATGGTATGTAACTCTATTTCCATTTTCATTTATCTTTTGGCATTTACCAGCACAACAGGCAACATCATTGTGCTCTTTGCCTTTGTGCTGGATGGCATTACTGATAAAGTCCTTCAGCCCTTAGACAGGATCATTGTCAACATGGCCCTGGTGAACCTCTTGCTCTGTTGCTACAAAGAGGTCCCAGCAGTCCTCTCCTTTGCCAGCACCAGTGTTTTTGGTGAGAGGGGGTACCGCATCGTCCTCTACACGTATCACATGCTGAGGCTGATCAGCATCTGGTCTGTGGAGAATCTAAGTTTCCTCCACTTGATAAAGATCCACAGACCTAACCATCCCTGGTCCAAGTTCATCTACAGGCACCAAGGGCAGTATGTGAACAGCATCCTTGCTGGCTGCTGGATCTTCAGCATCGTCTTCCAATTGCCCTACCTTCAGTACAACACAACAGCAGAGAGCATAAGTAATGAAACCATTGCATGCTTGGCTACCAGCACTCGCTTAAGTTCTCCAGGGAGTTTCACCATGAAGTTCACCACCTACGCATCCATCACCCTGGATCTCATCTTCATCATCCTTGTGATAGTCCTGAATGGATTCATCATTGACCTCCTCTGGAGGCAAAGGAGAAAGACAAGGGCTGCCTCCACCACAGGGAGCACCTGGAACAAGCACACGGCTCAGGCGACCAAAATCTTGCTCTCGCTGCTCTCCGTTTACGTTGTCTGCTGGCTCTCCAACAACATCACCTGGATTGCTCTTGTTTCAGGACTCCTTAAGCACAACTTTGAGAACAGCATCCTCAGAGGTTGCTACGGAGTGCTGTCCTGCATCGATTACTCATCCAGTTCCTATGTCATCGTGTTTGGCTACAAGAAAGTCAGACAATACCTCACTGAAGCCTGCTGGTGCCTGAGATGTGAGAAGCCTACCATTGTCCAGAGCACGGAGGTGTAACCTCTCAAAATCCTTTGTGGGTTCTTCAACTTTCCAGACAGAAAAGCATGCCCTCTATGCGGGATTTCCTCAGGCATTTAAGATAAAGCCCTGCCAGCTTTCCGGAACCATCTCTTGGATCGTGCTTAAAATTCAGGGAGTTCCCATCGATCTTCTTCTTGTACCCTGTGATATAACATTGTGGGGAATCATCAACCAGATGAGGGAACTAATCAGAAAAAAGATCCAGTAGACATCAAACAATGGATTCGCCCCAGAGATGTGTCGCAGAAAATATCCCAGAGAAAGCTTATTTCAAAAGGCGCAGCAGCAGGTAAACATTTACCTTCAGCCAGACAAAAGCAAATGGAAATACTCTCATTGCCAGTCAGCGACAGCCCATAATAAACAAGAGATCAAGTATATATAGTCCCTAAGGACTTGTTACTTTTGAAAACTATAAGAGGGAAAGTAGGCATTCTTCAGTATTGTCACTGGCAGGCAAGCGTTTCCTTTTCCACAATAGCTCATTGAGAGAAAACAAGTAACAAAAAGTCCTCTGAAAGCGCAGGCATTGCACGAATGCGGGCAGCCAGCAGAACTGTTAGAGTCTACGAAAAATTACTGCAAGATTATGTTTTCGGAATTTGTGATTTTACGAAGATGAAAATATGACCAGGCAAATGGTGCTATGCTTTTGAAGTTTATGGCTTCCAGCACCAAACATTCATTTCTCAACAAAACAGAAATCATGAAGTCACAATGCCAGGGATTCTCGTGTCAGATCAATCTGTGTATAATACAGCTGAGAAAATAAAGGAAAATGTAACTCCAAACACTTATGTATCTTTCCCTCCTAGCCCCAAGAGCAGGGGTCTGGGAATAAAAGAAGGAAAATTTCCTGTGTGCCATTCTATCTTTAAAAAAAATTTTGTTTCCGTTATTATTTGGATTTGACGGATGTGATTATGCATAATGTTAGCTGACATGCTGAAAGAAGGTGCTTCCCTTCCTTTCTAGTGCTGCCTAAAAACCTCCTTTTGCTTTTGTGCTCCCCCTCTAAAATGGCAATACCTGCAACGCAGCTCCTGGGGCTTTGGGGGTCTCTTCTTGTCCACACAAACCTGCCAAATATTTGTATGTAGGCATCTTTTGCCATTTTGGGGTATATACCTCTGGGGTAACAACCTGCCTGCCATCCAGAGAGGGTGCTAAGTGCCTGGGGCATTTTAACAGATGCTCAACAAGGGATGGGCTATGCAGAAATCTAGCCCAGGAGCTACCTAGCCTTGTACACTGCTTTTTTCCCTAATCATTTAGTTGCAACTGGCAGGTGAAATCCAGTGAATTCCTCTGATGGGGTTACTGGTTTTGCATCTCCCTCCAGGGGATCCAGGTCAGTTTCTTTTCCTTTAGGCTCTGCAGCCCAGAGCAAAGATCGTTTCTGAGCATCTTGACCTCTGTTGGAGATAGATTCCTGCAGAAAGAGATCCCTGCGAAAGTGCTTTTCTGACTGCTTTTGAGGGACAAATGTTGCCTGGGTTTCCCTGTCCTTTTTTTTTTTTTTTTAGAGGCTCCGGGCTTTCATGATTCAATGCACACTGCACATGTAAAATACACAGAGGCAGCAAAAGACTCCTGGTAGCCCCTGGCAAAGGCCATGTATCAGTTCTGACCTCTTCCCACCTACCCGGGGGATGCAAGCTGCCTTCCCTGGCTGTCCCTGCAGCCCAGGGCGCTGCATCAACCCCAACCACTCGCCTCTACAACCCACTGGGGGTTTACACCACCACCAGCGACTCACAGCCTTCCAGAGGCTTTTAGAAATCTTCCTGATGTTTGAAAGTTGACCCTGCAAGGAAGGCAGACAGTGCAATATTTCAGCGAAAAGGGGAGAAAAGAATTGATTCTTCCTCTGGAGCCTTCCATACAGCTTTCAAAATGACCCCTGGAAACCTGCTGTGTTGGCCATCGAAGCAAGGTACTAGATTACATGTGCCTTGAGACTAATCCAGCCTGACAGTGCTCACAATCCTACGTTCCCCCATTTATCCACAGATGAGGTACAACAGAGACAACTGCTCTGTTCCTTTTCCTGCACTGCGCAATTAACACTAGCTAGGAGCACCACTTGTTGGAGAGAGACGGCAATTCAGTCGAGACACGTAACAGAGGCGATGAATGCAGTACCAGCAAGGACTGGTAACTCCCGATCCTGCTAGACACCTACTAAGTGCTTTGATTTTAAGGATTTTTTTAAATTTATTTTTAAATAAAGATACTCTGTCTTCTCCTGCTCTCCCCCAACTTCCTCCAGCAACATAATCTATTTGGATTAGCTCCAGGGAGATGAAAGTAGCCTTGCTGCTCTCAGAGTTATCTGTGAACTCCATGCCGTTCGAGTAGAAAAGCAAATATTCCACGTTGCTGATGAAGCTTGCTTAGCTCTTGGCCAGCCATCAGCAAGGAGCTGCTGGAATGGCGTAGTGTTATTTCAAAGCCAGATAAGGAGACTGCGCGTGCTGCATTCAAACTGGTCTCTTCTTATATATGCAATTCCTTCTGTTTTATTTTGCGGTCATTTGCAGAATTGCATAAAAATTTAGGCTGGAAGGTACCTCGTCCAGCTGAGTGTTGAATACCTCCAAGGAAAGCAATGTCCCCTCTTCTCTGGGCTTGTGGTCCAGCATTTCACCATCCTCACGGCGTAAACATTGTTCCTTGAATCTCATTGGAATTTCCCTTGCTGCAGCTTACACCCGTTGCCTCTCGTCCTTTCGTTGCACACCTCTGAGAGGAGTCAGGCTCTCCCTTCTCTATAATCTTAATTACGTAGCTGAAAAGAGCAATTAGATCTTACTCAGCCTTCCCTTCTCCAGGCTACACCAAGCCAGCTCCCTCAGCCTCTCCTCTTGTGTCATGTGCTCCAGCCTCCTGACCACGTTCATTAGGATGTTCATATGGTGCTATGCGCAAGGCAAGACCTCATCTGGCCAAGTCGTTCAAATTCAAGACAGAAAGACAGACAGACACATGAAGAAGTGCAGAGAAGTCTGGCATCGCTAGGGTAGGGAGCAAGAGGACCTGGGCTTGTTCAGCCTCACTGAAGCAGTCTGAAAGGGAGATGAACTCAGGCAGACAAACAGTCCACTCTTGGGTTACACCAGTATTTTCTAATGCTGTTGTTCCACAGACACGTCTTTTGGTGATAAAAAGGTTATCAGAAGCCAGGATTGGTTCCCTGGCGCATTCCACCACGTGCTCATGAGCACAGAGGGAAGGCACAAGCCAAAGGGATGCTGAGAAAGGCAGGAAGAAGCCTTCAGAGGAAGGGAGGCTTTGTCCCAGAGACAACGTCTGGGAGAACCACAATTTAGTCTCTAGCCAAGATGTCACGGTTTAACCCCAGCCAGCAACTAGGCACCACGCAGCCGCTCCCCCCTCCCAGTGGGATGGGGAGGAGGATCGGGAAAAAAAAAGTAAAACTTGTGGGTTGAGATAAGAGCAGTTTAATAACTGAAGTAAAATAAAATATACTACTAATATAGTAATAATAATAATTGTAATAAAAAGAAATATCACCAAAAAAAGAGAGAAAAATAAAACCCAAGAAAAGACAAGTGATGCACAATGCAATTGCTCACCACCGACTGATGCCCGAGCAGCGATCCGCCCCTCCTGGCCAACTCCCCCCAGTTTATATACTGGGCATGACGTTCCATGGTATGGAATACCCCTTTGGCTAGTTCGGGTCAGCTGCCCCGGCCGTGCTCCCTCCCAGCTCCTTGCACACCTGCTTGCTGGCAGAGCACGGGAAACTGAAAAGTCCTTGGCTTAAGATAAGCGCTACTTAGCAACAACTAAACCATCAGCGTGTTATCAACAGTATTCTCACACTAAATGCAAAACGCAGCACTGTACCAGCTACTAGGAAGAAAATTAACTCTGTCTCAGCCGAAACCAGGACACGAGACAAAGTAAAAATGCTTTCTTCTGCGTTGCATCCAGAAAGAGAAATCCAGGCTATGACTCAACCTTTGGCTCATGCCAAAACCAAGATGTTAAATGGTGAGCAACAGTCCCATTAAGTGGAGTTTGCAATCCAGCTAAGCGCACTTGATTTAAGTAACTTGGCTGGAAACATGGATTTTTGCAGCTAAAGCCTTACCTCAAGCAGCAATTGCATTACAGCTGCAAACCCCCATCAGTCCCTGGGGACACCCCAAGAGAGGTATTGCTGGGTTACAGCAACTGCACCCCTGTTTTCTCCACATGCCCACGTGCAGCAAAGAAACCAAATTGCATTTCAACGTCCCTGGTTTTCTTTTCCCTGCGTGCTGGTGGATATGTGGAGAGAGAAGAACAGTTAATTTGTGCTGGAAAGCCTGATCATCCAGGTCTTGGTCGCTACTCGCATGTTGTCAGCCGAGTCACGGACTTTGCGGGACATTTATTTCAAATGGAGATGACTGCCCTGAGAACGAGATAGCCTTTTTAATTAAATGGGTTTTAATGGAAACAAGGGAAGGGACAGGTGAAATTAAACTGGAGCTGCAGTGACTGACTTCTTAACTAAGGACTTCTAAATTGGTTACAATTTACATTTTGAAAAGATACAGGAAGCTCATTAAGGCTCTAGACAAACAGCTTGGCAGGCCAGAGCGGAGAGGAGAGAGCTCTGCTGTCGGAGCAGCACTGTACGAAAAAGATATCCAGAACGATAGCAACTACTGAACATTAACACCACCGCTATTTATATAATGGCTGTCCTCCCCAGGACTGACTTTGTGTAGAAGGCCAATATTTTTATCTCTGATTTTCAGTTACAAAACGCCAGGCAGAGAAAAGTAACCTGCCCGGTGCTGGGACTAAGCTCAGATGAGCTACACGGAGTTAGTCAAGGATGATTTCCAGCAGAAAACGCAGGTCTAGAAGAACAAGTCTTTTCTAGGAATGTGTCCATTCCCAAGAAACGTTGGTTAGGAGCCTTCTGGTATAATTTATAGCCAAAAGAGATGAAGGAAATAATGCAGATGAATTGTTGGAAAGACATCCACGCACACAGATGCAGTCACAGCCACATGGTCCAAACCAGGCGGTCAGGGCATTAACTGGGGACAGCCCCTGCTTGAAATCAGGGACATCCAAATCCACACACCCTGCACGACTTCACTGTTCACCAAAGAGCCTCTGAAAGGTTTGGGTTTTGCTTCCGTGCACACCAGGAAATTTTTGAGAATCACTTCTCACCCACGCCGCTCTTGCAGCTTAAGCCAGCGCCCTGTCTGCTGGGCTCCAGTGCGCGGGGCTGAGTCATATCGAAAAGGTAAATCCCCACCTCTGCGGCCGTGCGGGAGGAAAGCGTCTGAATTTCAGTCTTAGGGATTTCACTTCACCACTATTTTTTTCTTTAATCCCCCATTAGCACAGCAGTCTCGATCTCCAAACATTTTTGAAGACCTGCTCAAGGAAATCCTTAGCCTCGCTGGATTTCTTTTAGATTTATATTTTTACTGGCGTTATTTGTTTCAAATCTTCTCCCAGCTTTTAAGGCGAAAGAGGCCTTTATCCGATCACCAAGCCTCACTCCCCGCATCACTCAGCCAGTAACGCCTGCCCCAGAAGGAGCTGTGGCTGAACTGGACCAGACACTCAAATCTTCAGAGCAGAAATGAACTGCCACGAAACACAACACAGTGGGACAAACCTCGCAATGGTTTCAAGCCTTCAAACCTGGAGCGCCTTCTGATGTGTTGTGGACTCTAAAGCAGGAAAACAAAAACGAATGGGAACTGCCATGCAGCGAGAACCGAGTTTACGGTACCCCATTTGCAAACGACTGTACAGCTAATGACTGTGATCACCTGAACTCAGTAGAGAAAAGGAAAACAAGGGGAGATAACCATGAGGTCCCACCTCGTGGGGTCGTTTTCATATAACTTCCAACTGAGCTCTGTTAGCGTTCTCACAGCCTCACCGAGGCAGGACCACAAAGCATTGCTTGCAGTCAGCAGAAACCTGGGAGCACACAGGGCTGCAGTTCTGCTCTTGAGGCAGAGCCCTGACAAATTGTCCCCTTTGCATAAAAACTTCAGTAACTCTAGAACAAGAGACCAATGCAAGCAGAACCTCATTTTCCTTTGTCTTGTTTTCATCTTGGTTTCGTGCACGTCTTCATTTTGCAGTTTTGTTTCCAAGAACTAAGGCGCCATTTAGATTGAGCGTGCCTGTTACTTTTATTTAAATTTCTCTGTTTAAGGTAAATGTAAAAGTTATATCTCAAGCAACAATAAACCACGTTGTTTCCCCTAAAACAAGCAATCCAAGCAGAGCAGTGAGAAGAAAGCATCATGGTCTCAACAGACCAAGACGGGTCTCAACAGACCAAGACAGGTCTCACAAGCTTCTGTAGAGGCTTTGGGGAGGTGCTGAGGTACCACATGGGGCACCAAGGTCCTGGGTGGCGTTCACCCCGCACGCAGGGTTACCAGTTCGTTGCCCTGCAACTATAAAATCCACCTGCAGCTCTCTAACTCTGGCACACTGCTTCAGACACCTCCCAGAGTCTGCTCCTGCAATCCACCGAGTGCTTCCTGGAAGGTGCTGAAGACCTTTTGTGCCCACTGGCACAAAGGAGTGGATCCAGAAACGCTTCCGTTCATTAGCAACGTTTATAGACGAGTACTTGGAAGAACACCAGAGGTCCATTTCCAAGTGGGAGGGAGCCGGCAGGCAGGGCTTGCATTATTTCTGCCTGTAAATATATTCTGTTACACGAAGGTTACATCCACGCTGTAAATTCAGGCATGCCCAGGCACTGCAAAGTAATCATCCACGTGAGAAAATTGTTCGAAAGTTCCCCAGCGTAAATTCGGGTGCCAATTTGCATTTTCCTAGAAAATTCCCAGGCATGGTTCGACACACAGAAGAGTCCGAGAACAACTCCCAGCAGGCAGCTTGCATCCAGCCACCCTCTTCTGGAAGGCAAGACAGTTTACAAGTGCGGAAGAGGGCATTTTGTGCCAGTTGGCCGCAGGGCCCAGGATACGTTTAATTCTTGGATGCACTTAGTTTATTAGCACAGATGAAGCCGAATTGCCTCTACTCAGAGTCTCATTACTGGACATCAATACGTGATGCCACCGTACACTCACTGACTCAAACACTCCGGGACTGCACTGCCAGCTGGATTAATTCTCATTGCTATTACGAAGAAGTGAGGATCACTCACGCAAACGTATACCGCTCCTACATACAATGAGGCATTTGAGGGGGGAATGCGCCATTGGACCTCTCGTCAAAATAAAGACTAATTTGAAAAGCCACCTATTTTCCCCCAAAACTGCCTGCACCGGGATCAGGCGCTGCTCCCATGCTGGCTGAGGAAATCGCGTAGGTTTGCAAGTTCTGGATTACTATGATCCCACCGTAGCGCGATATTTGCCAGACTGAGTGGGACGAGTCATGCTCCAACAGCGGTCACTTAACTCAGTTAACACCCACTGCTCATCACAGCCTCCGCATACGTTTTCCTAGTGTCTTGGTGGAAAGTCAATCTCAAAACCCTCTGAAATCTATACGGTTATTAAAGAAACCGGAGGGATTTTTCCAGATCTAAAACATAAAACATGTTTTTCTAGGAAAAACATAAAAGGGCATCTGAAAAATACAACCCAAGGGCTGTAAAATGTTTCTGAAGAAGACCCCGGTGTCGTACCCAAACTGAACTGAGCATCCGATGCGCTGTCGTTCATCTGTAGAGTTTAAGCTCTGCTTCTACGTGGCATAATGGTGACACCTACAGGAAAAACCTCATCTGCTGCCTCTGCAGCCCAGAGAGGAGCGGATGACATCACATCATTAGTATTATCGCCTTATTAAAGGTCGTAGGGACCATGCAAACAAATAAAATACATATCACTCGCACAAGTAAGTGCTGGCTGCAGAGCAAGGTCGTCAGCTGGATGATGAGGAAACCATCCTCATCCATCCTTTGCTACCAAGCAAAGCACAAATGACCGCAGAGTTAAGCAAACTGAAAAAAAGTAAGATTTCGGTAATAACGCTTCTTTCTGGATGCATCTTTCGAGCTTTGCTTGGTGTATGCCCGCGTGTGGCTCCAGGACACAGCTATTTGTGCGCCCGGAGTGCCTTGGACTGAGTTACACTGAGACTGTCACTAAACACAGCCAGGTTTGTGAGAACACCCCACCGCTTCCCGCTCCTTCAGCGATGAACTCGGTGCCAGGCAGAGCACACGCCGGTATCTCACGCTTGGCCTGCGCCCGTTCACACCAGCGGTGTTACAGGACTTGATACAGGACTATAGAAGAACATTCGAACGTTAGAGCACGTAATATTTCTTAGGAAGTTCAGTATGTTCTCTAATCAGAATGGATTTTAAGAAAGTGCAATATCCTACAGCTAAAATGACTAAAAACTTTGGGTTTAGCTCTCATTAAAGTCACCATTTTCCAAATTTGCAGGCAAAGAGATGGAAGAAAAACCCAGACATTTTTCATTCAGTTTTTATTTTTACAAGCAATCCTGACCATTACACATGATATGAAATAACCATTGTCTGAAGCGTACCCTGAAGATAACCACCAGGAAAGCTTCAGTTCATAATTTATCTAAGTGTCTATAGGTGCAATTTCCCTTGTGCCTCAAAAGTTACCAGAGGAGATGTCCTTTCTGACCACCCAGTGAGTATTAGACCAACCTGGTAAGACAGAAACAGACCACAGACAATACAGTTTGAGCAGAGCATGAACAAAGGAGCATTGTCATTGGTTTCCAAAATAAGACTTGAAAGATTATTATTAAAACTTTGTAATAAAACATCCAGTCTGTAGTTCAGTTCCTTTCTGAGAACTTCCCACTGTGTCGCTGGTTCTACATTGTTATGACTTAGCGAATTTCTTGGTAGAAGCTGTTTCTTCTGTGGCAGACAGATCTGAATTTGTCTCGAGCTCATGGCGGTCTGCGCGCAGGCAGCTGTGCAGTCCACGGTAATGACTAATTAGCTAAAACAGTTCTTTTGATCATGTCTAGATGTCCAATAGCCTCTAATTGCCATTTTCAATTTATCGAAACATTTCCCCCAACAACAAACAGTGCTTTAAAAGGCCACACTAAAGGGATCTCCAAAGCAAGAAATGGCCAGATCAGTCAGAACTTTACAAGCACAAAGCGAGTCAAAACGAGTAAAAACTAAAAGAGTTTCCTCCTCGCTCACAGAAGGACTGGGGCAGCGCCCAACAAACGGTTTCAGATCTAACAGTGGGAGACCATCCAAGGGGGAGGAATTTTGTTCTCCACCCCCGGCTGCAAGTTCCTGCAGTATCTTTTTGCGCTGATACTTGTTCTGATCTGGCTAAAAACCAAATCCAGGGAGAAAAAAAAAAAAAAAAAAAGAAATAAGCTCCCTGCTCTGGCCCACTGCACAGACATGAGGCATTGCTACCAGCAAAAGGGAAGCGACAGGAGACAGATCCTCCATTTGGCTGGACACCAGCATTAGATCAGCTCAAAGCGATTATCAGTCTACAGCCAAAGCCCACCCACCTCACACTGGCTCTGCACAGACCAATGCAAACCTGATTTTTAAACAAATCAGCTTCCTCTGGGCAGCTTGGTTTCCTACATTTTTACCCAATTAAGCCAGCTTACTAAGCAAGACAGCTAGCTTTCGGCCAGTTCAGGGTCAGCCTCTCCGATCTTGTCAGGGGCAAACTTGCTTTGGTTCAGGCCACGTCAGGACATCGTTTCTTCAGCTGCCTGACGTGCTGCTGAGCCAGGCAGCTTTCAGCTTGATTCCATGCCCACATAACGACGACTTAAAGGCAGAAGTTATAGATTACTCATAGGTGTAACTTAAGCCTCATTGCCAGGGACGCCCTGGCAGCCGGCATGCTCAGCGCGGCCTGCCTGCAGCGGACGCGCTGCATGTACTTCGGTGCAGGGTCACGGGTGAAGACATCGCCACGCGTGGGCCAACCCGCTGCACGCACAGACCCTCACCCCGCCGTGCTGCTGAGGGAAACGCCTCGCCAGCCGCCCCCAGCAGCCGCGCCCGACGGCCAGGCCCACCGGCGCCGCGCTCACGGCCGGTTTTTGCCTCACGGTTTTTAATTCCTCCATTCAACTTCCCTACCGGGCGCGCCAGCGGCCGGGCCGGGCCGGGCCCGGCCCCGCCGCTTTCCTCACCGCCCGCCCCGCAGCCGCCGCTCCCTCACGGCCGCGCCTCAGCCGCCAGGCCCCCCCCGCCGCCTCCCCGGGCGGGCTGCCCTCCGCCGTGCCGGCCCGGCCCCGCCGCGCCCGCCTCAGCGCCGCCCCGCTGCAGGCAGCCAGAGGGCAGCCTGCGCGCGGGGCCTCTCAGCGGGGAGGGGCGGGACGTACCAAGTGCCACCGCCCCCCCCCCCTACCCTCGCCCCCCCCTCCCTGCGGCCGGTGTGGGCGGGGCCGGGCCGGCGCTACGGGAGGGCCGGAGTGATGGACGCGGCGCTGCTCGCCGCCGCCGCCGCGCTCCTCGCCGTCCTCCTCTTCTTCGCCACCCGCCTCCGCGGCCAAGCGAGGGCAGGTGGGTCACGGCCCGGCCGGGCCTCATCCCCCCCCCCCCCCCCCCGCCCACCGGGGCCGCTCCCCGCCCCGTTCCGGCGGGGCGCGCTCAGGCGGGCCCGCCCCTGCTCTCAACGGGGTCCGGCGCGCGGGGGAGGGGCGCCCCCCCCCCCCCCGGCGGGGGCGCGTCTCCATGGAAACCGCGGGGGGGGGGGGGCACCTTGCCTCAGGCCTTGCCCTGAGGGGGAGCCGCCGTGGCGGGGAGGGGGGTCCCCGGTAGTTCTGCTGGGTTCCCTGGCGTCCTGCCCTTCCCTCCGCCCGCCGGGGTCGCCCCTCAGGCCCCGGGGTGGGAGTCCCGGGTAGCGGCGAGGCCTGTTGCTGCTGGCCGGGGCCTGGGCCCTGGCCCGGTTCCCGACCTGAGGCGGTCCCAGGGTGAGGGGCACCGGGTTTGCTGTCGGGTTGAAAGTCTGGCTGGGTTCCCGCTCTGGGGCCGGGCGGGCGGAGGGAAGGTGTCCCTAAGGCTCCTCCTGCAAACGGGGAGTGAAACCCACTGCCTGAGGTGACAGCCCAGCCTGGCTGACAGGCGGGTCTTCACCCCTGGTCCTCCCTGGCAGGTCCTGGGCAACGGCCGGTTAGTGTTCCTGTCAGATGGGAGACCTGAAAGGGCAGGCCGGCCCCTCTCCAGCCCCTGACAGCCTGCTTTACCCGCGTTTCACAGAAATTGCCCACTTCTGCTCCTTTTCCGCCTCGCCTGACGCTGCGAGGGGTTGCTAGCCACGCCAGGTTTAGGTGCAGGGTTGCGCAGTCCCGTTCTGGGAACGGGGAGATGATACAGCACTTCCAGTCCTCCCTCGCACAGCGAGTGTTTTATTGCTGACCAGCGGTTAGAATCACAGAATCATTTAGGTTGGAAAAGACCTTTAAGATCATAGAGTTCAACCGTAAACGTAGCACTGCCAAGTCCACTGTGGCAGTGTGAAACCGTGGTGGAAGCGACCTTGTGTGGGTGCGAGTTGAATGTTATGGGAAGAAGTCAGATGCAGCTGTGAACTTGTCAGCCTCGTTATGTTTTAAAAGTAGAAGAAGGGAGGTTTTTTAGCTGCAAGGTCTCAAATTTGGCTATTTAGCCAGGACAAACACTGAACCTTTATCAATGTAACAACAGCAGTTCCAGGTTTTGGGGTTTGTTTTGTTTGGTTTGGTTTGGTTTGAAAATGGTAGCTTTCATAATTTTTTTAAGACAGAAAAAAATCCGCTAGTGCAAACACAGTCATACTAGTGCAAGAATGTATGCTGGTAAGGGCTTTGTGTTAAAAGCAGTTTTGCTGATAATAATTAAATTTTCCAGCACATTTCTCTCACACCTCTTCTTGTATAGACCTGGCCTAAATTTTTCTCAACAGCTTGGAAACTGATGACATTTCGTCAGATTCCTAGTAACTTAGAGCTGAGCTTTTGGGAGAAGTGAGTGATACATGTCCTAGAGAAATGAGACTGCTGGAAAGACATAATTTCCTAAGTTTGACCTGTGTCGTGACTTAGGTAAATCAGGGGCTGTGGGGCTTGGGAGGATTTCTTTTCTTTTTAAGCTACAAAGGTCTAACTAAATTGAAGCCCAAACATTTGTTTTAAATGGTGTGAATTCTCAAAAAGCTTTAGTACTGTTTTTGAGCAGCTTGATTAAAGTTAGTTTACATTCAGGATAATTTAATCATTTTGAAGCTTCTTTTTCAGTGGCATCTTTTTGACGCTTCCACGTTGGTCTTGCTTTTTTTTATTGTGGTTTTAAGATAATTTCTACCTTAATACACTGATTTCTGTCATTATAAAGTCCTTTACAGAATTTCAGATTGTGGGGATGACTTTGTTCTCCTTACGCAACAGAAATTATTTTTCAAAACCTTTGGGGATGTGGTGTATTTAATATCTGCAAAATTTGGTCTTAAACAGGAATTTGCTTTGCTGTCCCTTTTTCTTATGTGGAAAATGGAAGCTGCTACAATTCTGCTAGTAAATCTGTGTTGTCACACGGAAAGGATTTGAAACCAGAGACTCTTGACCTGGAGAACTGGTGGTAGCTCTCACCTTTTCTTTTCTTTTTAATGTCTGGGGATTGGGGCAGCAGCTTCCCTTTATGCTCTCTCTTGGGGAACTGCCCTTTTAAAAAGGTTCAAGACTTGCCTGCTTTAGGTAATGAAGGGAGCTAAGGATCACAAGAGGTAAATCCTGTAACTTTGTATTTCCTTTGAAAGGTCATTTGGAGCAGCACAGTGTTTCCAGCAAGACGATGCCTGGACTTGTTCTGCTCAGAATAGGAAAAAAACCGTAGCATTGCTGGCTTTTATACATGGCTGGCCTATCTATTTGTGAACAGGCCCTAACGTGGTAAGCTGTACTAGGCAAAAGCACCTCCCCAGGGAAGCCAAGCATACTTCTACCTGTTGCATTTTGAATCACTTTCTCATTGAATTTCGCAGGTTAGGTTAGCATGAAGGTAGAAGATGCTGGATGCTGCCAGTGTGGTGGGAAGTATCGCTACCGTGTGAGGGTGCAGTAGGTGAAGCTCTCTCCGTGTCGGTGCAGGACGGGGGAGCTCACGATCTAGTAGCTGTGTCTTGCTGGACTGCCTCGAAACTTGCCAACCCAGGTGTTACCCTGATGGACTTGCTTATCTGATGTAACTGAAGATCATGCGCTGTGATAGGCAAAGGATTGCTTCTCAAGGAAAAAAGTCTTTGCTCTGAGCGAGTGGAAGTTTGCAAAGCTTTGTAAAGGAGCAGATTTCTACCTGGGGAATGTAAAATTAGGTCCTAAGAAGTCTGGGCTCTGAAAGATTTCATAGTATTCTTTGTAATGATGTAACAGTGGTGCTTCCCATCCAGTTTAGGAAAGAGCTCTGCTTTCAGAGCAGAGTTCTGCTCTGTTTCTCTTTGGGAAGGAGCTCTGACAGTACAATCAGACTCTCACAGTTGCTGCTGTGTGCTGGCTGACAAGTCAGATGAAATAATCTCCGTTGCTGCTTCTGCACTGTGCTGATGTTTCTGAAAACGCAGAGGCAGAGCTGCTGTCTCAGCACGACAGTAAACCTGCTGTCCCCAGAAAAGAGGTATTGCCTGGGTTTTGGAAGGCTGAGTCAGAAAGTGGAGAACCTAAGGCTTAAAATACAAACCAAACCCAGCTTTCAAGCCGTGTCCATTTTCAGACATCTGTTTAATTTTTTGTTTGTATTGCCTGTTAATTTGAGGGCTTTATCTAATTAATTGCTTCTGGCCTGCCATTCTGCAAACCATCGAGCAACTCTTGGATCAATTTGTCTCACCTATATAGTGTTGGTCATTAAGTTTCACTCAGATGGCTCTACATCAAGTCTCATTAGTCCTTGTGTGACTGATCTCTGCATGAACTGGCTAGCCTGGGGTGCCACTTATGTCTGAGACCTCTGCAGCTACAGGAAAATGAAGAGATGTATTCAGATAAGTGCAGTGGCCAAACCACGCCCTGTGCTGCAGGAAGGGGTGAAAAAAAAACCGGGGCCAGACCCCAGGGAAAATTATTCTTGACCTCAAATCTGACAGTCAATCCAGTTCCAAGAATAAGAGCAAGAGGGTTTTTAAGCGTATTCTCTGTATTCTTTGAAGCCACCAGTCACACCCCTCCGTGTGCAGCTCTAGTCGATCTACGAGACTTCCAGTTCAGAAGGAGAGAGAGCACATCTAACTTTCTAGATATTGGAATAAATGATGTGTCTTGAGCCACGTAGACAAATCGTTGACCCCTGAAGAACCAACAAGGTGTAAGTGTGTTACAGGCAGCGTAAATGATTCTTTTCTCCCCACACCCCCCCTCAGCCATGAAGGATGGGAAGAAATGCAAGGGCTAACATTCACATCTTTCAAATGACTGCCCAGCTGAATGCCTTCCAAGCAGAAGGTATAGGGGGAGAGGGGAAGTAAAAAGCTGTATTAAAGCATATCTTTTCCTACTAAATGACAATCCATAGTGTCTAGGTGTCTTCTGTTGTTCTTCTGAATGTTTTAGACATCTGGCAAATACTGTCCAACAACTGCCTTGCATGTTTGACCGTGATACGGGTTGGGTTTGGTGGGGTTTTTGCTACTTTCTGAGCCTTGTTAACACTGGTCAGCTTTGAGGAATTACCATGTCTCCTGTAGAGGATTAAATTAAGAAAACAGGATAGCTTGGTTCACATATTTGTCTCTGTGAGGGTTAAGCACCTCGGTTTGAAATGAATACGTGGCTTATAAATAGATTCCTCTTTCACAAAATGCAAAACAGTCTCTGTTTCGCAGGACAACGGGAACCAAAAATAAGCCCCAGAATGAATGAGCACTAGAACTGCACAGCCGATACGCTGTGCAGGACCACCTTTGGCAGTAACTGAGACAGACGCACTGAAGCTTTCAGGTGAAAGGATGCTAAGGTTTGATTTGTAGTGTATCTCAACAACTTATTAAGAGAAATACTGCAGTTGCATAAAAAGTCTTTTTGCAGACTATTTCTGGCATTTAGTAGTGTCCCAATATAAGTGATCTGCTACTCTGCCTTTGCAGTATAATGCTTTCCTATAGCATGTTCTATAGCATTCAAAATAAGCATTATCATGCTACCAATAAGACTGGGCAAGCCTTGAAGCAAAATGATCGGACCCCTGGAGCCTACGCTCTAATTTATTACAGACTTGTTTTGGTCCACAGATAAAAGGAGTGGATGAGAACGAGAGGGTGACAGCAGTGTGATAGTGCAGTGACTCAATTCAAAATGTCACGGTGCGTGTTAGTGCTCGAGTTTGCTAGGGAACCGCTAACATCGTTGTTGCAGCAATCCTGAACTGCTAATGGCTTTGCTGCCCAAATACTTCCCCAGATTACTCTGCTTTGCAGCCTGTGCTGAGCTCGGTGCTGCTGCAGCTATGTTGTTATCAGTACCAAAGTCAGCTGCTTTGAAGCTAGTTGAGATATACTGAGATGAGCTGCAAGCACACCTTTGATCATCGTGTAGATATAGTCATAATGAATCTTATTTTCTGATCATAGATATGCTAATAGTTTTTTTAGGAAGGCATTGTTTGGATCTGAGGATGCTGGAGACTTGGCAGAGTGTGGAAAGCATTTTGTGCTCCTGTTGGGACACAATATAATCCAGCAAAGCACAAAAAAATGTGTCCTGAGTTTAAGTAAATGAGTAGTTCTGCAGCTTTCCATGACACCATTTGAGTATTTACCTGAATTAAGGCATAGTAGTTAATACTTTGCAGGATTGAGCAAGTAACAACGTACACAAATATCAGTTACGCTTATCAACGGCATATGCAAAGCAGGTATCAAGGGTGATGATATTTTACCATTATCTGATTGTTTTGGCATGACTACCATGGTTGATAGCAACAGGATCATGGAGGTCTCAAAGAAAAACCTGGCGGAGGGTTTTCTATGGAGAACTTCTGAAATGAGCCCACTGGTCAGTCGCTTGCTCCCATGCTGTCTCCCAGCTGCTCCTGTTATGATATTCCTCGTTTGTCAGATCGTAATTAGTAACTGAAGCATATGCAGAGAGGATGGCAGTGAGAGCTGCAGTGACCTTTGGTGTTCTGTCTTCCCCTACATGTGTTTGTTGGGAGACCTACAGTTTAAATCAGCGTGGTAGAATGAAGTTACCCTGTATGTATTACGGCTGTAATTTGTAATCCTTATTTGCTATTCAGGTTTTGTTTCGGGTATAACAATTTACATATTCCACTCTGACACATGCGTGGTCTGAGGTTTGAATTCAAATGAATCTACTTCTCAGTTACACAAGTACAAAATAAAAATTAAAAAAAATTAAAAATCAGAATACTTTAGAAGGGAAAAAAAGTATTTCTGGGTCCTTGCCTTTTGGTAACTCCGAAATGATTAGACTGCTAGTCCTGCCAGATAAAGGGAATTGTTTTCTGGCAGAAGGGAGAAACAGATTATCAGTTTAGATTAAATAAGAATATTTTTTGAGCACTTGGCGGGGGGTGTCTTTGGTTTGTGGTGTGGTGATTTTTTGGGTTTTTTTGTGTGGGCTCTGTCAGATCGAATAACATTAGCAGCTCATAGCTATAGCTTTTTCTTTATGATGATCTATGTGCTATTGCAAAAGGGACTGCTGTCAGGATAAAATTTCCATGGCACAGAGCACTGTGCACAAATAAGAAGGTTCCAGTGCATGATCCTGCTTAATCATGGGAAAGCAACTTGCACATCTCTCCTGCCACGCAGGAAAAAAAAACACATGAGAGTGGGGAGGCATTCTCTCATTTGGAAAACAACACTGGTATTGCACTTCTGATTGCAAAAGCTGACTGGCAGAAGGACAACTGCAGCAAGCAGAGATGGCAAATCTCTCATCAATTATGTTTCCCTTTTGCAGCTGATGAGGAACACCAGCAAAATGTGGCGGCAGCAGCAGCAGTGGCCAGGCCTCGGCCCCATGCTGAAGAGCGGGGAGATGGGATGCCAAGGCGCCGGAGGAACATGGGAAACCGGATGATGGCCCAGAGGAGAGCGCAGCAGGCGGAAGACTGGGTGGAAGGTAACGTTTGGTTCAGTTGATCTTGCAAACATTGAAACGGACCTTAACACCAGACGTGAAGGTTGGTGAAGGGATGCGGTTGGCTCCTGAAGAAAGTTTTTCAGTTTTGCTGACTGTGAATTGTTTGCAGCTTGACTATAATCTCTTTGACTGTCCAGCTTCTCTCCGTACTTCATCGCTTATCTCTAGATACCACTTACCTTTAACTGAAGTGTCTACCTCCTTCTGTGGTGAGTTCTGGCAGTTTGTTGTGCCAACAGTGCATCACAACATGTTCTTCACTTACTTCCTAGAAACTGCCTTTTGTATTTCCTGCTTAGCCATGCAGGTTAAATTTGGGTAAACAGAATCTGCACCTTGCACTAGAATAACAAGCTGTAATAAAGTATTGGTTTCTTGCAAATCGGTGGGAAGTGTTAATTCCCCAATGTAATCTCTGCAAAATCTGGAGTTTTCTTTCTGAGAAGCCATCCAGGTGGTGATCAGAATCAAGCCGATTAGCTGGAGATCACCACAGACTGCAGCATTTTGTCTTACCGCCAGCAGTTTGTTGACAACGAGTCCTCTGTTCCTGTGCTGGATCTACAGTTAATAGCTATACTTCTGTGGTGTGGTTGTAGACAAGAATATGGTGATAAATAACATCTTTCTACACCCTTTAAGCCTCACTCCCTTTTCTGGTGAAACTTCACACATTATTGTCTTTATTGCTAAAGAGACGATATCACCATGATTCACCTAACTGGATTCCTTCTGCTTTCAGATTGTGGGTTAAGTGTTCAGGGTTTCTGCTCAAGTATTGATAAAAGTGGGCTTTGCTTCACTTGAGTTTGCAGTGGAGATCAGGGTGTCTTTTTGGTCTGCAGTAGGTAAGAAACAGTGAGCACGCATCCATGGGATGCCTTGATTAGCGGCTAGTTGCACTTTCTTCAGCTTTTCTTGTCTTGCAGTTTGTAGAAAGCGTCTTGTGCTCACGTTGGCAGGTAAACGTGCTTTTCAAGCTAATTGCGTTCAACGGTTTCACAAATGGAAAATTGACAGGTCTGAACTTTTCAACTTTGGTTATTTCTTTTCATGTGATAACATCCTGGAAAGAAAATGAAATCTAAAAAGCTTTTGCCTTAAACTCCAGACATCAAAAGTTTGAATGCCGAAGGCCAACAGTGAAGCTGTCAAAGCAAATGGCTTATCTTACTTTGTCACTTTAGCAATAGAAGAATCTGTGTCATTGGGCTTTATGAATAATTCTTTTGCAGCTTACTGTACATCAGATGCAAGTGCTGCGGCCCTTGCGTGAAGTTTTCTTTGAAATGACATCCCTGTGTTATTTGGTTTTTTAAATTTCTTTTTCAAATTAAAACAACTTTTTGCTCTTTGCTTCTGTTTTGTGCTTCTGTGTGGGTTTTTATTCGGATTCTGGGATGGTCTTTCCAAGTGCCTAAGCACCGCTGTCCCACAGTAACACCAAAGCCTTTGGAGACTGAGCATAGACTTCAGCAGTATAGCTGTGGAGAGAAGCGTCTGTCCGTGGTTCCCCAGCGTTGAGGTGTGCAATGACTAGTGGCCATTATTACTTGGGATTAGCCCCCCTCTGTCATGGACTGGCTGCGTCTGTGCTGCAAAGTCCTTAGCCTGGCCCTGGGCTACCTGTATTAGTGTGGGGTCTGGGGTTTTTTTCCCCTTAGAAAAGGATCTGTTGCACGTTTTGAAGACCACTTTGCGGGCATATAGCATGGGCCTGGAATCACTCTTGGATTTGTCTCCTTTGTGTGGCGGCCATGTGCGTTTTCTGTGTGTCATTGCAATATAGAGCAGTTCTGTCTAATTACTGCCTCCATTTGAACCTGTTGAAATAGCAAGTTATCCCCACAGCAGAGTTTTGTGTTACAAAAATTAGTTGACTCACATGGAAAGAGAGCCCAGAATGCATGCAGTGATGTACAGTCCCAGGCAATGCAGGACCAGTTGGGGCACCTGAGGCTGCAGAGCAAAGTTATTTGGCAATGTAGACAGAAACACTGAAAACAAGCCAGTCTGGTTTCTTCGGTCTTGACTTGTAAGTGTTCTTGTTGCTTTAGAAGGCTTCTGAACATCTGCAACTGAAGTGGGTTTTGTTTCATTGTTAAAATATTGTTAAATTTGTTAAAATGTTTTACTAGTAAGTTTCTATTCTGTGTGTGGAATTTCCACTCTGGGCCTGTGTTTAGCTTTGGGCACAGCTACCTGATCCTGCTCCATGTCACTCTGACTTCTGCCACAGGTCAGTGCAGGCATAACACCAACCCATCGCTGCAAGATTTCTAGCGCTGAGCTCAGGAAGGGCGTGAGGATGCCCTGGCCATATCTATGTTACCATTACAGACATAGAAGTAGAGTCAGGTAGGAACTGCTGTTATCACCAAAGTATTCTGCCTGTTGGAAGCCAGTTCTGCTGACTCTAGGAAATGGTCTCAAAGCAACGCTTGCAGGCTTTGGAGTTGTGGTTAGCATGAGGGTTTTCTGTTTTCCATCTAACAATCAGATTTCAATTCCAGAATGAGAAAGAAAGCTTCAAGGGTAAAATAGTAGCCCACGGTTTCTGCTGCCTGTGCTAAATTGTATTGTGGCGGTACTCAAATCTCTTGCAGAGTAATGGTGGGGGGGAACCAAAACAAATTGTGGCACTAGGATCAGAACCTTGTTAACTTTTAATTTTCCCTTCTGTAGTTGAAATCCTAATCTTATTTACTTGGAAGTCTGGATAAGGAGTCATTTAATACAGACAAGGATAGTAAATGATTGTTTTGAAGACTCAAATCTACACCCATTGCCAGTGGAGCTAAACCAGGTTATAATTCTTCCTTTAGCTCGGTGGGGTGGGGTAAGACACCTAAATTAGTTGCAGATTGTCACAGACAGAAAATAAACGGCGAAGCACTAAATGCCTCCACTTTCCTACCAGAATTGCAACCCACACGGCGTACGTAGGTTCCTTATTCACGGGTTCCATGTGGGCTGCACTGTGCTGTGGGGGCAGGCCCGCTAGCCGGGTGCCTACGCTGGCTCGGTTTGCCTGAGTAATGTTTTTCGGTGGTTAGCTGAGTACTCAAAGGAGGTCATCTGTTATGAGAATATCAACATCTATTAATATCCTCTGATGACCAAAGATTGCTGGGGAGATATTTTTCATTGGTGACCAAGTAATTCTCAAAATGACTGAGACCCCTGAGCTGTGTTCCACCAGCGTGGCTTCCAGGCTGGCTTTAGAAAAATGGGTTTGGTTGGCTTACATTGCCCAACTTAATTCTAGTCATAACACTGCTGTCTTTCATGCAGCCCAGTGCAATCTAGGCGACTGTTGTTAAAGTCCCTGTGCCTCAGAGGACATCTGCTCTGCACATTGTCACGGGGTGCCTATGCCTTTCCCTGTAGAAAATGAGTCTGGAAGGAGAGTTCTGTATTCATGTGGTTAGGTTCCTTCTGATATCCCAGCTATCAGACTTAATTAACTCTGTTGTAACTCAATTTAAATTGAACCCAGACAGAAGTGGCTTTGTGGGGCTAGCTACAGCCAAGATGAAAATAAACTCACTGCAAGGCATGAATGCGTGTGGATTTCAGGCATTAATCATTTAGGGCAGGAGAGGCTAAGCAGTGGAAGGAAGCGAGGGAAAGGGGATAAATTGGAGTCGGGCTGAGGGTTGTTTGGGGCATGGGGTAGTGTGAATAAGTAGCATTAGCCGTTTTCCAATTTCAGATCCCATTTATTTATTGACCGAGGAGGGTGTTTTTGGCTCTTGTTTTTGCCTGACTGATGCTCTGAGTGCATCCACTTGGACTTTGATCACCTTTGGGTACATGTAAAGATGTTTTGTTGAAAGCTTTTATTTGGTTGCTGGTCACGTGCAGAAAAAGCAGTTGTCCAATTCTCGAGTTGAGCTTGCACTTCCAAACCTGCTCGTTGTACCTTGAACACTGCAAAGAGCTCTGCAGTGAAGTAGGTACTTCTCTTGACAGTACATTTTTCGCTTCTTGGAGCAGAAAGTGATCCAGCCAATCTGATGGTTGCATAAAAGTTTTAGTACTGTAATTTCCTATCAAGTGACAAGAAACTTGTGGGGATGAACTTATAACGGCAAGCATGGTTGGGTTGTCTTGATCCCGCTGTGGTAAAAGTAACGAAGATGATGATTTGAGGCAAATGTCTGTTTGCTTGAAGGACTGTTATCCATTATTTCCAACAGTGACTTTGTACAAACATGTCGTGAGAAAACCTGCCTGCCTCAGCACACGATACAAAGAGTTTGCAGAGAGACAGAGGCATGCACAGGCAAAGTGCCTTTTCCAGGGTTGTTCAATCAGTCGGTGAGTAGGACGCAGGTTTTGCAGTCCCGGTTTTCTGTCACTTGGAGTGGTGTCTTGGACCAAAACTTGCTGCTGTTGATTTGAGGGGGTGGCATTTTTGTTGGCTGAAACTGGTGGGTGTCACCACACCATGATTTAGGGTGATTACAAAGAAACAGACTTCTCTAAGAAATGATAAGTATCTCCAAACCACCAAGCAAAACAAAGACCACTGGGCAACCCTTTGGGTGGAAGGCTTTGGTGGGTGTTGTGGGTGAGGCTTAGCTAGACAGAGAAAGAAACGAGGCAAAAGAGAAGGATGTGCCAGGAGAGCCTAAGCAGCCCAGTAGATTTCCAGGGAATACTTTCAAGGGTTTCATTTTGAAAGGTGCTCACTTCCACATCCTACAAACAAATGACCTCTTGGACTTGTTGCAAAAAATGTTGCCAAAAATGGGATTTTGTGTGGATTATTACATTTTGATTTTTTTTTTTTCTTAACAAACAGAAAGTAAGGACTGCATCAAAGAAATAATCTGGTTTTGTCAACGGCCTTTATTCCTAACTGGAACAAACTACAGGCTCTCTACTTTTGGCAGCAGCATATAACTCCAAAAAGTTAAATATCCCAACATCTGCATGCCTTTTCTCTGAGCTTTTAGCCCTGTACATCTGAGCATAGGTTTAGGGACGTCCAGTACAGTGAACATTGGGTTAAATTTACTTTACTTACACAGAATCGATAAAGTGAACAGGTTTTGACAGTCTGAGTGCTCTAGCTTGTAAAATAAAAAATGATAACAAGAAGCTAACAGTTCCAACATAAATTAAATCATAAGTTCCGCTCCTCTTTTGCTTGGCAAGACTTGGAGATCAGAATCTCATGTTTTCCTTTATAAGTGTTAATCACGATTGAGGAAGAAAGCACAAAACAAACAAGAAAAGGTCTTAGAAGTTTAAAAAAATACAATATTTGGGCATTTTAAAATGCCCATTATTGCTTTGTGTAGCATCTAAGTCCAGCATTCAAATCTTGCATCTAAAAAAATCTTGCGTGAGTGTTTTCTGCTAGTTTTGGGGAAAAAATAATATAAAAAATAATTATCTTTTTTTTTTTAATCCCCATTCAGTAGCGGATTCTGTGCATAACTTAAAGTGAAGAATGTGTTTGTGCTGAAATTTGCCAATATAAGAAACAGTTTTTTCTGAGGAGACTCTCTACCTCTTGTGTAATGTTGCATCTCCCCATGCGCTGGTGTGCCGAAAGATCTGGAAAATTTATAGATGTAGAAACACTGATGTGGTCCTATGCTGTTCTTGTGAAACAGCTGGTAATAGAACTATATTAATTGATGTAGTAGTTGAAATAATTTTAATGCTTAATCAGTAGGAAAACCTTTCTAGTACAGTTAAACTTTGACTACTAATATCCTAACTAGTGAATCAAAAGTTAATTTTGACTTGCTACTATTCATATAGAAAGTGACTTTAGTGTTATCAAAGTATCCACAATGTGTGTCTGCCCTTGAGACATTTCAAGCGCAGATGGTGTGTGGAAGAGGTAGGTGTGTGGTTTCTCAGTTATGCCATATGGCTTTATTCGAGAAAAAACTTCAAGTTGTTTGACTTCTGCTTAAAAGGGCTAATGTCCTTTGTTTGCTGCCCTTTTTCTGTCCTAAGTGTAGACTGATTTTGTGGCTTCAGATTAATATGCCAATGTCTCATTCTGTTCCTAAACTGGATAGCTACCAAATTTAAGAAAAAAAAAATAAATTAAAAATTGTTATGACTGTACCACCGCAGGGCTGTGTTACTCATGAATGCCCACACCTTTCCATATGGTGGACCGATTCCTTTCCAGTGGCTGGTGTCATACGTCTATTCAATGTTAATAACACGCATATGTCTTCTGCCTTCAGGATGAACTGTTTGTTTTGCCTGGCATCTTCCCCCCACGTTCTCTTACTCTTTTTGTAAGGTGCTGCATAAATAGTAAATAAAGCAGCTAGCTGTGCCCAAAGGACTTTTTGTGAGTAGCCACATGTGCAGCTCGCATCCTTTTTCGTGGATGGCAATCCATTTGCTTCACTTCCAAAACTTAATAGGAAGCAAGATGGACCCTTTGATGTAGATGACAAGGGCAACTAAAATATATGATGCAGATTGTTTCGTTTGGAGTTTTTGCATATTCTGTACACAGTAGCTGGTAAATTCCTGTCCTGATAGAGAGCATCAGCACTCCAGCACACTTTCTAATGGTATTGGGAAGTATTTTTAAAAAGTAGTCTGTAAATTTCAAGAGATTCAAACACCTCTGTGACTTAACTGTTTCCTGTTGTCCTGCCTCTCAATATGTTCAAAACATTAAGGAAAAGCTAAGATTCCCTGAAGCTACCTCTCAGCTGGCTAGCTGAGCAAAACCCATGTTTGTGTAAAGCAGAGTATGTGAAGTGGTGTGAAAGCGTCACTGTAAGTCAGACTGTTTCTGCTTTCTGTCTCTTAGAGCTGGAAGCTGGTGGGAATGCTTTGCAAGCTCTGGAAATGTTGGTATAGTTATGTTGGACTCTGTAAAGGTGGACCAGAACATGTTGGTAGGGTTGTGACTCCGGTTGAAAGCAGTCCCGTTATGTCACATCCAAGCAGTTCAGGTGCAGAGGGTCCTGTGTGCCTTGAGGTCTGGTGTTTATCAGCACTGTATCATGAAATGGGAACAGGACTTTCATGTCCTGTGGTACTGTGAGCAGTTAGGGAAAGTCACTACTGAAAAACTGCGTGTGTCAAGTTTGGAGGACTAAACTTCTCTCCCTTTCCTGCCACAACCCTACGTACATCCCAGAACTGCCACTTTTTAAGACATCAGACAAACTGTACAGAGCACCATAGAAGATCAGCCTTCAAACAAAAATACGTTTTCAGCTTCAACTATACGATGATGTCTGATGTTGTTAGGTTTCCCAACCGAGTATGTGCGCAGGCTGGCCAACCCTAGTGCTTTGGGTGATGATAAACTGCTTTCACAACAAGTGAGCACAATTAACTGAACATCTTGCATCACATCTGAAGCACAGGGGTAGATGGAGTGCGTGTTCCCATGGACTGACCCCCCATCAGGTCTACTAGTGTTGGCAGCTATGAGTATGTGAAAAGTGATTGTTAAAAGCTGCTGAAATGAGAGCTTCTTTATGTAAAAAAACCAAATAAATAAAATCTCACTGGCTGTGTGCAGCATCCACTCTGCTTTTGGTGCAGCTGTCCTGCTATAATAACCAATTGATTCAGCAAATCCTTTTACCCTGTGCTTATATTCTTGCCAGCATGTTCAGGTTTATTTAGCACATATTAATTGCACCTAGGTTTAGTGCATTGTTGACTTCTAAAGCTCTGCTGAATCATGGGCTGCATCTGCATCACTGTCTCTGTCTTTTGTTGGATGTAACTCCCTGCACTAGAAAAAGCTTGGAGGAAGTGGTACTTAAGGGATCACATCAGATGCTTCAAACGGGAGGAAAGCAAATGCTACTGAACAAAGGCATGTTTGATCCAGGACTGGAAAAAGGCTTTTAAAAGCCTTTCTAGACTTCTGCCTAACCTGTGGCTCAGGTACTCTTAATATAGATGAAATTTGAGAAGCACTCGGAGCCTCAGGTTGAATAGTGTCATAGATGGTGTTTTATACTTGTGGTGTTTTCCAGAAATAATTTTCTAAAGAATAATACCAGTATTGAACTGTTAATTTTGGAGTAATAACTGCTGATGCTGCGTTGCTCACCCATTGTGTTTGGAACCCCCCTTGGCCTGGTATTTAAAATACAAATAAAGGTATTTTAAGCTTCAGCAAAATTGTAGAAGTAACTGTGTCAAGTCTGAGTGTCTCCTGTTGCTCTCTTTGTTTGTGGTGTAGGAAGGGGGAACCCTTTTGATCATCTCAGTAATCAGATACCAGTAATTCTCTGAAGCCCGATTCAGCAAGCCTGCCTCATATTAACTTCCATATCCTGAAAACAGCTAAGTTATTTGAGAGCCACCTACACAGCTCTCAATTACATTTGTTTCTGATGATGTGTCTCGGTGGCTTAACCATAGTACCATACTGTGTATTGGAATTAGTAAAACAAGAGTGTTTCAGACCTAATTCTACATACAAAAGAAGGATGAGTCTCATTCATCCATATGCTCCTTTTAATAGCGGCTCTTTGGGTTCCCAAAAAAGGGGACCAGGCACTCTGGAGAGAGCTCCCTGCAGAAAACATCCTGGCAGCAGCCCTACCAAACCAATTCTGGTGATTGCCACAGTACGGTCCGCTGCAGGTACAACTGCTGCAGGCTCTCATGAAACTGGTTATCAAACATGACTGGCTTTTTCTTCTTGGTAGCCCGGTCTTAGAAACCAAGGGCTCAGGGGTTGTGTGAGTGGGGAATTGTTTTTTTTCCCCCCAATGGTGAGGGCTAAAACTTAACTGAGGAAGAACTTCCCCTGCATACTCTTCCCCTTCTCCCTCCCTAAATAAACACTGCATTTCAGGAAAATAGCAGGAGCTGGCAGTGCCGTGGTTCAGATTACCCAGCGGACTTCAAGTGTGTGGATCTGAAGTCAGCATCAAGCACTGTGGATGCTCAAAGTATAAATTACTTTACCCAAAAAAGGGATCCATGTGATAAAGATCTTTCATTTTGATTCTGCCATCTCATTCAGACACATGAATCTATATATTGTGTAGTGTTTCATGAAGTGAGCTAAGGATTTCTCTTTGAGTGTTGAGGTCAATCCACAGTACTTATGTTGTAGGATCAAGGACTGATTTAGATTAGCAAATAAAGTGGCCAAATGTTCATGAGACCTTGGGCGGGGAGCGGGGAGGAAATGGCAGTCTTTAAAAGCTCTTTAGTCTTACTTAGCCCCTGAGTGAGCAGAAATATAATGCATTTGCACATCATTTGAGCATGACGCTTTCATATTTCACAGTTGCAGAAATCATCTTTATAAACAACCAGTTGTCGTACAACAGGGAACTGTTTACATGTAGTTTTGTTGCAATCAAGCCCAAGATTTGCATTGCAGGGATTTTTTTTTTTTTTTCCCTCCTCCCTTAAGGGTTAGTTATATCAGGCTAGAACTTGTGGATGAGTGGCATGCCTCTGAATTCCACTTTTTGAATGGATGTCTTGTGCTAAGCTTAAAGGTAACTGGGAAGAAAGTCTCTGCAGGTGGGTGTTAAGCAGTTATATGACAACCATTAGCACATTTTATGTATAAAAGAAAGTGTATCTTTTAATTGTGGAAAGCAGGAAATGTTTATGAAAAGCCTTCCTTCAAAAGATCAAGTAAATTTTTACCCCTGGCTTCGCTTGAGTGTGTGTTTGCCTTGTTACTTCTACTCTGTGGCTTTGGCAGTCTCGTGTGATTTTTTTGCCTTTTTCCATCTTATAAGTCTTGTCTGAAATGTATGTGTGTCTCCTTTTCATCTGCTGCTGCTTTCCTAGGAAGCAGTGAAGTTTCTCGAAGGGACTTTTTACGGATGATTTAAAATTTTGTTGTTTACTCTTTAACACAATGTTGCAGAGGAAGATGATGCTGAGGAGGTGCCAGAATTTCAGGTGTCTGGGAAAATTGGAGCAAAGAAGCAGAGGAAATTAGAAGAGAAACAAGCCAGAAAAGCACAGAGAGAGGTAAGCATTTCCTGCCACGTATAGAGCCCAGAGCAGAGCCTGAATAGCAGTACTCAGCAAAGAACTGGTGATGACAGACACCCCAGAAAGCCAAAGGCAGTGTCATCGCTACAACGGTTGTGTTTTTGTTTTAAAAATGTAAATTCAGCTGTTTATGTCAGATCCCAAGAGGGCCATGGAGAATGGTGTCTCGTTTTCTTTCCATTAGGTTCTCTGGCATTCTCGTGGCGAGGAGAGAGGAGTTAAACTCTTGAATGCTCTTTATTGGATGTTTCCACTGGCTTGCAACTTAGTGTCAGTACTGTCTCCCCTTAAAAATACACTCAAGCCCACATAGCATTGTTGTAACACTGGGTCTGTGACCAAAACCGCGGGCAGTTCTGAGTAGTGTTTCATGTGCTCTCATAGTGCAAAAACTTTGTATGGGTTTATCTATGTTTAGCCATGTTTATTGTTTTTATGGATTGGGGGAGATGAAAAGCAGACTCTGTAATCCACCGAAATCTATGGTGCAGACAGATATTGGTTGAAGTTTGGCCCTTAAACAGAGACCAAGTATGCAGAGCGAACACACTGTAGCTTTTCAGTTGTTCTTTCTTAAGTATATGTGTAAAAGTACTTAAATACAGTTGCATTTTTTCAGTTTTGCCCAGCATTTTGCTGTTAATTCCAGCAAAGCAACAGGCTTTTTGAAACTTACTTTCTGAAGTGTGCTCGTGGATGGCAGCAGGTTATGCATTAATTCCTTTTAGTTGTTCAATAATTTTTTTTATTTTTTTTTGCAAACTCTGTATTGTTCTGTAACTTGAAAGGTGGGGTTGCAAGAAATAGATACAACTCAAACAGCCTTTGCGTAACAGAGGCTGGAGTGCAGGGTGGACTTGACACATCTTACAAAAAGACAGGGTTTATGAAACTACTAACATTTCTAATGTGTGGAGGGTCCAAACAAAACTAGTGAAATCCCATCTTGAGAATTTAGTGTCACCTGAGGTTTAAATCCAGTTTCTGCTTTACACTGTAGTGGTATGCCCTGTAGATAGGGCGGTTGGTAAAAAACTTGATTATTATGTTATTTATAAACTTCCATTACGATCCTTTTCTCACTCTATGTTTTAACCATTTTGTCATTACTTTCCATATTCATTCTATTTAATTAGCCTCTTTTTTGTGGAAAATTTGAGCAAAGTTGAATGAAGTTAGATAAGCGTTGGTTGGTGGAGTGGGGAATCTTTTGTTTCATTTTAAAACACGCTGATTTTTATTTTCCCATGTAGACAAATTCCTCGGTTAGGTCTTTTTCTCTGAAACATTCAAAGCCACAAATCCTCTGTTTGAATGTCTTCTGCTTATTCTCTTAATATATTTGCAAATCTAAGTATACTGAAGAGACTCAAGAACAACTTAAAAAAATCTCTAAACAATACACTAATCACCCTTTTTATTTTTTCCCCATTTTGCAACAATCTCTTTGCTAGGTTTGGTTTAAAAACAAATAATAAAATTATTTGAAGAGACTAGCAGAGCTTTTTCTTTAAGAGATTCTGCCGAGGTTAATGATAAATTTGAATGTACTTGGTTTTACAGAGTTTATATTCCCCTTTCCTTTTTTTCCTCTCCTTAGAGTCCATTCTAACTAAATTTTAAGTGAGGAGAAATGGAATGCCATGACACAATATTACTTAATATCACTGTAGTAATAAGCTCATATGCATTTACCGAGCTTAAACCCTTACTGAGATACAGATAATGCAAGTGAGAAGGGTAATTTCTAAACTTATCATAATGTTAAGTATGCTGAAGATTGGGAGGAGGGTGGGAGTTAAATGAGAATGACTTTTCCTTCTTACTCTCTTTACTGTTTCTTTCTGAACATGCATCTAGGAAGATAGTAAGAGACACCTCCCCATGGTATCACAATATGAAATTAAAAAATGTATATTCAGGAAGAGTCAGGCTTGGCTTGCATAATATTTTTTTTTTTAGGCTGAAGAAGCAGAGCGAGAAGAACGGAAAAAACTTGAGTCAAAAAGAGAGGAGGAAAGGCGGAAAGAAGAGGAGAGAATACGTCTTGAGGAAGAACGACAGGTAGGATTGGTTGTATTTATAGATGGAAATTTTGAACCAAGTTTGTCTTTGAAATTGCTTCTATGTAAGTTCTGTGATCAGCAGAACTCCCTTTGCTTTTCATTACCATTGCATACATTTTTTAATTTGTTTTTTTTTGTTACTCCATTTTGTTTGAATTACAGTAATACTCAATTATTTCAACTGTAGGTCCCAGCTTTTTTCCCCCAAGTGCTTGGCAGAAGTGAAAACTGCTCCAAACATCAATACACTCATGTAGCAGCAAGCACCCACCCACGGTTGAGTCTAGGGCAAAACGAAACCCAATCTCCTGGTAGTGAATCTGCTACCGCTGTATGCTATAGTGACAGATTGTTTGGTCAATTTGTTATGTTGGCAAACATAGCTGATAAAGCTGGCTGTTAGTTCGTCTGGGAGCTGTTTAAGTGCAGGTATATGAAGGAAGGAGCTGTACCTAGTTGCAAGAGAAATTTTGGGAGCTGCTTGCTTGGTGTCTGACAGGAGAAGTTTGGTTATCACAGAATCATCGAATAACGTAGGTTGGAAGGGACCTCTGGAGACCATCTGGTCTATCCTCCTGCTCAAACCATGTCCAGTTAGAGCAGGTTGCGCAGGACCTTGACCAGCCCAGCTTTGAGTGTCTCTTAACGAAGGAGATTTCACAATCTCCCTGGGCCCCTGTTCCATTATGCTCATTAGGGCTGCCTGCCTGACAGCTGTAACCAGCAGGGCAGAAAGTGAAAGACATCAGCAACCGATTTTGCAACTGTTGTGTGAAAATATATGGTTTTATTCTAATTATACAAATGTACGTGTGCTTCACAATTAAATATTTCTGAACTCTGCATACGAAGGTGTGTGTTAGCAGGAGTGACCCAGAAAAACAGGTACTGTGCATTTGAAATGCTTTTGTTGAATACTTTCATCATTGAGGGAGGCAAACTTATTTCAAAGCTGCTTTGTGTATTCTGGGCATCAGTGCTACTGGCTAAGAACTAGGAATGAGCTTCATGCTCTCTGGTGCTTGAGCAAGTTGTGTGGTAGCTTTGCAATGTGCTTCTGGAGGCAAGGACTGAGGTGTTCTGCACAATCCTGTGCTGAATAATTGGTGTCCCAGGGGAGCATAGCCCCCAGCTTTCAGTGTGAACTTTCTGGGATACTTAAATATGCATGGAGATTTGTGTCTGTGGTTTGTAGTGAGCAGATTTCTTTTAAATTTTTCTGAGTTGTGTAAGTGGAGTGTGTTGCTGATAACATTTTAAAAGAGAAAAAGACAATTTTTCCTTTCCTCTGTTGAGAGCATGAAGGCAGGATAAAGCAATTTTAAAATTTTATTTCCATACATTACACACACAGATTGTATCCATGAGATCTTTTGTAGAAGGTACATTTACCTCTGGGGTTATCCCCTCCAAAAATCCTTTATCTTCTGAACTCTCTGTTGTTTCCTTTTCATCAATAGAAAGCTCCTGAATTTCAGAAATTGAAATGGATGAGGAGAATGTCAGTACTACAACATCAGGACGTGTAGCATGGTCCGAGACTTTGACTTGTAAAGCAACTTGAGCAGACTTCCAGGGGACCAATTATTCCACAGCTGCCCTTCTGAGAAAGATGTACAAATTTAGAAGTGGTCAAAGCGTGAACCCTGAGGTTGGATAACTGATCTCAGCTAGTCCGAGCCACTCCTGTGCTTAGCCAAGGTGTTTTGTAACAGCAGAACTATCAGACCTGGCTTCCTCTGGAGCTGTGTCTACTGTTTTTTCCCCTGCCCACACACTTCAGTAGCACCAGCTTCTGCCCTGTGGTCCCTGCGACCACTCTGCTTTTCTCCTAAGTATTGCCAATTTCTCCCTCTCATACTTCCAGCTCGGAAAGAGGCAAGATGAGCTCTGGCTGCCTCTAAAGCACATGTCTATTGCCCATCCTGCTTGCCGTGGGGCTTGGCATAACACATAACTCGGATGGCAAATTTACCTCCAGTGGTGTATTCTTTTAAGTGTTTTGTCTCCACCCAGTTCCTTGATTTTTTTTTTTTTAAATTTATTTGTTTGTTTGTTTTTTCCTGAGGTTCTGGCACTTTAATATTCTTGAAACCCTGAAGAGTTGGTTGAAATGAACCAAATTACTCTGGTACTCTGAGGGGAATTAGGAGGGCACACTGGCTGGATGCTAGCATTGTTTAAATGTCACTGCCTTTAGAGGAGGCTAATGAACAGAATTTCAATTCCTTGCAGAGTGGTAGCCAGCACGGCAGGTGAACTGCTAAGCAAATTGCAGTTGAGCTTGGCCAACCTGCTCAGAAGAAGCTGTAGCACAGGACAAAGATTTTATCCTGTTAATTGCCTATGGGTTTGACGTGGGGTTTAGCAGTGCAGCTGGCTAATCAGGATCAGTCAGGCATGGTTGAAAAGTTGAGTAGAAAGTAAAAGGGTGAAATTCTAACTAGAAGTCTTTTCACACAGAAAGTGCTTATTAACATGTTTAACTTTTTTTTTAATCCACTTCTGTTCAATTTAGGGCTGAGTAATCTATTTTGGTTGAATGAGGAAAATCTTAGTTGTTTTTATTTTAATTTTCAGTATTCGTTGTAAAGATTGCACTAAAATACTTCCACCTCCATTTCACAAGGCTCAGTGAAAAAGAGGAATATAAACTAAGGCTTTGGGGTTTTTATTTTATTTTTTAAATTTTGTGCTCAACAGTCTAAAGGAGTACTTACTAGAATTTTGAAAATCACTCAGATGCCTGAATCTAGCTTGCTGTTCACTTTAGGCAATAACTTCCTTGGCTACTTAAATTCTGTAATTTTAACCTTTTTTTGTCTGGCTCGTTTGTTTGTTTTTCCCAGTAGTCTTTCTCAGGGCAGCAAGCCAACCCACCGGGCTACATCACAAACATTATTCTGCTACTCGAGGGAAAGTGTTTTCAGTATTTTATTTTTCACTTGGGTTTTAAGACAGGTTGATAATCCAGTAACCGCTGAACATTTTGAGCATGGATCAAAGTAAACGTGTCTGACAATATTTAATGTCCGTCCTCAAGTGTTTTTTAGTAATTTTAAGTGTTTTCATCCGAGTCTTTAACAGGAAACAGAACAATTCAAGACTTGTACATGTTTAGGCTGTGTCGCTCAAATTCCTGCTTCAGTCAGCAGAGAAAGCAGCATTACAGGGAGCATGGTAATAACGAGACTTCAGTGTTTTAGTGTTGACTGGGTGATAGGAGGGGAAACAAATTGAATTAATAGATACTTGATTACTGTGCATGTAAGCATAGCCTGTCTTTATGATCATAACATCTTATCTTTCAAATCTTGTTACAGACTGATTGTATGATGTAAAAGCTACTGCCTTTCTCTTCTAGGCCCCTATAAGCGATAAAGAGATTATTGGATTTATTGTGGTTTTTATAGAATACAGAGGATAAAATGTCATTTATATGTTCCTCCAGGGAAAGGATTCTTCACTTCCACTAGTAACATTTTGTCACGAGTAAGCCCTTGTGGACTACACATGTGGTAATAGTATTCCCCCATATAGGTTAGGAGATGGAAAGGCAAAACTATGAAAGGTAGCTCAAGTAGTGATTGATAGTCGTGAGATAAAAACCAGAGGGTAGCTGGTTGTATGGTTTTTGGAGGCAGGTTGATTAATGACATTTCTGTAGTTTATATAATCCCAAAATGCACAAGAAATTTAGAGTTTATCACTGAAGTTTGTCTGAGAAATGTTACGGTTGTCAGATAGCTTCATTTTTTTTTTTCCCCCTTCCTTTTCCAGTACATCAGAGTACTTCTGCAGGTATAGTGACAGTGGCAAGTTTGTTAGTTTTTATTTCTTTCTTCTGCAGTACAGGAAGGGTATTAAGACCACTGATGAAGGCTTATTGCCTCCAGGAAAAGTAGTGACATAACTGCATGAATTGTTTATTGTTTCACTTGCTGCACATTCAAAGATTTGAACTCATAAATTTGGTTGGCTATGCTTTAATTTAATTGCAAATAAATTTAATTAGTGTATTTACAAGAGAGCTTAAGTGATGAGCAGTTAGTCTCCAAACAAATGCAACCACCTTTGTTAGCTAAATTTCACTTGAACCTTTTTTTTAGTCTCTCCCAAGAAGTGCTACCAAAATTGTGCTAACTTCTGTGAACATTGAGATTGGCTTTGTGTTTCTTTTCAGCGTTTCAGCTACAGCCTTGAACTAATAGCTGAATCATAGTCAACAGCAATAGGTGATTCCTGAGCCATTAAATACCATCTAAAAGTTTGTCAGATGATGAGGGAAGCCAAATAGATTCAGGAGGATAGAAAATCATGTTGCAGCATGCAGATCTTCTAGAAATTCCCCAGTGTTGAGCTTTGATAAAGCCACCGGGTCTGTTAGCCCTTTCACACACACACCCCCACTCAAGTAGTTTGAGAAATGGAGTGTAGTGGAAATAATGAATTCTTGAGTCAGATGAAAACCCACTTTGTTTTATAAGGAAATGGATATCTCTCTCCAATTATTTTTGGGCAACTCTACATAGTGCTATACTATAAGTGGGAACTGTACCTTCAAGGGAGTTATGGGGGCTAAAATCTTGCATATTCTTGAGAAAAATAAGTCCCTGGTTCTATTTAAATATATTTGTATGCATATATAAATAAAATGTGGTTGCCCCTTGGCTTCAGTGTTGCAAACCAGACAATATATTTTTAAATTCAAGTTTCCTTTCCAGTGTTCTGATGACCTGATTGGCTATGCATGTGAGGAAGCTCCTTTATAATTGGCATTTGCTTCAGCTCTGCTTTACCCTGGGGATTTCCCTTTCACTCTTGGAGTTTTTTAGTGGTGAGATGGTTTACCAACCGACACCTTATCAATGAGAGCGAACTTCCTCTGATGTTGCAAAACAGTGTCTTCATACAAAGCCTTGCAGGTTGCTCACATAAGAGCTTTTTTTTTTCCTGTGCACAGGGATTTTTGTAGATTTACTCCCTCAGCCTAGCTTTGCCATGCTAAGGAAACTGCTTGTGCAGATGCAGGGCTCACAGCTATCACTCTTCTATACTAAATGCAGCATTGAACAGGGTGTGTTGCTGTAAATCCATTGCAGAGTGGACTGCTCTGGAAACATAGCTTGATACAGCAGAGAAACTACCAGTCTTCCAGCAAGCAAGCTTTTAACTGTTGTAAAACAAAAGGCCACAGCAGGAGTGCGGACTGGTGTTTGCTCACTGTTACATTAAAACAAGAGCTGTATTGCTTGAGCATAGCTGTGCCCAAAGTTTCCAAACGAGGGCAATTTCATTTAGGCTTTCAGTTTTGCATTTAAGTGCCTAAATAAAAATGGTCTGGATCTTCAGAGCTATAGAAATGGAGGATCGGCTAGTGATCCCAAGGGTCCTGTTGAAGCTTTTGAGAACTAAGACCCTAAAGTTTTGGCTCTTTGATTTGATACTTGATCATGTAAGAATAGGCACCAAGTTTTAAAATGTTGATTGTTGAGTTATTTTATTATGTGTAGCATTATGCGAACATCGAGATTTGTGTGCTTCTCAGCAGAGCTTTTCATTATCTGTTTAGCATTTATATCCACTATTCATACATAAACAGTGCATTTCTGGAGGCTGATGGAGACTACTACGTAGTTTCAGTTTAAGCATCAGTTTTCAAGTGTGTATACTTTCCTGAAAATTAATTTCTCCTAAGGAAGTACAAGTTGAAAAGCTTGCAGAAAACTCATTCTACTCTGATTTTTAGGAGATGAGGACTGGTAAGAACACTTACTCTGTCTTACTAAAGGTATTTTTTTATTTTGTGTCTGAACGGTGAAGGGGGGGAGGAATCCTAGAGATCCATCTGCTCTATGCCAAATTATTTACTTCTAAAGTCCCTTTTCACTTCCTGCAGAACCTGCACTAGCAGCATGAAAACTTGATGTTATACAAGGAGGGTTTCTTTGGTCCATGAACCTCAAAGCATTTGGCATAGGAACCAGTATGCTTTTCCTTATCCTGCATGTTAAGGAAACAGCCGCAAACAAGGAGCGACTGGTAGCAGGTGGTGGTTGAAGAGAATCCAGTGATTGCTCTGCCTTCCTCACTAGCAATGAGATCTCTTCCACTTAGCAATCGAATAAGCTGCCTATAAATGATTTGTTTGTCAGCAAGTTGGTCCTTTATCTGATTTGGAGGAGAGTTGGCACAGCACACAACTCGCAGTTTCCCCTCTGGGAAAGCTGCTTAGGCAAAGCTCTCAGAAAAGCTACTTACTCTGTAGGCCAATATCGCTTAGTCTCAGTGTCACCTTAAATGGGTTACTGCAATGAAAGCTAGAAACGGTGGTTCAATATCTTCTTGCTGGACAGTACTGTAAGGGTCCTCACCCTTGGCTAAAAATAGTAATGCATGATAAACCTTCAAAGGCTGTAATCTGTTAACCAGCCAGAACAGTGCAGTTACTCAAGCAGCATCCCAGGACTCCAAAGGGATTTGTGATCCCAAGAGTCAAGGTCTGCTTCCAGCGGTAAGCCTAAAAGAGTTTTCAAGATGCTGTGGGTTTCACCTGGTAAAAGATGGGGCTCTTGTGCAGTTGGCACAATTAATGTTTTTGATGTCATGGAAATAATCATTGCGATCAAGGTAAGAGGTGAACAGAAGGTACTGATCTGAAAGGAGCCTCACAGCAAATCCAGGTCCTCGGTGGGCAGGTGGGATGGAGGGAGCCTGGAGAGCCGTGGAAGGGCTGGGAATGGGTGCAATGGGAAGGCGGCGCTGACCAGATCCGGTGTAGGAAGGGGTAAGGGTGTTGGAAAGTGTCTCCCAGAGTGCTGGAGATCCCCAGGCTGCTTGGAGCTCTGGAAGCTCATGGGTTTCTGCCACGCAAGGTGGCACATGAGAGTCATAGCAAGCATGCAGAGGTAGAGTCGATCCAGCAGTGGTAACGTGGACATTTTTTCAGAAAAAGGACAGAAGGAAGAAAGGTTTGAGTGATTAATTTTTTTTATTTTTAATAAAGACATGATCAAAGTGGGAGAGTTCTTCACATGCAATATGGTAAACTGATCAAAAAGAAATCTTTACCCTGTAGCAAGCCCCCAGTTTGGGTAACATTTAGGTGGGTGAGGAGAGAAGCAAACCTGCTTCAAAAAAAAAAAAGCAGGCAGCTGAAGGTGAGCATCTGCAGTTACCAAATTTCCATGATGCTGGGATTTCCCCACCACCCCACCCATCGTTGAAGGGAGGTGGCCCAGCTATTATCTCTCCTCTGAGCCACATGCTTTACCACTTAACTCCACAGCAGTTAATGAGATCAGAATGGGGAGGGGCAAAGAAACCTGACTAACAAAGATGTGGGTTTTTTAAATTTATATTTGAGCTGAGTGCCCCCTGTATGACTTGCATGAAGCAAGTACTGGGCTCTGTTTCATTAGTAGACCCTGGGGTGCTGAGAGTGTTTCCGTGTGTGGGTTATGCATACAGACAGACTGGTTTTTGTGGGAATGCAGCCTGCCTAAATTTGACCCTGCAGCTAGCATGCAACTGCTGCATGACTTAGGCATGTGAAAGAAGATAGCGTGATGGTGAAAAAATTAGCTGAGAATAAGTGTTAACAGACAGCCTGACCTCGTTCCCCCCGCTCAGCTTCCACTGCTGTTGCTCGTGGCTTCTCCCAGTGCAGTTGTGCAAAGTCATCTCTCCTCTTGGCTTTGAACCAGTTTACAGTTTGGCTAAATCCTTCTTTTTCTACAGATTGAATCATGGGTGAATTTAGGTATTAAAGCATGTGAGACTGTGCAGGAAGTGGCTGGGATTTTTACTTATTAGATGAAAAAGCTTCTGGAAATACTTAGTGTTATGGAGGAGGCTACAACCACCAGGAAACACGAGGCTTTGAGGGCTGACACACTTTGGCTACCAAAGCAGTGGCTCAGACCACCTGGAAATGCTCTGCTGATCGTACCATCAAAATTTAGGATCTGGAAAACAAACTCACGTTGGCTTTTAAGGAGACCGCAAAGGAGGGACTGGTAGCTGAGTGCTTTGCCAGTCTCACAGCAGAGATGCTTTTCTGCATATGTTGGAAATGGAAGTACTGAGAGTAACGTGCCGGTATGCTTTAATAAAATTGAAGGTACTGTTCTTCAAGTAGGTAAGGAAGACAGGAATGAGTCTTGTTCATTTGTTGTTAGACCTTCCAGAAACAGGAAAATATTTCTTAGTTACTGTTGCTCTTAGTTATAAATGGGACACTGTCTTCTGATCTTTTTTTTTTTTGTAGAACCATCTAGAAATAATTTGCCAAAGCAATTTTGAGGTTTTGTGATTATTTTTTTTTCTCATTTCAAATCCTGTGAATTACAACCTCTGTAATAGACCAGGGGAAGAACATTATTCTATTTCCAGGATCAAGATTAAATTTAATGCACTTACAAGAAAAGAACAATTGCTGTCACTTCCAAATGAAATATGGTTATGTTGTTCTTGGCACCTGTAGCGCTTATAAGGAAAAAATCTACTGTTGGGCTTTTGGTAATAAACGTTACAGTGATGAATGACCCAGAAAGTGGTCTTGTTTTGTCTCAAGAGCTTCCTCAGATCTGTAGTTTTTTTCATGAGATAGCGGTTAAAAAAATGGTTTTGACTTTGCACATACAGTAAGATCCTTTCAGTCCTGTTTTTCTCATACTTGCATGTCGGTAGCATTCCTTCTCATGACTTTCTGGGAGTTTGATTAAATACATTTGAGACCAAATACACTTTCTTTTTGGTTTTTATTGAAGGGCAACCCTCCCATCCCCATTTCTGGTATCTTGCTGGTTTTGGCCTTACATGGCATCTTTTTTAATATGGACATTTTTTAATATACTTAATGACCTGTTCCTGTCTCTTCCTGTTTTAATGGAACAAGTGTTTGCTGACCAGCCATTTAAGGAAGCAATTACCATATTAGTGTCAAAGATGTAGCATGGCAAGCATTTAGAAATCAATATAATTGTTCTTTAAGAGATCAATTCCTGTGCTAATAGTAAGGGAATGCCCTGAGATTGTCACTGAAATTTGAAGAACTCATCTTTCTAAGTTTTAATCAAGCCTTTGCAATGTGATAGCAGCCAGAGGCCAGTCAAATTGGAATCTCATTGTACCAGGTGCTGTACAAACATAAATTTCTCTGTGGAAGAAACCATTCTGTAAGGAAACATTTTTCTTCTGTGTGAAGTTACATGCGTAAAGTGTTTTGGAGAAGAGCAAAACAAATTTTAAAAGAAAATCATGGAAAGCTGAAAATTTATGAGCTCCCAGTAAAAACCTGTTCTTATTTGAAACATTTTTTAAGTAATCTATCACTGTCCAAAACTTTTAATCACAGTTTTGCTTTGTGAATGTGTGACTATTCTACATAACCTAGTATGCATCCCCATTTCACTGATATTGGGCTTGGAGTTTTCTGGGTCAGCATTTTCAGGTTTTTTAAGACTTTAACATTTCTTTCAGGGTAGATAACTGGAAGTATTTTTATTGCAAATAACTAAAAGCAGAGCCTGTAGGTTTTGGTTAACCATCAAATGTAAAAAAACCCTTTTTTTAATACAATCATACCTTGTCTCCTATGCTTGAAATACTTTATACAGTTTTTTACATTCCATGTAGACATAGTTTGCTTGTATGTCATAAGAAAGAGATTTTACTTGAAACTCTTTTACAGGCCAGCTTCTTCTCACACACAGATGGACACCAGTGTAACTCTATTATTCTTTGTGATCACTCCCAATGTACACTAGTGCATGTCAGAGCAGAATTGGGGCCAACTACTGAAAATGTGGATGTTGCATCAAAGTACAGTTAGGGGCAAGGACTTCCTGTCACGGGATCTGCAGAAGGAACATATTCATGCAAATTAAGCAAGAACGTTGCTATATAAGAGTGGTTTTCTCCTCTGTGTCAGATCTGTTAAGAACCAGCCTAGGTGTATTGTGTGCAAGCTTACACGACCATGTGAGAGGGTTACTACCTTAGGGGTGGCTTGTGAAATTAATGATGCCGTCAAGGGAGAACTTAGACTCATTTCAGAAACTTTTTATCTGGTGTCTGTCTTAGTAAAATCAGACTGCAGATAAAGAAGATGCTACTTTACTTAAAACTAAACCTGATCTGGGGAGGAGCAAACTGACCACTTGTCATCTTTTCTGTCCAGGAAGAGGAAAAAAGGAAGGCAAAGGAAGAAGAGGAGAAGAGAGAGTATGAAGAGTACCTGAAGCTGAAGGAGAGTTTTGTAGTTGAAGAGGAAGGGGTTGAAGAATCGATGACGGAGGAAGAGGTATGTATGTTAGGCTTTTACTGGAGTTTCCTTTATCTTTGTTAGACTCAGGTTGCCCTTAGTGCATTCTGTCTCCTGTAAAATGAACTTGAAAGTAGGAGTCAGCCAAATGTTTTTGCTTGTAAAAGCTAAATTGTGTATATGGCACAGGTTAACCTGGAGTATTTCCTGGGGAATGCTACAGTTCCTCATAGCAGACTCCTACAACTTAGTTTAGAGTGCTAAGGCAAATGCATATTGCTGGAAATGAGTTCTCTCCTCCCTTCATCTAAGGATTGAAATAAAACTCATTCTGGAATTCAAATAATCTTTTACTGTCATCAGCTCTGCCCTACCCATATACAGTGGGCCAGATGAAAGTAAGGCTAAATTTGCAGTTTGGTAGTGCCCACATATCTTGGGGGGAATTGCTTGGGTTTGGTTTTATTTTCTAGACCAACAGAACTGCTGTGAAATCAAATGAAAAACAAAGCTCTTGTCTTAAAAGGCTTCTGTTAAGAGAATTCACAGGACAGAACCTAGGTGCTTGTGGGTCGTATGCTGGAAAACTGTGCATTCAGTGTTGCAAATGATTGCTATGGTTGATCGTATTTCAAACTCGTGCATAATGTTCTAGCATGCTCCTCCTGTGGCTGCCTGCAGACGCGCTGCTGGGGATTGTGGTTGAAATGTGATACTTGACATAATATCACAGCAAACTTGAAAAAGTTCCACTGTTGTGGGAGGCAGTGTTCTTATTCTGTCTGCTGAAAACCTGTTAGACTCATTTTAATTGCTATCAAATGCTGAAATTGCTCTTGGGTTGTAGCTGCCAAATTTGAGCTGTCCAATGCATGTCATGATAAGTATTTTTTTTCAGGGCCATGTGTGCATTTGCTCCCCTGCTAAAGCGACCCGGTTGAATTGAATGGATTTGCCTTTAGCGTGACTGAGAGAGCTTGGGCTGAGGATCTTGTAATAAGTCAATACCGCTTGATGTTAGTCACAAGTTCTCACTGTGGACCCCTTCCCATTAAGATAAATTCCTCCATCGTGCTGGGATTAACACCAAGACAAGTTGTATCTGGTGATGGGGAATTTCCTAAGATGCTGAGAACAGTGAAATGCATACTTTCTATTGAAAGTTCCTTCAAAAATGTGTGCCTGTCCTGTTAGAAGATCAGATGATACCTAAGTATTAAATTGTTCCACTTTAGACACCCTTTAAAGCTAGAATGTGTTTATTGTCTGTGTTCCTACGGCTGCCTATCAAGGAGAAATTAATCTCTCTATATGTGGGAACAGAGAAGGGTGTTCCTCCCTCAAAAGAGCTTGGCAGGCAGTTGGTGATGCCTGGATCTCAAGATATCGTTGGTAGGGGTGGGGAGTTAGAACTTTAATAGTAGGTGATTTGAAAGTCGTCTTCAGAAACGATCACAGGTACATAGTTATTTGGAGACACCAGCCTTGCAGAAATGGCAAGCCACCCTTCTGCCTTGTGGTGGATAATGTACTGAAGCTTTTTAGTATCCTGTTACAATAGCTGACTCTGCCTTGTGTTGTGGAGGCTCGTGTGCTGAAACTCATGCTGAAAATTAAGGTCCCTAGTCCAGAGCTAAGCCGTTAATTAAGGCTGATTGATTCCAGGGTTGCAGAGTAACTTGATCTCCTGTTAACTTAAACACACACTGTTTGCATTGCCTTTGAAAATTGAGCCGCTTATATTAAAATGCCGGATTTCAAGTGCATAGCTTTGAAAACGGCTTGAGCTTCCACATGTGTTGCACAGCTGTGTGCTACACTTGACCATCTGCATGAGCTAGCTGTCTCCTGAATCACTCTGTACTTTACCTCTGTACAAAATGTCCTCAGTGCATATATTTAACTTAATACACGACGCACAAACTCACCCAGATGTGGTTATTTCAGGGTATGTATGATGTAAGATTCAAAGATTTCATTTCAGAAAACACTTAAACTCAAATTGTACTTGAGCCATATTCTGTCTTCGAAAATACCTATCATAAATTCCTAGTTAAGATTAAATCTAGATATGTTTTTTTTTTTTCCAGTTCAAAATCTCCCTCAGTGTGTATGTTTAAAACTTCGGAAGTATGCAAGCTGAACGCTTTTATAATATTTGTACTCAGCAAGTTTGCGATGCATTTAATGTTCATGAGTTTAAAATAACAATTGTTTTCCTTGCTGTATCCAGTCTCGCAGCTTTCTAATGGAATTTCTCGAATACGTTAAGGTAAGCTACCATTGGTCTTTCTCCTCCTTCCATACTTGTTCGACTGTGTAAAATACCTTTGTCAAAGAGCTGAGTTGCAGAAGGAAGGGAAATCTTTACTTCCTCTTTGATTTACTTAAATATTCAACAAGTAACAAAAGTGATACCTTAGATAAAGTCTGCAGTATTTACTTAACCATGCATGAGAATGTCCATCATTGCTAAAATGATTTGTAATTATAGCTGTGTCTTGGCTTTTTGGGGCAGGATTGTAGCTCTTACCCTCTTTCATAAGGATAGGCGTTATAAACTGTGCCTGGTGGATCACCCTCAGAGTTTATGAACAGCAATGCTTGCTGTTGATTGGGATTCGGGACATTCAGGCTTTTTGTTTGTGAACATCAGCTACTGATTTGAAAACAATCTCTACGTCCCAGCTCAGCATGAATGAGAATTGCTGTACCAGCATGTGGCCTGCCGTGCAGGATGTGTTTGTGTCTGAAACACTGGCATTGTAAAGGTCAATCCAACTTTTCATGCGATTTCTTTTCTTGTTTTTATCCATGCAATTTGCAATGTTGTCTTAATGTTTGGAAAGGATATTTAAGAAGATCACTTGTTTTTAACAGGGTGTGTTAGTCTCCCTTTCATGATATTATATGGTTGGTTATTTAAAACCTGTGGTGTGTTCATGAGGATTTCCACTTTTGATCTGTAACGACAAATGCTTCTTTCTCCACTACTAGTATATCAAAGGTCAAATGCATTTTTCTACTCTTGCTCTAACAACGCTATGCAAATCTTTTGTCCCAGTTAATCCCTTTCCTCCTTTAGTGGAAACTGGACTCTTATCTGACAATGTATGGCATGTGTGTGAAAGGCTTCATTAGTAAGCAAATCGCTTGCATACTTAGGGACCTCCTAATCATTTTGTTAATCCACAATCTCATACTCTGGGCCAGTTTTGCATGTCCATTATCCCAGCAAAACCCGGACTTACAAACAGACTTGTCTCATGGGTAACTCTCCGCAAGGAGTCAATTTGAGTGATTGCCATGCAAGCCTGAACAATGGCTCGATCGTTCTAGAGCGGCTGCAAAGCTACGGTGCAAGCATCTTTCGCTGTGCTGCTCTCTGCCTCCTGTGTCACTGGCACTTTTGGCGGTGTATCCCATTGCCATCGGGCCGCAGTGAGATTGGCTGCTAGGTTTGCATCTGCCAAGTGCTTTCTGATCAACGTGATCTCTGGGGGTAATGTGGAAATGTCTAAGCTAGTAGCACTCAGAGTTAGGACATATCTTCATTGCTGAAGCCCAAACAAAAATAGCTCCTGTTCAGTAACCAAGTCCCCAGCATAAGCCAGTCAACTCTGATCAGAAGCCCCGCCAAAAGCGGATGAGACGGCCGAGAATAGATAGGAAAAGCTGTGGGTGAACATGTTTAAAGAGCCTAAGTAAAACCGTGGAGTGAAGATGAACCGTCAGATGGCACATTTCATTTTGCAGCCATGCAGTGATTTCAATATTCTGTTTTCCACAGAAGCCAGAGAGATTTCTTTGAAAGGGAGAGGGACTTTGAAATGACCATGTCTGTTAAGACCACCCTCTGTTTCAGTTACTATCTGTGGAAAGGGACTACATGGTACGGTGTGATCCCAGTTCACCCGTTCCCACCTAAGGTTCTCAGGATACAGCCAAGCTGCGAATTAAGGAAAATGTGCTGTTCTTTATCCTGGGGCAGCTTGTTTATCAATAACAGTAGGTAGAACAATAGGATATTTCAATGTCCCTTGGGATCTTCCACTAAAATTGGGAGGGTTTCCAAGGGATAACGCAGTAGGGTCTGATTCTGCACATTGCCCTGGTGGTTGTGATGGATGGAACAGATTAGTCACAAACTCTCAGTTCAGTGTTTAAGCACACATGTATAGTTTTATATTAGTCACTTCTACTTGACGTCAGAGAAATTAAACACAGGCTGAAAACCTAATTCAGAAGCGCTTCGACACCTGATTTCCTATGTAGAGATGAGTTGCAGAATTGGGGCATTGCTTTCTTTTACAAGTTTTAGTATTTTTTTTTTTTATCTTGAAAGTATGCTTAATATATAGATTATGTATTGCCCTCATCTTCTGTTCTATTCACAGAAACTGTTGACATATCAAGAAGCAGTGCTAAGCTGCTAGCAGCTGCCTGAAAAACGTATAAATTAAAAGAGCAATTGGCATTTTTTAGAAATAAAATTTAATTTAGCTCTTTTGTTGAATAACTTTACTGGTATAACTGACTGGAGATAGCTCACCCCATGCTTCATTCCTAAGGGTGTTTGAAATAAAATGCAGCCTCTATTCTCCAGCTCTGCTTCGTGGGATTGTTTTAAATGGAATTTTTCTTACAGGCACCAAAAGGATTGACACCCCCCAATTCTGCTTTTCTGAAAGCTGAGCATCTCCCTTCCTTGGGGGCTTTCATAGTAGCCCCTCAACCTCAATCTGACTGCTGCAATATCACCACCTCGCACCTCAGCCTGTGGCATTGTCTCTGCTCCAGGAGCCGTCCTGTGCGTTTGCTTCTTACAGTGGCCAGTCCTCCAGTTACAGACTTGACTGCTCTGCTCTCAGGGGAGCAGAATAACCAATTCATAATGGGAGCCTTATGGTTTTACTTAGCAGTGCTGTAGCTGCACGACACACCTTACAAACCAGCTCTGTGGGCTCTCTGAGCACTTCAAAAAAATTAATAAAGTGGGCAGAGGTTAAAGAGTGGCTGAGCAGTTCCCTTGCTGTGGAGCACTAGGTCTGTCGGCCCAGGGAAATACGAGCCCGCACTTTGTCCGTCAAACTGTTCTCACCCAGCTTGACAGTGTATCATTGAATGCCTCTGAATTACAGCCAGTGAATTGAAACAGCAAACTACATTTGAAAGGTATAGCAAAGGACTCGCAGGCTTTACCCCTTCCTGTTTTTTCTTTAAGAAAAATGACGCTTACAAGATAAGGAAAAAAAGTCCTACTCATCTTCATCCTGAGAGCTCTTGCTCTGTTTCATCCCTTGCTGAGGACAGCAGCAGAATCATACCCACAATTAAATGAATTGAGTAAAATGTGGATGTGTATATGTCTCTAAAACGTGAAGCATGTGGTGAAGTGTTTTGTTCGCTTGGGACCTCACAATGTCATTATATTTCAGAGCGTGTGTGGGGAATGCATCCTAATTCCACCACACCCTCTGGGCTCTTATTCACAGCAGGATCTATCTTGGAAAGCTTCCACTAAACTTGCTCATTGAGGGTGAATATCTTTAAGTGAAGGTTTAAATCCTGTTTTTCTTGTTTATGTGGCTTTGCACCCCCCCTATCCTTTTAAAAGAAGATGTGACGAATCTTGGCAGTTCCCAGCTCTGAGAACTGAATTCCATGGACTGGTTCCAATTCCATGTGTTCAGTCCATGGTATTCAGTTCTCTAGCTTGGCTGCATCGAACTTCACAACTACTAAGTCTGTGTGTGGCTTTTTTTTGTCTGATTTTATTAATGAAAAAGATTCATCTATTTCAGCCTCTCTTTATTTCTTCAGTGTCCTTTCAGTGTATTTTCAAGATCAGAAACAAATGCCTTTATCATTTGAAGTATTGCATCTGATAATGTAGATGTGGCTCTTGTGGCTGTACATATATGGCTCTTAGGAATGTAGTCCAGAATGTTAACTGAACAGTTTTCAAAAGTTTTATATTTTCTAAATTCCTTCTAAACAGCACATCCTTTTACTGCATCTAAACAGATGAGTTTCTAAAACTTTTGCAGATAAGGAAACAGGAACCAAGTAGCTCCAGACGAGTGCACCAGGTGTTTTCTCTGTCATTCTCTGGAGCTACAGAGAAGCATAAAACCAGATGTGAGCAGTGGTGACTGCATCCTGACTGAGAGAGGCTGCAGTAAGAATCTCTTTCAAAAAGCAAACTGAAAATTTGCAGTTCCTGCTTCTGCTTTTGTTCTCGGAGATCATCGTGCTGCCCGCACAGGAGTGCGCTAGCAGTACGCTTCCAGCACTGACAATTTTAGTAAGGTGTTCACTTGCTTAGGAAGATTATTATGGCATTAATACACATGACATTAGTAAAACAGACTAAAGGACTTAATGCTGCCAGTCTTGTCTGGATTTTTATGTATGCACTGATATATACCAGTGATCATTTTAAAAGGTACTTTGAAACATCTCTCAAACAAAAAGGGATCTTGCTAAAGCATACTGGAAATGAGAGGCAGCAGTTGAGAAACTCAGGTGGCCGGGAGAACAGAGCCATGGCTGTTTTGCTTGTGCTTGTCCTGTCCTCCTAACGTAAGGAAAGTTCAGGATGAACGCTGGCAAATGTACTTGAGTCTTCACTGAAGTGGGTCAGAGCATCCAGTCTTTCCACAGAGCAGATTGGTTTAAGTAACTTAAATTAGAGTTTTTCGTCAGATAAAAGTGCTTACTAGGAGAAGTTAGGTAGAATGACAGGTTCTACTTTGTCTATTGAATGCATTTCTTGTTTGAAAGATAAAGAAATAGGCTAACCCTCTAATTCATCAACTGCATGTAACTCTTGTTTGTTTCTGTAGAAAACAAAGGTAATCCAGCTGGAGGACTTGGCTTCACATTTGGGTTTAAGAACACAGGTAAGTACTAACTTTTGGGGTGCAAGTACAAGAAATGAGTTTAAAACGACAGGAGAGAAAGTGAGTAAATAAAGGTAACATCTATGCAAGTGTCTCGGCATTACTGAAAATGCTTGGATTTCGGTGAAGTTCAGCAAAATCAGCCCTAAAAATGTGGCCATTCATCAAATTACCATCCAGCCAGTGAAGGATTGTTGGCTTACAAGATTGTTTCAGTGAAAAGTGCTCAGTCTGCCTCTTGCACAGCTGCCTGTCGGCTAATGGATCCTGTAGTGTTTGAAAATCTAGTAATAGAGCAATTGAGGGTACTTGGGAGTCAAAAGCAAAGTTAGAAGCAAATTCAGATGCTGCTCACATAATTAGACAATGTTGTTATGTTTGCAGACAATCAATATATGAGCTGTTTTGCTCCAATTGCTTGTGTATTCTTCGAACATTGAAGAATTTGTATCTTCTGTTGCACTATTTAAGAATATTGTCCCTCTCAGCACCATATAAGCCCATCAAAGTGAGCTCACGGTGTGAGATCTGTACTTTTTTTTTTTTTTTTACCCTCCCTCTGTCCTCTTTCTGTTCTCTAAACATTTTGTGGTTTGATTCTGCAGAATAGTCGTGGCTTGGTTTATTTTAATTTGAGCACATTGGACATGTATTTCTAAGTGACCAATGTTTTCTGTTGTTCTGTATCTAATCTGATCTTGGGGTGCCCCTTCACAGCAGCTTACACTGCTGTAAGTCCAGGCTGCTGTGCCCCCGCCTCTCTCTTAAACCAGAACTTCATTTAAGCATGCAGTGAGTCAGTTAAGGGAATTTATCTGGTTGAAATCTAAACTATAGTTGGCTTCTGCAGTCACATAAATACAAGAAAGGGAGAGAGGCAGAACAGTCGAAACCAAGGCTTGGATACTAGTTTAAGGTGTAGTGGAACTGCATGCTTGGAGTAACTGTAGAGTTAACCCAGCAATAAACTCAACAAGTTGTTGCTTTGGATTGGTAAAAGAGGTTTTTCTCTTAAATGGAGCAGGAAAAAATATAAAAAGCTTTGGAATGTGTCAAGTGTAGCCAGGTTCTTGGAGAAGTACCTCAGCATACTTCATGGAACTTGCGTGTTGCATTGGCACTATACAGCCTTTCCCTGGGAAGATTTCTATAACCACCCCCCGTTCCTTGAACCAGCCAGGTAACTTAGCAATAAAAGTCTCTTTGGGGGTAGGGAAGTTATTTGAACGCCCCAAAATGCAGAAGCTTACTTCATCCTTCTAAGACCAAAAGGCTTATTGCGTCTGTCTGTGTGGAAATACTGATGTGTATCCTTCACTGAAGTCTTTAACACTGAGGAATTAAATGTAAGCCTCCATCTGTAGTTTATCTGAACATATGAAATGGTTTTTTGCCTCCCTCTTGATCAATTTGTTATTCCTTTTTCTCTTCTGAACAGGATGCAATTAACAGAATCCAGGACCTCATGGCAGATGGCACTCTAACAGGTGACAGCCAAAACACAAAGGGGACTTTATTGTAGCTGGTGAATAGTTGGTGCAGAAAATGCCTTCACTGGGGTGGAGAGAGACTTCCAGTCTAATTTCTGTTTTAAACTGTAGAGGATCCTAGTAGGAATTGATAAATAGATATTTTTATTATCCTTGCTTCAGCTGCTGTGAAACTACTGTTTAAAGCACTATGGGATGTGATTGCTCCTCTGATGCATTATACAGAGGTGGGGGGGTGAACGTCCCCAACAGTTCAGGAACCAGCACAAGGCTTCTGCGTGTTGGCTGAGCCCTGCTGAAGGCCGTCAGGGATTGCTGAGCAGCCAGCTGCAAATGACGTCTTCTGAAATCTGAATTTGAAAGAATCACTTGGATGTTTTGGGGTAGTTTGCAAGCCTGTTTTTAAAGGTGCCGTGGCTAAAGCCAGGACTGGGGTACGGCACGCTGTGGGAGAAGCAAACATCCCAGAGCACTCCTGGATGCTGTAGTAAGTGAAGTGCTTGTTCCTAGCCGTGTACCCACGCAATCGAAGTAGGAATGTACGCAGAGACTGAGCATGTGGGTAGCTCCCTGCCTGAACAAGTCTGTTTTATTGGTGGGCAGTCTTTTTCTTTCCGAAGATGAAGTAGAGGAAGGTGCCAATGCAAACATTTATTGACCTGATACTGTGGTCATGGCTGGGAAACAACTATCTTGGTGGGTACATGTGGATGTCCATTCAAATGACGTAAAAGTGCTCTGAATCAAAGCATAAGGATGTGTACTGGCTGTGTCTGTGGCCTAAAAGGCAGGCCAGTGAGGCTCTCTGCCTTGCGTTTGATCCTGTAATGCGTTAAGAACAGAGAGATCTGTTCTCGCTCTTGATGGAGCAACTGAAATATGGAAATTGAGCTTCATTCTCTTTTACAGGGTAAGTTGGAATGGCTGAGGTGGGCGCCCCAGGGGCTCTGAATCACCGCCTGGTCGCTCCTGCTGCTCTGCCTTTCTCCACTAGCTGCCTGGGCCCAGAACATCAGCACCAAAACTATGTACCTGAAGTAGCTGCTGTGGTACTCCCAGCTAGCTGCGCACAATGAAAAGAATGTGTTACTTTGAACCAAATTAGTCTTACCAAGGCACTCGACTATTGTCATAGCCCTGTTCAAAGACCCGACAGTAGAGAGGAGATAAAAGCCTGACTGCTAGCACGTTGTTCTGCCTGCCCTAGATATGAAATGCAGCTTCAGCAGTTTGAACGTCCCTTCCAAAAGAAATGACTGATGTCTGTTGGGAAGGGAGAAGAGCCAAAGTGCTGACTTCAAGGTCCTTTCTTTCCCCCTCTAGGTGTGATTGATGACAGAGGAAAGTTCATCTACATCACTCCAGAGGAGATGGCTGCCGTGGCTCAGTATATCAAACAGAGGGGACGAGTCTCCATCGCAGAGCTGGCCCAAGCAAGCAATTCCCTGATCGACCTCCAGCCTGACAGCCGAGCTGTTGCTCCAAGTGTGGCATGAAATTGTGGCGTGAGAAAAATACAGCAGGAGTTCAACCTTTTAATGAATAAGCCACGTAATTAAAAACAAACAAGAACCCCTCTAGTCCATTCACGGTGCTTGAAGATAGGATGCTCTTTTTAAGCATCAGCTACAAGACTTGATCAAAAGTTTTGCTTTTCATTCTGTTAGAGCTGGTATAAAATAGGACAGTCTTTTGTACAACAGAAGCTAGCCAAGAACTTGGGGCTAAAACACGCCTGTACCCCAGGAATATCAGTAATTTACACGTGGTTACTTTATCTTGGCAGTCAGGCTCATGTGTCTATACTCAAACTTTTTATTGTTTCCAGATTGTGATGTCTGTATCAAATATATTTGGTTTTGATTGCATTCAGAATTCTCCAGGCTTGCTCTGCACTTAACAGAGCCGTATAATGTTGTGGCAATGACGTACACAGCCCAGAACAATAGGTGTGTAGGGGTGCGGCTTGCAGATTTTGTCTTCTGTACCAACATCAGAAGGATAGAGTAAAGAGAAAATACTGCAAGTGTGTCTTTGTTCTTACTGAAAGATATACTGAAACTCTAAAAATTGGAGTGCTTGCTGTGTTGTGAGAACTTCCAAAGGTTCTTTCAGAAAACCTTTGCTATATAAATGTGTTTTCCTTGGTTTATATCACGTAAAAAGTTCACTTGCAGCCAAGCTGCGTTATTTTTCTGGAGCCAAGAAACAGAAACACCTCCAGGGAAAGGCTAACTCGCCTCATTTATTGTGCAGGGCAATTCTACTGATACCAACCAGATTCTGATGATTCATCCTTTGAAGTAAGAGCCAGCTCAGTGTGTCTGAAGGCCTCAGACGCCCCCGCCCCATGGCCTGTGTGTTCTGGATGTTGGGTTTGGTTTTTAAAATAAACAATTCAGGCACTAGGAGTCACACAATTAATGTTACAAGTAAATGATTATTAATATATTAGTTGTAGGGGTCAGTATATTTCCTGCATAAGAATATTTATTTTTTTAATAGCCTAACTGATGCTCTCTTAATTCTCCTTTCTGAAATCAACAGGATCTATGTGGCTATACAGTAATTGGGGAGGGCAAGAGGGGCTGGTTTTGTCTCTGCCAAACTTAGCGATAACTTGAGTAGACTAAAAGCTGCCTTATCAGCGAGATGAGATAGCAATAAAACAATGGAAGGAAGCGTATTTCCTTTTTAATCTCTGCACTACTGCTGAATGGGATGCTCTGCAGGAGTGCTGAGTTACGGTGCAGCACCACATGTTGATGTGAAAGTTCGGTACATCGTTACTGTGTTGCACAACGATAACCAGCAGAGAGATTACTTGAGATTCGAGGCTTGTAAAGTCTCTTAATTATTCAAAATTTGATTTTGCCATGATTTTTTTGTTCTGTCCTAAACGATTCTTGTAATAAAATAAACAATATTGAAAGAATTGCAGAGATTTGTATTAGAGATATTCTTTTCAATGTGTTGAAGGATTTTATGAGATAAAGGAGCCAGCCGGCAATGCCATAGACTCCAGTGTGCCAGTCGAAGACCAGAGGTATTCCATTAAATCCACAGAAATCACTCCAAAGTACCCTCAATTTCTGTGAACATAACAAATACCACCGTGTCCGCTGTGCAGTGCAAGCTTGCTTCTGCTCTGCTAGCACAACTGCACCAGCGAAACCGCCCTGCCGCTTTAGCATGGGCCAGCTGCCTGCCGAGAATGGTGTGTGCAATCTCCTTTTACACGCCTCTCTATCTTAGCTCGGGCAAGATTTGTGTCTTGTAATACAAAAATAATTCAGACCGTTTCATTATTGGAGTTTCACAGGGCCGTGCCAAAGCCAAAAGGGTTGTTTGTGCTTCATTGACAGGTCGCAGAAAGACTGAATAAAAGCTGCAGTTTAAAGGAGGTGCTAGGCAGAAGAACGTGGTAGCGAAGTATTTATTATGAGCCAAATTCATGGTCTGTTAGAGAGCTCTAACAGTAACGGGCGCCTCGGAAGCGCCGCTTGCCTAAGCTCCTGTTCCGAGCTCTGAAGAAGTGTTTCCATATTAAGTGAAGCGTGTGAGGCGAGCAAGGTAGCCAGACCGAGCCCTTTCGTGTGAGATACGGGTCACCGAACAAGTTCTGTAGATCTTTCTTGCATGTTGTCTGTCGTCGTGGGAGAGGAGATTTCACCTGTGGGTCCCTGCTCGTGCTGAGCTCGTACCTAATGCTAGGGTTTGGGGGTCTGTGCTTGCTTTTATCCGTGATTCTCTACTGGGGATTCCCAGTATTGCATTTTGAACCTGACCCTGGCCGTGCCGTTCCTAAGGTTGTGGAGTTATTGTGTGGAAACTAGCGCGCAGGTCTGGTGATGCTCTTCGGCAGAGCTAATGTCATCTGGCTCGGCCGCGTTGTAGTCTCAGACGTAACATCAGCCAGGATAAGATGTGACCGTGTAGCTATGCCAGCAGCTGGTCGGTCTGTTGTAATCCTCTTCCATTTCCATTCCTGTTCTTTGCACCCAGTTGCGTCGTATCAGCGTTCAGGAAAACTCGTTTCACTCTCATTGTTTTGGGGTGCTTTGTGATCTTCACTGCCAGTGACTTGAGAGACCCCCCACTTGTACGAGCCAGGAAAAAAAAATCTAGGTAACAAAAAGCACGCGTAGGCTTCTAACTCTTCTGAAAACTTAACGTGGAGGCAAACTGCTCTGCCGTGAAGAAATGGTTTCACTCGCTCAGGTTTTCTAGCTTGCGTGCAGGAGGTAAGGACAAATGGGTGCTGGTGCTCTGACCCACGGGTCCCGTTCAGCCCTATGCCGTGGGCAACAGCCACTACTATTAAATTGTAACTGATTTTTCTATTAAAGAGCATTACGGTGTTTTCTGGGAATCCACTTACAAAGCCTGAGCAGACAGTTTAAAACCTTGAATACAATTACTTCAGGCCATTTGTTTGGGCGGTTTATAAATGAAGCAATTCAAAGCTATGCTGCTTCTTAAATCTGCGTTCGTGTTTTTTCTGTGGAAGTGGAGAGGGGAGAAATTAAGGGCTATGCCCCAAAAATTCTTTCACTGACAGGATTCTTAAATCATGTTGCTAACTCACATTTCCTATATCCCACGAGAAGAGGCACCTAACGGGAAGGCAGTTATCCCCGCTGGCACTAAATTAGGGGACGCCCCTGGGTGTCGTGGCTGAGACGAGGGGTGTCCCCAACGTCCTGGGTGAGGGTGGAGGCTGAGGATGGTGGCGGAGAGGTGGACTGGTCCAGCAGCACCTGGGGTGCTCTCCTTTCCTCCTTCCCCGGTGTTTAAAACTGGCCCTGACCCTCCGCTGCAGGGAACCACAGGACAATACGAGATTTGCCTGACTCGGCCGGAGCGCTGATCCACCCCCCGTGCTCATGGAAAATTTTACGGGGTCAAGCGCAAAACCCAGCCTCCACGTTCATCTTGGGTCAGCGTGGTCCTTTCCGCCACGTCTGGCACGCTTAGCGATAAAATTACAGGGCAGTGAACTAGTAAATACAGTAAAATAGTAAAATACTGGCATGCACCGTAGATTTTGGGTGTTCTGAATTCGTAAAAATTTAACAGCTCTTCAGTGACTGCTTTCTTGGAGTATCTACCTTTTTAAAAACGTAAACACATACCGAAGTTTCTCAGAGATATTTTTGCAAGCGCGTGTTAGCTGTTTATAGCTTACGACTAAGAACGAGGGTACGGTGCTCAGCTAAGCTCTACCCGGGCTCTTCACTTAGGGATGATCTGTACGTAAATCCCTCATCAAAATTAGCTTTGGGCAAGGACAACTACTCCCGCTCCCGCTCTGTGTTAGAGGCAGGGCGGTTTCGATGTTTTGCTTCCTGCGGCTTCGTCCGATCTGCTTTTATCATTTTTAAAAAGCTGGAACATCCCCCTATTATTTGGCTTTAAAAAAAAAAAAAAATAAATCCCTGTTTTCTGTTAAACTTTGCCCATGCGTTATGCAGCATTTATCACTGTGTTTTTCCTCTGAACTAGCACAAGAGCTCCCAGGTACTCTGGTTGTACATGGAAGGAATAATAATTACAAGCTCATTTGAGCGAGCTTGTCCTAATTTTGCCATTCCACCTGAAGGCAAAGGCCAAAAAAACTAGATTGAAAACCTTGTCTTCATGTCACACAAGGTAAGATCTAATCAAGGAAAACTCCAGCTTCTTTTTCAATGCAAGAATATATGTGAAGCATTTACAGGCTATAAAAATGTCAAAGCAACAAATGTCACAACTTTTCATTTTATTTGTTTGTGATACAAGTTTTAGAGCCCATCAGCCTCATGGTTTCCAGGTTTTCTCTGTAAATATGGATACTAGGGACAGATTTGGGGTTTTTTTTGTTGTTTGGGGTTCTTTTTTAATTGATACCGTGTGTTGATCCTTTTAGGAAAACGCTAAATATCACAAGATGGCAGTGAATCACGAAGCTGCGATATTCCCCTCTGCAGAGGAACAGCCACATTCTGGATTCACAGATTTATATTTTTTTAACTATTTAAATTTATTTTTAACCCTAGCAGCAAATTCAGAGCATTGCTGCCGATCTGTGGCTTGAATGCAGGGATCTCCGCAAAAAGAGCTGATATCCAGGGAAGTTTTGTGCCCGAAGCACTGTAGGGATGGGACTTTAATTCTTTTCATCTTCTCTGATATTAAAAAAAAAAAAATGAAAGTCAAGTAAAACAAGGGAGGGGAAAAAAAAAAAATCCCCTTCCTGCCCTAAAGACAAAGGAACATTTTATGATCTCTGTGGATACATCTGCATTCATCAAGTGTGACATTTTCTGTCCCTGGGGAGAAGTCATTCGTGTCTGTTTATACGGTGAAACAAAGAGCGGCAGCAGCTAAACTGCTTTTTGGAACTATTTTCTGGAGGGTCCCCTCAGCTGGCCCGGGACAAGACCCCGCAGCAGTGATGCCCCAGCCCGGTCCACATTTGCCGCCTTCACCCTTCAGAAGGCTTCTCGTTACGGGGCAGGCTGGTTTGGCGGTGAGACAGAGGAACAACTTCAGATTTATTTGTTGACCAGTAACCCAATTCATTTCCCTTTTGAGTCAAAGATCCGCACTTCCCTTTCTGACACCCGATAAACTCCCCTGACGTAGCTTATCTCCTTCTGAAAGTGCCTGCACGGCTGTTTGATGTTCTCAAAAGTGCTGAGCTTGTACGTAACATCAGGACAAACAAGCTTCTGCTGACTGCACCTAAAAGCGTTGAATGACCGGCCTGGCCTGCCCCATCAACAGGGGAGGCTGCAAAGAAAACGGGCCCCTAAGAAGAGGAGCTCCAGGGAAGAGTCAGTTTTGGAGATAGATGATTCCTTGGAAGCCAGCTAGGCTGTGCTCAGGGCTGCTCAGCTGAGGAGCTGGCCCAGAAACCTACTCAGATGCCTTACTAATTGGGTCCAGCAGGAACGTCTCTTCTTCGAGTCAATGGATTTTGCTGTGCAGCTGGACAGATGAACTAGGATTGTGAGATTTAAAAGTGAAGTTATGATGTACACATGGGTCCTATGAGTGACCAGAACTGTCCTCGCTGCGGGTGGGATCTTCTGCAGGTCTCGGATGGCAGCATTCACACTGCAGTAAAAAACATCTCTTCGCCGTTCATCCTGCATTTGTCTTTCCCTCCAGGACCTTCACTGGCAGCTCATGGTGGTTTGGGGAATCGTCTAATAACTCCGATATCCTCAGCCAAAGTCCTGCTCAGCCGTTTCCAGCTGACGAAACCCAGTTTACCCCAACTTCTGATTACCCCAAAGTCTATGGAGCAGAACAGAGTCAGGGGGAGGCTTTGGGAGCCCATCAATGGAGGATGAAGGAGAGCTGGTATGGGGGGCAATTCCAGGCATGTTTGATTTGCCTTTAGGTGAGAACTTCACTGCGGGGACAGAAAAAGGTAGAGAACATAACGGGAGCTGGATCTGGGTGCTATTTCTGTGCAGTAGCTCTAATGGAAGGATCAGAGGCACCAAATGCAGGGAATCCCACGCATCTCTCCAGGAAAACCAGGCATGGAGCTTGATGCATCTTATGTGTGTGCTGAGGGTATCTGTACAGCTGGCCGCGTATGCACAGGAAGTCTGAAATGTTCTCTACCCTTATGGTTTGCATATGCAAGTCATCTCTGCCAGTCACTTCTGCAGACCGCAGCCTCGCAGCTCCTATATATGAGCACCCTGGAAATATCCCGTATGTTAAATGCATGTGTATGTGTATGTACGTGCAATTGTCTTATTGACTCTTCCAGAGGTCCAACAAGTTTTCAGGGACTGACGGATATCCCTGAATCCCTGGTAAATGAAGAGTTTCCATCATTTTCTAACCAAACAAAAGGTATGATTCAGGGCTGTATGTTAACGCTGAACAGGTCCCAGATGATGGAGTTTATAAAAGATCCACGGAGTGGGAGCTGCAGGCTGCAAATTGAAGTGAAGACAATGTTAATGAGGTTTTGAGGAAATAGGACACTGAACAACTCTGCAAGAGAGGTTTTGAGGGCATGCTGGAGGATACTAGAAGCTTCAGGTATCCGCTGAGCAGGAGGTCTGAAGAACAGTGAACCCAGAAGTACATATTTGGGGGGAAAAAAAGAGAGGAAAAGGCCAGATGGGGGAGGAGGAACAAGGCTGAGAAGATGAAGTAAGAAGAAGTGAGCAGCAGGCCCCACTGGAAGAGAAGATAGCATGAGACCAGAGGCCAAAAAGGAATCAGAGGATGCACAGAAAACGGTGAGAAATCACAGCCCAGCTAATGCAGAGACAAGAGAGAAAGGACCAGACATCCACACCAGTGCCAGGTGGAGGATCTGTGTGGCAGTAGACTTATTTGAGAAAACGCCGTTGGTCTGTCAATGGGGGAGATCCAACTAGAGACTAAAGTGCTGCCTGCTAGGAGCAAACGCAGAGGTCATGGCCACGAGGCTTGGAGGGAACTAGGAGAGCCTGGGCAGAAAATGGCACAACTAGAGCTGCCAGAGCCTTGCGTGAAAGAGAGAGCGAGGGAACTGCAGAAACCACGGTGGGGTGGTGAGTGAACGTGCTGAGATGGGGCAGATGCAGGCTAGAGAAATCAATAAATTCAGAATAAAGTGTTCAGTGAAGGCTCTGGAGGCAGGTTACCTCCCCAGCCCTGTGCAAAGCACGGACCACCCAGGTCAGACGTTCTGCAAAGTGCTGGGCAACAGCACCACAGTATTTTGGAAAGGAGGGGGGCCCGAGGAGCAAATAGAAGATCTCTCTGGGACCTGTTCTCCTTCATTCAGGCACTTGAAGCAATCCTGGTTTGCATTGCCTGTTGTATTTATTCCACCTTGTGTTCTTTTCTCTTTCTTTTCTCCTTCGACAGCACAAGTCATTCCCTTGCACCCAAAGGATTTCAGCTTATTGCACTTGCTGATGGAAGTGGTTTCCTTGGCATCCTCACTGGCTTCACTGCTGTCCTCCTTGCCTTCACAAAAATCAAGTGACTGGCACGAATATGCACGATAGTCACAACTGTCCTACGTATTTTGGCAGGTAACTCTGGACATGGGAAAGGTTTTTTTTCCCTCTCTTTCTTTTATCTCCTACACGAAAGGGGCATTTTCTCTCTCAAGGAGGGTTTTGCCCTTGCTGTGTGTTTTAATTCCCATCCGCCCTGATGAAACCCCAGCACCGGCGTTCCTCAGGGAGGGGTGGAAATCGCAGCTGCAGCTGGCGAACCACGGGGTGACAGTGAGCACGGTTCAAAAGCCAAAGGTGCCGGACGGCTCGTGCTGTGCAGCTGGCTGTGAATCCTCACCCTCTCTCAAGGCACCGCACGGTTTCTCAGCAGTGGAGGCAAACCCAAAACTCATCGATCCGGAGAGGAAAATTAATTAAACGGCGTAACCCAGGACGCAGCGGGCTGTGGAGCATCTGGGCCAGGTGCCATTGTCCCCATGTGGTTTCAGGGTATTGAAATTGTCTCATCGGTGGCAATGGAAGAGCCTGAACTGCTTCCCAGCCACCGACTCTGCTCTAGGGGAGCCTCCTGCTGTCACAGCCTCTCCCCTCGTGACCACGGGAGTCACGTCCACCCGTCACGGGGACCCTGGACTTCACGCAGCCCCAGTGCCTCCAGTGGCTGCTGTGCCTGGAGACAGCTCAGCCCCTGAAGCACATCAGCCTGTGCTCTGAGTTATTTTTCTTTCCCTCGGGCAGCCATGGAAGGGCCCCCAGAGCAGCGGGATGCTGTGGGAGGGGTGTAGGGTCTCCAGCTCAAATGATCCAGCAGAGAAACTGGTGGTGGGAACCCTCCCGTTTCCCAGGTGGCATCTGAGCGTGGCAGCTGGTAGACGATCTGATGCTGCGTGGGGGCTCCGACTCTCTTTCTGCTGCATGGCTCCCCGTGGATAAGAGTCGTGCTCCCAACCTTTCAAAGGCTGGACCCACCTGGGCCCATGCCCTGGTCTCCTGATGCATCCCATGGAGAGAGATGGACAATTGAAGTGCACAGAGGATGGGATCCAAACCCTCCTCCCTGGGCCATGGACACCCAGCTCAGCTGCACGTTGTGCTCCCAGCCGGTTGATGTTGAGGTGGACAAGCTCTCCTTGCCTCTTGTGCCAATGTAAACAGGGGACGAGGTGACTTCTTCAGGCAAAGGGCAGATGCAGAGGTGGCAGCCAAGATGCATGACTGCCTGCTCTGGAGGACAGAGAACAGACACAGCAAGACTTTTACAGCTATAACCTGATCTTTAGGCATCTTCAGCACAGCAATTTACCCAGCTGACATGGTTGTCTCTAAAACCTACAGGTCCCATGCAGACCTGCGCTGTGGGATGCAGTCTGGCAGCAGAGAGGCACAATTCCCTTTGGCCTTTCTTTCAGACCATTTTAGTGGCCTGAAATTTAGTTAAGATGACCTAAAAGCAGGATCAAAATGGTTACGGAGAGGATCACGCTGTATGCTCAGAGACGAATCGGACATGAACTGTAGGAAGGACTGGCATCTCCTCCTAAAACACCTCCTGGTCAGGTGGATCCAGGGTCACCGCAGATGACAGAGATTTCTGGTTTGTCTCGAAGGGAAATTTCTGCCAGCATCAAATTAAAGTCAGGCGACAGAGCAGAACGATGGCCTCGTTTCAGCCTCGCAAGGGAATCTGGAATCAGGAGCGTGGGTACCGCAGTCACGCTTGCGCTGCACGGTGCAGGACACGGGTGCCCTGGTTGTGCTGGTACCTTTGGACAGTCTCCCACACCAGATGAGCTGGGGAACGTTTGTGTGACTTGTTTTCTTTCTCTGTCCTCCTGCTAGGAAGATGCTCCTCTGGGCTGGCATGTGTGAGCTTCTCACACTTTGCATGAGCTCTTTGGGGAGGGCAGGATTCAGATGGCAGAGGGGGGAGCAGCGGGACTCGTGAAGGGAAGGTTCCGAGCAAGGAGAGAGGCTGCAGCGGGGCAACCATTGCAGAAGGGACTGCAGGAGGTGCTGCTGAAGCTGGTGTTGAGCTGGCAGTAGGGATGATCCAAGCATCTCTCATCCACTCCAGTGCAAAGCCAACCCCAAGGGTGGGACGAGGACATCCTGAGGAGGCACAGCAGCTCCTGAGAACACCTTTCCCTGGGTGATGACAACCCAGCACACAGTCAGGTTACCCCCATTTAAAATCATTTCATACTGCAATGATTTTGGCCATTAGCACAAGCAGTCCCGCGTTTCAGCTCCAGTCATTTTGTCCCCATAACAATCAGCCACAGGAATTCAGGCTGTGTCTCCCATCAGCCGCCTCACAGTGGGACCCACGTTGGGTCCCTGCCATCTAACAGCCCGGCCCGTGACTCACCTCATCTTCACTACAAGGGAGCCATCCGCAGCCCGAGGTTTCCATCCGGATGGAAGCAGCCACTCTGCCCTGCGGGCTGGGGTCTCTGATCTCTGGGGGTGCCCGCTTACAAGAAAGGTAAGAGTAAATTGCAATCTGCAGAAAAGCTACAGCTCTTGGTCATAACACTGAGAAACAATGATGAGCTGCAGCTTCTAACACGTCCCACGTTCATTGTCTGCGTTGCCTCCACGCACGCAGCTAAACCTCTGTGGTGGGGTGACCCTGGCTGGATGCCAGGTGCCCACCAAAGCCGCTCTATCACTCCCGCTCCTCAACTGGACAGGGGAGAAAAAATAAAACGAAAGGCTTGTAGGTCGAGATAAGGACAGGGAGATCACTCACTAATTACCGTCACGGGCAAAACAGACTCGACTTTGGGAAAAATTAGTTTGATTTATTACTAGTCAAATCAGAGCAGGATAATGAGAAATAAAACCAAATCTTAAAACACCTTCCCCCCACCCCTCCCCTCTTCCCAGGCTTAACTTGACTCCTGATTTTCTCTACCTCCTCCCCCCGAGCGGCGCAGGGGGACGGGGAATGGTGGTTTGGGTCAGTTCATCACACGTTGTCTCTGCCGCTCCTTCCTCCTCAGGGGGAGGACTCCTCACACTCTTCCCCTGCTCCAGCGTGGGGTCCCTCCCATGGGAGACAGTCCTCCACGAACTTCTCCAACGTGAGTCCTTCCCACGGGCTGCAGTTCTTCATGAACTGCTCCAGCGTGGGTCCCTCCCACGGGGTGCAGTCCTTCAGGAACAGACTGCTCCAGCGTGGGTCCCCCGCGGGGTCACAAGCCCTGCCAGCAAACCTGCTCCAGCCTGGGCTCCTCTCTCCACGGGGCCACAGGTCCTGCCAGGAGCCTGCTCCAGCGCGGGCTTCCCACAGGGTCACAGCCTCCTTTGGGCATCCCCCTGCTCCGGCGTGGGGTCCTCCACGGGCTGCAGGTGGATATCTGCTCCAGCGTCGACCTCCATGGGCTGCAGGGGGACAGCCTGCCTCACCATGGTCTTCACCACGGGCTGCAGGGGAATCTCTGCTCCGGCACCTGGAGCACCTCCTCCCCTCCTTCTTCACTGACCTCGGTGTCTGCAGAGTTGTTTCTCTCACATCTTCTCAGTCCGCTCTCTCTGGCTGCAACTGCAACTCCCCTGTAACTTTTTTTCCCATTCTTAAATCTGTTACCCCAGAGGCGCTACCACTGTTGCTGATGGGCTCGGCCTTGGCCAGCAGCGGGTCCGTCTTGGAACCCGCTGGCATTAACTTTGTCGGACATGGGGGAAGCTTCTGGCAGCTTCTCACAGAAGCCACCCCTGTAGCCCCCCCGCTACCAAAACCTTGCCACGCAAACCCAATACAACCTCACAGCCATCCCCTCCCATCTGCCTGATTCACACACCACCCTGTACTACTGCAGGTATTTCCTTGCTGCCACTTCCATTACTGCATTAAGGATGGGACCAACTGGTTCAGGGCTTTCTCTTCCAAGAGCAGTCACCTCCAAGCCATTCTCCATCCTTGAGCTGACCTCACCAACCCTTCAGGGTCCTCCCAGAGAACCCAGTCCAGCAGAAGACGTGCCCAAAGCTCCCTAGGGTGAAGCTAACCAAGGACAAACCTGGGGCCAAAATACGACATGGGCAAGTTTGGGCACGATGGGGGGTCACGGCCATTCAAATCGTTAATGGTTTGCTTGGCAGAGAGTCCGCTGATTTGGGGTGATGCTCTGCAAGCTTCTGGCCATAAGAGGTGGCAACAGGGGAGTGCCGCTGGGCTCCAAACGCCATGGTACCAATGTACCTGGGCCTGGCGTGCCTAGAGTTGGGCTGAGCTCTGCCTGAAACATCTCCCCAGCTGCCTGCGCTCTTCCTGAAACACCCCACGCCATCCACGCCTCCTCCAGGAGATGGCAGCAGCAGATCTCGCATCCTCCCCGCCGTCCAGCATTTCTATGGCAACGGGAGAGAAGCATCCCCCAGAGCTTGGAGGGCGACCACAAGGTTAGGGAAAGCCATTGCTTCCCAGCAAACAGCCCATCTCCCAGCTTCCCTGGGCTGGGGAAACGTGGAAAGAGGCCGCCTGCCGCTTTGCTCCTTGCCCAGCATCGCAGCGAAATAATTGAGGTGACAACCAGGGTATTGCAGTCGAATTAGCCAAGGTTACTGAGTTTTCTTTTACTGCTTTTAGCAGGAGGGAAAAGCTACTGCAAAACTTGCACAGCTCCCGGATATACCGAGGAGGGAAAATGGCAGCATTGGCAGCAAAATGTTTACGGCAGCATCAACCAAGTCTGACGGCCGTCGGCAGGGAGCAGCCAAAGCAGGGGAACGTTTGTGAGCTTAGATCCCTTCCTGCTGCTCGTAAACAGTTGATCTTCAGTGTTTAGAAAGCTGGCTGCTCCCTCTTGGCTCCCTGCTTTCCAGCGTGCTACCACCCAAGCTAAGCTGCTTAGCACATGTGGTATAATCCATCTTCAGGCTTGTGGCAGGAGCAGCAGTGGGAGCTAATTAGCATGCGCTAATATGCACGTTAACAAAATCTAGCTCCTACAGCAGGAAAATCATTACGGTTGTTGCCGTTTATTTGCACGCTGCATTTTTTGCACTTAGGCACCACATAACGTTGAGTTGCCGCCAGGGACCTGTCCCTCCATCTGTCGCTAATGCCAGCTCACGTGAGGGGTGAATTACGGGCAGGTCAGGCAGCAGAGCTCTTGGGACCCAGCTCAGATCTGCTCTGAAAAGCTACAAGGAAGGGGTTTTTTTGGCAGGAACCTGCCGTCGTTCCTTGGAATCAGGGCATAGCTCAAAGAGTTGTTCAAGGGGGGCGAGGGAGCTGTTTGGAAAGGGTTTTGTAGTAAGGTTTCAAGGCTGCTTTGCTGTCTTAATACTTTACATTTGGCCACTCAATCTGACGCCTTCAAAACTCCTCAAATGTTAGTCCCCTCAGCGCTGGTGAGGATAAGCCAGCAACCGTAACGTTCTCCACGTTGCTTGTAGACTCATAAAGCTGAGCCCTGGAGCTGGGCCCATCCTTCTGCTTCCAACAGAGAGCAGGAGTGAAGCTGGTCCTGTCCCAGGGCTGCTCTCCAGTTGCTAGATCTTTCCCTTTGGGACCGTAGCTCCAGCAAGAGGTGCTGACTGTGCTGCTGTCACCCTGCTAGGACCTGACACAGCATAGCCAGACATTTCTCTTGTGTTGTTCCAGCCCTGACTCTGGCTGATGAACTGCTGTGGTTTCAAGTCCCAGCTATGAACTGACACAGCAGATACGGCTCTATAGAAAAACACACATCATCGGGCCATCGGGATCCTTAGGCATCTGCCAGTTGGCTCCTACTCTTGTATAGTTTCAGGTTCCTTCTCTACAAGGATTACACCCACTTTTTCTTTGGAAGTCTCCTGTTCAAGCATTGGGCAGATCCCGCCTGATTTCATCTTATAATTTTAACAGCTCTGATGGGCTGCGGCTTTGATCAGCTCAACAGTGTGTGATGTGCACTGCTCCAGGCCACATCCCCAAGGGATGGAGAGCCAGGAGCTGAGTGGGATGGCACGGAGGCACGGCAGGGACTTCACAGGGCAGGGACTTCGCAGGGCAGGGGCCTTGCCAGTTGGTGCCCGGCTTCGCAGGACCCGGGCAAGGCCAGCAGGAAAGGCCCATGGATGACAGCCATGTCCAACCAAGAGGCCAGATCATCGGGCAAGTTGGTGGTGATGAGGCAAGTCCGAGGCCACGCTGTGAAGTCAACCCCCAGGTCAGGGCCAAAGGGCGCACGGCCAGGCACGGGCACGGCTACGGCTGAGCTGGAGATCAGCACTCCTCCAATGAAGCTTGGGCCGGGAGTGGGAGCCCAGGGCTGAGCTGAAGTGGGAGGGTGCCTGTCAAACACAGCCCTTTGGAAAACTGGTCCTCATCACCCACGGGACCCACTGATCCACTGGAAAACATTGTGTCATCCTCTATCTTGGATGAGCTAAGAACTGAAGCCAGTTCCCACATCTCTGTCCGACCACAGGAGCACGTCTCAGAGACCTCATGAAACGGCAGGCACTTGGCATAGGTCAGGTCTCCTGGCCTGTTTGGTCATTCCCCAGAGATGCTCCATGTCTTTTTGTTCTTTTTTCTTTTCCTTATTTTCCCTGCCATAATTATTTGCCTGACTGGCAGGAGGGATTCACACTAAGTTAGCAGAAGTTTATTCACATACGCAGTCATCCTAGAGAACTGCCACTCACCAGCATACCAAGATATTTTGGGTAAATATAAATAGAATAAAATAGAATAAAGCTAGAATATAAAGTAAACTGCTTATGCAGACAGCAGAAAGCACCGGCGATGTTTGCAAAGTACGTTAATATTCTCTGCTAGAAGGTTGCTTGTACCAGCAAAAGTAATAGTCCACCCTGCTGTCCAAAGCAGCATAAGAAATGTCTGGTGCTGATCTTCATTTCTAAGCTATGATGAGCTACACGAACAACGTCCAGGTCAGCCCAGCTACTTCCAAGGAACAAGATCCTGTCCTTGAAACCCACCCAAGAGATAAGCCCAGCCTTTCGGACCAAAGAAAACCTTGGATGTTGGAAGTGTCTCTGAAGCGTTTCCTTAGCCTGTTGGGTCTCGTCCTTGTGTGGAAGAGCAGAAAAGGAGAAATCCCAACACAGAAACACACACATCTCATACAGTTCTGTAAAGGGAATGCAGTGGGCCACTCCACATTTCACATACCAAGGGATCATCTATAGCAAGGACCCAGGGCTCCCTCCCTTGTAGAACGTAGGAACTAGGGTTCACCACCAAACCCCGCTTCTCAAACCTTCCTTCCAAGCCCAGACCCTGGTCTAGTCCAGACAACGATCTTGGACTCAGCAGAAACATGCAACCAAGGCAGACAGACCTTCTCCAGAGGACTTTACTCATGCAAGGAGTCCTTTCGCTCTCCCAAACGATAGGCAGAGTTATCTGCAGCTCAACAGAGAACATCAGATCTTGAGCTTGATGGCATCTGTACTGAGCCCAGGCCAGAAGAAGGGAGCACAAGCTTTTCTTCCTCTGCAAGACTTAACACTGGCTGCTGGGAACCAGCTCCCTCCGCTCCAACTCTGGGTGTTGAAGTTAGCATGTCCTTAAGATGCATACACACCTTACATGACGAAAAAAACTGCACTGAGCGGAGCAGTCGCAGCTGGGCTCCCATGGCTCTTTCCTCTGCCAACAGCTCATAGCTTTAAATAGAAAATTTATTCTTAAACTTACAGAGGACAGGGACCTTGAAAAAACTATGACCCATCAGGATGGGAATGACCTGTGCCACCAGAGAGTCTAAGAGGTCCCTCAGGTACAGGAGGGATCCTTCAGTGTCTCTGGCAGCAGGTAAAGACGGGGTGCTGGCAGGGCAGATCCAAGGGAGGCCAAGGGGGAAAGAGGAGGACCTCAGAAGAAACCAGGTGCATGCGAAATGAAGGCTGTGCTGGAGCCTGAAATTGTCTCTGCTTCACTCTTCCTCCCTCTCCACCTTCCCGGGAGAGTGTCTGGGTTTGTTAGCAGCTAGGAAAACATTTTGGCCCAGATTCAGGCAGCCTATTAAGATCCGCAGTCCCAGCGGGAGCTGGAGGCTCCTCGAGGCTGCGTGGAGCGGCGAGCTGGAGCCGATGCTGAGGAAAGGCCGTGTGGTCCCACCGGGTCCCAGTAGGCAATGGGGTCTTCCCAGTGTGAAGGGCACGGTTAGCACACACACCCCCCCATGCCCGTTGGGCTCCGTCCGCCCAGCCCTGCCGGCTGCTGTCACACGATGTCCTTAGGTTTGCAGGAGACGTGAGCTCACTTGCTGAGATTAGCCAAACAAAACAAGCTGTGTAAGACTATTCCCAGCTTCGCTTTGACATTTGCCAGAGGAGATGTCGAGCGCGAGAGCTGCCGTCTCCCCACCGCGCCGCAAAACGCAAATCCGTGGCAATGCAACATCCCCATCCTCCGGTCCCCTGCCCCAGGAGGCATCCCCACCTGCATCCCCTCCACCAGTGACACCTGAACTGGTTGTCATAGAAACCGGTGGTCTGCCTGTCTCCCCCGTGTCCCGCCTGCCAGGGTATGATGCTCTGCTCCCTCCAGCAGCAGCTATTTGCAGTCCGAGGTACTCGGGGCGGCTGCGGTTTCCCCGTGCATCTGGGAATGGAGCAGCCCACGTGGCCGGGAGTGTGCTACCAGCTGGTGATGCTGCTATAATTAAGGGGAATTGAGGGCAGACTGGGGTCACGGCGAACCCCCCCCACCACCACCACCACCACCACCCCCCCCCCCGAGTATTTCGCCAGCCGCAGGATGCTGTCGTCCGAGCGGGCTGCAGCGGTTCCCGTCTCTGCCGAATCGAGACGGGCTTGTTCGCATCTGCGCGTTTTGGAAGCCGGTGGGGATGTGAATGAACAGAGCCAGCTGCAACGCCTGCCGAATACTGCAGGGAAGCTTTTCATTCAAAAAAAAAAAAGAATCCACCCCCCTGCCCCCCGCCAAATATCAAAATATTTAGGGTTTTTTTAATAAAGCTGCAGAGGGTATTGACTACAATTAATTTCAGGAGGGGTTGATGCTGTTGGACAAAACCCCATAGCCTCACATTTCTTTTATGACAACAATTTTGGTTTTCGTTCTAAATTGTTTTTCTGGGAAACCTTGTTCTGCGATGATCATAACTGCGAAGTCGAGGCCAAGGCGCCTGTTGGAAGACAGCGATCGCCCATCACTCAGCGCCTCAGCTTTTCTCCCTCATCCCTAGCCAAGACCCCAGGGAAAGGCTGTGCTCAGGGCACCCAACCCCGGCTGTGGCTGGGCAGCAATGCCATGGAAAGCAAAACCTGGTTTCCTTAGGGAAATGGGCTAAAAATAACCAAAAGCAAAACACTGTCTGTCTTCAGCCAGCTAAACAACCCCTGAAAACTTCACTCTCTGGTTTGTGGCAGGGAACCAGGGTCCAGCGACACCCAGGGCATGAAAAAATGAGCTCCTTGAACCCCTCCTGGCTGCAGTGGGATGGGATGGGATGGGATGGGGATGGGGATGGGATGGGATGGGATGGGATGGGATGGGATGGGATGGGATGGGATGGGATGGGAAGAAAAGGAGATGAGTGAGGTTGCACATGAAAGGCATGGAAATGAGGCCAGGAGAAGTGTCAGACACCCCATCCCATGGTCCACACCCGTGCTACCCAGGTTCAGCCACGCCATCCGGGGTGGATTTGGCCCCGCTGGCAAGGAGGGATGGGGGCTTTCCTCTGCCTCCATCCACCGTTCCTCCGTGGGCCACTAACCAGCCGAGTGTTTTCTCCCAAACACGAGCGCTAATCAGACAGCATGTTGTGTCTAATTAGGACTCGTGACAAAGTGAATCAGCCTCCCCCCGCCCCCCGCGGCAGGACGATGATTTCATCCGAGGCCAGGTGTTAGCAGATGGGTGCCAGCTCCACACGCACGCAGCCAAGCTGCTCTTAGCATTAATAAAATCCCTCCCCAACAGGCTCCGGGAAGGATGAAACCAGCCACAGGAGCGTCCGCTCCTCAACCTGCTTGCCTGGACCCTCTCCCCCATCTCCTCTCACCATCCAAGAGCTGGTTGCCACTACCTGACTCGCTCCTCCGAGGTCCTTTTTTTGGAGGATAAGTCTGTGTTCCTCCAAGCAGGACCTGATTCCCACTCCTGATCTTTCCTCGTCCAGGAAACAAAAGGCAGGAGGCATTTGACTCATCCCCACCAGGCACTCAGGCCAAGAACATGCACGGGAGCATCCAGAAGGTCATGAGAAACCTCCACGTGAAAATCGGATCCGGTAACAAAGCAGCGAAAGGGGATGAGGAATGAGACCAGATTTCACAGGACACTCCAAAGCAGCTGGTGGCTTGGCAATGAGACAAATCTGGATGTCTTAAAGAGGCCTGGGACACTGCAGAGGAGGCAGAGATCCACCCTTTTCAAATGAGCTGAAGCTGATACTTAAACAAAAGTGGATCAACAGTGGCTTTTTGATAGTATCATCCCATTTTTTCTAGGGGATGGTGCACCCTGGGAGTGGATGGGAAAGGGTAGCTCAATCAGGAGTTTTATAGCTTTGGATGAGGACTGTATTTCCAGCTTTTCAGGGAAAAAACTGATGCTGAAGAAAGCCCTGTGTCCGTTCCCTCCGCCCCACAAGCAGGCAGGTGACAATTTATCAGCCTGCTTCCGAAAAGGCGCTCCCAAGCCGAGAGCGGACGTGACAGCAGCGTGGATACAACTCATCTTCTCCACAGGAAGAAAACAGCAGCGTGAGGACGGTAACGTGAGCGAAGGGTAAAAGTTGGGAAGCACTATACGACAAGACCGGAGCAGCCACTGAAGGCAAAGTAGCCACCTGGAGAATATAATTAGCTTAGCAGGACTTTCAGCATCGTTAAGGGATTATTGTCTCATTATTATAGTTGTCCCATTGTTAAGGGACAATTTGTTCTGCTGGTTCCTGGTCAGACAAGGCTCTCCCTGACCTCCTGGGCATGGCTGGATGGCCCCTAGAAGCAGATGTTGTTAGGGCGGGTGGTGAGGTGGTTAGAGGCATCCTCTCCTCCACAGAGACCATCAGCAGTAATGGGAGGTCTTACGAAGCTTTAGGACACAGACCTTCCTGTTTAGCTGGAGAAGTGGAAATCTTTCTTCATGGCCTTGTCTGAATGAGGCTTTTTTGGCTCTGCTTTAATAACAAGCTGAAACTCCATGCGGAAAGCAAACGTCTCCTCCCAAGGATTTATTTTTCTTCTTCGTGTGGAGCAAACTCCATCATTTTCCATCAAAGCTGGTTTTGCAGATTTTTCAGCACACGCCGTGTATATCTCTGCCCTACTCCGGAGCAGGGGAAACTGAGGCACAGAGCAGAGCACGTCAGGACGTGACAAATGCTTACACTGACATGGTGGAGAGACCTTCCCAGGACAACCTGCCCTGTGCTGAGATGGCCCCGAACGGGAAATTGAGGTAACCTCTTACACCTAAAACATTGCAAATTATTTTCTATCCTCATGGCCCTACAGGCTCTCTACGGACCATGCACAGTCAAGTCTCTGCTCTCCGTCTCCTATAAAAGGTGCTGGCTGCTTGATTTCTTGATGCCAGACCTCCTGAAGTCATGGGATGATGTGTTTCCCTTTTAGGAAGGAAGATTGTGGGGCCAGAGGGCAAAAACCCCATATCTCAGCTCTTATTTATCACACCTCTCTATAATTAACCTCTCTCTGCATGAGAGGCAGCACTTTGCAGCCCAGGGGTGGACCCGGCACAAGGAAGCCAGAGGTGTTTTCTGGTCCAGCTGTGCTGGGTTTCCACGCAGATCTCCCCACCTCTCTCCAACCCGCTTCTATTTATGGGTGTCACTGCAAGGCAAGCGATCCAGATGAAGTCAGGATGCTTACTGCTGTTCTGCTTTGCTGGCCAAATCAAACAGCGGTGTGATGCAACAGCCGTGGCTGAGGGTTGCACAAACTTTCCAGCCGGAGCAATTAATCTTTTAAATAGAAGTACGGAAAAAAAGCAGGTAAGCACAGAGGGCAGGCTCAGGGCGTCTTTCTTGGAGCAGGTCTCTGCGAGACAGCCTGCAGCACATGTTGTTCTGGCTTCCCTCGGTGAACTTTGCTAACATCGCATCGGTATTTGCTGTGGGTGTGCTTGGGTTGACCTGCTGCTTCTCTCCAGGCTCCAGCCTTGGAGGACCTGGTGCCTCGTGGGTGCATTGCTAAGGAGGGACGGCGCTGCCCCAAGCCCTGCCACCAGTCTCTGGGATGACCTTGAGCCAGTTCTCTCCCAGGACTGTCTCCCTATTCCTCCTCCAGATCTGGCAGATCCATGGATAACGCTCTTGGCTGGGAGGAGCAGGTGAGGATCACCCAGGTGGGCAGCTCTCCTGGACACTGGAGTGGGGAAGATCCTGGGGGAACTTTACCCAAAAAAGGGCTCAAATCTCAATACAGCAGCTAGAGAAGTGACCACGTGCTCTCTGTGTCCTGCAACACAAGAGTGGACAAACTGGGGCAGACGGATGGCCTGTTGATCCTACAGACCATGCATCCTACAGACCATCCAGCTAATGGTCCGTCTAGCACAGTATCCTACGTCTGAGAGCAGGGAAGAGGGGAAAAAAAAATCAAGCAATGGAGCGATTCCCTCACAGCCTCCAACAACTTCAAATTCAAACAATTGCTAAGGCAGAGGTGGGATCTTTGGCTGGAAGAGCCTTTTTGGGATGATCAGGTGCTGAAGTTTTGGGATCCATGTAAACTTTTGTATTTGCAACATCCTGCAGCAACAATTCCCCGGTTTAACTGTAGATGTGATGGGGAGCAGCTCCTTTTTCTGTCTGAACCAGCCCTACGCTAGTGTCACTTGGGGGTTCATTCGATCCCTCGCTCTGGTGTCCTGATGGAGGGGCCAGTGAAGAGTTGTCCCTTCTCCACTCTCCAGCTACTCTTAATTTTGCAGCTCCATTCAAATCCTCCTCTGTCATCCCTCCAACAGGAGCTATCACGTATCTTTGAACCTTCTTACACTCCTCTCCAAATCTTCCCCCAAAATTCTTAATGACATGTGATAAGGATGAACCAAAAGACCATCCGTGCGTTATTGGGGCAGTGGAAGACCCGGGGGAGCACGCAGCAGCCGGCTGACACTTCAGCGTCTCTCTGATCCCTTATATAACCACTGACACTGTTTGTTTTTCCTTCCTGACTTTTTTGTGTGTGCTGCTCCCGCATTCGCGCCTCCTAAAGCCGCTTATAATCGTGCTAAACCCCCAGCTTAGCCAAACACCGCTCTGGGTCCTGGATGACTCACTGAGCCATTTCCTTCACTCCCCTTGCAAGAAAAAGCCTCCTCCCTCCCTCCAGCAGCCCAGAAGGATGCAGCTGGCTCCGGCACCCGCTTCTCCACATGTGCACCCACCAGCTCCAATGCTGAAGGGCTTTTTTTTCCCTCTTGCTAGGTCCAGATTCAACGTTTGCATGGCTTCTCCCCTGCGTGGTGACTCTGATTTGGGACCTGCTGCCCATGAGATGGCCAGGTGGCCTCCTCAAAGGGTTGGCCAAGGTCTTGCTCATCCTCATAAACACCAGCCTGCAAAACCCAAAGGCCCAAACTTGCAGACAGAGGCACATGACAGCTCAGGCCGAGTGTGAAAATGGGTGTGCAGGAGACGGTGATGAAGTCCTTTACAAGGTAATGGCTGTTTTCTAATGTATAGCACCCAAATATTCTCATCTTGCTAGTGTTATTTTGATAAAGAATAACGTATGCTGTTCTTGCTTTGTGCAATGTTGTCCTCTAAAACCTCTGTTGCCTTATATATGTGCAAACACACTCAACAGATGCACACACACGTCTACTACCAAATTTTCTGTCAAAATCCCCACCTGCTAAAATCCCAGCTATCGCTCATGATTTGCTCTTGCTAAGCAAGATCAGGAGTTTTGGGGTCTTGCTGAAACCTCTTCACTCCACAGGATGAATTTGTAGCCCTGGCAGAAGACTATCCTGGTCTTTTTTGTTGATGCCTGTGTCTTTACCAGAAAGCAAATGAATTTTCATGTGCCCTGGAGCAAAAGCAGTATCTGGGCTTTGCATCTACTCCAGAAGGGCCCAACCTATTTCTGCAGGGACAATATTTCACATCCAGGCAACGCCAATTAAATTAACAGCGCCCCACACTCCTCTTCATGGACTTGTGGGAACGGATGGGTTGGTAAGCCTCTGCACACCTTCACGGTGGTTCAGGTTGATCCTCACGTCTAGAAACACTGTGCCAGGAGCTGCCCAAGTCTTTCCATGTCGTGTCTCCCTGTTTGACAAGGCATGGGGTGAACCAAGGGGAGCTCCAGGATCTCAGGCCAAGGCAAGTGAGTCCTTCAAAGGAAATTTTAAAAAGTTTTTGTGATCTTCGTGACGCCTGGACTGTGGCAAGGAAACGCAGGACCTCTCACGTGCACTTGGCAGTCTGATTTACTCCTGACACAGGCACAGCCAGGAGCTGGGGAGATATGGGCTGAGATAGGATATTTTTAATGCCATCAACCATGCTGCAGCTTCTCCAGCCCAGTTTCTGACCCTTCTTCCCCCAGACCAGTCTCATAGCGGTGGCTCCAAGGGCTCAGCTTGGAGGCGGCTTTTCCCTTTGTGATGCTAAACATCTAGGAAGGAATAATCAAATTATATCCGCACGATTACATGAACGAGTGCATGAAGCATCCCATAGAGATTTGTCCCTTGTCCCTTTGCAAGGGCCACTGGATCACTCAGGCTGGCAAAATGCCCCTCTGGGTTTTGAACAGGGAGATGGGGGGACTGGTTTGGCCACCTTTGGTTGCCTTTCTTGAGTGCTTCTGGATCCGCTCACCTGGTTCCCACCAGCCATAGCACGATGGTGCTGTCTTTTCCAGGTCCTTCACCTCTCGCTGCTGTGGTTTTTAGGTGCTGTTTTTAGGTTTTTAGGACCCTGAGCCCTCTGCCCTGGTCCACGTTGTAGCCTGAGCAATGCGTGCTCCTTCTCCCCCCTGTATGGAGGGTGGTCCCTCCACGCGGCCCCTGTGCTGGTGCACAACAAGTAGGAAACAGATGCTTCCCGGCGCAGCTCCCGCTGGAGCGAGCGCCTGCAAGCGCATCCCGCTCCCGGGGTTTATGCAATTAGCAGATGAATCAGCAGCACATCTGGGTGCCTGATGAGGCTGCACAGTCACATTTTCCCCTTCATCCCATGCCGATGAGCTCTTAAACCCCAGGAAGGCAGCGGGCCAGGCTGGCCTGGCTGCTTGGCCGAGAAGCGGGAGGGAGAGGAAGCTGGGTTGGCTTGCCTTGCAGGGGAAATATTAAATGCTGCCGTCAAAAACTAGGTCATGTCCCTTGCCCTGTGTCTTTTTGATCCAGGGGTGAGAAATCAGGTCCGTTTTCTGCAGACAGTGTTTTCAGGTTCCCCCTGCCCTGAACTTGGTTATGAAGGGGAGACATGGAGCCTCCCCTCTTTCTCCTCCTGGCTCCAGGCTTCAGAGCAGAGGGTTGCTCCTGAGCTCAGCCCCATAGCACAGAGCTCGGTGTCCTGTGGGGCTGGATTTTACGGAGCCAAGTCAAGCCCATGGCAGCACAGCGTGTGACAGCCAACAGCAAGCTTTTCCCAAGCACAGGGCGAGCAGAAGGAACCAGGAGGATGGCTGTGGAGAAGGGGAGGCTGGGGATGGAGAAGGCGAGGCTGGGGATGGAGAAAGCCTGGCTGGGGATGGAAAAGAAGAGGCTGGGGATGAGGAAAGCGAGGCTGGGGATGGAGAAGAGGAGGCTGGGGACAGAGAAAGGGAGGCTGGGGATGGAGAAAGCAAGGCTGGGGATGGAGAAGAGGAGGCTGGGGACAGAGAAAGGGAGGCTGGGGATGGAGAAAGCGAGGCTGGGGATGGAGAAGGGGAGGCTGGGGATATAGAAGGGGAGGCTGGGGATGGAGAAGGAGAGGCTGGGGATGGAGAAGGGACAGCCTGGCTTGCATTTGAGCCATGAGGAGGTGAAGCCAGGCTGAACAGGCACCTTTCACCCTCAGCTATTGGGTATATTTCCCCCAGCCCATCACCCAAATCCGCAAGCCACGTGAGTCCCTGTCCCAGAAATGCTCCTGCCCTCCAATGCCACACAGCCCCATCCAAGGGACGATTCTTCACCAGCAAGTGGCTGGAGGCTTTTTTCTAGCCCTGCCGCACCAGGTCCCATTTACCACTTCTGTCCACCACACCCCAGATCTCCGGGACCCCTCAAATAGCTTCACCCCAATCCGGAGGGCTGGACATGGGGAGTGGGGTGCTGATCAGCACCGTGGGAGCAGCTCCCCAGGCGACGTCGGCTTGGCCCCAGTGCCGAGGGAGGGGGAACGGCTGGCAGGGGGCTGCCGTCTCCCCGCTCTGCACAGTCAAGTGTCGCTCCACATCACCATCACCCTGCGCGGCGAAGGGATCGGCCACAAGCAGACAGGACCGGAGGCGGGAGAGGCAGTGCAGGGAGAGCATCCCTTCCCCCACCGCCCCGCTCCTTCCCCCAGAGCTTTCCCTGGCCCGAAATTCAGACTTTTCCCAGGATGTAAAAAGAAAGGTGGGCAGGGAAGGGGGGAGGAAGGTGTTTGCCAGCTGAAACAAAGCCGGGGGGGGGCTCCTTGGTTAGCAATTCCCCTCCTGGGGTATGTCATTTCCTCTCTGGCCCCCTCATTTCCCCTTCGAAAGAATCGGGAGAACAGCCTGCAAAATCATGAGCTCATGCCCAGAAGGAAAAAGGAGTGTGTGGATCCCACACTGTCACAGCACAGCCAGCCCCTTCCACAGCAAAAACCGCTTTTCTGCGAAAAAAATGGGAAGCTGAGGCAGTCTGGGGAGACGTCTCTGCAAATGGAGAGCTGGTTCCTTCAGGCTGTGCATCCCAGAGGTGAATATCTGATCCTTCCCTCTGCCGAGAGGCATCAGCGAGCCCAAACTGGGCCCTCAGACCTCGCCCAGCACGATCTGGCACCCGTGAAGTATTGCACGTGGGCTGCCATGTGCGTCTTTCACCTTCAGTCATGTCCTGGGGCCACCGTGCCCGTGGGTGATGGAGGGAAGGGGACACTAGTGAGACACCCCCCTGCTCCCATTTGATCTCATTATTAATAGATAATAAATGGTTGATCCGACATGGCTCAGCCACCACCACCCTCCTCTCCCTCAAACCGGGTCCTGGGAGAGGGGAAGGAGGCAGTGAAGGAGGGAGAATTTCTCCAGCCAACCTAGGTCATGGGCTGTCCTGATTTTTCCACGCACAGCAGCCGATGCCATTTCCAGATTATTATCTCTGAAGTGTTACACTCAAAATTTAGCAGCAGGCAAAAAGGGAGCAGACCTTATGCACAGAGCAGGGAGTTTAGCGTTAGTCTCATTAACGATCGAATCACAATAAAGCAAGTCATTTTTGTTAGCCTCGTTGCAATGAGACCAACATGTAGCGTCCAAATTATCCAATTACTGCTAATTCCCATTAATAATGCAATTATGATTGTTACACACAGACTTCCGACCATCTCTGGCGCTGTGTTCACCCCTCCTCAGAGTCGTCACGGCAAGTCACCAGCACCCCAGATTTTTTGCTGGAGGTGCTGAGGGTGGGAGCGTTGCCCTGGTTGGTGTTGGGGGTCACTGGTGCTATTTTCATACCTCATCAAGCAGCCTGCTGCTGGCACTTCTGTCTTACCAGTCGGCAGATCGGGTTATAGAACAATCCCTTCTGGTTTCTTAGACTTTTACTGACTGCTAGCATGTTTTGAGGGTGAAACCATGCAATTGCAAAAAGCTTAGCTAAAGCTTGATGCTCTTTGCCCGACCGCTGGGCAGATTGGCTGTCACAGCCAGCAACGCTCGTCTGACCATTGGGCAATATGCTGTTACGGCTAAAACCGGCTAAAAAAAGCTCCGGCCAAGACAAGTCTGCCATGGCCTCACAAGACCTTAGCCCTTGTCTTGCTAAGCTAAATAAGTCTCATGACCTAAAGGCAATGGCCATACCTTATTTTCTGCTCTACCAGGCCATAAAAGCAGTGTTGAAAAGCTACATCCCTGAGTCGTCCCTGGAGCGATGCTTGCACCCACATGCGGCATTGGCAGAGCCAGCTACGCCCAGCCTCGGTGGAGCTGAGACCGGTCACAGGTTGTCCTCTCCTGCGTGGAGCAGCCCTAGCAGGCTGCAGAGCCGATGCAGAGACAGCCTGTGTAATGCCCAGGGAAGAGCAGCATCTCTGCAGGTCTCTGCGTCCTCTTGCATCTGCGATGCCCTTGGGTCCATCCCGCCCTCCACGTTCTCCAACCAAGAAGCTGCTCTTGGAGGCCACTAGACCTCCACCTTCCCCTTGGCCCCAAAACGATACAGGCAACAAAACATTAATATTTACCGTGTTGCTACAGGATTTTTGCTAGCTGAACCCCTGTCTGAGCCAAGCATGAACGCTAAACAACAAAGCTCTGGGTTTCTTGCTTTTTCAACTCCCTTTGATTATTATTAGTAGTATTCCTTCAACTACTATCACCAAATCTTTTGCACAGTAGGGTAAGTGCCCACCACCCATTTTCTAGTTAACAGAGCTCAGACGTGATGCGTGCCCTCAGACATCCCTGCCTAAGAAGAGCCTCAGGCTACTGGTTCCGAGGATGGCCGGAGCAGGGACGGCTGGGGAGGAAGAACAGGAAGGTTTGCTCTCAGAGCTGGGTTGGAGGAGGATAAAACACTGCATGCAGTGTGAGCTAATGGCAAGGAGAGATTTTTTTGAGCTTGTCAGTAGGAAGCATATGGCTGCCGCTGAGCTCTCAGGCTTATTTAGGATTTAGTGACTATTTGATCTATTTTAATCCAGATGTTCAGCTCATCACATAATGAGATCCCACCAGAGGAACCGTATCGTGATGCCTCCCAGACCGCCAAGCCCCCCAAAACACATTGAGGAGAAGGAGCAGCTTCATCAAGGCCATGCATGGCTGAGCATCCCGGGAGGGTGAAGGTGAGCTGGGGGAGCTCATGGCTTTCCACCGGGGTGAGGTCAACACACTGGTGTTGGGAGTCCAGTCAGCTTCCCAGGTCCTTCTGGCATCCTACCCAAGCAGTTTCTAAAATCTGAGATTTTTATCTTAAAGCACAGAAATCTTGAAGGGTTTCACCAAAGCTTGGACATGCTTCTCTCCGGTCTCCTTTTCCCTGTGCCATGGGCCTTCTGTCCAGATAGAGGCACCGTTCTCCTTATTTCGGCGCAGAGACTGACCGCTCCACCGTTCTCCTGCTTCCTGCATCACTCCATTACAGGCATCAAAACAGAAAGACCAACTGTGAATTGCAGAGCAATGGGAGGGAGGGTGGGAAGCACCAGCATTGCAACCCTGGAGCTGTGATGCGATACGGAGAATGAGCCCATTGCTGTACGCAACAGATAGTCCAGGATCTCCCATCCTCAGGTTCACGCTGGGATCACTGGGCCATGCTTGGAAAGCTGGGGTGGACAGGGTGGGATCTGGTGGAGATCACCTCACCTGAATTTCAGTCTACGTGCACGTGGAGTGTGTCAGCTCCCACTGTAGCCTAGGGAGATGGAGGGGAGTCTAGGGCTGGAGTCAGTTGCCTGTTCATATTGCCATCTGAGATGCCCTGCTAAAGTGCTTTCCAGGAGAAATTATGGTTATTTTGGAACACTAAATTTCTCTGCCTTCCAAGTTGGCTTGTGTTGTGGACTCCCCAGAAGCTGACAAAAACACAACACATCCTACCAGGGCAACTCCAAAATCCCACTGTCATCACTGCAAGATTTATGTTGAGATTTGAAAGTTTATCAAGATTGAAAAAGGCTTTTCCCAGGTGCAACGCTGACTCCGGCCAGGTCTGAGGCTGAAGCAGCGAGCCAGAGAGCAGGTGAAGCTGACCCAAGGTGGTGGCCTGGGGCAGGAGCTGTGCGCATTTACGGTTGGCACTGGACCACGGGAAGACGGAGGCGATGAATGCGTCCTGCCTCCAGCCCTCCGTCCTGCCTGCTGCTTCCCGCTGTGCTGCCTCCTCTCCTGCTTCACCTCCAAGCCTCCTTGGGAGGACAAATTGTACAGAAACATCCAAATGCCTCCTTTGGGAGGCATCCAGCCCTCCGTCAGCTGCAAGAAAGCACATCTGGCATCTCTCCACATCGGTCACCACGCCTTTTACAGGGCATCTTTAATGGGGAAGCACGCAGGAAAGGAGGTGACTTCAGAGGACTCGATACGGAGAAGCAATAAAGGCTGGTAGCATCTACCCAAATCTCTGAAAGGTCGTGCCAGGCAGCCCTTTGCTGCATGAAAGCAGTTTTGGTCCTTCAGGACAGCCCATGTTGATGCAGGACGGGGCTGGCTTCCCCGGGGGGTGATGCCCCGGGACTGGCCATCACTTTGGAGATGAAGGAGCGGCACCTCAAGCATGGAGGTGGCTGGTTTTAGTAGATCTTTGCAAATAAACAACGCAAAGTATTTCCAGCAGATGTAGGCTGGCCGTAAGCATTTATCAGTTTTAATTGTGTTGCTTTCTCAGCTCATCCAGGGGGCTTAACGGTTTCACTGCATGAAAAATCTGAGAGATGGGTTTTCTTCTTCTGCATTCAAGAGACATCATAGCATTCATCAGTTTTCACAATTTGGTGAGGTGGGAAGCACAGCACAGGTCTGGGCACAGCCAAGGCAAATTGAAGGCAGCGCCCTGATCCCGTGTGTCTGCAATCCCCCGTTTTCTCCACAATTTTCCTACCCAAAGCTTTCCTTCCTCCCCACCTCCTCACCACGCGGTAATCGAGCTCTCCATGAATCTTTCTGAGCACAGGGCTCTTAAAAAAAACCCCTGCATATCTTGACATTGAATTGTGTGCAGTTGATGGGGGATGTAGAGTGCACAGCACCCGGCCAGGAGAGCCGTTAGCCGGGTGCCCTTGACAGAGCCTGAACGAGTTGGTGGGCGTGGGGGCGGGGAGGAGGACGGGAAGCCCATTTTCAATTAAAATGCTGAGGCATGAAAGCCCTCTGGCCTCATTGCTCTTTGCACTAATGACCCTGCTCTCCCCCACCTCCATCCCAGGTGGTTCCTGGGGCACTGTCGCTGGCGCATCCTTGCAGAGAGAGGCAGGAGGAGAAGGACGGAGGACCAGCAGCATTGGCCAAACGGCGCCGCGTGAGCAAGGAAGGCAGCGCAAGGCGGCAGGCAGAGCAGGGAGGCTGCAAGGCCGTGCTGAGCAATGCTTTTTGCTGGTGCTGCTGCCTGTGGGGCCAGGGGCTGCACGTAAGAATGACCACCCACCACCAGCCCTGCCTGCTCCACGGCTGACTTTGCACCAGGGCAAACACTGCAAATGAGGGTTTTTTTCCTTTTCGTCACCTCCTGCAGGTAAACTCCAGGTAGGAGAAGCATCTCTACCCTCATATGAGAAGAGGTTGTAGCAAACTAGCCCTTGAAGTGAATGTATTTTCAAGGCTTTCTTGCTGGGTTCAAGAGAGCCTGGTGGGACAAGGCTGGCAGGTCCTTCAGCATCCTTCCTCCAGCTCCTAGAGCTGCAAGGCTGAGAGGAGAAAGGAGGAACAGCTCCTAGAGCCACGAAGCCACGGCACTGGACCTGCCCCATCCCTCTGACAGCATGACTCCCTGTTTCTGCACGAGCTGGGATGGGTTTTGCAGATGCCAGGCGTGTCCATGGGTGAGGGATGAACAAGGGCAGGAAACGGCCATTGTCTTCTGAGCTGTGTCAAAAATGGTGTTGTCCAGGGGAGGTTCATGTTCTCAGGTGGGCTCCTGGTCCCACAGCCCACAGTCCTGCTGCAGCACATCTTTTGGCCTTGCTGGGCATGTGTTAATTCCTGATGGCCACCCAGCCCTCACATCTCCCCCCGTTCCTGCTCCAGCCCAGCTAGCAGGCACCCACGGGATGCTGAGAGGAGCTGCAGCTAGCTGGGACGGTAAAGTACGCTTCAGCTCCAACAAGATGGACCAAACTAACCCACAGAGGAAGGTCTCATGCCTTGCAATAATGAGGACAAAGAGGTCCATTCCCCGAGCAAGCACAGGCTTGCACCAAAGCTTCCCCACTGCTCCGATGCAATCAGGTGTGGTTGACCCCAGAGCACAGCTAAGCCTGGGACCCCAAAATCTCCGAGCACGTTGGCCACATGTTTCCATCCATGCATTTGAATGCCTGGCACCCCACAGGAGCAGGACCTCCTGGGATACCCAGCACTGTTTTCTCTGCATCCTCCCCCAGGGCAAGGAAGAGATGCTCTTGCCGAGTCCTCCCCTGTGTTAACGAGCCGGGAAGTGCCCTTTGCTACAGGAGATCTATCCACCTTAATTACTGCGGACAGAGCCTTCCCCAGAGCAGGGGATGTTTAACGGAGGCAGAAATGGAGAAGGAAAGAGATAGATTATCCCACGCTGATTCACATCGCTGTCAGGTGCTGGCCATGTCTGGAGGGATGAGAAGTGTAAAGGGAATGGATTCAGTGCCCAGATCACCATTAATCCCAAGGATCATTGATGTTTCAGACTGCACCCTGCTCAGGAGTGGGTGAATCTGCACATCTCCACCCTCTCCCCACCATCCCTCCCTTTAGCACAGCCTTTTCCCACCTTTTCCCTGCCTACCCTGGCAGAAGATGCTCAGGGCTTATGTGGATCTCTGGGCACGTTTGAAGTCTTGGGTAATCCTTCAAAGGACCCAGTTTCTCAGGAATCACTGGTGTTTCCCATCAGCGCTGGAAGAAGAGAGGACGACCTGCCATGGAGCTGTCTCTGATTTGGCCAAGGTGAGACGAGGTGACGCTGGAGGTGGGATCCTGGTGGATCAGGCCCTCCCCAGGCTTCAGCAGGATTCAGTAGAGATGCTGTAAGGCTTATAATAGTGGACTCCTTCCCCCAGCCGCCCCCAGATATGGCACGTGCAGATCATCAGCTGAAAGCCTGATGTGGGCAGACAGCCCACGGTTGTTTCTCTAAATAAACCTTCCCCTCCCTGGCAGGCTCTCCATCTCTCTGCAATGGGATGGATTTATTTCTTGGGTTCATACCAGGGCCTGGGTGTCTCCTGGAGCCTTCTCAGCACCAGCCCCACTCCCTGGAAAGAACCTGCAACTCCTCGCTCCCTTTGGACCTCTCTTGCTCTAGCAAAGTCATTTTCTGCCTTCTCCCTCTTGCCATGGAAATGCAGGACCCGGTGTGCCCCGTACTACATTGCAGAGCCTTTGGCAGCAGAGATAACTCATATATCAGGCGAGCATGTTGCCATGGCCCCTTATAAAGTGGGAAATGCCCCGGGCCATGAGTTACAAGCATGGTGAGGCTCTCAAAGCCTCTTTTGCTTGTGGCCGGGCCCCGCAGTCCCCCAACAACCCGAGGCGTTGCTCCTGCAGAAAGGGTAGGTCGGAGCAGCCGGGCGATGCCGGGGGGGACCTCATTTGCAAAAGCCTCTCAGCACGGCGATCTCCGTGCCAGCAGCATTAAGGCAATTTACCGCCTGACCCCAGCTCGAAAATGAAATCTATCATGCTTGACTTGACCTGTTGGCCGAATCATCATTATGTGGGGAACGTTTTTTTCAGCTGTGTAAAAACAAGAAAAAGGAGGAAAAAGAGAGGAAGGAAGAGGCGGGGGGGGAGAGGCATGGTGCCTGGCCGTCTCCTCTTCTCACATGTCCCGCGCCGCAGTCAGTCCACAAAGAGCACGTGGGATCCGGTGGAGCATCAGTAAGTGCTTTATGGAGGGGATTGCCTGCTGTCCCTCGTGCCCTGGCCCTGGTCAGCAGCAAGCCGGGCTGGGTGGGAGGCTGACCCATCTGCTTTTGCTGTATGTCTGTCTGCCCCTCTCCCGTAGTTTGCACCCCCCAGTATCGCACGTACCGCTGCTCCCCACGGCATCTCTTCTTACAGCCTCTTGACCCTTCCCATTGCCGTGTCCTGGCAGAAGCTCTGGATGGGTCCCTGGTGCTCTGCAGGGACCACGTTTTGCTTCTCCACCCCGGAACCATCTGGGGCTGAGTTTCCTTAAGAAAGCACAATCCAAAAATGATCCCCCCTTAGCCTCCCTGGCGTGCGTTTTATTACAGTTCTTTTTGCCAAAGTCATGCAGTTTCATGAATTCAAAGGCCAGATTCAGCACAAGAAATTACTAGCTTCTGTGAAGGAACAGGAGAGTCATCTTTGCCTTCTTGTCTTAACCATCTGCCCACGTACTAGTTTCGGCGTTAGCGAGAGCAGGCGTGGGAAGAGCACGGGGCTGAACATCAGTAGCAATGCCCCATTCCGATGTGGCTGGTGATGCTCTTCCAGGAAGGGTTGGATTAAGGAATGAGGTAACTCAGCCCTGCTAAGAAAACACCTGCAAAAACGTTTAGTGAGCCCCAGTCATCTGGCTTAAACCAAACCTGTCCCAAGCATTTTCCAGAGGAGAGGGACAGAGAAATACCAACAACAGCTTTCCCAACAGTCCTTTGTTCAGGATTTCTGGCACAGCTGGGGATGTCAGGACTTATTTATGGGCTGTTTCTTTTTTAGCCTGCTGTGATCAATAGGTGTGACCCATCGCACAATCCAATACCATATCAGCAATCATAGCAGGAGAGCAAAGATTTTCCTCTCTCCGGTTATAATGCCGCGCACCGAGTTGTCCTTCAAGGAGGGGAAGAAACAGTCACTCCTTCCACGCTGCAGAGAAGAGCTGGCACCCTCCTCTTTTTATTCCTACGGGTTTCCAACACCTCTAGGTTGGCCACCTCTAGGTGCTTCAATGCTTCATGAGACTTACAGACCCCATCCTTACCACCTGCTAAAAATAATCCTAGGGACAAATAAACCCAGCAAGCCTGTATGGAAGTGGGAGAAGCAAGACCCAGCAAGACCTGTGCTGCTGAAGCTCCTGATTACCCTGCTGTGGCTACGGCATCCCTCACCTCCAGGTCTTCCTTAGCATGCCACCTGGATCAGCAAGTTCCTTCCAGATGGCAGTAGCAGGTAATAGTAGTTTGGGGAGTTATCCACACTTTCCTGCTCAAAGAGGTGCAGACAACCTGCATCTTGTAAAAGGGATGTGTTAGGGGGCAGGGTGCTGCTCCTGGCGAAAACAGACCTCCCGAGGGCGGGATCACGGAGGAGAAGGAGGAGGCAGCGTTGAGCAGCTGTCAGAGGACTTGCTCCCAAGCCAGGGTCAGGTCTCCAAAGAAAGGGTCCTCACCAAGCACACCCAGCTCTCTGGTCCCTAACCCAGTCCTGGGTCTCGCTGGGGTTCACCCCATCATGGGACAGGATGGGACATTGTTCCCTTCATCGGTAAAGCAGATAGATACCCCCATTAGATGAACTGGGACCTCGCACAGACAGAGCTGAGACACTCTTTGGCTCTCATCCAGCAATGACGTCTGAAGATTTACAGCCTGTGTCCTTCTCAAATTGCTGTCCTTAAGTAAATATCATGAGTTATCTTCAACACCAAGCGATGAAAGTGAAGGTCTCGTCTTCTCTCCATGGCTACCTCAACTCATTGCTTCAGGAGCAGCAGCAATTGCAGTGCACTGCACCAGCAAAGACCTCCACCGGCTGTCCAGCCAGGTTCCTTGGGTCAAGCTCTTGCATCTGTGTTTCATCCCCTCTGTTTTTGCTAAATGATTTCGGCATTTCCTCCCCCATGGCTCCCCGTGCTCCCCTTCTTTCAGGACATCCATAGGTTGTTGCTGGAGTGATCATTACCGGTTGTTGCAGGCAACCTCCCGAAGCTGTCGTTCTGGCATGGACCAAGGGTGCAGCATCCACTGCTCCAGACCCTGAAGACTTTATCACCCACATACATGAGGAAGACAAATGGCTGGGTGCAGGGAGCTGATGGATGGCACAGAGAAATTGCATGAAGCAGGGTTTTGGCCATCTCCAGAAAAGGTCTTTGATAGCACGTTGTCAGACACTGGTATAAAGTCCTACCAGCACATGCTAAAGGACACCAGAGAGCCTCTATCACCTCTACTGATGGGGACACTGAGGTACTCAAATTAGAAGCACAGTCATTATAAGCTACTCTCCAGCAGATAGAAAATGCTCCTTACAAGTGAAAACCTTCCTTCTCTCTGCTTGGGTATGTGATTTAATCCCCACAGGAGGATTTTGCATTCCAAAGGTCACCATCGCACGTCTGAATTTTCCTTGAGAATTGGTAAAATCAGGAGCAAAGTTACAACCTCATTGCTAACCCCCACACGGTGTCATCTTACGCTCCTTGCAAGGACAAGGATCTCTTTTTCTTTATTATAGTAGGAATGCACAGGCTCCTGTTCCCATCCCAGATGGCATACCCAAGAGCAACGGCTCCGGATGGACATGTCACAATAAAATCTCCTTTCTATTTATACAGTGCCTATGACCTTCAGCTGTTGCTACATCACGCTAGGCGTAGCACAAACATATTTTAAAACATCCTGGAGTCTGTTTCTGAAAGGTGCATAGGTCCGTTATGTTTTCCAAGGGGTCGTTATGTGCGTCTACTCTGAACCTTTTCAGAATGTGGCTAACAACTTAATTTTTTCTGTCCGGATCATAATTTCTGGGGTTAAACTTAGTGCTTAAAAACACAGATGGGCTCAGTTTAAAGACTGGGAGAGGATCCAATTGTAAGTTGTCCAGCTGGTAAAACACCCTCACTGTTGAAAAACGGGCGAACTTGGGAATTCAGGCAGCTACATCTTCCCATCATTGCCTTTCACTGTGCCTTTTCCCAGCTACACTGACGAGCTATGAAGCCCCAGAAAAGTCTTCACAGTGCAACTGCTGTCAGTCTGTGACCCACTCACCTCTTGGCCTCCTCTTGCACAAACCCGACCGACCTCTTTACATCTCTGGCCATGGATCAGGTTTCTCAGGCCATTATAAATGTGGCGCTTTCCAGAACTTCCTTCAATTTTTCTTTGTTCCCTTTGAACCACAGGCACACAAGCAGGATGCGGGATTGACCCTTCCCTGGGCTGGATGTGGAGCTCTTTGGCTGATACATCCCTCAGCCTCTCAACGACCTTCGCTCATAAAGCATATTACGTACAATTATGTATGAATTCATCACATGACTGGGCGTTAGGCATCTTGTCTGTTAAACTGGGCTCAAAATCCAGCTCCTGTCCGTGGGGAGGAGCACACGGCAGACTCAGCTTTGACTATGTGGTGCTCCAGCATGAGAAGGGACCCTTGGTGGGTCCTTTAGATGGCCCAGCAGTGAGCTGAGCTGGGAGGAGGGATTATAGCAGGATGTCCTCAGCCTGGCTCCCCTAAGTGCTAGGAGAGTTGCTGCTTTATGGCATCTTCCTTCAGGAGAGATGCGGGATGGGGATGAAGCAGGGGAACAAGGCCTTCCAAGTCCGTTAATCTAAGCTTGGGGGAAAATCTGGGACTTGTAGGCCAGATACGTAGCGAGAGAAAGCTCTGCTGGGAGAGGAATTAATATAAAAGCAAGCTGTGTTTGCTATTTTGGATGTTTTGGGGAGGGGAAAAGACAGAGAGGGAAGGGACTGGGGTGTTTATTGGGATGCATGTTAAATAAGGAGCCTTTGGGGTGATGCAGTCAGGAAAGAAATCCTGGTTTTAAAGACAATGAGGGAGAATATCTGAAGATTAAACGAGTTTTGGGGGCTGAGCCCTATTGAAGAAGGAGGGATTGACTCTCCCTGCTTCAGCAGAGCCTCAGGGTAGTGTTTCCACTTAAAAAAACAACAGTATTTTCAGTCAAAACCTGCTTTGGCTCCCCTTGCCTGGATCTGTGATGGGGGGAGCTAGGCAGCCCAGTGACCAGAAGGACAGGGGCACAGGCAAGATCAGTGAGCATTAAGCAAGCCATCCATTTGCGATGGGACAGAGAGTCAGGGCTGACCCTCTTCAGGCTGCTTGAGTCCAGGGCTCTCATTTAGGGACCCTTGTTTGCTTTCAGCAGAGTGAAATCACTGAAGAGAGTGGCTTAGATCAAGCCAAAGTCCTGCTGACTTTCAAAAGAACTCAGTTATTGATTTCTGGGGACTGTGCTTCACCCTGGAGGACTGGAAAAAGCCCAAGGCGGTTGCCTAGGATGCCTGTAAACTCTGGCTCTGAGAACAGCCTTGTTTAACGAGGACCTTTCTTAATGCAATTTGAGTGTAAGGTCATTCCCCCAGGCTGCTCTCCGGCAAGCAGACAGCAAGGGGCTGGAGGATCTGCTAGCCAAGGCTACCCTCCCCGAAAGGGGATCTGAAAAGTGAGTTAATAATGATTTCCCCCAAAAGCCTTTCTGTGGCAAAGAGCCAAGATTTCCACCTTGCTGAAGTGGCTGATCTGGTGAGCCCAGGGTGAAGCCTACGCAACTCAGAGCTGGAAGACATTCGTTTACCACCCAGAGACGTGGTGGAGTGGGAGAGGGGAGGACTGCTAAAATCATCCCAGAAATCAGTCCTCGGATTTCCCCTCGGCGGGTTTGATACGAAAGCTGGCTGCTGCCATCTGAAACAAGCGTGGATATGGGCACGAACAGTGCAGATGTCTCTGGCGCAGGCAGCTGAGATGGCCAAAGCTCCTCAGTTTCCCACCCCGAATAGCTGGACGTAAACACTTGTCAACACAGATGCCAGCTCATACGGGCTGATACCTTAGTTGCAGGAGAAAACAGACAGTAGTTGGTCTCCACCAAGGATCACCACCATAGGTGATGCTAACAGAGACCTTATGCCACGTCTGCCTGCTCTGTGTAGGTGCCTCAAATACTCCGGGACACCTATAGTGCTATTAGACATGGGTATGGGCAACAGAACCGAGCTCAAATCAATACAGCCAACGCAGCCTGGAGACCTGCTCACCTGGTGTTGATGTAGACACCAAGGTATGGTCAGCTGAATGACACCCGGACACCGCTGACAAAGAGCGAGTGCATTCAGTCATCTGAAGCTGGGTGCCTTAATGCAGCTGAATCCCAGGCCAGCAAAGTCCTCATAACATCAGCTGTTATTTCCTTTGATGCTGTATCAAGGTCTAGAGGCTATTTTTACTGCAGAAACCCAGTATCTCAGCAATAGCTCCTTGTGGAGCAACACAGCCCTGGGGAGCAGGTAGTCTGCATCCGTCCTTGCCCCCTTGAATCTTGAACACTGTAACAGGCAGTCTGAAAATAGCCCTCGATGCCCAGGTCTTTACTATCTTTAACGACTATCAGCCTCCCACTGATTTCAGCGTGATTTCAAGGATGGCCCTGTAGCCTCCTCGACTGCACGCCCCTCGCAACGCATTCACCAAAAAAAAGGTCCCCACTCTTTCCCCGCTAAACGTGAACCCAAAGGTGTAGAAAGCCGCCGAAACCAAGCTCTGCCCTGCGGGTTGGTGTGACGGATGGCAGAGCTCAGCTGAGAGCTGTTTAATTTGGGTGAAAGACACTGCGTGGGAAGCAACCCTGCCTGAGCTCCCAAGGTGTGTAGGAGCCAGCTCGGTTTCATCTCAGCTGATTCTAGTGGCAGCGCGTTGCTTCAGAGAAAACAAAATGCCGGGAGCTGTGGAGGGGGATGGAGGTTAGGACAAATCTCTCCATTCACTTCTGTGGGGATGAAGGCAGCAGCGAAGCTTTCAATGGGTGTCTGGGAGTTTCTCCACTGAAGGACTGTGGCAGATCTTGTGTGGCACTCAAGGAGGAGATAATCTGGAGCATGCCTGTCTTGGCCAGCTCTCCAGGCTTGCATCCTTGGATTCTCACTTGGAGAAAGCCCTGAATCTTTTTCCTAGCAAAACCAGCATGGCCTCTCTCAGTGTCCTTTCAGCATCCGTGCTTCAAATTCCCTTGGACTTGGGGAGGGAAGATTTGACACAGAACCCCATACTTTGCACGATACCCCAAAGATCTCAATTTCTGCTCCTTCTCCTCAAAATCCGACCAAAAGCTGAAACCATCAATATCTCCAAGAGTTGCTCGCAGCCTCCTGCGTCCCCCCTTACTTGGAGGGACCTCTTTGGTCTTGAGCATGTTCAGCACATTGTGAAGCTCTAGCTGGTGATGAGACAGCCCTTGGCATTGGTATTTCTGAGCACCCCCAAACCATCTGCTCTAGTTTCATCCCTCTTCTGGGTCCCTGTGAGGAGGAGGAGACTCCAGCTGAAAGGGACAGGCCGCCCACTTGTGCTGAGTAACCACTGCCAAATTGGATGCCAGCACATACACACACACACACATACACACACAAAAATATTTCCACTGAGGTTGCTATGAACAATGGTCTCTTGATTATTTGCTGTCTTAAATACATATGCCTTTGGCAGTCCTCCACGGAGAACAGGCAGTTCAAGCGCTGACCCTCCTGCTCTTGGACTGACTTGTCACCATTTCCACATCCAACACTACCAGCTGACGGGATGTTTCATCGGCGAAGAACAGGATGTGGCGAAGAACAAGGGCAGAGCCACGTCCGAATGGATGGTGGCGAGAAAACACCTCTTGCCCATCTCCTTAGACACAACCCCAAACCCACCTTGTTATCATCTTCCAATCCTTCCCTCAGACGTTGCCATGGTGTCTACAAATCCATGGGAAGAATCCCATGGAGACTCCAGCTACCAGCCCAGGTTTGTCAGTCCTGTTTCTAAGGACATGCTGGAGCGGAGACACCCCGGCTGGCTCTGTGCCGGGCAGCCTTAGGTCCAGGTGCACTAGAGTCACGTCCAGATGATGTCTTACCTGAATGATGAGCGCCACTGATGGAGGAAGCACTGGAGGATGTTTGAACCCAAGAGATGTGAGGAGCTGAGCAAAGTCCTGGTTACACAAGGTGAGAATGTGTTCATGGCTTGCGTGGCAGAGAAACCAGACTGACTGTCCAGCGCTGGCTGCTTCCTAAAGCAAAGGGAAAAAGGACCGAGGTTCTTGGAGGCAAAGTATTCGATCTGAACATTATTTGTGATGCTCGTGGAGGTCTTCACTCAGCCCTAGGCTGTCTACCCTGCTAGTTCCTCCACGCCTGGAGAGAGACTTCCAGAGACCCCATCAGTCCCCGGCTATCCAAGATTTTGCACTATCTACAAATAGTTGGTACTTGCTGAAAAGAGCAGATCTGAAACCACAGTTGGCAAATTGCATCAACAAGCATATTCTCAGCAAGGCATTGTTCCAGTTTGTATATGTCTGAAAAGAACTGTTCAGGCATATGTTAAAGTTGGCACCTTCTCCCTGGGACTCGCTACAATCTGACGGCTGGAGCATGATAACCGCATCAAGACACAGAAAACACTCAGCAAATAAGGGAAAACAAAGTCCACTCGAGATGTTAGCGGGGCCGTGATGAGGACAAGGAGCAGAGGCAGAGCAATGTCCTCTGGAGAGAGCGCTCGTCCGGGCCTGCCGTAGAAAACGACGACATCTGCAAGCACTTCTTGGAAAGGGATCAACAGCGGCGTAGAAGAGGAGAGCAGAAAACCTGCTGCCCCAATGCTAGTCCCAGGAGAATCCTTATAAAAAGACTCAGCAGTTGAAACGGGAGAGGAGGATAGTGCTGCATGAACCCAAACCATGTGAAGCTCTGGGCTTCAACCCACGCTGAAGGAGGCAACGCCTTGCAGTGAGGATGGACTCGGTGGGGACACACACAGCACGTGAAGGGCTCTCGGCCCTCGCAGAGGTCTGGACCCTGCAGAAACCTCTCCTTTGTGGCAGTGGGGAAGAGGAGCCGGGAGACGCTGCTGCTCCAGCCATCAAGGGTACATCCATCGGGCCCTTGCTCTGCCTGGGTGTCTTTGTAGACAGCTCACCCTGTGGAAACCCCCTGAACCGAAAATGGTTGGAGAGCATTAGGAGGAAATATTGTCCTGTTTCTGCTTTTCCTTGGGTGTCCACGTACAGCTGCTGCTGGGGATAGGATGCTGGGCTGACCTGGTGGAGCTGCAACATCACTGGAGCATCCTCTCAGCTACAAAAACTGGCCCTGCCCCAGCCTAGGCATGTCCCGTTGTTGGGTGGGGGGACACGTGGATTCCCTCTTCATCCCCTCCCATCCCCTCAGGGTGTCCAGGAGCACTCCAGTGCCCCTTGGAGGGTTGGAGAGGGGAGCTGGAGCCCATCTCCCCTTGGGTGCATCTGTCTCAGCGTTGGTGCTCAACCTTGGAGGCGTGTGGCCAGGTGACGATCGGACAGGGGTTCATCTGAGGCTGGAAGCAGTGTGGGAAGCTCACGTGTGAGCTTCACCCCATACCCTTGCACATCCCCTGAAAGAAGCTGCACCGCGCTGCTTGGAGGAGACCAGGCTGCCTGTGAGCAAGGGGCTGCATCGCACGGACAGGGGTAATCCTGCTGGGTCCTGGGCATGTCTTCATTTCTGGTGGGGCAGTCCCAGCAGACACATCTGACTTGACCTTCTCCATCCCCCATTGGCAGCCACGCTCTCTCCCTTCGCCCCGCCAGATTTAACAGCCAGAAGGACCACCCAGTTGTCCATGCAGGATCTGCACTGCTCCATTGCTTGGCAGTGCTGGTGGGAAGCACCGGAGTCCCACCCACAGGAGGGATGGCTTTGTCCCAGGCTCCAATCCTGGTCCCCAAAGGTGACTATAAGTAAGTCAGAGGGCCTCAGTTGCCCTTTCCATCCAAGGAGGATCACACACAGCCCCTGGAGCTCTGCCAGCAACAACCTATGCGAAGAGATACTCACAGCCTGCAATTCTGTGGGAGTAGTCAAGTGCCTGTCTGGCGTTATTAGCAGGAATAATTAATTACCCGATCTGCCATTTCACTGGAAAGCAGCAGAAATAAGTGGCAGCAACTCCTGCCTCTTCTCCCCTCTCGACAGGCGAGCAGGAGTGGTGTAACCACCGCACATCCATGGAAGGGGCCAAGGGGAGAACTGGAGCCCGACAGTGTGTGTTGCAGGACTTAACCCTCCTGCAGCAATCCCAGCGCTGGGGTGAAGCTCGGAGCAGGGACACGTGCCACCGACCTCTCCATGCGTTGGAGCACGCTCCATGGATAGCATCGGGAGCCTTTTATTTTCCTTTTCCCTCTGGCACCTCTCATTTCTCCTTGGAGAAGGCAGCTCCATGCAACATCACTGTCAGGAGCTGCCTCGCCTTCGGTTTGAGTCCTTGGCCAAATCTGCATGCCATTTGCATGTCCCTTTTCTAGCTAATCGGTGTAAGAGGGAGTTAGGGGAGTTTGCCCCTTCTGCTAGCTCAGATCCTTGGTCTCTCTGTGGGGTGGGAAGAGAAGCTTTCATCTCCCACATTGACTTTATTTCCCCTTCCCAGCCCCGCTGGAGGACCCCAGGGGTTCAGGCTGTGCCACCCCAAAGGGCTCTGCTCCTGGAGACGGGAGGGAGCCAAGGGCCAAAATGGTTTTTTCATCGTCTCAAGGTGGACACAGGCAGACAGACATGGCTCCCACCCCCCAGCCACATGCCGTGGGGCTGCCCGTGCCCCCCAAACACCAGCCACGGCCCCGAGACACCCCACACCTCCCCTGACCCCACTGCATGGCGCAACGTCGAAGCTCAGCTATATTGGGGTGACTCTTGTTTTCGGGGCACGGAGAGCGATGAGATACGGTGAGGCTGCGGGGGACGGAGCCAAGGCACCACCAGACCCCAAATGTCCCTTGTCCCAGAGCCCTGGGGGGGGAAGGTGGCGGGCGGGGGGGGGGATGTCCATGAAGCATCCCACTATCCCCAGCCAGGGACATGGCCTGACCGGGCAGAGCCCTGTCCTGGGGGGGAGTGGGGGGGTGGCGAGGGAAGAGTTAAAGGGAAGGCGATCCTCCCTCCATCCTTCCCTTCCTCGCTGTTAGGCTGCTGCTTTGACAGGGGGTGGGGTCGGGGCTGGCCGCCGTTTGCCGCAAGAAGGGGGGGGAAACGTGGCCGCGAGTGTGTGTGTGTGTGTGTGTGTGTGTATGTGTGTGTAGATGTGTGTGCGTGTGATGGTGACATATGACAAAATGAGATGAGACCCCTCGGACGGGAGCGGCCACCCGGCTGCGCAGCCAACGCCGCTTGATTCCCAGCCTGGTCCCTGCCCGCCCGCTGCCCATCGCTGCCCACCGCGCCGGGGACCGGCGAGAGCCCCGAGCATCCCCGCCAAGAGTAAGGCTCAGGGTGGGGAGGAACTGGGAGGAACTGGGAAGCGGTACCGGGGGACGGACGGACGGACGTGGGACGAGGTGGGGGGGGGGCGGAGGTGACAAGGAGGGGGGTCCCTGGAGGGGGGGAGAGATGTGGGGTGCACAGAGAGCAAGACGGGGGGGACACACACACACACACACACGACCTGATGCTGGAGCTTCGCTCGCCTGAACCACCCACCCAGATATAATTTGAGGGGGGGAGGGGAAGATTTTGGGGAGGGGGGGTGGGGGTGGAGGATGGGCTGCCAGCGCCGATTTCTGGTGTGATGGAGGGGAGGGAGGCTTGTTTGCGCCTAAAGTCGCAGCTGCCTGGATTTGGCCCCGCGGGGCTGTTTGGATATGACAGCACCCAAAAATAGAGTGCAAGGTGGGGAGGGGCGGGGGGGGGGGGGAGGCCAGACCTGTTCGCTAGTGCCCGGTATGATCAGGTTATTCCCCCCTGCCCCTTCCTCAGCTTCTTTTATTTCTTTCTTTATTTCTTTTGCAGTGATGTCAGGGAGGGGAGCGGTGGCTGGGGATGGGGGGGTTGGATTCAAGCAAAAAGGAGGTTGCTGGCGGCCGAGTGATTAACGTGCAGTTGCTGGGAATTATGTCATCTGCCTCAGTGCTGGGTGGCCCTCGCCCAGCAGCGGCGGGGAGGGAGGGAGGGAGGGAGGGAGGATGTGGGGGGACGTCACGACATGGGGCTCCCCGCTTGGGACTTCAACCAAGGAGCACCGATACCTCCCCGGCTTTGCAAGGATGTGGGCATTGAGTGTTTCCCCCCGACCCGTTGCAACCTCCCCAAGCCATGGGTGCATGCTGGCAGGGCTGTGGGTGCAAACCCACCCTCTGCTCCCCGGGGTGCCCAGGCCCATGGGCTCCAGCCCCATGCAGGAGAGAAGCAAGTTGCAGCTTTTCCCGATGGCTCATCCTGCTCGCTGGCCCGGCAGCGGGGTTTGGAGCAGCCAGAGAGGGTGTCATGATGAAGGAAGGATGAAGGCAGGCATCACCTCTGCCAGCTCCCCAGGAGAGAGCAGGGCTGGAGCTGCTGCACTGCAGCAGAGAGCCCCATCCAGGGATGCAAGGGTGCCCAGAGGGGAGCGCAGGGACCCCCTCTGCCACCCCCATCCACTCCTCAGAGCCAAGGCGAGAGCCTGGGGACCTGTGGCTGCGAGCAGCCCCCCAGGCCGGCCGGTCCCTCTGCTCCAGAGGAGAGCGTTGGGCTGCTGGATGCTCCACAGCCTCCTGAGCATCCCCCTGAGCATCCCTTGCCTCTTCCCTGCACGCGTGGGGAGCTGGGGAAGGAGGGCAAGGCCTGCCAGCTGAGCCAGGCGTGGGTCCCTGCTGCACATCCACACCCTCTTCCCTCTGCTCTGCACCCCGTGCAGCCTCGTGCAGCCCCGTGCAGCCCCGTGCACTGTGGCAGAGGGTCGGGCAGGGAGAGGAGCAGGCAGATGCAAGCAGGAGGGCTGCAGGGAGACGAGGAGCAGAGGCAGGAGGGGTGGGCAGATGCTGTAATGGGGCTGTGCTGGCATTTTCTGCCCCACGTCGCAGTACACAGGAGGGGTGATGCCAATAGCTTCTTCAATTCAAGCCGGGAGTCAGCGGGTGTCATTCAAGCCAGGGGATGCCACTTGCCCCGCGGGATAACCTTTGGCAACTCCCTTAGCTCTTCCATGCTCTGCTTTCAACACCCTCCAGCACATCCTTCATCCACCAACCTGCTCGGGCAGTGGATTATGCCAGCAGCTGAGCCCTCGAGGGAGGTGCTGGCATTAAAAGAGGGTGTAGGATCTCAAAGCACCCCTGGTCTCGAGCAGCCAGGGGTGGGAGGCTCCTCCATCACGTGTGGTTTGTTCGCCCGTCCCCTCTCCACGCAGGGAACCGTGCGGTTTGTTTATGTGTGGCCCTGGTTCGAGCGGCGATCTGCCGTGGCTATATATAGCATGCGATGCTGTCATCCGAGTTCAGCCTGGCTGGGGAATTTATTTTCTGCAAAGGTTGGGAGGCGAATGGTCTGAAAACAGGCGTGGAAATGCCAGAGCGCTGTGATTCCCTGTCTGCGGTGTCTGGGCTCCTGCAAGGGAACAGCGTTGGCCTTGCGATGACAATGGGGCAGAGGAGGAATGTGTGGAGGGGCTGAAATTTTCCCCGTTGGCTCCCTGCTGCAGGGGTGGGCATTTAAAAAGCGGTGCAGCGGCGTGCGTGGCCGCATGGGCTCCATACAGGGATGAGACTCCCTCCTCCTTGAACTCTTCTTTGCTGGGTCACCGGGCTGATGTCCTAAGGGACCAACCCCCAGCCCCCAGATCTAAAAGGAGGAGGTAGAAAAGCATCTGAAAGTCCAACATCTGGTTGCAGGAGCCTAGATATTTGGGAGACAGCAGCAGCTTGCCCACCAGAGATGGGACTGGGAGAGCCCCAGCCTCCACGGGAGCTGCAGCATCAGCCCTGGGCACCCGCTGCGGCATCCACCGCAGGGGCATCACCATGTCGTGGTACACGATGAGGGCATCTTTTGATCGCCCATCCCTCCCCGGAGGAGGAAAGACGGTCCCCTGCCTTGCAAAAAAAGGCAGATGGGGAGGGTGGTTTCCAAACGCACTGTGAAAACCACGTTGCATCAGCAGTCAGAGGCACTCGCTGCATGATAACTCGGTGTGGAGCAGGAATCTGGATAAACCGGGCTGTAAAGTTTCTGAAGGGAGTCATGTCCTGACGGGGAAGATTAAGAGTTAAGAAGGTGTTGCTGGAGCTGTTGTAGGGCTTAAAATCTGCTTTCTCATGAAGGGGAACTGAGCACACCAAGGAAAGCCCAGCCATGCCTGGGGCTGTCAGAGAAATCCAGCAAACAAAGGGTGAAACGAGATTTCTTGTTTCCCTTTGCCAAGGATCTTTCCCCATTAGTCATTCTTGTCACAGGAGCTGGCAAACACAGTTATTATTTGAGGGATCTGAAAGTGAGATGGAGGCACGCGTCCAGGAGCCCAGACGTCCCTGCCCCGCAGGCCGGGGGGAGCAGACAGGGACACCCCCCCCCCCAGCCCCTCCTGCTCACCCACGCTTCTCCTCCATCTGTAAAGCCTTTCTACCCCACGCTGGATTGCTAGATTCGTCCTTTCGTTGTGCTTTCCGCAGCCTGGGAGTCCTTTTCATGCACGACATGGTGGCACCAGGAGCCATAGGTAGGCTGTGATGCTCCATCCTGGAGGTGGTGGTGGTCCGAGCGCTTTGAGACCCTGCAATAAGCCAGGTGGTTCCCGGCAGGGAGCAACGTGCACCCAAAACTCAGCTCTCCCATCACCCCCGCAGCCCCAGGCACCAGCGTGGGGGGAAAGGACCACGCTGACCCCCTCCGTCTTTTGGAAGCCAGGGCCTGGACTTTTGCATTTTCCCGCTGTTCCTGTGGGAACGCATCTTGGTGGGGTGATGGGTGAGAAGGACATCTCTTCTGAGACCTTCACAGTGGTGGTCCCAGAACAGGAGGGGACCAGGCAGGGAGAGCGCAGCCAGGAGGAGGTTCACTTTCCCGGGGGGCAAGAAGGTCCACGTAGCTCCTTAAACAGCAAGGAAAGCAAACACAAGTGTTAAAGTAGCTATCGGGAAAGAGGGAGATGGCTTATGCCTGATAATCCAGGGTTGGCTGGAGCCAAGAGCTCTCCTGGCAGAGGGAGCTGAAAGTCCCCTTGACCCGGCGGAGGAGCTGCAGAAGCTCCTGCTTCATCTCAGCGGAGCTACTGCAAGGCTTGAAATCAGGCTCCCAGTGATCTTAGCTGAGTTTCCCCCTCGCAAAATTGTTTTTGCAATGAATATGTGGATCCTGCTTGGTTTTATCTGGCTCCTGAGTCAGAAGGACAAGTTTTGGCTGAGCCTTGCTGGAGTTTGACCAAGATGAGACCTGGTGGCCAGGTCTCTGCCTTCCGCCTTCTCCCCATTGACTGCTGCCGTGGCTGGCACCTTCCTTCTCAGGTGCGTGCCTCGAGTTTTGGAGTGGTCACAGGGGCTGGAAACGTTTTGGGTTTTCCTTTGGATGAGAGTAGGAGGGGTTGTGGGATAACGTGACTCCAGCAGCTGGAGTCTCACTGGAGCATGTAGACCATGGGCAGCTCTTGTGCGCAGAAGGATCCAGGATGGCTACACCTACAGCAGCCTGGGCTAGCTCAGACATCAGAGAAACTCTCCCAGCCTCCAGCAGTTGGTAGTTATGGGATTTATTCAATGATCTCAGCTTTCCCTTTTGCTCCATGATTTTTTTCTGCTTGCTTTCTGAGCGCCCGCATGCCCTTTAGCATCCTCTGGCACCCTCCCCGCTCCCACTGCTCACCCAACAGCCAACTTCAGCCTTTCGGTCCTCAACTGGTCCCAGTGGGTGCTGCTGGAGTCTGAACTGCAGCATTTATCGATGCAAAATGAACTCACACGCCTCATTCTCACACCAGTATGGAGACAAGCAACTCTCCCTTTCTTTTGGGGCCAAATCCTGACCACGGGCCAGCCAGATGCTCCAGGTTTAGACAGATGTAACAGAGCCTGTTCTCTTTGTAGGAAGCTCAGAAGAACGATGATCGTATTATTAACACATGTTGCTCTTCACACAACCCATCTCACAAATATTTATCAGCTGGAGAAATACACGGGCTCGGAAGTTGCCAAGTAACATAACAAGAGGCACTTTTAAATAAATATATGTGCATCTGCGGGTGACGAATTAACCAAATCCCCTGGTATGTGGCCCAAAGACAAGTTTTCCTCTGGAAGCCCAGCACCAGTAATAATAATAATGATCTGAGCCAGGAAAAAACCTGGGATAAGCAATTTCTGACCGTGTGTCCAGCACCTAGTGAATCCTGGGGGAAAATTGGTTCCCTGCCGGGAAGCTCCGCAAGCAGAGAAATGCCCGCCAGATCCGTGTCTCCCAGGGACAAATCGGGAAGGAGGATGGGACAGGGGTGTACATTTTGCAGGGGAGGTGAGAGCAAGCCCAGTGCACTTGGTTGGGTTTCATCCTGCATCGATGCGCCTCTCCTATATACCTATAGGACTGCTTTTCTCTATAGGCTTAGGTTTTCAAGATACCTTGTTGTAGACCCCACATCGCTCAATGGTTCTCCATGTTTCCTTCCCTCCAGCCCCGAGGCCAAGCAGCAGGGCACACTGGACCTCTTCCTCTCCAAACCAGGTGGCTATATGTCCCATAAATCCAGCGGGAACATTGCTTGCCCCAGCCTGCCCGGGCATGGTCTGCACTCTCCAGATGGCCAAGGTTTTCCTGTTTTCCTGTCGCTGAATCCTGATAAATCCTTGCTGTGAGGCCAGTTTGCAAGTTTTGGGGGGTTATTATGGGAGTAACTGCTGCCAGAGGAGACACGGTGGGTTTGTAGATGAATGGAGATGTCCCACCCTGTTCCTCCTTCCACGGGGAAGCCCTGGCTTGTGGGGTTGGGATTTGGTGGAGATGTTCCCATGCAAATCCACCATCTCCTCCCCGCCATCACCAGAGAGCATGGCCTGAGGGTTTTGCAAGAGGGTTGTCATTCTGGGGCCATTTTGGGGTTCTTGGCTGAACCAAAGCATGAGGAGAGACAACCTGGGCATGAAACTGGTAGGCAAAGTCAACTGGGTGAGCAACCCCAGCTGCGTGGTTTTGGGGAGGACCGACACTGCCCACTCTCGGCGGGCCCAGGGTAAGGGGGGCAAGAGGAGACAGACCGGCCAAAGTGATGGTGGCAGATGTTGCCCAGAGAGGTTGTAGATGCCCCATCCCTGGAAACATTCAAGGATGGGAGCTCCTCCGCGAGCTCACGGCCATCGCAGTGCCCTGCAGACATGCGCTGGAGATGATGTGCAAGGGGAGGTCAGAGCTTTTATTAGCCCAGCTGCTGGAGCTGGAAAAAACAGACCAGCTTTCAGGCACAGGAGCTCATCTCCTTGTCCCTGCTTTCTAATTATATCAGTTGATCTAGTACAAGCTCGTTCCACTCCCCATGGACCGTTGCCTTCATTACATCCCCAGCTCTGCCCTTCACAAGCACTTGGAGTAACAGCCAAGCCATCCCACCTGAGATGTCGGGGATGGGAGGACCGACCGTCCCACCTCAGACGTTTCCCTGCGGTGGTGTGTTCCGCCTCCAGCGATGCAAGGAATTGCACGGGGATGGGGGACGGGGGACAGGGACATGTTGGTGTTCGTTTTGGCCAGACCATGCATCTTGCCCTGCTGTTGTCCACCTGGGGTGATTGCTCCAAGCTGTGGGGTGGAAAGGCAGGAGGGCTGTCCCTGTAACAGGGGGCAGCTGGGATGGCTCCTCAGGGTGGCTCAGAGGCCAGGACAGAAAGGAGAGGATGAAAACATCCCAAAAACCATCAGGGATGCTGGGCTGAGAGGGGTAGAGCTGCACCCCCACGGCCCCCTGCACTGCACAGAGCGGCTCCCCGGCTCCCACGACTCCCCTCCTCCAGGCACCATGGTCCCGTTCTCCCTGCCCAGGGCAGAGGGGCTCTGGGAAAGACCAGGACCTGTTCTTGGCTCAAATTTCTCCCTCCTCAAATAAATACATTTCTCAAAAGGCCTCTAGGAGAAGCCACAGCTCCACCCAGCTTCAGCTCAGCAAGGGCATAAATACCCTTCCCCAGGAGCAAGCTGAATACAGCCCATAAAGCACGGCTCTTGTGCCAGTCTCAGGGAGACTCTGATGTTCTCCACGGCTTCCAGCTCCTCCCGTAATGTAAATAATAAATCACTGCTGCCTAGCTGGTCCCTGGCCAGCCATTGCGCAGCAGGATTTTGCTCTCCTCCTTCCTCCGATCTGCGGGCTGCTGCGCTCTTCCTCCCGGCTGCTACACTCTTCCTCCCTCCTGGTGGTTTTCCGAGCCAGGATGCGGTTGCACTTGCATTTGCAGACCCCAGGGGTTGATCTCTTTGGGGATCAGGATGTCCCCAACAGCCAGAAGTGGTTTTAGCGATGTTGAGTCCCGAGTGGGAAGTTTGTTCTCTGTTTTGTGCTCTGCTACTGGCATTTCGTGTGGTCCTTAGCATGTTCCTTAACCCTGCAGACCTCAGTTTCCCTCTGCTAGGCTGAATTGTGGCCCCCCCAAGCCCAGGGCAGCAATGGTAAGGGATTGTACTGAGTGGGAACTAAACTGGGGGCTATGGTGAAATATTTTAAAATCCTATCTTGTGGCTAAACCAGTGAATGTGTGACCTGCACGTGTTTGGGGCGGGTAATCCCCCGCAGGCAACAACCAGTCTGTTTTCCAGCAGAGCCTGAACAAACTCATCTCACCTGTGAGCTGCGGCTCAGGAGGGCTGTGCGACACCGCCGGGACCAGCCAAACCAACCCACGGCCTGTTGACATTCCTCAGTGCCAGCCAAGGGCTTTGTCTTCCCCTCCACGCTCTCAGGGGCCCAAATTAGCTGTTAATAATAATATAAAAAAAAAAAAATAAAATAATCCCTAGGCAAACAATCCAGCCCAGGCGCCCGCTGGGACTGCAAACACTCCCCGAGGGGCACCAGGTGTGGTGCATTCCTGATAGTCGGAAAAGAAAGGAAGGATTATTTCCTTCTCCCTGCAACGCGCTGGGTGAGTAGCACCGGCCAGCCCGGCTGGCAGCGGAGGACTCACCCCAGCTCCAAGCAGGGCTGGGTTGTGCCCAGCATCGTGGGAGGTGGGTACATGGCTTTGGGAAGAGGTCCCTCAGCCAAGGCGCGAGCAAAGGTGATTAACTGGTGGCGTTTCGTGGTTAAATACATTTCCTCCCGTCGGGGCTGCGGGTTTCAGGCGATAAAAGGGATCTGTTTATTTTAAAAACTAGTCCTACAAGTCACCGGAGCCATCCCTGAGCAGCCTCCCCATGCCGTGAATTGCCCACATAGCCTACACATCTATCTCGGCATCGGGTTGTGTGGATGCATCCACCACCCAGAGGTTATTCCTCGAAGCTGGAAAACTTAATTGTTCCTTCTTTAATGAACTTTCCCCTCAATCTGTTGATGTCTTTTCCCCTCCTCCTCAGCCCTCAAAGAAGCAGAAGCGTGTTAATGGCTTTACCTGCGCTGGTTCCCATCATGTGACTGAGCAGAGAAGTCGAGAATGGGTAGGACAGCCCGGTGGTTATAGCCCCAGCACCAGCTTTGGCCAGGACAGGACCTGGGTGAAAACCTTTTGCTTCAGTTCTCCACCCATGGATGGCATGGGGGGAAAAGCGATTTTTCACCCCTCCAAGACTTTAGAGATAGGCAGAGATTTGGGCTGCCGGATAACATTTCGCTGGGCCAGCTGCCTTGGTAAAACCAGGGCATCTGCCAGCTCCAGAGCCAGGCAGCAAAACTCCCCGCCCGGCGCCAGATGACAGCAGGCATCCCTTTCCTCCGAGGGAGAGCACGCAGGAGATAACACCAGCCCCCCCACCGGTGCATCCCAGCGGGGGCCATGTCTCCGTTTCATGCCCCACCGCGGGAAGGAGAACCTCTTCATTTCCTTCGGACACTTATCCTCTAAGGATCTTGATCCCGGGGGCGAGCGACACAAACACCCTTTAAATCCATCACAGCGGGCTTAGGGGAGGATTAGCCGATGCCTTTACAGGCTTTATGCTGGCCTCTGGCTCCGGGATGGAGCTGGTCCCGGAGCCCCGCGTCCCACCCTGGTAGCCCCATCCAGCTTCAGGCTTGCACTTCCCAAAGGAGATGCTTGCAGGCAGAAACGGAGCAAGCCTGGCTCTAATTCCCATCGGGAGATCATTGCATCCCAAGCAAGCCCAGGCTGGCAACTCACTTCCAAAAGTGGCAATCATTTTTAATTGCAGAGCTGGTTCTGGTGCGGGTCGAGGATGCGGATGCGTGTTACCTCCTGCCCTCTGCCTCCACCATGCCTGTGGCCGGGGAGGAGAGAGCTCTTCCCAGGCTGTTTGACCCCGGCATTGCCAGGGAGGGGAGAAACTGCCCTGCTCCCCTCCTTTGAGGAGGTTCCCTACAGAGGAGCCTGGGTATTTCCCCGATAAAGAACTGACTTCTCCCTCTCATCCCAGCCTGGCTGGCTGGTTGACATCATCCCTCTCTGTCATCGCCTTCCTATTTGCAAGCAATTACCTGGATCGCTTTCCATTCTCAACACTTTTCCTCCTTAATTTCCTCAGCGATGTTTTTTTCCCCCCTTAGCTTCACCGCTACCCACTGCATGCCCTTTACCTCTTCCCATTTCCCATCCGCGAGGGCTTTTTGACCACGACAGCTCTCACAGATCCTCCCAGGATGGCTTTACTCCGGCACAGGCAAGCTTGCATAATAGCTGTTGACACCGTTAACTTCATTTGAATCGATCTTGTTTGCTAATTAGCTGATTGCAGTACTTGGCATGAATTACCCCGGGGAATTCTGCCTCCTCTGGGGTCGGCAGTGGCCAGTGCGTCCCACGTAAGAGATGGGAATCGCAGCAGTAGAGATGGCTTCTGCTCCAGGGCCACCTCTTACAGGTATCCCTGTGACTTGTAGAGATGTAGAGGAGTTACAAGAGGGGAACCTTAGCCTAGTACAGTGATTTTTAATTCCCAGAGTGCCTAAGAGGCACCAAAACCTTAAGCATATTCAGACTAGCTACTATAGAGCCTAAAATGGATTAAAGTGCTTGTTTGTGGCATGAAGTGATGAGTGGATGCAACTTTTCGCTCTTCCTCAAGATGCAACTGGAGTTCGCTCAAATATTGGGCTAAAGATAAACCAAAGGAGGTAGTTTTTCTCAGAGGGCATAATTCCCTTGCAAAATTCACTGCCAGGGAGGACAAAACATGAATAGGTTGAGTGAGGAGGGACCAGGCAGTGTCATGGAGAGTGAGTGCCCTCTGATGGCATCAAACCATTTGGGGGGTCCAAAGGCAACCTTGGGTGTGAGGTACCCCTGAAAAGCTTTGTGGCAGGGGAGATATGGGGAATGATCAGTGAGTTTTTTCTCTTCTTAGTCCTTTTTTCTCTAAGCACCAGCTGCAGGGAGTCCTTTTTTCTCTAAGCACCACCAGACCAGGAGGACCTCTGTGGAGGCCGGCTAGAAACACCCCCGTCCCAGCCCCCTTGGCATCCAGTCAACATCCATCACTTCATCACTCCCCATCATACACTTTAATAATAACTCATACTCATTTTTTAACCAGAATAACCACGTCACTCCAAACCAAAGCACCTCACACGAGCGTATTTCCACCTGTGAAGCTGCCTGGGTCATCTGACACAACCTGCCCCAAATGAAGTCGAACGCATCTGCAAAGTCCTATTTTGCATGAGCCATCTATTTCTATTGCCAGCTTCCCACGCTCCATCCCTCCAGCCCTGCATCACTTTCTGCCGGGCTAAGCTGCATCACTCCAGCTCTTCTTCTTTCCCCTTTTCTTGAATATTGCCCTGCAATTATCATCTTTCCAGTCTCCTGGGATCAGAGAGAAGTCCCAGGACTTCTTAGAGAGGATGAGCAGTGGGCCACACCACTCCTCACCCTGCTTCTAGGGGACTCTTGGGAGCAAATTAATCTGACCCCGCTGTTTAAAAATGTTTATCCCCAGGCCATGCCATTTAGTGTCTTCCTAGGTTACTAATGGACTAGAAAGCACTTTGTTGCCCCTGTGCAATACGAGAACCTCAGCCTGGTTTTGCCAAAGCCAGAAGAGAAATTATTGAGCGTTTCTGCCTTTTCTCCGTTGTTATCAGCAATTTTCGGATCTCCAGCTTGGGGACAGGGAACGCTGCTGCAGCTCAGTTATTTCACTGCTCTTCATTTTGCAAAATCAAATCAAAAGTTGCTTCCTCCCTGTTGTCTGTGAGCCTCCAGGAGAGATCTGATACGGCCAATGCTTGGGAAGGGGATTCATTCATTGCAAACTGAATTGCAGAGTAAATGCCATAACTTTCTTGTGCCAGAATACCAACAAACTCTTGTCCTGGTAGGCAATGTCGGTTCTTCTGTAGTTTGGGTGCAGAAAAGACAGCCCAAATGAAGCTGGTGTCTCCAAGACCCTTTGACTCTCCGCCAGTGCTGCCAAAAGGCCAGATTGTTAGCCAGTCCTTTTATTCTTTATTTTAAGAGGGTGAAATTATTAACTGGGCATCCACTGGCTGAATAAACATCATAAACAGGTCTCAACCACACGTAACACCATCAGTCACTGCCTGCGACCCCGGCTGCAGAACGCTGTCACCTTGCCATCTGTGTGGGTCACTTGTCCTCCTCTGAAATCATGCAGGGGGTCCATAGGGAGTCCCAGGGCCAAGTGTCACGGTCGCAGCAGATGCAACCCATCTCTGCAGCCAGCTTTGCAGGTCGGCATCACCTGAGGCTCCCGTTACCCTCCGCAACCATCTCTGATGCGTTCTGAGCACTTGGCAGAGGTAGAAAGCAGGCAGCGGTGGATACTAAGGGAGATCCTGGGTTTGCACTATTTACCTGATTGTTGAGTCTCCAAACACGCAAGAAGCAGCTGGACCCATCCAGGAGGTCTCAGCAGCACAAGGGGCACACTGGGGCTTTGTGATGGCTTGTATCTGCTGCAGCAGAGGGGTGAAGACCCTTGGCAGCTTATAAACAGGCTGCTTCAGACCCGGCCAGGTACGAGCTGGCCGAGAGTTGGATACCCCATTTTTACCACTGCAGACGAGTTTTGCTGGTGGAGCTGTTGTTGAACAGCTCTGCGAAGGATGAGTGGCATGCGTGGGGGTGGCTGGCTCGTTTGATCTAAGGGAGGAGTTGGGGGTGAGGACATGGGACTCGTCAGAGAGAAACAGACCCAGGCAGAGAGCAACAGCGATAGGAGAAGGCGATGCTTTTCCTCGCCAAAGGTTTGCAAGGTTGGACACAATGAAATTCCCTCCTCCCTCTCTTACCCAAAAAAGCCACATCCCAAGAGGCATTCAATGCCATGTCTGAATCCATTCAAAACACGTCAGGGTCAAACCTTTCTAATGCAAGAAAGAAAATAAACCCAAAGACAAAAAGCCATTCTGGAGGAGGGGAGGGGAAGGAAGCAGCTCCCAAAATATCAGTGGCAACCCTTCCTTTAACCCCAGCTGCAGCTGTGGGTTGGGTGTCTCTACACCAGCGGGACCTAGCAGGGCAGGAGATGTGAGCACATCCTTCTGTACCTTTCTCTTGGTGGGAGACGGCTCCAGTGATCAAACTGCAGAGCTTTCGGCAGATTGGGTTAGGACCATGAGGATCTGGTGCTGGAGAGGGGACATCTCTTGGTGGGAAGGGCTGAGCAGGACAGGATGGGCTCCTGCAGGGAGAAGGGAGTTGGCTGGCACCAAAGCTCAGCAAGCTGTTTGCATCTGGCTTAAATACCATTAAACATAACGTGGACCCCCTCCTCTACCCTGTCTGGGAGGACTGTGAGCTGGAGGAGGGGGTGGATTTCAAACCAGAGACAGCTGAAATCCAGTTTGATGGGAATGGACACACACAAGGTCTTACTTTCTGCTGGGTATCTTATTGCGGTGGAGGAGGGCACCTGCAGGTAGAGAAAACCCCACTGGTAGGGGTGAACCCTAAAAGGATAATGGGACCCCAGCAAATCCCTAGAGAAGGAGAAGAGAGCGAGGGTGCTCAGCCCACCCTCCTTTCAAGCCCACTTCTGCTGGGATGCTGACTTATCTCCCCTGGTCCCTCTTAGCGCCGTCTCCCACCCCACTGCCCCTGCATGCTTGTGGGGACGGGGCTGTCCCTCAGAGGATGACCAAGGGTCACTCTGGAGACAAACACACAGTCTGTTTGGAGCGGTGCAGAGAAAGGCGATTTCCCCACAGCCCGTGACGTGTCTCAGGAATTTGCGGTCGGCGATGGCTGACTCAATGTGAGCGGGAAAAGTCTGGCTATTTTTAAGACCACTGACATTTGGGGGTGTTTAACCCCTCTCCCTCCTCCCACGGCCGGCATCTCAGCAGTGCCTCGCTTGTGGCGCAGCCGCTTCAGGCTGGGGGTGAAGTCAAAGGCACAGCTCAACATCCATCATCAATGCAATGCTGACATTAGCAAAAACGGTTCTTCAGAGGTAGTGCAAGACTAGAAGGCGGCAAAAAAGACCCTTCCCAAGGCAAAGAGGTGCCAGCCTCACAGTGTGGTGCCTCCTAGGAAGAGGAGATGAAGGATCCAGGGTCAGGGTGACTGGGAAGAGAGGATGAAGAAGGCAGGATCAAGGTGACCAGGAAGAGGCTGTTAGGAGCCATGGAGATGAGGCAAGAAGCCGTGCGCAGATGTTTCATCCAAGCTCTTCTTCAAGTGCTCAGAGGTCTGTCTGCACCAGGGTATTCCCCTACTAAGAATCCACTTGTACTGAGTTAAAAAGCTCCTCACCAAATCATGGAGAGCTTCTCCAGAGCTTTCAATTCTCCTGGGACTAGGACCCATTTGGCATCACGGCATAGTGTAGCCCTGTTCACGTGGCTGTGTCCTCCTCTGAAGCCCAGTGTCCCTGTGTCACCCGTGCTGCCCCACCTGGTGTCACTCCTGGGTTTGCGTGCTGGTGAGCCACCAGGTCCTGCACTTCTTGGCATCCCCTCCCCGGCAGTCAACACAGCCTGCTGACTCCTCCAGCTTATCTACCTGCTAGCGTGGCATCACGGGACTTGTCCACCTTCCAGCTGGGCTCTGGGACAGCGCTGCCTCTGAGCCAAGCCACTCCTTGTGCTCAAGCCCCAGGGCAACCACGTTTTGGGTGGCCTGTGATCCATCACACTGTGTTGCGCCCGTCCTTACCAGGGGATTCAGGTCCTTAGCATCTCCTCAGGGGCCAAACTGCCTTTTCCCAGGGATGCTCTTCCTTCCCACAGCGTGCCCGAAACATCAGCCACCATCTCCCTTCCCCGCCATCCCACCTTCCTGCTGGAGACGAGTTTCTTGTCCTATCTTGCTCTCACGTCTGCCCAGCCTGCCACTCTCCTCTCCAGAGCTAAGTCCCCTCCTTCCTGTCCTGCTCATACCCAGCCCTGGCTGCCCTGGACCCAAAAAAGAAAGCGAAGGTTTTTTACCCAACAGTCAAACGTGTTTTCATGGAGACCGCGTGCAGGATGGTCCTATTGAAAAATTCACGCTGCATTTTCAGTGTGTAAGCAATTAAGCCAAGCAACTGACGCAAAGTTAGCTGCCTTCATGACAGATAATCTATCCTCAGTGTAGAACATTTCCTGGTTTATTTTATTTTAGCAAAATATTAAGGTGTTTTGTGGGTTTTTTTAGTATCGTGCACACAAGACCCTCTGGATTATGATCATTTGAGTTTTCCCAGATCTTTCTCCAACCTGTTGCCTTCCTGGGACATGGTGGGGGCACTTACTGTTTTAGGGATGAACAGCAAGGAAAATCAATACGAACAATGGGCAAGGATAGATAGAAAAGGGTCGGTTTGACAGCCTGCTTTATATTTCCTCAATACACTCCCAAACTTGACTCCTGTGCATTTTGCACTGGCTCGTGATGGATTTCTGGTCCATTAACTTGTCAGGTTTCCCCTTGAACCCAGGTACCCACTGAGCATCAACTGCATCTCGCGGCAGGGAGCTCCCCAGGAAGGAGCTTTCTTCCTTTTCTTCCTGATTTCTTCCTTTACCTGCCTCCTGACGGTTTTTGGCTAAGTGTTCCTCCTTTCCGTGCTGAAAAGGAGACAGAGATCAACATCTGTGTGTCATTTGGCCGTGGCTGTGGTCCTGCTCCCAACTGCAAGCTGTCTGAAGCACTGCCCCAAAGCCACCTACGCTCTTGTAAAGCCTCCTGGGGATCTCTGAGTAATTCATCAGCATGGATTCATTTAAAAACCTACAGAGGAAAAATGCTGAAAATACTTCTGGTATTTGTACAGGCAGATCCCGCGGCAGTCCCTGTCAGCAGCACAGGTGAGATGAACGGCGTGGGATTGCTCGCAGCCCAGACAAATTAATAAGGATGCTGTGCCGGGATGAATTCTGCCCCAAATATATGAAGTGCAAGCTTGTAAACATGTGCCAAGCTCCTCTGGAGCTTGTTTCACGAGTGCTTCCCATTTTACATGCACGTCTGAGGTATCCTGCTGCCTGAGCTCAAGGCAGGGCTGAGAAAAAAAGAGAGGAGTGGTGAGACCAGGTGGTGGTTCAACCCCAGGCAGCCTCTTCTCCCTTTGCACATCTTTGCCCCGTACCAGCACAAAGCACCGGGAGCCTTGGCCTGGCTTTAGGCCATAGCTGCTGGGCTGATGCGGGTTGGATGGACAGCACAAAGCACGGCGGTGGGAGCCGGGGTGGAGGTGTCAGGCTTGGTCACCAAGGTCTTCTCCCATGCAATGGGGGTTGGATGGATCCCAGATGGATCCTTGGCCTGATCCAGGCTGTGTTGGCTACTTGCTTAGTGCAAGGTGGTTGTGCCGAGCTGAGCGACGTATGCAAACCTGCTGGAACTAGGGAAAAGGGATGCTCTGAAGGGCTGGCGTGTGGTCCGTGCTCAGTGAGGAGACGGGAGGAGAGGATGAGCACTGAGCTACGTGGACACGGGCTGGGAGCTGAAGATCACCTCATCCACTTGTCCATGTCTCCCTCCCAACCCCACAACCACAAGTCAAGCAAGCTGTTGCCTAAGTCATTTGCCATCTGTAAGGTTTGGACCAGGACAGAAAAAAAGCCTAAATGCACCAAATACAGCCCGGGAAGAAATACAGTGCAGGTTACAGTCAGGATCTCTCTAAGTGAGGATGAAGAGGCCAGAGGGATGGATGGCTTCTGTGCACAGAGCTGGATGTCCCCACGCGTGGCAGGAGAGGTGTCTTGCTGTGACTTCGTGGAGCGGAGAGCAGCCAGGAGTGCAGTGCCCAACCTCATCTTTTGCCAGCTCCAGAGCCAGCACTGGAGGTGCTTTCAGGTACAGGGTGATTTTCATCCCCACCTAACACGTACAACAAGTCCGCTTAAAACCAGTATCTAGGAGCTTCTCCCTGGCCTTGCTTTACTCTTTCAAGACTTCTGGTCACAACATCCCATAAAAGATACAATAGGATTGCAAAGGATACAGAGAAAGGGAATGGGTAGGGAGTGGGGTTTTATGGAGAACAACTATCTAGGCTAGAAATCTCCAGCCTGGGAAAGAAATGACTGAGAAGAAGGTCTATATAAGGGTCTATAAAATCATCACTTTCAGGGGGAATAATCCTCATAATGGAAGAATAAGGGGTCTCAAATCCTCAGCTAGAGGTCATCTGCTCTTTGCATTCACCTTCAGGTAGCCTTGTCATTGGCGTCACCTTGAGAGAGGCTGGGGTCTGCTTTAGGACACACTTGCCCCAGCAGCCCCAGGGCAAAACAGGCTGAAACTCCTCTTGCTTGCGAGCTCTGCCTGGCTCCCTAAACACACTCCCCGTGATGTTGAAGTGCGTCAGTGCCCAGAGCACGCTTGGCTTCACACGTGGTGGAAACACCAGCTAGACAGAAGTTAAAGGTCTTTCCTAAAACGTGTTTGGGGACCAGGAGGAGTGAGCTGTGCATGGGACATGGACAATTACACACCTCGCTGCTCCAAGAGATGCGGATAGGATGGGGAGAGCAGATAAGCTTGACCTGAGCATCTGCCTCTGGAGGATTTGCAGCTCTGGAGGAGATGCTAATTGGGTTTGGGCTAGAGATGAGGGAGGGGGGCCATGCTGTAAATGAAAATCCAGTGTTCAAGCTCCATCCAAAAGACATGTATGGGTGTCAAGGGCATCACTGAGTTTGGAGAAGGTGTCTTGCTGCCTGATGTGGAGGCAGGAGCAGAGGCAGAGGCATGTGGGACTTGATCCCGGCCATGAGGAGCTTTGCAGTGCCTGGCTGAGACCTCCCTACTTCAGCACAAGCCCAAAATGAATGTGGTGACCATCTCCTCCTGGGTCCTCATGGGCTGGTTCCTGCTGATCTGGCACTAACTGGTTATCAGCAACCGAAAGGAGCCTGAGGTCCAAGAGGTGGTTAAGGAAGAAAAGGAGCTTTGTGTGTGAGACAGGAGACTTTCACCAGGAGAGGTGCAGGGACATGCACGGGGTGGGGAGCACGTCAGCTGTGATGGGAGTGGGATGGGAACGGCTTAGGAGGAACATGGCAGGGTCTGGCATGGCTTCTGCAAGGGGAGCACGCTGGGACTCTTCAGCCTAGCAAAATGGTGCCTAATGGGAGACAGGAAAACGGTGGAGGCTGGAGCAGAAATATTAGATGTGCTTGCCCTGCTCTTTCTACTTTGCCTTAGGCTTTTGGCCACCACTGGGAGGAGACAGGATCTGGGCTTGGTAGGTATTACCCTGACCTGGTAGATCTGGTCTCCTCTCCTGGTTGATGGTGAGCAAGGGACCAAATGGGTATGGTCAGCTTAGACCAGATTAGCTGGGTCCAAGTCCTTGGCCATACCTCCTCATCCTCTCTAGAGCCTGAACTGAGAATCGCTGCGTCCCTTTGAAAACATCCAGGAGCTTGTTTTCTCCTCTGTAAATCATTTACAAAATTGCTTTCCCTTTCTCCCCGCTCCCACACCATCCTTCTCCACCTTTCTCTCCTTTCCACTCAGAAAGACGTGCCCATTGCTTTGCGATTGGGGTATCATTCCCCACCTTCTTCCCGTGACACTGATGCTGGGGGGGAAATAATTTCTGAAGAAGAGGGGTTTTTTAATGGTTCCCCAGGAGCACTGGGGTGGAAGCAGTACCCTGGGAGCCCAATGCCACTTCCCTCTTGGTAGCAGAAGCGGTGTTGGCAGTCCTGAGGTGGAGCGTCTCAAGGACTGTTTGCTTAGCAGGTTATCTACACGCTACCCTGCCCTTGCAAAACCATTTGAAGCCTTTTCTCACAGTTGTAACCAAATGCTGCTTTGGCAGCAAGCAAAGTGAAAACCAGACGTAAGCAGGGTTAGGGCAGGAGGGCAACATGAGCAGGTTTCTCTCCCTGGAGGTGCCGGCACGAAACACAATACAACGCCACGTTACAGGGTGCCCCATCCGTCCATAAGCTGCCGTGCAAAGCTCAGGGGAGTAATAAAAGGCATGAAAGCCATGAAAAGAGGGAGGAAAATTTTCCAGCAAGGACAGGGCCATTGCCCATCAGACTTTGACAGGTGACGGTCATCTTCTGGCTGATAGGGGCAGTGGGGAAAGGGTTTGTATCAGTCATGGGGTGCTGTGGGAAAAGCACAAGGGGACACCAGGGCATTGCAAGAAGGTTTGGGCTGGAGACAGGTTAGCAGAGATAGAGACATGATGGATTTTTTTGTGTGTGCTGTCTGACCCTATGGGTTTTCCTTTCCTGGAAAGACCACTTCTGATCACTGACACCAGAGGTCCTGCAGCCCCTGAGAGTAACTGTCAACAGGAGCAAAAAGGTCTTCCTTCTGGGCAGGTCTCCCCTCGCGCCCACTGGATTGTTTATTTAGCCATCACAGGGCAGCTCACAGGGTTTCATTAGATCTGGCCCTAATTACAGCTCTGTTGAGCCTTGTAGTCCCCCTCTCTCTCCATCCTCCAGTTCTCTGTATCTTCTAGGTGGAAAAATGCAAAACAGAGAAACAGGGAGGATTTGTCACCCCTCTCTATGAGTCCAGGATAGAGAGGACATTCTTCCATCTCAGGACGGTTAATCCAAGCTGCACACATGCACTCTCACACCGACAACACAACCGGAAACATTTTCTCATCAAGTCCTTGGGATGTTGGTGCTCGCTCCCACTGTGCTTGCTCCTGGCTGTGCACAGCCCCACTTCCCAGCAATTCACTGGCTTGATGGGGTGTCCAAGACACCGCTTTTCCGAGGTTAGGAAGCCTTCCAGATGAGATGTCCCCAGGCAAAACAGACACGTGGTAAACGTGGTATTAGCAGTGCACGGCATGGTGTCCATGCTTGGCTGAGTGATGCTGGTCCATCAAAGCCCTGAAAGATGATGTCGGATTAGAGATACATGCCATGTTGCTGGAGGAGCTTCTCTGAGGGAGATTTGGATATATCTCCTCACCGTTGCACTTGCAGCAGACCTGCTGGTACTTTCCAGTGCTCTCAAGCTGTTTATGAGCAAATGGAAAATGAGGAGGAAACCAAAACTCTGCCTCATTTGTCCTCCGTCCCTGCCCCAAGGCTTGTTGCCATGTCCTTCATGCTGCCAGACCCTGTGAAAGGGCAACGGCCCTCGGAGAGCGGAGCTGTGTCCCGTGGCCGTCTCCAGCTCCACGAGCAAGACAAAGCACATTAAAAGCCCTCCATCAAACCAAGTCGTTTGCAACCTCTGCAACCATTTCAAAGCATTATTCTCCTTTTGCAGAGGATCTGGAGGGATGGGAGAAGCATTCAAAGCCCAAAGCCGGTTCTGAAGTCCAAAGCTGGGTGAACAAAAGGGTTTGTTTAATATGACGGAGCAGAGAGCCCAGAAACCTGTGAGAGCAACACCTCCCTGCAAATCAGGTCATTTATTTAGCAAGTGAAAAATGGCTTCCCAAGGTTCAGAGCACTAGGGTAGAAATCAAAGAGCGTTTGAAGGAGGAGGGAAAGCCAAGCGCTGGCTTTGCCATTCCTGCCCTCCCGCTGGATCCCCACCAGGCCAGCAGGCACCGAGGGAGACTGCGAAAATCTTTCACTCTTTACACATCACTTCAAAACCTCAGAGCCACCCTTTCCACGGGGACTCAGGTCAGCTGCCACACTAAACTCCAAATATTTTCCTAGCTGGCAAATAAAAAAAAATCTGTATATCTGTGTCTAGCTCTATAGCCAATGTATACGAAATGATAAAGTCCCTGGCACATATCTTGCAAGAGCTAATTATAGGATTTGGAAGCTAACGTGATAATATTTTCTTTAGATGTGTGGTGCAGATGTAATTACTTCTCCGGAGATGCCAGCCGCAAATGACGCAAGATGCTCTTATGTAATCAGCTTTTATTATGCAGTTATGGAAATTTTGCCTCTCTGGCCCATCACCTACTTTCCCCTCAACTCCTTCTTTTTGTTTTTCACCGTAAAATCTCTATGGCTTATTCAGAAGGCGATGGGGTGAGGTCAGTAGGCCAACCAGACAGTAAGCAGAAGGGCACTTTTGTAGAAGGCCCGTTCCCGGGTTTCCCTGTCCGCCTCGTCAATGAAGGAGCAAAAGGAGTTAATGGCTTTGCATCTGCTGTGTTGGCTTCAGCGGGGCTGGGAAAAGGCCCCTGTCCACCTTTTCTGCCTGATGGACTGGAAGGGGGCCACGTTGGAGCCAGGTCTCCCCCCAGCCCTGGCATCTACTGTGGCTTGGACGTCAGCAGACACTGGGCAGCCATCTGCTCCATCCAGCATGCTGTGGAGGAGCATCTGCATGGAAAGCCTGCTGCCACCTCCCCAAGAAGGGGCTGGGGGATGCCGAGGCTGCGAGTGAACCACAGAAGAAAGACGGTTTGTCGTTGCAGGGATGAAGGCTTGGTGGGACACAAACGCTTCAGTTGCTCCAACAGTTGCTCCAGGGTGCACGAAGATCTCCCAGGTGACCCACAAAGTCACTTCTGCCAGGGCGAAATCACAGTGTGATCGCAGGTCTCCAGCCAAAAATGCTTCCAAACCAGAGTGATTTTTGCCTGTGGATCCTTTCTGAGGTTTTCAGTTTTGTTGCTTCAAACTCTCTCTGTCCCACTGCCTTTCTCCTGTGGCTGGACAGGCAACAGAGGTCAGAGACATGGGTGCCTCCAGGACATAGGCTTCCTCCACCACCAATGCTGGTCAAAGGGGACACAGTCCCTTGACATGACCAGTAAACCCTGTCTTGACTGCAAATATTCAGGAGAAAACATTGATAAACATCCTGGAGGCATCACCCCGTACCTGCAGCACGTATTATGGCTGTGCACCCTTCTGCTCCTACCCTCTTCCATCCCTCTTGCCTGGCCAAACCTGGCTCTTTTCTTGCTGTGTTTTAGGATTAATACGTGATAGGGAGGGCTGACTCCCAGCTCTGGGCCATCCTGCCACCAGTTGAGGTTGCAAAGCTGGGTCATGAAGACCTTTCCTTCTCATTTTCTCTGCACGGCATCCGAGCCAGTGCATGGCTTGAGGAGGACGAGGCTGGAGATGAAGGAAGCCTGAATCCTTCAGTGGCTGGGAAGCAGACCCCAGGCGGAGTTCAGAGAGCTGAGAAAGGTGAATTGGCCATTCATAGTCTAAAGAAAAGGAACTGAGAGAGCTGGTAGCTACAGCAGGGACCAGAGACAAAACCAAAATGACAGTTTCCCACTGGGGAAACTCATTTCCAGACATGGTCCAGTGCCAGACTGCAGAGGAATTTGTCTTCAGGGCAGGGAATACCCACATTTCTCTGAGGACCAAGAAGCCATGGGGAAGGCAATAGCCGGGGGATGTGTTTGTTGTACTCAGGTCATTTATTAACTGCAAACTGTAAGCTCCCGCTGGAGCCCAGGGCCATCAGCTGGTCATGGATTTAGATGGCATTTCAGCCCACACCCACCTGCAGTCGGCCAAATCCCTCCCTGTGGTCCGTGGACTGTGTCTGCTGGGTCCTTGTGGACTGGAAAGGGAGTGTAGACCTTGGGTCCTCCACAGAGAGGCTTGGTAGCCATCCCACAGGTGCTCCAGGCTTCCTGCTTGGTCTTCCACTGCCCCTCCAGAAGCTCCTTCTTCCCAGGGCTTGAGGACTCTCTTGCTTCTGCTTTTGCTGAAGCCATTCGGCCACCTAGTCTTGCCCAGAAGAGAGGTTGGCAAGGATGGAGATGGAATAGGATGGGGCATCATGCATACACACAACTTACACCTGCTGAGGACCTAGCCTAATGTTCCTCCTTTGTAATGCTGAAAAAAACCTTCCACCCTGAGCCAAGGGGGCTGTGCCGAACCCCTGATTCCCGATATGGACAGAAATGGCACTTTCAAACAGGATACATGCAGACCTGGTGATTTCAGTGGAAATCTAGCCCTCCTGGCTGCAATTTATTTTGCTCCAATTTGTTTTTACCAGACCTGGCTTGCTGCTTTGTGAATGTGAGGTTTGCTTCCTTCGTTCCGGATAACCACCCAAGGATGTTTAAGCAAGCTTCTCCGGTCTAGAAATTAGTTGGGGAACCTGGTAACGCCTGGCTTTCTCAACAAGTATTGGCCACTGCCTGTTGCAGACCTCGTCAGCATTGGCACCGTTGCTGCCTCTCCTGGAGTTGTTCAGCCAAGGCATGAAGGGAGAGCAGGGAAAAAGGACAACACTGCTTGCCCATGCACTTTGGTTTTTTAGTTCCTAAGTCTTAGATGAAGGTCTTGGCCAGCATTAATGTCGTTCGAGCTCCTGTGAGAGAAACAGGCTCCCTCCTCCCCCATGGAGGCTGCGTGGTTTGAGGGGCTGGTGAACAAGACCCCGCTCCATTCGTTCCTCTCATTAGCTGCAGGAAGGGAGGTGGTCATTTAATGTGCATTTCTTCAGTTAGGATGAGCAGGCACAGGACAGGAGTGCCATATGGTTAGGACTAGCTTCTACAGAGCATCACATCTTCCCCCCATGTAGCTCAGACCTGACATACATAGCATGGCCAAGCCACCACGCCGGAGCATCCCAGCACAGACGCCAGGCTTTTAGCACCCGCAGCTGGAGATGCCGGAGCCTCCCCTGATTTACGGGAAGACCTGGCCGATGCACCAGGTTGTGGCTTGCCGGCACTGCAGAGGCTTTGTCTGCCTTGTGTCGATACCGGAGGAACAGCTTATACCAGCAGGGATGTTTTTGCCAGAATAGGAAACCATCTCTCTGGATGACATAAACCAGAGTCTTACGGCTTGTTTGTGTTGCCTCAAGCTGAGCGGGCAGATGTTGTTGTGGATTGGAGATAGGAAGTGTCCCCCATTGCAGCAGCTGGCATCAACCCAGCTTTGCAGTGCCAACCCAGCCTTGGGACCCCCCGCCAGTCCCCTGCGGCAGCTTGGAGAAGGTCCTCTCCCATCCACAGCTCTGTGTGGGTATGAAGGGGCCTCACACGGGCACAAATTATTCCACTTAACGAGCAGGAACAACATCTCTCAGCATTTTAACTTCCAGACCAGTGCAAGGGTGGGATCTCACTGTGCGAGTACCAGTGCAGGTGAACCTCCAGGTACAGAGGCGGCTTTTGCATCACGTAAGCAGTCAACAGTTTCTTCTTGCGTAAATAAATACTGGGTGTTCACGTGACATTTTTCCCGGGAGCTCAGCCACAGAGCTTGCTCAGGTTGTGCAGACTGGTGGTGATTTTATCAGCTTTCCTACCAGTAAGGCTGAATTTTCTGGCATGGCATAGTCATACTCTCTTACCGGTAGCACACTGCCCATTTGGCTATGGTCCCTATGATCCCTGTAAGACATTCACAAAAAATCAGACAAAGCAGCATCTCTCCAGAACATCCTTGGATGTTCAACACTCATTGACTGTCACAGAAAGCAGGCTCAGGTCCTTCCTCCAAAGGCCGGGCTGGAAATCTCTGCTCTAGTAACAGATACTGGGGAAGAGCTTCAAACAAAGCCTGATTTGGAGATACTGCAGGAGATCTGATTTCAGCCTACAACCCGTTGGATGTCAAGCACTTACACATACAGTCAGTTCACAGCTCAGGTCTGAAGCTGGGTTTAAGTTGTTGCGATGCTGGTTGGAAAGCTCTGGAGGTCTCCAGCCCAACTTCACAGTCCAAGCAGGACTATCATCACCAGTAGACCAGGTTGGCCTTGGCATTGCCCAGCCAAGGCATGAAGACATCCCGGGATGGAGACGCCTCCACCTCACTCATGACCTGAAAGTATGTGCAATAGCCAGGGGACTCTCATTTAGGAGTTTTCTCTGCTCCTCAAGGCTTTGAAAATGATCTTCCCTGTAAATAAAGGCATCTGGGTGGAGAGAGGAGGAAGGCTCTTGCTCACATCGGGATGTCTTGCGCTGAGAAGTTGCTCCCCAGAGCTTTTAACAAAGAAATCCTGATGCAGGGAGCCGGTGTCTCTGCTCCCATTTCCATCTCTACCTCCGCCTCGCCGCATGCCTGAGCACATTGATGCTTTCTGCCCACCGTTCCCCAGGGAAAGTCCCGGGCCAACGACGCTCCTTCAGACCTCGCTGCAGCTGACATTTTGCTCCTTCCCTGATCAGTGCAGAAAACACTTAACCAGTTCTGCAGTTCTGCAGTTCTGCAGTCCAGGGACCTCAAAGAGCTTTGGGATCTTGAAATGAAATGGCTCCGAGAGAAGTGAAATCCCCCTGCCAGGGGAGCTGCTCAGAGCATGCCACTTCTGCAAGAAAAAGGAAAAAGAAAACAAAAGGATCTGGGGAACAAAAAGAGTTTGGGTTTTGGTAGAGTTTATTTTTCCTTTCCTCAAGAGGAAGAAGGCTTTGGGGAAAAAAACAGGAAAAACCCCAGTATTTTTATTTCCGAAAACTGAATTTTATTTTATTCAAGGAAAGGAGAGGGCATTGAAAGAAAACAATTTCACAAAAAAAAAACCCAACCTCCAAAAAAAAACCCCAAACCCCAGAACATTTCCACAGAAATAATTCTCAAAAACAGGAGAATTTTTCTGCAGAAGAGGAAAACTCAACAGGAGTCTCCAGGGTCCCGTTTGACAGCAGCCAGTCCAAGGGATCCATTGAGCACAGAAAGAGGATCTGCTTCTTTCCTTTTTTCCTTTTTTCTTTTTTTTTTTTGAAGCTACAGGTGCTTCTTTTGTTCTCGCTCCCACCCGAAGCTGCAAACCCCCACACCTTTAACCTGCTCTGCGCTGCTAAACACTTTGCAGCCTCAGGACTTGTGCTGGAGATCCACCACCTTCTTGGCATAGGCATCGTGGTCACGAACAGCTTCAGCTTGGTGGGGAAGGGGAGGTTTGGAGAGGTGCTGCTGCACCGGTGTGAGCTGCTGGAGCTGGGAAAGTCAGGGCCGACCTTCCTCCCACCGAGGGAAGGGATGTGTATGAAATGGGAGAGCCGGTGGTGCCCTCCCCGAGATGGGGGAGCCTCCGATGTCTGGGGGTGCTGCCTGGGGGCTGCTGTGTTTCTCTTGGCTATTTGGGGACAAAGACTGGCATTACTGCCATGGCCTTGTGGGTGAAACCGGAGTGGGACACGCTGCATTTTGCCAGACAGAGGGCTGATCCCAAGCCATCGATCATGGCTCAACAGGGAAAACCGTAATTTCTCACCCAAAAGGATTAAACTGGGAGCTGGGAGCGATGGATGCTGTGCATGCCCTCAATATGAGCCATGTGCAACGACATCCTTCCCCGCTCTTGAACTGAGGGAGAAAGGGGCAAGGATGTAACCGGCTTCAAGAGCCCTTTGAGGGATGTAGTTTTGGGTCTGGGTGGATGTTCAAAGCCTCTTCCCCTAGGCAGAAGGAGGCCAGTCCATCGTGGCTGGGTAGGGAAGGCTTTTTAGGTGGGTAACCCCTAACCCTGTAATACCAGGCTGGAGGTCACCTTGTTTGACAGGCTCTGTAGAGCACTCGTTGTATTTGAGACTGAGTTCAGTCTCCAGCTCCCAACTGGTTTCTGCTTCCTACCTGTTGCTCCGCACAGCTCGAGGCTCCAGACTTCCCCCAAATAGGCGAGCTCAACCTCATGCTCTCATCCAAACTTTCCGGGTTCCCTTTGCCCGGACAGCCCTTTCGTGAGGCTCCTGTTGATTCTGGCTGGCTGATGAGGGAGGAGAAAATATCTCCTGGAGTTTCGTCACCTCTGCTCCTGGCTGGCCCCAGCACAGGAGCAGCTTAACAGCAGCCAAGCTGAGGATTACGGCAACTTTTGACCCATCTCGGGGTGCTATGTGGGAGAGAGCGGTCCGAGCAGGGGTTGAGATAGGAGCTACCTGTCCCACCAAAAGGGCATCAAAGACCTGCTGTCAGAGATGCTCTGATGGATAGCCCGCTCCCCATTAGCTACCCAGGGTCCCTGTGAGATGTGCCATGCAGCCAAACATATCTTGGAAAGAAAATCTCTTGCACGTTGTGTTGATAATGATGATCTTGTCTAATTTAAATGGCAATTAAGAACCCATTGTTAGACCCGTGGTTCTCCTGCCAGAGTCTGCCATGGTGGGGAACGGGGACCACCACCACCGGCACCACAAATGATTGAGTCTGGGTGCACAGTCCGACCATGGCTGCCCAAAAAGGGCAGCGCAGAGATGGATAAAACCCCCAAAGAGATGAGACCAAGTCTTGGTGGTTCTCTCCCATGGGGACAGGGAAACACGATGGCCCGGATGGAGCTGGCTGCGCAGGAGCCCCTGCACAATGGGGTGCTGCCTGCAAACTGGGGGGGGGGTCTCTGTTGGCTCTCAGAGGTGGTGGAGGGGCTTTGGTGGAGGTGAGCTTGGTGGGTAGAGAGGTTTATGTCTCAGCGACCGGAGACCTGGGTTAGAAATGGGAGTTCAGGGTTCAAGAGTTTATGACTTGCCTGAGAGCGCCAGGAGCACGGGTTATCCTGGAGTTCCCAGCATTCTCCAAAGCGTCTTCCATCATGATTTATTCATCTGTGGGAAGCGCTAAGACATCACACAACTCCCAAAGGGAGAACGAGCACAGCCTTAACCAGCTGCAACGTCAGGCAACTGCCTGTCTCCTGCAAGATCTGCTGAGCCTGGGTATGCTGCAGCTCCACGTCATGCAGCCAAGGGCTCCTTTGCTTGGGCAGCTTCACCAAATCCCACTGGTGGGAAGGGTCCATGTCCTGATGAAGCTCCTGGGTCAGCTCTGTTTATTGCAATGGGGATGGAAAGGGCTTTCTATATGTGTGGCTATTTCCAAGGTGCGTGCCGTGCATCCTGCCGCTGGGAATCTCTTCTAGCAAAGTATAAACCAGCCTGTTTCTTGGAAGTCTTTGCTTCTGAAGTCAAAGGGCAAAATTAAGAGCTTGAGACTCCGCAGGAATCCATTTTGGTATAATTTACACCTTCCCCAAGCACCCCAGCAGCGCCTTTTGCCATAGTTTAAATGCATGCGGAACCCATATTTGATTATTGTTAGCATTATTGCTGTTTTACTGTTCTAGCTGCTATTAGCCCGCCGATGACGACGCTATGTTTGCGAGGCTGCAACCGGTGACTCCTTTGATATGCAGACATCCTGCCAACAGAAAATTCACTTGAGCAAATAAGTCTGAATTAGCGGCAGCTTTATGTGACTTGATTTCCCTCGTTGCACTCCCTTCACGACTGCAAATAATTCCATATAAGTGCTGAGGCCGGCTGGCCCCCGATGGGAAGCCTGATTGCTCTCCTGCCACAGCGCTGGCAGCCAGGGAGGGAGGAGAAGGAGCTCTGGACCATCCTGTATCACCAGGGCTCTGCTCTGAAAGACGGAGGGGGTTCAGATGGCAAAGAAGTGACGGCAGGATCCAGGTCCACCTTCTGGGGTGATGGGCATCATCCCATTTGTCCAAACGGGGTAAAATCAGCCAGAAAATAGCAAAGTTAGGGGAGGACAGATGGACAGATGGACCATTTAACGCTCGCTTCCTCATCTACAATAACCAGGGGAGAAAATGACTGCCCCTTTCCATTTTGTCTGTGCGGAAACGTGTTGATGGGCTACAGCAGGATCAAACCCCTTTGTAACTTGTTGTTGTTTCATATGTGCACGGCTTTGTCAGGGAGTTTGGGGTTGAGATGGGACAGTTTTGGCACATAAAGAAAACGCAGCCTTTCCGGGTGTCAGACTGCCTCTCTTGCGTGCTTCGGTGAGATTTAGGATATCAATGAACCCAAGCCACCTCAAAAAGAAAAGCTGAGGCTGTTTCAAAGTTACCAGGCTGGACTTGTGCTCTCTGCCCCTCTCTCCATGGTGAATGGGCTCTCGGTTCAGCCACGCAGCCGGGAAGCATCCCCATCGGGATGGGAAAGTTGAGGAGAGGGGTCCCATGCTGGGAAAACCCCAAAATAACTATTGGAGTGAAAACCAGCTGTTGGATCCCAAAATCCCCATTCGAAAAAAGCCAAGCTGCCAGACCCCAAACTCCCGATTAGACCAAAACCAAGCTGTCACACCCCAAAATTCCCATTTGAAAAAATCCCAGCTGTTGGACACCCAAATCCCCATTTGTGCGAAACCAAGCCATCAGACCCCAAAATCCCTGTTTGAGCAAAAACAAGCCATTGAACCCCCAAATCCCTATCTGGGCGAAAACAAGCCATTGGACCCCAAATTCCTCATTTGAGCAAAACCAAGCTTTCAGACCTCAAAATCCCCATTTGAGCAAAAACAAGCTATCGGACCCCAAAATTCCCATTTGAGCAAAAAAAAAAGCCATCAGACCTCAAAATTCCCTATTTAAAAAAAAAAAAACAGCTGTCAGACCCCCCCCCAAATCCCCTTTGGAGCAAAAACAAGCTGTCAGACCCCCAAAATCCCTATTTGTGCAAAAACAAGCCATCAGACTCCAAAATCCATATTTGAAAAAAAAAAACCCAGGCAGTCAGACCCCCAAATTCCTATTTGAGCAAAACCCAGCTGTCGGACCCCAAAATCCCCATTTGAGCAAAACTGAGTCATCAGACTCCAAAATCCTTTATTTGAGCCAAACCAAGCCGTCAGACCCCCAAATCCTCATTGAAGCAAAAACAAGCCACCAGACCCCAAAATCCCTATTTGTGCAAAACCCAGCCGTCAGACCCCAAAATCCCCGTTTGAAGAAAACCAAGCAGTCAGACCCCAAAATCCCGAGCCGTTGGCCCCCCAAGCCCCCGTTTGGGGACGCGGGGCTCATCTCCGCCCCGACGGGCAGAAAGAGTTAAGATCCCGCGGGCGCGGGCCGGCAGTGGCCAATCACACCGAGCAAAGTGCGGCCCTTGGCCCCAGCCCAGCAGCAGGTTGCTCTCCGCAGGTATTATTTTGGGGTTTTTCCCAGGGTACCAAGCAGGGAGACGATGAACCTCGAGACCCGCGGAGGACGGGGAGCTGGAGGATGCACCCCTGGACTGCCCAGGTAAATCCCCCAGGTTTTTTTTGGGGGGGGGGGGTTCCTTTCCTTTCCTTCCTCCTCTCGCTGAGTGTCTTTGTTTGAGCCCACAAAGGGGCCAGGCAGGGGAACGAAGGGTTTTCGGTGGCTTAATGTGGGGGGACCCGCTGCAGGTGCTTTTTTGGGGTGGGATGCACCCGCTGGGCTGCGTTCGTACCACAGGGTCGGAGCAGAGATGAGGTGCACAGAGGTGGGTTGCTCAGGGTGGGGAGAGCTGCTATTCCTGTTCCCCCACCACCACCACCCCATAAACTCACCCTGGATCCAGCTGGCATCCACCAGCACCGGGACTTTGCACCCCAATGGGTTTTTGGGGTACCACTCTGGTTAGCGGCTCTAACGCCAGTGGTGGGGACAAGCCACCGTGGGGATGAGCCACCATGGGAGCTTGCTCCGAGCCCGGTGTCTGGGGAGGAGCGAGCGCTTCCCGGGCTGGCTCCGCGCCCTTGAAATTCCTCAGGGCGAGTTAATGATAAATCGTGGCCGGGTTGGCGGCGTGGGCGTCGGGTGGGAGCCAGTGGCGGGTCACCTCGCCGTCCTTCCTGCTGGGATGGAGGTTTGGGCAAGGTCTGGGGACAGCAGAGCCAGGCAGGGGTCGTGGGGACGGCTGCTTGGCACCCTCTCTGGGGGTGACGGCTCACCCCAAAGGGCAGGATCAGGCCTCCCCCTGGCAACACACAGGCCAGGGCAGAGGTCTAAATCGTGCCGGGGGGGGATCTGGTGACAACAGGGGGTCCTCCTGCTCCCACCACAAGGTGTTCGGGGCCACGGAGTGGGTCTGTAGCAGGGGATCACATTGGGATCCCCGAGACGTGGGATGTGAGGCCAGATGAGGATGCTCAGGCAGATGCTGGGGTGCCAGGCAAGGGATGTAGCTCCCTCCTGGGGGACTTTCGGGGGACAGCAGCACTGCCCACACGCTGCAATGGGCGAGGAGCTCCCCCATACCCCCCACTGCAATAATCCACATCACACAGCACCGCGGGTTCAACCAGCAGCAGCTCATCTCCAGCCACCTTGCCAAGGAGGCAGTCCCTTAATATGGGGAAACTGAGGCACGCAGGGCTAGCATAACTTCAAGCGGTCCAGCCTGCGGCACGGAGCATCCCAGACCCTCAGCCCTGCAGCCAGCGCCGAGGCTGCTCCATCAAACTGCCCCTTCCCTGTACTGACTGAATTCAGGGAGTTTTCCTTGTGCCACCAAAGCTCGTGTTTTCTGGGCAGTGGTTGTCATCGGGACTTCACTGGGGACGATGACCAGCCCACAGCCGGCGCTCAGCATCTTCTGGGCGCAGCCACAAGGGTAGGCGGGCACGGATGAGACCATGTCCGAGCCCTTCCTGATGGACACGTAGGATTTGGGTTGGCAGTTTGGGCTGAGCTTGAAACCATCCTGTCCCGCTGGCACTCTCTGCTCCTTGGGACGATGGGGACAGACATGCCATGTAATGGAAAATCCCTCCTATCTGCCCTCAGGTGCATCCTGGAGGATGCCAGCCTGGATCCAAACCCGGGGCTCTGATAGCAGCCTGGAGAAAGGGGGAAAAATGCCCCTGAGGATGAGGGACTCTGCCAGCGACATGGCCCCATTGCCCCGGCCAGGGCAATGCTGGCAGACAGCCCTGGGGTGGCTTGCCAAAGCCTCCATCCTCCATGGCAGGGTGATTGACGGTGGAAGGGACCTCGGGAGGTCTCCAGGCCACCTTGCCACTCAAGGCAGGCTCAGCTACGAGGCCAGACCCTGCTTGGTCCATTCAGGGCTTGAAAACCTCCAAGGATGGAGACTGCAAAACCTCCCTGGGACCCCATACAAATCGCAGAGCACCATGTTACATCTCCACGTCACCCGCCGAGGTTTCTCTGGGGCTTTGCCCACCTCGCTGCAGCCTTCAGAGTAATTTTGATTTCTTTCCTTACCGGAACAGCTCAAGACTAGTGCAGCCTGCCAGGTGCTTGGCCTTTTATTCCACACCTTTCTCTGCTCTTTTGGATCCAGAAAATCCTGTGGATTAAAACTGGGAACACCTTGAGATGAGGAGCTGTGGTGGGACTGGGATTGGGACAGGCAGAGCAGCTTGTTCTGGATGAGCAATAGTAATGCCCTGACTGATTTATTGATTTTTTTGCTGTCAATAAGGGGTTTCCAGGTAGCCGCCGGGCTCTCCAAGCCTCGTGCTTGCAGAGGGATGCTCTGGGGCAGCGGTGTGGTCCACAAGCGTGGACCCAGCCCAAGCCTCTGGTGCTCTTCATCATCCTCACCATCATCGCTCCTCCTGGGGAGGAGCTCAGCTGCTGCAGCAAAGCACAGTGAACGCAGATGGGAACTCTTGTGTCACTGTGTGTGACAGAGGCACAGCCCAGGTGTAGCACATACACAGCAGGGGGGGGTGTCCATTCCAGGAGCCACCCCAGGGAGCAGAGAGGGAAGGAGGACAAGCAGGAGGGCACAGAGCCAAGGCCATGTGCTCCGCGGCGGAGGTTTCGGCCATGCTTTGCCATGATTCCCCCTCCTGCCACTTCCTGGGGGACAGGGATGGGGAGGGGTGGCGGTGGAGCGTGTCCCTGAAACACAGCGACCAACCAAGGAGGAAAACCGATAGCAAACCGGGAGGATTAGCCAGGGAAGGTGGAGCAGGCGGCACTATGCAGGCTTTGTCAGGGGAGAACAATGGGGCCTTTATTGAGGAAGGGAGGTGGCGGGCTGGCAGGCTGGTGGGGACAATTTGGTACACAGAGTGTCCCTTGGCCAGCTGGGGGGACAGGGCACTGGGACCTCGGATGGGACAGGTTGGTACCCAGTGTGTCCTAGCCAGCTGTGGGGGCAGGGAACTGGGCCGTGGGATGGGACAGGTTGGGACCCAGCGTGTCCCTTGGCCAGCTGGGGGGATTGGGAAATGGGACATGGGATGTGGGATGGGACAGGTTGGTACCTAGCCTGTCCCTTGGCCAGCTGGGAGCACAGGGAAATGGGACATGGGATGTGGGATGGGACAGGTTGGTACCTAGTGTGTCCCTTGGCCAGCTGAGGGGACAGGAAACTGGGATAGGACAGTTTAGTACCCAGAATGTCCCTTGGCCAGAAAGAGAGACAAGGAATGGGGACTTGGGACATGGGATGGGAGAGGTTGGTACTCAGCATGTCCCTTGGCCAGCAGATGGGACAAGGAACAGGGACATGGGACATGGCATGGGACAGGTTGGTACTCAGCATGTCCCTTAGCCACAGCTGGGGGCATGGGGAAACTGGGACATGGGAGATGGGACAGGGCATGGGCCAGTTTGGTACCCAACACATCCTCGGGTGGTGGGACCCGTCCCAAGGTGTCACTGCGAGCCCCACGTATGCTGACTATGTCAGGGCAGAGCTGACACGGCTCTCCCAGCCGCCTGCACACAGGGTCTTCATCCATGGCCACCCCTCCCAAATCCTTCAGCAACGGGAATCACGATGGGTGGTTTATGAGAGCACGTCGGGCTGGTTCTGGGCACCCCAGCGGCCCTCGCAGCTGAGAGTGAGGAGCACCCCATGCTGAGGACATCCTGGACCAAGTGGTGCCACCCACTCCAGACCTCGGCAGAGGGACCTTGGGGATGGAGAAAGCCATCATCCCACGGGCTCTCCCTCCGCAGCGCAATGCGGGCTCTCCCGAAGAGCCGCCTGGGTCTTTTCATCTCATCTCTTTTGTTTCAGGCTTATTATGTAAATAGCTGATGCGCCCCCGTAATGAGAAAGTAGTTTCCCAGAATACAAAAGGCTGTAATTATCTCATTAGCGAGCGGAAAGGAAAAGGAAATGTTTCTAAGCCGCTTGCTTTTATTTCCCACAGCAGCCCAAGAAAGCGCAGCCCCCCGAAACGGGGACCTGCCTGCCCTGAATCCTGCCACCCCCACCCAATGCTGCCACATTTGTAGGAGAGAAAAGCAAAGCGTGGTCCTCATGTCTCAGAAACAGCCACGTACTGGGGGGGTTGATGGCTTTTAACTGGGCCCAGTTATTCTGAGGATGCTGTGGGTCCCTGTGCGGACCCCCCAGTGCTCTCAGCTGCTGCTAGAACAGGAGGTGTCATTGGAAAGCGGGGGGTCATAGAGGGACGGGATGGTCCCCATCTTCCCGAATTGGATGTTCCTTGGCAGGACTCCTGAGCTGGGATCGTAGCACAGAGCTTCAGGATGGATTTCCGCCATTGCATGCCTGCAACAGGATGGGATAGGAAACAGCCTTAGGACACATGGAGGTTGCTCCCAGGAGAAGGCATCTAGGACGGCTTTGGTGTTGCTTTGCTTTCTGAATTCATGCCTTCCTTGCTACTAGCTAAATGCCCAACGCTCGGGGGCAGAGCTACCAAGGTCCCTGCAAAGCACCCCGGGCTGCAGTCAGGAGCTGGTCCTTGCTGAGGTCTCCAAAACCCCTTTCTGGTGGTTTGCTCCTGCCCAGGCTCTCCGTTCCTCTACCCTGATCATGGCCCTTTGCTCCTGGCTGAGTCCTCAGTGAACTGGCTGGAAGCTGACAACGCAGCAGCTTACTGGTTTGGGTTGACTTTCTGCCAGGTTTGTGAGCTGGATCAGGCCACGGAGAGAGCCGGCGAGCAGCAGATCCGGATGGGATCTCTCCTACAGCAGGGACTCAATGCAAAGCTGGTTACAGGCGACGATTCCTGCAGTTCTCCAGGGGATTTGCCTGGCTCTGAGGGAAAAACTGCAGGGGTCTCTCAGACCACAGGGTCTTGGGGAGAGAAAACAACTTTCCGCTTGTTTTTGCATGCAAAGCCAGCCCCAGAGCTTAAGTATCATGTAGCTGCTCATCAACACCTCCCTGCAAGCCCTGGGCAGAGACGCAGGACAGCCGAGTGGCACTGATGTACCCCCCTGGAGAACATCTCACAGTCAGCCCTTCTTAACATTAACGTTAGCATTAACAAAAGCAAATATGTAATGCCCCGAGCAGGACTGGTGCATTCGCTACACACCATCGCCCTGCTCGTCACAGCCAGGAGCCTCTTTCAAAACCTCCTTAAAACGTTAACGGTGGGACTTCTCCAGCCTGGATGTGTCTTACAGCACAGATTTGCAGTGACTTGGTCCAACAGCCCCAGACACCTCATGGTGCAAAAGGGGCCGAGGCTCAAAGCGCAGCTCAGCTGTGCCCTAGGAGATGCTGGGCAATGTCCTGCTGGAGTGTAGAGTCTGCCCTTGCACCGAGGGCTTGTCCATCTCTTTGTAGGCCTGCAGCCATCATAAAGCCTTTGCACAGATGGATGCGAGATGTGCAGACATGCAGCAACCCCACGGCCAAAGAGGTATCTGAAGGTGGCTACAAGAACTTGGCACTCCTTGACCCTCCAAAGCCTTCCTGAGTTTGCTTTTTGGCCCCAAACAGGGGGAAGAGGTCCCCATCGCAAAGCTCCCACTTCCTTCGGCAGGGATAAATGGGAAAAGAGAGGTCTGTGTCCTAGGGAAGCAGCAGGAGTTGTTTGTCTGACATCGTCTGGCTTTTGGTTGTGGAAAAAGCTTGTGGTTGAAAAGCCCAAGATTAGCATGTTTTCGCAGACAGGTTCAAGTGCTTTCGTGCCATATTTCAGCGGTGGAGGAAAACCTGGCAGCCACCAAGCCAGGATGTCAGAGGAGGGGAAAAGAAGTTGGAGGAGGTGCAGAAAAGAGCCACAAGAATGATTTGAGGGCTGGAAAAAATGCCTGCGACAGACGGGAAAAGCTCATTCTGTTCCCCTCTTCAGACCGAGGCAACTTGAGAAGGGTGTAGAAGAAAAGGAGGTGCCGACGCACTGGAGCCGGGTGGCAGGGGAGCGGTGGTGTCCCTGCCTCTCGAATCGAACCTTGTGGAGGTGCTCTCAGCCAGATTTGGGTCGTAAGGAGGTAACTCGTGATGGCCCACGGTGCTCAGGAGGCAGGGCGGTAGCCGAATGGTCTTTTTGGAGGATGTGATATGCAAGGAGAGGCTGAGGGCTGTTTGCTCAGCCTGGAGCAGAAGAGGGACATGACTGCAAGTTGCATCTGAAACTAATCGGTGGGAAGACAAAAACCTTCTCGGAGGTGCATGGTGTTACAATTAAGGCAAGGAGCGCATTTTGCAGGGCAAGATGGGAGCACTGAGAAGCGAGGCAGGTCCATCTGACCTTCTCCAGCACTGCAGCGGTCCTCCCCTGTGCCCATGTCCACCCTCCCCAGCCCGGGCAGGGAGCAGGAGGTGGGCTCCCATCTCACCGTCACTGCTGGAGCCGCCTCGTGGGAACACAGGATGCCCACGCCAACCTGAGCAACAACCTTTGGGGTGCTGGTAGCTTTGCTGAGACCCAGACTCACATACCTCCCATGCGTATATTGGCCAAGTGGGATTGCAGGTCTTGGGTTTCAGCGGCGGTTTTTCTCCAGGGCTTGTTAATGCTTTGCTGGACACAGGTGGTTTTGCTCTCTGCAGACTCTGCTGCCTTCTCGCTGCTAACCCATGACTGGCCTTCCCTTCCTTCTCCATACATCTTTCTGGAAGAAGCTGAAACGATCACAGCGAATTTTTTTTTTGCCCCTTTTACACCGTTTCTAACCTGCTCCACCACCCCAGGACGTGATTACGTTTTTTCCTCCAGCCGAAGCAGCTCGCTGGCACCGCCGCCAACAAACCGGAGAGCCACCAGAGCCCTAAAGACAGCGCAGGTGTAGGTCCTGCCCAGGAAAAAAAGAAAAAAAAAAGCATGTTTTCATTGTGTCGGTAATTGCTTGCTCATTAAAACAGACACAAACAAACCTGCCTGTTGAAGGTCACGGGCACACCTCTTACCGCAATCGACGGGGGTGGAATTTTTGACCTTCAGATGCCTTTGCTGCCCGTCCTGCCGGGACCACATGCCTGGGACGGCGCGTGTGCCAAGGCACTGCCTTGCTTTCGGGCTGTTTGCTGGAGCTCTCGCTGCCCGAGACCAGTGATTGATTTCTTTCTCGCATGGCACGGTGCCTAGGTATGTCTCCCAAAGGCCTTTGTTACTAGAGTGTTAACAATTAACCTACTCAGGCAGAAACAGAGCCAGGCCTTCATAATCTAGGCTTAGTTAACCATTCAGCTGCTTATCTGAAAGCGATTTTTCTTCTGTCTAACTGGAAGGCATTCACTAACTCATTTGGGGAAAGCAAGTGTGAAGCCGCAGGAGTTGTTTTACAGATTATTCTATTTACAATAGCATCTAGGGGTCCCCCGGAGCTGCAGACGTGGTAGGAAACCTTGGTAAGAGGGGCCATGAAGAGTTTACCCACCACAGCTGGGGAAAAGGAAATTTCACCCCAGATTTTCTGCATCAGGCATAAAAATGCTGCTGTCTCCAAGGCAGGGCTGCTGGGGGAAAGGCCAAGGGGCCACCGCGGATGGATGGGACGGGGAGGTCGTGCAACGTGGAGGTGGTGGGGAGCTGCGCCGTTGCGTGAAGTGCCGGTATCCCTGGCCAAAGAGGAGGCTGGCTGTACCAATGAGACACGGCATCTTTCCTGGTGTGGAGATGCCTACCAGGAAGGGTGCTTTGAATCGATCCAGGCAGACAAAGAAACCCTTTTCGGCTTTTATTAACACAGTAATGCTGGGAAATGCGAAATTAGCTCAGTGTTTGTTCTGGAAGGGTTCCCTTCTCCTCCTTTGTGTCTGCAGAAAGTCCCTTCACTTGGGTTCCTGCTGTAACCACGGCGCTCTGGGGAACGGGGGTGAGGGCAGGGCTCAGCAAGGGCCGAGTGTCGGCTCTCGGAGGTGGTGGCTGCTGTGATGGATGGACGGACAGACGTCACTTGGGAGTGATTTGGATAGAGCTAGTCCTCCTCGGGAGGTGGGATGGACCCGGTGTCTTCTTGAGAGCGTGGTGAGGACAAAGAGCGAGGTGGTCCTGGTGCCTCCTCACCACTGCAGATGGGACGCAACATCTGGAAAGATAAAACATCTGGAAAGGGCTGTGGCTGGCAGGTTGCTTAAAACTCCTGCTTTGGTTTTCTGCCTGTCTGGAGCCTCTCTACCCCACCATGGGGCAGAGGAAGCCACTTTCACCCCTCTGCTGTGGCTCGGGGGTCTCTTCCAAGCCCAGCCATGCTTGGAGGTGATTCCTCTTTCCTTCTAAAGGACGGACTTGGGAGTGAAATGCTGGTAAAGGCAAGCCGTTCGGCTTCCCTCAGCCCCTCTGTGTTCCTGGACTGCCAGGCTCAGCATCCTTGTTTCTCTCCTTGGGAATCACCTGTAAACCCAATTTTAGTTCGTGTTCCCATGGGAGGGAGGCGGTTATGAGATTTAAGGAGGAGAAATGTCCTGGGGAAGTTTTTAATCATGCATTCCTCCAAACCTAGAAGGAGAAAAAATGACCCTCCAGCTCTGCGCCGGAGCGTGGTAGCGTTATTCCTTAATTTGCTGTGCTCAAAACTTGACTTCACAGTTCACCTGAGGAATGACCAAGGTAAAACCTGACTGAGAACTGGAGCTGGCCGGAAGATACAAAAGTGAGAGCTGTTGTTCTCGAAAAAAATGGCCCTTTTTGGCAAACAAAGCTGTACTGTCAGGGATCTGTTGGCACTTCTGGAATCTCCCTAATAACATATTTGTAATGCTTGTCCGTATGGTCTGTTTATCAGATCCCGGGTTTACAGTAAACATAAGCTAATAACCGTTTTTTTCAGAATAGTTTCTTGGATGATTCCCAGTTAAAAGGAAAAAAAAAAAAAACAAGGAAAAAGATCCATTTTCAGAGTCTGCCCCTGCGGTGCAGCTTTGATCCCACATCCCGAGAAGGCAGCTGAAGCCTCTCCCCGTTTTGGGGTGCTGGCACTGAATGGGAACGCCAGCTCAACATCCCGGTGGGCTTGGGACATGGCCCTAAACAGAAGCCTCCTTGATATGGAAACCACCGCCTGGGAGCCAGAGGGTCCCCAAGGGCAGAGAAAGGCTGTGATACTCTGCCGGTGAAGACCACCGATGGAGACGTCATGGGGCGAGAAGGCACCTTCCTCTGAGGTGTCTTGGAGGACATTGCCACGACCCTGCCCAGGCTGTGGCTCTCGCCCAACTAAGGACATTTGTCTTCCCTAGCTCATACTGCTTGTTGTTGTGTTGGCTTTTTTTTTGGGGGGGGGGAAGGATCAAACTTTCCGGTGACCTCATCCTGCCCTCAGAAAGTCAATGTAAATGTGCAAATGTCACTGTGGAATTTACCCAGCAAGGAAAAGGTAACCTGAATTTCTCCTCCACCGGCTGAGCGACGCTGGGGAGCACTGCATGGAGGCGATGCAGCCACTGCCTTTCCCTTGTCTGGATCTGAGACCTTCCAGCATATCCCTCCCGTGGTGGCTGGTGTCCCATAAAAAAACAGACAGAGCTTATAAAGATCCCAAAGTCACTGAAAGGCAGGTTATTCCTAAATTAGCAGAACAAAAAGTCTTCCCTTGACTAATAAAATCCAAAGGCACCGTGGGTTGAGTGTGGCTTCAGATGGGTGTTCTCCATCCCTCCTCATCGCTCTGTAGCCAACCAAGTCTCCAGGTGCCCAGCAGGCACCTAGATTAATCCCTGGGCATCGTGCACTCATGAACTGTCTATGGTGTTGTTCTTTGGAAAGTGCCTGTAGGGTGCAATGGAGTCGTGATCCTTTGAGTCCTGCTCAGTGCGTTAGGGAGAGACGTGTCCAAGTGTCGCACGCTGGATGCACGACCAGACCCAGACACCCCTCTCTGCTGGTGGAGGCTTTGTTACTTACAACTGATAAACATTTGCATGTTTTGATTGTAGTGGGTCCCCACGCCGCACCATGCGATGCTCGTGTGATATACGTTTGCTGCTCGGTCTTTAGACCTCAACCAGTGAGCGACACAGAGATGTCTCTGTCGGGGGACAAAGGTGCAAGCTGCAGGAAGGTCATTAGCAGTGGCTACAAAATGTTCACCCAACTCTCGTCGCTTCATATTGCTGGTGGTTCGGTGGAGCAAGTGCCCTGGGGACCCTCCTTGGGTGGGGTGATGTGCAAGGGGATGGAGAAGGTTACACCACCAGGCACGTCCTTCTCTGCCTTGTCCCCTGTCCATGATGGGGCACATCTGGTGTGTCTCAGATCACAGAGCCTCCTTCACGCCTCAACAGGAGTTCAGCTGGGATGGTGGCTTTCACCAGAGCACCTCCTTAAACCACTGTCTCCCTCTGTGACCACCTCCATACCCTGCTCTGCCCCCAGAGGAGCTCTGCCAGCTCGCTGTAGGTATCAGCTCTGTGTCCTCTCCCTCCGGCACAGCAGTTTGCCACATCTCTCCACCAGCCCCACGACACTCAGGCCATATTTTGGACGGGGCAGCTTTCTATGAGAAGATCAGGATGCTGGAATAAGGGAGGAGGCTACAGGCAGCACGCCTGGCAGAAGCCTCCAGAAATGCAATTTAATAAAAGCAAAGAAGAGCAGCACAGACCCTGCTTTAACCTTTTTAATTTTTTTCCATTCCATTATCAGTGCAAATAGCAAGACCCCGTGAGACAAAACATTGGAGCTGAGCTCTAGACCTAAGCTAGCTCTCCAGGGAAACAAACCCAGCTCTCCTGCTTTACTTGGGGAGGGCTGATTTAACATCCCTACCCCAAGAAGAGGGAAAACCCCACTGAAATGGGGATTTTTTCTGTCTCCCCTACCTGCTGGCCCTGCCTGAGCCCTCCCATCACTGAACCTCTCTCCAAACGGCATCACTTTTGTTATCCCTCTTTTATCCAGGGGGAAACCTGCACCTCCCACTGCCCCTAAATCCTGCTTTAGTCCCCACGCTGCCAGGATGGTTTATCCTGGGAAACCTGGAACTGAGGGCTCCTGGGACAAAAAAAAAAAGCATCCTTCCTTTCTGACCCATGGGGACCAAGCCGATGAACTCAGTAGGATTGGGTGGACACTGGTCAGCTAAGTGTCCACAGCTGTCCACGTGCCACTGACCCTGCTCCTCCAGGCTTGCTTCAGCTGTGTCCAGTCTGAAGGTATCTTCAGAGACATCGCACAGACTGGCAGATATGAGGCAGGACTCCAGGGAGACCCGAGCCTTTCTGGAGCGGCACTGGGAGGACATATAGACCCCCCAGGGACCTGGACACTCATGCACCAGTGACTGAATTGAGCTGTGAGAGTCTTTCCTCAAATACAGAGACCCAGGATTCACTGCAATCATCCAAACTTTGCAATGCATCTTCTCCCTTCCCTCAGGTAATGAGATCCTCAGCTGTACGGGTTCAAATTCTCCATTATTCATTGAGGCAACCCCAAAAAAATTTGTTGTGGGTCTTTTTATTTCCTTAAATAAGATTTTACACCTTTGTGGGGCTGATTGCATTACAGAGGATCGAGTTAACACCTCAGCAGAGGGAATGGGAATCGTGGGGAAAGCAGTCACTCTCTGCAAGATCTCCATCTTCTGCTCCAGCCCAGTTCAACACGGAGCAACTTCCCCAACGCTCGTATTTTATGGGTACATCCATCAGGGAAAACCCAAGGGTTTCAGTAACGAAAGAAATTCTGTTGAGAGAAAAAAATCCATGTTGGTTTTTTTTCCCTGGTCCCAGTCCATGCTGGGGCATGACTGCAGAGGCTTTGTTACCCTCGGGGGGGTAGCGGGGCAGTGCAGAACCAGATCCATTACTGCTGGGTCCAAGAGTGCAGAAACAGCTTGATTTTCAGCTGGGACTTTCAGAAGGGACTTTCAAAAGGCCTTTTAGGAAGTTCTAAATTGTCCCCGTGTGAAACCTGTCTTAGCACCAGTAGCTCTGGACCTCGACTGCCTCAGCTGATAATAAATTCAGCATCAATGCAACACCAGTATTTGGAGAATTTCCCCAAAACACAGATGTCAATAGGCCTGGGCGCCTATGAAGCCAGAGCTGAATCGCAGGACTGGGGTTTGTGATGGTGATGGAGCTGAGGAATAGCATCCAGACATGTGAGGATTGGTCCCAATGTCTTTGACCAGGTCAAAGACAACTTTTAAAACCATTATCTGCATGTTATCCACTTCCCATGGCCTAGTTTTGGCCAATCCAAGGCACAGCCTAGGTAAGAATAAAATGCAGTAGGGCAATAAAGGTTCAAAAGAAAATTTAGGATGACACCTGGACAAAAGTATCTTTTTAAAAGCTCAAGTCCATGGGACAACACTCCCAAGGAAGAGGTAGAAAGTGTGTTGCTTAAGCCCTGTTGAATCATCCCTAAGGGATACGCTGGAGGGAGCAATAGTCTATGAATGAGCCTACAGATGGACCAGGGCTGGAAACCTTCCACCCCATGGCCACACAAACTTGTTCAAACCTGGGAACAGTGACAGAAATAATTCAAGCTTGGGAACTGCAAATGGTCGTGTCCAACCGATGCTGTAGAGCTGTGACCACTAAAACCCACGCAACCCCCGCCCCTGGGAGCACCCAACCCTTGGACTGAGAGGCTTAACAGCAGCTCTTCTGCATAGCAGCGAGTGGGATTTGGGGGACCAGTGCACGCTGCTCCTCCGAGGGGGGCTGGGGGGTCACAGAGAGGAGGACAACTCCACCGTCTGCTCCATACCACACACTGAGACATGACAGCTTCTGTCCTTGCATCACCCAGCCCAGAGATTTGCTCATCTCTGCATGACGCCGATCTGCAAAGGGTACGGTAAATAAAAGGCATCTCTTTAACAGTCCTTTCCTTTTCCTCCTTCTCCCAGTGCCACTGACCTGCGTCTCCACCTCACCTCGGCGCTGCCATGGCCACGTTAGAGACGTTGCCCGTTCTTAGTGACCCAACCTACCCCAGCCCGGAGAACTTCCACGGTTTTGCTCCCCGGCCATCCCAACCCATCTCCCAGAGCACCATGGGAAGCGTGGGCAGCGGAGTCGCCAATGACCAAGAGTTCGCCATGAAGAGCGTGGGGACCCGGACGCAGAGCAGCGGCCGGCAGACGGAGGGGTCTCGCAACGGGTACTCCACGCGGGAGATCTCCAACCGCTACTCCGGCGAGGAGAAGACATACAAGTCGGAGAAGGTCTCCAATTCCCTCTACATCAACGGCGACCTGCGCAAGAGCGAGAAGGTGAAGATGGACATCTGCGGGAACGTGACCACCAACAACGAGAAGAACATGCCGCCTCCTCCCCAATACAGAGAGCCCAGTAACCCACCAAAGATATTGCCAATCTCCGGCAAACTAGACCAGGTGAGAATCCCCACCTCCTGGAGCAGCTTGATGACCGTGGCACATCTCTAAAAACACAGACCAGGAAGCCTTGGGCAACGGTGCAATCCTGACAGATAGTCTTAATTCTTACTACGTAGATGGCATCATTTTTATGTACAGATAATATCATTCTTATTACTTTCAGGGGGTTGAGCAAAGGGGAATGTTAGTTCTTGAGGAACCAAGAGCATGATCACAAGTCTTCCACAGCTAAGTTTTCAGCTCATTTAAGCCTGTATTTAAGTCACTGGCTATTCCAACCTAGCCGAGATGCTGTGCCTACCTCCCTGATTGATGGGGAGGGAGCTGGAGTCGGCTCTCATTTCAGTCGGTCCAGCATCTGAGTCCCACTCTTATGTTTTGTGCTATTTATAGGCAATCTCCAACAGCCCACTGCCACCAAAAGTTGTTGCCTGAAAGCAGCTATGAGCATCTGTTCAAAATCCCAGTGCCCCTTATGAGGGACAAGTTGACAAGGCTTGAAAACTACCCTGGAAGCGTTATCGCCCATCCAAGCCCAGCCCTCGTGGCTCATATTGGCTTTGGGGAGCAAACATCTCCCAGGCCTGGAGGAGCAGAGCCCCAGAGCCAGCGGTGTTTTATATAGCCTGCTGCTCTGCTCCAGCGACTTCCATAATTTGTGTCCTGGGGACGCTGCCTTGTGCAGTATTATTTCTGCAGCGTTTGGTGGCCTTGTCTCCTGGGTTGTTAATCCACCGGCCCCTGTAGTCCATCTCAGTCCCACATGCCAGGCGCGAGGTTTTTGGTCTCCAACCTTGCATGCTCACCAGGGCTTGTTCTGTTTCTCCTGGAAGGCGTTTTCGAAACATCTTTGCTAATACAAAGCAGCTTCCTCTGGGTTAATTTTCACCTGAAGCCCAACCTGCACTAGGGGAGACTCAATCCCATTTTGAGGAAAATTTTGTTTCTGTAGGTGCATTCACGGGGCGAGGAATGTGCAAGGTTTTAAAATCCTTTCTAAATCCTTTACAGCTGTGGTCCATTCTCCCCCCACTATTGCTTATGCCCGCAGAAAACACAAGCATTCAAATGAAGAGCAGCTTCAGCATGTTCCTTGCCTGGTGTCGCTGCACTTCGGCCAGCAATGGCTGGGGTCACAGCTCCTACCTACTCCTGTCCGAGCATAAGCAGGACATGATGTCCAGACAGGGGAGAGATGACTGCCAGCAGGAGGGAAATGTGATGCTCCTGGGGCAAATCGACTGCTAATCCAAGGGTTCAGTTCAGTTTTCAGCAAATGGGCAACGCACCCTCAACGCTAGAAGTCCTTCAAAATATAATCTGCCAAAATCAGAGAGTTGTCTTGAGCAGGTCTGGTAGGCAGGTGGCAGCCCTCCTTCTTGCAAAGAGCACTAAGAGGACCCAAGGACTATTCTAGGGAAAAATCACGCAGATTTGGGGTGAGTCAAGATTTATTTTTTTTCAGCTGGGGCAAGGGAAGAGAAGGTATTGCTCTACGAGTGACCACAGGTCCCTCGTGTTAAATCCCAAATGGTCCAGGGTGTAATAAAGCTGAGAAATACGGAGCGAGCTCAAGGCGTCTTAGCTCCATCAGCCCCATCCTGTGCTGATGTGTCTCTTTTGTGTGCTGTTACCAAGCTTCCTGCTATGTTTGATGTGTGGTCCTTTTTCCTTTTGCAGAGCAATGAGCCCTTAGTTAGACCCTCAGCCTTTAAACCAGTAGTTCCTAAAAACTTCCATTCCATGCAGAACCTCTGCCCGCCGCAGAGCAACGGAGTGACAGAGAATAGAAAGAGCTTGAACCATGCCAACAGCAATAGCCCGTCCGCACCCAAAAGTGGACTCGACAAGAGCAGCCTTAACAGGACTACAAACCAAGTGGGGGGCCTTTCGGATTCAGGCCGTAACTCGTTAACGAGCCTGCCCACATACGGGACAGGCTACAGCCAGCACGTGGGTCCAATGAGCGCCTCCACGAGCCACATCAACCGCATCGGTACAACCTACGTGGACAAGAACATCGTGGGATACAACGGGATATCTACCTCAGACAGCGGACGGTCTTCGAGCAAGAGCACCTCTTCGTTCAACAGACTGAACCATCTCAACGAAACGATGCCTTTCCACTCGCCTTCAACAGACGACATCATCCAAGACCTGGAAGACCGGCTGTGGGAGAAGGAGCAGGAGGTCCTCCAGATGCGAAGAAACTTGGACAAAAGCGAGGCAGCCATCTTCCAAGTGTTTGAGGAGAAGCAGAAGATCTGGGAGAGGGAAATGGAGGACCTGAGGCAAAACTATGCCAACAAATTGCAACAGGTCTCGAAAAAGGCGCAGCGGGCTCAGCAGGCCTTGCAGCTCCAGATCTTCAAGCTCCAGCAAGAGAAAAAAAAACTCCAAGATGATATGGGACAACTCCTCCAACAACGAGAGGAGCTGGAGAAGAAATTTGTGGCTTTCAAGAAGGAGCAGGCTGAGTTTCTCCCAAAGATTGAAGAGACCAAGTGGGAGGTAAGAGCCTTGTTGTAGCAGACCTTGAGTGAGGTTTTCACTGAGGTCTCTGATAACCCAAAGTACCTCCCCTTTGCCCTAAGTGGACCCCACAGACAATGGCTATGGGTTGGTGGCCTCCAGATAACAGATGACACTTCAGTCACCTCTTCATTTGTCTGAAACCCAAGCCTGTAGTTTTCAATTAAACTGAGTGCAACTTTTTGTGTACTCCTCCTGTGCTGCTTAATAATTTGGCTTCCCAGTCAGGTCACTCCGATGTGTGACATTTGAATTCAGTTTCAGTGAATACAGGTCTTTCCATACAGGTATTTGTGCCTACCAAAATTGGGGTTAAGTCTATTTTAATTAAATTCTTCCAACATCTGTGTTTGGGCAAACCTTGAAACCGCTTTTCAAATATTTGATTTTCTTTTTTATTTAAGATATAAAGCAAGTGAGCTAAGAATGATACCGATAGCCAAGTCTACCTCATGCTTTCCATTGTAACACAGTTTTCAGTTGCTAATAAGTTTATCTCTTAAAAGGCTGAAAGGCAAATTCCTCTTTCTAGTTCTCCTTTGAGTTTACATTTTTTCTACTGTTTCTATTTTTAGAACGTTTTATCAAAGTCTGTTTGTATAGCCAGTACTAACATTTTTTTTTTCAGCTTGATCGTGTGAAGAATTTTAATCCTTCCATGGACTGGCTAGAAACTTTAAATTTATTAAGAATGCAGAGGCAACACGTAGCTCTAGAATCAAGAAGACCCTATTCTGCTAATCCTGATGGAAAGTCAATGAAGCTGGGATTAATTAGGCTCTGAAATGTGCTATTTGCAGATGTTCAGCAGAGTTTATTAGAAGCTTGCTGTAAAATCTCTGCAAGTTTCATCCCAGAACAAGCAGGCTGCATGGTCCCACATGATGCCTCCTTTGGCCAGCTGCTCTGCCAGGTCTTTTGTTTCTTCCAACACGTTAGGTCTGGAAAGTTCCCTGATTTTGCACCAGGAAAACTGCAGATGGGGTTTTGATTATTTGCTTCACTGCTATAGTTCTGTCTGCAACAGTTAACCCAGTGATATCGATGTAAAGATAGCGATTCAGCTTGTGGATCAAGACACCTAAAATTTGTAGACACCTACACTTGCTGACTTGCTGACTTGCTCTCCAGGCTCCACGGACTGTATTGCCTAGATCTCCACAGCACCCAAGTAGAGGCAAAAATTTAAGTGTTTTCATCTGTAAGTTGCTTCCTATCCAAGCTGTTCTTCATCACGTATTTCTCTGCCTTTTGGGAAGAGCTAGCCCACGGAGAGCACTTTCAGTAAATGGTGCAGTTTTTTAGCTAGGCAGTAACTACTCCACTTTAACTACAGCTAAACCAGCGTGACACAGTTCTGTATCTGCTGCAGGCAAGTGCTGATGTGGATGTGGGTAGTCACAGAGTTAGGTCTGCGTGGGGAACCACCACGGCTGTCAGCGCCAGGCAAAGCTGCTACCAGTAGGTAGAAGTAGGAGATTGTGGGTATGTCTCCTAGCTCTTTAGCCATTTGTAGTAAGCACTAAACTGTTCCAATAGTTGAGCTCCAAGGTCTTGCTCAACATTATGCACCAGGCAAGTCCTCTATAGCAGAGAAAGGTGGAAATTGCAATGAAGGCAATGGAGGAGAGTGTGTCTGAGAAGCATTGACCCAACTGGACCGGAGCAGCAAGGGACCTTGCAGGCACTGCAGGAGGGAGGAAAGGCCAAGCATTTCATGTGTGACAAGAGACAGGAGCTTCAGGAGGATGGGACGCCCCGGTCTGGAGGTGGCTACCAAGTCTATTTTTAATTATGCCTACCCTCTTTGATCACTGATGGTTCCTTGGTGCCGCTCCCCAGCCCAGACTCCTGCCAGCATGGGTAGGGACTGTTTGTCTCTGCAATCGTCCACAGCAGACAGATCAGATCTGCCAGTGCAGAGCCCTGAAAACCATGGAGTTCATGGGAAAATGAGGGTTTGGTCATTTTTAGGGTTCACTTCCAATACCCACAACTAGTCATGCAACTGTCACCTTTGGTGGACTCCGCAGGTGCAGAGGAGTGTCATAGTGAATGGTGACACCTACGCAATGCAGATACACGCTGCAGCAAGGGTATTTCCACTGGGCTTGTGTACCCTACCACAGGGGTGAGACTTGAGCCAGTCAGGATGGAACCTGAAACACCGGTGCCCAAGGACAGTGCATGGTACTCCCATTTCAGCAAGGGCGGGTTGTAGCTCTCTCCTTGATCTTTGGCAGAGGGGCTGTCACTCTTCATACCCTGCCCCAAAAGAATTAAATAGCTACCAGTCCCTGGAGTGTCCCCAGTGAAGTGAACCCTAAAATCTAGTCAGCTGGGTTCTTTAGGAGTCTTGGGGAAGGAAAGCGTCATAGGACAAGTAAGTAATATCTACTGTCTCTGCATCCTGTCCTACACTCCCAGTGCTCGAGGAGAGCCCAGGCGGTCTCCGGGTCTCAGATGTTTCTGTCTCAGGCTTGTTCAAGGTCCAGATCCCATTGAGGTCAGTGGGAAAACTCCTGCTGAGAGCAGAGGGTTTGGGGTCAGGTACCATAGGCTTGTGGTTAGGTGAGTAAGATGAATGCAGGGAGGGAAGCATCAGTGTCCGCTCACCACTGGTGAGGACCGCAGCACTTAGCTTAGCTGTTTGGCCAACTCCAGCTAGGAACAGCACCAGGTCCCTGAGAGCCAGGAAGAAACACCAAATCTCCCTCACAAATGTGGGGACAACCTCTAGGTCTTTGGCATGGTCTGGGTCCTGGTGAAGGCTGGAACTCAGTCCCTGAGCAGCGTCACTGGCTGTCCCCTCTGTTACCTGAGCCTCCTGTCAACGCGAGGCCACGCGGGTGTTCCACGGGCAGTGCTGGGGACAAGCAGCGGTGGTGGCTCCTCACTGCCTTCCTCCTGCCTCACGGATGCTCTCCCCGTAGGTGTGCCAGAAGGCAGGTGAGATCTCCCTGCTCAAGCAGCAGCTGAAGGACTCCCAAGCGGATGTCTCCCAGAAGCTGAACGAGATCGTGGGACTGCGGACGCAGCTCAAGGAAGGTAAGAACTTCCTACGGGAGAAGGAGGAGCAGATCCTCACCCTGAAGGACTCCTACAGCTCCAAGAGTGTCAACCTGGAGATTTGCGAGAGTGAGCTGCAGCGGAAGATGAGCGAGGTCCAGGTGCTGAGGGAAAAACTGAACCACTGTGAGCTGGAGGTCTCCGGCCTGAAGCGGACACTTGCCAGCATGGGACCTCCAGGACCTTTTGGTGGGGACCTTGGTGAGAAGCTGCGGGACCCGCTGGCCTGCGAGAGCGACGAAGCCAAGATGCAGCGGCAGAGCGAGGACAGCGTCAACACGCTGCGGAAGGAGGTGGAGCGGCTCCAGACGGAGCTGAAGCTGGAGCGGCAGCAGCGGGAGCAGCAGGTGATGGACTTCGAGGAGGAGCGGCGCACATGGCAAGAAGAGAAGGAGAAAGTCATCAAGTACCAGAAGCAGCTGCAACTGAACTACGTGGAGATGTACCAGAAGAACCAGCTCCTGGAGCACAAGGTGAACGAGATGAACACGAAGGCCACCAGCCCCCCACACACCGAGGAGAAAAAACCATGGACTCCCTCCAGACTCGAGCGAATAGAGTCCACTGAGATCTGAGGTGGGACCAAGACAATACAACGTAATTTTTTTATTGCTGTGCATGTACTACCTACTCAAGCCAGTGATCTTCCGAAGGATAATACGCTACCGTAGGGCGGTGTGAGTCTCCTCGCACCAAGCTCCATCACCCTTACTCTATACTTCTGTGCTCTGTAGGTAAAATAACTGTGGATGTGCGTTGTTTTTCTATCAATAATGCGACATCTCTTTTGGTTTTTTTCCTAGTACAGCTGGTGAGGGTCAATTGGCTCTTTTGTAATCTGCCGTGACTGTTACTTCGCTAGAGGCTGCCATCCCCTCTCCTACAATTCACCCCTCTTTGGTTGGTTGTTTTGGAGGGTTGTATTTGGTTTCTTTGGTTTTTGAAGCATTTACGTGCAGCAAACAGTTCAAAGTGGCAGGTTTTTTTCAGGGTATTTTTAGCCACATTGGCTAATGGAGCAAAGCTCTCGGGATCACGAGCAAACTCACTGTTCTGCATCAAGTATCCTGTCTAGACGGTGGTCTTAGTGAAGTCAGTGGGAGGTTGGCCACTGATTTCAGTGAAACCAGACATATCTCTACCAGATGACTCCCTCTTGCCAGCCCATGGCTACCATGGTTGCAAGAGGTTAGGACATCCTTGAGGAGCAGGATGAGCCTGTCCTGGTAACATAAGCCAACAAGGAATGATCGCCCAGCAGGAGCCTCTTCGGAAGCTCAGCAGAGCTTAACATATGCTGCGTTTTCATTTCGTTGTGGTTTCCTTCTGCAGTTCCACTCCTCTCCTGGGTTGTGATCAACCCTGGGAGCAGAAATACCCTCCCACTTCTGCCTTGGTCCCCCTATTCTTCCCATATACTCAAGCTGGCTACAGCAAGAAAAAAACTTGGAAATTCAAGCTAGTTTCCCTTCCCAAGAGCCCTCTTACTTCCCAAAGTCAGTGGAATCAAGGTTTGGGGAAGCCTCCAAACCTGCAGGATGTTTATGCAAACTGAAGCTTTAGCAATTTGCCCCAAATGTGGGCAACTGTGCTACCCCATTCCCAAACGAGTGATGCTTTGGTGCGCTCTCTCGGTCCAGGGTCTACTTAAAAAATGGCATCCAAGCCTCACTCAGGAGTTGCAGTGAGCACACATCAGCATTACCGCTAGATTGCAACGGGGCGAGCGTTAGCCTTCAGTACAGCCACTTCAAACAGCACCCATAGCAATCCCACGTGGCATCACATATTCCAGGGATGGAGATAACGCAGGCCTAGCTTAAGAAAATATTCAGCTACTAACTCTGAGCATGAAAGCAGTCATAAGAAGCGAAAATGCTTAAGATCACGCAAGTGCTTATGCCCTGGCAGAATAATAACCAAATCCTATATGCATAGTCACTGAGAATGGTGCAGGCATCAAAAACCAGCATTCAGCTTGAAAAGGTGGGCAAAGTGGGCTTGGTTCTCCCTTTCATGGACACTTTTTTACTGTGACTCACAGTAAAGAGAAAAAAAATGTTGCAAAGTGGAGTTAGCACTGACTGGGCAGTGGCTGAAGGATCAACACAAGTGGGAATTTCGGCTCTTTGTCCTAGGGAGCAGCTAGAATAACAAAGCTAGAATTAGCACTGGGACATCTTGGAACGTCTGTGAGGTGACTCCAGGGAGAGTCTGGCCAGATCGCATTTCATATGCATACCAAGGAAGAACCTCAGGGCGTTGGGGGGCTGAAGACCTTCCAAACAAAAGCCCTGAAGCTATACATTTTCCATGTTCCCTTCCCCAAAAGCTCCCCCTCTCCATCACCAGGTCTGACCTTCAAGTTGGGAACAAATGTTGTTGTGGTGAGCTCCAGACTGAGCAAAGAGGCTGAGCAGGAGTGAGGAGACTTCAGTTAGTCCCACCAACCTCCAGCCAGGGTCAACAGACAGCATTACTGGGCAGAAACTGTTGGTGGCTGGCTGATTCCTGGAGCCGTAGAAAATGGAGATGTGCGATGAGACCAGGGCATTTCAAGATCGCAGTTGACGGTACCTGTATTTTCCCACCGCTTCTGCCTGTGCCTTTGGAGCTGGAGGAAAACACAAGCTATCAGTCTGGAAAACACCAGGGCACCTTGGGCTAAGCCCCTCTCCCAGGACCAGTCATAGAAAGGGGGACTAGGTCAGGTCTGACCCCTGAAGGGTGTGGAGAAGAGTCCCACTACGAATCCTGCAGATGCTCCAGCACTCTTGGACGTCGGCCTGCACACCCCACTGAGGAAGGAGTGCAGCTACCTGCCGGTGCCACCCAGCAGCAGACTTTGCCATGCCAAGGGAGACACCCACATACGCTGCGCAAACTTACACTTGGCCTGGCAAATCCTAGAGCTTCCTCCATTTCATAGACCGGGCCTTCAAGATGGAGTCAAACATCCCACAATGTCGGGGTTGGAGATCTGGTGTCTTGCGTCATCTTGGCTTTCAGTGCTTCTCTTTCTACATCAGATAAACCCACGTTGTCTTCCTTCCCAAAGCAGTTGTGAGGCATCTGTGCTTGTGAAGGGCTTTGCAGCCCTTGGGCAAAAGGGCAAAGCACGGAGAAATTGCAAGAGGCTTAGACTCAGATGGTCATATGGTCTTTTTGAGGCCACCACACGAAAAGCAAACCCAACAGCAAGTGCCCTCACCACAAGACGGGTCCAATAACCTGGAGGGTCATTTTCACCTTTGCTCCTCCTGGCCCCATTGACGCTGAGGTTGGTTTCCCACTAACCATCGCAGAAACCAGCATGTCAGCCGGTGGCTTAAGAACACCCAGAGTGATTGAGTTTCAAGGATCTGCTGTTGAGGAGGTGTACACCGCAATTCCCCACTGCGTTAACACTCAAGAGGCATGGACACCGGCATCACCCTGTGGGTCACCTTCTCACCAGAGCTCCTTGCTAATCCATGGGCAGGAGATGCAGGGGCTTGTCTGGCCTCCCCACATACCTGGATCCAGTCAGCAGCAGTCAGCCAAGCCCTCCAGCGTGCCAGGTTTGCTCCATCATCTTTTTCCTAAATCTTATTTGCAGTGGTGCCAGGAATGAGTGTGTCTTGATGGACCCAGTGAAATCTGGAGGCATGCAGGTTTGCCTGACTGCTGGTGGGTACCGGACTGCCCAGGGACTCAATGGCCTCACAGTGCATCCATCAGGGATTGCAGAGCTCCTTGGGATGGAGCAGGAGTGGCAAGGACAGATTTTTCACCTTGGAGGAGGAAAGGTACACTCCCTTCACCACCTTCTTCACTGCATCACTTTGATCTAGAGTTTCGATCCAGATCTGAGCAACCTCGATTGTGGCCATTCTCTGGATGACAGAGAGCCTTGCAGACACCCATTAAGACACTGTGCTGCTGATGGTGGTTCTCCCTCTCTTGGGATTCCCCCAGCATCCTCCAAGCACTCAGCTGTCCTGCAGAAACCACCCCACTACACTACGGTGACATAAAATACAAATGTTTTTGACAAGTGCCCCAGCCAAACTGCCATGAAGGATTCCTGTTCTTCAGGAATCCTCCCCACAAGTGGATGCACTGCTCCCCATCACATCCCCTCCCATGTGCGAGTGCTGTGTCGCCACATGGTGGTAACCAGTCTCTCTTGGAGGTGACTGCCCTTTGGTCAGCAGAGATGGAGCAAAATGACAGTGGGACACCTGGGTTCCTGTTGTTTGTGCTCAGATCTGGCCCAGATGGGAGCTCACCTAGCTCTTTCCAGATCTTAACACTTTTACCCGCTGAGTGGATGAAGTTGCCCGTCACAAGCCAGGTCTGCATTGAGGCCTTGGGGTCTTAGCCTTGGAGTAAGATAGCCAAGGGGTGCCAGACTGGCATTTTGATGACATATCCTGGGAATGGCCAAGGAGGCTGACATCTTGTCTCTTGGAGGCTCAGGCAAGGCTGATAAAATGCTTCTGTCCCATGAAACTCAACACAGAGTTTGGGCTAGGCCATAACCCAGCTGTCTCCTCCACCTTTGCTCAGCCAGCTCTGGAGCTGATGGGATTCAGTGTGACGTACTGGCTCACGTGTAATTCTCCAAGTACTGCCTTCAAAATCTTGCACATGGTTAGTGTCTCTCCTGCAACAAGAAGTCATCTCTAACTTGCCACTGGCCAACAGCAAAAGCTGTGGTCACGAGGGTCTCAGGTCAGTTGCCCACACATGGGGTCCAGAGACATTAGAGATGCTCTGGGATACCTGATAACATGGGGCTGGCCAATACGATCCAAGACCTATGGGAGAGCCAGGCCAGTGGTAGGAAGACCTGGAGCACCTCTAGTGGCACACCACTCACGTGTGGGCAACTGAGTCATGCTCCAGACATATCCACACAGCCATTATATGAGCAAATAGAGGACACTGATCAGCTCTAGCAATTTCCATCCATGAGGATTTGGACTAAGCAGGCTATCCTGGTGCCAGGGAAGGTCTAAGCAGCCCTTCTTACCACTTGCTGTGAGTAGGGTTGCTTTGCTCCACCATCATTTCGAGGTTGGTGGCTGTCGCTGTAAGATGCCGACTCAGCTAAGCTAGTTCCCCTCACACAGCCAGCACTCCTGTCTCACCCCGAGGGTGAACGTCACAACCATTGCATGTTGTTGTGCTTCACACAGTCCCACTTAGCTTCTGCCACCGTCTTGTGGCAGCCAGCTGCACCATTCCTGCTGTTGCTGGCATCATGCCGGAGGGAGATCACCTCCGGGTTTCCACACTCAAGATAGGAATCGAATTGTTGCTCTTATGCTGCTACGTTATACGGAGACAAGTGTACTTGGATGTAAATAACAGCCCCGCTCTGTATATACAATGATTAAATGAAGAGACAAGAAAGCTCTGTGGCTTCTATATTGGTGAGCGGGATCGACAGTAGCAGCCAATGCTGCGTTCGAGCGCTGAGCACTACACGGAGGTTGCTCAGCACCCCTTGAGCTTTTGCTGGCTGCGTTGGAAATGGGGGGGGGGGACTCAGCACCTCCCAGGAAGGCAATCCACTTGGGATTGGCTCCGACAGAGCAGCCTGCTGTCACTCTGTCCTGCTTTGATGCTTGCTGTCATCCTGAGCCAGGATTTGCAATTGTCCCCTGGTTAAGGCTGAAGTCCCCTCTGCTCATCCTCGTGTCACACCACAACCCCTTGCAGACAGTGGCTCCCAACAGTGTCCCCCTTGAGCCCTGCTGCCCATGAGCTCTGCCCATGGAAAGGACCAACCCACCCCACTCCTGCCCCTTGCAGTGGCACTTTATAGCTTGCTCAAGAGCTCATGAGCAACATGACCAAAGATCTCCGGAAGCCGTTGGAGTGCATGCTTGGAGCTGCCTCCCGGCTCTCCTGGGGAGGGATGAGGCTGGTGTGGGCTGGAAAAGGGGAACAAGAGCCGGCAGGGGACAGAAGAGGGCTTTGATTTCCCTGTGTCCCACCTGGGAATGTTTGCAGGTCCATGAGGGGCCTTTCCTGTGCTAGATAGGACAGGATAGAAAGGAGTTCCTGGGTGAGCCGATTGTCCCCAGTTGGTTACACCACTATCTTCCACGGCTGTGCCAACTAGCTCCATGCATTGCCCAGGGAGAGCGTGAACCAGGGGCTGTTCCCAGCAGGCAGGATGGATGCAATTCCTCTTTTTTCTTGGGGAGAAGAGAGAACGCATGCCAAGCCATTACACTTGTCTTCAGGGAGACAGGTCTCCTCTAGTTTAGCAGCAGATGTTGCTACAGGGTCCAGTCAAGGGCTTGTTCTGGCTCAGTGTGAGTTGGCCAGGAAAATGTGTATCCTGAGAGCTGGTGGTCCTCCTGGCTGCCCCCTTGGTGTCCTCTCCCCAGCTCACCCCAGGGCGTTCTCAGCACTCTCCTTACCAGGGAACCATCTTCCGAGGTGAAGGCACCGTGGTCTTTGCTTCTCCTGCCTGGGGTGCTGAAGGCATCTCTGTTCACCTTAGTTCCATGAAGGCTCCTGAACCTGGTCCCAGCCTTGGCAAGTAGAGCATGGGCCAGTGGGAGATCTATGCTCCTCTGCCCACAGTGCTCCTGTGGATGGGTGCTCAGGTGGGTCTGGGCCTCGGGCACATGCGTCTTCACCGTGCCTCTGCTCCCCAGCTGTGCTAAGCCTTCTCCACTCCATTACTGCCAAGACCATGAAAGCCTGCTGACATGCAGTGACAGCCCTCACTTCTGTCCTGGATGGGAGCAGGTCCAACTTGCCATTATTTTAACCCAACCCTTCAGCCTAAGCCTTGAAAGCCACTTTATAGAGTTACTTTTCATCAAGACCCCTTGCTAAAGATCTGTTCATCATGTTGCCTGTGCCCTGCTGCTCCTCTGCCCCAGCTCTCCAGACCCTCCTGCCTCCTTTTAGATCATCACCATCCCCATTGTCCCAGGAGCAGTCAGTGCCTCTCCCAGTGCGCTCTCAGATACGTCTGAACAAGCCAGAGCTGAAGCCCAAAGTCCCCACTGAGAGTGGCGTGTCCCGACCTTGCCCTCAGAGGAGCTTTCTAGACTACTGATCCTCACCTCTTCTCTCTGTCATTCCCATGTCAGCTAGATCGGCCCTGCTTTACCTCCAAGAGCAGTCTTGCTTCTTGCTGAAGGACATCCCCATGGCTTGCAATCACTTGAGATCATTGCATGGAGCTTCACACCATCGCAACATCACACCCAGCCAGCTCTGGGGCTTCCCTGGTCCTTCCACCCTCTGGAAAGACAGGGGTGTGAGGGGTGTATGAGTATCCCTCGTCTGCAGGGGCATGCAGCACCCATGCCACCTGGTCCCCAGTGTATCGAGGGGTTGGGATCACATTCAGCTGTTTGCAGATGTTGCCTTCCCAATAGGATGTTCCATGCTGGCAGTGCAACTGCCGGCAACACCAGAAATGAGCTCCTGCATTTTCAGGATAAGCCTCCTCCCTGGTTCTCCCAATGAAGGGGATCGTGTCAGGTCTGGAGCCTGGGAGAAGCTCTGACACACAGGGTTGTGTTTTCACGGCTCTTTTACAGATCTGTTTTCTCAGGCAGAAAGTCTCTGCTTTCTGTCACAAAGCAATAGGTTTTTCTAGAGAGATTTAAAAGGGACTATTCCCAACTCTGATACCTGCAGGCAAGCCGGTGTTCCCTTGAATACCTTCATAGCTCCAGCCCTGGGCTCTCCTCCTTCGGAAGGGATGGCTCCAAGAGTCTGGCTCCAAATAATCACCAATGGTTTGAGCTTGGCGGTCCCCATTCATCCGGAGAGCCCAAAGCTGCCCACATCCATCAGGCCAACAGTCTGAGTCCCCAGGAGGTGTGGTCCATCCCCCTCTGGTGCCCATCCCATGACTGTCACTGGGTCCCTGCAGCAGGTCTTCTCCATTAGCTTACCCATATGGGAGCCGCTGGGTCCCCTGGGATGTCTGAGCTCACAGAGTCACATTTGGTGACAGCCAGACACCAGTGGGAGACCATGGCACTGGCTCTGCCATTCCTGAGAGCCAGGCTGTCCTAGGAGCCCTCTCGGAGGAGAAGGTCCCCTTTCCCCCACCGGTGGCACGTGGGTTCCCTTCCAGTGGCTGAAGGGAGCAAAACGTGCGCAGGCAGAGCTCCACCACCGGTGCAAAAGTGTTCCACCACCGGTGAAAAAAAATGCTGCACAACTGGCCAATGTGTCTATGCAGTCCCTTTCCACGCAGCGGTGTCCCCGCAGAGCGCGGCCCAGGGCTGGAGCTCCTCCAAGGTGTCTTCGTTTGCACTCACTCGGACCTAGTAAACGCTGTGAGCCAAGGGGAATCCCTCTTGGTCTTTGCCCTGCACCGGGCAGTACGCTTGTGAGGGTTTCCTCATCCTAAATCGATGCACGTTGCTTAGTCGCCTGTCTTCTGCGTCTGTTCTCCAGCAGATCAATAGGTGTCCCCCCAAAACCCAGCTCCCCGATGGGAGAACGTCAGGTTGGGCCAGCCGGTGCCCCCGAGCAAGCCTGCTGTCTGATTTCACCAGCAATAAAAGCCCCGCGGAGGAGCGGCCAGAGCTCTCCGCTGCCGCTCCACCACCGGGTGAGCTGCAGGCCGTGTCTGTGTGTAGGACCTCTGCATTAGACCCTTCGTCCAACGTTTTGGACCTACCCGACTGTAAATTCAATCCCAGCCTTGTGCTTTCTTTCCTCTTGTTCGTTTCTTGATGCCTCAGTCTCTCTCTGCTCTTACTGTGAACTCAAACCAGAAGTGTTCTGAACTCGACTCCGTTACTGTTTTGTTTCTGCGTTGACTGTTGCTGGTTCTCCAAACTGCGTTTAATGAGACTTTGCAAAATAAAAACTTTAAAAAATAAAAAAAAAATTATATATATATATATATATACTTAAAAAATAAAATATTTAAAAAAGAACTCCATAAAGTTGGGTGTCTCTCCTGTCCACCAGTCACTTCCAAACACCGTTGTCTTGACTTTGCCTCTGGTCAGTGCATTTAAAGACAGGATGTTGAAAAAGAAAGAGATAAAACGCAGCATTCTGGGATTTTTGTACGGCAAAGGTGTATCCGTTTCGGAAATTCTCGTTAAAACTATACCACACTTCCCCATCTACTGCTAGTCTGTTGTATGTTTCCATTGGGTTATCAAGATGTGAAGAGCTACTGCCTTTGCGATTTTCTACGGTGAATATATATATATCTGTACAGAGGTATGTGTATATATATAAATATATATGAAGATCTATATGTATACGTATCTCTCACTCTCTTATCTCCACCTGACTGTGAAGGATTTTTATTGGGCAAAATAAAACGGAGAAAGGCCCCGTTTTAAAAACCTGACTGTGTGGCTTGTCTGATTGTGTTGCGGGTGGGAGAAGCAGCAAGACCCGCAAGGGATTTCGGGAGGGACCCACAGACGGGCTGTGGGGAACTGCAGGGAAGACCTCACCTTGGACATACCAGCACCCTCCAGTCAAGAGCTTCCTCGTAGCTCCCATCCCAGAGGATGGAGAGCAGCCTGGTGTGGTGGAGCAGGAGGGGAGAGGTGGAGGTTGCCGGGAGCAGAGCGGGACGTTGCACGTGTCCGTGTCCGGATGGGACGTTCCCCAGTCCTGCTTTCCCGCAGCACAAGGGCTGCTCCGGCTCTTCAAACGCTTGACAACAAGCAGCACAAGACCATGGTGGTGGGTGCAGGGTTGGACAAGATGTCTGTGTTTGAGGTCTCACCCCAGTCCATAGCTCAGATCCCCATGGATGTGTCTGGAATCGTTGGGGATGTCCCAGGGCTGACTGAGAAAGACACAGGCTTTCCATCAGTCCCACAGCTGATGTCCAAGACCTCCCAACGTTCATGTAGGTGACTGAATTGGTCCCAAGCCTACCACCACTGGCTCCTAAGCCAGGCTCAGACCTGAGAGATTTCCAGGTGAGGACACACTGAGGAAGACAAGACCCAAGTGGAGATGCCAGGCACGACGCTGGAACCAGCTGAAATGGTGGCAACCCGGCATGAGCTAATTCCCCTTCCCTCCCATACCAAGACCTCGCTCGGAGCAGCCGCATCTCCCACTGCAGCATCTCCCTGGGGTCTCCCCAGCTCTGGGGCTTAGAGGCTGTCACCCCCCAGAGAAACCTCCGCTGTGCTGGGGCTGCAAGGCTGGGAAGGGAGATGGTTTGAGGGAGCTGCTGTCTGGGCTGCAGGGAACGGGGCAAGGAGGTATGGGATGTGCACCGATGGGCATCCCAGCGCTGGGCTGGAGAACAGAGCTGCTTCCCCGGCACGAGCCCTTCACGCGGCTGAAGGAGTGGAAAACACAAGGAGTCGAAATGCATCCAATTCGCGTTGGATCCCCGGATGGCTGAGGTGAGCAGGAGGATGTTGCCAGGGAGGCGGTTTTGGAGGCTGACCCCAGGCTGAGGTCCCTTTCGCCTTCCATGACAACCAGGGAGTTAACACGATGTCCAAAATCTCCTACCAGTTTGCAGGTTTTTACTCAAATGAATCCCACCCCAGCTGCTTTGTCAGTGTCACATTAAAGCAACATTCAGATCATTATTTTTCTAAAAAAACCCCAAATCCAGCACTTCTCCCAACACCAGCTTTGCTAGAGACGTCTCCTGTCCTCTCATGACAAAGCTGATGCCTCCCAGGGCAAAGCAAGCATGTCGGGGATTCAATGATTTCCCTCAGACCAGGTTTAAGGTCCAAGGTGCCATCAGCAACGCAAGGCTTTTATTACAGTTCACCGCAACCAGCAAGGCTCTCCTCCAACTCCATTTGATCTCCTAAAGATGTGATTTCCTCAGTTGCCAGAGCATAAAAGGCTGATGCAAAGGAAGAGGTGAAAAGGAAATTCACCTGGTAGAAAGATTAGGAACGGATGCAAGCGCTAAGTAAGTTTATGTGCCAAGCCCTGCCTAATGCACTTCCATGCTCAAGGTCTTACTTAATTACTGCTTGCCAATGCTTAAAGCCCGCAGTGGACAGGAAAGAGACGTCTGGGCACAGCGGAGCCGTGAATATTTGAAATACTCAAAAGCTGTCTGGACACGGCCCTGGCCAACTGGCTCTTGGTAGCCCTTCTTGAGCAGGGGGTTGGACCAGATGACCTCCAGAGGTCCCTTCCCACCTCAATCACTGCAGATCTGTCGGTAAGGCTGCGATGAAGGGCATCAGGCGAGACGTGCGCCTCCACCGCACTCCATTCACGACCCCAATCAACGCAGGCGTGGAGCAGCCTCCCAGAGGCTGGGATCCTCTCATCGCCCACCACACCCCGGGGGCCGGACTCTGCCCCACTGCCCACAACCTGTGAGGGATGGCCACCCCAGCACCCCCAGCAGGCCACCGGGGAGACGGGGCTGGCGTGCCCAGCCAGGCCGCAGCAGGCAGGGCCCAGGGATCGGCACCTGGGGGGGCTCCTGCAGGCTGCGGCCCAGCTCCCCGGGGCAGCCATGAGCCTCACGGCCGCTCCCCGGGTCACCCTCCGGGCCTGCAGCCACCCTGCCTCGGGTCGGCTCCCAGGTGAGCGCAGCCTGGGGCGGCATCGAGCAGCCGAAGGACCCCCGGCCCCACCGGGGGCCACCACAGCGAATCGACATGGCGGCCCCCTGTGGGCAGCCATGTGACTCACTGTCACATGACACCCCCCCGCATCACGTGGGGCAGGGCCGGGCCGCGCGCCGCTGGCGCCACCTGCCGGCCGAGCGCCGCTCCTGCCGTCGCCGCCGTGCGGGGCCCCGCTCGGCTCCCGTACAGCCGGAAGTGCGTCACCGTCAGGTGGCCGGAAGCGGCGGGAGGCGACGGGGGCGGCCGGGCGGAGGGGCTGGCGGGCGGCAGGGCCAGAGCCGGCGGCGGGCGCCGGGCCCCGGTGAGTGCGAGCGGGCAGCGCGGGCCGCCACGTCCCCTTCCCCCTCCTCTGCCCCTTCCCCTTGCCGCCCCCTCAGCAGCGCCGCCCCCTCAGCGGGCGGGGAGGGGGGCGGCACACGCGCATGCGCGGAGCCCCCCCCCCCCCCCGCCCTGCCCGGGGGCAGCAGCAGCGGGGGCTGCACTGCTCCGTATGCGTGTACGTATATATGTTATATATGTGTAGGCACAGCCATGTGGGTAAGTAGCGGAGCTCGGGTTTCCAGCGGTGCCCGCCGGGGGCCGGGCCTGGCGGCCGCTCTGCCCCAGGTAATGGCCGAGCCCTTTATCGTGCCTGCTGCCTTCTGGTGCCGGCGGGGACTTAAAAGGGAGGGGAAAAAGCAGAAACAAACGAAAAAGTGACGATTTTGCACTCTGACGTCGTAATCTGTTTGGGAAAAAAATTCCTGTTATGTTATTTTTCTCCTCAGGCCAGGCACAGGTGTGAACCGTAGGCTCTTGGCCAAAACGAGCTGTTTTACCCCCAACATTTCACTGCTCGGACCTGAAGTTCCTCACACGTACCAAGGAGATGCCGTCTGCCCTTTTACTGTCAGCGGTGCTGGGTAGGGGGAAGCATGAGACGAGGCGGTGCGCTGCAATGGTGGGTGGTCTCCTAGTGTGGATCCTGTGAGGGTTTTCCAGTGCTACTGACGGTCCCTTTGAGTGTTTCAGAGGGACCGAAAGCACAGACAGCATTTCAGGGTGCACCTATATGCCTTTTCACAGAGCTGATACTCCGAGGCGGGTGGCATTCCTCCAGGAATGTTGTTTTCCCTGGTGTTCAGCTAACAGTCAGCTGTGCAGTTGCACTCTTGGCCGAGAGCTCAGCTGTAAGTGTGACACACAGACACGTACACAAAGATGTTTCCATCCCAGAGGACCTCCACCAAGCGCATTCGCAGCCTGCAGGGCCCAGCTCCAAAACTCGCTTTCTGACTGGCTTTTTGGAGTCACTGGAAGTGAAATTTTTGGAGAGACTTGCCCAGAGGTGGGAAGGAGCTTGGCTGTGTACGAACGAGAAGAGAAGCGCAGTGGGAGGAGGAAGGAAGGCTGATTACTCAGGGTAACAGGAAGAGAGGAAAATCGAGGAGAGGTGTAGGTTGAGTTGGAAGAGAAATGCTGTAGAAACTTCAAAGATCACAAAGATGTAGGCTGGGGGTGGGTGAAAGTCATGCGCAGAAGGCGATTTGGACCCAGCCTGTTTCTTTCGAAGGTGCTTGAAGTATCTCGACCCTGCACGTGGTCTTCTCTTTTTTTGCTGGATTTGGAGCAAGGAGGAGAGAAATATTCTCTTTACTGAATAGCTTCCCAAATGCGTCACAGCTTAACGGTAAACTACGTGGATGGTATTCTTAGCAGCATGCGGTGTTTGCCTTCGGAGCCTTTGGTTGTATGAATGCTGTGACGTTGATTCTCTGTCATTGAAGTGGGGCTGTCGTCGCCGAGAGGGGTGTTTCTGGTAACAGCAGAGTGCTGAATTTCATAGGTAGTATCACCTTTCAACAGCAAATAGTTTTAAATAAATGGCCTGTCTCTCAGCAGTGCTTGCCTGTCTCTCAGTAATAGAAAAATAGATAGAAGACAGGCAAAATAGAGTCAGACAAGAAAGTCTCTCGGAAAGCCTAGATCAGATAAGCCTCCTCTTGTCCGAGATCATTTTTGCAGCTTGAACCAGCCCCTCCGAGTGTCCTCCAGGACAAGCTCTGTAAGGTGCTAGGAGACGATGCCAGAGGGGATGGGGTCTCCTTCCCCCAGCCACGGTGCAGATCTGAGCCTTGCCGACTTCATGGCTGCCTGTCTTCAGCCACACGAAGATGGCATCGTGTCACTTGCGGCCAGTTCAGGCTGGACATCATAACCAGTAGAGCCAGAAATGATATTTTCATCCAACATTTCTTTGTGCTAAATGGGAGAGCTTTGAAATCCAGCTCCTGCTTGCTGCTGCTGACAGCTTTGTGAGGCCTAGGCTGTGCTGCAGTGTCACAGCTCTTGGCTCGGGTTTTACTGTCCAGGTTCTGAGGGGACTTTTCCTTTCCCCCACTCACAAGACGGTCAGTGGTAGGGAAGGGGTAGAGTCTCTTGCCTGTCACGATTTGATGTCTCACGCTGGAAGGGGACTTGCAGCTGCCTGGCTGGCGGGGAGTAGCACAGCCGTAAGGGTCAGCAGTGCCCTGGGCTCTGCGTGGGGTCTGTGGAGCAGAGCCTGATCTGCAGCAGGGGGCTGCCTCCTGGTGTGCTTTGAGATGCAAATAAGGTGCCCAGCAAGCTTAGCGCCTAATGAGTGTCTCACAGTATTATCAGCCATTTACTAGTCATCTTAAAAAGGCATTGGCCTCTTTCTTGTACCCTACTCCTTGTATGGGTGTCCCCAGAAATCTTCATTTCAGCTTGCTCTCCCTCTTTTTTCCCCCAGAGCCCCCTGTTCTCCGCCCAGGTTGCTTTTTTCACCTCTCCTGCTGGGGCGGCTGAGAGGGTTACTGCTCCGGCACCTTCTCCTCACTGCAGCTGGTTGCTGCCCCAAGCTCTGCCTGTGGAGCAGAGGATGCGAGATCTCCTCAGCTGCCTCAGTGCGAGTCGACGTGGTTGAGCCCAAAGGACTGAATTGAGCCACTTGACTTTGCACTGGAGCAGATGGGAGCGCTCCCATGCCAACTCTGTGCTGAGATCCTCTCCTCAGACAGAAGCCGAGCCCCAGCAAGACAGAGGTAAAGCTACCTGGTGAGAAAACAGCCTGCAGAGAGCAGCAGGCTGCTTGTGCCTGTGCAAGATCAGAGATGTCTTGCCTGCCTGTCTGTCCCTGTTACTGCTTTTGCTGCTGTGGGAGAGTTCAGGGCGCACAAGAGACAGCCGAGGCTGCTGCAGGGAACCATCTCCCCAGCAGGCAGCAACCCACATCTGGCACCAAGAGGGAGCAAAGACCGTCACTTCGACTCTCCCCATCCTCCCTCCCTTCCCATCTCACCCTTCCTTGAAAGGAGCTGACGCTTCGCCGTTGCAATGCAGGAATAGATCATCTAATGGGTCATGGGAGACCGGGGGATTCTTGTACTCAAAAAAAATCCAGCTTATGTTCAGCCAGAGCTGCATGTGATCCCCCATCCCACTGCAGCCTTCTCCTAAGATACCCCAAAGCCACAGCGTTCACCCCACCTCTTCTTCCCCCAAGGTATCCATTTTGCTGCTGCAAAACTGAGTTTGCTTGCACCGCCAGGACATCTTGATCTAGCCCTGATCAGGAAGCCGCGTGTATAAGCAGAACAGAGGGGGATGCCCGTAAAGGATTTATTTCCCCCACGTGGGGAGCACAGAAGCTAATGCATATTGCAGTTGCAGCGTCTCTGCCAGGCTTCGGCTTTCCTGATTGCTTGGTGCCCTGTGGCAGTGAGAGCACAGGGGATTGTAAAGAAGTTGAAAATGCCTGGTCTAATGCATCTTTGGGGTTGGCCACACGTGGTGGGATAAGGGTGTGTTACACAGAGCGCTGACCTGGGGCTTTTTTTTAATTCGCATCTGAATCATCATAAACAGGCTCGTTTGGCAGCTTGTGCAGGCTGGCAGCACACAGCTTAACTCCTGACAAATTTCTCATCCTCACCCTCTGTGCTGTAGCTGGTTTAGGCAGGAGTTAGGAAGGCATCAGGCATTTTTAAGCCTTCTGTACCCTAAAACTATGGGAAACTCTCCCAAGTCTGAAGCGTAAAGCTCTGTTCCCTCTGGTTCTCAACTTGGGATGTAGTATCTCATAGATTTGTGTTACTTCTCCCGTGCTCTTCCTCGACTTTGTTCTGGGGCCACATTTGTCCTTTCAACTAGTCTTTATCTTCAGATTATGGGCCAGCTTTCACTCTGTGGACTGGTTTTGCGGAGACTTTGCTCACAGCCTCCACATACTGTCTCCATGTGCGAAGAGCAGTGCGGCACCCTGGATATTTCCACAACTTCTTGGGTGGTGGTTGGTGTTTCAGACTGTGGTGACCGAAGTAGCAGAATGCTCTGTTTGAATACATAAAGCCTCTTGAAGCTGCAGCTCTACTGCAAAAATATGTTTTCATTGTTTAGAATGAAAGCAAAGCAGTTTGGGTCTCTTAAAAATGAAAAAGCAATGACTTTTTTCTTAACTCCCACAGTCTCTGCCAGGTTACTTGTAGCTGCTGAGTAACAGGTAATACCTGACTGCCATGTACCCCGACTTCAGGTATGTCAGGTCACTTGGGTGCTTGTCTTGAACTGCCTTTGCATGAGGTGATGTTCGATAGCAGCTGCCTTATGGCTTTGCAGGGAAACAGCCGCCCTGGCTAGGGGAAACGCTGACATCACCTTACTTTCGGTAGCGTAAAGGATAGATTAAAAAGTGCTTCGTGTTAGGTGGAAGCCACTCATTCTTCGTCTGCCCTTTTTTCAGTACCTGGAAGCAATTCTGACCCCAGTAAATTGTGATCCATGGCTACAGTGCTAATATGCCGAAGATTTCCAAGACTGAGCAGGGTGACTACATTTTCGACTACAGCCAAGTGCAAGGCCGAGAGTGGAAGCAGCAAAAGCAAGCAGAAAAAGGAAGAGAACCCAGAAACAGCCAACACCGGAACCGAATCTGTGGCTACAATCCAGTTGCTGAATCCACTGGACTACAGAGTATTGTATAATCCATCTGCCTATGCCAAAAGCAGAGCTGCCTCCCAGCAGCAGGCTGCTAGGAACAGTGGCCAGGCTCTCGGTGACACTTCCACCAGCCCTGGCACAGCACAGGTTCAGCATACATTTGGTACCACCTCTTCTCAAGCTTTGCCACCCATCAGAAATGCCCTGCCAAAGCCCAAGTCCAAACTGCTCCTCAAGCAGACCATCTCGGCACGTCTCTCTGCGGCACAAACCGAGGAGGAAGCAGAAAAGGAAAAAACAGAGATACATGACTCCAAGGAGGACCCTCGCGTGTTTCAGAAGGGGAGGCCTGAATACAGATCTCTCAGCTATGACAAGTTTGAGCCAGTAGAGACCCTTCCTTTAGAAGAAGGTGACTCGATTTTACACAGTGTGGCTGTATACAAGGGCAGTCAGAGCCCAGGAACTATCACAGATTATTTTTGCAAGCTGAGTCGTTTGCCAGTGGAACAACATGCAGCGTTGCTGTCCAAACCCAGGTTTAATACACTGTGTCGCTGTGCTGTCAAAAACATCGAGTTGTTCAGTACTTCAGATCTCATCGATATTTTAAAGGCTTGCGTTCGTTTGGTTGTTCCACCTACCCACCCTCTGCTGAACGCGTGCGAGAACGAATTCTGCCGACGGGTGTGGGACATGAACCTGGACCAGCTGCTGCTGGTGGCTGATTGCTGGCGCTGTCTGGAGCGTAGCGTGCCTTCCTACCTGAGCATTTTGTTCAGCTATGCCAACATGCACTGGAAAGACCTCACTTTGCCCCAGTTTATTCAGCTCGTTTATATCATAGGTGAAGGCCGGAGGTCACCTGCGGACTTGACGCAGAAGATAGAGAGCATGATTTTGAAGTACTTGGACTCCTTCACCTTGGAGGAGGTGGGTGCTATCTGCTTAGGGCTCTTCAAGTCCCTAAGTGGTATCTCTGACCACGTCATGAGAAAAATTGCAGACAGAGTCTCCCTGCAGATGGAAGACATGAGCACTTACGCTTTGGTGAACGTGCTTAAAATACTCCGCTACACTCGCATAGACCACTTACCCCTCTTGAAGGAACTTGGGAAGGTTATTCCCGCTCGGATTCCTACAATAAACATCCAGGGCATCATGCATATCAGTCTTACCTGTTCGTCCCTACACTACTTTGACGAAGGCGTTATGGCTGCTGTAGCCATGTCTGTGCCTTCTAAGGTGACTTACTGCCGAAGCAAAGATGCTGCCAAGTTCTTGTGGTCATTTGGATGCCTGCACTATGAACCTCCGAACGAGGAAGAGTTTTACTCCAGCCTGATAGAGCAGATGCATAGAAAACTCCATGAATTTGGGAAGTTTCCAGAGCATCTCCTTACTGGTTTGCTTGGCCTGGCGTTTGTCAAACGCTTCCCAGAGGAGCTGATAGACTATGCTTTGAGGGATGAGTTTGTCCGGAAAACGAGAGGTAGTAAATATGAGCTCAAAAAGGACCTGTTCACCCTTAGTAAGAGTGTTGAAATTGAGTGCCCAAGCTACCAAGGCAGCCGCCTTCCACCTCAGCTTTATCAAGAGATTACTGAGATGGTTTTGAATTTTGCAGAGCAAGAAATCTATGTCAGGCCTGAAATTGTGGAAGCCGTGTCTCTTCTCGAGAGCATGTTAGGTGGCCCCGCATATGTGAAAAACCACATGATCCTGCCTCACACGAGATCGAGTGATCTGGAGGTTCATTTGGCCATGGATGGACATCCCATCCCTTTCAACTTAAAAGACCCTATTGCAGATAAGAAACTAAAAGACATCGGAGTTAGTCTAACGGATGACTTAATGACTCAGCTTATAAAAGGGAGATCTAATAGCCAGTCTCCCATGGAAGTGGAAAATGAAGCCAGGACTCCAGGTCAGGAGAGGAGGGAAGAAGCACGAACACCGCGCACGGGGGATAGTGCTGCGCTTTCAGGTGGAGCTCTTATTGCAGATGCCAGATGGCAAGTTGAGCCTAAATCGGGGCGCTGTCTTGAAGCCCTCCCATCTCTTACACTGAATCAGCAGCCTCGGCAGGTGAAACTGGCTATTCAGGTGTCCAACCGAAACCACTACTGCTACTGCTCCAAGCGGCTCTTGGGGCTGCACTGCTTGAAACGGCGGCAGCTGCAGCAGCTGGGGTACGTGGTGGTTGAGCTTCCCTTCTGGGAATGGGTTCCTCTGCTCAAACGCACGCGTTTGGAGAAACTGAGCTACCTCCATTACAAAGTGTTTGACCCAGCGCTGCTTAGCAGGGCTGGCTAGTCTGGTGTAGCGCTTGCTCAAAGGCTGACACAGGCTCCCAGATGGCATTTCTCTTTGTGGTTACTGATTAAAATGGTCTCTCAGTATTGGTTAAGTTTTTGGCAGGTGCTCTGTGTACTCAGGCTGCCTTGCTGTGTTAGCCAGTTCTGCTCTACTGACAGTCATATGTCCCACGCTCTCCTTTTGTACGTAGATCCTCAAATGCTTCCATGGCAAATAAAAACTATTGTCCTATTCATTTTTCTCTGTGATTACTTTTTTCTCCGCCCTAAATGAAAGTGGATGGATTTGGTGACTCTGTGAGAGCAGAACAGTGATATTGGGGAGAGAATTGGGATGATTTTTAGTCATGAAGCTGACCTGGGTGCCAGGAACACGCATACGTATTTCCTTACTGTTTCCATCACCATTGAGCTGGGGCTGGTGGGCACGCAGTCTGAGTTTCTCCTTTAGGAGCTGTGCAAACTTGCTGAGGGTGCACTCAATCCCACTGTCCGTGTCGCTGACAGAGATGTTAAACAGCGCCGGTCCCAGTACCGACCCCTGAGGAACGCCTCTCGTCACTGGTCTCCGCTTAGACATTGAGCCGTTGACCACAACTCTTTGAGTGCGACCATCCAGCCAATTACTTACCCGCCGAGCGGTCCATCCATCAAATCCATGTGCCTCCAATTTAGAGACAAGGATGTTGTGCGCGACAGTGTCATTTCCCCAGCTCTTGCTTCAGCCGAGGCTCTTTGCTAGAGGGCTCCTGGGCTCACTGTCCCCATCTGATCCTGGCCGCTCCTCTGATCTGTTCCTCTCACCTGCTTTTGCCTATCCCTGCTGATTCTTGTTCCCAGCCTGCTTCTCTGGCCTCAGCCAGCCCCTTTACTTTCCTATCACAGTGTGTCCAGCCAGTTCTCACTTTCCTTCTTTACATGGAAACTTAGTCTTAATCTCATTCCAGTTTCTCATTTAATCTGTCCCTTCATCCCCACTGTCTGTCTTCTGAGTTGCATTTTCATGGGAAGAGTAAAAAAAACCACAGCCATGGGTAAAAGCAACTCAGTGACCAACTTTTGCTGTGAAGCAAGAGTGTAGCAGAGCTTTTCAGAAGAAGGGAGAGCAGTGACTTGGGCATGCAGAATAATGCATTTTCTTAGTGATGTTGAACCTGGAAGAATTAGCCTGAGTTGTTTAAGTCTGCCAGGGTCACAGGTAGGAGAAAATCGTATAAAATATACCTATATATACATACATAGCTCCTCATGCTGCAGAACAAGGAGCAACCTAATTGAAAGTAGCAAGTTTAGTGAGAGAATAAATTGTAATTAACCAGAGCTGATTGCCACAGATTATTAAAAGCGTGGTAGAAAAGGATGAAGATTTAGGATGCAACCTCAGTAACAGCCTTAGGCTTAGAAAAAGACGTGAGTCTGTCCTGAGGAACGGCTTGCACCCATCCGTGATTTGCCTAGCATGAGGCAGCACGATGAAAGAGGAGGTTGCACGACCGCAAGGTCCGCGGGAGAGTTTGGCATCTGCCATAGGCAGGATCTCAGTAGACAGTGGCTCATGAGAAGTGAGTTCTTAAAGCGATGAGTTTGCAGGGATGCAGAGGTGAAGGTGCCTCTCCCCGCTTACCGTCATTCAGGGAAGGTCTCACGGAGACTTGCTGAATGTGAATGCACCAGTCTGGTCAGATTGGAATGGAGAAGTCTTCAGCCCAAGAAAGAGGTGCAAGGAGAAATAGAACAGAGGGCGAATCTTGAGTCATTCCAAGAAAGGGAGCAAAGAGAGTTGATTTGCCATTTTTTGTAATACCAGTGCTGAGGGCCAAGCTAATTTACAAGGCAACAGGTTCAAAGTGAACCAAAAAGAGTAGTTTTGTCACACAGCCTGTAGTTAAACCGGCAATCTTACTCCCACAAGATGTGAGTGCCAAAAGTCAGACCAGTTTAAAAGCCTATTTGAATAATTCCTCATTGGCAGCCCTGTACTGGAAGCCTCTCAGGGTCAGAAAGCCAAGAAAGTAGTATTGGAGGAGCGTTGGTTTGTGCTTGCCCCGTTCCTGCGTTCTCTGTTGAGGAGCAGGAATTGCTTCTGATGGCTGTCAGACCAAATATTGGGCTAGAAGGGGTGCTCGCCTGGCCCGCTGCAGCTCTTAGTAGGTTCACCCCTCCTTCGGTCAAGCATCGGCATTGGCTCAAGCATTGCTTCAAGCTCTGCTCTCTGCAGGCTTGGCTTCTATAGTGTTGATTTTTCTGTGTGGGAGTGATTTTTTATATGTGGGAGTGACGAGTGGCGTTCCTCAGGGGTCGGTACTGGGACCAGCGCTGTTTAACATCTTTGTCAGCGACATGGATAGTGGGATTGAGTGCACCCTCAGCAAGTTTGCCGACGACACCAAGCTGTGTGGTGCGGATGACATGCTGGAGGGAAGGGATGCCATCCTGAGGGATCTGGACAGGCTTGAGAGGTGGGCCCGGGCGAACCTCATGAAGTTCAACAAGGCCAAGTGCAAGGTCCTGCACATGGGTCGGGGCAATCCCAAGCACATACAGGCTGGGCAGAGAGTGGACTGAGAGCAGCCCTGAGGAGAAGGACTTGGGGTATTAGTGGATGAAAAACTGAATATGAGGCAGCAATGTGTGCTCGCAGCCCAGAAAGCCAACCATATCCTGGGCTGCATCAAAAGAAGCGTGGCCAGCAGGTCGAGGGAGGTGATTCTCCCCCTCTACTCCCCTCTTGTGAGACCCCACCTGCAGTACTGCGTCCAGCTCTGGGGCCCCCAGCATAAGAAGGTCGGGGACCTGTTGGAGCGAGTCCAGAGGAGGCCACAAAGATGATCAGAGGGCTGGAGCACCTCTCCTATGAAGACAGGCTGAGAGAGTTGGGGTTGTTCAGCCTGGAGAAGAGAAGGCTCCGGGGACACCTTCTAGCAGCCTTCCAGTACCTAAAGGGGGCCTACGAGAAAGCTGGAGAGGGACTTTTTGCAAGGGCATGCAGTGATAGGACAAGGGGTGATGGCTTTAAACTGAAAGAGGGTGGATTTAGATTAGATGTAAGGAAGAAGTTCCTCACTGTGAGGGTGGTGAGGCACTGGAACAGGTTGCCCAGAGCGGTTGTGGATGCCCCCTCCCTGGAAGTGTTCAAGGCCAGGTTGGCTGGGGCTTTGAGCACCCTGGTCTAGTGGAAGGTGTCCCTGCCCATGGCAGGGGGGTTGGAACTAGATGATCTTTAAGGTCCCTTCCAACCCAAACCATTCTGTGATTTGTACCTTGGATACCGCGTTTCTGATTTCAGACTGTTGCACTCAATCGCACGCAGAGCAGACTGCACCCGCACGCTTAGCAGGCAGGCAAAGCGAGCTCATTAACGCTCTGCATTTCAGTGGCCGGACCGACGTGCCCCCAGAAGGCCAATTTCATTTTGGCTGAACTAACAGCTTCAGTTGAAAATCGTTAAAGGGCTGCTTGTTCTTGAAGAAAGCAGTGGGTTCCCGATTTGCAAGGTTGCCCAAGGCAATGATGTATTAAAACTAAGGTTAACGTAAGGTTAAAACTCTTACCTCGCAGATAATTTCATTCTTAAAAGGGATCTGATATAACCAGTTTGAGTCACATTTTTTTCAATGGAAAAGAAGGTGCGTTCACTTGAGTTTCTTTAATGAACATTGTCAGAAGAATCACCTGGGTCGGTGTTCAGAACACAGATAATCTCCCTCAGAGCTATTAAATGCCCTCTGCTCCCTTGGAGCTATTAAATACCAATTATTTGTGTTTAATCTTAGCTTACATCTGAAGCTCCTGAAGCCCTCAAGAAACATTTCTCTCTGCGGCAGCGGTGTGTTAGTGCTGAGTGGTGTTACCCTCGTCCCGAGAGGCCCCGTCCGAGCTTGTCGTGTTGGGTGTTGTCCAAGAGCGCAGGCAGGTCCTGCCTCAAACTGCTGAAGGCAGCAGATAGACGTGGCATGCGGGGGGAACCGGGCACGGAGACGAAACAGGCAGTTCAAGTCCGTACGGTGGGAACGGACACCGGCTCTTTCCGCCTCGCAGCGGTGAGGGGCTGCGGTGCTGAATGCCGCGCTCAGATCACAGGGCAGCCCGTGTCCTCCAGGTCCCACTGAGGCTGCTGAGAGCTCACGCCAATTCCTTTGACAACATCATGTGATATTTGATGCTTTACCGTATCTACAAAACCTCCTGCATCTTTGATAAACTTTCATATCTAATTGCTAGTGTATCTATAGGTAAGACATTTTTAGTTAAAATAGCCATTTTCTCTTTGATTTTTCTCCAGGGGTTCACTAATTAATATTAACGCAATTTTTTCTCTCGATCCCATCTCTCCACCACAGGCATTTCGGTTTATGTTGGCCTCACCCCCGGAACTCAGATCTGAGCTGCATTTTGGGAACTACCGAGCTTGTAATTCATACAGGCTCTGACACACAAGATCTCTTCACTGTTCACTGATGTTCACTTTCTTTATTTTGCTTCTTTTTTTTTTACAAGCTGAATCTGATGCTCAGAAAGTGAGCTCTCTCCAACTGCCAAGATGGTAATAAACGTCTGTCTCCCACAGTTCAAGCCAAGAATTCACTGCAACAAGGTAAAATAATGATGTGTGGGGTTTTAGGGAGCTGGAGGGATGGAGGGGTGAGGTGGAAGTGGCATGCGGGGCTGGTTGGGGCTGGGGAGGGCTTGTTCGCTGCTCATCTGTGATAATTAGCAGTGTTTCTGGAAGACTGATTTTTGACTGGCCATGCCAGGCTACCCTGAGAAAACAAAGCGAAGGCAACTCACAGCAGACTCCCGTCATTTTGTGTGGTCTGCCTGGTTCAGAGAGGAGTTTTAACATGGGAGGCTGTGTATGTCCACTGGCAACAGAAGCATTGAGGACAGATGCAGTCCCAACCTAGGTAAGGCGTAGGCTCTTTAGGCGGCAGAGCTGAGAGCATTTTTGTCAATTAAAATCATTTTCCAGTGATGTGGGAGGGTTGTGATTTGGGTGGATTTGCTCACAGTTTTCTCTTCCAAGCTTGCCAGTCTCCTGTCATTCCCAGCAAGGAGGTTTTATGAACTGATGTTGGGAATCTGTCCTCCTGGATCCCCTTCCCCTTGGTCTTGAGAGAGTCATTGATGTGCGAGCACTAAGAGAACCTGTGTCTGGGTGCTTGGGATCTACAGCTCACGTGAAGATAAAGTGGAGCTGAAGGCTCAGTACTTTGAAAAATCAGTATTGAGAGATTTCCCAGAAGTTACTCTTCAAAATTTGGTTTGTCCTGTCTATGCTGTGATCAGTCTCTGCCAGGCAGTGTTAGAACACTGTATAACCTCCTGTGACTGCTCTCATGTGGCACACACTAATGGTTGGAAGGAAAAAGCCCTGATTTTGCAGGATCTCATAACAAGACAATGTTATGTGCTTGTGGGTGTGCGTGCTTTGACTTGAGATACCTTTTTCTCTGCAATATTAGAGCTTTCCCTTTGTCCAGTAGAATATGCAGCTCTTGACAATGTTTGCTGAAGTTACTGTACTCTACAAGTACTTAAGTTTTCACCCAGCATCATCAGAATCTCTTAGGTACTAACTAGTTTTTCGTTCAAAGCCATTTTTAAATTGTAAGTCTCCCCACCAGCTCACACCTCAAAATCCAAGACGGCCTTGGATTTGTAAGTATTGTGCTGTAAAAAGAGCAGTACAGGTGTGACCATCGGTCCGGCTGGTGAGCTGAGAGACCCAGCCACGCTACGGAGGTTTGGTGTGGTTGTTGCGATCAGGAGGGTGCAGAGTGACCATATTAAGCAGGTGGAATAAATAGATATTCTTTGCTGTTATTTGTTCATTTAGCAAGCGCTGCAGACTTTTTAGGCCCCAGGGCTTCCAGGAAAGGGAATGGGTAGAGCCAGTCTGCCCAGGAGCAGACCAGAGGGTGGGATTGCATCTTCTGGGAGACATGGGGTGGGACCCAGCCTGGTTAGACGGATCTCCCTCAGGGATGGGTAAGGTTGATCCCAGAGTGGGAGAAGGCAGTTGGCTAGCTGACCTCCAGAGGTTTCTCTGGGATCCTGTAGCTGCGTGATTCGGCGTACATTTCCACATGGCAGGATAAGCTGACATAACGTTTCACCACTGTTGAAAGAGAGGAGACTCCCATCTCCCCTACGCGCACGTGCTCTGCTCCCAGCCACACTCTCCCACTTGTTTTAGTTCACTGACCCAGCCAAAACCACAAACCGTCCATAATTTTCCACTCTTTTAGCAGTTAAATCAGCTCCGCAAATGGCTGGCCAGGTAACAGAGGGTGCAGAGAAGAGTGGATGGGACCGCGTGGCTGGAGGAGGGTGGGAGCGGGTCTGGTCTGCCTCAGCAGCAGGGATCTCCTGTGTTGTCTCAGCTGCACGTGAAACCACAGCCTTGGTTCCTAGTTGATGTCATCTTGCGAATCTGCCTAAGTGCTCGTGAAATTAGTTTCCTTTTATTTTCTTGCTTCAAATTAAATCCAGTTTTCTCCTGAAACACAGATTTCTGCTGATGGTTATGAAGTGGAGAATCTGATCTCCGAAGACCTTGCCAGGAGAAATCGTGGTTTCCGCAGCGAATACTTTATCAAACCTCCAGTCCACGTCACGATCTCCTTTCCCTTCAACATTGAGATCTGCAGGATTAACATCGACATCTCATCTGGGGGATACCAAACCTTCTCCGGGCTCGAAGTTTACACCTCTACCTCATGCAATAAAACCTCTTGGCAGAGCCCGAGGGTCAGTTCTCAGGTCTGGCCGGTCAGCCTGTGTCGGACAAAGACACTTTCACACTGGTGGGCAAAGCTGTCTTAAAAAATCAAAGCAAAGTGACGTTCGGCCACAGAGGCTTCAAGCCGAGGCCTCCCTTCCATCAGATGGAAAATGTCTTCTCCTACCCTGGCTCTGCATCTCAAGACCTCTGGAACAAAGGGCCTGCCTCGCTGAGCAACGTGTCGCACTTAAAAATCTGCATCACCCACGTGGCCGGAGGTGGCCTGCCTTGCATTAAGAGGCTGGAGGTGTGGGGACAGCCTGCCAAATCGTGCCCACAGGAGGTAATCGAGGGTGTCTTTCAGGTGGCCTCCCAGTTCTTCGCCCAGGATGTTGGCAGCCTCAAGCCGGAGCTCTGGACGCCGATGGAGAGCGACTGCGTGCCCTTCAGCGCCAACGACAGCGAGCAGCAGACCCTCCGCAAGCTGGTGGACGTCGTCCAAGACATCCCCGAAGAATTCCTGGATCCCATCACTCTGGAGATCATGACCTTCCCCATGCTCCTGCCCTCCGGGAAGGTGATCGACCAGACCACCTTGGAAAAATGCAACCGGAGTGAGGCGTCTTGGGGCAGGGTACCCAGCGATCCTTTCACTGGGGTGGCCTTCAGCCAGCACTCGCAGCCCCTACCTCACCCTACCCTCAAGGCCAGGATAGACCACTTCCTCTTACAGCACAGCATCCCTGACACCAACCTGCTCGGGAGGGCTCACGCCTCGGAAATGCTCGTACCTTCTTCCATAACAATGTCTTCTCTGAAAAGGAAAATGGACTGTATGGATCACAGCTCCGTGCAGCCGCCCTATTTTTCTTCTACAAACTTACTTGTCGCGTCTACCTCAGAGAACAGTGCTAAAAAAATGAAAACTGACAATGACTCGCATTTGATCCAAATGGACTGTTCGACAGGTATCGTGGCTCCCTAAGTCACTTGTGTTTCTTGAGTGTCTTGACAGCCCGGGGCCAGGTTTTCAAGTCAGGAGGCTCCAGTACAGATTCCCGTCCCGCCTCTAGAAAGCTTTTAAGGCCGTTGTATTTTGCTGTTGCTAGATGTCGTGGAAGACAGGTCATCGTCTCATTCACCTCCCCTCTCCTCAGCACAACCTGCCACCCTGGGTGGTGCTTGCTCCCATTCTGTTTCACTTGTTCTCATCTCTAGGCTCGTCGTTCTCGTCGTGTTACCTGTGCAGTCTGTTTCACAGCCCTCTTGTTTGCTCAGGTCGCTGTGTTTCCATTTTAGTTTGTATTTCCTTTCTCCTCCTTGCTTTCAAGCCACTGTCCATGTGGAGACAACATTTTTCTCACAGTGTGCTGGTTTGAAGTTTCTTTATCATGGGTGATTTATTATCCCAGCCATCCAATACGTTCTTGCATCAGCAAGAAAATACGCAACAGCAGGAAAAGAAATGTCTGGTGGTGCGGTGGTGGTGGCATGGGGAGTCCTGGCTGGTGTGGATCTTATCACGAGGAGTGAGGTGGGGAGGAAAGCAGGAATGGGGCACTAATCCTGTTCCCAGATTTCCCTGGCCAGGCACTGCCAGCCTAGGCTCTTGGTGCAGCTGGTTCCCTGCACGCTCGGCATCGTTGCACAGATTGTGTCCCCGGGACACGCTGGCTCCTTACCTTCTCACGGGGCTGCTCTTGCTGTGGCAGAGGCTGAGCTCGGGGAGCGTGTGGCCGCACAGCCTCCGGTCTACGCTTATCTTAGTGCAGCAGCGCCAGGGCTTGGAACAAACGGCAGCAAGGGAATTGCAGGCAGTGCTGCCTTCAGAGCAGGGAGGAGAAGGCAGCGCAGGCTGGGAGAGACTTGCACAGGGTTTGCAGTTAGTTAAAGCAGAAAACCAGGTAGAGACGTTAGACAAGGGATGTGACTTGTGTCTACAGGGGAAGGAAATGGGCACTGGTTTCCTTTTATCCTTGCTTTTCTCAGCGATCTGGTAGCAGCGCCGCTGGGCGTAAGCTCCAGGAGGCAGAAAAACAGTCCAGACCTGCAGCCCTGAGATAAATTCCCTGAAAAGCTGAGTGCTTTCACCCACCTTGGTGCCCAGCCATGCCACAGTTTCTGACCGGGCAGGCAAGGCAGCACTGCGGCAGCGCAGACAGACCTTTGGATCCACCGAGCACTGGGAGCAGGAACGTGGGATACTCTTTGTAGGTCCAGCAGCATTCAAGTGCTGGGGCGGGCAGGACCGGTGAGGAGGCGACAGTCTTTAGAAAGCAAAGGTGATCTGTGGTTTAAATACCAAGGAGATTCACACCTCTCTCCCCCAGATCTGTTCACCCTTTGTGGTTTATTCTCTAACGACTAGTACCTTCAGCCTCCGGTCGGTGGTGAAGAGCGTGGCTCCCAGGCAATTGCTCCTCTTGACTCCATGCTAGATCTTTCGCCCAAATCTGCACCTATTTTGCCATGTTTGCTTTCTCCCTTGTTGCCACAGGATTCCTGAAACATTATTGGAGTTGCTGGCAGTGCAACTGTTACGTGAATCTAACTGTACTGCATACAGCAACGCTTACATCTTCTCTCTGGTATCGGTGAACTGAGATACTGCTTTAGGTAATAATCCCACTGGAGGAGGAAAGTAAACTTAAGGTGGGAGGTGGGAAAGAGGCGTCTTTAGCAATCTCATATTTAGATGAGCTTGAAGAGAGCAGCCGTGTCTGTGAAGCCGTCTGTTGCAAGCAGTCTGGTCTGAGTAGGACGGTACAAATACGCGGTGCACGGGTATCTTCTGGTCACGTAAGGGCTGTCTCTCTAGGCAGGTAAGTCGAGTTTTCTTGTCTTCTCTAATCTAGTGGTCTGTAACATGTCAAAAGGTGGCCCACAGCTTCTGACTGCTGTTAATGCCTGCTGGTACCTGTCACTCCCTTCACCTTTCTCCTAAAATTGCCCAAAAATGTTTCGAGGAAAAAGCTTAGGTGGTCATTTGATTTTAAGCCAATTCTTTAAAGACTTCGTTGAAAATAATTGATGTTTGGTGGTACCGGAAAGAGTAGAAAGAAGTCAGACTGCGCATTCCTGCTCTGATCTCTCAGTCTAGAGCTCATTCCGTGTTTTAGGAGGAATCATTAGTTATTTTTGTTGCAGAGGCGTGTAATAGCTCCCGCTGGGGATGCGCCCCAGCCCCACAGGAGCAGGGACTGCCCTGTGGGGTCCTGGAGCTCCCGGGGGAGCCGTGCCCATACGTAAATAAAAGCACAGTGCTCGGCCCGGGGAGCTCGTGCTTCAGTATTTCATCAGCCTTGATCGCTGTAGCAAATGTGCAGCACTAATTCAAAGGTCTTCCTTTGGGAGATCGATTTAACAGAATTAGTGATGCAGACAACATTCTCTTAATGCATAGTCTTAATTAACGCCTTCGGTATGGCGCAGGACAAAACGCTGCAGGGAACGGTCCAACCCTGTGCCTTTGGCTTTATCCCTTGACTCAGAACTGAGACAGAGAGAAAAAAATAAGTCCCCCAGATTTTGTTAGTGGCTTAAATGTTCCCAGTTAGCTGCACGAAGCAAGCCTGGGAGCACTGGGCTGGGGCCCTCGGTGGAGCAGGGTGAGGGAGCTGCCTGGGGTGTCAGAGAGAAACGGGTTTCTGGATTATTTGGCGGTTTGCCCTTTTTCAGACCTGCAGATAGAAGCCGGCACCTGAACGTTCGTTGGCACTGGGGCACGATGTGAATGTCTGACAGTAATCCGTAGGACTTTTCATCTTTAGGACCCAAAGGAGATGAGGCACTACATCCCCATCCTGGCACCTCGGTGGGGAAAAGAGACCTCTCAAGAAAACAAGTGGCAGGGCTCCTAAAATCCCGAGTGTTGTCCCAGGGGTTCAGAGGCAAAGCAGCATTTCTGTTGCGCATTCTTTTTCCCGGCATCCGCTTCTTGAGCTTGTGCTTCTCTTTTGCAGATCTGGTCTCTCACGAACAAAAACTGTCGGAGAGTTTGGACACTGCCTTGAACTCGGCGCTCAGCTCAATGCCCTCCTTCACGGCCAAGCTGATGAAAAGCCAGCAGCAGGCGCAGGGCGAGGGAGGCTGCAGCAGTTCGTGGAGCGTGGGCACCGTCCTCGGTAAGGAACAAGCGCCTCTGGTTCGCCTTTGGGAGCAAGAGAGGAGAGGAGAACTGGGACTGGGTTAACAGGGAGGGTTGTGCTGCTGCTCAGCATCTCTCTATGCCTCTTCAGACCCCAAAATATTATATATTCAATATAAAAATATTACTTTGTCTCCCAGCAAGTTTTACTTAACAATCCCTAACTAGTGCTGGTTTATCTCAGCAGTTTTAATGGTTTATTCTCCCAGTGAGGCAAGTTAGACCTTGTTGACCCCCAGAAAGTGAGGCATGTTGTCCACCTCCACAGTCAGAGCAGGCTTCAGCGTGAGTCCTGTGATTTGCCCGCGTTGTTGGCTGTCGCTTGTCTGCGCTGCCCAAGGACGATCCTGGATGGGTTGCGCTGAGACGCGGTGCTCAGCCCAGCCGGCACCAGCTTAGTTCAGACTGAGAGCTCGCCCCGCGGCGAGGCTTTAGCTGTTCCCAGAGCTCTGCGATTTGGGCCGAGTGGCTTAAATGTTGCCCGTTAGCGGCAACACAGAGCAAGCTGGGGAGTTGCCAGGTGGATGGGGAATGAGTCTGGTGCAAAGATGCAGCCGGAGAAGTGTAAATCTAGCAAATACCATGTAGCATGCTGACCCTTCACAGGAACAGGTAACGGCAGCAACGTCACACGCTGACCAGCCAAGCGTGTGCCCAGAATCCCATCAGGTTTGAATATGTATAGGCCAGGCTGTTGAGTCCTCGCAGTTTTCATCCCACCTGCTAACCAGACATGCTAATCCAGCTCTGTATGCATTCCCAAAATTATTTCTTCGGGGTGCAGGGAAGCATTGAACCTTCCTATGTCCCTCCCCTGGCCGATGCCCTGACTGCTGGCTTGCTCCTCTTCTTCCCCTGAGCGAGGATCTGCCTGCTCGTGGCAGAGAAGAGGGTTCAGAGGGACCAAGTGACCCTGAGAAAGGGCCGGGGCTGTGCAGCTCCCAGTGGCTGGCTCGCTCTCTCTCAATAGCTTTCGCTGTTTCGCAGCGACATTAAGGTATTAAGCTTTTTCCTGTCCCCTTTAAAATTGCTGCTGTTTAAGAGTTGACTGAGTAGCCCTTGATAGGCAGTGTGTGACAGGAATGCAAAGCAATACCTAAAGCGTTTCACTTGGGAATCAGTGGTTTTAATCCGAGCGTTGGAAAAGCGGAAGGGAAGCCGATTTAGTCTCGCTAAAAGTGAAAAGCCCTTTACGGTCATCTGTCCTCAATTAAAAGCCTGATGGTGCAAATGCTGACGTGATCCAGCCCCTTCTGAGCACAACCTGCCCCAGAAGCTAGACCGTTCCCTTTCCTTACGGTAGTGACAGAGAAAACGGGCCACGGTCCTGAGCCACGAGCGCCTACAGCGGTGCCGTACGTCCGCAGAAAGCGGGGCCCTCGGCTCGTAGGCGGGATGGGGCACGTAAGGGCTGGGGCACTTGTCACCCCCGGCCCTGACCGAGCCGCTTCTCCTGTCGCCTTTGCAGAGCACGGCAGGAGCAGCCAGACCCAAGGATGCGCTTCCTGCGGCAAAACCTTCTCCTCTTATTTCAAAACGGAGCCCGTTTACCAGCTTCCCTGCGGCCACCTCATGTGTCGCCCCTGCTTGGCCGAGAAGCAGAAGTCTCTGTCGTCGATACTGTGCGGGAGCTGCAAAAGGTCGGCTGCCACGCACGACGTCAGGAGGGTTCACTTCTGACCCCTCGGCTGCCGGAGCCTGCCGGGAGGACGAGAACAAGGAGCCGCTGCTGTTCCCTGTGTCTGTATTGATCCGTAGGAGGACGAAGGCCTTTGGAGAGCTTGCCAGATGGGCGCCCGTAATGGCGGAGAGGACTTGGTCTTCTTGTGCTTACAGAGTAGTGGGGGGGTGGGGGGTTAGAGCATCGCGCCAGAGCAAAGCGATCTGAGGATAATAAAAGCCATAGCTTCTTTAACAAGGAATATGTATTTATACAGAACTGATTTCCGCCTGTCGCACCCGCCCTCTTACCACCATCCCAGTGGCTCAGTGGTTTAGCATAGGTGCCTTTTGGACTGTGAGTTTAGCTTCCCTGTGAGTTAAAACCATTTACATATTTGACGAGCAGCCATTCGGTCGTGGACCAGGCGAAGTCCTTGTGATTGACAACGTGCAAGCTACCTGACTTCTCCCCTTCCCCGCCTCACTCCCCCCCTCCCCGCGGTGCCCTCGCTGTGCTGCGGGAGCACGTCGTTCATCCTGGAGTCCGGCAAGTCATGAAGAGAGGCCGTGGTGAACGCGTGAGTAACCGGCAGCGATCTCATCCTGCTCGTACGAACTCTTGTAGAAAAGCCATCGCGTTACACCAAACGTCACTCTCGGTTTATGTCGTGTGACTGGACCAGCTCCCGTCTGGCTGATAGACATTTAAGCCTTAATAAAACTATGTTTAAAGTCAGGTTCTCTTTCTGACTCGTAATTGGTCTCATTGTGCGTCTTAACGATTCCGTGGCGTGAGTCTCTTTGCGGAGTACTGAATGAATAAATGGGCTGGAAAAAGCTAAGGCGACACAAAGGATCTGCAGACCCCTGGGTTTTAGAGGGGTTATCGCAGCAGCCGCAGGGAGCGTCACAGGGCTGAGGCTCAGATACCTAAACCCGAGGAGGTCTGGTCTTCAAAGAGCTGTTCAGAAAAAAGCCAGAAGGAAAAGGATGCGTTCTGTCTCCAGCGTGTCCTGGATGTGCCGAGGGTAAGGTGACAGCAGAGGGTTTTGTCACCTACGTAACCCCCTGCTGCTGCCACTCAATTAGTAATTTCTCTCCGCGGAGCAGACGTTACTCGCTTGATGTTCCGTGCCAGTCGCTCTGGGGTAACGAGCCTCCAGCTGACTCAACTCGGCTTTGCATGTAATACCTTGATTCTCTCTTAAAAGGCACCTACTTGCTGAGCAACCCGTAACGTTCGTGGCTTTCTGGTCACGGGAAATAGCAGTCTCATCAAGCAACTGAGACACGGCTTTGTGTCGGCACCGAACTGATCTTGCTCTTTGTCTGCGTCGGTGGGAATTTATAATCCATCTCCATTTGTAGCAAAAATAGGAAGTCCCATATCTTTAAATAATAAACGGTCAGAAAATAGGCAAAAGATTTCCTAAAAATCCCACAATTCAGAGGCAGCAAAAACCCTCTTAATTCTGTGGTGGTGTCGCGTTTGCAGTGAACCATCCCGACGTGAATCAGCTCTCACACCTCCTCCGCCCCAGATCTCCGGGGAACGATCGCTGCCGCAGGAGCTCCCCGTCCGCACAGCCATCTCGTCCTTCTCTGGCGCTAACGAAGCCCGGTCGCCTCCGGCGAAACCCAAAGCTGCCGGCTCAGCCAAGCGTCTCTCCTGCCCCAAAGTTCCTCGAGATACCCTGCCGGTGGGCAGCAGTTCAGGCTGGGAGCCATCTCGCTGGGGTTGAAGGCGAGTCGTTCACCTCTCCAGGTTCCCTTCGTTCTCCAGGGAGGGACAGGGAGCGAGCGCGGAGCCTGACGGAGCAGAGCTTGGAAGGGATGGGGTGGCAGGGGAGCGTCTGGTCCAAGCCCTGCTCAGAGGAGGGCTCATCTCCACGTTGTACCAGTTTTCTCAGAGCCTTCATCCACCCAGTTTCTCCTCCTTAACCCTGTAGGACCCTTTGGCAGCAAGTTTCAACCCACGTGTCCCCTCTTGCTGATACGGGGAGGGCGAGGAGATTAATTTCTCTCTGCGCCCACCTCTCATTGCTTAGGGAAGGACCACGCACCCCCCGGCTGGGTGTGAGTCCCCCTGATCGCTCCCCTTGCAAACGAGCGGGGCACTGAAACCTCTGCGGGCAGCCGAGACCCTCTCTGCACCCCGAGATAGACGTGCTTGGTGGTGGGTGACACGTAGCCAGGACTTTCCGGGGGGGGTCTTCTGCCAGGACCCGCAGCAATTCCCCTTAAGCTCCTACGCAGAATGGGCAGATGCCAGCAGCCAATTTATTTCCCGGCACCGAGGCTGTCTTCTCTTCGGGAGGTAGGGAACAGCCTTTGATCGAAGGCCTGAGCAATTTCCTCTAACGCTCATCTTCAAGCGCTTTTTGGAGGACAAATCCATCCCTTGTCGGTCAGTGACCTCCTGACGTGACATCTGCATCCCAGTGGGAAGGATTTGGACGGACGAGTGACAAAGGCAGCGCCCCAGCAAATCCTGACGTTGGCTGCACTTCCTTCTTTAAACGAGCGTCAGAGCTGTTTTCCATGGAAGCAGAGGAGCGCCTTTAGCCGTGACACGAAAAAAGAAGGTGCTGTGCTCAGCCAGGAGGTGCAGGACCCCCCTGCTCCTCGTCAGCCCCCAGCCATTAAGCCCCATCAAGCCGCGAGTTCACGGCGGCTGGCTGAAATGCTCGTGACAGGCTAGCTCTCCACTAAATGCCGCAAAGACAGGCCCATTTGAGGAGCATTAGTTCACCCAGACAGGAGAAGGGAGAGCTCCTTTGTCAGCCTGACCCGCTTCCCATCCCCAGCGCGCGAGCAACGTGCTTAAGAAGTTTCTCCTTCTCTGCTGCATCCCCCTCCAGCCACGGCGAAGGCAGGAAAACGCCCAAATCGGTGAAAACCTTCCAGTTTTCCATGCGGTACCCAACGTCCTCTAATTTATTCTGATTAAACTGTGTCACTTTGACCTCTGCGGGCTGCGGCGGAGCACCGCAACCTCCATCCCTTCTCCTGCCTCCGGAGGGGCTCTCAAAAACCTCGATGGAGGCTTCAAAGCTAATGAAGCTCCCACTGTTAATGAAGGATGGGGGGGCGGGAATATACTTGCAGTTTGCCCTGACCGTGCGCAAAGGTGTGATCACTCGAGGGTTGGAAAATCATCGTCATTTCTATGCAGCAAAGATGCTTTAAAGCTACGGGTGCAGCCGGAGGGTGTTTTACGTGTGAAACAGTGCAGGAGCATTGTGGGTCGCTGCCGGACGCCCCATTTCCCATCATCCGGGTTATTCCCCGATGTGAAAAGCAATTGGGAAGGGCACAAGTGGCGAAGCTCCGCGGCTGAGCCTCTCCGGGAGCCCCCAGCCCCTTTGCTAATGTCCAGGAAGAGCTGGGGCTGTATTTCAGCTGAGCAGGAGGGCTTGGGGGATGGATTTGAGGATGCTGCCCACTCCCCACCCCGTGGCAGGCCTTTGGGGCTTTCCTCCGCGAGCCGAGGCGAGCTGGGTTATAGATAGCAGGCAGCTAACGCCGCCGATTAATGCCGCGGCACCCGCATCGCCCGCCTTGCATGTCGTTAGGAGATCAGCGCTAACGAAGGGGGCTCCTCTGGGGCCCCGGGAAGAGCCTGGGGAAGAGCAGGGACGTGGCAGAGCAAATCCGGTGCCGGGGAGGCAGAGGAGGGAGCCGGTGGCTGATGTTGGGGGATTTGGAGCACGGATTCGAGTAGCCCCAAAGCACGGAGCAGGAGCTGGATGTGGGTTGGGGGCCCCAGCATCACCCCGGGGCTGCGGCTGGGTACCAGTGAGCATCACTGCCCAGCAAGGATGCTCCCAGCTGGATCTGCCCAGCCCCATGAAACCCCGTCATCCTGAGACCACTTCCCCCATGACTCACCCCAGGTGACCCCAATATTTTCATCCCCCCCCCCCTTTTTATGTTTTCTACACATTTTTTGCCTCCCCCTTCCCACCTCACCCTCCCCTTGATTCCTGTTAGTGATTCTGCGTTGCGGCTGCGGAGCCTCTGCAACTTGGAAAAACATTTTATTAACCTTCCTTGACTTTAAAGAGCATAATTACATTTTAATCTCATATTCCCGCGTTATCATTCCAGACACAGAGTCATTTGAATGCAGATCATTCCCAGCTAATGTAATTTTACGATACAGTAATGAAGAGACGGAGCGTGAGCGTGTAACACCCAATTTAGAGCTGACATTTGGGTTTCTTTTAAAGAAAAGTTTTCCCAGCCGAGGGCTTTTGCGTCCTCCTCGGTCCTGCAACGCAAGTGGGTTTTGCTCCCGCTGTGAAGGGATGGATTTGGATGGGGAAACGTGGCCGGTGCTAATAATATTGGTCATTAAAGCTGCCCACGGCTGCCCCACGCGGGTGATTCAGCCTCTCTGGTGGTGGGCACGGGGCAAATTTGGGAACTCGCCGCTCCCTTGGCCCCAGGGAGACCTGACTCAGGGGCTGCGGTTACCTTCACCCCTCTTGGGGGGGGGAATCACCCCCATTTTACCCATCAAAAAGCCCAGGAGCCCCCCCCCTAAAAACCAGGACCCTCACCCCCGAGGTTGATGCATCCCTCCAAAATCACAGGGCAGGAGGCGGGAGCGGGCTGGGACTCCCAGCACCGCAAGCATCGCCCCAAAATAGATGCTTGCCCTTACCCCTGCGTGCCTCAGTTTCCCCTGGGCGGCAAAGCGATGCTCTGGGGTTCATCCCTCGCTGCTGCCTGCGAAGCCCCGCACGGCGCTCGCTTGGCTTTTCAGAGCGTTTTCATTTTGCCAGGGCAGATTGCAGCGGGACCACGGTTTCCTTTGGGATGCTGGAGCGGAGCAGCGGCCCTTTCCCCACCCAGGGTACCACCGTCCCCCTCGCTCCAACCAGGGCTGAGCCAGTCCGGGTCGCTGATCCAGCAGAAAAGGGATGCTAACGAGGGTGACAAAATGAGGGATGCTAACGAGGGTGGGGAAAAGCCACGCTCCAGCCACCCCAAGTGATTCCCCAGGCTGATTTTTATGGTGCTCTGCCTCAATTCCCCATCTTTGATGAAGATGAGTTCAGGGTGGGCTGAAGGGTAGAAAATCACCCCAGAGGCTGGACCACAGCTGACGGCACACACACCCCCCCCTCATTGCCCACCCCTGTCCCTCCCAGCACCCCCAAATGAGCCCCTCCTAATCACCGTGAGCCAGCCCCAACGCTTTGGGGGGGCGGCGGATGCTTGTTAGGCGCCTGATTCCCCTCTGCATATTCATTTCACGTTGCCGAGGTCGCCCTCGGCGTTGCTGGAAAGGGGATCTGGGACCGGCAGGAATATTCATGGCTGGATGGGGCCGGGGGGGGGGGGGATTGTTGCCGCCGTTTGCCCCATACCGACGTTTCCAACAGCCCATCGGTGACACGAGCATGCTGGGTCTCAGCGCAGGTGGGACCCGCTGGTTGCCAGCCCAAAGGTGCCTTTTTCTTTTCATCTCTCCCTCTGCCGTTGGTTTCTCTGCCTTCGTTTCTTGGAGAACCAGAGGTGGAAGAGGCGGGTGAGCGGCGGGTGGCAACGACGGGTCCCTTTGGGCCCCGAGTTGTGGCAGGGTCCTGCTCTACACCCCGGTGCTCTGTGGTCCAGCGCTACAGCCGAGCCCCTTGGTTTAGGAGTGCCTTTGTGCAGCCCTGAGTTCTCCCCCAGCCCTAGCCCCATCGCTCCCCTCCGGCATCCCCTCCCAGACCGGCATCCTCCAAACCAGCAGCCCTCCCGAGCTGGCATCCCTCCCCAAACCAGCAGCCTCCAAACCAACAACCCTCCCCGAATCAGCATCTTCTGAATGAGCATCCCACCCCAAACCTGTATCCTGACTGGATCAGCATCCTCCAAACCAGCATCCTCCAAACCAGCATCCTCCAAACCAGCATCCCTCCCCAAACCTGTATCCTGACCGGACCAGCATCCTCCAAACCAGCATCCCTCCCCACCAGCATCCCTCCCCAAACCAGCATCCCTCCCCAAACCAGCATCCTCCAAACCAGCATCCCGCCCCAAACCTGTATCCTGACCGGACCAGCATCCTCCAAACCAGCATCCCGCCCCAAACCTGTATCCTGACCGGACCAGCATCCCTCCCCACCAGCATCCCTCCCCAAACCAGCATCCCTCCCGAGCTGGCATCCCTCCCCAAACCTGTATCCTGACCGGACCAGCATCCTCCAAACCAGCATCCTCCAAACCAGCATCCCTCCCCACCAGCATCCCTCCCCAAACCAGCATCCCTCCCCAAACCAGCATCCTCCAAACCAGCATCTCTCCCCAAACCTGCATCCCACCCAGACCAGCATCCTCCAAACCCGCATCCCTCCCCAAACCCGCACCTTCTGAGTGAGCACCCCTCCCCAAACCCGCACCCCCCGCCATTCAGCACCCCTCCCCATGAACTGGCCATCCCCGGGGCGGCCCGCGCCCCTCGGAGCAGCCAGGGCCCGGGGTGGCGGGGGGGGGGTGTGGGATTCAGCAGCTCTGAGCGCTGTCACTCGCGCTCCTGCACTGAATCACCTCAATTACAGATTCGCTTGGATGCGATTTGGGGAAAAAAAAGAAAGACAGAGGGGGAAAAAAAAAAAAAAACCAACAAAAAAACAACCCAGCCCTCTTCGTCTTCCTCCTCCTCCTCCCCGGGGAAGAGGCGACAGCAGCATAAATAGCGGCTGGCACAGCACGGGGCCAGATGCAAAGCGAGCGACAGAGCTGCCGGCTTCCCCTGGCACACGTGGCACAGCTGCGGGCACCCTCCGCCATGGCAGAGCCTTCGCTGCCCCTCTCCTTCCTCTGCCTCCTCGCCTTGTCCTCCGCCTGCTACATCCAGAACTGCCCCCGGGGCGGCAAGCGGGCCCTGGCCGACACAGCCCTCCGACAGGTACTGGGCGGGATGGGGGTTTGGGGGACGGGATGGGGCTTCTGGGGGGACATAGCGGCTCCGTGGGGCGCAGAGGCTCCCTGTCACCTGCGGGCACCCTTGGCCGTGCCACGCTCCTCCGAGCAGCGCGGTGCACCCCGTTTTTTGGGAGAGCTGGGGGACATGCCCAAGGGCACACGATGGGGCGGTGGCGGAGGAATGAGCACCCCGAAATGCTGTTGTCACCTCAGAGAGGGGAACAAGCTTGGCCACAGCAGAGCATCTCTGCTGGAGGGGGGGGGGGGAAGCGGGGGGACAGGACACCCCCATGGAGCGGGGACAGGGAGGACACGGGGGGCAGCAGGGAGCCCCCCAAAGCGGGGCCAGCGCCGCAGCCCGAGGCCACGCTGCTGGAGATGGGGACAAGACAGGTCACCTCGTGCCGGCGTGGCACCCCGAGGGCTGGCAAAGCAGGGGGGTAGGGGGGGCTGCTTTCGAATACAAGGGGGTGCAAGCAGGGTGTACCCCTCCTTTTTTTGGGGGGGTTATGAGGGACTCAAGCGGCTCCTTCCCCCAGTGCATGCCCTGCGGCCCCGGGAACAGAGGCAACTGCTTCGGCCCCGGCATCTGCTGCGGCGCGGAGCTGGGCTGTTACCTGGGCACGGCAGAGACGCGGCGCTGCGCCGAGGAAGACTACTTGCCTTCACCCTGCCAGGCTGGCGGGCAGCCCTGCGGCTCCGGCGGCCGCTGCGCCGCGGCCGGCATCTGCTGCACCGCCGGTAATGGGGGGGGGGGGATGTTGGGGTCAGCGGGATGGGGGTCTGGAGAGTTTGGGGTGTCTTGGGGCCATGGGGGGATTGCAATGGCATGGGTCAGTCCTCCAGTTAGCCTGCACCTTACAAAGGGGAGACTGAGGCACGGAGCGGCGGCAGTGTTTTCCCCATTTGGGGATAATTTTGGGATAGTCAGATTCAGGCTAGATAGAAGGAAGGAATGTTTTACGATGAGGGTGGTGAAACACTGGCACAGGTTGCCCAGAGAGGTGGGAGATGCCCCATCCCTGGAAACCTTCAAGGTCAGGTTGGACGGGGCTCTGAGCAACCTGATCGAGTTGAAGATGTCCCTGCTCATTGCAGGGGGGTTGGAACTAGATGATCTTTAAGGTCTCTTCCAACCCAAACCATTCTGTGATTCTGTGATAAGGATCGGGCTCAGAGCTCCTTCCCAAGCCTCCACCGTGACATATTTCCCGGCCAGGCACACGCAGCCTCCCCGATGTGCCGGAAAAAGCCCAGCCAGCCCCGCTCCCTGGTTAACAGGAGGGACAAAGCTGGAGCACGAGCCGCGCGGACACCCCCGGCTGCCACCAACCCCTTCCCCACCTGAAAAATAAAACACTCGCGGTCCTAAATAACCCATCCCGTCCCGACGTTTCGCTTTCTGTTGAAGAAACCTGCGCGATGGACGCCGGCTGCCTGGACGAGGGCAGCGACGAGGCTCAGGAGACGGCGGAGAAGAACCTGACGGTGCTGGACGGCTCGGCTGGAGATCTGCTCCTCAAGCTCATGCACTTGGCGAACCGGCAGCAGCAGCAGCAGCAGCAGCAGGGCAAGCACCCCCTCCTCTGAGCCGGGGTGCCAGGCGTCCCCTCCACCGTCACCGATCCCCCCCACCCCAGCCTTGTAAATACGAGACCCAATAAAAGTCCTGGTGCACTGTGGTGGCTTCGTCTGGGGTGCTGGGGATGGGTCACGGGGGGCTTCGGGGCTCCAGGGGACCCAGCCGGGGCTCGAGGATGGCAGGGTGGGGGGGGTTTGGTGGGTCTTCATCCCCCCCCACCCCCAAATCCCCATCCAGCCCCACACGGTTCGGCTCCCATCGCGGTGGTTTTGCTGGGTTGGGTGCAGGATTTGGCCCCGTCCTTGCAGCGCTAAGGGAAAAGAAGCCCAGGCAGAGCTGGCCTTTGGGATCTGGCCATCGAGTTCCAGCCCAGGAGCCCCGGCAGCACCCATGGGTGCTGAGCCTCCCAGCACCCCCAGCCCCAGGAGATCGGGGACGGCTGGGATGTGCCACCATCATTTTACCTCTTGGCTAAGACCCCTCTTTGGGGCAGATTTGGGGTCCCGTTGCCTTCAGGAACCAGCACGACAGGCAGCTTCAAGCCACATCTACTAAAAATGATAAAAAGGAATGAAAAGCACCCAAAAAGACCCCAAAAGCAGAAAGGTTTGGGGTCCCAGCTTCATACAACCCCCCGGGCCTGGCCTCGTCCTTCCCCACCATCGCTCCCCAAACTGATCCCCTCCAGACACCGATGGGCAGGATCAGTCCCCCGCTTATTCCACCATCACCCCCAAATTCGGGGTACCGTTACCCCAACACCCTCTTCCCTCCCCGCTCCCCAGGTCTCTTACCCCGGTGGGGTCCCTGCTCCGGGCTCTCTCCGGGCTGGGATCTGGCCACGGAGCGGGGAACAGCTCGTCCTTTATAATGTCCCCGAGGGAGGTGGCACCTCCGGGGAGGTGGAGCTCCTCCACGCCGGCGGGACCCATCCTGCCCACGTCAGCTCCCCGCACCTCCAAGGGGGTGCAGGATTAACCCAGCGCCTGGTCCCCGCAACGAGCGTCTTATCCCAGCCCCGGGGAGGCGGGCGACCCGAAATCATTTCCAAAATCATTGGGAAAGCGGCCGTGCCGATGCGGACGGGTGACTCGGAGCCGGACGCCCGGGGGATGAAGAGATTGGGCTGTTAAGCCCAGCCCTGGCACTCAGCCTGTCCCGGGGACGCAGGATGCGAACCCCAACATCTCCCGCAGCAAAGGGGAACGCGTCATTGAGCAGGGATGATGCTCCAGGCTGACGGAAGCCTCGGCATCGGGGTGTCGAGGTCCCAAAAAGCACCAGCAGCTGATAATTGGGTTTGGGGGTTGGTTTTTTTTTTCCACATTTGTCTCCCCGAGACGCATCCCAACCCTGCCCATGGGGGTCCGGGCACCCCCAGATCAGCTGTAGGGGCTCCGGGATGGCGATTTTCCCCTCCACCCCACACCGCAGCGGGACGGCAGCCGGAGCTGAGCCGCTGGGACGTCACACGGCAGACGCTGAGCCCCATTTCTAACCCATTAACATGGATCCCAGCGCCCGGCTTGTCCCCAGGGACCAGGACTCAGCAGCTGCCTGACCCCGGGTGGGTGACGAGGACCTGGCTGCCCTCACCGCCGGCCACGCTAAGTGGCAGATTTCGAAGCAAGGCGGAGGAGACGAGAAGAGGTCACGGCTTTCGGGCTCCGGGCTGCCTAATTCCCAATTAAGCAGGCGCGGGGAGGGAGCGGGGTAATGGTCTCGCTAGACGTTAAGATTTGTCCGCAGCAGAGGAATTTATTCAAGGCGGGAAGCTCTTAATTGCGGTAACGAAGGCGAGGGGTGGGGGTGAGCAGGACCCCGTGCGATTGCATCAGCCTTCGGCCCCATCCTCGGTGCCGTTACTCCGGGGGTTCCTTCGCCTGCGGACGACGCGGTCCAGGGCATCACGTTCAAGCCCCGGGCGCAGCTCCAGGGCAGAAGCAAGGGGGAAACGTGGCTTTTCAGGCCTTTGCCGATGAGGTTTGGCGTTCTCAGATGAAAGCAGGCGGCGATGGGCTCGGCCTCACCATCATCCCAGAGCGGGACAAGCCCAGCGTTGAGCATTCCCCAAAAACCAGGCAGGTGGAAAGGACCAACACGGCGTTTCCCACCCCAGATGCTCCTGGAGGAGGATACGGGTTTGGTTTCCCCCCCACCACCACCACCAGAAGGGAATCTGAAGCCAAGGGACGCACAAAGCTCAACCCCACTCCTGGGAAGACATGTCCCACCAGGCTGTGGAGATGCCTGCCTTCATCCCTACCCAACCCACGTCAGCGGGTGGGACAAACCAGAGCCTGGCACCCCGAAGGGGTTGGCAGAGAAGGGACCCGAGCCCCAAACAGCACCCGCAGCCTCCGCACGTTTCCCCCCCGCCGCCACCGGAGTCATCACCAAGGAAAAAAAAAAAAACCAACACCTTGGCCTTGACCTCACGTCCTCGACCTCCGGCTATTAGCCGAGCCCTCCGGTGTGGAAAGCAATGCCTTGTGGTTTTTAAGGGAAAATGGGTGACGCCGGTGCCGGCATGCGTAAGTAGGAGCCGGCACTATATATACACGACCGCTCGCCGGGATGAGAAGCCGAAAAGCTTCCCGACCCCGCAGCCATGCCCTGCAAGGCGCTCGCCGTCTGCCTCCTGGGGCTCCTGGCTCTCTCCTCCGCTTGCTACATCCAGAACTGCCCCATCGGGGGCAAACGCGCCGTCCTGGACATGGACATCAGGAAGGTACGTCCCGGTGGGCTGGGAGACCTCCTGACCCGCTCCTTGCCTTCTCCCTACCTTCCCCAAGCCTTCCCGGGGCTCCTGCGGGGAAGACGCCGGCAGGAGGGAGGAAAGGACCGAGGGAAAGGTTTGACCTGAGCCCAGACGCTTTCCCTGCTAACTCTCCCCCTCCTTTCTTCCCCCCCTTCCCCGAGCAGTGCCTGCCCTGCGGTCCCAGGAACAAGGGCCACTGCTTCGGTCCCAACATCTGCTGCGGAGAAGAGCTGGGTTGTTACATGGGCACCTCCGAAACCCTGCGGTGCCAGGAAGAAAACTTCTTGCCGACACCCTGCGAGTCGGGACGCAAACCCTGCGGCGGCAGCGGAGGGAGCTGCGCGGCCCCCGGCATCTGCTGCAGCAGCGGTGAGGGCAGCGGCGGGTCCCCCTCCCTTCTGGGAGCCTCCTCACGGGGGTCCCCACACTCGTGAGAGGGAATTAGGGTATAAAAGTGGGAGAGGGGACGTCGCCCAAGGGACTTGCTTTGTCCCGTCCATCTGTCCATCCGTCTCCCCACCAGCCAGGGCCACCCCACTCAGGGCAGACTTGATCCCGACCCCAGGGAAGGCGATAACAGACCGGGAGGTTTCGCGGAAGGGGGGAAAGCAGACAGCAACCAAATTTCGAGGGCTGAGCAAGCGGCAGGATTCCTGCGGCGCACGGCAGTCCGTGCCCGCTCCCGCTTTCCTTACGGTCTTCCAAAAATCCCAGCCTCCTCCCTAAGCTGGATGCTACCAGAGATCCCGCTACAAATCCTGGGGAGCTCCAGGGCACGAAGGGAACACCAGCTCGCTCGATGTTCTTAAAAAATGGTGCCGGGGAGGGGACGTTCTCCGAGGGCTGGTTCGTGCCGTCTCATTTTCCACGGTGTTCTCCCCTTTCTCTCCCCGCGCAGAGGGCTGCGTGGTTGATTCATCCTGCGACCAAGAAATGCTGTTTGCGTAGACCACCCGGGAGAGAAGAACCAGCAGGATCCCTTATCTATCGAGCTGTACCAGCCCCGCATCAGGGTGAGAACAGACCAGCCAAGGTCTGTGACTCAGATTTAAGTGATGATCTTAATTAGAAATAAAACTTGTACAGAAAAAAAAAAAAACCACAAAAACCCAATGACTGAGTTTTTCCGTGTGCTTGCCTGGTTTAGGTGCAGACTCAGGAGGGCTGGCTGGAGAGAAAAAGCCCTTTTTAGGAAAGCGTAGATAAAAAGCAAGGATTTAAGGTGGATTCCTGCAGCTGGTGTTTTATCCGAGGGAGGGAGGGCCGAGGGACCTGCGGTCAGTCCGCCCCGGGGTTCTGGCTGAACCGCAGCAAACCGCAGGCTGGTGTCGGGCGGCCCAAAACCAGCGGTTTTAGGGCAAAACCGAGAGCGCAGCTCCGTCTGAAAGACCACAATAAGCCAGAACCATCAGAGAGGCCCCAGAGTAATTACAGTATTACCTACAACTTAAGCCCCAGGCGATGAGTAAAATAAGGTTGAAAGGGCGGGGGGGGGAAGAGAAAAGGAGACACATAAAAGCCAGCACCGTTCCGACGGTCTCGGCACATTTTCTCATTGAGCCACACCAACAGAGGGTTTAAAGTGCGAGCAGGAACGCCAGGTCCCTCCACCGCAGCAGAAACCAGAGGAACAACACATTCTTTTCCCCCCAAACGACAAAAAGCGGAGGGTCAGTGTTTCCTACAAAGCCATTCAGACCTCGGTTTCTTTCAAAAGCACCTAGAGGGGTCGACACGCAAACAGTGCCGGGGCTACAGCGGGGAGCTCGGAGCCAGGATCGGCCTCGGGACCGCTCCTGCTTTTCCCCCCCCGCTACACGCTTGGCGCGAAAGATCCGAACACGTGGGAGGTGGAATCGCAGAGAGTCAGAGCAACGGGCGCAGGAACGCCGGCAGCTTCGCCGGCAGCTCCGTCGCTGCCTCGCAGGGCTGAGCCAGGCTGCTGGCGCCTCCGCCGCTTGGTGCCAGCCCAAATTTCTCCCTCGCCCTCCTTCCCGCAGGCGTTCAACCCTTCAAAAAGAACCACAGCCAGACCCCCGCAGGCTTTCTCCAACAATTCTGTCGTCGATTTATACATTAAAAGGAAGCAACCGGCTCGTAAGCGGAGCTTCTGGACAGAAACCAGCACCCGCCCCATATCCCAGGCCGGGGCCGTTAGGACAACACCGTCCGTTTGACGATCCGCCCGTCCTTGTCGACGGCGAAGTTGTAGTTGCGCGGGTTGTCCAGGCACTCCTCGATCCGTGCGTCCAGGTTCTCGGGGGTGATGAACGTTTTGGCTTCCTCCTGAACGAAGGACAAGTACCGGCTCTTAACGCACGTTAGCGGACGAGTCGCTACGGGCAGGGGAGGAACTGCCGGTGCCTGCAGAGCTCGCGGATCTCCGAGAGACCCCGAGATGCCACCAGCATCGCCAGGATCTCAGCAGGAGCCGAGGCCAGAACGAGGAAACCTTTATTCTCTCGCTCAGGATTATTCCACCCTCTTTTCAGAGCTCTCACTCAACCTCTATCCCATCCACACGCTGTCAACACTCCTGGAAGGCGCTAACGCTACCAACGTAAAAATCTCTGGAAAATAAGCCTACGGCTTCCGCATCGCTCCCACGGGCTGCCATCAAATCCCTCACGGGGACTGCTGGCAGCGTTCTCCCCAGGAGCCACCAGCTGCTCTTACCTGCAGCCGGAGAACCTCCTTCTCCTTCTCCTTCAGGAAAGCCTCCATTATCCTGGCCTTGCTCTCCGCAGCCTGCAACTTCTGCCTCTTCTGTTCTTCCTCTTCTTTCCGAATTCTTTCCTCTCTGCCGTACGGAAAGGAAAACAAAACAACAAGGCTTCGGTGAACGCTCACGCTCTGCAGGCTGGCACTCGGGCGAGACACGCTAATCCCTCGGGATGCAAAGTCGCCACGTTCGAGCGCAGCCAGAACAAACGGGAAGGAGCGGAGCAAGCCGCGCCGGGGAGGAGAGCCCCCGTGCTGTCCCCAACGTGGGGACGAAGAGAATTGCCCTCCTCCCGCGAGAGAAAAATGAACGCAAAACCTTCAGGCAAAAGCTTTCAAACAGACCGGCCCCGACACGCCTGCTGCGGACCTGGGACCTAGCAGGGTCCGGCTCCGTTCAGGAGCTCCAAGTCGGAGCAATGCGATTCTTCCGGCAGGACCTGGATGCGGAAGCTCGAGCGCTTTGCGACAGCCCAAGGGACAGCCAGCGGGGACGGGGACGGGACAGACCGGCCTTTCCCTTTAACCTTCTCCTGCTGACAAGATTCAGCAGATGCTGATTTTCTTGGAAGCATCGACACGCTTCCCGTGTCCGACCAGAGGACGCGGGAGAAACTTCTCCTCGCGACGACACCCACCTCCGCAGGAGAGCGGGAGGTTCTCCAGAGCTCGGTAACCTACCCCTCAGCAGCCAGAGGCGCTGGAAACGTGACCGCTGCGTACGCAGATTTATTTTAAAAAGGTCAAAATGTAGGTCTTTGGAAAAATTAAGCCTGACCCTAACCGACCCGGGCATTGAATTCAGTTCTGCACAAGCAAAAGTCAAAGCCACGAAGGGAAGGTTTCCCCCCCCCGGGGCTTCGCGCGGGGCTGGGCCGACCTGCGTGCCCGCTGCCGGGCGTTCTCCGCCTCGTTCCAGGCCATCAGGCGCCGGTGCTCCGCCGTCAGCTCCGCCGAGTCCTCCTGGGACAGCAGGGCCTCCCGCTTCTTCTGCAGCACCTCGGCCCTGAACTCGGCCCTGCCGGGAGGGGAGGGCAGCAGAGGGTGCTGAGCCCCACCACCCTGACCCTCCCCTGCCCCACAGCGCTCCCAGCCCCACCACCCTGACCCTCCCCTGCCCCACACCGCTCCCAGCCCCACCACCCTGACCCTCCCCTGCCCCACACCGCTCCCAGCCCACCACCCTGACCCTCCCCTGCCCCACACCGCTCCCAGCCCCACCACCCTGACCCTCCCCTGCCCCACGCCGCTCCCAGCCCCACCACCCTGACCCTCCCCTGCCCCACACCGCTCCCAGCCCCACCACCCTGACCCTCCCCTGCCCCACAGCAATCTGGGGTCCAGCTGCCCCTGCTCCAAAGTGGCCCCAGACCCACCAACCCTCCCCTGCCCCACAGCCAGCCCCACAGCCCCATAACCAGCCCCCTGCCCCACAGCCAGCCCCACAGCCCCATAACCAGTCCCCTGCCCCACAGCAGCCTCACAGCCCCATAACCAGCTTCCTCCCTCACAGCAGCCCCACAGCCCCGTAACCAGCCCCCTGCCCCACAGCCAGCCCCACAGCCCATAACCAGCCCCCTGCCCCACAGCAGCCCCACAACCAGCTTCCTCCCTCACAGCAGCCCCGCAGACCCACATCCAGCCCCACATCCAGCCCCCCAACCCACCTCTGCACCACAGCAGCCCCAAAGAGCCACAAGCCCAACCCTCCCCTGCCCCACAGCAACCCCACAGCCCTATACCCAGCCCCCCTGCCCCATAACCGGCCCCCTGCCCCACAGCCAGCCAGCCCCCCCGACCCTCCCGGCCCCAGGCCCGGCCCCGTAACCCTCCCTCCGCCCACATCACCGCGCAGTCCCAGCCCCCGGGCGGGTACCGGAGGGCGCCGAGGACCAGCCGGTGCTGCCGGTACCGCTCCATCACCACCAGCAGCTCCTCGGGGTCGACGGGCGGCGGCACCTTCAGCCGCGACGCCTTGGACTTGGCGGGGGGGTCGTGCCGCGTCTTGCGGCCCCGCGCCGGGACCAGCCGCGGCCCCCAGGCGGGGCCGGCTCCCGGGCCGGGGCCGGGGCCGGGTCCCGGTGGGGCGGCGGGGCCCAGCGCGGCCCCCAGGGCCGGCCCCGGGCGGCAGCGCCTCAGCGCCGGCAGCATGGCGGGGGGGAACCCGCGGGACCGGACGTGACGTGCCCGAGCCGCCCCGCCCCGCCCGCGAGGCACCATGGGAGAGAGAGCGCGGGAGCGGGGCCTGACGGGAAATGTAGTGCGGGGGCGGCCCCACGGACACGGCACCCCCTCACGGGACACAGACACCCGTGGGACACGGCACCCCCCCCCCCCCCCCCCCCCCCCCACGGGACACGGCACCTCCTCACGGGACACAGACACCCGTGGGACACAGCACCCCCTCACGGGACACAGACATCCGTGGGACACGACACCCCCCCACGGGACACGGCACCCCCTCACGGGACACAGACACCCGTGGGACACGACACCCCCCCACGGGACATGGCACCCCCTCACGGGACACAGACACCCGTGGGACACGGCACCCCCCCCTACGGGACACGGCACCCCCTCACGGGACACAGACACCCGTGGGACATGGCATCCGTGGGATACGGCACCCTCACGGGACACAGACACCCGTAGGACACGGCACCCCATGGGACACGGCACCCCATGGCACAAAGCCTCCCCTCCCGCCGAGACACAGCCCCCCACGGGACACAGCCCCCTCTCATCGGACACCCCTCACTCCCACGGGACACGCATCTCCCACGGGACACAGCCCCCCACGGGACACAGCCCCCTCTCATCGGACACCCCCCCCGCCCCGAGACACAGCCCCCCACGGGACACAGCCCTCCCCCGCGGGACACAGCCCCACGGCACACATCCTCCCCCCCGCCCCCCCTCCCCGGGCACACAGAGCCCCACGGCAGACAGCCTCCCCCGCGGGACACAGCCCCCCACGGACACTTGCATCCCCCACGGGGCACGACACCCCCCCCCCCTCCCCCAGCACCCATCCACGCGGGACACCCTCCACGGGACACCCCCAGCAGCCGCCACCACTCAGGACAGGGTCCTTCCCCGAGCCCCTTTATTGCCCGCGAGGACCCGCCGGGCGGTCGCGGGTGGGGTCGGTCGGTCCCGCGTGGGTCGGTGCCGCTCACCGGCGGCGCAGCGCAGCCCCCTGCGGGGAGCGGGGCCGGGGTCGGTCGGGGCCGGGGCCGGTACCGGCCCCCCGGTGCCCCCCCCCCCGGTGTCCGCCCCCACCCCGGTGTTCGCCCCCCCCGGTGCCCCCCCGGTGCCCCCCCCCCCGGTGTCCCCCCCCCCCGGTGTCCGCCCCCCCGGTGCCCCCCCCGGTGCCCCCCAGCCCCGTTCCCGCTCACCAGCAGCGGCTCCTCCCGCCGGGGGGGGCACGGGGGGGGCGGCAGAGCCAGAGCGGGGCCGAGACCTGCGGGAGAGCGGCCGCCCGTGGGGAGTCGCGGGGGGAACCCCGGAGGGGGGGGGGGGGGCTAATCCCGGGGGGGGGGGGGGGTAATCCAGGGAGGATAATCTGGGTGGGGGAAACACGGGGGGGTACAATGGGGGGGGGGGGGAATGCGGTGGGGGAGGTGACCGCAGGGGGGATGATGGGGGGGCGTGTAATTTGGGGGGGGGGGGGATCGGTGGGGAAGAGAACCACGGGGGGGATAATCTCGGGAGGGGTAACCCGGGGGGGGGGGATAATCGCGCGGGGGGGGGGGTAACTCTGGGGGGGGATAACCACGGGGGGGGGAATCTTGGGGGAGGGATAATCCAGGGAGGGGGATAACCTGGGGGGATTGTAATCCGGGGGGGGGGGGATAATTCCGAGGGGGGGTTATAACCCCGGGAGTAGGGGGCTTTTACACCGGGGGGGTCGGCTACAATCGGGGGGGGGTGTCACCCCGGGGGGTGGGGGGGGTACAATCGGGGGGTGGGTATCACCCCGGGGGGGTGGGAGCTACAACCGGGGGGGGGGGGTGTCACCCCTGGGGGGGCTACAATCGGGGGGGGGTGTCACCCCGGGGGGGGGGGCTACAATCGGGGGGGGGGTGCCTACAATCGGGGGGGGGGTGTCACCCCGGGGCGGGGGGGGGGCTACAATCGGGGGGTGGTGGTGTCACCCCGGGGGGGGGGGGCTACAACCGGGGGGGGGGGGTGTCACCCGGGGGGGGCTACAATCGGGGGGGGGTGTCACCCCGGGGGGGGGGGGCTACAATCGGGGGGGGGTGGCTACAATCGGGGGGGGGGTGTCACCCCGGGGCGGGGGGGGGCTACAATCGGGGGGTGGTGGTGTCACCCCGGGGGGGGGGGGGCTACAATCGGGGGGGGGGGTTTCACCCCGGGGCGGGGCGCTACAATCGGGGGTGGGGGTGTCACCCCGGCGGGGGGGGCTACAATCGGGGGGGGGTGGTGTCACCCCGGGGGGGGGGATATAAACCCTGGGGCAGGATGGTAACCCCAAGGCAGGGGGAGACGACACGGGTGGGCATCACCCTGGGTGGGGGGGTGGGATATCACCCCGGGGGGGGGGGGGTGGGTTACAACCCGGGGGGGCGCGGGGCCCTACCTGCAGGGCCGGGGGGGGGCGAGGTCCCGCTTGCCCCCCGGGTACCAGCCGTGGGACCAGTGCTGGCCCGGGCAGCAGGGCACGGCGGAGGCCAGCAGCAGCAGCGCCAGCAGCAGCAGGGACCCACGGGGTGCCATGGCCGGGGTGGGTGGGGTGGGGGCTGCAGGGGGGGTAAAGGGGTCCCTGTCCCACCGGCACCCACCCCAGTGGGCACCCCGGGGGGCTGCTGAGGGGCTTAGGGGTGGAGATGCTGGAGGGATGAGCACCCATGGGTGCTGCTTGGGGTGGTTTAGGTCCAGCAAAGACGGGCACCCCAGGGGTTGGGTTGGGGGATGGAGGTGGAGGAGGGGATGAGCAGCGATGGGTGCTGCTTGGGGCTGGTGTGGGGTGGAGGTGCTGGAGAGGACAGGCACCCATGGGTGCTGCTTGGGGTGGTTTGGGTCCAGCAAAGATGGGCACCCCAGGGTCCCGTTTGGGGAGGGTTTGGGGATGGAGATGCAGAAGGGATGAGCACCCATGGGTGCTCTTTGGAGTGGGTTTGGGATGGAGACGCCAGAGGGATGAGCACACATGGGTGCTTTTTGGGGTGGGTTTGGCATGGAGATGCTGGAGGGGATGAGCACCCTGGGGTGCTTTTTGGGGTGGGTTTGGCATGGAGATGCTGGAGGGGATGAGCACCCATGGGTGCTCTTTGGGGTGGGTTCGGGGATGGAGGTGTAGAGGGAATGAGCACCCATGGGTGCTCTTTGGGGTGGGTTTGGGACGGAGATGCTGGAGGGGATGAGCACCCTTGGGTGCTGCTGGGGTTTGGGTCCAGCACGGACAGACCTCCTGGGGGTGCCATTAGGGTCCGATTCAGGGCGAGCAGAACCACCCACCCCGGGGTCCCCGCGTGCCACCAGCACCCACCCACCCAGCACCCCGCCGCCGGGGCAGCCTCACCTGGCCGGGCGGGTGGCGGTGGCAGCGGTGGCCGGCTGGAGCGGTGGCCGGCCCGGGCTGGGCGCCGCTATTTGTAGGGCTGGGCGACGGTGACGTCGGCCCCGCCGCCGCTCCCACGGGGGACCGTGACCTCGCCGATGGCGTCGGCCTCCTCGTGCCAGCGCCCGGCCCCTCCTTCCCCCCAAATCCCCTTGGCACCGTGGGACAGCACCCTGACACCCCTTTCTTTTTTTTTTTTGGGGGGGGGGGGGTCTGCCCTGCTGACCCTGCTCTGGCTCGTCACCCAGGGCTGGGGAGGGTGGGGGGGGCTGGGGAACCCCCCGGGAATGGGCTCAATTCCCTGACACGGCTCCCGGCGGCTGGGAAAGGGCCGGATCCAGCCCAGTCGGTCCCCAGCCCCACGGCCAACGCGCCCAGGAGCCGCTTTGCAGCCGCCGGGGATGCTCTTGGTGAAGACGGGGGAGCAAATTCTCCGTGCCTCAGTTTCCCCCCCACCCCTACCACCAGCCCCAATTTCACCATTTCTCCCCCCATTTCAGATTTATCGCCCCCAAATCGGGGCCGGAGGCTGGCAACGGCCACGCAGCCCAAAGCCCCCGGCTCGGTGGGATGCGACGGAGCCCGGGAAAAGGGATTTAAGGCAGGATCCGGCCCCGGATTATCTCCAGCAGCTGCTCGTGTCTCTGCTATGTGCAGTCGGATGCGGCAGGATGGGGCCACGGCAGACGCCGCGGCGAAAGGTCGCGGCAGCTCCCCAAACCCCGAAATTCCTCCGTCCCTGCAGCGATCCCGGGAAGGAAGGAAAAAAAAGGGGAAAAAACCTCATTAATATCACCGGGGAGCAGGCAGCACCCGGCGGGTGGGGGGGAACGGAGGTGCTTGGGGTGGTCCGTGTCCCCAGGGACAGCATCTGCGGTGGGCGAGCACGGCCCCCCGCCCCGTCCCAGGAGGGTCCCCGTTTTTTTGGGGGTCAGCACATTTATTTCCCAGCGTGACTTACAGCTTTGGCCGCAAGCCCCCCCAAATTCAGGAGTTAAAGTTTATTAACGAAGTGACGACGTTGGGGTTCGTGAGGGGGTGCCAGGTGACGGAGCGGGGATGGCGGCGGCAGCAACGAGGTCATTTTTGGGGGCGTTTTGGGTTGCTGGGGGTGTGTGTGTGTGTGTGTCCCTTTGCCTGTGTGCCCCACCGATCCATCCCTTCCCCACCGGGAAATCCTGCCTGGATGGAAAAGCTACGCTGGAAAACTCGGATACCCCAACTCATGGGGTGGCTTTTCCCATGATTTCCTAGATTTCAACCCCATGTCCCCCGAGTCTTCCCTTGGCTGGGCAGGGATGTCACCGTGCCCCCCCCTGCCCCCCCCCCCCCCCCCCCATCACCCCCGGGGTGCCCGGCCAAATCCTTGGGGTGAAACCTCCGCTCCCAACCCAGTTCTCCCAGTGCCTGCAGCAGGGGATGGAGCTCCCCCAGTTAACCAGGGCACGGTCGCCCGACTGCAGGAGGAACAAGGAAGGTATTTCATCAGGTATCTCTTTGTAACAAAAAAACCTATTAAAATCAACTGTATTAACCTAATTTTTTTTTAATATAGAAGTGCTGCACCCCCGGGTCCTCAGGACTTTGCCCTCAGGACTTTTCTTGACCCTTTGGACTCCTCTTGCGCCCTGGCCCATCACCAGCGTTAGGGTTTCCTTGTATTTTAATTCTTCTGGGAGGGGAACGATAAAAATCAGCAGTTATTTTTTGCCACCTCCTCTGATAACGCAAATTCATCTCCATGATGGATCCTCCATTGGGGGGGAAAAAAAAAAAGGAAAAATGTCGAAACTTGTCTGGAGGGCAGCAAGAGCATCCCCCAGGCTGGAGAAGGGTCTCCCTCAGCTTTAAAAACCTGTGAGCTCTTTAGCGGTGACCATTTGGAGACCTTCTTGAGGTTTTAAACTGCCAGAGGGTAGGTTGAGATTGGACGTAAGGAAGAAATTTTTACGATGAGGGCGGTGAGGCACTGGCACAGGTTGCCCAGAGAAGCTGTGGATGCCCCCATCCCTGAAAGTGTTCAAGGTCAGGTTGGACGGGGCTTTGAGCAACCTGGTCTAGTGGAAGGTGTCCACTAGACTAGACCCGATGATCTTTGACGGTACGTCCCAACCCAAACCATGCCACCATTCTGTGATTCACATTCGCAGTTGTTTTGGTGGAGCCTCGCCCAAGCAAGAGCAAGAAGTCACCTTGATTACGTTTAATTTCTGGCAGGAGGTCAGAGCCCCTCGCCCCGCCGAAGGGCATGTCGTTCCAGCTCTGCTCCTACCCCTCCCAGGTTGAGGACCACGCACGCCCTTCCTGAGAAGCAGAAACACAGAAACATGGTTGGCAGGGACCTCTGAGGTCTCCAGTCCAACCTCCTGCACAGAGAAGGGCCAACGCCAAAGTTAGAGCAGGCTGCTTGGAGCAACCAGCCGAGTTCTGAACGTGTCCGTGGACACAGATGTACCCTGGGCTGCATCTAAAGAAGCGTGGCCAGCAGGGCGAGGGAGGGGATTCTGCCCCTCTGCTCCGCTCTGGTGAGACCCCACCTGCAGTACTGCCTTCAGCTCTGGGGTTCCCAGCTTGAGAAAGACACGGACCTACTTGAGCAGGTCCAGAGGAGGGACACGAAGATGATGAGGGGGCTGGAGCACCTCTCGTATGAGGGCTGGCTGAGAGAGTTGGGGTTGTTCAGCCTGGAGGAGAGGAGAGGAGAGGAGAGGAGAGGAGAGGAGAGGAGAGGAGAGGAGAGGAGAGGAGAGGAGAGGAGAGGAGAGGAGAGGAGAGGAGAGGAGGAGAGGAGGAGAGAGAAGAGAAGAGAAGAGAGAGGAGAAGAGAAGAGAGAGAGAGAAGAGAAGAGAAGAGAGAGAGAAGAGAGAGGAGAGAGAGAGAAGAGAGAGAAGAGAAGAGAAGAGAAGAGAAGAGAAGAGAAGAGAAGAGAAGAGAAGAGAAGAGAAGAGAAGAGAAGAGAAGAGAAGAGAAGAGAAGAGAAGAGAAGAGAAGAGAAGAGAAGAGAAGAGAAGAGAAGAGAAGAGAAGAGAAGAGAAGGCGCTGGGGAGACCTTCTAGCGGCCTTCCAGTACTTAGAGGGGGCCTACAGGAAAGATGAGGGACTCTTTATCAGGCAATATAGTGATAGGACAAGGGGTGATGGCTTTAAACTGAAAGAGGGGAGATTTAGATTAGATGTAAGGAAGAAATGTTTTACAATGAGGGTGGTGAGGCACTGGCACAGGTTGCCCAGAGAGGCTGTGGGTGCCCCATCCCTGGAAGTGTTCAAGGCCAGGTTGGACGGGGCTTTGAGCACCTGGTCTAGTGGAAGGTGTCCCTGCCCGTGGCAGTGGGGTTGGAATTAGATGATCTTTAAGGTCCCTTCCAACCCAAACCATGCTGTGATTGTATGATCTCTTGAGATGCTAGGAGAAATAATCTGAAATCTCCTCCAGCACCTAGGGACGGAGGTCCCCTGGTTCAAGGATGGAGGCAAAAACCTGCAGCACGTTGTCAATTTGAGACGGCTCCAAATTTTCTCTTTCGCTGCTGTTACAGACCGAGAAGAGGGAAGGGTCTGGGTGGCACTCGGGAAGAGACACAACGGGTGAGAACACAGAGCAAGGACCACGTGGAGCCGCTTTCTTCTCCAGCCAGAGCCCCCAGACCCCAGGCAGCAGCATCCCTCGCTGCTGGGAGCCCGCGGGTACCGCTCCCCCCTGGAAGGGAGCAGTGGGGACGGCAGGGCCACCGCGAGCACCCTCGGCTCAGGGCCGCGGGGGTCCCGTTCCGAGCCCGATCCCTGCGGCAGGTCTAAAATCCGGCACCAAGCACCCCGGACGTTTCCTTCAGGGAGCAAAAATCCTTTTGTTTTTCTGGGGTTTGGTTTTTTGGGTTGAAATCCCAGCGGTCGCTGCTATGGTCATTATGGTTTCCAAACCGGCAGGACGTGATGGCCTGACCCTGAAGGAGGAAACTTTTTTGCTTTTGATATAAAAATTAGGATATTTATATATATACACACACACAGAATAACCTTTTTTTTTTTTTTCTCCTTTTTTTTTTTTTTTAAACAGCTGACCAGCAGAAAAATGTGAAACCATTTCCCTGCAGGTTCGGAAAAGCTTGTGCTTGTGGGGTTGTGGTTTGTTGGTTTGGGTTTTTTTTTTTTTTTTCAGATGAGACCCAGGATATCTTTTTCTTCTTTTTTTTTTTTTAAAAAGGCTTTACTCCCTCAAGAAAAAAAAAAAAAAAAAGATTTACAAACAAAATAACAGCCTGTATCAACTCTCCAGAAGAGAGATGGTATGACAATATTAATCCAAACATCATGCTATTTAATTCCCCAATAAAACATTGGAAAAAAAGGAGCCAACAGTATCTGCACTAACACTTTGCTACATATAAAATCTCCAGCTAATATGAAGCTTATGGTACCAACCTCTAAAACAGTTAAGATATATACACATATTTTTTGGGGGGGTATATTAACAAACAGAATATTACAAAATATTAAAGAAGGCAACTCTTCTGTCATTTGTTTCGGGGCGTGGATTTTTTTTTTTTTCTTTTTCTTTCTTCACTTGAAGTTGGCGTAGTCTGAGAAGGCGTCGATATATTCCTGCACCACCTTGTAGCAGAATTCGTACTGTTCCTGCGGGATTCGGGGAGAGCACAGCGTTAGACCCAGAAAATTCACACCCGAGACGTAATTTCGTGCTTCGTGGTCCGCGGCAAGCTGGGACCAAGCGTGGTCAGGTGTCCTCAGCCCAGACCGAGGGCAGGAACTGGATTCCCACCCGTGAGCAGGTCCCACCTCCTCCGTGCCCCCCAAAACCAGGCTGCCCACCCTCCTTGCCAGGGTGCCATCAGAAAAAGAAACTCTGCTTTCTCCTGCCTCTCTGAGGTCCTATTTTGACCCCAAAAGACTTTTTTTTAAATCCCTGAGCGTCCTTGCAAACCCCTCTTGCAAGACCTCGTCTAGTCCTGCCTGCTCCTCCCCTCCCTGCCACGCTGCACGCCCAAGCCCGTGCCACAGCCGCTCCAGGACAGGTTTCCAGGCTCCTGGAACCCATAAATATGTGGGCTGTGGCTGAAGATGTCTCCAAGGAGGCTCCTACAGCTTGTGTCAGTGCTCAAAAGGGCTTGATGCCTTCAGAAAGCCAAGCTCCACTCTTCTAGATGTCCTAACACGAGGAAGGGGAGACACCTCCTGACCCACCTCCATCCCTTACTCTTTCATGGAGAGAGAAAACCTTCAACCGAGGAAGTTTTTGCTCAACATTGAGTTCCCAGCCCATTCTCGCTGAGGTCTGGGGTGGCAGGAGGAGCGTGGGGTGTTGTCCTCAGCTGCGCTTACCAGTGTCTGCACCATATGCGGCCTCTGTAGTCTTAAACTCTTCACCGTCTGAAAGACGTCGAGAATCCCTTCTGCCTTCACCCTTTCCAGGACAGTGCTCAGCGCACAGAAGGTGCCCGTTCTTCCTGCTCCGGCACTGGCAAAGAGAAACCAGAAGGTAAAGGAAACGGTCCGTCCTGACCGTGTTGGTTTTGCTCAGGGGACAATCCATAGGGGAACCACCGGAGGACTGGAGGAGGCAATGGTCCTGCCCCAGCCTCTCCCAGTTTAGCTAGGACATGGTCTACAAGACTGAAGCCTCTTTGCTTAGCCGAGCAGGAACACCCCGTACCACGTCTGCCCGGGTTGCTCCTGCTCAGCCCAAGCCTTCTGAGGGAGCTTTGACCATCTCCCAAGCTCCGTGTAGAGCAGGTCCCCTTGGAGGGGTGGCCAACCTCTGCTCCACCCGGGCTTTACCTGCAGTGCACAGTGATTGGGTGGTTGCCAGACTGCTGCTGCTGCTTCTGCACAGCCGCGATGATGTTGATCATTCCCTTCCCATCCCCGGGGATCCCAACTTCTGGCCAGCCGTGGAAATGAAACTGCCGAATCTGTCGGCTCTTGTTTTCCTGGTGGAAGAGCACAGCTCGAGGTCAGTAAGTTGGTGGGAGACCCGTATCAAGAAACCCATCAGCTCAGGGATTCGGGAAAACCATCCGCTTAGGAAAGCTGTCCGCTTGCGGAGGGGAGGCATTCCCGTGGCACGGAGCAGGGCAGGATGTGGGGAACGGGGAGCAGGAGGGAGGCTGGGTGGTGGGCACGGAGACAAGGCAGAAGGAGGACGAGGGCTGCTGGGTGGCAGCAGGGCAGAGGGGCTGGATGAGAAGCGATCAGCAGGACAGGAACGCTCAGGGGTGGGAGGTCAGCGTAGGGAACAAGGTGGGATTGCAGGGGACGGACGCTACTTTGGGATGACGGGGAGACGAGGAGCTGAAGACGCCAGAGGGAAGGTTTAGCACTTGCAAGAGAATCGCAAAGCACCCTAAACATCAGCGAGGGTGAACGACAGCCAAACCCAAGAGAGCCCAGAGCTCCCTGCAGGGAGAAGGCCAGACTCTTACCCTAGTGTTCGTTACCAGCAGGTCCCGCACCGTATAGCTCTCGCACTCCTCCTCTTTTTTCAGCTCCACAGTGATGTCTCCATAGGACACGGAGCCGTCAGACGGCCAGTACTGGGCACACTTCTCCTGAGAAAGCGTTACAGGAGGAGACAGGATGAAGACCCCATATTCTTCCCATGGGCTTGAACAGAAGACCTCTTTTCCTGGGGCTGGCAGCTGCCCCAAACCAGGTGGGATCCCACGGGCTTCCTTTGGAGAGGAGCTGCTCAGTGTACCCAAAGGTGCTTTGAGAACTGAGGGTCCAGAGTTGGTTTATTGAACATCTCCCCACCCTGGGTCTACAAACAACTGGATTCTTTACATTAGAAGTAGAGGCTGAAATATATTTCCTGTCAGAGAAGGGGTGAAACAGCACCCAACGCGTGTGGCGCTGGCAGTGCCGGGGCCATCGGGAGATTTTAAGGGGTTGAACGATTTATTTTGCTGGTGCTTAAATGTAGCTATGCCCGGGCGCTTACCTGGCCTCTCTCCTCCAGCTCCGTTAGCATCACTATGGAGCAGGATTTCCACTCCCAGATCATCCTCCAGAAGTCCTCTATCGTGTGCTGCAGTGGTCCTTGGCTGGCGATATAGGAGTCCTTCTGGCGATAACCCTGCAATTTGAAAACTGGGTTAGCGGTGAATCGGCAGCACCTGGATGCTGGGAGCAGTGGGAGGAACGCTCTTGGACACGGTCAGGTTACCAAGCTCTGTTGAATTTGGGGAGCATCATGACTGTCCGTGTGAATGCCTACAGCCCGGGCAGAGAAACCTGCTCTCACGGTGGACTACGTCCCCATGCACGGGCATTACCACACCGCTGCTCGGCAGCTGAGGTGCCATCAGCCAGCACTTTACCGTGGTAGGACCTTTGTTTTTAAAGAAATGCAGCTCGAGCAGGATCATATCCCCTACGCATGCACGGCCTTATCCATTCGGTGAAGAAAGATTTGGGTTTCCAGCACTCCTAAGCGATGTTGCTAAGTCTGAGTGCTGTAGCAGAGCCTTGCCTAAGCTCCAAGTACTTCAGGCATGATTTTTACTGGGGATTTTTGGAAGAAGTAAGCAAAACTAGATGGAACTAGATGATTTTTAAGGTCCCTTCCAACCCAAACCGTTCTATGAACTATGATCTATGAAAACCAGTAGTAAGTCTGGTTGACTCTGGCTCTTCCACAGCCACAAAGTGCTTCTGTCTCCAAAACCCATCCGACGTTCCCTTGTGCCCTCGCTGCAGACTGTGACTAAAGATGTTCGTCATTTGGAGCTTGTCATTTAAGCAAAGTTCAGCAGAGGCAGGAAATTGAATCCTCAACAAAAATTGCTTACGTGACATTTAAGCTTTCTGATCCCGATGCAGAACAAGGCGGCTGCTCCCGGCTGCGTTGTGCCGGACGCTCACGCAGCCAGAGCAACCCGCGGGGACCCAGCAAAGGAGATTTCAGGGAGCAATTAATTTGGGATGTTATAACTGGGAATATGCTGGTTTTACTGGTTCAACCCATGGCAGTAATCGTCCTTTGGGGGGGTAAAAAACCCTGCCGTTAGATGAAAATAGAAATTGGGCTAGAAAAGAGCAGGGCTCTGTCACTTAGCCAGCGCTGGCATCACCGCACGAAGATAAATACTCATACGAGATGTCCCCCTGAAGTCAACAGGATTACTCACGAGAAAAGGATGTGCAATCACGTACCTCCTCCTCGGAGTGAGGAAAGCACTTAACCTCTCTGCCTCGCCTCTTCCCGTCACCCAGACAGGTATAATGGGATTGACCTGGTTTTTCTCAAGGGTTTTGGGATCCGTGTATTGCTCCATTACCTAATCTAGTGGATGTTTTCTGACCAAATGAACAGTGCCGTACAGCAATCATTTCCACGGCTCCGTGCATCCGCTTCTCCAAAGCCATCATCAGAGCCCAGAGTCGCAGAAGTGAGATCAGGATTTGGAGACTCTGCTCAAGCTCCAGCTCTCCTCTCCCACCATCCGTGGGTCACAAGGAAACTGTATATACAGAGGGGTTTCTTGGAGAAAGAAACTAGCCCCATCCGGTGACACAAAGCAAAGTCAAGTGGAAAGAGCCTCACAAAACCCAGAGAAGGAGTGTTTTGGGACAAATCCTTTCCATAGGAAGCAGCGTGAGGTAAAGAGTTTCCATTGGGAGAAGATGGAAAGAAGATTAAAGAAGACTCACGTCAATGAAGGAAGCGTTTACGTAGTCTGTGTTCTCTTCACCTCTCTTCACTGGAATGATTACTCGGTTGAACTCATCTGAAACAGAAGCGAAATGATCTGAGTTTTGGGGAACACCTTCAAAGCGTGACTCCTCGATAACCATGCATGGCCTCTAGCTGGGAAGTCACCAAGCCCTGGGTGAGAGGACAGAGATACGGGAAGGGGAGCCCTGTGTTTATGGGAAGGGGAGCCCTGTGTTTACAGCACCCAACTGGGACAAGGAGACTCAGTTCTGCCTTCTGCCATGCCCTGCTTTGGGGAAGGAGAAGCGGATGCTGAGGACTCCAGGAGCAGGACCTGCTCAACACAGGGAGTCCCTTCTCCCTCGAGGCAGAAAGCCTCGGCAGCATAAACCTGCTGAGAAGAAAGTCGTGGCAGGGACAGAGCAGAATGAAAGCAAGAAAGCCCCGGGGACAGTGTTATATTTGGCCATGGAAAACCACCTGCCCTTGACTCTGCCCCGTCCCTTCATGCTATCCCTGCCTGAGCAGGGGGTTGGACCAGATGACCTCCTGAGGTCCCTTCCCACCTCAGCCAGTCTGTGACTCCACGACTGTGGGCACAAATGCCTCTGTCTCGACAGCTTCTGAGCACTCAGAGAACCGCAGAGCGGTTGAGGTTGGAAGGGACCTCTGGAGGTCATCTGGTCCAACCCCTGCTCCAGCAGGGTCACCCAGAGCTCGTTGCCCAGGACTGTGTCCAGATGGCTTTTGAGTATCTCCAAGGAGGGAGATTCCACAGCCTCCCTGGGCAACCTGTGCCAGTGCTCGGTCACCCTCACAGTCAAAGAGTGTTTCCTCATGTTCAGAGGGAACCTCCTGTGTTTCAGTTTGTGCCCACTGGTCCTGTCACTGGGCACCACTGGAAAGAGCCTGGCTCCATCCTCTTTGCACCCTCCCTTCAGGTATTTATGTACACTGATGAGACCCCACGCCAGCCTTCTCTTCTCCAGGCTGAACAGTCCCAGCTCTCTCAGCCTTTCCTCATAGCAGAGATGCTCCAGTCCCTTCATCATCTTCGTTGCCCTTCGTTGGACTCTCTCCAGTCTGTCCATGCCTCTCCTGTACTGGGGAGCCCAGCACTGGACACAGTGCTCCAAGTGCGGCCTCACCAGCGCTGCGTAGAGCAGAAGGATCACCTCCCTCGACCTGCTGGCAATGCTTTGTCTAACACAGCCCAGGACAGCACTGGTCTTCTTTGCCGCAAAGGCATGTTGCTGGCTCATGGTCAACCCGGTGTCCACCAGGACCCCCAGGTCCTTTCCTGCCAAGCTGCTTTCCAGCTGGGTGGCCCCCAGCACATACTGGTGCCTGGGGCTGTTCCTCCCCAGGGGCAGGACTTTGCACTTCTCCTTGTTGAACTTCACGAGGCTCCTGTCAGCCCGTTTCTCCAGCCTGACTCCTGTCCCCACAACCACCCGAATAGTCCCCACACCCACCGGGCATGCTTTCCCCAGGCAGACAAACAAGTCTTACATGGAATTATCTGAAGCACTCTGTTCTTCTTCATGTTTGCCGGCAAGTTGCCCGTTCTCATCTTGTCGTTCTGAATTTTGATTGAAGTGAGCTTCTGCAGAGGAAGGAATGAAAGCAGGGACAGCTTTCAGAGCCACCCAGCGCCAGGCAAGTGCATCGTGCTCCCCGTAGCCCAACACCATCCGAGCGGATCCACCAGGACAAGAACCATGCTCACCTTGAACTCCTCTTCCAGCCCGTTGCTGCTGGTCCCTGGCACTTTGTTGTAGATCTTCTGAAGGTGGATCTCTAACGAGGTTACCTCCAGCTCTGTGTCACCATAGAGATAGTGCTCCAGAAGTGCTTGGTATATAAACACATACTGCATCTGCAAGGGTTGCAGGGAGAAGCCATCAGCCTCCGCTCCACGCTTAGCGAGCGCATCCCAGTGCCCGCACACACGCTGGCTGCAAACCCACCGCCCCACCGCCCACCCGTGCTCGCTGGGCACGTGGCACCCCTCCGAGACCCCAGAAAAGCGGGTAACCACCTTCCTGCCGCTGTACGGGGACTGGGACCTTATTTGCTACACCACACAAAGCTGAGACGACACAAAACCTTCTCCAAGTCTGGAGAAAAGGAGGCTGAGGGGAGACCTTCTCGCTCTCCACAACTACCTGAAAGGACGTTGTAGCAAGGTGGGGGACGGTCTCTCTTCCCAAGTAACAAGCGATAGGACAAGAGGAAATGGCCTCAAGTTGCACCAGGGGAGGTTTAGATTGGATATTAGGAAAAAATTCTTCACCGAAAGGGTTGTCAAGCATTGGAACAGGCTGTCCAGGGCAGTGGTGGAGTCACCATCCCTGGAGATATTTAGAAGACGTGTAGATGTGGTGCTTAGGGACATGGTTCAGTGGTGGACTTGGCAGTGTTAGGTTAACGGTTGGACTCGATGATCTTAAAGGTCTTTTCCAATCTAAATGATTCTATGATTCGATGAAGGGGATTAAAAAGAGCAGGACTCAGCGAAAGGCTCACTTGATGCAGCATCCTTCCAAAATGAGGGATGATGCTCAACCCTCACATAGGCTTCGCTGCAGGCCGGGGACTGACTGCGCGAAGGAAATCTAACTCTAGCGAGCAAAGCCCAAAAGAAACCACAGCAGCACACTTACATCTGTCTGTACCATCTGGCAGCGCTGAGCCCGGATCCGGCTCACAAAGCCATAAACATCCACCTTCCTCTCTGCGTGCATCATGTCCAGCATGGCATCGATGACGATAAAAGTGCCCGTGCGTCCTACCCCAGCGCTGAAAGAGCAGAAGGGACAAGCGGTCAGTGCAGCAGTGTTGGCATTGGAGTCCCTTGTAGAGCGGCTGGGAGCGAGCCAGACGCTTCCCAGCAGTGAGTAAATAGCAAAATCTGTTTTGGAGATGAGAGAGGTCCTCAGCCTGGCGTTCAGTGTCACCCGGGTTTTGCAGAGAGATGCACGCAGCATCTCCAGCAACTGCTGCGACCGGAGTGCATTGTCGTGGTTTAACCCCAGCCGGCAGCTAAGCACCACGCAGCCGCTCGCTCACTGCCCCCCCACCCCTGGGATGGGGGAGAGAATCAGGAAAAAAACCTTGTGAGTTGAGATAAAGACAGTTTAATAGGACAGAAAGGAATGAAAAACAATGATAATGATAATAATAATATGACAGTAGTAATACTAAAAGAATTAAACTATACAAAGCAAGTGGTGCACAATGCAATTGCTCACCACTCGTTGACCGATGCCCAGTTAGTTCCCGAGCCGCGATCCCCCCCTCCCAGCCAGCTCCCCCAGTTTATATACTGGGCATGATGTCATATGGTATGGAATATCCCTTTGGCCAGTTTGGGTCAGCTGTCCTGGCTGTGTCCCCTCCCAGCTCCTTGTGCCCCTCCAGCCTTCTTGCTGGCTGGGCACGAGAAGCTGAGAAATCCTTGACTTAGTATAAACACTACTTAGCAACAACTAAAAACATCAGGGTGTTATCAACATTATTTTCCTACTAAATCTAAAACACAGCACTGTACCAGGAAGAAAATTAACTCTGTCCTAGCTGAAAGCAGGACAGTACGAAGGCATCGAGCAGGGTGAGCCAAAGCAAAACCTGAGCCAGCTACGGCTTCCAGAGTCTCACAGGCTGCCTGTTCCTACCAGCTGCCCGCTGTCCTTCCCGTCACCCTCCATCACCTGAAGGTGAGCCCACGGGGAAGCCTTGTTTCTGTGCTGGTAACTCAACCATTAAGGAGAAGAAGAAAGATGAGGCCAGCAGACGCTATGGAAAGACAAAGCTCTTTTGTCAGCTGCCTCCCGAGAAGAAAGCTGGAAAGATGGACTTGGGAGGGTGCAAATGTGATCATCATCTCTGCCTTTAACCACGGGGCCTTCCCTTATTGAAACACGGACAGCCTCTGTGGCTCCCCCAGGCTTGCTGCTGTGCCTGAAACCACTCCACATGAGGTCAAACACTGTGGTCCCCGCTCCCAGGCACGCTGTCAGCTGAGTACTGCCTTCTCGCAACAAGGGATATTGCCCTCTCGTGCCCAGGGCAGCAGAGAGCCAAGGGAGATGCCACCAATGCCCAGCAGTGGTGTTAAGCTTGGCTCACTCGGCATCCAGCTAACCCAAACACCACTCAACACGAGTTGTAACACCATCACATCGCTGATTCCAAGAAGTTCCTTCAATTCACATGCATTTTTTGGAATGTTCCCATGTGGAACATTCCCATTTAACATGGGAAAGTTAAATAAAAATAATTAAAAAGGCCTGACCGAAAAAAATCCTTTTAGTATTAAACAGGAGACGCTTTCCAAGTGACCCAGGAAAGGCAGAGGTCAGCCGTGACCAGGACTTACCTGCAGTGCACTACTATTGCTCCTGCGTATTGGGGATTACACGTCTTCACCTTCTTCAAGAACTTCAGCATCCCGATGGGGGTGAAGGGCACCCCGAAGTCGGGCCAGCTGGTGAAGTGGAACTGAGTCACCAGGCGCTGAGGCTTCTTGTTCGTGACGTCGCCGACCTGAAGGGGAAATGTGTATTCAGCTTAACGATAAATACTCAGATTTCCCTTCTTTCCCCAAAAGGAAGGGCAGAGAGGGAGCTGCAGCCCCAAGACTGAGCTGGAAGGCTTAAGAAGCGCTAGCATCCATAAGCCGAAAGGGCACAGAACCCAGGCTCCGGGGCCAAATTAGTGTCTAAAAGCATGACATTTTAATTGCCCGGCATCACATCCCGCATCCTAGGGGTGAGAGATATCAGCCTGGCCTCGGCTGTGGCTCCAACCTGGCAGAAGCTGCTGTATTTCATTCCCAGCCAGCTCAAACAGAAGCTGCTGCTCCATCCTTTCCCACACCTCTGCCCACAGCATCCTCAATTAAAGGCAGGGGAGGAAACAACCCACGTCCAGGCCGTTGGGAGTGAAGGGTGAGCCTCAGGAGAACCCCACTCAGGGTCCAGACAGGTTTTCAATTGCCAGCTCTTCCTTGCGTGCCTCCGAGAGCAGCAGGAAAACAAACAGAGCGACTAAAGCATCCAGAGCCTCCTCGGAGGATGAGAAAATGTAGCGACAGATGGGAAAGCAATCAAAACCAATGCATACGGCGCTGGATTTTGTCTCGGCTCATGGGATAAATGTGATTATTTGCAGGCATTAAGTATCTGTGGGTGACAGCAGGAACCGATACTGGTAACAGCAAGTGCTGGAGTATTACAGGACTGAATTGCAGCCATGGCATCCATCAGCTTCCCTGCTCTCAGTACAGCCACGTTGGTATCCGCTGGGAACGGACTCCCAGGTGTTTAAGGTGAGTAAATTCTGAATAGCTCTGGTTTAAAACGGATGCTGGGGTCATTTCACCCCAACTCTGCTCTCACGGCACCTTGGAGGAGTCGAGGAACACGCCAGGACCTGTTGGATGCCCAGTGTGGAGAGGGGAGGGATGGGATGGGATGGGATGCGATGGAGATGCGAGTCCCAGCACCTGCTGGATGCAGAACTTCCGCACGGTGTAATCCACCAGGACGGTCACGTCTTCCACGGACACTCGGATGTTCCCGTACGTCCAGCAGCCCTGATCCGGCCAGTACTGAGCACACTTACACTGCGGGGAGAGAAAACGGGCGCAGGTGAGCTCTGGTCCCTCGCAAGCTTGGGATCGGCTCCAAGACATGCCCACGGGCATGAGATGTGCCGCATTCGGACAAAGCTGGGTTAGATACCAGCCCATGAAGCCTTCTGGCACCTACCTCCTTCCTCTCTTTCAGGTTGGTCACCATGACTATTGTCGCCGTGTTTTGCTCCCAAATCATCCTCCAAAAATCGTTCACGGTTTCTTCCTTTGGTCCTAAGGGGAAGGTCAAAAGAAATGTGGTCTCTGGGATCAACCCCTCAAGCGCTGAGACCGAAACCCAGCATGTGAAGTAACACGTCGCGGATGATGCAACACATTTTTTGCCAATAGATGTCAGCACCGGAGGTGTTTTGGTGTCTGGGAATGTCGGCTAACCCAAGGAACAATCCTATCACACAAGAGCTGGGCTTTTTAGATACGTTTTACGATGAGGAATTCCATTTTTAGCCCAAGAAGGGGAAACCGGACAAATGGAGCATGGAAATGACTTGCCCTCAGGTCACCCAGGGAAATTGTGGCCATCGCAAGTAGCTTGCAGAAGTCCTGTCCCTGAGCCTTGTGTTTTAACCACGGGATCTCATTTCAACGTAGCACAAGAATAGTTACCTGCTGCCTGCCAGACAAAGCGCTGACTCAACCTAGACCTCCCCTGCCAAGCCTGAGGCTAAGGGCGAGCCAAGAGAACAGCAGAGCCAAAGCTTTACCCCAGCCTGGTACCGCTGACGGACCCGATCCAGCCTTCCTTCTCCAGCAAGAGTCAGGCAAACTGGCAGGCGATGTCCTAACCCACTTGCAAGTCAAGAGAAGAACTGCAAACCACCTCCCATGGTCAGATAACCGCCTTTTGCTGACATGAACCCCCCCTGCAAGTGGGCGTCTTGGTTTTAGGGACATGTTTGGACCCGTACAAGGAAAGCAAGAGAGCCGGAGGGCTACGGATGGTGCATGCAAGCTAGTGATGCACTGTCTGGGGGCAGCTGAGCTTGGGAAGGCTCGTGATGCTTGTTGCTCTCCATAGTTGATAGTCCTGCCTTCCCTCTGAAGACCACAAAGAAATTTCTCTCCAAGGGCACAAGCCCATGTTCTTGTCTGCCAAGATTTAAAAAGGAGGAGAAATGAAACCAGATCAGCGTGGTGCTCTCCGTAATAACAGATTTGGGGAATATAATTAAGTAGCTCACTGGCAGTATTTCCAGAGATCACGACCACCTGCAGCTGTGGACCAGGGTGGAAGGACAAGGCTCAGGGAAGAAAGGCTTTGACATCCTCCAGCAATCGGTATTGCACAGGTAGGGCTTCTCTTCCTCCCCCAATGCATCCACCCACTGGTCTCTGACCAGAAAAACCATTTTGGGAACAAACTGTGGACCAGCGAAGCCTCCATTTGACCAGGGGAGCTCTGCAAGGCACTGTGCTGTGGTTAGACTGGCACAGCTTCGCCGAGCAGAAGGACCTCAGCCCAACTGCCACCAGAGAGAGCTACAGGAATAACCGAGCGTTTACCTTGTGCAGCAATGAACTTGTTTTTCTCTTGGTACCCCTAGAGAGAAAAGGAGAAAAAGGAAGAGCAATGAAAGATGAGTATTTGCCTAACACAAGAGTCATGAAATGCATCTACATCATTAATAAACAGAGCCATCACTTGCTCTGTTGCTCACTCCTCCCTGTGCAGAGAAGGGGCTGCAGCCTCCAAGGGGAGAAACAGCACCGACAGCGGGGCAGAAATAATGGAAAATCCCTGTGCAAAGGGTCCTTGCCCCAGAGCAACACTCCCCACGCTCACGTCATGCGGGAACGACCCCACTTTTTGGCACAGAGCACTAAGGAAGTGGTACCCGACAGCCCTTCTGCTGGGATCAGACCCTGCATCCAGAGCATCACGTGAAAATCAGCACTAATCTTCGGCAGATGGGGCTGTTGAACTCATGGGGATTGATTTTGTGTATTTCCTAATGGATATTTATTTATTGGAGAAGAAAGTAAAACGCTCTTTTGGGTCTTGCTTTTCTTCACGTGCCTCCATCTCTCTCAAAGTCTACTTCTTCATATTACCCTTCTAACTTATTTGAACTGTATGGCGATAATCGTATAGGACCTATCTCCTCCTAGGAGCAGAGCAGGGCAATGTTGCTTCTGTTTTAGCTGGGTTGCTTGATTTCTTTTTCATCCCCTTCCCACGTCCAGCCCTGCAAGCTGGGAAGTACCCATGATTAACCAGCCACACCGCTCATCAGCCATTAATCAGAAATCCCCAATTCCTGCAGGAATGGTTCCCAAAACCCTTCCAAACCAGCCGGCTCGGCTTTGCAGCACCCTAAGGAGTGTAAGTGTGGAAAAGAGAGGTGGGAAGAGATGTGACTATGGCAAAACAGCTGAGCAAGGGCAGAGATACAGCCAGAATTTATGAGACCCAGCTCCCAGCCTCTTATTCGAACCACTTTTGTCTGGGCTCACGACATGGAGCGGAGTACAGTGAGCTCTACCACGGCCACACAAAGGTTACGAGATCAAAAATCAGCATAATTTATTGCTCTGGAGGAGCTGGGGAGATGTTAACATAGGAGATGATAGTCTCTTAACCATCCTCTCCCAGGCATAAGTCATGTTCCATAAAAGCCCCATGCTCCTGGTGGGACCAGGCACCGCCGGCCGGGGCACAGCCAGTGAGGATTTCCCCTTCAAATTACAAAACTCACATTAATGAAGGAGGCGTTGATGTAGTCGGAGTCAGGAACTCCTTCGACAGGAGTCAGGTGAACCCTGGAATGATCATCTGGAGGAAAATTAAAACTCTGCATTAAAAACAACTCCCTCCATGCAGCTGAAATCTGGCGGAGCGAGAAAGCCGGGTGTGGGAGCGGAGCTCGGGCTTGCTGGCTCCCCTGCGCACACAAACACCTTTATGCCCCCAGATTCTTCTCGCTTAAGCCCGGAGAGCTGCTAGACCTCGCCCAAGGAAGTTTTTCTTCTGCAGAGTGCACACATTTGAGGAAGCCTCCGAGCCAGCCTGCTGCCCCATGCCACCTGGCAAGAGCTGGCCGCTTCGGCATTTCTCATCCGTTTCACTTTCCATGGCCTCCGGGGAGCTCCTCCTCATAGGCATCTAAAGCTAAAGCAGATGCAGCCACCCATCTGGGAGGTGAAATGACCTCAACCGTGTCCTTGCCCATCCCAAAAACAGGAATGGGGAGCCCTGGCAGGAACACCGGCCGTGTTCCCCCCCGCCCAACCAGCTCCGATACCTACAGGGCAAAATGTTCACGTATCTGTTCTTCTCCTTGTTCTCCTCCTTGGAAGCAGCTTCACACGTGGCCTGTATAGGACACGCTGGGAGAGCCTGCAATGGCAGCAAAGGGGGTTTTCCATGATGTTCTTACTCACGGCACGGCAGTAACCACAACACAACCGGCGTGTCGGTGCACGCCGCATCCGAGCCTCCTGCCCCTTCGGACATGTCCCCACCACCCACACCCCTGACCATCCCAGCACCGGCTCCTCTTCCCCATCGAGCTCAAGGTGACCATTTAAATAGCCTGGGCTGGACCAGAGAGAGCAAATCGCTTCCGAAACGTGGTATCGGGAATCTCAGGACCCATGAACACGAGGTGGCAGCAAAGCCTCCGACACCAAACCCACCAGCCCAGCGACCAAGGAGCTCATTTCTGCCCACGGAGGCTCCTGCTGAGATTTTCTGTGTTAACAGCGATGCTAACGGTGACCCGATTAAAGCCTCCATCACCCGAGCACACCCAGTGATGGGAAGGAGCACCCATGCAGGGAGTTATTCTTCATCCAGCAGCACCGGGGACCTTTGGGTTGGGGGGTGCTGGGGTCACAGGAGATGCTGTCCTGGTCACAGCAGCCAGGTTTCATGCTCGAGCAGAGAAGGTGCTTCCCCAGCACCGTTATTCCACATCCTCTTTGAACAGCGAAGAGGATGAGAATATATTGGAGGTATTCGCCATCCCTTCCTCCAGCTGACAGGACAGACGTGCTTTGGCAACGGAAGTCTTCAGGGCAATTGAGTATTTATAACATGAAAAATCCCCCTCCTCGGGCATTCATTGCGCCTCTTTAGTTTCATCGAAGCGCAGCCAGGAAGGGTATCAAGTTGTGCAACAGCTGGAGAAAGTCGAGTGGCTTTTTTTTATCTTCTCATCATCCTCATATCGCCGTATCGCGCCTTGGACCTAAAGCTTTATGTATTTGCAGAGGACACCTTTGCAGTGCAGACAACCAGATCAACAGTGGGTTTTCTTTCATTAATTAGGCTGACGGAGAATCCAGGTAGTTCAGCAGCTCCTACGTTACATGCTGCGATACTCCAGCCTGTTATTTAACTTTGTCCCCGACCTCAGTACTGCTCTGTCTATTTTTGTACTGCCAAGGTGAAACAGGTTTATCGTCACAAGAAGTTGCAGAGCTCAGCAACACCAAGAAGAGGTTGTAGCCATCTCAAAAGAGATGCTCCGGCATTGTGGGATAAGCACAATACCTGAATTATTACTCACTGCTGAAGGCCAACTGTTGTCCTATAAATGGCCACCATTCTGTTTCAAGGTTAACAGCTCACTGAAATAGATGGGGTCATTTCTGTTCCTCTGTCAGAGCTCTTGTTTTGGCTGTTTGTGGATTTAAGCCACGAGGGTCGGGAGGAGAGAGGCAGAGCCTGGGAGGAAACCAGCAGGCAGGGAAGCTCTGGAAGACCCCAAAACATCTGGGACACTTCCTGAGCCCAGAAAACCGTAACCCTGTAGTGCTGCTTGCTAGAAAATGTCTGCTTTCTGCGGTGAATGTGAGGGCTAGTGGCTTGCCCACCCTCACAGCAGATTCAGGGACAGAATTAGTCCTCCCACCTCACAGCCACTTGAGAAACCCCTGAGGACTGAGCAGACCATCACTCCCCCCGTGAAGCTCCCGGATAAGCTCTTCTGAAGCACGGCATCCAGCACTGTTATTTTATTGACTCAGTTACCCCCTGGGTTGATGTGCCGTCCCCAAGCTGGGTACCACTGCAGCTCCTCTCTGATGTACCAGCCGTTTTGTCCCTGCTCTACGAAGTGAGACCAGATTTTAACTCGCTGTGTGTCATAAGCCCGATGCCGAGAGCAGCCCGCAGGATTTAAGGGCAAGAAGCGAAGGCACTCACATTGAACTCCTCCCGAAAGAGCTTGTTGTCATCTGCCATCCGGCGGTTGATCTCCTCTTCCAGCTTATCAACAGGCAGAGGTGGGTATTTACGGTTGGTGCTGGGGGAGCGGGCGAGAAGCGGCATGCTCTGAGGCTCTGCAACGACACCCATGCATCAGAGGTGCCCACCCAGCCGCTCCCTGTGCCCAGCACTCACCCATGCCCAAGCGGGCACAGGGACCTCGCACACCCTGGGCTGTCCACTTTTAGGGCCACCTCGCATCCTCACTATCCCCATATTTTTATAGAATGATGGCATGGTTTGGATTGGAAGGGACCTTAAAGATCATCTAGTCCAACCCCCCTGCCGTAGGCAGGGACATCTTCCACTAGATCAGGTTGCTCAAAGCCCCATCCAACTTGAAACTTCCTGGCCTTTTGCTCTTCCTATGGATGGTGCACAAAAATTTGGGGATGCTGTGATAACATGAAACTCTTTCAGCACCCTGTGGCTGAGCATTACACTGTCGTAGAGGCAGGATAGGACAATGAGGACCAAGTCTAACAACCCCCCCACAATGCTACAGGCTTGGGGAATTGTGGCTGGAAAGCTGCCTGGCAGAAAAGGATCTGGGGGTGTTGGTCGACAGCCGGCTGAATATGAGCCAGCAGTGTGCCCAGGTGGCCAAGAAAGCCAATAGCATCCTGGCTTGTATCAGAAATAGTGTGGCCAGCAGGACTAGGGCAGTGATCGTCCCCCTGTACTCGGCACTGGTGAGGCTGCACCTCGAATGCTGTGTTCAGTTTTGGGCCCCTCACTACAAGAAAGACATTGAGGTGCTGGAGCGGGTCCAAAGAAGGGCAACGAAGCTGGTGAAGGGTCTAGAGCACAAGTCTTGTGAGGAGCGGCTGAGGGAAGTGGGGTTGTTTAGCCTGGAGAAAAGGAGGCTGAGGGGAGACCTTCTCGCTCTCCACAACTACCTGAAAGGAGGTTGTAGCGAGGTGGGGGTCGGTCTCTTCTCCCAAGTAACAAGTGCTAGGACAAGAGGAAATGGCCCCAAGTTGTGCCAGGGGAGGTTTAGATTGGATATTAGGAAAAATTTCTTCACCGAAAGGGTTGTCAAGCACTGGAACAGGCTGCCCAGGGAAGTGGTTGAGTCACCATCCCTGGAGGTATTTAAAAGACGTGTAGATGTGGTGCTGAGGGACATGGTTTAGTGGTGGACTTGGCAGTGTTAGGTTAACGGTTGGACTCGATGATCTTAAAGGTCTTTTCCAATCTAAATGATTCTATGATTCTAGGATAATGTGAAACTCTCTCAACACCCTGGGATCAAGCATTACGCTATTGTAGAGGCAGGATAGGGCAACGAGGACCAAATCATCAATACTGGGGGATGAAGACCAACTCGCTTTGAATTCGGACTTCACCCTTGCTCACACGGAAAGTCTGGCACCGTCACCATGACATAACTCCCAGGTGGACACAGCAAAGGTAGCTGTTGCTTGTGGTTCCTTAGTGAAGCCAAGAAAGGCCACCTGAGGGTTATACCAACACAACCGATGGTTTATGAAGTTCACGCTTTTGTTTATAGCAAGGTAAAATGGGTAGGGAAGGTCTTAGCTGCCAACGTGAAAAAAAAAGGTGCTGATTTTCAGTTAGTGCTTGTTCTGAAGCTGTTCGGTTTATGTGGAAGGAGCTCAGAAAAAGGATCTGAACTGAGTTTAAGTGGCGGTGGTTCCTCTTCAGCTGTTACTTTGGTGCCTAGATATGGATGGAGATGCCCAACTTCAGACCCTCAATGGGCAGCTCTGGCTCAAAGCCAGAAAACGAGACAAGCTCAGGGACAGAAGAGTTTAGACATTACAGCAGGCTTGCACAAGACTTTAAAATTGCATTTATGCATCTTTAAGAGGTCCAAAAAGGTTTTTATAAAGAAAAACAACGTATTCCCTGCTTTCTCTCAGAAATGTTAGTTTGGTGTCTACAGTTAGTGTGAAGATCTGAGTTTTAATCAGCTGTCATCCTAATTTAAAAAGGTAGAAGGATATTTAATTATTTCCCAAAGATGTGTTTTTTCAAAAAAGGTTCTTATTTGAGTCAAAGAGATATTGTGAAAACTCAAGAGGAACTGTGAGTAGTTCGGTGTTGGAAGTGATTGCCCATTTTAGTATTAACCACTTGAGGGCAAACATTTTGTTGTTGGAATGAAAGCTGGGAAATAAATTTTCGTTCTATAAAAGTTTGCCAAAATCATGGAAAACAGAGAAAGTTCAGAACAAGAAACAAAGAAAAATGTAAATGAAAAAATACTTCCCTACAAAAACATGAGGTAGGAGAACAAAGTCTGCCCAGTCCCCAAGCGCTGTCATCGCACCGGGCTCAGGCTGTGACAGTGTTGCATCCACTGGCTTTCCTGGACTTTTACAGAGGTCTGTCTTCTGGTGTATATATTTATATTATTCTGGTGTATCTATATTTATTCTGCTGTATAATATTTATATTATTCCCACCAGGAATAATATAAACACATCCTGAGGACCACCTTCATACATCCTTCCAAGACCATACTCAGACAGAACACAATCTTCATTTTCCTTTTTACACATTTCCAGCAAATCACCTCCTCAAACCAGTATTTGGCAAGTGTTTTCCCATTCCCATTTGAGCTGGCCAGGAAAAGATGCCACCGGGTATTACGTTGGCTACATGCCCGTCAAGTTGCACGTGTCTTTTTGCTGTGTTGGAAGGGGAAAGGCACTGCACGGTCAGCAGACCAACCTGGGTAGCTCTGCGCTGCCCAGAGAGCTGCCCTGGAGGGCATAAACCAGCCCTGCTTTTGCAACTTCAAGGGTTTTACGACATTTTTATAATTTTTACAATTTTTAGGAGAATTCCTGGTTATTTCACTAGCTAATTTTGGCGGATTCCAAGTGAGGGGGAAAAAACCCACCCTAAAATATTCCGTTGTTATTCTGAAGAATGTTTGCATTGACCTGTTTTGATCTGAACAAAGCTTATTCCTCCTGCGAGATGCATTTTTGCTCCCCGTGTTGCACCGACGCGGGCCTCACCTGCATCATCCGTCCGGCCGTTGGACAATCGAAAGGAGTTGGAGTGACTCCCTGCTTGCTTGTATTTCTTGAACCTACCGAAGACAAGGGAGCGGAGAACATCAGTAGATAGCCACCAAGAAGCCCAGGTTACTTTCTGGATGAGAGATGCAGCCATGAAGGGTGTTTTGCACTTTCTCATGGCTTCAGGAATTAGCTGGTGGGTCCAAGAGGCTACGGGACCTCTAAAATCCTGCCTACGGGTGTAACTTTTAACTGACCACATCTGGAACGGCTGCAGGAGACCAGAGCAAGGTGAAAGCCAGGAGGAGAAGCTTTAAGGCTGCTTTTTATGGAGAACACCCCAAGGAGTTCCTGCTCCACGGGCTGATTCAGCAAAGTACATAAACTCCAGGTTGATCCGTCCTTCTGCAGCAAAGCCCTTCTCCATGTGCTTTTAACTTGAAGCAGATGCTTACGCTCCGTTTGCCTGAAGTTACGGGTTTTGCTGAATCACCGGGCAGGCGGCGGCGAACAGAAACCCGTTTTTTAAGGGCTGGAAGCCAGGTGGGGAGGACTCAAACTCTGCTGCTGCCGCCGCCGAACTCCCGAGGCAAAACTCTCACCAGGTTCACCGCTGTGAGGGCAGGCCCAGAGCCAGGAGACGAAGGGAATTTTTCCACTGCTAAAGAAATTGGTTTTTCTTTTTTTTTTTCCAGTTATTTAATCACCAAAATGGTGAGTAAATTAAAATGTTGACTGCAGGTGAATAAACACCCTCTTCTAGCTGAGCAGATATGCACTCAGGAGCTGGGGATGCTCCATTTTGAACAGCCCAGATGCTTGGATTTTTTAAAAATGGACCTAAGGTGGCTTTTTTATGCTATAGTTCCAGGTACAGCATCACCTAACGCTCCCAACAAGCTCCGGTCGTACACCACCTCGCAGCACAAGATGCACAGGCACGACGTGCAGGTTTGGTACCCAAGGCAGAGCTCGGCTCTGGATTTTGGATCACGTTCGGTATCAAGATGGGAATCAAGGAATAACACACGCGGTTATACATGCAAAGGACTTTCTGGCTCGATCGGTGTGTTCAGCTTCCCTGGATTACTCAATCCAACACCCTTAGCCTCGCAAGGAAACCTTAGCTGCTTTTTAACGGCACTGATAGGACTTCAGTTTAATCTACGCTACTAAATATGACATTTTCAGTAGCAGAACAGGCATTACCCCACACGAGGATCAGCTTTACAGAGAAAGGAATAAGCATCATTTACTAGATAACCCCAAACATCATTTTCATTATCCTTACAGGTTTCTTTTTAAAACACCGGCTGTGTTAGCCTTTAGCTTAGGAAACAGCACAAAAGGCTTATTCCTGTTCATTCTGTAATTAATTTCTGTCAAACAAGGGAAGTCAGCATTAAAGCTTCTCTTACCTTAACATGTACAGCACAATAATAATAAATACTATGACTAGAAGGGAAGACAGGGCCACCATCACAGCTATAATCGGAGTCTCATCTGCAATAGGAAAAGAAAGGTGTGGTTATCAACATCGAAAAACATCCAGTGTCATCATTTAGCAGGGCAGAGCTCTACAATTTCTGCTTGCAAAATAATAATAATATTAATAATAATGATGATAATAATAAGTATTGAGTAAAGTTACGTTTCTCCAGTCTGACAGTGAAGACAGATACACAACCTGAGCGAGCACCACGTATCTCCGATACTCCGAGGTTACAATAAAACCTGTAACCACTATTCAGAGCTCCTCAACCTTCTCTAAGAGTTGTTCACTGTGAAATTGTGACCTTGCAGACGAAAACAGCGATTGAGAAGGTTGTGAGTGGGCTGTTTTAGGGGCTTCTTCTGCACAACTGAATGTGCCCATGGTGGCCCACCAGCCACCAGTAGAAGTTTGCTCTGTCACCTGGGGATCCACAAAGTCTTCTGCCTGAGACATAAAGATCCATACGGGAAGTTTCTAACAGGTCCATGAGTTTGGTATAACACGATAAGGAACGTTATATTAAAATAGGTGAAGACTGTGGCCTTTGTAAGATCCCACAGATACTACGTGTGTAAAACCGTCAGGATTTTGCTTCCAGTTCCTTGTCAAATAGGACAAGAGGGCAATGCTTCACGCTGCACCTGGGCTCTGAACACCTTCAGGCTGAGGTTTGCTGGAGAGGCTCAGGGCTACTGAGCTACTTATCATCTGTCTGGCTCATTGCAGAGAGGTGGCTCCTGCTGGGACTGCTTTTATAGAATCATAGAACAGTTTGTGTTGGAAGGGACCTCCAAAGCTCATCTAGCCCAACCCCCATTCTTTCCTCCCTGGAAATATTGAGTTTAGAGAGGAGGTGATGTTAGACAACCCATCGTGCATGCTCTGCACTGCAAGGCCACCAAGTATGAACTGATTTGGCTCGCTTTGTTGTTCACTCCCTTGCAGATGCTTCTCAAGGGCAGGCACCGCACAATTCCCTTGCAAACACACTTAGATTAGCCACGTCTGAAACATTCCCATCCTCTGGGACCCACCCATTTTTTGTTTTAAATAAGCTATTTGTAACTTGTCCCGGAGGTCAGTGAAACAGTGGTCAGCGCAAGCAAATTAGCCAGATGGGGTTGGAAGCCAAGCGACGCTAACCAGATAGGAAAATGGCCCTGAAGGGCATTTTTCCAGATAAATGTGGATGTCAGCGACGCCAGCTGGGGGTATTTCCATTTTTCACCAGCTTGCTCAATCCGTATGGGCCACCGCACCGTGTCTACACGCCTTGGCCCCCCGAGACTGCAGGGCACGACCCCCCCTTGACACCTTCTGTGCATCCATTTCCCTGCCAGGGCAGATTCCTGCTCCAGGTGTCTCAGCAATTTCAGCCAGGAGATTTTCTTAGGTGGGATTTATTTTGTCCATCTCTGACTATCGAGATACCAAGGGGCACTCTGGTTATATTTCTGCGTTTGTCCTTCTGTGGTCATGAGGTCTAGAAATGTTATTCCGACCAAAAGATATGATTTTTGTGTAATGATTTGAAGGCAATGACCTGGTATGGCAAATAAAAACATGAAACCCTCCCGGTGTTGCATGTCTTTTGTTCTTTCCATCTATTGTCCTCATGGGTCGGCATCTCCCCCAGCCCAGCAGCAAAAAGCCAAGGAATTTATGGGGAGGCATCTCTGTCTCCTGCACACTCGGTGGCTGCTTGAGCCTTACCATTATCCACCGTGATATCCACTTGCTTTCCAAAAGCAAGCCCAGAAAGGCAAAGCAACCACGGACCGTCTTAGCCCAACTACAGCGAGCCCTTGCCTCTCCTCTAATGTGCTTCTCGTTGAGACCTCCGACTGCAACCATCACCGCCATCCTGGCTGTAGGAGAGGAAGGCGAGCTGCCTTGCCAAAGCCCACGGCGCTATGCCCCCGCTATGCATCGTTGAACCACTTCTCTTGCCTCGGCTGGAGTTAAGCTCAGCCTAACTGGTGCCGAGCTGGGCAGGGGCCGCTGCGGCAGCGCCGGTTGGCAGGAGACGTGATTTATGGGCAGGGGTTTCGGCAGGGGTGCCTCTGGCAGCAGGATGCAGGGAGCCTGAGGGGTTGGTTTTTTTTTTTGCAGCCGTTCTTTCGACACATCTGGCTGGATGAGTTAGAGCTTTTCCACCACGGCCGCTAACTGCCGGCACGCTGCCCGGCCCACCCAGCAAACCCCGGGCAGGAAACACGCTGGAGAGTCCCCAGCCAGTCCCTCCTTCCCCAGCCAGCCCTGGCGAGTGGTGCCAACCCCCCTGCAGCTCCTGTCCTGCTCAAGCCTCAGCCCGGGGGTTTCATGCTTCCAATTCGCTTGGAGAAGGGACAAGGACTCAACCCTCTGCTTCCACAGACCTGCAGTGCTGGAGCACCCACCGCGGTCCAGAGCCTGGAAGGCATCGGGATGCTTAAATCTTGTCCTGGCACCTCTGAGGAGCCAGCAAACCATCTTCTGGTGCTCGAGATGACGTCTCCAACTGTAGGTAGAGGTGCTATATAGTGGTCTACAGGCTGTCCCCTATACATCACGCAGACCTGGGCGCAGCCACCCGGCAGAGAAGGAGAGGGCTGAGCAGCCCTCTTCGTTCATCGCTGTCAATGCCTGCCCACAAAACTTGAGTCAAACCGAGCAGACAAGAAACTACGGGATCATAAGCAAAAAAAAAGGAGGTAAAAGAAATGGAAGCAAAGACGTACGGTCAATATTTCTTAAATAAAACCCCCAGCACACGAGATGCAGAGCTCCCGGAAAAGCAAGTTCTGCAAAATGGTTGCAAAGGGGGAGCAGAGCAGAAGCAAGAGTTTAAATCCTATCTCTTAGATCCCAAGCAGAGTTTAAATCACAGGCCAGCTACGTCCCCTGCAAACATCACAAAGAGCCTGCAGGAGCAGATCCGTGATGCAACCTCTATCTGTTTTCTTGCAGTATTTCCTTCCTGGTTGTATTTGGGAGGTGGAAGAAGAAGCCACCCCAGACACCGCGGCTCAGGATAAACCAGTGAGTGTATTCACAGAACACCTTAAATTACTCCCTCGGGACCGTGTCGCACGCATGCACATGCTTTGCTCGGGAAAAGGCCAGACTGTCATCGTACGCCGCTCTGCACAGTGGTCCTCCGGCCCCATCTCCTACAAGGTGCTATCACAGCAGTGAGGAACGTTGGGAGAGGTATGCAACAAGCAGAGCAAGGCTTCAAAGCCAGAGGATCCTCCTGAGCTCCAGGTCTCTCCGCTGCTTTCTGTCCACCCTGGTGGGATATGGACGCATTATTTCAACCCATTCATAGGGAAACAGGAGAGGGTTTGTTGCCTTCTTTCTTCAAACCATGCCTGGATGGCTTTCTGGAAGGTAGGCATGGCTCTTTCTGTGCCCATGTGAACCTCACGAAGTTCAACAAGGCCAAGTGCAAGGTCCTGCACATGGGTCGGGGGAATGCCCAGTATCAGTACTGGGGGATGAAGGGATTGAGAGCAGCCCTGCAGAGAAAGACTTGAGATCCTGGTGGGTGAAAAACTGGACATGAGTCCAGCAACGTGTGCTCACAGCCCAGAAAGCCAACCGTATCCTGGGCTGCATCAAAAGAAGCGTGGCCAGCAGGTCAAAGGAGGTGATTCTGCCCTTCTGCTCTGCTCTCGTGAGACCCCACCTGCAGTACTGCCTTCAGCTCTGGGGTCCCCAGCTTAAGAAAGACATGACCTGTTGGAGCAGGTCCAGAGGAGGGCCACAAAAATCATCAGAGGGCTGGAGCACCTCTGCTATGAAGACAGGCTGAGAGAGCTGGGGTTGTTCAGCCTGGAGAAGAGAAGGCTCTGGGAAGACCTTCTAGCAGCCTTTCAGTACCTAAAAGGGGCTTATAAGAAAGATGGGGACAGACTTTTTAGTGGGGCCTGTTGCGATAGGAGAAGGGGCAACAGTTTTAAACTAAAAGAGGGTAGATTCAGACTGGACATAAGGAAGAAATTTTTTTACGATGAGGGTGGTGAAACACTGGCACAGGTTGCCCAGAGAGGTGGGAGATGCCCCAGCCCTGGAAACCTTCAAGGTCAGGTTGGAGGGGCTCTGAGCAACCTGATCTAGTTGAAGATGTCCCTGCTCATGGCAGGGGGGTTGGACGAGGTGACCTTTAACGGTCCCTTCCAACCCAAACCATGCTGTGATTCTATGGTGCAACCATCGGGCGATCCCTTCAGGAGGCGGCACACCAGGAGGCATTAGCATCTCTCCAGCCAAGGACCAGGGTTTTCTGCTTACTGAAATGACTGCTTTATCCACCATACCAACTCCAGGCACGGAGCAGGAGAAGGCAGGGCACTTCTCATCCACACTGCCCCACGGGGAAGGGATCTGTCTTGCTGATACATCCCCACAGCTGTCTCAGATGTGGAGCTTGAGCCTGAAGCACGGCATCAAGTCATAAATATTTGTGCAGCTTTACTCTCTTCCCCCTGGGGAAAGCAGGTAAGACTTTTCAGTGAGCCTGCCAAGGACACCTGGGTCAGCCTCTCCCTTCCAGGCTTACAAAGGATTAAACCATCTCTTGTAGCACAAAAAGAGCTTAAGGATGCCCTAAAAGGTCACGGTCACTAAAAGGGGATGGGGAAGGACTCGCAGAATCTGCCAGAGTTGAGTGCTGCTGGGAAAGGCAAACCACTAATTTCCATCAGTCTGACTTCACGAAAAATCCCCTTCTGACCCCAAATCAGAAGACCAGGGCAAGCAGAACCCCCTGCAAATGTTCTTCCACGCCACCCTGCTCAGCACCGATGCTCCAGCACAGGCAGCTCCATCACTCAACAGCCCCAAAGCTTGCAGAGGTCTCTTCTGCCGATGCTCTTTTGGGAGGGGGGGCGGAAATAAAAGGGCTACTTGCTTCCTGCAAGATTCATAAATAATAGCTGTCCAAGTGTACTTGGTGTCTGAGATGATACACCACTGGGGATGGTTTCACGTGATAGTATAAGTGCAAGCAACAAGAGGCAGAAGATTTTCACTAATCTGGATAAAAATCACTTCTCTGCTCCTCATCTTCAAAATAACCCTCAATCAACAAATTGTTAGGAAAGCTTTTAATTTTGGAATATCCTTGTGAAGGTTATTACTGTAACTTTCCTGATAAGAAAACTACCTATTTCTCCTCTTTCCAACGTTAGAGACTAAAAATCTTCCAGCGATTCCCAGGGGACACGCATCTGAAATGAGACAAGACACGTGTTCCCATGGCTCACCTCGCTGTAAACCATCGCTCAAAATCCTCCTGAGATTTAAAGAAAAACGCCGGCACAAGCTCAAAGGCCTTCAGCTCTGAGCAGAGCTTATCCTGTGCTGGTTAGTCCTGCAGCAGTCAATGTACCTGGATTTCATCTGCTACAGTTTCACAGGTCTGTCTAACCTTAAAAGGGTTTAGTGGCAAAGCACCCTTAATCTAGCGGAGACTCACTTTTTAAATGGAAAAGCCACACAAGCTGACGGGAGGCTGGCTCTTGCTGTAACCTGCATCAATTTTCTCCATGATGTGGTATATTCCATATATGATGTGATATATTCTACATACGATGCGATATATTCTATAGCGGTTAGGGGGTATAATTTGGGAAAGATGTACTTAGGTCAGAAAAACATACACGTTAGCTAATCCCGTGTCTAACTAATCCCGCATCTAACTAATCCCGCATCTAGATGCAAGAATAAATCAAAACAATTCTTTTCTGTGTCCTTCACACATCCAGAAACGATTAAAATATCAAAGAAGATTGTGTTCTGGAATAAATCAGAATAGAGGCACTGACTGCAACTCCACCATCTTAAAGCAGGAGAAAAATGACCCGCAGAGACAGAATTTAGTCCCTTTAGAGTCACTGGGAAGACAACACATCCCCAGCATGACCCAAGCCAAGTTTTACCAACAGCAGTACTTAATGTCAACAGCAGCCCCTCCACTTTTTGCTGTCACTGTTTTGCTCCCAGTGCTGCTTCTTGGTGGCAGGGAGCCAGGAATTGTGACCAACCCCCTACAATAATCCTCCAAGTCACAGGACTTGGAAAATATTAATTATTTTATTAGTATGAACGTTAATATTAGCAATACTAATATTGTTAGGAAGTCAGACTTTTTCTCATTTTTCGTTTCTTTGCTCCCAGGAGCAGGGATGAACGATGTCAGAGAGATTGCAAGATCAGACCTAAGCCATGCCAGATCCAAGGGAATTACACTGAGCATTTCTACAGCGGCGTAACCATTATTTTAAATGAATTCACTTGGACCTGCATCCCTTTTATTTCCTCTGCGCCGATGTGTGTTGACAGTAACAATCACAGAGCATCTTTCTTTTCCTTTATACCATCAGCGGGACGGTGTGAGCTTGGCACACCAAGCAGCAGAAAGCGGATTGCTGTGGAGTTTACAAAGCCGAAACGCCCATCAGAACAGTGATGAAAACACACAGAGGAAGCTCGTTTCTATAGGTAGCAACCAGACCAGCTGCACCTCCGCTCTACCCGCTCCTATGCTGCTAAAGCAACGAGTAATTGCAAATATTCTGGCAGCGATGCCAGTTCTCAGAACTAAGAGATGGAAAAATGCACCGAAGCGCTATTATATTACAAGAAATGGATTTGTGCTACTGCTTGCCAACAGAATTAAGAATAATAATAATTATTGACATCATTTGCAGAATGAGTCCGGATCAAATAGGGTAAGTCACAGTCAATAAAGACAATTCATAAGCAAAAAAAGAAGGAAATTTCCTGAATGGCTTCTTAGACTTTGGTCATTCGACTCTAGGGACGGTAATGCTAGTATTTTCAGAGCAGACATCAGGAACTCATCGTATCTAGCAGGACATGTACAAATTGGTACGGGATTGTTTATTTCTAAAAAGAAGAGCGCAACACAAATTAAGATATCAGTGTGTCACCAGCTCTTGTAAAGAGCCTGATAGGCTTTGTAAAAGCAATTTTGGAAGTGTGTCATAAGGAAAGCTATGTAATAGCAGAATACTTCTGGAAATGTTTTTACTGAGGGCTTGACTGAAGAGCAATGAAATATAAAATTCTTACCTCTTCTGTCAGAGTTACCTGCAGAAAAAGAAAACAAAAGTCTCTTAGCAACAAAGAAATATACATTTTAATAAGTCAGGAAGGATCAAAGACCAAGACAGTAACAAATTTAGTAACTCTCATCATCTTCTTGTAAATCTTTCCTTTAAAACACCAGCTACAAAGCCAGGATATTAAAACGAATTTCAGCCTTCACTTAGTAACAAGGAAAAAGGAACAAAAAGCAACTTTTTATCAGCAGAGCAGGGAGCTGAAGCCAAGCTATAACATCGATAAACACAACCTACCGCTTTTAATCGATAACAGTCTGTTTAAGCCTATAACCAGCAAGTCGCTGGTGTAATTCATTAGCACTTAAATATTAAGAGATAACACTCGTGCATAATTTTAAAAGAGGGGCTGAGCCAAGAGTTCAATTGAGAGCAGCTGGGCTCAGGGATGGGGAGGATGAGCATCCAAGGAAAGCCTCTACCCGCTGTTTTGGATGTCTCAGCTAGAGGAAGCCAGAAGAAACCCGTGCCAACAAGAGCACAGCCCAGCTCTCCTGCTGCAACGCTGCTGGCACAGGCATCCCACGCCCCTGTTCTACGTGTGAAGAGCTGCAGCACGGGGGCGAGGACAATCCTGGTAGGTTTGGAGAAGCAGGAGCTGCCTGTATGACATGGAATTCATACGGCGCCTTCTGCTCCTGTCCCTCTCGTGAGCACCACTTAGTTCTTCCATGACTGATATCCAAATTTCCTATTAAGATTAATGGCAAGGGCAGCCCTAAAACTAATTTTGCTCCTTGACAAATTACTTGAAATAAAGAAAGAATTGGGTTTGGTCATTTGTTCTTGGGACTGACATCAAGTGAGAAGCCACATCTGGCCTTGATGGCGCAATGGCCAATGTGTCATAGCATACACCAAGGGAGTTCACCAAAACCAGTAACCCAAGTCATTAAAAAAGTAGCAAAGACACAAAAATGATAAATTCAGTCCCCCACTAGCAGATATCATATTACAAAAACCAGATTTTACCAGTACTTAAGGCTTTTGCCTCCACCACTCCCATTCAAAGGCTACATTTATTCTAAACTTGCACCGCGCATGTATCTCGGTTACTCTGGACTCCTTCACTCTGCAAAAAAGCCTTGAGGATTCGTGTTTGAAAGGAAGCTGGATGAGCTCGGGGATGGCAGGACACTAAGGAAGTTGGGTTGCAAACTTCCTTCAGCCACCTCCCTTCCTATGTTGGTAGCAAAGACAACTTCACTGCAGCTTCACGGGCTGCGGTTTCCAAAGATGCCCAGAGGAAGAGGGCACACACATCTCACTGACGTGAAGAGGGGTTTAGTTACCCAACACCCAATATCCCCTGAGAAATTTATTCTTAAGGAATGTACACTTGACACCTCCCTGCATTAACTCCAGTATTAGCTTCTTTCAGTCTTTTCTGCCCCACCACCAAGTTACCCATCCTGTTTTTCCACTAAATCCTGCACTGCCAAGGCTTTCACTATAAGCTCTAGTGGGCACTGCTATGTAACTGTTGCAACTCAGAGGCACGTAGTATCAAAGGTGGGTCTCAAATGACGCAGCAATGGGCAAACCATGGCTGAAGAGTCATAAATCAGCTAAAATTTCTGGTCACCTCAGCCTCTTTTTGCCTGATTTTTGCTCTTAACCTACTTTGAGCAGCCAAACTACATTCTTAGGGGCCACTTTTATGATGTGCCAAGAGGGGAATGACAGCAGGATGGCAACAGAGACAACTCTTGCTCATCTAGACCTTTCAAAGATTAAAGTAGCCTAAGTAATGGGGGAAAAAATGATAATGTAAGCATAGATTACCAGAATGGTTTGGGTTGGAAGGGACCTTCAGAGATCATCTAGTCCAGGCCCCCTGCCATGGGCAGGGACATATTTCACTAGATCAGGTTGCTCAAAGCCCTGTCCAACCTGAACTTCAACACTTCCAGGGATGGGCATCTACCCCATCATCAGAAGGGCCAGAAAATGCAAGACCGAGACATCCAGCGCATGGAATACTCTGCTCAATAAGGTCTCACCGCATTGCTCCTGGCGCTTATCCCGGTGGAGAGAGAGCACCTTCAGATGGGTTATCAAATCATGTGCGGCTTGTGTCTGCAAGCGGTTTAGCAACCATCAGGTGGAGCATACAGATCACCCTACCAGATGGGCCAGCACCGTCCTACCGCATCATCCTTCATCCCCAGCGTGGCTAATTTGGGATAATGAGCCAACTTACCAGCTTTCTCCAGGAGCTGGATCTCACCCCCGGCTGGCCACCTCTAAGGTCTAAGCCTTACATCCTTTGGGACAGGGACTGTCTTGTTGTGTGTGTGCTTGTACCGTGCCAAAAAGCATGGCTTGAGCCCGTGGTGGCTACCACAACACAAATAAATGTAGCAACACTCTGGATAACCCAAGCTCTGCAGCTGAGGAGCAACCCGGAGTGATTTATTGCTATTGCCTACACAGGCCCATTACGGATCAACTTTTCAGCCAGCACCTGGGAGCCGTGCAGCACTAGCCCTGTTTCACACTCCAGAAACCACAAAAAGCGATGAAATTCATCTGTGACAAAAGTGGAACGAGATCCTAGGGTTTCTGGTGCCCCAGCACCTTGGCAAGAAGCCCAAACCTTCGGTAGGATTAATCTCTTCTGATCTGGTCAGTTCAGGGAGTTACACTGTTTCGTATCACCATGGAATTTGCCCCAAAGCGTCTTCTCATTCCCTTTTGTTCAGCAAAACAAAAGAAGAGCAAAGAAACAAACCCGGAGGCAGGGTGGCCTGGAGAAGAAGAGGTGGAGGAGATGCCTACCGTTGTGGGAAGCAGAAGAGGTCTCTTGCGTTGTCACCGTCGCACTGAAATTCCTCTCCATCGTCTCCGCTTCTGTGCTGGGGAGAGCGGTGCATGGAGCAGATGCCGTCACGCTGGGTAGCAGGGAGGTGGCTGGAGGCACGAGCACGGTTGTCCCCAGGGTGGAGGTGTTGAGGCTGACAGTGGTGGTGTTGGGGGAGATCCTGGTGGCTGTGGTTGTAGGTGGCTTTGACGCCATGGTAGAAACAGTCACTGGAGTGCTAACGTTGAGGCTGTTTGCACTTGTTGTAGTCCCATCCTCAGGACCTGCTGTAGGAGCTTTGGTGGGGCTCCTGGGGGAGGTGGGCACTGTCGTGGGTGGCTCTGCAAGAAGAGAAAGCACAAGGGAACCTCCATGAGATACCTTTCTGCAACACTGGCGGGTTTAGATGCTGGAGATTCGTGTGACTGTAACTACAAGGATAAAACAGCCAAAAAATCCCGAGTCCGGGACAGGGAATGCTTTGCACAGCACGCTGATGCACACCCTATAAAAGCAGGTAACTTGAATACATATTATGATATCAAGGAGGTACAAAGATTAGAGCCCCTGTAAGAGAGGATCAATATTTGCTGGAGGTAAAACCTGCAGGTCCCATTTATGAGCACCTGCAGCCCATCACCCTCTTCCCGACACTTCATATCACAGTTAAGCGGCGGGCAGAAGGGGTAAGTCACCGAGCATGTGAGCACTTACTCCTTTGATCCTAAAGGTGGTTTAGGGACAAAAGAGAGGAGACAACAAGCATAGTTTACCTGTTGTAACGTTGTTAGCACCTACGCTTATCAGGCCACTTCCGAGCAAAAGGAGAAAGAACCACAAATCCATGTTGACCTGGGGGAAGAGAGCAAAGAAAAATTATTTCAATTGTCATACAACATCAACCCAAAGTAATTCAAACTGGGGACACCGCTGCGCATCTTGCGCGTGTAGAGCTGGAAGGGAGGAGTGAACGTGTGGCTGGAGTCCCTGCGGGCATGTGGATGGGAAGGATTTAGTGATATGTTCATCCGTTCCCAACGGGAGGGTGCAGGGAGAGATCCCAGTCTGGTGGACCAGGACAGGTGACCAGAGATGAAGCAGGGAATGAGCAAACTGTGGGAGAGCACGAGAAGAACGAGCTATGAAGCTGAGCACCAAAGATAAGTACCTGGTCTTAAAGGAAATGAATAATGTGTTCATGTAACGGTCTGCAAATGAGCGTACTTTGAGCAAACTGAAACGCAATAAGTGTGAAGACCACGGCAAGGAGCCTTGATCCAAAATGCCCAGGAACCGGAGGCAGGGAAGGAGAGGTCAGCTCCTCCTGCGGGCAGCGCCCAGCAGATCCCTGCCGGCTCACTGAAGCCCCTGCCTGTTACTGGGTGAGGGCAGGACACCTGCATAAGGCCAGGCTCAGCTCCATTCAAACCCCATCAGATTCCCTGCACGTGCAGATGAAACAAATACTCATAAATAATAATCCAAGATCATCTGCAAGTGCAGGCTGCACATTTGTTGTACTGTACGTTTCTTCCCAGGAAATGTCCTGCAAAATTACAGGACGATGACATCAGTAAAGTCATTTCCCCTAGGCTTTCTCCCCCGGCCCTTTTAAATACAAGGTTTTTATGGTGATTTCTTTCCCCTGTAGACCTCAAAAAGCCCCTGAGAAATGGGTATCGTTATCTCCTCCCAAACAGATACAGATCCAGAGGCTCAGGCAAACGACAGCGAGATGTGAGACGTCATCATCCTGGCCAGAAGAGAGCCCAAAGCTGCCAAGCCCCAGACCAGCACACGGCCCCGGGGCCTCCCAAGGATGGGCCAGCATCTTGCATCTGCGATGAGCCCAGAGAGGGCTCGGAGACGGCTCTGCTATGTGCCATTGCCCGGCAGCTGCCGTACAACTCTCTCCGGTCCTTCAGGCTTTTGTCATGCGTCCAGTTGCATCTTCGGCATCTCCTGGGAGAAGGCTGCGAGATCTTGCCGCCAAGTCAACTCAACATGCTGCCAAGAAAGGGTTTTATTCCCGATACGCGGTCTAAGCCTCCCCCTCTTAAATGCATCTTGTGTTGTTTGTTCCTGTTCTATTTATTTAAATCTGCTTCAATCTAGACCCATCCCAAACTCTGGGCAAAAGGACAACACTGAAGTCATCAACGCGCTGGAAACGATATCAGAAATACAAGATCCTCCCCACCCCACCCGGGAGTATCCTCCCACCAGCACCACCCACTTACATGTTTTTCCTCCCCCCCGAAAGAAAACCTGGCAAAAACCGAACTTACTCAGTGACCAAAAGGTCAGACAAACCCTGAACCAGAAGGAAACCAAGCTCCAGAGATAAGAGCTTTCCTTCGGCTCCCTCCACGGCCAGTCCTGGGGCAGAGCTTTCTCCAAGGGGTCCCACTGGTGCAAGCAGCCAACTTTCCAGAGGGTTTCACCACCGGTTAAAATATCTGTCCGGATGAATTTGAACTGGTTCAATCCTCCTGCCACTGGCGAGAGCAGGACTGGTCCTGCAATGCCTCCCTGAGGCTCTGCTGCAGGGTGGGATGTCCGGAAAACCCGCAACTGATAGGGTTTCGATGGCACGCTCCACTCTTGGTGCTTGTTGAGGCCACTCAACAAGCAATCGCATTCTGGAGCTGAGATGGTCCTAAGCCAAAGAGATTTTCCACCCCTCCACTGTAGGAAAGGGAGCTCGTGTCCTCCCCGTGCTTAATTGCAATTGGGAAGCACACGAAGCTGTGCTGCCAGCAAGAATGAAAGCAACTCGCTGCAGGAGACAGATCCTTCGAGCATCCCACTGTGGAAAGCCACAGAAATAGGGTGCTCCTCGTGATCGGACCCACGTGCAAAGGCAGAAGGACCCTAAGTCCATGCTGAATCTCCAAACGAACGTAACGGCGGCACTGAGATGCTCCTGAAACCTCGCAGGGGCTGACGAAGGTACCAAGGTCTCTCCATTGCAATGGCTTCCCTCACTGGGAACCCATCACCACCGCAACAAGAAAACAGTAACAAGGGAAAGGGAAAGACTTGGTTCTTCTGCAAACACTACTAGGAAAAAAAGGTGACTGTTCACTGTGTTTTGATGAATATTTGTATAGAAACGCCATTCTCATAGGTGGATGTGGCTCCTTTCTTCTTCCCCCCGTCCCATTTTGAGAAACGAGAGTGCCCATTCATTTGGGATCCTGTTCATTTGGGATCCCATTCATTTGGGATCCTGTTCATTTGGAATTCCTGTTCATTTGGGTCCTGTTCATTTGGGATCCCATTCATTTGGGATCCTGTTCATTTGGAATTCCTGTTCATTTGGGGTCCTGTTCATTTGGGATCCCATTCATTTGGGATCCTGTTCATTTGGAATTCCTGTTCATTTGGGGTCCTGTTCATTTGGGATTCCCATTCATTTGGGATCCCATTCATCTGGGATCTCGTTCATTTGGGATTCCCCTCATTTGGGATCCTGTTCATTTGGGATTCCCACAGCTATGCCAGCGCTAGCTCTGCAGCAGCAGTTTGCCCCACGAGCAGACAAACCAGTTGCTAACGGGGACGATCCCACCACGTTGGCATCCTACCGGCTCCTCACACTGAGATCTTGCTCCTCAATGCCTGGCCCATAATTAACCGATCATTGGAAAACCATACAGATCTTAATCTCTTCCAAGCCTTTCTTCATGGCTTCAAGGATCTTTTTTGCTAGCTGCTCCAGCTCTTGCAGCACACCTCAAATACCAGGGGAATGACAATTTGTTCGTGGTCACTCAGCAAAGGGGTGGCAGAGCTGGGACTGGACCCCAAGGGACCCGGTTCCTCTCCCATCTGTGGTCCCGGGAGTCCTTTGGAGAAAGTTAAGGAAGGAACGACCGATGGGTCAGCCCATACTGACCCCGCACCCCCTCTCGAAGGCCAACAGCCATATGTCCCATTGGCCTCTGAAGCTCTTCTCCCCTATCCTCAACGTATTTTCCCTTGGTATCAAAAGCAGGACAAGGAGGGTGGGTGGAAAGAAGTAAAAGCTGTGAATCCTCTCTTCTTTCTGCCCTCCGTTACAGGGAAGTAACCCACGTACGATAAAAGAGCTTGGTTTTATTTCCACGACTGCGACTGCTATATGGACGAGAGCTACGGGCAATTCCTGGACCGGCCACGGGTACCGGCTGCAAAACCCCTTTGGGATGGTGGGATGATCATAGAATCATTTAGGTTGGAAAAGACCCTTAAGATCATCGAGTCCAACCATTGATGCAGGTCCCTCCTTCGCTGAGCCAGCAGAGCAGCTCCGATGCCCTGGGATTACATCAGTGGGCAGGCAGCTGCCTGCCTTTAAAACCCCCTTGATATTACATTTATCATGAATTACAATTACATTACAATGAACATACAAGTTCATTGATCCTTGAGCAGATTGCATTAGGAGGAGAGGGTTGGCAAGGGCAGAGAATACCCAAGTTCTCCAAGCCTTGCCCCATTTTCATGAAGAAAGCTGGATGCAGGCAGTCTGTGCGGATCCTGAGTTTTTATGGCTTTATTACTGTGAACATCAAAAGAAACAGGACGCCGGGCAGCCCTGAGAGCATCACGGCTTGCTGTGCAGATCATTACACAAAAATCCTGGGAGCTGCTCCCGTGACCGGCAATCAGCTGCCAGCGCCGCTTTATCACCTTAAAACCGGATCCAGAGCAGAGAGCAACCGAAAGAGCCCTGCGCAGGGGGAGGGCTGTGCCAGCCCAGCTCCCGGCTCCCAGCCCCTGCTATTAAACACTCCCTATTCCCAAACGCAGTATAAATAAATGCCAGCGGTACGCCGTTACCCGCTTCTTAACATAAAAGGCCTCGAGAGTCCTACCCCAAAGCTGGAGAAACCCGAGTCTCCCTTCCCCCTCAGCTGCCTCCCTGCTGGTTTCGGAAACAGAGAGGAAATACTTGTAATGTTATCAACATAAACACAGCTCTTGGCCGGCTGCAACATCCTGCGAGGTCTGCAGAAAAACACCCTGACGTCACGGCGCCGGCTCTGCCGAGGAGAAAGGAGCCGGCTTCGGCACCGCTGCCCCGGCGGGTTGGGATGCTCAGCATCGCGTCTTCATTTTAAACCTTCCTTTTTAAAAATCAGGGTTAGAAACCTGAATAATTGCTACTGGTGTTTCCAGCAATATTTTATATATTTTTTTTATATATATATTTTTTTTTTTTTTATATATATATTTTTTTATATATATATAGCGTGTATGCACTGCGCTCTCGCATACACTGCTCGGGAGCTTCCTATAGGAAAGGCTGGGTTTTAGGCTGCAGGACGTCTGTTTTAAAATAAGCGGATCTTGTCGAGATGATTGATGCGGGGCGGGGGGGGTGGGGGAGGAAATAATCTCTTTATAAAGTAATAAGTGGCTTAAAAATGGTCCTTGTGTGTGGTGCTGCTGTAGGGGGGTTTGAATGCCGGACCACCTCCCCGTGCTTCCAGAAAGCAAAGAATTAGTATTTAGCGCTGCAGAAACTGCCCAGATCCTACCCGGATACAGCCGTCCACAATCAAAGGCAGGATTTACCCCCACCTCTGACATATTCCTAATTCCTGGAAAATGAGGCAATCTTTTTCTATGTGCAAGCAGGAGACATGACCTGAATTCTATCCGGCTTTCCGGGACCCCAGTAACCACTGCTGCTATCAGTAGGATGCTAAAATGTAGTGGCTCAACTGAGACCACCCGACTGCCTTGTGCTGGCCCCAACCGCAGTGAAAAATAAAAAAAAAAAAGTTCATTTTTCTTCTTTTTTTTGGCAGGGAAGAGGGCAAAACTAGGAGCAAGGTTAGCGTTCACACCGGTTAGGTCTTTGAAGCAGCTCACAGTAGGACGAGAACAAGCATGAGCATAAAGAAAGGGGAAAAAGGTCTTTTTTTTTTTTTTTTTCCTTTTCAGTGGCAGCAAGCCATCAGCATGGCTGAGCCGCCCTGGAAAACAAACCTGCTGTTCCCTCTCCCCCTCCCTGCTCCTTTTAAATCCCGTTTGGGGTTTTGCAGCCTCTCACTGGAGCTGTGATCCGCGGCAGAGGAGAGCTGCCCACGGGCTCGTCCGACGGCAGAACGATTTCGTCGGCACCGGGTTCCCCTTCCCCCGAACCCCACACCTCTCGTGTTGGATGAGATGCAAAGGATGTAAAAAAATAGCGATCAGGATGAGCCCTGCTGCTGGGAGCTCCACAACGAAAAGCAAAGCCTGGTCCCCTACGAGAAATCACTCGGGAGGGCAAGCGTCTTGCAGGGGGACTCCTTACGCCGTGCACTGATTTCTTCTCTTCGTTAACACCGTGCAACGAGCTGCTTTGGCTCCGAACCGCGTTGGGATGGCTAAGGGCTGCAGCGAGGTGGCTGTCGCCGGGAGAGGAGCCGTTCAGTTTAGGGAGGGAAAAGGGTTTTGTTGCACTAAGACGCAGTGACTAATTCCTTGCATGTGTCTCCGAAGCTGAAATGAGGCCTTTCATGTGTCACTGAACATTATTCCCCCACCCCATCCTCTGCTTTTCCACTCTTCAACAGAAAAGATGAATCACAGCAACCATTCACCCTTTCTGAAAATCCACTTCATTTTCCTTTTTTTTTTGTTGTTGCTTTTAAATAAACAGGCGGCTTCCACACGAGCGACAGCCGCCGTAACGAACAGCGCACGAGCAGGAGGACAAGCCTGCGGTAGGGCCCTGGGGTTTTGCTTTCTCCGCCTGCCCAACCATCAACAAACCACCGCCTTCCTGCACCTTGATATTTACTCATGGCATGGTTTGGGTTGGAAGGGACCTTCAAAGACCACCTACTCTAACTCCCCTGCTATGGGCAGGGACATCTTCAACTAGACCAGGTTGCTCAAAGCCCCATCCAACCCGGCCTTGAACGCTTCCAATGATGGGGCATCCACAACTTCTCTGGACAACCTGGTTCAGTGTCTCACCACCCTCATCGTAAAACATTTCTTCCTTACGTCCAACCTCAATCTCCCCTCTTGCAGTCTAAAATCGTTGCCCCTTGTCCTGTCACTACAGGCCCTGGTAAAAAGTCTCTCTCCGTCTTTCTTATAAGGCCCCTTTAAATATTGAAAGGCCGCTGTAAGGTCTCCCCGGAGCCTTCTCTTCTCCAGGCTGAACAATCCCAACTCTCTCAGCCCTTCTCCACAGCAGAGGCATTCCAGCCCTCTGACCATTTTCGCAGCCCTCACGCCAACAGGAGAACACACAGTCCTCTTTCAAAGAGCAACACCATCATACGTGCATGGAGGGAACCCGACCCTACTCCCACCTGGCTTTCTGGGCATCCAGAAATAGCACTGTTAGGATGATGTTAAAAACTGCTGGCCTGAACCAGGATCAGTCTTTCACATGGATATAACCTTTAGCGAGATGTTAGCCTATGCCGTGCTGATCACGCAGGCTCTCAAAGCACACACTGGCAGCAGCAACGTGCGTGAAACCATCGTGAGTGGATATAGAGAGGATCAGGTGCTTCCCAGCCAGAACTTCGAAGGAGGTTCCCCAAGCTCCCTTCCTACCTCTGCCACCGAAAACTGGAAATCCTTGTGCTTCAGCCTGACCTACCATAAAAAGGCTCCCAAATTGGCTTTTTTACTCTATAAGTGAATGACACCAGTTTAATTTATTCAGAAAAACTTGCAGGGACCTTTGAGACCACATTTAAGAACAACTTACTGGGTCCAGTCTTGTTTAACATCTTCATTAATGATCTGAAAGATGGGGCTGACTGCACCCTCAGCAAGTTTGCTGATGACACCAAACTGGGAGGAGTGGTTGAGATGCCAGAGGGTCGTGCTGCCATCCAGAGGGACCTCGACAAGCTGGAGAAAATGAGGCAACTGGAGCCTCACAAAGTTCAACAAGGAGAAGTGCAAAGTCCTGCCCCTGGGGAGGAACAGCCCCAGGCACCAGTATGTGCTGGGGGCCACCCAGCTGGAAAGCAGCGTGGCAGGAAAGGACCTGGGGGTCCTGGTGGACACCGGGTTGACCATGAGCCAGCAACGTGCCTTTGCGGCAAAGAAGACCAGTGCTGTCCTGGGCTGTGTTAGACAAAGCATTGCCAGCAGGTCGAGGGAGGTGATCCTTCTGCTCTACGCAGCGCTGGTGAGGCCACACTTGGAGCACTGTGTCCAGTGCTGGGCTCCCCAGTACAGGAGAGGCATGGACAGACTGGAGAGAGTCCAACGAAGGGCAACGAAGATGATGAAGGGACTGGAGCATCTCTGCTATGAGGAAAGGCTGAGGGAGCTGGGACTGTTCAGCCTGGAGAAGAGAAGGCTGGCGTGGGGTCTCATCAGTGTACATAAATACCTGGAGGGAGGGTACAAAGAGGATGGAGCCAGGCTCTTTCCAGTGGTGCCCAGTGACAGGACAAGGGGCAATGGGCACAAACTGAAACACAGGAGGTTCCCTCGAACATGAGAAAACACTCTTTGACTGTGAGGGTGACCGAGCACTGGCACAGGTTGCCCAGGGAGGCTGTGGAATCTCCCTCCTTGGAGATACTCAAAAGCCATCTGGACACAGTCCTGGGCAACCAGCTCTAGGTCACCCTGCTGGAGCAGGGGTTGGACCAGATGACTCCAGAGGTCCCTTCCAACCTCAGTCACTTTGGGATTCTGTGATTCTGTAACTTACTGTCCTGCAGACTTTTCAGAAGGCAAACCTCCTGGGATTTCAGCTCATAGTGGAGTAAGATAACATCCAGCACTGAGAAGGAGATCCCTACACTGTGCAGGACGTATCTCGAGATCCCACCAGTGTCCCTCCAGCTCTACGCTGGTGTTTAGCAAACAAGCACCAGTTAGTGCACACCATCACAGCCCTTTGCCGTGTACGACACAACCCTCACCTTCTAGGAGCCACTAACGAAGAGTCAAAAGCTACTCAGAGGAAATGAACCCATTATAGCCTCCTCTAAAGGAGCTTGGAGCATCTCAAGACTGCTAAGTGAGCCTTCTAGAAGAGCCCTGAGACTAGGGAATTATTATCCCAGTTAGGAGATAGGAAAACTAAACTGATGAGGTTTTAAGCAAAAAAAACAGAGAAAAACACCAATGAATGTGGATGCTTAAGTAATCTGGACATGAAATAGTTCAGGCTGCTAAAGAGATGCAGAAATGTTGACAGTGGGTATCTGTCCTCTGTCACTGCGGCACGTCAGATCTTAGTTTTCTGTATTGCCTTGCTTTTAGGAAAGAAATCTTTCTCCATATGTTTAAAAACAGGCAAATACTAACATAGAGCCTAGAGACTCGATGGTCTCATGCTAAAAATACAGGAGAAAAAGCCAGGAGATGTAGGCTCCATCCCCAGCTATGCCAGGGGCAGATCGGTGGCACGTCTAGGACCAAGCTCGATGATCTCCAGTCCTTGCCCACTGAGCTGCACGGACAGGTACTCCTGGCTGCGCCGCCGGCACAGCGAGCAGAGTCACCATCTGGAAGCTGCCTCGAGTGCCTCGGAGGGGAAGAGCTACAAATACGTCTAATTATTTTCCTAATAATAATTTTCCTAATAACTCTCATAATTAGGATGGGTTTAATTCGCCCTCAGCCACGCTTTTCTGCCGGCGCTGTGGCTGTCTGATCGTGGGAGCACGTGCCGGTCGCTCTTGCACCTTTCACCGTGTGCAGAACAAACCAGGATGGGTCAGGGAATAAATTGCGGAGGGAGACAGAAAGGGATGAGGAGCTTCTTGGACCTGTAGCAATGGAGAACGACCAGCTGGTGAGGGTTTCCTAAAGTACACGGCATCAAGGAGCATCAAGGTGGGACAGGTGAAAGCCGAGAGAAGGTGAAGTTCTAAGAAAAAGGAGAGCGGTGAGCTAAGTCCAAGGGAGCTGTCAGGTCAGGGAGGATGAAGATGAAGGACCGACTCCGAGCCTCGACCAGGAGGAAGGCGATGGGGATGGAGGGTTTTGCTGCAGGCTAGGCTGGTGAGGGTTGGTGGGGCGGCAGGAGCTGCATTGCAAAGGGGAGAGGGAGGTGAGATCTCCTTCTGGGGTAATTAAAATGGATGTGCTGAAGCAACATCCCCAGAGCTTGTAAAAAGCCCTGGCTAGTACGAGACCAAAAAAGATGGCCTCCCGGTGTGCTTTCCCCCACGGGACAGGCATCGCAGCTGCAATGTGGTGCTGGGAAGCGGAGAGTGACTGCCCGAAAGGCTCGAGTGAAGCTGGTTCATCTCATGATTCAAAATAATGAATGAATGAATAAATAAATAAAAAAAAAGTCAAGTCATACAGGAATATACTTCTTTAAATACTCCATTTTAGGGTGTCCCCTTCTTTGTCCCAGGCATTGTTTGTAACATGTACAAAGAAAACATGAGTGCAGTTCACATATCAGCTCTGAAAAGGACCGGTTGCTTTTGACTGAAGAGTCAGGATGAAGCATGGCCATTATTTAGCATAACAACATCCCTACCTAGCAAGATGCCTTTCGGAGAGCGAGCGATCAGTATGTGGGGAGGAGAAACAAGGTTTAAAGAAAAAAAAAAAAACACATAAAAAATAAAGCTCAGCTTTTAGGCTCAGCCCTTTCTGCAGGACCGAGATGAAGTCCCAGCTCCAAGCGGAGACCAAGCTGGGCAGCCGGAGCGTTCGGGTGGCGAGCGGTCAGATCATCCTACTTAAAACAAAGGTGTCGGAGGGGATCATTCGCATGACAGCCTTAAAATCTCATTACAGAGGCTAAGCTCCAATTAAAACGCATGCGTTCGGTCATGCAGCTTAATCGCTGGTTGTGCTTACCCTGAAATCCGCCCGGGACACCTGTAGGGTGCGGGGAGCAGCCAGCCCGTCCCACGGAGCAGCCCCGGGGCTAAGAAAGTGCGGCGGATCCGTAAAATCACCAATTTACCTGCGGTAATTCTGCACCGCTGCTCAGTTCAGCCCTGTTGCCACAGTAACACTTCTGGTGTAGCCGAGATCACTGATTATGAAACTAGAAAAAAAATCAGAGGCTGCTAATTAGGATATACTCCAGTTCTCAAAAAGCTCCATATTAATGATATTATGATTGCGAGCGCAGGGAAAATAAAGACGCCAGAAAGCATCGCCTGGGTCAGCACTGGCGGCCACTGCCAGCCGCTTTTTGGGTCTTTTTATATATGGGTCTTAAAATTCAGCTTGCAAATTCCCTGTAAATTTGGCTTGTTTTCTTTCTCTTTGAACAAACGTGCAAGACTCGGTGGAACAGTCTTTACTCTTTACATATATTTGCATGTATTAGACTGGAAAAAAAGGGTTGAGGACGATGTACAAACGGTGAAAGCCTGAGCGGGGCCAGGGATGCATCTTCTGCATCTCTCATTAACTGTGTTTCTGTCGCAGTTTGCCAGAGAAAGAAACCAAAATTACAATCTTACCAGTGGCTGCAAGGGTCTATAAACGAGGTTTGCAAACGAGGGGAACCAGAGTTGAAAGCGTTTTCCTCTCTGACTTTTATTTGAGTGCCAAAAGCATTTTGAGGCACGTCTTCTGCTGAAGGCTTCAAGCTGAAAAGTCTGACTGGGAGCAGTTGTGCTGCCAGACACAAGTGTTTTTCAACACAATCTACAAATAAGATACCGGAGCGTATTTGCAGGCGAAAGGAAAATGGTCTGACAGGTATTTCTGGAGCCGCAAACCCAGAGTGCTGCTGCTTTAAAAAGTCAGCTCATCAAAACGCCTTAATTTTTCCATTCTCATTGGACGATGAATCTACTGAGAAGATGAAACGGTGCTAAATAAGCGGGGCCAAGGACCAAAACTCAGTTAATAGCTTATAATATTCATTAATGCAATGGCAGACTCTGCATTTCGCCATCATCCAGGGCTGCCGCGTGACACACAGCCCAGCTGCTTGACTTCTGCCAGTTCCACTGACGAGGACCAGAAGCCACCACTTCCGAAGGGGATGCAGAGGCTGAAAACCAAATTGCTGGTGAAAGCCGTGCCCTGAGCTCAGGCATGGCCTCGGGTTTGTCCTGGGGAAGGGCAGGAGCCAAGCAGCGCCAGCATCTTTCAGTTCAGAACCATTGGGCTGTGATGCCCTGACCCAGACAGGCAGCAGAGCTTCTGGGCTGTGACTTTATACCCCTCCGTGTCAGCATACGCGATTTCGGAAGCTTGAGCTAACACTTTTGGTCCATGCAAGAGAGAGGAGAGCTCTCCCCTGCAAGCAGCAAGGAAGTAAAATGCAAAATTCCAAAGTTGGAAACAGAATCATCAGTTGGGGGTGACCTAGAGACTTCAGCTACCACCTGGCTGACAGCAAGGATGCTCTTTTTACAAGTATCTTTTGCCCAGCCAAAGGCTGTCATGAAAATAAGCTGCAGCTTATTTGTAAAGCAATGCAAACGGCTGCTGAAGCTCTCATCCAGGTTGCAGGTGAAATTCAGATCAAAACACAACACTGCGAGCTCTGACGCAGTTCCTGGAGGTATTAAAAGCCGGAGCAATTGTAGATCATATGTGACCCACCAGCAAGTAAGAAGAAAAACAATCACTCTTTGGCCATCCTAATTTATAGAAAGTATCCCAGTCCCTACTTCTTAAATTAGCAGAAATAACCGGAGAAAAAAAATACTATATATATAAAAAGCCTCTGAATGCTGCAGGGCTGTGCTCTCCCTGTAGCACAGGCAACGGGGACTTTAAATCCACAGCAAGAGCTGATGGCACCTGCCAGCAAAGGACAGCCCAAAAGCATCGAGGGGCTTTCCAGAAGGCAATGCTACCCCAACGGCTGGATGGAGCTCCTCGCAATTACCCTCCCACAGCCTAATTACACCTCATCAGCTCCTGGTTCAAGTAGTGCAGGGGATTAACGCTGGCAATTAAGCTGACGACTCGGGTCAGGGCTCTTCCCCAGGCTGCCCCGGGATCGGCGCTGCACTGCTGTCCGTCATCCTTTCCCTATGAAGGGTGAAAAGCAAAGCGCTGCACTTGGAGAAGAATCAGGGAACTACTTTTTTTTCGCCCTTTGAGGCAGGAAAATAAGTGAGATGATTAATTTTTTTCTTTAGCAGCATCACCTAAAGCCTTGAAAGCACAGTCCCCCCACTCGCAATTGCATGAACCGGTCTCTTCTCCCACTCACCACTAATACTGGGGATATGTTACGTGTAGTGTTAATTACCTATAAATGGGATTTATTAGCTGGAAACAATGCAAAGGGCTGATCTTGTATGCTAAGACACCCACCGACCACAACATAAGGGCAACTAGCCAAGCACGAGGGCATCCCAGTCCCGAGCAGATGAGGATTGCCACGTTACAAATAACAAATTAATAAAACCAGTGGGATTCACATGCCATCGATGGTTTAGTTGGAGGCATTATTTCTAACCTTTTAATAGGCTTATTTACAGGAATTAGTCCTTTAATGCTGCGTGCTCATGTATATAGTACAGTATAAGACGGTTCAATGCGACCACAGAGAGAACATCTGCTTTTGTGAGCAATTAGGGAAATTATTGCCAATTACGGAGACTGCAGGTAAGAGCAGCTGGGGAGAGGGGCTCTCTATGGGGAGGGATGGGAAGCTTTTCAAGATGCTGATGTGAGCGGGAAGTTCACTGGGAACATAAATATCCTGGCAGAAAGGAGCCTGTGCCCAGAGAGCAGCCGAAACATCCTCAGCAAGGAAAGATTTTGGGGCCAGCAGAGTTTTGGGGCGATCCCTGTTATCACTCACGCTGTCAGCATTTTGAGCAGATCAGTCTCCCAAACATTTCTTCTCATCAGCCCATGTTCCTGAAAAAGGACCACACTCTGTTTGCCTCCAGTGGCTCTATCTCCACTTCCCATCTTTTTTTTTTTCCATCTATTTTCCATCTGTTTTCTCCATCCGTCTTTTTTTCATCTATTTTCCTTTCCATCTTCCATGCCCAAGAGGGGCGACCTTGTTCAAGACGAAGCGATGCTGCAGGCACAGGTTTTAGAGCCACACCAACAAGCTGGGCATCTTCTATCATTGCTACTGCTATAAACCTATTTTATATATGTATTTTTTAATATATGTCTATAGCTATAAACCTATTATAAACCTAATATCATAAAGCTGTTATATATTATACATATATTGCTATAAACCTATCATAAACCTAGTATCAGTGCTATAAACCTATTTCCTGCTGACACAAGATTATGCAAACTGCAACAATCCTCGTCTTAAACAACAGGGTGGGTACAAGCCCCTGCAGCCCCTGCAGATACCAACACAAAACCTAATGCTCAGTAGTTCTGAAAAAAAATATAATTAAAATGCAGTTTCTTATCCTTAAAGTGATTAAACAACAGCCTAGGATGACTAACTTCTAGCCCTCCTATGTTATTCACAATTCATTCTCTATTTTAATCTCCCCAACAAAAGTCTGAACTCAATCGTATTATTGTCAGCGAGGGCTTTTATCATCGGCCTTCAAAATGGTCAAGGCATGGGAGAGAACAATGACTCTCACAGGAGAATAAATACAATCTAAACAAAAATACCCTGTTGCTAAGGTTTAAATCAGCCTTTTTTTTGGGCACAGCCGGGTAGCTGGGAATCCCGGTGCCACCCTATATAAGAAAACAGGGGAGAATTGGGACTCGGATAGGGGACAATAACCTGACACTCAGCCCTGTTGTGTTTTTCCCTCCAGGATGGCATTTAAAATATGAGTATCACGTAGCGGACTTTAAACCAAAGCCAAGGGCTGGAGCATGCTGCTGTTTGCAGCAGGCGATGCTCTACCTAAGCCCATGTGTTGCTCCAACCTCTGCGGTCCTGGGCTTCATGTCTTGCTCCAGCAAGGGCAGGAGGTAAACCATGACCGAAGATCTCCGTGGTGAAACCTCGAGGTTATTGCAGCACTGATGGCTAAGATGTTCCCAAGCTTGGCAGATGGCTGCGGGAATGATCCGCGCCGCAGGGCTGGACGGCGCCGTTGTCAGCACGGCAAGAGGAAAGCTGAAGTTGGAGGAGCAAGCTCTGCCGGAGCAAAGAGGTCCATGGAGATGCTGGCTACCTTGCCCGCGCAGCCACGGCGCAGATGTTGGGAATGTCCAGCTGGAACCTCCTCTCAAGGAAAGCCCCAGCCCAAACTGCAATGATTTCTCTTCTGAAATCAACCCCAAAAGCAACCGCAGAGCATCCTTAGCCAAGGGAGCAGCACCTGCTTTTGGGGTTCGGTAGAGAAATGCTCTTCCCCAGCGGTGGTATGGAAAGGAACTGGGTTTGGCCGTGGTGTCCTCCCCGCTAAACACAGCCGCCAGCTTTGCAGCAAGGGTTTCCAGCAGCAAAGTGGCTCCGGGGTCAAGAGTGACCACAAGGCCAGGAAAGCCACGGCTGACAGCCCTGGCAAGGTGCCGCAGGGTAGAAGGTAAGGTAAGGGGACACCAGAACCATGGTGGTCCACAGAAGCCACCAGTCTCCACGACCAGCCCATCTTCCTCCCCTCTAGATGGAGCTCCAGGAGAAGGCTGAGGTCCCTCCCCAAAGCGAAGGCGGACGCATCCCATCATCTCCAAGCATCATCTCCTGACCTGCAGCTTGGCGCTAGAAAAGAGGACAAGTTTGCAATGGCAACTTCATGAAAACCAACAAATCGTCAGATTAATTATTCTCTCCTGCAATACAGCGGTAAAACGCCCATCGCGGCAAACTGCAGTCAAAGTACAGAGCCCCCCAAATAATCTTCCCCTCTTCGGTGGGGCAATTCTCAGCCCAAAAACTGCTCAAAAGCTTGGGAGAGTTGCTGTGATCAGGCACAATGGGGCACCGCAGCGGTGGCAGATGCCGGAAGGAATGACTTCTCTGAAATGTTTGGAGATTTTATTTGCACTGGGACCATAAATATTTTTGCATGCACGTAAGCAGCGGTAAAGTGATGTATCTTGGCCATTTTGCATGCAAAAAAAAACCACAAAGAGGGAATTTCACCTAGGCCAAACAGCCACCAAAATTATGCTAAACTAAATTAATTTCAAACCTATCCGGAACGACAGAGCACTCCACTCAGGTTAAATAATTTAATTTCAATAGCAATGCAGTGGATAGCAACCGAGACATCCCCATCTTTGAAAGTCTTTGCTGTCCCAGCCTTTTCAAAAGCCTTTGAAAAGCAGCTTTCCTACAAAAACACCCATTTCCATCACGCCCTGGCTAGGAGCATAATGCACAGAAGGCTCCTCAGTATCGCCGTTAAATAAGAGACCCCCCTAACCCGGCATTAAATGGTACAGGAGCTCGCACACAACAACAGAGAGTGCTTTCTGTAGCAGCTTCTCACTGCACAAATACAAGACAAAGTCTGTTGCTGAAGACCAAGGCTGTATTTGGCGGCGCGGCGGCCCAGCCTAACAAACTCATCTCATTTTCATAGCATCATGGCATGGTTTGGGTTGGAAGGCACCTTCAAAGATCACCTCTTCCAACCCCCCTGCCATGGGCAGGGACACCTTCCACTAGATCAGGTTGCTCAAAGCTCCGTCCAACCTGGCCTTGAACACTTCCAGGGAGGGGGCAACCACAACTTCTCTGGGCAACCAGTGTCTCGCCATTCTCATCGTAAAACATTTCTTCCTTACATTCAGTCTCCCTTCTTTCAGTCTAAAATCGTTTCCCCTCATCCTGTCACTACAGGCCCTGCTAAAAAGTCTCTCTCCGTCTTCCTTGTAAGCCCCCTTTAAGTACTGAAAGGCTGCTAGAAGGTCTCCCCAGAGCCTTCTCTTCTCCAGGCTGAACAACCCCAACTCTCTCAGCCTGTCCTCAAAGGAGAGGTGCTCCAGCCCCCTGATCATCTTCGTGGCCCTCCTCTGGACCCGCTCCAACAGGTCCATGTCTGTCTTCTGCTGGGGGTCCCAGAGCTGAACGCAGTACTGCAGGTGGGGTCTCACAAGAGCGGAGCAAAGGGGCAGAATCCCCTCCCTCGACCTGCTGGCCACGCTTCTTTTGATGCAGCCCAGGATACGGTTGGCTTTCTGGGCTGCAAGCGCACATTGCCGGGTCCTTTTTTGTCCACCAGTACTCCCAAGTCCTTCTCCTCAGGGCTGCTCTCAATCCACTCATGCCCCAGCCTGTGTGGATACCGGGGCTTGCCTGACCCATGCGCAGGACCTTGCACTTGGCCTTGTTGAACCTCATGAGGTTCACACGGGCCCACTCCTCAAGCCTGGCAGGGTCCCTCAGGATGGCATCCCTTCCCTCGAGCAAATCACCTGCACCCCTCAGCTTGCTGTCATCGGTTCTGACTCCCTGAAATGCAGCCTGCTGAAGACCAGGGGCCAACCTGGCTCAAATCCCCGCCGTTCCCCTTAGTCCAAAACAAATCCAGTCCAATCACGTCCAATCCTTCAGTGACACACATCCATCTCTGAGCTGTGCTCTGCCCGAAATCAGATCCTCAGTGTTTCTAGATGATTTATCTATGGGTTTGGTTTATCCCAAGCGAACGGTGTTGCACCCCAAGCCACCCTGTGCTTGTACAGCAGTGGGGTGAGAGGAGGAGAGGAGTGTTCATTTGAAGACCCCCCTGCCAGTGTCGCTGTAACCAAATGCAACGATGCACCAAACAGGAGGGAAAAGAGTAGGAGATGTGATTTTGGGAGGTGCACGAGGGTTGAAAACAGAGTCCTACGGATGGAAAAGGGGCAACATCCAATGCGTACACAAAGCAAGAGGGATGTTACGAGTGGTCAGTAGATCACAGGGCTATTTTTGATCATTTTTACCGTAATAATACCTTCACGTTAGGGCACTGTTCTCAAAAGCACTGCCTCCAAATAATTTCCGTGATCTAGATGTCATTTCCAGAAGTGCCTTAACGTAAATGTGAACTGCACGACGGAGTGCTTGCACTCGGCCTCCAACCAGCCTCCACTCCTCTCCCCTCACAGCTTTACAGGCATCCTACGGGTTCTGGGTGTGATTTAGCTGGCTTTAAAAAACAAGTTCTCCAGATGTTATGGGACCCCTTTATATCCTCTTTATATCCCTGGTGCTCTGTTGTATGGATGCTTGTACAGTTATAAGGTTGGATGCTGACTCCTCCCCGTCTTCGACTGGTGTAGAGCATGAGCTATACGAAAGGCAGACCTGGAGGCTTTGGAAAACATGGTAGCATCTTCATTCTCAATTAATTAATTATCCCATCAGCACCACAAGAAAGGGTTTAGCTCTGATGCGCCCGCTGGTTGCTTTGCTGAAGGGAAAACCCCCGTATCTCAACCACCACTCTGCAGAGGCTGCCAGCGTGCTCGTGAGTGCAATTTTGACCACCTCCCAGCTCCAACACTGGCAGGGAAGACGAGGGGCACAGCTCAGCCTCTAAAGCAGATTTTGCACCATTTGAAAAGACACGCTCTGGAAAGGGAGAGCGCAGGCAAAAGCGGGGCAGCCCTTGCTCTTTCCAGGTGGCCTTTCTTAGCAGCAGAAGGGCATTTCAGGTGTGGGATGCTCTTAAACCAGCTGGAGGAACCAGTTATAAATGGCAGATGCTGAGATACCTATTAAGAGTCAAGCAAGGAACATCAGCAGTGGGGTGACTTGTAATCCTTGCTGGCGTGGACTGGAATTAAAATTAATGAGTTAGAAATAAATGGCTAGCCATCCTGACTCGCACCCCAACATGCTCTGACTGAGATTTATGTATAGACAGAATTAATCCAATACCATCTTCCGCCTGACCTGTTTGGGCATGGAGATAAGACCCACAAAAACCATCTCGCAAGATCCCACACGGTGCCACCGCCATTGACTGGTTTACATCCCTACCACTGCTTCTCCCCCTGCCCCAGAGGACACTTTGAGGGACAAAAGAAGCAGTAACATCTCTGAAAGCTGCTTTAGTACAAAGGGAAAGAGCCCTTCACCTGGAGGGAAGGGAAGGAAAGTTTCGGGTGACCTGGTTCAAGGATGCAGCTCTTGCTGAGCAGCTTTAACTCCTCTCATCCCAGATTAGCTCCTCTGAACTCACCAGCGGCAAAGCTGTTCCACTTGCTGGAAAGATGCCATGTTTGTGTGTCAGACTAAACATCTGTGCTTTTAAGCCCTGGATTTTCAGATCAGATCTACGTGTTTGGAGGGGGAAAAAAACAACACAAACTGTCTGCTAGGGGAGTTTCACTGAACAGAGACACCATTATTTCTTCCTCCCCATTCCCCATATCACCCCTCCTCTTCTCCCTCTACAGGCAAAGCGGTTCAACAGATTTCAGGAAAATGCAGAGAAAAAAAATATTGTACGTCTTCTGCGGTCAGTGTTTTCCCATTAAGTCAGAGCGGAGCTACCAGAAACGCAGCGTGCAGTTGGCATCTCCCCCTCCTGCCTCACCGTTGCAGGGGAGTACTCGACTTGGGATCCTGGGTTTGAGAACCAGGTGGATGGTCTCACTCCCAAGCAGCTTTCTGGGACAGGGACCTGTGCAGCCAGCCCTGGGATCAACCGTCATCCTTAAACCCCATCAGACACGGTGCCAAAAGCACTCAAACCCAACTGGACCTTTACTGCCAACCAAGGATGCGCTCAGCCTTGGAGAGCTGGATTCCTCATTGAGAAGGTCAGTAGAAAGGCTAAAGACAGAAAGGTCGTCTCCAGCAAAGACCTCAAAGGCTTTAGTTGTGCCAGTAAGGTGTGGAGCAAACGGATGGAGTCATTCGACAAGATATGGCTTGGTGGTCCAAGATAATTTCATTTTTTGAGCTAAGGCTGATCAGTTTTATCTCACCAGCAGAAAACACTCTGAGAAAGTAGCAAAGAAATCCCGCAAAGCCACAAATGTCCTCGTGGTGTTAACTGCTCTGTTGGATGAAAAGAAGGGAATATTTCTGCATCTGATTTACTCCATCGCATCAGAGGGTTGCACAGCTGCTCCTTCGGTAGGTCCAGACGTGAGGGTGGAACCAGCTCAGTGGAGAAGGAGGAGCGACTTATGGGGACCTCCCGTCAGGCTGTGCCCAACCCTGACGCCACAGCCAGGACACCCCACCATCGCCCTGGCACCCATCACGCAGAGGGAGCTGTGGCCTTCCTTCCACCATGCTAAAATACACATGGTTTCCCTCAGCAAATCTCCGTGTGCACCAGAGCCTTCCCACATCCTTCTGCTGTCCTACAGAGCTGTCCCTCCCCTTCCCATCGCTCTCCTTCACCTGCAGATCTCTGTATGAGAGAAGTAGCAGCTATAAAGTAAAAACAAGCGACGGTTCACCAACGAAGGGATGCGCTGATCCTTCTCCCTCCCACATTCACGGCACCGTGCAACGGGACTACTCTGTACATATCAGCTCTTCGGGGCAGGGGCCGTACTTCTGCTCAGCCCATGCTCCAGTAGTTCTCCACGCAGGACCTGGCTCCGCAGGACCTCTACGTGGTATCACAAATAAAAGATGAATCACACTTAATGAATGCAGCGTTCCCCACCTCTGTCAAAATGGTAATGCTTTAGGTATGAAAATGCGTATGAAACTGGGAAAGTGCTGATTTATCCCGTGAAGATCGTAGGTGTGTGCACTCACGCGTTTCCATTCCTGCTCTTACAGGGTACTTCAAAGGAGACCCCACTGTAAGAGATGACAGGATCCCTCTGGTTTGGTTGCTGGGGCTCCATCAGTCTACACGAGCTCCGTGTCAGCCCTTTCACCACCCTCCCAGCTCTCCGTCAGCCCTCGCTGCTGTAGCAGACTTTTGCCCCCTGCTGACACTTGTCCCCATCCTCACTCTGAAGACAAGAATTAAATATTTCTTTTTTCACAGCCAGGTCTAATGCACCTCAGACAATCAGTGCAACCGCAGGGAATGTGGTCTGCGCTTCTGGTCTGACCCTCCACCAAAGGGGCATCCGACGTCCCATCGTCAGGGTCATCTTATGCGCCTCAGCATCTTTGTTCTCTCTTTTCTCATTTAGTTTTCCCACTTAGGTCTCACTGCGGTAGTGGGGACATTTTAACACAGACAGAAGCTGTGGAACGAGTTTCCATCCTTGGAGATCTTCAAAAGCCATCTGGACATGGTCCTAGGCAACTGGCTCTGGGTGGCCCTGCTTGAGCAGGGAGGTTGGACCAGATGTCCCTTCCCACCTCAACCACTCTGGGATTCTGTGAATTTGCACCACAAAACCTTCATGTTGCTTTTCTAGCATATAGCCTCTCCAAGATGACTCTCACTGGCTCCAACGTCAAGCAGCAGAAGTTAGCTCTAAGGCTGGTGGTGAGCTTAGGCACCATTTCCAGCTATTTTGGATCTCTCCAATGAAGATGTGGTAATAAACAGCACTTGCAATCCAAGTAGAGAAGGTAAGTCAAATCATCACTATCTTCCTTTACAGATGGCACACTCAGCTATAAAAACTGTCCTGGTTTCGGCTAGGACAGAGTTAATTTTCTTCCTAGTAGCTGGTATAGTGCTGTGTTTTGGATTTAGTAGGAAAATAATGTTGATAACACCCTGATGTTTTTAGTTGTCACTAAGTAGTGTTTATACTAAGTCAAGGATTTTTCAGCTTCTCATGCCCAGCCAGCAAGAAGGCTGGAGGGGCACAAGGAGCTGGGAGGGGACACAGCCAGGACAGCTGACCCAAACTGGCCAAAGGGATATTCCATACCATATGACATCATGCCCAGTATATAATCTGGGGGAGCTGGCTGGGAGGGGGATCGCGGCTCAGGAACTAACTGGGCATCGGTCAATGAGTGGTGAGCAATTGCATTGTGCACCACTTGCTTTGTATAGTTTAATTCTTTTAGTATTGCTATTGTCATATTATTATTATCATTATCATTGTTTTTCATTCCTTTCTGTCCTATTAAACTGTCTTTATCTCAACTCACGAGGTTTTTTTTTTCCTGATTCTCTCCCCCATCCCAGGGGTGGGGGGGCAGTGAGCGAGCGGCTGCGTGGTGCTTAGCTGCCGGCGGGGTTAAACCACGACAAAACATTAACCAGCTTGTCAAGAGGTCCCGCTAGCTATATCTACCCAACAAAGGCATCCACCAGGCAGTGATCCCAAGCCCCTCAAAGCAACCCCACTGCTCAGGATCAGCCCACCCGAAGCAGGCTCTGTCCCTGCTGCCCAGCACCGTGCCTGGCTTGTCCCTGGGTCCCACAAGGTCCTCACAGCCCAACAGCATCTTCATGTGGGGCATTTTTTGCTTCTTTTCCATTTCAAAAGACCTGAGATATTACAAGAGCCGTGATGCAGCACACCGAAATTGGCGGCTTAACAGCTTGGCAGGTAACAAGATGAGTCACACGAGCACAGGAGCATACGGGGCCATTTAATTGCGCAAGCCCTGCGGTAACCAGAGGTCTTGGTGGGGCAGGAGAAGGGAAATCCGGTGCCTCTTGATCACACCGAGTGGGTCCCTGGAGCAAAGTATTCCCCGAACCACACCTACGGTACGAAGATCTGCTCACTCGCCATCATGGGGAGCCAGGGAGCCAGCCTGGAAGCAGGTGACAAGCTGGGCAGCCAAGGACAGCGAGGCATCCCGAATCCCAGCCTTCGGTCTTTACCATCATCTACATTCTTCCTCGCTACACAGAAGCTTCGGCTTCAGGGAGCCAGCTCTTGTTTCCACTTTTTTTTGTGTCTTGCTGTGTACCCATGTTCCCTCTCCCGGCCCAAGGGAGTTACCATTCAGTCTCTTTCCACCCATTTTATAGAGGAAACCAGCGCAAGGATCAAAGGAGGCTCCTGGGCGGGAGTGGCGAGCGTCTGATGCGAAAGGGCAGTAACCGGAGGGGTGGCAGCAAAGAGACGCATTAACAGGTACGGGGGCTGAGCAAATCGAGAGGTCGCTCCTTTGTGCTGGAGCCTCTGGCCACGTAACCTGAGTGCCAGCGCAGAAGATGCCAAGAAGCAGAGGAAGGAGAGAAAAAAAGATCAATGTTTGGATTGATGAAAGAACTGGGTGACAAAATAAAAGGGTGAGCTCCTCCTTCTGCTTCTACTTAATGTCGTTGCACTGGGTCATCCTCAAACGATCCTCATGTTTTACTGGAAGAGGAAAATTTGATTTAAAGTTTTACCCTGGAAGTCCTTTGGTTGCGCTGGATGAAAGAAGCTCTACTCGGGAAGTGAAGCAACCACAATGAGGAGCTAAGTCCCTGCTGAGCCGAGCCCCGGCATTCCCGCAAAATGAACTAACAGAAGTGGCCTTTTTTCCTTCCTTTTCCCCAGCAAGACTGCAAAATGAAAAGCATCTCCGGCATTTGGCTATCCCATGCCCACCAGCAATGTCTGTGGTTTGGGTGGAAGAAGAACTAAAGGTTTCCAATGCAACTTCTTACCCTCCCCGCACGTCCATCTACCTCCCACGCGGTTTCTGGAGCAAAATCCACGCTAAGGCAGACAGAAGTGGATTTTGATTTTTATTTTTCATGGATCCTTTGTAGTGCTCCGATCCTAAGTGCTCTTTAGCAGCTCCGGGAGGACAGGTCCCAGCCTGCTGCTTGCTTGTATACTGAGGGAGAGAAGAATGCTCCCGGGGTTTTGCATCGCTCGCTCGCGGATGTTCAAAGCTGTCTGTTAACCTCGGGCTGTACCATCCCAGCTGTTTTCAAGCAGGACTCCTCGTGTAATCATGATGGACTTGAGTCGGTTAAAGGCAGGGCCCAGGCTATATTTACCCTGGCATGTGATTGCCAACGCTCTGCCTTCCAGAGTCCTCCTATTTCCTCCTTGAGTAATTAGCAGCCTGTCAGTGGGGAGAGGAGGAATGAGGAACTTCACTCCATTATTGCTGTGTCTTCTGCCACTGTAGCCAAGCCCTTGACCATGCCCAACAGCTGTAGTTTGTCACAGTATTGGAAAATACAGAAGTTACCAAAAAACCCTGAGATCCTTCTTTTTGGATGTCGTGGGGATTAAGCTGCTTCCAAAGTTGAGATCCAAGGTCACCCAGAAGTGCTGGAGCCGATAAATAGCCCCACGATTGGTTTATAATCCATGCCAAATGAGCCCAGTATATCAGAATAATGTTCAGAAAGGTGAAACACCTGCTATATATTATTTCAGAAGAAGCTCCTGTTGGGTGAAAAAAGACATCACTCCTTGCTGCTGCTGAAGAAAGCGTTAATCCCAGGCTCCGTGAACTTTCTCATCCCAAATGCAGCACACCGAAACACGCTGCTGGCACAAGCAGTTGTCCAACTGACCCAGTTTTTTTTATAAACCGGGTGAATAAGGACAAAGCCATCTTCTCTTCTTCGAGAAAAAATAATTCACATTAAACAAGGTAGGATTCTGGCACTGCTCTCCACACTGTACGTCACACCGTCCTCTCCTGACCTATTTACGGAAGCGCGGCAGCGAGTGTTCCTGCAGGGGGGATGGCGTTATCCGCCGTGTAAAAGCCTAAAATTACACTGCCCTACAAAGAGCTGGGATAAACTGACCCCTCTAAGCAAACGGGTTGCCAAGCTTTTATCTTCTCTTCATTGTTAACTTACGCTGAAGCGGAATAATGAGACGATACGGGGCTATACAAGGCACTATTGGAAAGCCCTGCCTTAGCAACTCAATTGTATCTGTAATGCCCACGTTGGCTATTATATATACCTACTGACTTGGAAAGCTGCTTCTGATTTCACACTCATTTGATATAGGTACATTTATGATGTTTGTCCAATTTCCGCTACCTAATATTATGGAAAAGGGAATCAGTTGTGAATTTTGGATCGGGAAGGCAAAGTGACTTTAAAAAAGGCCGGTGGGTGATTGCTCCGGCTGTGTTGTCTTGCCCTTCATCCAGTCTAGACGTAAAAGTCTCAGGACACAGATGATTTCCGCTTCTCTGCAGAGGTTCTGCCACGGTATTAAAAAAGCGCAATGGAAGGAAAAATAAGCATCAAGATGTGTCTAAAATTAGCAGTTTACAAAACAATCTAAGTTTATAATATCCCGAGTACAATAAAAGCAAAGGGCAAGCGGGCCAATTATTTAAAAGTTGCAAGATAAAAGGAAACCTTCATCAGAACTGTTATCAGGGAAAAAAAAATCTATCTGTATTGTGTTGCAGTTTTGATACAAACCGAAACAACTTTCATGCAATTACCATTATGCTGCTAAGAATTAGATGAATTGAAGCAATACACCAGAATCACACTGCCTGGCCCAAGTGATCAATGTGAGAGCAGCCCACAACTGCTTCATTATTTTCTGCCAAGTTGTAAATTCCAGTATATTTGCCAATGGCTTTCCCTTTGTACACCTTCGCTCCTTACACAGGAGAGCAGAAAATGGATGAGTCGATTTCCACGTGATCTTCAGTTATATTCGCATTGTGGGTCTCAAGTGGTAGCAAAGCTGCAGCTCCTGGACTGTAAGTGAACGGGTAATTCCAGAGGAAAACACCAAAGCTGCATTTCCATCGGTGTTACTATTATTTTTAATATAAATCTTAAACAAGGAGCAAAATTTGATACAACAGTAGTCCCAGAAAAATACTCCTCCTTCTGCCAGGGAAGAGGAAAATGTCCTTTAAAATACTGGGGGAAAATAATATTTACAAATCACTGCTGAGAGGAGGGATGCAAAAGTGGCAAGGGATCGGAGATGATGCAGCATCCAACTTCTGCTGTCCCTCACAACCGGGAGAATTCAGAAGGACTTAAAGTTGTCAGGGGGATAAAATCGCTGTCAAGGAGAACGGACTTTTCCTCCTGAAAAGCCATCTGCTCTTCCAAGGGAAACAACAGATCCATCGGAAACCTGACCTTGCACTTGTGTAAGGGGATGAACGTGCTCTGAGCGCATCCTGCTCACAAGCGTGGCTCCAGGGGAGGTCTCTGCAGGCTTTTGCTTACGAGAGGACACCAGAGATGGACATGCCCACTATCTGTGGTTCAATTTCTTGCACTTGAAACTAGGAAATATGAGCCCTACAGCACAGAACCAAATAAAGACGGACATTACAGTTCACAAGGCCTCAAAAATAAACACGTGTAAACTGTGTTTACATGCACCAATGTCTCAAGAACAAATATAACCATGAAGTCAGCAACTGCAGAGAGCTACTGATACTCTTCAGAGATGTAATGAGTAATCTTTCTTCTGCTGGGGATAAAATACAAGGTTTCCTTGTACAGGTTTTCCACGAGCCCTGCTGGGCTTAGGTTGAATGCCCAAACCCAGCACCCTACCGCTCGACCGCACCGCAGAGCCAAGCTGAAGTCGCTCCTTTATCCAACGCTTTACAGTCCTCATCTTCGCCGCTCTAACTATCTCTGTCCCAAGAACAACCTTCCCATTTAGCACTAAACCAAACTTTAATCCGTCTTCTTCCTAAATGCTGCTCACAGTCCACTCATCTTTTCCCTCCTCCCAGGCCCTACAACCATTTCCTTCATCATAACATTTCTAGCTTGGCTGCAAAGCCACGCTTCCTGGATAAGAAATTATTCTCAGATCTCTCCATTCCTCCTTGGAAATTCATACCAAGTCATATATCCTTGCTTTCTTGCTTTTCTTCCCATCAACAGAAACAGCAACCACATTGGTAGATAAATAAGGCTGGTGGTAGACCACTTGCAACCTTCAAGCCATGATTCAGCCACAACACATCAAGAGCCATTAGCCACATAATTTAGTGTTACAAGCAGGTCAAATCCTAACACGCTTCAAAAGGTTTTCTCAACACCAATGTGCGTGATGACCAAGGTTAGAAGAGAGGGGAAATAAAATGTTCACGGCCAGCTACATTCTGCCCCAATTTCTTACCCATTATCAGAGCTCTGTACCATGGAGCAATTAGGAAACAGCATTTCTTGTAGGTGAAAGCAAAGAAAAAGCTATTCAAATCTCAGTGAAACAGTATTCAGTTATTAAGCTCCGGAGCTGACAACCTGCTGACACAAGACAGTTTTGGGAGATGCCTCAACTGCAGATTCAGGAAAGCTGAAGAGCAATCATTGCTAAGATGGTTACACCCTTCTACATCTAGAAATAGTCAGAGCAGGGGCTAAAAAGTCCTTTTTAATTTAAAATATTTTGGAGTAGCAGAATCACAGCCCAGAAAAACATTAACCCTGTAACAAATGACCAATCCCTAATAGCACCAGACTCCTCACCAGTCCAACTCCCTTCCCCACCTCTCAGCAGAAGGAAATGAAAACCATATGAACTGGACAGGGAAGAGATCGATTAGATCATCTTGTCCTACCCACCATGCAGCAAAAGACTGTTCCCTACAAGAAACTTCCCAAATTACTCCATCCAGTCTCACTTATAAAAGTCCAAAGTGATGGAGTTTCCACCTCTTCTCTTGGGATATTATTTTGCCCCGCAGCCTAAAACATCTCACTGCCGGGAAGCCTTTCCTATCAAGACTTTCCTTTTGAAAATTTCTTCATTTCAATTTGCAGTCCCCCTCTCTTCCCTGCATACGTGCATTTGTGAACTACACTAATTAAACAGATTAATACCGAAAAGGAATTACAATTCAGGAATAAATGAGTTTGTTTTCCTTTTATCCTCTACGAAAAAGCCCAACATGTCAAAGAAAGTCTGAGTCTCTCTGAAATCTTCCATTTTTAAATTGGTCCCACTGCTCATAATTACACCTCCCCTCTATCCATACAACTTTGCTTTTCTTTCCCGCTCTCCTTTTTTGGGGAGGAGGGAAGGAAGGTAGAGAAAAAAATGAGAAAGGGTGGGATAAGGGGAGAGAGGAGAGGGACCCATCCCATCAGACCAGTCTAATAGCTTGCAGCACTCCCCAGGCGTATGAAAATGCAGGTTACGATACCGGCTTTGCCTGATGAATATTCCTAATTCCATTTCAGATGCAGGATCTGGGTTTATTCAACGATTGGCTTTTCTGCAGCGGGCAATAGCTTCCGCTTCACATAAATACCAAAGGAAGAGAAAGGCTGACTTCTGGCTGAACTGCGGGCAGCAGCTTGGAAAAAGAAGGACCAAGGTCTGAAATGCAGCTCCAAAAAAATATTATCTTTTCACAAAAATTGGAACAGCTGCAAGAGACAAATGAACCCCCAAATATCCATCAGGCCGGTGTTTACAGCATATACTGGTAAAGGGCGTCACAAAGGCAAGAGCTTCGACTGAAAACATCCTAAAGGAAACCTCGATTGGAAAACTCAACCCCAATCTGCCAGTGCCTTTCCCCAGCAATTTTCAATATAGAATTTTACACCCAGATCTACCTGTCTGATGGCCTGCTGTTGGTAATAGCTATTCTAATTTATTAAAAAAGATGGTTATTTTTGAGCTTAATCATAATGGAAATTCTCACACTTTAACAAATAATTACCCATTCGATCTAAGAGCCCTCCTGCTACTTCAGGGTCCTGCCTCTGATTTGTCCAACCAACACGAAAGGAAAGTAAATGACAATTAATACTCGATACTTTCTCGGCCTACGCTTTTAAGGTTTCTCTTCATTATCAACTTTAACTTAAATGCAAGTTCTCCATTTCCAGGTATGTCTGGAAAGCATATAAAAAAAGAAGTTACGGGGAAAGATGATGGCAAATGGTTGGAATTGTCCTCTTGGGTTTACCTACACAACTTGACTCGGTTTGATGTGCTAACATTTGGATGTTAACGAGCAATGGCCCCTCTTCTAGAGGTTATGCATTCAGCCCGGCCATATTACAAGTAATTAAAGGCTGTTCCCATCACACGAGTGTTCCTGCTGCCTCCATTACCATTGCAGCTGGTGTCCAGCTCAGCTCAACTTCAAGTTTCAAAGGTCTAGGCTCATGCTCAGGAGTTTTGCTGGCTGGCTCTCTTCGTTCCTTCTTGTTCAAAACATTTAACCATGTGTCCTTTCAGTGCTTCGCCAAATAAAAACGCCTTGCTATACAAGGGTCTGAAAGCCAAAGGGAGCGTTTTTGGTGGGAGGGCTCCTCCAGTTAGGAATCCCCGTCGAGAGGGATGGGAGGGAAGCTCGCACTGCAGAGGGACTATCTGCTTGCATTAGCGGCAAAGTTTATTTCCCACCCTTGTACAGCATGGTCTAGTATTTAAAAATATTCAGCTGACTTCAGCGTGTCCACATCTCCTGTGCCCTTTATTTTTTTCACGGCTTCTCCTGGATGGGAAGTACAGGAACATCCAAATTGCAGCGACTGAGCAAAGAGCCAGGAACTACTGCATTCGCTGGCCTGGGGCCAACTTGGGGTTTTTTGTTTAACATGCAACTTATAGAGAGCTATAAGAATAAATATGTATTCTAAATGCTCTAACACTTACTAGAGGTCTAAAAGAAAGCAGTCTTGGAAATAGGAAATGCATATCCAAAGGGAAAGCCAGAACACAAGCAGGTAGCCTGCCCTTCCTTCGCTGCACGTCTCCCTTTCTTGGCTGCGAGGCGCAGCAAGGAAGTGATTATAAAGCATTTATTTGCAAAATCACAGCCAATAAATCCAATAGCAACAATACCCTCCCTCGCATCGCTTGTTCCTTGGTGGGGGGGAATGAAGGAGAGGCGTAGGTCCAACAAGCAGGCAGGTGCATGGCAGCAGCTCTCCTTTCCAAAGCTTTTCGTGAAGCGTTCAAGCCCATAAGGTGCAATATTCATCCAGGCTGTCCCCTAGCTCTCTGCATGCCGTTTTGAAGCCTTAGAAAATAAAAAGCCCTTGAAAGGCTATGAAGGTTGTGACATGAAAACCTCTGAAAAGGTTAAAAAAAAGGACTGGGCTGTTGAATGAGGAAATGAGTAAGGGAGAGCATTAGAGAAAATAAAATGGTACAGAAAAAGCCATCTAAATTCTCCTTCCCTTTCCTGGATACAAATACCATCACAAGAAAACCATAGGAAGCGAATCTGACTGCTTTGAAAATCACTGAGGTCAAAAGCATGACAGAAGAAAGGAAAAAGGATTAAACAAAGGGATGATATAATCTACACAGCTATAATTCAAACCTTTGAGGTATAAATAGCTACACTACAGGGCTCAAGTCAACCACTAATTTACAGCGCATACAGAAGGGGGGGGGGCAGATACCCATCCCCACAAGCAGATTAATCCTTAATTGCTCATTTTCGCATTTCTGACACCTTTCTTTGAAGTACCAAAGCTGGTACCATCTCACAAAAGGCACTGGCGAGCCTGAAAATTGCAGAGATGGGCCTTGCTGCTGCTTGTTCAGGGCTGCAACCGCCCCTGCACAGTCCCAGATTCTTTTGTGGGTGCTCTGTGCAAAGAAAAAAGGAGATGGCTCTAATCCATAGGGACAAGAGACGATCAAAGCCCGGTATTTGCCAGTTTGACAGAAAGGGAAGCAGGACTCGGATGATGGTTCATGTTTCACAATGTTTTTACAAGACCTTAATTGCAGATAAATACTTACTGGGATATTCAAATACTTCTGAGCACTTAAATCACTTCAGCGGCTTTGTAAATCCCTCTAGAAATACTCGTAAGATGACAGTGTGTACGATGCTGAGATAAGAGGAGCAGGATCATCAAGATCATCAGCTGGTGGAGATGGTGGCTTTCAGAACGGGTCACCCAACCACTCCTCCAGTTTTCTGTCCTTCCCCCTCGATTCATCTTGATCCACATGAGGAAGGCGACGACAATGATGGAAACATAACTTGTATGGGTGTTTCTTCAGTCCCTGCATACATCCCCTCTCCTATTGCATTAATTTTTAGGGGAGAAATTGCTTCACTCTTCACCGCATTGCTAACTTCTGCGCTTTGGTTCCAGAGCACATCCCTGGATGCAGGGGGAATGGCTACGTGTTCGGCGCTTTCCTAGTCATACCGGCTGCGTCCAGACATCCCTTGCACATCCTCACGTGTCTAACGGGTTAATCAACCGCCAGTCCTCTGCCCCTGCTAATGCGGGTCCTCATTGCATCCCAACCTATTTAAATCGAACAAAAATATCCCTGGTCTTTTTTGCTGATGAGATACAGCATCCAATGTGTCGCTGTACAAGATGAAAGTTACTATCCAGTAACACAACAGACTTTGTTTAGCCAACAACCTTCTTCAAACACCGTTTAATCAGTCACTAACCTCTCCATGGTACCCAACCTCTGCTACGCAATACCTGGGCTCGTTGTTTTTGGGGAGCGTCCAGCTTGGTCCCACTATCAGGGGCGACTGCTTTGTGCCCGTGATGGGTTATTTCATTAAGATGTCCCTCTGGAAACCGTACTCTGGGATGAGTGTGCAGCTAGTGGGAAGAAACACCTCTCAACGATGCATGCTTTCCTACCGAAATAGAAATAGCATCTTTGAACACAAACAACTTTCAGCTTACAGCACGGCAGTCCTGGCGCAGGAGATTCGAGCCAACCTCTTCAACCAGCTTTAACTACTGAAGTCATGCAGCGAAGAATTTGTCGAAGAGAGAGTTTTGTTTTCTGTATCACAGCGGCCACGTGCTCCAGTCGGATTAAATGCCATGTAGGCTGGTGAGAAAAAATAGCTTCGTTCCTCCCCAAAAACTGAAGTTGGACAATTCACATCATAACTGGTTCAGTGGCAAAATAAAAGTCACCAACACAAATGCTTAAAAAGTAGCATATTTTATCAAATACAGATGTTAAAGCATCATTGGAAAAAAACCAACCAGACACCTTGTGGTATGAAACCCTCTATATATATGTTAAAAAATTGTATAACAGAAAATTATTCCGTATTTTTGCTCCCAAGAATAAAGACCAGTGCAAATCAACAGCTGAAAGGGTCTGAAAGTCGTCTTGCTTTGAGCCTTGCACTTCCCAGTTACCACCCTCTCCCGTGCCGTGCATGTTCCTGGTACCCTGAAGACAGACACAGCCGGTGACCTTGTTTCTTGTGGCCAGTGACCATGGCTCCCCATCACCCTCAAACACACAATTAGTGTTAATAGTCTGTTTTGAACATTTAAAAGATCTATTCTGCTCTCATCAGAATGAATGATGCTCCCTTGGATGGAAGGGAGCATCTAATTGTTAAAAATCCCAGTTAGTTTAAGATTGAACAGTTTAAAGCGTATTCAGAATGTGAATTAAAGAATCTGATTTCAGAAAATCATAATCACCAACATTTAGGCATAAATCTACCCAAATTCTTCAGTGAGTCCTTTTTAACAGCTCTGACTTTTTAATTAAAAGCAGAATCACGGCAAAGGGGATTTCACGTTGACGTTGGGTTTTGCAGATGTCTATCGAAGCCGGATGGAGCCATCCCCACTGCTCTCACTCCAACGCAGCACTAACACCGCATTTCCATTTTCCAGAAGTCAGTTTGTTTTCCTATCCCGTAGGAAGGCTTTCGCCTTGGTTACTTTTGCTTTCTGTTTAGCTTGCACAGAAGATATTTTGCACTTGGGATGAGCTCAGAGTGAAGAAAGTACTGATGCCTAAGGAAAAGTGCTTGGTTTATTTCCCGATCTGTTAATAAAAATAGGTGTATGGACGAAATAGTTCAATCGGAAAGGCTGAAAGATAGAGCACAGATTTTAAAAGGTACTTTTCCTTTCATAAGGAAAAATCTGGCTTATGGTGAAGAGAAGCAGCAAATAGTTCAGGACAGTTCTTCCCTTCTGTGACTGAGAAAAGTTTATTAAAATTATCATGATTGCTGCATAAGAAAATAAAGTCATTTCATTACAAGCAAGGCTGAAGAAGAGCTTCTCCCCCTGCTAACGCTCAAAATATAGGGCTGCTTTCATTAGGTTATAAAGCAGCGATGCTTGAAGCACAGTATGTGGACCAAAGGTGATCCTGAGCATCCCGGTGACGATCTGCATCACATCACTTTAACAGCATTTTCAGTTAAGCACTTGATAAAGATTAATCATCGTCTTCAGCAAGCTGACAGTCATTCAAAAAGCACAGAAACAGCTACTTTAAAAACAATGAAAACTCTTAAACATCTGCCTGAGGGATCAAAAAACTAGTGTCTAGCAGATATTATCTTTTTTTATTAAAGGGCAAATAAAATTGAACCAGGGAGTAGACGTTCTAAAGCAATTAATGCAGAGGAGAAAGTGGGTTGCCATCCAAAATCTCACTAAAACATCTTCCCAAATGATACATTTCAGGCCCTACTCAAAGCACATAAAAATAAAGAAATAGCTATTAAATAGGTTTCGATCGAGCCTCTGGCTGGTGCTCAGGAAAAGGACTTAACAGATTCGCCTCCAAAGCAAAACAGCGTAACTGGGGAAGGAGCCACCAAGAGAAGGTGGCAGCATCCCCCAGCAAAGCTGATCTTCCATCGAGCAACTGGCTCAAAACCAGTGGTATACGGGGCTTCCCAGTTTGCTTTTGTGCCTGTGGATACCTGTTAGCATCCCCACTGTAATATTTGAGGGTGGCTTCGATGCTGCTGACGGCACCCGAGCCAAGCCAGGCGCAGCGGGAGCTGAGCTGCCTCGCCGCAACCCAACGGGCTTGGGCTGGCAGCTGAAGAGCAGAAAATTCGTTTCCTGCGACTGGTCGTTTGAGGAAACAAACCTTCATTATGCATAACGTGTGTCTGAGCTCTCAGACAGCAGACCTGAGCCTCTGACAGCTCTGGCAGGAGCACGAGCCGCATCGGTGTCGAGGTCTTCTTGCACCCCAGCACCCGTAGGGCGCTGCAGGACCAGGACTCTACCTTTCTTCAACAGCAGTATTTTAAAAAGTGGTGACAAGCCAGGGAGGTGGCCTGACGCGCGTGGGTAGTGCCCCTGCAGCTGAAGGCGGTGATCCTTTGCAACTGGAGTTTCAGAATGGTTTTTTGACTGTAACTGGTGTCTTTAAGAGGACACCTGGTCTAGCAACGGGAGGAGAGCGCGCAAGCAGAATCCCTGTCCTCTCCGAGTGGCTCAAGCTGCACGTTCATTTGAACATGCAGACTCGGAAGAAAACATCCAGCCAACACCACCACTCCTGTCGCAGCCCTCCACGAGGACCCCCAGGTGCAGGAGCCATTCCCGGGATTCCTGACTTGCACATCCCGATTTGAGGAAGCATTGAAGGGCAGAGCTCCAGCCCTTCCAGATAATTTGCTTTTTGCTCAGATTTAACTCTTTCCTTCCAGATCCTTCAAGCTCACACTGTTCTGGGTCATGATGTCCCACCATCTGCCTTACCATGTCTATAACTTAGAGTTCATCTTTGGGGTGAAGGAAGTGAGATGCTGGGCATCCCTGCAAGTGCCGGCTCAACACCCATCACTTCTTCCTCCTGCGCATCTCTGAACACATCTCTCCGAGTCTTCCTGCACGGATTAAAATGCACCAACACAACGTGCATCCTGACCACCTTCTCTCCTGAACAACCCAACCCTGCTTCAACAGTTACTTGAGTCATCTTTCTGCTGCCTAATCTCTAGGGTCATTTCCCTCTCCTCCTGCAGAGCTCTCACGTCCCCTTGACTTTTCTCTGCAAGGAGGAACGCTGCACACAGTAACACGCAATAACCAAACCCAAATGGACTGCAGCTGCAGAGACCTTCCTGCTCAGTCACAGCTGTACCTCAGAAGCTCAGATGTCAGTTTAGATGCCATAATATCCACTCGTTTCGGGGGGACAGCAGCATTTACTCCTCAAAACTAGTTTGTCTCAAATACAAAGCTTTTTGCAAAAACTAAGGCACTGGTTTCCTTAGCGGCATGGTCTTGTTCACACAATCTTGTTGACTTCTCCAACCCCCTGTACAAGACTGGAAGCAGTCCACATTAATGTTTGGGTTTTTTTCTTTTTAAATTTTTCTTTAAGGACCATGTCTAGTTGAATTTATAACCTACAAACTTCCTCTAGAACTACAGCAGTTTGAACTTTTGCTTCCTCAAAGCTCAGCCCAAGGTAAGACCTTGGTTGCCAAGAACATCTGCTGAGCGAGGTGCAGTCAAGCCAGCACGCTCTACCAGCAAGGCACCTTGCAGTGGGGAAAGGGAAGAGCCATGCAGAAGTAAAATGCAGCTTCACTGTAGTATAAACTCTATCTATATTTGAAGTATTTTACTTTAAAGAGCTTTTTCCCTCCCTCCAGCTCTTCAAAGAGCTCCTCGACCTTGCTGAATTGCTCATCAAGGCACATGCACCACGTCAAACGGAAGCAGAACCTGGCCAAGCTGCAATGTTTGCTCACGCACAGCCCCCATCCCCACAAATGCTCTCTGCAGCAGCAAAACCGTATGGATTACAGTATTCGCTTCCCCAAATATCGTACGCTTCACCCGGTACACCACCCTCCTCCTGCACTACACCACAGCCACCTCATACACTGGGCAGAAGCACCTGGGTAACAGAGAGGACAGCCGAGAAAGGGAATACATCTTGCAAAACACATCAACCTTGATGGGTATCTATAAAATGCATTCAAAAAGCAAGTTTGGGAATTAAATTCCTTGTCACTGAGCAACAGTCAACCAAAAGCTAGTTTCCCTCTAAAACTGTCCTCCTCCTTGGTCCCCAGATAACCCTTCCGTGTTCCCCAAGAAATAATTTACCTCCTTCCCCAGCGAGCACATCCCTCGGCTCCGTGGGTACCAACTGTCCTCTCTCTCACTCAAAGTGTTATTATATTTGGATGAAGCTCAGAGCAACTGGCTGAGCTTGTAAGACCGATAACGCATTTTGTCTCAGAACTGGAGGATTTACGCATCAAAAGCTTGTCTGCTTCTCCCCAACTGCAGCAGTTTACCTGCTACCAGATATTACTTCCCATAAAACGCACCGACCTTAGACCATCACGGGTAAAGCATCACAGCACTTGTAAATACTCCGCTCTCCCAGAGAATAATTAGTTATTCCAGCCTGCCTTATCCCCCCATGTACATCCACATACAAAAAAACCCAAAAAACAAATATCTGCTTGCCCTCAGAATGACTCTGTGTGAAAAGGGAACAGGTCCCTGACCAAGCACCAGCAGTTCCTCACCGCAAGTAGATCACACACGTGTATAACATAAGTATGACAAATCCGTCTAACCACCAACTGGAACTGCGAGAGGTCCACGCATCGCTTGCCAAATTCCCGTAGCATATGTAATTTTTTTTTTCTTTCTTTTTAATCACTGCATAAGCCACAGAAGATTTAGAGAGCAATATTAAAGGAAAAGCCACTGGTCAAGGGAGAGAGGAAAATACTGCTGATGGTGCCAGCCTGAGGACAGGGGATTTCCATGCTTTGCTCTTGGAAAGATCTGATAGGATTGATATATTTGTTTTAGCTTTCAGCAGGGAACTTCAAGGATTTGGACTACAAAACACTTAAATAACATCATGAGAATTGAGTTCTGCAAAAGGAGATATGAGAAGTTAATGGTGTTAGTAACCACCGACTTGTCTAATCCCATCGCTGACGTGCATCTGGCTGACCAAATGTATTCCTGAAACCTGGATGTGGTTTACAGCACACGGCAGTGTCTTGAGGCATGAAACCTATTGGGTGCAATTCCATAATTTCATGGCTTTTGGTTTATATCAGCTGGCACCAGATGTTCTCCTCTGGCCCCTCCAGCTTCAGTGTCCTCTATATTTGGTACCATGAAAAAATTGTCACTAAAGCAGTTGCACTCGTGTCTTTACCAACAAATCCAAAGCACGTCTGATTAAATTTCCTCTCCTTGTCTTACTTAACCAGGCTTTTCTGCCATCAGGTCTACCCAAGGTTTTGAATACCTCTGCACAGCCTCTGATGGAAGCCTCCTGTGCTACAGGGAGGCCACTGCCACCCGAAGTTCGGGTTGCAGAAGACCTTTCATCTGTTCTTCTCTGTTTGCTTTCCACCATCAGATAGCAGGGATCTTCTCTGTTAACACACTCTCCCGAAACGGTGAGGATGGGGGGCTGAAAAGCTAACATCAGTATGAAGGACGCCCTGAAAAAACAGGAACGGGCATCACCGACTGAAAACAAAGGTGACCCCGCACCACTCCTTCCTTCAGAGGAACCTTCAGATGACGAAGGAGCCCGAACGTCGTCCCTTCCGCGTCTTCACTTCCTCTACTTGTCATCTCCTCTTATTGTTCTGACCAGGAGTAGGCAAACTCTCCAGCGGCAAGGAACTCGCCTTCACATCTGTTACGCAATATTGATCAACCAGAGCAACGCAGGTTTGGCTGGAGCTAGTAAGCATTACTTGCTCAGAAAAAAATCCATTTTGAGCTGTAAAAATAGTCATTTAAATTGCCTAATACGTTACCTGCGTGATTTGAAGGATCTATTTTATTGAAGGAGCTGTGGATCAAGTCAACCCTTTCATGGGAATAAATATAATCAAAGCAGAGATGAGTTTGAAGCCATCAACATGAAAAAAATTGTTCCTATAGATTCAGGTCCACCAGTATTAGCAGTAACTGTGTTTAGCTGTAATTAGCACTGCTTGATCTCAGTGGAGACATGATGTTGAGGACGTCCTTAAACTTAGCAAGCAAACACCACTAAAAATCTGAACCCAGGTTGCAGACTGCAGCTGCAACCCTCCTGAAAGCTAAAGCTGTGGTTGCTACACCCTGCAGAACAAGGGCTGGCAACGTATTTTTGAGGCAACCACCAATTTGGTGCAGTTTCCCGTCTGACTCAGGTGACAGGTACATCAGTTGCTGGTATCAGCTTTTCAGGACTGAATTTCAATAAAAATCACACGGCTCAGAAGGACGCAAGAGCAGTCGATGTCTGTGCATTGATAGTTACGCCGAATTAACATAAAAATGAGGTCTTCCTAAACACCTGCAAGAGGAAACCTGCTTGCAGAACAAGCTACTGAAAAAAAAATAAATTACTATTCAGGGAGGTAGTTGTCAGAAATAAGAGAGAGGGTGGATGTGTTTGTTTATACACATCAGCTCCAGGTACGGGTTGCAGGTCCCGACACGCTGCTCAGTGTGGTTTCTGTAAGCAGTTGTCTCTTTCACGTCCCCAGCCCACTATCAGCTTCAAGAGCCGAACACTGGAGGTGCGTGCTTAGTACTGACGGTTTGTGAAACACTTCATACAAATCCCAGGGCATTTTTAGCACGCAGCAGGCCAGGTTAGCTCACATCGGTGACGTCAAATTCCATGTAGAAGTTTGAAGCTTCATTGGAAAGAGGTGGGGAGAAGTGCCTATGGGCTTTAGGAGCACCACTAATTTGTGATTTCTGGTCTCAGGGCAATCCCTGCATTTCCAAAAACCCTTCCAAGGGTCAGGCTGCGCATCAACAACTGCCAAAATCTGACAGCAATCTTTGAAGGTTTGAGAAGGACTACAGCTGTTGGTGGCTTCGACCAAAACTACAGGAGCAAATCTTCCAAGTGGGGGGAAAACACACCTCCTCTTTGCTTCTCCTGCAGTTTGCTCACAACTGCACGTACTCAGTGAGAAGATCAAGCTACGGCACCAATGCACGTCTTTGAAGAGCAATCCTTAAGAGAGAGGGTGCAGGGTCCGACCGCTGCAGTAGCCGGTGCCTCCACGCCGGAGGGTACAGCTGGAGGGGATGAAGCTGCGCAGCAGCAGCAGCACTCTGACGACAAATTAAATTTCAAGTTAACACGGGAACGCATACCAGAGGAACGAGCCAACCACAATTACCGACTCTTATCTCGCAGGAAAGATCTTTCAGTTATTGTGGGTAGCGCTGAAAACATCAGCTCGGCGATCGGCACTGCTGGAACCGGTGAAAAGAAAACCACACGTGTCAAGCTCTTCTGCAAATCCACAGGGCGTGTCGCCTTGGCTCCCACCTCCCAAAAGATACTGGCAACGCAGCTGGAAAAGGCACAGGGAAGGATACGGATGGTCCGAAGGTAGCGAATGGCTTTGGATGGACTTCGTTGAAATAAGATAAGTGGTTTTAGTACTCACCCGCTCAACAAAACACGGCACTCGGCTCAGCACTGCCCCTGTATCGATATGATTGTCACTTCCACGCCTGGATGGTTTTCTGCCCTTTTGAGTAGCTCGCTGTACGCCTGTACTTACTTCCGACCATACGTACAACCGTAACACGCTCAAAAAACCCACTGGTGCCAGGACACACACACAGCCCGAACGGTATCTGCATCAGCCGGCAAGTATTAATCAGCATATCTGGCACTGTTTTGCAGACTCAAATACAGACGGCTCAACACAACGCCGTGTCGCCATCCCATTATACACCTTGCTCCTACTGCTTTCAACACACGCTGGTTCTCTTCCCAACCCAGGACCATTCACGCGAATGGTGGGACCGCTAACCACCTGTCTCACCGCTCATGCCTACACCTGATGCTCTGCGTCATGGGGATTTATTTCAGTAAATGAAGAAATCCTCCTCCTTGTTTTCCCCTATCAAAGCCAATTTTTGAGAAAATAAGTACATTACACAAAGTATTTTAGATTAACACCCCAACATGTTTACCTTAACCTTTTCTACTGTCTACAAAAAGAAAATAATTACAAGCAAATTATTTAATACGTTCAGGTTTCGTCAAATCTTATGGGAGGATGACAGGTTTAGCATCCATGTAGAATTGTGAGTAAAATAAAAAGCTTGCCTTTCTACATGAAGCCTGGTTTTAAGTCACCCAAACTTCAAGTGATTCTTTCATCGCTCTTCCTATTCCTATGAGACATCGTAATTTTAAATATTGGATAATTTGAGTCTGCAGCTTGAAGGTTTCTTCAAAACGTCAGCTTCTTGCTTTTTGTAGACAGACTGATGACACTGTAGCTAATTTGCTTAATTACCGATTTACAGAAAGATCTCTCTACGAGAACATGAAACCCTTCAGATGAAATGCTTTAAGTGCAGAATCAAGAGACCATTGATAATGATTGTTTACTCCCATCTTCTACCTAGTCTTGGGCCACACTATTTCTATCAGCAGCTCCTGTGATTGATGGCATTATACTTCCCAAATACAAAACTGAACTCTGCAAGAGGCCAAGCATAATTGTCCCAAGTTTTTCCTAACAGGAGGATGTTGCTTTTTAAAAAATCGCGCTGGGATGAGAAGGAAAGAAGTCAGCACATAAAATAAACACATACATCCAGATGCCGTCGCACAGCCCAGAAGGAGTTTTCCCCTTGATTTCAGCAGCTTTGTTTCTATTACTCCATCTTTCCTTCCCTCAAGCACTTGGCTTTTGCTGACCGCTGCATCCAGGCACACAAATCCTTCTTCTAATGGGTGCTCTGGTACCGTGGAGCACAAGGAGAAGGTTTGCACAGATGTTCATTTTGTAAGAAACAATAATTCATGCAAATCCCTGCTCCAAGCAAATTCCACGGTAGTGCATCTTATCGCAAGCCAACCAAAAAGTACAAATACATTTGAGAACCGAAAACCTGTATTAAAAGAATTTGCTCTTGTTACAGCTTGAATTTCCTCCTCTCCCTCCAACAACTCAGCCAGTAAACTATCCGACACTAAACACCAACCAAACCACTAATTCCACCCGTGCTAATAAGCAGTGTAAACCCCAACTGCAACATAAAGCAAAGCCTGTGTTAAAGTATGACAGATATAACACACTCCACGTTCACCCGTGATACTTTCTTACACGTTTACAGTCCGAATAAATGCAAGAACAAAATCCTATCCGTGACGTTGGTCTCATCAAACGTCTCACCGGGCTCCAAAGCAGAGCATCTGATTTTGCTGTATTCTGGGTATTTGCAGATTGCAGAGGTTTGACACTTTGGTGGGAACTCGGAGGCAGCTCTACCACGTTTTCAAGCTTGTAAATTGAAATGTTATGAGTGTGTAGAGCAAAGCCTAGAAATGCATAGGGTCTTCTTGCCTGAGTAAAGTCAAGATGACTTTACGAGGTTTTTTGACTGCAAGGGGAAAGGTTGACTCACATTTAGGAGTCTATATGGTGACGACGGTGAAGACCCTCTTTCCTACCGCAACAGGAGGCAGAGACCAGCAGCGACCATTGCACCACCCTGATGATGCTTCTCAGCACAACAGCCATGGCAGAAATGACCCAGCAAGACAAGAATCCAGATATTAAAGTATCATAAAAACTACTTCTAAATACATTTAACTCCGCACACATTTATATTTTCTTTTCCAAGTTTGTCCAATAGTTTTAGTGCTTTTAACATCAGGGATTTTCCTCCATTTCATTAATCAAGAATTGAGTACTCTCTTGCCACATTCGGAGATAGACCAGCTTTCCACAGAAGCTCAAGATGATGAAAATAAACTAATCAAATAAATTTTTAGGGTTTTTTTTTTGAGATGGCAAGTTAGAACCTGAATTCCAACTCAACCACTACGTTTCAGCAGAACAAAAAAATCCCTGTGCTGAGTGCTCTCAAATAAGAGTCATGCCCCTTCCAACTCGGCACCAACAGAGGCCTTATTATTCTTTGGGGGAGGAAGTCAGATTTTTTCCACTTAGTTATGTTCCCAGGTAGTTCTTAAATAAGATTTCCCTTCCCTCTGTGTTTAAAGGGACACTTTAACACAAGTTAATGCCTTGGCCGTGTGCTGCTCCATACTGCCACCGTTGTGTACTGAACCCTAAAATAGAGCGATGACCGGCCAGCCACTGGCCAGCGTGATTTTATTTCAAGGAGAGGACACATGCCAAGATGCCAAATTAACAACGCTTCTTCCTACCTTAATTATCGTAAGTAAATCGTCCACTTGCATGTCATTAGGAGCCCATAAAGGTTCTTCCAGTGGTGCCCCCTGCAAACAAACCAAAAAAAAAAAAAGCTTTTAAAACCAAAGAGTTAAAATTCAGCAACGTCTTTGGAAAACAGTATTTTTACTGCTGCCAGCAAGGCGATTCCGCTTCATTTTACCTATATGCAAAATGCAGCTTTTCATTATTGCTCAAGCTAGAGACACACTTGAAAAATTGAAAAGAACTTTTCAATACAGAAGGCAAAATCGTGGGAGTTTCCAGGGTTAAAAGCGCTTTTGGGCAGAGGCAGCAGCAGGTGATTACAGGTCAGCAGCAGCAGCTACAAATGAGAGGGAGACTCTCATGTTCACAGCTTCACTTGATACGTGCACTGCTGTTTGGGGTAAAGTCAAGTAAAGTTTAGGAGGGTCCACAGCTAGAAGAAGTAGATAATTTTTATCCTAGTGAAGGCACCATATTCACCTCGGGCTCCTACGAGTGTGTATTTACCCAGATGCACGCGGTTGGGGCATTTGAAAAAGCGGTTCCGTGTATGTTCATTTATTCCCACCCCAAGGGAAGGGGCCAGAAAGCCACACGGTGGTCACTGGGTCTTCTGATGGCCACGTACCAGCGAGGCAGCCACCAGCAAATTTCCCCAAGCCCAAACATCTCTGGATACAGACTTTGGCTGTGGGATCAAGCACTATCCTAAAGGGAAGGGGCTGAAGCTTGCCCCTGTGGTTCAGGTGACATGCAGTGATATTTGTGATGTTTTCACGCGTCTGCACAAACCAGCCTCCCTCCCCACCAGCTCTCGGACTTGGGTTCCTCACTCCGTCGCAAAGCTGCACCGCAGAGGCTCGTGGTTTACTCGCGAAGTCAAGACTGTTCTTGGTTGATCCCTACTTTTACAGGACAAGCCAAGTTGTTCCCACTCTCTCCATCTCTGTTCTCCCTCCCAAAATTTTTACCGACATCAGCTTTGAGGCAGCAGCGGGCTCCTTGCAGGAGTTTGCAGAACCAACCGCTCCTTTCACTAATCCCATCTTCTGGGCTAATGCTGTAAAGTATGAAATTAGAGACCTGAGGCTCTTCTAGATTTAGAGTTGAATATTTAACCAAATTAATATTTTTCTCCTATCGACTTCTTTTCTCCGCAGCCTTGGGCAGGATGCGACCCAGCCATCTGCTCTGTCAGTGCCAAGTAGCTGCGGAGCTCAGACATAATCCCTGGGTGATCTCCTCGCTGCTTTTCATCCTACTCAAGTGTTGACTCGAGCACTTGTTCAATTAGACAAGTCTCAGCACTTCAATCAGATGGGCGCACAAGGCTGATTTTTACCTCCACAGAGAAGAAAAAGTCTGATTTAGTCGAGTGTGATAGAACCAGGAGCTTCAAAGCAACGAGACCTGGAGATCACGTCTGCTCTGAAGTCTGCCAGAATCGCTGCTTAACCCCAGCAGACCACCAGCAACCAGCAACTTCCACTTTAAGAGAAGTTGAGAGAGAGCAGATTAAAAAGACATTGGATCTGGCAGGGAGGAGGAGAGCTGGGTTACTTTCCCGGTATTTCTTTTTTAAGGCAACTGGAGAACGGCTGAGGCATCTGCTTTCTTTTGTCTCTGGCTCAAAGCGAGCAACCCACAGATGTGTCGAACTCGCTGGTCCCCCCGTACCACTTGCATTTTCTTCCTTACGATCCAGCGTTTCCCGACACCTCCCAGCAACGCTGCTGTCCTGGGGCAGAGGGCTCTGGGGGTTGCAGAAACGCAGTCCAGCGTTCAGCCTCTCCTCTCCTCCCTGCGCAATGGGGATGAGGTCCTTCCGTCCTTCAGTTAGCTATATGCATTTAAAACAAAGGGGTAAATTTTACGGGACCAAATCAGGAAGCTGGCATAAGCAACTATGCTGTCAATATTTTCATGGTCAATTTATTCCTTCGTGCACAAAGCTGCCAGATTCAAAACGCAGCCTCGGACAGTGTTACGTGCAAGAAAAGTTGGAAGACTCTGCGTTCGCCTCCAGCTTCAGAAAGCCTTGATAGAACGAAGGACTCCCCTTCCCTGCCGTTATTGGCATCATCTGAGAGTTAAAAGGGAATCAGCAATGAAGCCGAGTTTTTACAAAGCTTGGAGCAAGACACTTGCAGTATACGCTTACGGCTCCTTCCAGGATGAGGCCGACATCTTGCTGAAGGAAAAACGTACACTGGGAGGTAACGAAGAAAAGCAAACGCAAAGGCAGAATGAAAACAAAAGAGCTTATAAAAGCTTATAAAAGTCAATGCAACATGTCTGAATGGGTTTTAGAGCAGACTGTGTCTTCAGATGGCTGTAAAAACAGATCAGTAACAGAAGAAGAGAGTAATTCATGATGCATGACTTGCAGTGACTCATAAACCTCGTTCCTTTTGACAGGTAAGGAGCGCGGTGCAGGCATGCACTCAAGTCGCTCGAGTACGTAAGAGTAGAAACATCTTATGTTATACATACTTACAAGAATTTCTTACATCCACATCTGTTCTTAGAAATCAGTCATATGGCCTGCGCGTAGAGGAAACACGATTGCCAAAGAGCAAACGTACGACAGAACTGAAAGGAGGTGGTGTGTCCCACATTCGGCTTATTCAGCCCCGGCCACACACAAGCCTTTCCACTCATCTGCCGTGCGCCGACCCCACTGTGCCCCACCGTGCCAGCAATGTAATCCGCTTGCCAGATAATCCTCCAAAAACGCGGTATCCTGAAGATCCGGTGCAGTCAGCTGACTGCGGTAAGCCATGGCTGCAACCCACCGGCCTTAGGAACAGTATGATTACTACTTGTAATTATTATTTGTGGATGTTAGCTGTACATGTTTGGATGAAAGCAATTTAACTAGGTAAATGTATACGCTGTTATGGCACATCAACGGTAATGAAGGCATGCTGGCTATAGGACGGAGCTTCCATTCTCTACAGCCAAAATTCAGTTTTCCAAGTCCGGCAGCATTGGGAAACCCAACACTGACCTGATCCAGGTGTTTCTGGACAATGCTGTAACACAAAGCTGCTTCAGAATGAGCTTCAGTTACGAAAGAGACCCTGGGACTCAGCAGCCAAGTGTCTTCCAGTACGGTGCTGTGCCGAAAGAGTAAAGACTCCTTCGCAAACCTTGCAAGCAAGGTGAAGGAGAAGGTCTACCTTGTGCTCTCGTATTTTAGATTCACAAGACAAAGCAGTTTTATTGGTAAGGAGTCAGGTGAATTGGTTGTGCTTGTGTTTTTATTTAAACCAAGAAATGGAAGATCAAGAGCTGTGTGTTTGCAAGCTCACCTGCAGGCTCCATCCCCTGGAGACGGACTGGTCCAAGGGATGGTCCACCGACTGGCAGAGTGCAAGTTAATGCCAGGAGAGAGAGTTCAACCATGCTTATACCTCAAAAAATAACAGAGGTAGCTTATCTCGCAGAGCTTGGGAGCCCCAAAACCACAGCTCAACTGGTGGCTTCCCATCATCAAATAGGAAAATGCTACAGATGGTGAGTTACGTGCTTGGGAGTGAACAGCTCCTAGTAATTCAGTGGCGTCCAGACACCTCAGCTCAGGTCAGGGCCCTATCATGAGTCATAAAGAACTGTAGGATATTCCCTTCCTGAAAAAGCAATTACATCTGCAAACAGGACCTATAAAAAGATGGACGGGACCATGAGAAAGGTGCCTTTCCTTGGTGTTTCTTCCCTCCCAGAATAATTCAAGCAGAAGGTCAGTGACCACACCGTTAGGAGAGCCCAAACCCAATTCACAGCCTGGTACCCTGTTTTACCCACTCCGTTAAAGCTGCTAAACCTCTGCAGCCAGGTTGTGCCACTCTCCGTAGCGAACAGGCATACTTAAAGTCATGGGAATGAACACTTTGGTGGACACGGTGGAGCAGCCGGCATCCAAAATGAGAACTTCACTCAAGCTGCACATTTCTGCGCTGGATCATCCTGCTCACTATGGAATAATTTTTCGGCGCAACACCATTTATTTTACAAAAATGAGGAATACAAGCTCACAAACCGAGAAGTCTCTTTCAGAAGAACCCCGCTGAGAAAGCGCTTTGGGAACGGCCGCACTAGGTGGGACTTCAGACAACATCAGTGGGTTTGTTAATCGAGAACGTTGATGGTAGAAAACGTTACACACAAAAATGTTCAGGATCTGGGGTTGGCAAAGGCGGCCTACAGTTATAGGACTCCTCTGTCTCTTATTAAAATAATTAAAATAAAAGTAAGGCAGGTATTAGTTGGCTAGACAGCCCCAAATCCTGCCGCCTGCATAATCCACCTGAAAGCCAAGTGTATCAAGGCGAATTAAAGCTGCCTTTAATCCATGCAAATCTCAGCACAGGAATCTTTTATTCTCTTACCTCCTGCCGCGAGTTTATTCCTGCCCCGCACCCCCTCCTGCTGCCAGAGCTGCGGGGGCAAAACAACACAAAGCTCCATATTTTAGTAACACAGAGAACAAATTTTGGACCTTTCACACCTTTTGCGGGGGACGCAGCTTTACGCTTCCACGGTTGGGTTGAGACCGAACCCCGTTCCACCCGTGCTTGGTTTAATCGTATGTATCGACACACGTAAATTAGGGCAATTTGCGCATAAATTAGGCAGCGTCATTATGCTAATTGGGATGGTGCGATTGAGCCGAGCGTGTTTGCAATCTGCCACAATCCTCTGGGACAGCACCGGGAGTGCGCTGCTGCATCTGAAAAGGCCGGCGCTCCGCCGGCATCCCGCCGCGGCAGGTACGGCCGCACGTCGCCCCAAAGCAAGCCTAAATAATGGAGGAGAAGGGGCGAGGAGACCTGCTGGGATTTGCTTCGTCTGAAATGGTGGTCACTTTTCTAAGCTATAATGCTACCCCCCAAAATAACTCTCCTTCCTAAACATCACATCCTAACCTCCCCCGTGATGCACGAAACAGGTCGATCCATAGGATGGGGGCAGAGAGAGGCTGCTAGAAAAATAAACCACCACGGTGCAAACACCAAGGTGCATCTAAGACAAATAAAGAGCAGGAGACTCAAATCCCCTGCACTTTGCTGTATCAAACCTAATGTGAAGAAACAAGTCTTCCTCACAAAAAAAAGAGCTGCTGCACTTCACCCCTTCCAATCCCCACCTGAATTGCAACAGAGGTCAGGATGCTCGCCGGGATCGGGGATGTATCAGAGAGTATCCCTGATGATCCCTGCCCTAGCAGAAAAAAAAACCCTAAATCTTACCAATTGCATGAACGAGGATAATGGAAGAACAAATAAACTACAAAGCGACAGCTTCTCCTTTTTGAGATTCAGTTAAATAGCCATATGACGAGTCGGTCTACCTAGTGCAGGTAATTATCAAGGTAGATCTTCAGGGTCTCTTACCAAAACATGGATTTTTTTAGATATCCTACAGGTATCCTGCAGCCTGAGCCCCAAACGCCTGCGGGGCCGTGGTCGGCGTCCCCATGCAGAGGACGGCATTGCGGAGCTGCCGGCGACGCTCAGCTCCAGCTCCGTGGGCTGAGGGTGGGTCTGGTGTTGCACCGCACCTCCCTTCTCCTTACAGGTACCAGGGGATGCTCCTGAAGCCATTCAACTTTCCTACCAAAACTGGTCACTAATTTAGCCGCCAAACAGGATCATTACGATGAAAAATCCTACCTGTGGGACTTCAGCTCTCTCCCTTCAGAGGGAATTTGAGCTCAGTTTATTCTCCAGGATCCAGCCAGGAGTTTTTCCTCCGACAGACGCGCTGGCACTTTGCCTGGCTAAAAAACATACAGCAGAAAAGCACCATGCGCTAACCCACCGCTAAAAGTGTTTAAAAAAATCAACTTTGGGCAAACCATATGGTAACACTCACTACGCCACAGGTTAGAGCAAATACAATACGCTCTGTACAGCACGAAGTAAAAATAATCGATTTTCAGAGAATAACGATGCTTAAATACCAAACCAGCCCAGGTACAGACGCCCAGGTGAAAGGTTTTTAATGCCTTCGACCTCAGTGTTCCTGCATTTCTGCATTTCTTTGCTACTTTGACCTTATAAATAGCAAGAGATGGTTTTTCCAGCAGCACCCAGAAGGTGCCCGGCTGCAGCACCGGGACAAGCCATGCCCTGCAGAGCTCCCGGGCTGAAAATATTACAGAATCCTGCGGAGGTACCTGGAGGATCGACAATCAAAGCCACAAACCCTGTTTACAAGCAGGCACAGTGAGCACCCCAAACTCAACCCAAGGCAAAGGAAGCAGGGATAAAACCGAGTCACTGCAGGAAAGGGAAAATGAGGGTGAAAGAGTGAATATCCTAAAAGGGCAGGGACACGTGGGAATTGGGGGATGCTCCATATGCAGCAAGAGCGGGGAGCAAAAGCGAGCTGCCCCAGCTGCAGGGCCAGAGGAATTAGCAAGGCACGAAGTAAAAAAACCCACAGCCAGCTTCCTTCTGCTCTTCTGCAGCTCCCCTCGAGCACAAGTGGCTGGCTGGTGGCTTTTTCCCCTCCCTTCTTTAAACAGAAACCCCCCTAAGTAGTTTAGCAGGGAAAGCAAACTCATCTCTCTCCCTCCCTAAGAAGTAATATGGATACTGGCATGGGCCAGCATCAGCGCCTTAGTGCCCAGTAATTCCCAAGCCCCTCTGAACAGCGAACACCTTGGCGCAGCAGCAGCTTTAAAAACACTTGTCTCCACCCTTTGGTGATAATTAGTTTAAGTCTGTCACCAGCAGATCAGTTTTGGATTGCAACTAAGCCAAAGCTATACGAAAAAGTTTTGTCCAAAGACTCTCCATACCAAATCAGTTCAAAAAAGGAAAATAAAAAATACGAGCTGGCTGCACCATCAGTTGGAACAGTTTCTGCTGCTAAGAAGGGAATACAGCAAGATTTAAAAAACAATAGATAAATAAAGTATTTATTTCAATAAAGTTATTTTTCACTGTTTTATTTCCCCTTAAAGCATGAGACCAATTTGGTTTTGTTTCCATCACAAACAGTTTCTTTGATTGTTTCTGACGGGAGCACAACGTGGGGACCCAGCGTGCGAAGCTGCCCCGGCCCCCGCCAGCTCTGAGTTAATGGCACAAGGCGCTGATCTGCCTCGCTACGGCAATTCCTGTAATTCAAGTCTGGCAAACAATTCCTAGTCTGAAAATGGGACAGCATCCAATTGTTATCTCCTTTCTTGTAAAAAAAGAATTTTAAAAATCTAGTCTATTTACTCTACCTGCCTATTTACCGTACTGGCAGTACCACCACGCAGGCATGACAGCAACAAATGCCAGCAGTTCTTGCAGTTTTGCCTGTTGATGTTTCTCCTTTCATCCCAGCAAAAAGCATGTCAAAGCTAAACGAGCAATCAAGAGCAAAGAAAGCATCTGGCTGCTTCCCTGACAACTGAACAAGCCGGCAGTTCTCAGAAGGTAAAGCTTTCCTACACTTCTAACCAAGGCAACTAATTTTACCTCAATGATCTTAAAGGTCTTTTCCAACCTAATTGATTCTATGATTCTAATATGCAGTCACCTTAATTTTGGTGCCGGGGTTTCCATACATCCTCACTAATGTTTCTAACCTCCATTCATCTGTACTAAACCACCCTAGATTTCCATCCCCCAAAATAATTTATTAAAGACCAAAAAAATAATCAGTTTTCCTGCAGCCGCATTAATTGTGGACCTATTTCATCCCGGCGCAGACACCAAACCCTGGCTAAACACATGAACCCAGCGTATCGCGCACAAACTTACGTGAAAGGGTTTTGTTTGAATGGTTTTGCTTACCGCGACACACCTGATAAGAGCCTGCAGCAACGACACACCCAGAGATAAACCAGACGGGTTCAAATCTTCAAAACCCAATTAGATATCCTGAACAAGGGGGGTGGGTGGGAAACAAATACATAAAGAAAACACGCTGTGCGTAACAAGACCATTTCCCTTGGCAAATCTTTCTGCTTTCCTTTCCTCGCCGTATCTGCATGCGCACGTAGAAATCGTTCCCTTGCATTTTCCGAGCTACCTTCTGGCTCCGCTCCTGTGGATGGGCTGCAGGGCTGATGCCCGAGTCCCGGCGCAGCAGCAGCACGTGCAGGAGCACCCGGCGATCTTCTCCCGGTGCTTGGCAAAATTTAGGTCTCACCGTTTCTTAAGAATACTGGAAGATGCAAAGAGACAAGGCAAAGCTGTTTGAAAAGAGGCCTCCTCTACAAATTGAAGTGATATAGTTGGGGGAAAAAAAGAAACCCAGGCACGCAGAGGTGGCCACTGACCCCAGGAGCCACATCCCGGGAAGCCAGCGGGTGCACAACTGTATGCAAGAGGCGTTCATCAGTGATGATTTGATAGTCAAATATTGGCATATGGGCCAATACGGATATAAGTAGATATGTAAACAAGCTGTGACTCTACCTGAACGCATCTTGGGAGGGCACATCAGTCTTCCTGAGCTCCGCGCCAGGGACACTAGAGCTGCTGAACGCATCGTACACAGGGCAACGTGCAGCCCAGTCGCCGAGGTCTCATTTCTAACCCAGCAAAACATTTGCAACCTTTTTATTCCTCTTCCTCTTTTGACTTCCTTAATGAATAAACATACTTATGAAGCGGGGAACAAAAAAAAACCCCATTCGCACGACTCAGTTGCCCTCTGCGCAGCCCGGGTTTGCTAGGAGCAGCTCGGAAGGGCAACGAGACATGAGATTTTTAGCAGCGCAATGGGGACACAGATGGCACGGCAGCACCGTGCACGCTGCCGACGAGGCCGATTTCTGCTGGTGGCTCGGGGCTGGCTCCGTTTTCGGGAAGGCGTGTTAATCCGACCCACTCAATGAACAAGGCTGTCGGGATGTACAGCTTGTTTGCAGGAGGCTTGGCCGTATCCTATACATTTTGGGAGTGAATGAATGCAGCAAGCTGGCATTTGTGCTTCCCCAAAGGTTTTGGGAAAAAATCCCGCATCCCCATCATGCTGTTGGCTTGCCAGATCTCGAATTCAAGAATTTCTATCTCTGACCAAGAGGATACGTGGGCCACTCCGAATCCACACGCCATCTCGATACGGCAAACACAGCCACGTGCCGTATTGCCACCACCTGCTCCGCTCACCCATGCAAATCGCCACGATGGAAACCTCCTCGTTCCTGCGAGGAGAGGTTTCAGTTTCGTGACCCACACGTTGGGTTTTTCTGCCCATCGTTTCACCAAACCCCAGCCCAAAGACTGCCAAGTGACCGGCCAGAGCTTTATCCGCTTGAAGGCAACTAGGAGCTGGTTTTAAGGGAGATCCACACGATGCAGCTTGTATGATGGAGGCCACCGGTGGTTTCAGCTGTGATTTCCGCGCACGCAGGCGGTGGAGCCGGGGCAGGGACACCAAGCGACCCTTCAGGAAACAACCCAAGAAACAAGCTCCAGCCAGATTTCTAACAACGGTTATAGCATCGGACAGTGATAGGATGTTCTTCATTCCTGCACACAGATGGATTTCTGAGCTTCAGATATAAATACAACATTGTTGTAGCCGGGATATTGTGCTTTTCTCCTCCGGGTCGCAAGTTCAGAGCTACAGCAAGTCATGTTGCTCAAAAAGCAACAGCTTCTTTATGGCTGTCATTAACGCTTGGATTCCCCAGCACCCTCGTTGTTGGGCTCAGGGTTAATGCAACAGCCCTGGCCCCTTTCCGAGGGCCGGTCGTCTGCATCACAAGATCTTTTACCAGTGCTGACGAGGACACCCCGTTACACACCTCTGCGGCACCTCGACCCGGTCCTGCTCCAGTTGAACATCAAACAAACCCTTGGCAGATGACGACAGTGCAGAACGAGGCTTTTAACAAAAGTGAAAGCTGAACACGGGGGAAAAAAATTAAGCCACAGCAGCACAGACCAAAGGAAAATGGGTTTTCACTTCTGGCACTGGCACTGCACCACTTCAGTGCATTCATGGAAGAGTTTCACCTCCAGGCTTGACTATCAGGCTCTGATTTTAGATTCACTGTCAAAATAAAGTTTGTGAATAAATCCACTCAATTTTATACAGAACAAGGAACCATGAAGGGGTTTTTTTTGCTTATTTTTGTTTATAAATGGCTTGAAACAACACACACCCACGTATGACAGAAGTTGCCCCAGCAGTAACTCCAAAAAGGCAAGGGACCGACCCTTTGCACGCTGCAGAACCAGGCTTTTATTTCTTGTGGATTGCTCAGCACTTTGCACCAAAGAATCATGTTGGCTCTGTCGCAGCTTTTAGGCTGGATGAAATTCAGAGTTTTGACCCCCCTCACCCCCCCCCCAAACACCACTGAAGTCCATGGGGACTCAGCGGACCTAGGGATCAGGAGAATTACAGCACAAATCTTTACGTGCATCAGGTTTGAAAGCATTAAGCATCTCGTTAAGGGTGTTACCACATGACAAAGGGGCTATAGGGCAAATTTCTGGAGACGCAGCCCTGGAGGAGCCACCTCCTGGTCCATACCACCCAAATTCCCCCAAACAGTCAAAGACCCAGGACCCGATTTTTTTTTTCTGCAAGAGTTTTTGATGTTTCTGTTGGAGGGATACAGTGGACGGCAAGAGAAAACCTGCGGGACTCATCATGCCGGTAGCAGGATCCCTGTAATGCTGCACGAGGAGTCCTGCCATGGGAATTCTGTAACCTTTGGACATATTGGAGATGGGAAGTGGAGCCAAAAGTCACAGACGAGACCTCCTCATGGATGGAAAATCTTTGACTGAGCTGTGGTGCCAGATGTTGCGTGCAGCTCTGGGGCTTTGCTTTAATCCATCACGGTGATCTCCCGTAGTCTTCAGACAATCGAACGCAAGAGGGCTCGGTTTTCTTCAGGGGTTTCTGTTTTGTTTCATTAGTGGAGACCCTGCTCCAGCAGTAAAATGAGCCATCTGGTTCTCTGGAAGTCCGCTCCGACCACCGTATTTTTTGTTTAAAAATACAAAATGCTGCTTTAAATGGTTAGGTCTGTTTTTTTATTTAAAACCCCACATTTTCAGTTCAAATTTGCTCAGGTCCTTCACCCAAGCGAAAGCAAGCCTCCAACCAAGACTGCCTCTGCACACAGATATCACGTTCCTACCTTAGCTACCATGATTTGTTCGATTCATGACCTAAGCTTTAAAAGAAAAAATGAGCAGTGAAGGTGCCTAATACTCAGCTCCCCACCAACACCCTCGGCATTAATATTGCAAACTCTGAAACCCCGGTGCAGTCAAATTTGAAAGTCTCTCAGTTGTAAATACGATGACTGGCAGCAGCTACATCTGCTAGTGCTGGATGAGATACAGCTTCAGGCAGCCGGCGCAGCTCTCAGCATCGCACCCGCCGGGCTGGGACACCCTGTGGTCGTCACCAGAAGGAACTTCTACTTGTAGAAAGTCAACCCAAAGGTTCGTGCCCCATCCACCGGACAAACCCGCGGAGGGAGGGCGTGCGGGAAGCACGAGGGTGACAGATTAAACAGCTGATTTGCATGGAAGAGGTTTCTCTGGTAGGGCTAAATGTGGTTTTTTCCCCCCTAGATCATGCTCTTTGCTGCATTAGGCACTAAGGAAGTGAAACCTGTTTCTGCAGATCATATGATGGTCAGGCACTCGGCGCCTGAGACGATCTTCCAAGCTTGGCAGCAGGAGGCACCGGGGCAAGAGCAGGAGCTTGGCTTTGCCTCTAAGCCCAAGTGTAGCCAAGGCACAGTCTCACCGCCACGTCAGATGGAGACCCTTGAGCAGTGAAACTCATCCCGGCTGCCGCAGGGTCCAGGACAGCGTCAGAAGACCCTGGGTGTTGATGGGTCCAGCCTACCAGGAGCATCAGCTGCAACAGCCATTAATAAGACAGGCTACAAGAAGACATCTAAATCTAACTTTCGAGATACGTAGCTGCTCTTTCCCAAATCCCAGGCTTTTTACAAGCCTAAGGAAAAACAAAGAAATCCATCTACCACCTCTTAGGGAGGTATGTGCTCCAGGTAAGTCAGTCTCCTGGGAAAAAGGAGATTAATTTTCTATTTCCACTACTGGCCTGCAGCACTAACAAAACCAAATTGTTTTACCCTAATCTATCCCGGTTTTCCTTACCATCCTAAACCTTGTCTATTCAAATGAGGGTTTTGCTGCAGAAACTTTCACCGGTGGCAAAATAATAATCTACGAGCAAGCGTACAGATGGGGTTCGACTCTGCATACATGTAAATCAACAGCAAAGCTTCCAGCATTTCCAGGGTACAGGTTTTGCAGCAGCTCCAGCTGGGACTACGCGCACTTGTGTTCCCACAATACCATAACAAAACAAAATTGAGACAATCCCTTCTCTACCTCTGATATTTGGAGCATTAGCAGATTATTTCTCTTATTTTCCTTCTAATAAATGAGACGGTGATTTTCAGGGACTTTTTCCCTGATCTGAATAGCCGTTTCTCCAATGTTGTTGATATATGCAATAAACTGGAAGCTCTCTCTCTATATGCTGTTTATTCTGGTTGAATTTAGTTAGGAAACTGCTGTACTTTCAAGCACGTAAGTGCCAGCAAAAACTGAGAACAAGAAAACAGAATTCAAGTGCCAAGATGTTACAGATATCGTATAGCCGACCTCAAAGATGCAGAGGAACTTCTGGGCTGAATAAGGGTAAAAACTGTGCTCAGAGGGAGAACCCCACTTCCAGGCAGGGCGGGGAAGCTCCCAGAAGGCAGGTGGGGAGGCAAGGACCTTTCTGAGCCGTACAGAAATATTCTAGATTATCCCAAATGACACACTGCAGCCATAAAAGCTTTCTAGAGGAATAAGAAGATGATGCACACACACACATTCAAAGCTCTTCTTTTCCTCTAAGGCTGTATCATTTAAACAGGAGAGCGACGGTGGCTCAGAAACCCTGCACGCTCCTAAAGAGTTAAAATGTAGTTATGGAGACTGGCACTATTAAAATTCTGGTAGAGTATATTTAAATTGCAGGGAAAGCTGAGCTTGTCCAACTGGATAGTCAGACCGCAAGTTCCCCCCAAATAGGGCTTTGATTTTCCAACACAACACCCAAAATCCTCTTCTGCTTTTATAAAACACATGTGGAATCACGCTCCCTATTGCACAACATGGCTTGAGGAATAATTCCAGGTAAACAGGTATAAACCGAAGGTCATCGCTCTGGAAGGGCTGAGAATTTCACCGCAACAGAGAAGAAGACAAGCCTGGTCCCTGGTGGCAATGCTGCCTTGAGAGCTACCCACAGCGGTAGCACCTACCGATGCAAGGTCATGGGTGGGTTTGCTCAAGCACAGCACTCGATGACAAAGAAATATAAGCAAATATCTGAGAAAAACATTAAAAGCAAGCAGCTTTTGTGGTCCATACAACCAAACCCAGGATTCATTTACTGGGTACTTTGCTCTCCTCTTCCAGGCAGTACTTTCGGGCTGCGAGGTCAGCCTTATCTGAGGAGTCAACTTGGAGACGGGAAGTTGTCCACGCATTCTGTGTCCGCGCAGCCCGTTACAAGGAGGTCAGCTCACCTTCGAGGGCTTCTTCCAAATGCCTGATTTTCATAAAGGTGTTCTCAGTTCACTCAGCTTTCTCTGAAACATATTGCTGCCTAAAAGTCACCTCTTATTATTTCTGTATCCTTGCATTTCCCCCGTGCTGCTCTAACGCTTCCAATAATCGCCACTGCTTCGACACCTTTTCTTTTCTCAAGTCCGCCACTTTTGCCAGCCTTATTTTAAAATATCCTGCCAGGGTGAAATAAAACCTGAATGCATTTTGCTTTGCCTGCGACGGGCAGGTCAACACCGGGAGGGGAGATCTTCCCCCGCAGCGAAAGGCGTCCTCTGTGCAGACGTCGCCACGTGCTTTAGCTGTGCAACGAGATTAACATCTGAATACACTGTACATGGGAGCTCCCAGTTATTACTTCTGGAGGGTACTACACACCACTGTGTCCCTTCTCCACTAAGCAAGGCTGCAGTTTAAAGCTGGTTTTATCAGACTTACTCTAGAAAGCGTGTATGGGATCCGGGAGCTCCCGGAATATTTTCATGAGGAAAATAACCTGATCTCTGCCACAGATCAGAGCGCTGAGACATGGGGCGTTTGAAGCCATCCTGCCCTTCGTTATCTGTCCCTGAACTATGCCCTCTGACGCTGGCATTTTTATTTTGCAACGTCTACTGCCACACCTCAGGCAGGCAAAAATGACTGTGCCAAAATGATTGCACATGAGTACGTCTGTGCATCAACAAACCGAGCTGTGCAGTCACCACTCCAGAGCTGACACAGGAATGGCTTTGCAGCTTTATCCCACACGTTCGTTTTAAAAGCATCGTTGATTGACAGGAGCCAGTTCAATGGACTCACAGGAAGGCAAGGGCAGGAACGGGCTGAGAACAAGGCTGCCGCTTCCCTCCCGACGGCAGAAAGCAGCACACATCAACCATGAACCGCTTTTCTTTTACATCTCAAAAAAAAATCCACCATCGCTTGCTCCGGGACTGACAAGTGCCTGTGCAAGCGGCAGGGCTAAAAACCAAACTGCATCTTTGCTAAAAAACAGACTTCATGGCGTTTCAATCCTGTAAAGAGGCTTTTTAAAAAAAAATAAAGGTAAGAACATTTCAACCCAAAGCAAATCCCAGAAGCAAAAGCCTCCTCTGGATGCTGTTGGAGGTCAAAGGACTATTAAGCATCTCAAAACCCAGTAAGTGACATTAAGGGACATCAAGGGATGCTGTACGGGTGCGGGCTAGGAAGATCTCAGCCCTATCCTGACACCACCTGCTCGGGGCACGTCCTTGCCACCCCGTTGGGTTCCCAAGCCTCGGCGGTGCTTTCGGAGAGGAAAGGCAAGCGGCCCCGACAGCGGAGCCTCGCCGAGCCGGGCTGCGCAGTAACCAGTAGCAACTGTGCCTAATCCAGCCCAGAGACAAAACTGCCGGGGCTCATTCATACCCACGGCACGTGCTGAGCAGAGTCTGTGCATGAGCACAACGACTGCGTATTTTTTTTTTCAGTTTAAGCTTAGTTTTAGAACAGTTTGTTTTTTTTTTTTTAAATAAGCATATTTAAATCCGTTTTTACAAAGATGCAATTTTAATAGACGAGGTTGGGATCAGCTTCAGTCTAAAGGATGCACAAAAGCTTTTTCCTCTGCATATTCACTGTACAAAATGCATCTATTTCAGGGCTTTATTTCCATAGTATTGGAGAAATTACCAAGAAAGAAGTTGCTCTAGTGCCAACATTCTTGATTTTTTGAAAGAATTACAAGAAAGAACAGAAAAATCACGTTGAAGAGAAAAGGATGAAATCAGCAGTTGCTCTGCCCCATATTCAGGTGACAGCACCAAAAAGCCACCTAGTTGACAAAATAATGCCAGTATATAATGCCACCATCATCTATTAGGTGTATTGAAAGCAATGAATGTCAAGACTGGAAGCAAAAAATCTTAGAAATACCTATTTTCTACTGAAGTTTCAGAAGAGGCGAGTCACCAGACACGTGGGCTAATGATCTGGGACCAAATTTCACTGAATTGCTAATCCAGATTTTTGGTAGCTTCAACCAATTTTTATTTTTAATTTTAATACTAATTTATCTGATTCTAAATTGAGAAAGCCAAAGATTAAATGAAGACAGAAAAACTTTTTCCCCTCTGCTTTTGATCTAGGAATGCAATGGAGGTGGGATGGACCCAGGTGCACATGGAAAGACAAGGAAAAACTTGAGGTATGTGGTGGCTGCACAAATACACATGTATTTGTCCTTTTTTCTCTCTGGGCACGCTCAGTTACCAGCACCAGGCGAGAAAGGGGCTTAGCAGCTTTCCAGCATCTCCAAGGAGGTCAGGCAGAAGAGAGAGCCAGGCTCTTTACAGGACCACACGGTAGAAGGACACGAGACAACGGGCAGAAGATGAAACAAGAGATGTTCAAACTGTAGGGAGAAGCTTTTCCACCGTGAGGTCAGTCAAGCAGGTTGCCCAGCGAGGTTGTGCAATCTCCATCCCCGGAGGTTTTCAAGACCCGTACGGATAAAGCCTTGAGCAGCTTGGTCCAGCCTCGGTCCAAGCTGACCCTGCTTGGAGCAGGAGGTTGGACTGGAGACCTCCTGAGGTCTCATCGAACCACCTGAACCACTCTATGAGCCTGTCTTCCCAGGTATCCCATCAGCAATTAAAGCTTGTGCCACAAAGTCAGCCTGTCATGCTACAAACATGCAAAAATCTGGATGACAGAATTATTTTATTCTGTACAAAAATGGGTATACAAGAGAACAGAGGTCCCAACACCTCCTTTAAGAGACATCCCAGCGCCACGATGTTGAAAACCTTCTAGATAACAACCTGAAGTCCCCCCTTTCGATGTCACCCCTTTCCAGAGATTCCCCTCCACGCTACAACAATTCCCCCCTCAGCGCTGTGCATGCAAACAGCCCGCCGCCTCCCCAGCCAGCCCGGGGAGATGTTATTCTTCTCGCAAAAAAAGGAGAAAAAAAAAAAAAAAATCCCCTCGATTATTTATGCCGCTCTTTGAACAACACCAGCTATTGTCAGGGAGTGTTTTACAGCTCTGAATGTCACATTGAGAGTCTGGTCATGCCAGTAGGAAAGCCTGCCGCTGCCACGTCCCAGCATAAAACGCTTTATTCAAGGCGCCCGGAGTCCAGCGCCGGGTAAAACCTAAAAGGAAGCCAGTGGGTGTGACAGCCACATTTTGTACAATGATATGAAAAGAAGCAAGCAAGGTTGCTTGATTTTTTAGAGGCGTAAGGTAGAAAAACTACAAGGAGCGTAGTACAGAGCCAGGTGAGGCTAAGTGACCAAAAGCTTTGGCTCGATATTGCTCCGGAGGAATTGCACGGACAAGCGTGGGGGCAAGCACGGCTGGAGACCTTCCCAGCAGGACCCAGGGAGAAAGCAAGGAGGGAGCTTTCGCTGTCGAGAAAACCGGGCTGGCTCAGCGGACAAGAAACCCGTTTCCTGCCTGATTGTGACTGTGCGAAGGGAAACAGGGCTCTGGAGGCACCCGTGCAAACAAAGCACAGCTACCTTCAACTCCCACCAGGCAAGAGCTTGGGAGCGCCCGAAAACCACCAAGCCACAAGTTTAAAAAGAAAAAAAAAAAAAATGTTAAAAAAAGGAACAGGCCCTTTTCCACGGTGTGTTACGTTACAAAGCAAAACTGGACGGGTTGCAATCTTCCTCTGCCGCACCCCGAATGCCAGGTTTCAGGTTACTTCACCTGACGTACCTGCAAGAATTTTCTCTCAAGCGCGTTATTTCTACCATCTCCGGTAACACCTAGCTCTTACAGCCAGCCTTTAATCTGCAGATCTTCGAAACGTCCTGCAAAGAAAGCAAGTGTCATTTCCTTCCCCCTCCCACGCCCCCGTGCGCTGACGAGGAAGTTATAACCCAAGTGAAATAATAAATATCGCCCAGCGAAAAGGGAACGCAGTTAGCAATAGGAAAGCCAGCGTCCCCGGGTTACTCTAACCTACAGGATCCATCCTTCCAGCCTCCGACTCAGGAAACAGCTTTTCATCGCCGGGTATCAAAGCTCCTCCCAGTTTTGGCATCGCCACCTCTTCTGCCTGCAGAACTAGTTTAAGCGCTGAGGGTTTGGGGTTTTTTTAACCAATTCGTGGACGTTTGCACCGTATCCAGCATCGGCGCTCACAGCTTTTCCAGCTGCTGTTGGACATCTCACGGGTCTGTTTACCATCAGCAAACATCCGAGCAGTAACCCCGGATTTATTGCTTCGGCTTCCTGATAACTCCCCCATGGCTGCTCCCTCAAAGCCCAGAAATCCAGTTTACCACCCTTCGCCAGGGAACCTCTGGGCATTTTGAAAGCTGTATCATTTTATCTCCCCCGTGATCTCAATTCACTGTGAAAATATTTGGTGAAAGCTATTAGAAGCTTTCCTGATATAGGTGCATAGACTCTACTACTACTTTTGCCCACACAATTTTCTCTTAACATGCAAAAAAAAGGCAAAGGCAAACTTTTTTTTTTTTTAAAAATACAATCCTATGCTGCTCAGCACTCCTGTTCCCATTATCTTTGAGGTCCCTGTGAATATTTCCAGTGACGACACCACGCTGCTGCATAAATCTCGATTTATGCAAAACTTGATCCCTTTTCCACCCATTTTATAAGCAAAGGGTTTCTCTTTTCCTTTAGCTGTAGCCTAACGATTAACTGCATAACGACTGGAAACCCATGCTGCCAAAAGACCCGTGTGTTGCAGTCCTTTGCTAAATGCTGCACAAAAGCCTTTAGACTTCAGAGGGTGAGAAGGGCACCAGGAGTACCGACAGCTTCAAGAGATATCACCACCTAGAACAGAGAGAGCTACATGCAAGCATCACCTTCAGAACTTTCTTTTTTTAAGATACTGCCTTTTATTCTCAATTTTGAACAGCAGCAGCAGGGACAGGGACTTTCCTGAGGTCACCGGCGAGGCTGGTGGCAAGGTGCCACAATCCACTGTGCCGTACCGTCCCCATTAGGTACCACTGCCTCCTGAGCCATGGGATGGGAAGATGAAGGGAAAGGCTTTCAACACCAGAAGGCAGCTCTCTGCAGCAGGCAGGGAGCGTGCGGAATGTGGTCAGGGAAGGGCTCAGAGGTCCAAAGGACCTGCACCCCGCAGCTCTCACCTACCACCTATGGCACACTGCGCATCTCCTCTGCTGTAGTCGGTTTATCCCTCATTTAACAGTGGTGTGGTGGAAGGCAGCCTGGGCTGAGTTCATTAATTCAGGTCAGACCCCAAAGCCAGGAATTGTAGTGTCATGCCTAGACATTGAAACAATAGCATTTTTGGAGAAGGGATTAGTCTCCCCCCTAAAAAAATCAAATTATTTCCATGGGGCCCTGTGCTGTCTGAAGGCCTGGATGCTGCTGCACTCAAACTGATAGGAGAGCCCGGGTGAGAGGCAACCCTGAAGGCACGTGTCGTAGCAGCAGGGCAGAGGGTCTGTCCTCATCCTTGTTGAGACGCTCTGCAGAGCCCTGAACAGGCTGCCCCTGAATGCTTCCATCCAACTCATGTCCCAGGGGGGAAAACCAGGGAAAAACTGCTTTCCTCTACTTTCCACCATGCGCAGCTCTGAGCAGAGCTCCCAACCGGGGTGAAGACAGGACTGAGGGCACACAGCCATGGCTGGGATGCCTAACAAGAAGCGTGGCCAGCAGGTCGAGGGAGGTGATTCTCCTCACGTACACCACTCCCGTGAGACCCCACCTGCAGTACTGCGTCCAGCTCTGGGGCCCTCAGCAGCAGACAGACATGGACCTGTTGGAGTGGGTCCAGAGGAGGCCATGAACATGATCCCAGGGCTGGAACACCTCTCCTATGAGGAAAGGCTGAGAGAGGTTGAGTTGTTCAGCCTGGAGAAGAGAAGGCTCCAGGGAGACCTTCTTGCGGCCTTTCAATACTTAGAGGGGGCTTATAAGAAAGATGGAGAGAGACTTTTTATCAGGGCCTGTAGTGACAGACAAGGGGTAATGGTTTTAAACTGAAAGAGGGTAGATTCAGGCTAGATATAAGGAAGACATGTTTTACGATGAGGGCGGTGAGGCACTGGAACAGGTTGCCCAGAGAAGTTGTGGATGCCCCCTCCCTGGAAGTGTTCAAGGCCAGGCTGGACGGGGCTTTGAGCAACCTGGTCTAGTGAAAGATGTCCCTGCCCATAGCAGGGGGGCTGAACTAGATGACCTTTAAAGGTCCCTTCCCACCCAAGCCATTCTGCGATTCTCTGACTGGAGCCACATCATCCCCAGGCCCAGGACAAACAGAAAGGCCAGCAGCAGCCGTGGCTGCAGCCCCGAGACCACCCCGACCTCCGGTGTTGATAATCCTTTAAGTGAGGGCCTTTTGATACATTTGACCCTGCTCACAAGTTGTCCTCTCCTACACAAAAGGCAGCCAGAGCAAGCCAGAGGCAGCAATATCACTTAACAGTGAAGAGCTCCCAGCTTCCTTCCAGGCACCCAGGCTTGAGAAATAATAAGGATTTAAAGCAGATGACACAGTTTTGAAAAGATGATCCATTACTCATGAGGTCTTAGTGGTTTGGTATTTTTAAGCCATGTGGTGTTCAACCTTCCTCAAACAACTCTAGATGACAGAAAACACAAGGAAGCCCGTGCCTCTTTGCGGGCACAGTGCAATACTTTTCCTAATCAAAATATTATTGAGCTGATGTAATACTGATCAAGACATAACTTGATTTTCTCCCACTCAATCCTTCCCCCATTGCACTGGGGTTCGTGTTGGCATATGTTATTTTCAAGCAGGCAAAAAGTAATTATAGGAAAGCAATCATTGGGCTACATTTTTTAAATTTAGTAAAATATTCATGAACAATCTAATTTTTTCACTTTTTTTCATGTCCAGTTGTTACACGCACTGAGCCTGTGACTCCACCACACCGTGGATGAGACGCCTTCTCCACCACAGTCTGAAATCCAGACAGCAGACCTTCCTGAAATCAGCACTGCTTGAAAGCTGCGGTTGATAACTATGATCTTCAGAACAGAATTCTGCAAGAATCATAGAATGATTTGGGTTGGAAGGGACCTTCAAAGATCACCTCGTCCAACCCCCCCTGCCATGAGCTGGGACATCTTCAACTAGATCAGGTTGCTCAGAGCCCCCTCCAACCTGACCTTGAAGGTTTCCAGGGATGGGGCATCTCCCACCTCTCTGGGCAACCTGTGCCACTGTTTCACCACCCTCATCGTAAAACATTCCTTCCTTGTATCTAGTCTGAATCTACTCTCCTTTAGTTTAAAACCATTACCCCTTGTCCTATCATGACAGGCCCCACTAAAAAGTTTGTCCCCATCTTTCTTATAAGCCCCTTTAAATATTGAAAGGCCATAATCAGGTCTCCCTGGAGCCTTCTCTTCTTCAGGCTGAACAACCCCAGCTCTCTCAGCCTTTCCTCACAGCAGAGGTGCTCCAGCCCTCTGACCATTTTCGTGGCCTCCTCTGGACAACAGAGAACAAAGCTTTTTGGTTAAACAAAACATTGCCTCTTCTTTGGGCATTGAATAACCTTTCATACGCGCTTCATGCACTTATGAAACCACCCAGGTAATACACAGCTTTCTGCTTTTATAAGAGATTGACGGATTAGAAACCAACATGAAAGACCACTTGCCAAATTTGTTGACGGTATTTTATCACTAATCTCTGGATTTGGACCACAAGTTTCTCCCCACTCTGAAAATGGAAATTTAATCTATCAGATTCAGTTAAGTAAAACAGAGAAACTATTATATGTGCAGGAAAATTTCAGTGTAAACATTTTGAAGTTGTGTTAAGTGACAAACAAGCGGGCTTGTTGCTGAATCGAGGTATGTGCATATAGTGACCATCATCATCGGACCATGAGGTGCCCATCATGGGGATATTTTTTTGAAAGAGAAACTGAAGTTCAACTCCTGTAGGTAGTTTAAATTTAAGATAGAAGGGTTTCTAGGGTAAAAAAAAAGCTACAATTTTAAAATATTCAACGTACAAAATTGACTTGGGTGAATGTTGCACTAACCAGTCTCAATGAAGGCATAAAACCTTCATTCTTATCTTTCCTTGGGCTTGCACCACTGCTGCCCATCACACGTCCTGGTGAGACGCTGTTTCAACCCAGCTCTCTCCACAAGCCTCATAAAAGGATTTCATTGCAACAAATGCCAAGGCAAAGAGAAAGAATGACTTAAAAATCCAAATAAAGCTCTTTTTTTTTTTTTTACCATGTAATTGCAAATAACAAACATATCTGTGGTTTACAGAGGAGGCAATAAATTAAAGCTACAGTCACAAATCAGACCAAAAAAAGATACTTAAGTCATTCAATCCACCACCCCAGGATGGCTGCAGCCCCATGGGATGCTTCTCTGTTTTGTGAAAGACTTGGAGTCCTGAACTGAGGAAGTACAACACGAAGAGCAATCTCAGAAGGTTTTTTTTTCTTATAAAGTTAAGCCAGCCCTCTGGCGCTTCCTGAGCACAGCCTCTTCGGTCTGGTTGCAGCAAAAGCAAATGGCCTTTAGCAAATAAGCTTTTTATTTGTGAACTGAGCACACCATAAAAAAAAAAAAAAAAAAAAAAAAAGAAGTTTGATCCTCGGCAAAATGGCTGCATGTGTTTCTTCTGTAACTACCCGAAGATGGCTGCGACATTTCAGTTTCCAGAAAAAGAAACTTGCACTTAATATCTTTTTAACTTTAAATTGGTGCAAAAAGATGCATTTCAACCCACTAGGAAGCTGAGGACCCCAGCATTTTAACTTCCCCTCTGACAAAGGCTACAGCAGAATGGTCCCATGAGATCCACCAGCAGCAGCAGGACCTGATCCTGGAGATAGCAGTAATTCTCCTCACCTTCTGCTACTCTCACTAGACACTGAAGAATTAAAAAGAAAAGCCAATCTCCAACATTTTCTTCATTTTTTCATTGAGCTGTACCCCTCAACCAATACTCAGGATGCATGGGGTGCCTATTTCCATAACTTTGGTAAGCAAAAGCATTTTAGGAGTGGTCACAAAACAAAACTATTTGAGGGGGTTTGGGTGTTGTGGTGGGTTTTTTTTAATTTTTGTTATTTTTAGATATTTTGAGTTTGGTATTTTGTATAAAACCTGCAGCCAGACACATCCCAACTCATGGAAGTTAGTGGGGAAGAAAAAATCCCTATAACCACATACCCATGGACTCTGCACTAGTTTCCACTGCATTTCCAGAATATATTTCAGAAAAGAGAAATTTAGGGTGAATGAAAGTCATTATGTCAGAGGTGAGTTTGTCTGAACAAGTATATCACGAATAGTTTCTCTCCTTCAGCTGCAGTTCAGCTGGGTGGAAGTCTATACAGACAGACACCCCTCCAAGCGCAGCGTTTGGTTTCAGAGCAAGTCCATCCATTAAGACCCTCAGGACTTTCCGACGTGGTATAAGCAGGAGAAAACGCCAAAGCTTAAGTGAATGAGCTTTTCAGAGGGTAAATCCAAGACTCGGGCGATCTCGGCTGATTCAGGTTGTGCCGTAGCCATCTCCCCACACCACAGATGTGACAGCAGTACAATAGCATGAATAATTTTTGTTACTCACTCCCTACTGAACGACAGCATTCAGAGTCTAAATTAAGAACACGAAAACGATTAACATTACCATTAACCTCAGCCCCACCCTAATTGCACTACATAAAAGCATACGTAACAATTACAAAGATAACATTGTGTGTCATAAATATCACACACAGGAATACAGCAGTCACAGCATTTGTTTCCTGACCCGGGAAAGCTGCTATAATTATAGTGTATTGTGCTCATGGAGGATTTAGATTTGGAAGTTGGTTGCCAACAGCCCTTGTTTGCTATAATTTCCCATCAGGCTCTTAAAACTCTTTGGGTTCCCAATCAACACCGTGTCAACGCGCTGCTCCGAGTTCTGCACCGTGCGGTTCAGCAGGAATTTCACGTTCTTGGTGGAAACAAATCAAGATCATCCCAGGGATGATCACAAGCTACATGTAGAGATGTCAAGCAATTGGAGTAGAATTTGCATGTTTGGGATTTTTGATGCACATTTCACAGCTAAGGGCATCTAAACTAAAACCATCTTCGCGCTTGGAGGCCCTCTATCCAAGTCAAGAGGACAGATATTCAGGAGACCATTTTGGTTTTAAGTAATTCGGCTATTACATCGCACATCATTCAAAGGTTTGCCATTTCAAACCTGGACAGCCTCCAGGGGCTGTTGTGAAATTACTCAAATTCACAGAAACCACCACACCCTCTTGGACAGGCGCTCTGTCCACTGCATTCTCCCCTCCGGGTGGAAGCCATCCTTGCGAGCAAAACTCTCCCAAGTATCCCCCCATCCCTTTCTAGATAGAGAACTGAAACTGCCCAGATCACAAATTTGAGGAGCGTAAGTGATACCTCCCTTCCAGTGAGCCCCTCATGATGTAGCACCTGACAAACCCGCTGGTTTTTGAAGTCCTGTCTTTATAAAGCGGTCTGTCATCTCGATGAAGCTCTCTCCATTCAGTATTTCCAGGTAACACCAATACCAGCTTTTAGCTCTAAATGCTTTTCTACGAAGCATAGAGAAGGTTAAAAGCGACACTTTCACTCATACTGATATTTTCCAATTAAAATTAGCAGATGACAGTGACCCAAATAGACCGTGCTGGAGAAGGGGTTCTCCAAAATGAAAATACCAACGTTTTTGATGCCCCCAAGCAATACCATAAGCTGTTAGCAACTCACTTTTATCTCTGTGGTAACCTGCCGGCTTAGATCCCTTCTCTGTTTCATCTTCACTTTCTCCCCAGGAAGAACAATCATTTCCACATCAATCCCTCCTCCTTCCTCACTTAAGGTCTTTTATAAATTATATAGAGGATTTCATTTTCTGGGCTATTTCCTTGAAAGTCATCAAGCTGGGCTTTTTCTCCTGCTGCTGGCAGTTGCGCTCCAGCTGCGATGCCGGTTGTTTGCCGAGGACACCGCAAGGCTCAGCCCAAGAGGAAGACCAACCTCCCAGAAAGGTTTCAAGGGTGAAGCTGAACGCCGGCCATTCTCTAAGGGCTCGGCACTTAACGAGAAATACCTCCCTCATTAGTATGCTGAGCTACATTAGTTCTGCCGCTTACAGCGCTAAAGCATTAAAGCGGGGCTGAATCTTCAATTTCACAGTTTGCAACGCGATGCATTAGATACTCGCCGGTCTCCAGGCATGGGGCACTGATGGCATTTACACAGCGTTTTAGATGTGTGAGGTGCTGCCGGTAAATCTGCTAATTCCTGTAAAAGAGGCAGCGCGTGCCTCCGAGTGAACAGAGATGAAGTCATCTGTACGTACAATAGGGGTTAATGCGGCAGAGAGGCGAAACAACTGCCCAGCATCACACGTGAGGCTTTGGTAATACCATGACCTCAACCGAGGAGTTGGCATCATCCTACAAATCAAATATGGATTACCTAAGAAGCAAATTTACACTGCAGACTTTCCATCAAGCCTGGGAAGTCTTATGATCTCTCCACTCAGTCTCCCTGCTACTCAATTTTCACAGAACTTGCAAGATTTGAAGACTCTGAAGTTTCTCAAACGTGGCTGAAATCGCTCAGTGGCTCAAAAGGCTACTTGGGATGGAGGGGCTGATAAATGCAGACTGTGTCATGTTACTGCTCTCCTATCTTTACGAAATTAAGCTTAAGAACACAGCACTTTACTCATTGTTATATGAAAACTACGAATGACATTGTCATTGCTGCAGTTGCACCCGTACCTATCAAATATTAGCATTTTAGCTATTTTTTGCACTAAGAACTCTTTGTCCCTGTTGAAAACAATGTTCCCCAATGAACACTAGCAATACATTAGCCCTGATGATCAGATCAGAGTAAGACCAATCAAGGCTAGGGAATACTTCTTGTATTCAAAGTTCAAGCAAAAAGGCGTCGGGGATAGCAAAAGGCTCCTAGATACTCAAACAAGGACTTGCAGTAGGATTCTTCAATGCATCTGTAGCATTATGGCTTTAGAGGCTTTAGAGGCATTGCGCAGATTAATCAAACAGAATAATGATCTTATAGTGAAGTGTTGAGCTGGAATTAAAGAGATGAATGTTTGGGTCTCAGCTCTAGAAGTTCTCACCCTTGGGGAAGTCATATCAACTCCTGCATCTCGCCTCTCCTTTCTACAAAGCCTCCTTTGAATTACTGATTGCAGAACCTGAGCGAAGATGCCAGAGGGAAAGACCATTCCAAAGACTTTTTTTAATTATTTTTTTTTCCTTAATACCCGCTATGAGGCACTGTCTTGTTTTATTCATGATTCTTTGAAGAAAGATCTTCCATGTCAAGGGAATAAAAACAAGTGTGCGTTATCTCTTTAATAATATCACGTGATTCTACTGGTGAAGTACAATTCTGAACAAATACTCACATGAACATACCAAAAAACGCGCAGCGCAATTTCACGTAATAACGCGTTTGATGGTACTTTGTTATAACATGTTTGTAGACCCAAAGGTTAGGTCAGGCAAAATTCTGAAGTTAGTGGGGCACTTCTTGGCCTAAATTCACACAGGCGCAGAAGGACACAGCAAGAAATACTGTCCCATACAGTTCTGTGTATTTTGTGATCTCCCATTGCTACATCCCTAAAGACTTTGGTTCTTCTAGAGTTAAAGCAAGGCTCTTTTTTTTGTTTCTCAAGCTCACATCATAGGAAGCAAGACATTTAACCATCATGATGGATTTCTAATTCTGTTACTCCACACCAGCTCACCTGTAAACCCCTCAGTGTCCAACACCTGGCATTTGTAAGAATTCAGTCACATCCCAATTCCTCTGTAAACCAAAGAGATATCCAAGACTTTTTGGAATGTGGCTTTTTCTGAAGGCTCTTTGGAAAAGTTCATTAAGTTCAAAGTCAGGCTAGCACCCTCACTATTGCCCAAAACACAAAATGCACGCCAGATTTTGGTGAGGATGAAAAGAAAGGGGAAAGTACGTGGGTGGAAGAAGAGCAACGAAGTTCGGTCACTTGTCAAAATGCTTTTTTAATTGTTTTTTAATCTAAAACCAAAACTTACATTGAATCCAAATTTGTGCTGTGCGGTTTAAAGAGCAAGGGTAGGCTTCCTTCACCACGAAAGGGCACACAGAGCACGCAGCCAAGTGACAGAAAGAATAATTTGCAAAGAGAAGATAACGGTGTTTTGGTGGTGACATCTGTGTCATCCATAACCCAAAAGTCGTCATCGTCCGACACCAGCAACAAGTGACAGTCACAACCGAGACACTAAAGACCACAGCAACCAAACCTTCCTCCCCACACTCAGTCTCAAATTGCACTGGGAGGCCTCAGAAATCCCACAAGATTTCAACCAATCTCCAGTTGCCTTGAAAGCGTAATTAACTTCAATTGTCTTTTGATTTTATCTCCATTTTCTCAGGTTCTGGGCTATTTGGGAAAGCACTCCGTGTACATACATGTGGGTAGGCACACCGGTGCTTGTACCTACTTGTCTGGAGTTACCAACTTCCCCGTCTATCTGCTTTTCTTAGGGCCTCCTTGGAGAAGAAAACTTAGGGATGAAGTCTAACCTTTGGGAAGTTCTCCTTCTTATCCCGTACAGTCACCGATAAAAAGATTTCTGCTCCCACTGCACCTTGCTGATATGGATGAGCTCAAACCAAGGGAGCATTCATGCTCAGCTTGGCTCTGCTAGTCTCAGCTCTCCACTTCCCCCAATGATTTCTGACAAATTGCTCTCACAGGGATTTCAAAAAAAGATGCTGACCTGGCCCTTGCAGTAAGGAAGAGATTTTCTTCCCTTCTCCACAGAAATTTTAAAGTTTCCTGAAAAACAGAAGGACAGGATTCGGAGAAAGCGATGGAGAACGTATACAGGAAAAAGACGGAGGAAAGTCTGACCCAGGCTAAAGACTAACTGACACTCCAGGCTACATCCACAGCTCTGTCCGTTTTCCATTTATTCTTCTGAAGTTCCCCGGCAGCAGTTGGGGCAGCAGAAACCAAATCTCCAAATATTACTGCTGTCTGCATACGTGAGCACGTAACTCGCCTTCCAGGAACTGCAGCAAGCGAGTTCCCCCTCCTCCCTCTGTGTCTTGCCATACGTTGTGAGCCTCTAAATCTCCACGTGATGGGGAACTGAGAATATTTTGGGGGAATTTAAAGGCAAATAATAATGATCAGTGTTACTTCCACTGCAGCAGCGCTTATGGATTCCTACTGAAGAAATCAATGCTGGATCTAGTCAGAGATTACTTATTTATTCCCTCCTCTCCCTTTCTGCCCAAAATGAGATTTACCAGAAAAAAATAGTTTCTAGTCAATTGAGGGTCTCGGTGAGTCACAGGCAGGCAGGTGACCTACACTACCATTCTCTCTTACGGCCCATGAGGCAATGCGAGCAGCAAGACTACACATCAGGGAGGGCAAACATGGAAGAGGAACGTCAGCTTTAAGAAAAATGAATGATCCTGCAGGGTAGGTTCAGCACTAGTTTGATTCAGAAAAATAGACTGGGTGTAGCCAATGGGTTGGAGAATTCCATTCAAAAAAATAGAGAGTTGTTTCACTCCCAAAAAACTTTCCTATTCAGTGGAAAATTCAGCTTGCTACAAAGTCAGATGGAAGTTTCTGAGCCAGGCGAGGCAGGGGTTCACCTATACACCCAAACGAGAAAGGGCAAGAACAAGGCATCCAAACACGCAGCCCTGCCAAAACCTCAGTGGTTTTATCATCTAGAGTTCAAATCAAGACCTCCCGTCCTGCTGTTCGCACTGCATGCGGAAGAGTTTCCAAGAAACGTCTCTTGGCAGTAATCCCAAAAACGCAGCTTCCGACCCGCTGCTGGGAGCGGAGCTGCTGCACGTGGCAGCAGCTTCTCTGCAGGCTTTGAAAGCTGAATTTCCTACGAAGCTGCCCCCATGCCACATCCTTTACTGCTAGCATAGCACTGAAACAGCACAGCGTTTTCGAACAATGCCCTCGATTTCTCTAAACACAACTGTTTACGCAAGCCTAAGGCTTGCCTAAGGCAAGCCTGGTGGCCTAAGGCTCGGGGAGAAGATGAGCCCGCCCTTGTTCTCATTGCAAGTTTTGCACGTCATCACGGACACTTCCCCCCTACCCTTCCTGTAAACCTGTTGGGATCATGAAAATAATTATGGTGGAAAAACCTGGGCTAACCCAACCACGGCTCGGTGAAACTGTCCTATCCAGTAGGGTAAGCTGGGACGGACACCGAAGCCCTGGAAGATCAGGTAGTCACGAGCCAGTGCGATCATCCCTGGCTAGGAAAGGCAGGATTCAAGGTCAGGCTGGACGGGGCTCTGAGCAACCTGATCTAGTGGAAGATGTCCCTGCTCATTGCAGGGGGGTTGGACTAGATGACCTTTAAAGGTCCCTTCCAACCCAAACCAGTCTATGATTCTATGATTCCCACTTGTCCTCTTTGGGAGAGGTGGCACGTGTTTGCTCGTGGGCCTGTTTCTACCTCCCACTCTCCTTCCCCTCCTCCAGTAACATAGTGTTTTCAGTTCAGCCAGTTTTGATTTGAGACTACCACGACCTCTACTCAGAAGTGCCACCAGACCTGGGAGCACTAGGGTGTCTGGGATCCCAAGGTTTCCAATTACACATGCAGAACCTTTTAGGATGTAATCGAGGTTTCAGATCTAAACTTTGAAGTCGTCTTACCTGTGCTCTGCAAATGCAAGCTCCCTGGTCTGCCAGCATTATACCCCGTGCTAAGTCTGAGCTAGAATAAATGTGTGACATTGCTGAAATGACTGACAAAAAGAGGACAGGAACTTGTGACAAATGAATGTGACCAGTGAAAACGCCGGTCACAGAAACGTGAAAGCCCAGAAATCTAGCGATACATCTGAGTGGACGGCTTTGTATAGACTTCATGCATTAGTTTTCTCCCACATAATCCAAATCTGAATGCTTTGGACCTGTGACATGAATCAATAAGTGATGTATAATGAAACACTTTAAAAAGCAACCCATAAAAGCATAAAAGGGTGCTCAGGCCCTTCCAGCTGACATCGGCTATTTCATAACCCCAGTTTTAGAAAGAAAAACCACCTAGTCCAAAACGCCTTTCCAGTAGCCCACAAGAATCAAGAGGCTCACAGTATGACAGACACCTCCGGCACCCCAGCGTCCAGCTCTGCATCTTGCCTAGCAGCCCACACTACCTGAAATAGCAGAACAAGTCCCATGACCTTAGCTGTGGACCTTGTTGCCGTATTCCAAAAGGATTTTGCTGCGTCAAGAAAGTGCTGTTGGACTATTTCACTCCAGCCGACAGAGTCACATCCACATCTGGCTTCATCATGCAAGACAAACCACTCTCACACAAGCAATTCTGTTGAGACCGTTTACGCTGGCCAGTGAAACCGGACAGCACTGGCCACAGCAAAGCATCAGCCCACGGCCGCTCCTCTTCATGTGAGTTCAGGTGCATGCTGCCGATCCGAGCAGCTTTAGGATTCCAGCTGGCCACTGAATTGCCGGCTTCCAAGCCCAAACAGCTAAGAAGCCTTGACAGGCACATCCAGAGCACAGGCTTTTTTGAGAAAGCTACTGCCTGAGTGCAGGTAGCATCTTTGTCCTACATATTCACTGGATAGGACCTGTGTTATTTTGGCAGATATTTGAACATCTTCATCAGTCTCTTGCTTCTCTAAAAAGGCTTTTCTTACACAAGCAAAAACCGAATAATAAACGGAGTTTAGGCTATTAACGTTTATGGTATGCACCATAGGCAAATTTCTTCCGTATCTCTGACTTTAGTCTCATTGAACTTAACCCTTTTCTGGGATCAGCTATGGAGAAGGCATGCACCAAAGACAAAGCCCTTCTTCTAGGACAGCTGGCCACTTCTCAGTAAATTAGTGGGATTCATTCAGCTGTTGACCTCAGTAGGAGTCTTCCCCAAATCAAAGAGTGAGCCAAGCAGAGTAAAAAATACACGTAGCAAAACACAACATGAAATTCAGTTAAGTACATACACACACACACACAAAGAGATCTGAAACGCATTGCTAAGTATCACACAAATTCAAAGGGAAGCATTTAGTCATCCATCAAAGTTATGATTGACTTCAGTTTGGCACAGAGGTATCACACCAGGTTTGCAAAAAGTTCAAAGAATTTTTATATGAAACCATAAATTAGTCAAGTTTGTGAAGCACGCAGTGTCAGCAGGGCCCTATGTGCAAGCTTTAAGGAAATATCAAACCACATATACAAATTTCATCTCCAGACAGGGTGAATCTGTGAAAGTCACAGCAACAAGAAATGCTTTAAAAAAAGACCTTGTTTATAAAAATCACCCGGTTGCACATGCACATCTCAATTTGCTACTCTAGCAATACCATCCTAGCATCAAATCCATTATGGTTGGAATGAGTCCTCTGAAATACCGAACAAGAAATCTTACAGTAAGATTTTTATTTTTTTTAACAGCATTCCTCAAACTTTTCCTGAAGGCAGACCATGGGAAGCACTTTGACCAGAACAACTGCCCACAAACTCCCTGCTGGATGTTGTTTTTCAATTCACTAACACCCTGAGTAATGTTCCTTCTTACTCCATAACCTTCTTTCTTACTCTGTGACCTTCCTTTCCTCAAAAAGACTCTGGGTTTTTTCTTTCCCCCTCCTTAATAAATCACTCATGCCAGAATTATGCGCTCATCTGTGCCAAGGTAATAGCAGAGGTCAGTGTACTTCCACCTAATACTGGTTTGTATAACCAAGAAAAGACAAGCCTTAAGAAAAGCCCTCCTCAAAGTAGTGCAAATATTGATACCCAAACTCTTCATGCCTTGCAACACAAACTAGAAGTTTCAAAAATGAAAGATTCTTTCAAGTAAATAAAGAGAAAATACTGGATTCATGAAAGTTTGCATCAAAACAAAGGCAATCCCCTAGTCTAAGAAGACCACGCTCATTAAGATGAAACAGGGGAACGATGGAGCGCAGGTTTCACCATGTAGATGTTGTAAGACTGAAAGATATAAATCCATGAGAAAGCTGTACACTCAGCATCTCCGAAGGCTGCTGTTCTCCTGCGCAGGCTACAGCAGTTCTAGCTTCTTACCCCAAACATCTCATTAATGTTTCTACTGTACCTTAAAAGGGACGCTCATTCAACTTTTCACCTCCCCAACGTGACGGTCAAAGCTTTTTCCGATTAATATCAAACCGGGACGACGATGGGTAGTACACAATCAATCCTTATTAAGGCTGACGATTATTCTCGATGCGCCCTGTAAGACAGAAACACCCAGTTAATGCCTTGTGCCAAGACGAGCGAGTCGTTTCACACAGATCAGCCATCTTAAGCAAACTGCCTTTTTCCTGCCCCAGCTGCTTGAATTTTGTTGTGGATGAGTGGGACCGTCCCCTATAACTGAGGTTGTTCCAGCCACTAACATAGTCTCCACATAAAATAAGTTTATCGAAGTATTACAAGCCCAGCTGGAGGTACACCCGCCTGCAGAAGGCATGGAGACAGTCGAGAAGAAGACTGAAGACCATAGCTCAGGCCATTTAGGGAGTAACTCAAGGCTACGCAGTCTGCTAATACACCAGGAGCCTAATGAACAGAAGAAAATTAGTCTTAAACTGTTCTGTTTTGCAGAGAGGACAACAAGGAACATACGCCACTTGGCCTGAAGCTGGAAAGATCTCCATTTGTGCCGGATTTTACATCCAAATCTAGACCGCTGCCTTAAAAACAACCTTATTTTCTCTTTTCTAGAGAAGGCAAGGTTTGCGTGCAGGAGCAGGGCACTTGTTAGGCCAGACAGCATCAGTGGAAAAAGGGGACAAACCTTTCAACTGCACAAACCCTTCTGGAGGCCTGACACAGGGGAAGGTGCCTTCAAAGCTATGCTCTGCTAACGAAACTGGCTCCGAGCTGGAATTAGGCATGTATCAGTTAGACCATCTACAGGAGCGGATAGGTGGCTCTTCTGGAGTTGTGGGTATGTTAGTAAGGAGGAGAGGAAAACAATAACTATTTCATCAAGTTGGGGGAGAGACAAGTGAATTATTCCCTTGGCAACCAGCTTAATGGGACCTGGTTATTTTCTCAATTATTCAGTTATATGTGTTCAGTTTCTCAGTTACTTTCTATAGCACTCCTTCCAGTTTTAGATTTAATTTTCAACCAAAGCTCGTCACGCTTTCCACATGCCGCACAACACATAAACAGGCAAGATGCATTTTTATAAGGTAAGGCAAGTCTCAAATAGCTAAAACCACCTATGCTGTTAGAACATCTTGGCAAAATTCAATGTCCTCCTCAACCGTAGCAAGTGAAAAGCTGATGCTCTGTTATAACGCTTTATTAGAGCATTAAAGCCCTCTCATATAGAGAGTAAGCTGCTGTGCACCGCACCCAAACCACCCACCAGCACCCAGGCAGCAAAGCCGGCAGCAGAATGGATGCCTGAGAGCTCCAACAGCAGCTCCCAGGTTTGCCCCTGAGCATCTTGGTGTAGCTGACGGAGACTGCCAGGCTGCAGAGCACCGCTGAAAGAACCAATATCCCCGCTCCAACGCAACGTATTGCAATGACAGCTTTTACATTTGCATTTGATAAATGGGACGATCAATTTATTTATTTAAATTTGTTGTAGAAAGGAGATATATTATGCAGACACAGGGAAGAAGAAGCAGCAGAGCATCTTCTCCCTCGTGGTGCAGCAATGCTCTCCGGACGCCCACTCTGTCACTTTGCATTCCCCAACAAATAACCCAGGCTTGCTCACGGCAATGTGGATTCCTGATCCGGCTTTGTAGCAAAACAGGCTCCCTCTAATTATCCCTCAGCCTGACGACATCTAAATGGTGGAACAGGAATACGTCAGAGACTCAAAATGAGAGAGTGTGAAAACAAGACCGTCTCCTTTCTCCATTCACACCGCAGGTCCCAAGCACACGAGGACACGCTCCTGCCTGAGTCATTCCCAGCAACGCTTCGCAGCCCGGCAGCAACCACAGATATTTCCCACGCAAGTGATTTTTTTGAAAAATTATTTAAAATGAGAGGATAGCAAGAGTAACTTTGGGACTGCAAGGAGCAACGGTGTGATTAGAAGGATCAGTCATGTCTATAGAGTCTTATTAGAAGTAATTTATATGCAAGTAAAACAAATATCCCCCACTTTTCTAGGAAAATGCCAAATTCCATACTGATTTACATGCTTTACAATCTCATTGACTTCAGAGGGATTGCCTCCGGTATGAATCACCAGGCTGTGGCCTCTCAGCAATACAGAGTAATCCCTTCATATTCCTCCTTTCAAAAACCCTATCATCTGACCAGGTGCTGCAGCTAAGACCCCACGAGCCAAGTCTCAGCCCTGCGGCGATGCTTCTCCTCTCCCTATTAAAGCTTGGGGAGGGGGTGAAAGGGAAATAAAAGTCTGATGATGGAAATGCCGACAAGCAAAAACCACGGCCTTGGTGAGCCCAGCGCACGTGGCTGAGCACTGGGGCAGCCGGGGGTTATTTGGGGCAGTGTGGGGAGGGAGGCATGAACCCTCCTTCAACCTGATTAAATCAAGATCCAAAAGCCATTCTGATCCGATGGCATTAAGCATTTTTGTTAGGAAAGGGAAGGGATAAATTAACTCCTAACTCGGGCCCTAATCTTTTGTCATTGTTGTCTAAATTCTCCCACTTCCTAAGATTTCAGCATTTCCTCGTGATAAAGAGGTGCTCCAGTCTGCCAGCTCATCTGCCCCTTCTCTCCAAGGCATGTGGGCAGATGCTTCCCCCAACCAGGCTCTTAAAATTACACGACCTGCTTCTTCATTTACAAACATCAGTGCAAAAGGCAACTGCTGACCCCACTCTCCATTTTAATCCCAGCTGTTATTTACAGTGCTAGTAATGCACTGGGACAGAGGCTAATAAATGTTTAATGGCCCAGTAAACACCAAGGGCTTTATCTACAGCCCATTTCAAAGCCTGATCAAATATAATAATCCTTTCCATGTCTGTCTGCCACTTCCCTGGCCTCCTGCGGGATGGGAGGAGATGCACACGGCTGCTCTATATTCAGACAAGAAAGGGGGGTTAGCTATAGGCAAAGCGGGGTTAGCTATAGGGAAAGGGGAGTTAGCTATAGGGACACGGATGTTTTCCCTGCTTCCATATCAATTTCTTGCTCCCAGAAGGGCAGGACTATGCACCAACCTGTCGGACCTCAACTTCCATATAATATAGAAATGCAGGTGGCATCTGCCTCTAGGATTCAATAAAGCAGTTACTTATAACAGGAATATCACACATAGGAAGCAGAGAATATGTGGAGGAAGTTGAGAGAAGTATCATTTACTTACAGACTGGGGTACAGGGGAAAAATACCTGCACGCTTCATGAAGTGCAGTAGGAGACCCTAAGACCAGAAATGCTGAAGCTTTTTAGAAAGAAGCTTTATTTCAAAAAATAATGGAAACAGGATCAATACTTAAGCAGTTTGTATATCGCACAACTTGCACAATGCACAGGATTGCCAAGCAGCTGAATTCTTCACATGCATCTACCCGGGCAAGTGCTGACTTCTGCCAGACCAGCCGATTCAGCGCATGGGGGAGAAAAACAGTTTTTCAGGCAGATAAACCACTTCCTCAGAGCTGAAACGGAAGATACATTTTCCCCCCCAGTTATAGCTGTGGGTCCATTACTCAATATTCCCTCCCCACGAAAGCCTTACTTATCTTCTAGACCCTGACGTCTCCAATACGATATTTTAAATGAATCATTTTGACACATTAAAGCTAAGCAGTTATGTTTTTATTATGCTATTACACATCGCCGTGACAAGCTTCCCTAAAGACGTGATGCTAACTCACAGTCCAATTATGGTTTGGTAAACTCACACGAACAAGATAAACACACCGGGAAAAGCCACGAGGACTTCAGAGGTGAGACCTCACCCCTGACGTGGGGTTGCACTGTGGCACCATCCAGCTATTCAACACACGGGCTCCAGGAGCCAGACCTGTTCCATAGTTTTCTGGACCATATTCAAGGTTTGATTTTTTTTTTTTCAGCCTCCAAGGTAGCCCCAAAATCAGGTCCTGGTACCGGTGAGGTCTTCTGATATAGCCAAGGCCAACTGTCTCCAGCAACACCACCACCTCTTGGCTCAGATGATGGGAAAGACCTGCTTCCCTGTTCGATCTGGTCAAACTGGAGGGTCCTCCAACTCCGATCCATGCAGAAGGCGAGGGATCAGGGCAGGATTATGAAAATGGAGGCTCCAGGCCAAAATAAAGGAGCCTGGAGGCAGGGCTGTCGTCAGGGCGTAGCTCACCCGTGCTGCCGTGCACCGGCCCCTTCCCTCCCCTCCATGGGATGTTTTTATTTAGCGTGGCCAGGAGACTCTTGCAGAGGATGTTTTAAAACTTGCAGAGCTGCCAAAAACGTCAAATTAGAGCACAGCGAGAGCTCATAATAAATCCACCCAAGTGAACCGCAGCACTGCTCGGCTGCCTTTTTGGGTGAAACCAAAAATCGTGACAGCAAAGATCCACCGGCAATTACACCCAAAACGCTTCCTGTCTTTGCACGAATCTTTGTTTGCTTTGGGTTTTAGTGGTAGATGGAAGAACAGACTACAATTTGTGGGAGATAGGTTATTGCTGCTAATGCAAAGAGCTTTTTTTCTTTCCCCTTAACAGATAAAGAAAGCACTAAAAATGCCACTCTGAAACAGCTTGGTCCTGCATTCACAGATGGTAGCAAAAATTAGCATATTTATTTGTGGCTTTAGTCACTTTTAAAAAGAAAAATGGATAAAGGAAGAAATGCACCTGAATTAAGACTCCCTTCCCTTTCTTTTGCAACTAATACTTCAAAACACATCAGGCAAAGAGCATTTCACAGAGCTCTAGCAAACCACCCTTAGAAAAAAATAATACATTTACCCAAGAAGGAGAATGAAAACAAGCAGAACAATAAGAGTCACAGAAGTTTGCTCCGAGGAGACATCTGGGAAGGTGAAAGGAGGAAGCAAGCGAAAGAAAACACACAGCATAAAGATACAAATTAATCAAAAACAGCAAGAGAAGAATTATTAAGCCATTTTACATTTATACAGCACTGCATACAACAAACAAGATGTGATCATATAGTGCTATACAAGTCAAAATCTAGCTGCATTTATATACACAGTCACACCCCTCCAGAGGGCTCAGCCCATCCCTGTATCTCCTGAGGACCTCAACCTCCCTGTCTCAGAATCACAGAGTTCTTGAGGTTGGCAGGGACCTCTGGAGGTCAACTGGTCCAACCCCCTGCTCAGGCAGGGCCACACAGAGCCAGTTGCCCACCACCATGTCCACACAGATTTTGAAGATCTCCAAGGAGGGAGACTCCACAGCCTCCCTGGGCAACCTGTGCCAGTGCTCGGTCACCCTCACAGTCAAAAAGTGTTTCCTCATGTTCAGAGGGAACCTCCTGTGTTTCAGTTTGTGCCCATTGCCCCTTGTCCTGTCACTGGGCACCACTGGAAAGAGCCTGGCTCCAAGTGTGGAAGTGTGGCCTCACCAGCGCTGCGTAGAGCAGAAGGATCACCTCCCTCGACCTGCTGGCAATGCTTTGTCTAACACAGCCCAGGACACCGCTGGCCGCCTTTGCCGCAAAGGCACGTTGCTGGCTCACGGTCAACCCGGTGTCCACCAGGACCCCCAGGTCCTTTCCTGCCAAGCTGCTTTCCAGCTGGGTGGCCCCCAGCACATACTGGTGCCTGGGGCTGTTCCTCCCCAGGGGCAGGACTTTGCACTTCTCCTTGTTGAACTTCATGAGGCTCATGTCGACCCATTTCTCCAGCCTGGTGAGGTCCCTCTGGATGGCAGCACGACCCTCTGGAGTACCAGCCACTCTTCTCAGTCGGACACCAGTTTGGTGTCATCAGCAAACTTGCTGAGGGTGCACTCTGCCCCATCATCCAGATCTTTAATGAAGATGTTAAACAGGACTGGACCCAGTATTGACCCCTGGGGTACACCGCTAGTTACTGGCCTCCCAGTAGACTTCATGCCACTGGTCACTACCCTGTGCGCCCCATCATTCAGCCAGTTTTCAACCCACCTCACTGTCTGCTCACCCAGTCCATACATCAACAGCTTCTCTACGAGGATCTTATGCGAGACAGGGTCTAAGGCCTTACTGAAGTCCAGGTAGACAATATCCACTGCTCTCCCCTCATCTACCAGGCCAGTCATTTCATCGTAGAAGTTTCTCAAGTTGGTCAAGCAGGACTTCCCCTTGGTGAACACATGCTGAGCGCTCCTGATGATTTTCTCATCCATCAAGTGCCTGGAAATGGTTTCCCGGATAAGGTGCTCAGTCTCCTACCTGTACTTACAGTTTTGGCTCAAAAAAGCTGGAGAATCTTGCATTTATCTACTCAGTCTTCTTGAGGGATACTGCTTGATTATTGCAGTGATAGAAATTGCAGGGAAACAGCACATGCAAGAAAGAAAAATACTTGTAGGTCACTACGAAATCTGGTATCATACAGGCAAGCTCATCACCAAAGAGTTTAGTTTAGATGAACAACAACAAGTGAAAAAGGCACAGAGACCATCAGCTATATGGATGATAAATATACATCATTTTCTCCAGTAGTGAAGCCTGTCCTCACTGCAAGAAATTGCCATTTACTTCCAGCACAAATGGATTACTCAGGGACAGAGAAGCCAGTGGCAAAATTAACTCTTGGAGCCCAGCATGTCCCAGGAGATCAGATCAAACCCAGCCTGCTCTTTTCCTCCACTGCACACAGACCGGGAACCCGATGGCCTCTTTGGTTGCTTCCATCACCACAATTATTATTTTAATTTTTAGCTTCTTGATTTTGGCAGAGACTCTCTTAAAAGCCCAATCAAGAACAATTAAATGCAAGAATTAAGTGAAGTAAGGCGCCAACAAGGTTTGGTGTCTGCCCCTCTTCCTGAAGTGGGATGGAAGACTAAGTGCTCAGCATACAGGCTCCTGAGAAAGCCTACAAAGGGAGGCACCCTCAGAAGAGATCCAAAAAGCCTTTTTCTTAATAGAAACCATCTAGAACTTGCCAATAAGAAAAGCTAAATCCTGCAAGACCAGCGAGATGGAGCCCTGGCTTCAGCTCCCACTTGGGCTCAGCAGTTCAAATCCACGTCCCACATACCAGGGAGAGCAGCCTAGTCAGCTCATGGTCTTTTCTGTCCTTCCCTGATGATGCTACGATGCGAAGCAGCCAAATATGCAAGTCACTACACCAGAAAGTACATAGCGTAGTGATTAATGGACTTACCTAGGAGGGAAGTTCTGCCCACGGTCCTCTTTCTCAGAACTTTTTATGTGTTTTACGTTAGATATTCATTGGACTTGAGAAACCCACAAGCACTCACACTGCCTGCGCTGCTGAGAAGAGGGACCAGGACACAATTCCTTCCCTTTTATGTTCCACCAAAAAATCATGTGCTCCTCTGCACGGGTGCTCAGGTTTGAGCGGCAAGTAGGGACGCAGCACTTGTGCTTCAAACAGCTAGACAGTGCTGTAGGTTTCTCGCCAACGATCAAAGGAATGGGAACCTAACACCTAGACCAGAAGCGTCTCAAGGAGCTTCCAGTGTTGGCTGCCCAAAAAGCCCAGGTTCCTAGGATCACAGTTCTGATCTTTTTTTTTTTTTTTTAAAGAACATAAGTCTTCAAAAATTGTCTCTTACTCAAAGGCTAACAGCTGTATGACAGTCACATTCAGATTCAAAGTTTTATACTCATTCATGAATTCAAAAGTAAGGCTAAGCAGATGCACCATCAAGTCCAGTTTCCTTATTTCTGAGAACAAGTATCATCATCCCCAACTTCACAGACACAAGACACTCCTAGAGAAGTGACTTGTCAAACGGTGAGATGACAGAGGTAGCAACAAAAGCCCACTCACTCTACCACTGGTCTCATGCCTTGCAAAATAATTGCCTTCCCACCCAGAACTAAAGGTTACAATTACAGTGAGAATGAGCCAAGCCGGAAAGACCTATTTAAAAAAAGGGAAAAAAATGGAAAAAAGTTTTAATGAAAACATGCAAGCGATTCTAAGACAGAAAAGAGGCCCATTTTTGCATTGCACCTTGTTTGCTCATGCTTTGTCTCTGTTGCCAACCACAAATTAAATACTTCAGTTAAAACTTTGCTCATCTGGTACCTTTAATACTTAGTCACTAGAAACTGAACATCTGTTTTGCTTTGAGGCTTTCAGCAGTGACTCAATGTTATCTACAGTGTTGGACCGCTGAAGATTAGTATTCCTGAGGTTTTCTCCCCCTTCCCCTAGCAACAGGGCTGCTTGCTTTCAGGAGGAGGAATCCGCCTACAAAATTGTGTTACAAAATCGTTAAAGTTTGACACAAGTTGAGGAGGAAACGCAGGACCAGAGAAATTTAATCCTCAGCTGGAAACAAACCGGCTGCGATCGGTACCAGCGCATACCTGTGCCCCATAGCTCTCTAGGATCGATACACCATTGCAGGGTGACGCAGGGCTTTCAGACTCGGGAGCAGCAGCAATCTCCTGCTGTGTTTACAGTAAGCACGATAAACACGCTGCAATTAAAATGACTCCAGTAGCCCTCTCAGCATGTGCATCCTCCCGAGCCTGAAAGCAATTCCAAAGCAATTCCTGCGATTTAACCTCTGCTGGCTTCAGGCACGGCAGATAGCTCAGCACCACATATCTTCATCAGCAGTGAAGTACCCGAGGTAGACGCAGAGCTCGAGAAAGAGGATGCAGCAGCAGGAAATATCCCTGCACCGAGGGACCCAATTAACTTGCTGATATAAGACACCAGCATCCTATTAACACGGTAGACGCTGTGCATGCACAAAGGCATGCCACGCCTGGGAAAAGGACTTCAAGGAGAAAATATATGCTGCGTGTATGTGCAAAGGAAGAGCCTGGACACGGTCATCGTCTTGTCCTGCTGTAAGGGAAGGGATCTGTGCAATATCCAAGTCAGCCGACGAACCGATCGTTATCAGCCATTTCCCCCCCATTTGTGTAGGGCCGATCCCGCGGCTCATTCAGTGAATGAGTATTTTCCCGGGAAGAGCGTTAGACATAAAGCAAATCCATAGAGCTCTCCCTTACCTCGCCAAACGGCAGCTGTAAAACAGACCCACGTGTCTGAAAGGCGGATACTCAGGCACAGGTCGGCTTTACGGGGTTTCGCCGCCGCCCACATCAGACGTGGGCACACCGCACTCGAAGGGTTTTACAATCCACTTCACCCTCACATACAGATAAGGGCACTGCCATTGAGGATGCAGATATTAACCCGCTGGGGGATAGAGGTCCAAAGGGAAATCCGGGGAAACCTCTTCTCCCGGCTCCCACCTGAGCGCTTTAACCTCCAAAAGGTTTTTCCCTCCTTCAGTAAAATCTTAAAAATTAGTGTGCGTAGTTACAGCCTGAGACTGTCCGAATGAGCACGACAGACCACATCTAAGAGCCATTTAATTCAATGCCTCCAACAGCAACCAGCAGCAGGTCTAGGAAGCAAGGTCAGACCTGCACCAACACGTACCGTTTTCTCCCCAGAACACTTCCCAGTCTCCAGCACGGACTGGTTCTGCCCAGGGATCTTTGCACTTTCCTTCCATGAGTTTATCCAGTCACCTTTTTGATCCATGTAAGTTTTTAAGCATCCTAAGGCAAGTAGCAGCATAGCTTAACACATGGGGTGGAAGTGTTTACAAACACCTACAGCATGCAGAAGGAGGACGTGCTACCAGGAGAGTACCATCAACTCCAAAAATTACAATGCTACCAGAAGAGTACCACCAACTCCAAAAATTATGATACCCACAGCTCACAAAGCTCCACTGAGTTCTCACCCCAAAGTTTTTACAGCGTTAATATAGACCACAACAAACAAGCATTGCCATGCCAGTCTTAAAGATTCAAACTGCGCTCCTCATTAGTACCTCTGCGGGCACAGAAGCAGAAGAACTGGTTTGGAAAGAGAAAAGGAAAGAAAATACAGATGACTCCGATAACATGTCTAATTAATAAAGCATAAACTAGACAGGCTGGTTCAGTCTGCGTGTCCCATCTGCTTTGACTTCAGTCGGGATGGTTCCCATCTCCACAAGCGCCAGTCTCCATACAGATATTCCCGCGTGCTGACAAGCCGAAGATGTGCCTTCAGCACCCCGGCACATATGCTCTTCTACAGCTCTATCGCACGTCCTTGCGTTCTTCTCTTAGGAAGAAGGGACGAACAACGAAAAATATGAGTGCCTAGTATGCAAAGGGTGGTCCTGAGACACCAAGGCCGTACCCCAAGGACTAAACACAAGAGTTTGGTATGAGTTTGCCTTAACTTCGTAGTCACCGGTCCTCCATGGCCTCTAGATAGGTACTTATCTACCTTTAAAGCCTTAACCTCATAACAGCTAACGTTTTTTATTCTGTTGCACTTTAAGTGACTTTGCAATCGACTTGTGTGAAGTTCTATAGTGTAAATGCTGATTTATAAAGATTTATTTGTGGAGGGACTAGGTATAGCTCCCGAAGGTCATCAGTTAGAGTTATGATACTAGAAGTTCAGGTTCAGACAAGGTCTGGATTCTCTGCATGTTTCTGGTCCTCCTTTTGGAAACAATAAGCAGAGAAGACACATACCGTAGAGTCCCAACAACAGGAAACATCCAGACACTCTTGCAAACATGCACCCTAGCCCTAAAAGCTTCAACAAAAGGAAAAAGGGAGTAACAAAAGCAAAGGGAGCATCTCCATCGCTCCGCAGGAGGTCAGCGGCAGAGCCAAGGACAGGACGTGGGAGATGGGGAAGCATATCAAGTGCCTGTGGCACCTCGACAAAGCAACCTCTGTGACTTAAAATGAAACGGAGAAGAGGTCAGTAGGAGGTGCAGCCAGCATAACGCAGGGATTTCAGCCAGCGTGCCATGAAAAACGCACATGAGTTCAGAAAGCGGCAGGTCTTTACATAAAGTACCATTCCTGCTCCCCCAGGGAAAGAGGAGGAGGGGGAAGATGGTTGTATCCCATTTCTAGTTTTTAAGAGGATTTCTCCTAAGGTATTAAATCTGTGAGGATTTTTGAGACTTAGCAGCCGGGGACAGCCAGCAGAGAGCATAAGGAGCAGAAAACTTGCCCCTTTCAAACCGAGGCAACCTCGCAGAGCGCTTTTTCCTCTTTCTCCGTAGTTTAGCACACTGGAAATACCCGCTTCGTAACAGGCAGCGGGACGGAGGCAAGAGCTGTTCCTACAGCCACGCACAGGCCTCCAGAACAACAGGAAACCGGTGGTCAAGCGGTGCCGATAGTCCTGGTGCTTTCACTGCACTAACGCTCAATTGAGCGCAGGCTGACTCATTCACCCCAGTTAAAAACCCAAACACCAACACGAGTCAGTCTGCTGGAGCTGGTAGTTCATTTTTTTTTTTTTTTTCAGGTTTCATTGCTACAGGTGGATTTCATGAAAATGGAAACCTTTCAAGGAGGTTAAATCCTTCAGAGGCAGAGAGGGGGCTACAGTCAATTCCAGGCAAGCTTCTCTTGTATCACTTCATGCATGCCCAGAGTGGCTGTTGGCTCCTGCTCCTGCACAAACCAGCAGGAATCAGACCCTGAAAAGACAGTCTATTATATTCTTCATGCAGCTCAAGGGAAGAGGAATGGGACTGAATAAGCAACGTCCTATTGGGAAAGTCCACGCCACACCTACGATTACATACAAGGAAGAAATCAGCCTCGCGTTCAAGCCAGCCAAACAGGGAATGCCAAACCTTTATTAAAGGAAAACCTTGAGTAACTCGGATGCAAACAAGCTCATATCCACCTGGGATGCCAAGCCCCTTTCACTGTCTTCGTACTAAAGAGCTATTTTCATAAAGGTCTGATCTGCAGCCGGGGCTGGCTAGAGGAAGGACTGGGGAGGATCTGCCATGGCAGAAGCATCCCTAGCCCAAGCCACTGAGCTCCAGCCGTGACCTCCCGCAGCACTGGGGACATCCAACCACTGTGCTTCGCTCCAGCCCAGCTCCCGTCTCCACACCCCTCAAAATTCAACAGCATTGAACAGCGGAGAGCTGCTGTTTGTAAATCACGGTTGCTACACCGAGGATCGTCATACATCGCAACTGCAATGTCAAAGGAACAACAAAGCGGTGATGGCGAAATCCTACGGCACAGATCGGTTCTCCAGACTTCTCTCTTAAAGCTAAACGCAGACGGTGCACGTGGGTGGCTGGAACTTCGTCCTAAGAAGGTCAACCAACACAGGAAGCCTCGGCTGTACTCGAATAGTCACGATTTCGGGCAATCTACTTAAAAGCAAGCAGTTTTCCTCCAGAAACAGACAACAAGTTTCCAGTAGCATCCTGGAAGCCTTTCTTCTGACAAGGAACTGGTTACCTAGGAATGGAGCACAAAATAAAAGGCAGAAGAGAAGTTTAACTGGAACTTGCTGACTACGCTGAGATGGTACGGGGGGGGCAGGGGAGATTGGGGCAGCAGCCAGGGCTTTGGAATAGGCACAGAAACAAGTTTCCACAGGAGCATGTTTCTTTAAAAAGTCAGATGTATTAGATCATCTTGTCCCCTAGAGTATGTTGTTTCCTAATGTTTTGCCCAGACCAATTTCAAATGTCAAAAGCAATGGTTCGGTTTGTTGGTTTTGTTTTTTTTTTTAACTACCTTGAGTCCCCACAGAGCCAGGCAAGGATGAGAATTTTAGACTCTGTTCTGTCTTTCACATTACAAATGCAATTACCGCTGCAGCCTGATTACAGCATCTCCTGTCATACAGATTCTGCAAGAGGCTGAAAGAACAGCTTGCCTTTCAAAAGGAGTTAGAAAAATTCAGACGAGTCCTTCAGTGCTCAGCGGTCACGTGCCAATGAAATTTAAGAAAAACATGTGCGGTCTCGAGGGAAGAGCATCCCTTAGAGAAAGTTATTTGTACTGTCTTCAAAAAAGGACATGATGAAAAGCCCTTGCAAAGTACTTACCCTGAAATACGGACTACTCTCAAAATAGTCTTGCTTTTCAATCCTTTCATCCAGTTAATGAAGAAAACTCTTCACTACAAGAAGGAGATTTTTAGATGCATGTGACAGTTTGGGCATGGACAGTCTTGCCCTACCTGTTTGCAAGAGATGTAGGATCGAGCGAAGTAATGGATCACAGGACTAGTGTTAAGGTTAGTTTGACTCCTCTTCCTGGACACAAGGGGAGTGAGCATCTTGGATTTAGCTCTTGGATAACTGTAAGTGGAAATTAGCACTACAAGCTGGAAACATCTGGCTATAGATAGTTAAACAAGATAGTGTCGTCAGGTCACATCTGTTTTCCACATTTTCATTTCAGCCTACTGAAAGGCGAGAGTCAGGCAGTCGGGGCACCGGCCGGAGTTGGGAGAAGTTCTGCGGTGGGTTACTCGGGGTCCTCCGAGCCGGATGATCACACAGGCCACTGCCACCAGGCGAGAGCTCCCTTCTCCTCCACCTCCCCACCCCAGGCATTCCCACAGCGGCCCGTGCCAGGCTCTGCGTCAGCCACAGCCGGCCAACTCGCCTTGCTAACCTGCCAAAACATCAGCCGGGACAGGGTGCCATGCTTGGGAGAGCGGTTTTACGCCAAGGTAAGCAAGCTGAGCTGCCTTACTCGATCGTCAGGTGTGGTCCAACACGTGCAGAAAAGAGGGAACAGAAAAATAAACTCTCCAAAACACCACCACCTACATCTTACATCAGCTCACCTCTGCCGCATAACAACTCATCAGCTCTTCACACCTTAATTGCCTTTCAACACCGGGGCGATAGCCCTCCCTGCTCAACCACGTACTAACTAATGAGCCAACGCTGCTGTGCCTGAGCCCCAGCGAACACCCAATTTGGACGAGACAGGGCCTGACCCCCAGTTATTAAGCAGCAAGTGGGAATATTAAGTGCAAATATTAATGGTGAAATAGGCACAGCTGGCTTCAAGGTTAAAGGGACGTTATAGGACGGGACTAAACCGCTGAGTTCAGCTAATAGCACATGCCTGGCTATCAAAGATGACAAGGTTTAGCAGCTTATTATTAATAATGAATCGTCTGCAGGATGTTTTCTGCTAGGAAAAAGCAAAAGTGTTGCTTTTTCAGCTGCCTATTACCTAAAGTGAGCTGAATGAGCCCCACTTCAGAGGGAATAAATCCATTTCGGATCAGGCAGTGGGCAACTCGAGTGGGAAGCAGTCAGCATCGTTAGACACATCATATGTATTCTCCAAGCAAGAGACTTCATGCTTAGAGTATTTCAAAAACCGGCACTTCTCAACAAGCATGGAAGCACCAACTCCTCCTTTTATTTCACATCTCTCCCCTTTTCCCTGGGAGCAGCAGGCAGCCTGCTATGACACAACAGGAATACCCCAGTCCCTCCCTGGGCACAAAATCCATGAGCAAGGCAGGCATCGATAAATGGGAGTAGGATGGCAAGTGAAGGAAAGTTCATGGAAGAGAGCTCACAGAAGACAGGAATATTAAAGAGTTTCAACTCCTCTGTCTGAAGCCAGGAAAGACTTAACAAATAGGCATCTTTGCGCCTGAAGCTGCTAAGAAACAACCCTGCCCAGAGGAAAGAAAAACTACAAGTGGAAGAATTAAGTGGGCAAGTGCTTGCCATAGGTGTGATTTTGTCAACAGAGACAATTTATGGAACAAGTTCGTAAAAGCAAAGGAGGACGGGGGAAAGAAGGGCAGCGCAGGTACTGCCAGACTTTCTGCCTGCAGGCACCTTATTCCAAGATTGTCTTTCGGGTCTTGGCCGTGGAGATGGAGGGGCAGGGTCCAAGAACCACTCACAGTGGGGAGGTGAAAATGGCTTCTCGGTGTCTCGCTCCTGTACTGCAGGACGGATCTGTGGCGAGATTTTGGCGTGACCCAGCACTGCCGGTCTCGGCAGCCCTTGCCTGCTTGCTGTGGGCAGGGCAGAGGGCGAGGTGGACCTCCTGCTGCCGCCTGCGCTGGGGCCTGCTTCTGCAGCACCGCAACCACACGCACGTTGGACTGCTCCAGCCTGGGCTGATCAGAGGAGCGAGCATGCAAGGACGTCGCTGAGAAGCACAGCAGCAAAGCCTGGGAGCTATCCTGCACGAAGCCAAACGCTGCACAAAGACCGAAATAAGCCAAGCTTCCGAGGTGCCTGTTCAACATCGCTGGGCTCTGAGCAAAGAGAAAATTCAGCAAGGAGGTTTTTCTGAAGTCATCATTTTTTGTGGCTTCCAAAATTTATACCTGTACAAGCTCAGTGTCTCCAGCTGGCACATCGGCAGTCCTGGAATTCAAGACACTGTGATGCTGTGTGCCAGGGCACAGTGCAGAAGGGAGGGTTTGGCAGCTGGGGGACAGGAAGGAAGGAGGAGACAACCCAAAAAACAAGCCATGAATTTAGCTCCAGAATAGGATGGACCAAACCTGTGCTGAGAAATAAATTCAAGTGGCTCTTACCAGCAAGAACAGAATTAAGCACCACATACATATTCAGTTCCTCTCCCCCATATCATTGCTTCCCAATGTTCCCCAGACCTCTCACTTCTCCCCAGAGGTAGATCCAAGTGCCGCTGCAACCCAGGCACAGCTCAGAGCTGGTATTTGGGGTCAGATCCAGGATGGAAGAGACTTCGAGAATGTCTGAAGGGAGAATGTAGTTCAAATGCTTTGAAAGCTTTGGAGCATTTCATTCAATGTTTTGACTGCTTCAAAGTAAAACTAGGTCCCAGCTTCCAATAATATATGAAGTAAAACCATCAGCAATGAGAAAAATTGATTCTAACGTAACATCCAACACTATCGTCTGACAGGGTCATTTGTAATCGCACATCAAGTGACCACAGATAAATTGGGGTAGTCAGAGATGCTTGAGAACTGGCTGAAGAACATTGAAGAGCTACAACAGGGTCACTGGAAGAGCCTCATTCAAGAGGGACACAAAATACCTTCATATCTTTGACAAAAGCCACTGTTATCTGAGAGCTGGTCCAAAGATGGAAGTTGGTAGCTCAAGTCCAAATGATGGGCTTGTGCCACGGCAGCCGTCAGAGGCCAGGCTGCCTGCCAAGGCTTGATGCAGCAGCAGCTCTCCAAAAGTCTCCAAAAAACCCACCAAACTGAATGAACCCAGTGGCTGAACTTTGATTCCCCCCAGACCAGAGCCTGCAGCACCTTTGGAGGGCAGCGGAAGGGAAGTCTATGGCCCTGCTGCTCATGGTGCATTTGCTCAGCCCCTGAAACGAGGCTTCAACCCTACAGCCAAGTTTGGCACTTTCATCTTTAAAAAAACAATTCTCCAATTCCTCGTCATGCCAGACAGACATGCATGCTGAAGAATCACAGCTGAAAGCAAACCCACGAGCGCAGCTCAGCATCTGCTCCCATCCTCAACCCTCTGGCATCCCTCTTCCCAAGGGCCAGGGTGGGGAGCAGGGCAGACCCTTGGCTGTTGGGAAGGGGCTGCCGATGGCATCGCTCTAATAAGATCTTGGGGGAAACGCATCCTTCACCTCACATAAAACAGTCCCGCAGCCTGCTTCTCATGCTGGAAACCCACCGGGCCTGGCACGCCGTCAGCACGACCTGGACCCCAGGGGCAAATTGCTGCCAGTCCTTTGGATCAAAGGGCAGGAGAAAAAACCCTCTTACACTGCCGCAGCCTGAAGCCCATCTCCCCTGTACCGGAGGCTTTGCCACATCACCGATTTTCATCATCGGAGATGCTGGTGCAGGGAAATAGAGAGGCAGGAACGTCTCAGGCTGCAGGGAGATCAGAATTGAAAAGAGGCTTTTTTTAAAAACCTTTTATGCTGCTTTACCCCGGTCTCAAACTACGGGAGGGACACAGAGGACTGAGCTCTGGATGCCGGACGCTCACTCGGGAGGCTAACCTCTTCAAGCGTCAAGTCAAAGCATCCCAAAGGAGCTGAGCTGCAATTTGTCACCTGAACAGCAAAATAATCCTCCTGCAAATGCCCTGCACCAACAGGCCAGTCCTGTTAGGGAAGACAAAGCTCAAGCGATGCTTTAAAAGATCTGTAACTATTACTGTAACAGGCAAAATGGAAAAAAAAGGTGGAAGCAGCAGCCTTCTTCCTTCTCCCAGGCTTGGAATCTGCTGCCGGCAGGGTTTCTGGCAGGGCTGGGAGCCTGCCTGCACTCCGGTGTCGGAGGGGAGACACCGCACGCTGCCACGACCATCTGGGGGGCTGGAAACAGCTGAAGTGACACAGAAAGTGTTGGCTGGAGGATGGGACTGGTCACAGCCGCGATGAGCATGGCAGAGGTATCCCAAGACGAACTTTCCGCGCCGGACTGCAAACTGGGGAAAAATGTCCATGTCCCCATGCAAGCTGGCTGCTGTGCTACCGCCCGTGTCCTTCGTTCGTTAATTACTAGCATTTCTGTAACTACATCACCTTAATGAAGCGTCAGAGGGAGAAAAATCCAACACCAAATATAAAGAGACCATCTCAGCTGGCCAGCAATACTTCCTCCGCACAAGTGGATGGCATTTCGGCAGACAGGGCTCCAGGAACCCAAATTCCCTTAGATCTGCATCGCGTTTCTCGGCCCATGGGGCACTGAGTGGCCCAAAATTAAATCCCTCTATGCACACCACAATGCCCTCCCTCTGCTAATGGCTGCATGAGTCCCATTAGAGAAGGAATTCTTAAATGCTGCAAAACACAATTTTAAAGATTCTCCCCTAACTGAGCCAAACTATCAGCAGGTAATACCTCCCCACTCTGCACCTGGGTGCCTCGGATCACAGGCAATAACAGGCAGGAACTCATTTTGGGGAGCAACACCAGCTTAAACAGATTAAACTACAGGTTTGGTCTTTTAGTCCAAAGGCTGCTAGCATGTCCAGGGATCGGTCACCTTTAACGGTCACCAAGCCAGGCACCCCAGGACCTCAGCGGCCAGGGAGAGCAGCCAGCCCTCCTCCCTTCACAGCAGCTAGGAGACGCTTCCACTGCTGCTCGCCCGCCACATCGTTCCATGGCAGCTAAACACCCTAATCTCCAAAGATCCCACGTCGGCAAGTCTAAATCCACCCTGCAAAAATAAAATCATTCCAAATAATCCATGCGAAAGCAGCTGAGCAAGTATTGAGCAACTGCAAAGTTCCTGGCTTCCTAAAAACAGTCATGATCCTGCAGTAACTCCAAAAAAAAAAAAACCCAACATTGAATAGGTCAATTCCTGGGCATGGATGCTGAGGAGCTCAGCTTTCCCGTCACCGCTGAGACTGCTTTGCTGCCCAGGAGCCCTGGCTGAAGTTTCCACCTAGCTATCAGCAGACCTGCATGGCTCATCTCTGAAGCACTTTTTCCCCCCAGTACTTTCCGCCTCTCCCATGCACATGTGCACAGACTTCCTCGTTCTCCGTCCACCAGTCAAATAAGCACAGTTTTCAGAGTAAAAATTCAGTTTCTCAACCTTAAAGTTCAAAAGGGGAGTTCTTTAGGGGCTGAGCTTCTTGGCTTTGCTCCAGGGCGGTTGGAGAGGGAATGGAAATGGATGTTTTCAGATACCCTCATTCCGTGCTGAGTAATTATTCAGAAGAGGCAGGCTGCAGAATCTGGCAGCATCACGCCTACAATTGCTCTTACACTTGCGACTGAACCATTTTCAAAAATGATGAGCAGAAACAAGCTGGGCGGATGGCTGAACGGCTTCTTTCAACTTTGCAACGAACAAGAGCCATGAATCTCCTACCAGCTGCCAGGCTTGTGTCCCACAGGAGCCAAAGGACCCTGCTCTGCAAGGTGCCGAGCGTCCTCAGACCCCCTCGATCTACACGGGAACAGAGACCAAGCAGCACCTGGCAAGATGAGGTCCAGCCAACTGGTTCAACTAACACTGACTTAAGGCTCCACCGAAAACACCAACCTCTCTGCTGGGCAGAGATGCACTGTAGGAAACACAGCGGCTTTGGAAAGGGGGAGAGAGCTTGCAGAGAATGATGCCGGAGCTGCAGCACCTCCACGGAGAAACCACCGCCCTTCCTAACAGCACATGCCTGCCCTCGAGCCTGCTGACAGCTCACCATGCCCTCTTCCCGGAGGAGCATCACAGTGTTGGGCAACGGGGCAGCATCAGATGCTCCATCCCATGCGGCTCACTCAGCTGTACGAGAGAGAAAATAAGGACAGAGGGCTCCCTGGGTTCCTCTTTTCTTGTCACAAACAGGCTGAGATCCAGCTGAGGGTATATCCTTTTAAAGCAGCTCCCTGCATTTCACAATTTATCTTCAAGTTTCTACACAAAGAGGGCAACATATGGGAGGTTACATAAACTCAAACACCCCCCACAGAATATGCTGTATCCCGGAAAAAAGACAACTACCTCTGCACAGGCACTGAACTCAGTTTAACAAATTTCAAGGAAGGCAAAGAGTAAATGCTCCATCACGTAGGGGATAAGACACGGACACAAGAAGCAATACCAGATACTCAGATGTCTACACGACCTCTCTTGAGTAGATCAAGAGATCCACCACCTTTGTGAACACGCACCTGCAGCACCGTTTTTACACCTGTATCCCTAAGAGTTCCCCTGCAGCCCCGACCGAGGGACACAACCTCCCGCAGGGACCCTCTCAATAGCAACCGAGAGGGGTGGAGACACTTTGGGGATCCTCCAAGCCATCTTAACACGCTGGTGGACCCAAGGTGGAAAACGCTCAAGCAGCCACCGGGTTTGTCAGCCTCTCTGGAGCCTCAGCCAAGGAGGGGACAGGAGAGCCGCTCTTCCTCTACATGCCAGAGGAGAAAAGCAAGAGGAGATGCTCTTAGAGACTGGGTTGCGCAGACAGACAAGGCTGCAAGCTGCCCATCCCACGCCTCCTTCAATCATGTTTTAAGATATGAGAAAGGATGATCGTGCATTTAAGTTACTCACCTCCCAGGAGAGCAGAGATTCATCTTAACCCTTCCAAAGCTGCCTTTGTATGTCAGCTAGCCCGTGCCTCAGTTTCCCTTTGTAAAAATACCTCTTTTGTGCATTTTATTCGTTTGGATGTTGGATTCTGGGAGGCCAGACCTGCCTGCTCAGCACACCGAGAGCTGAAGTACAGCCCCAGACCAGGCACTGCTGCACCGCAGACTAATGGCTGGGTCACAGATTTCACCTCCAGGTCCCTGCTGGAGTCAAAAAATAACTCGTACACAACCACTGCAGACCTAGACAAGTATAGAAAAGATGATAGATGAGTTGGCTGAATATTTTTTCTAAAAGGCAGTGCTATGTAAGAGATTTTCCCATAGCCCCACGGGAAACGTCTGTAGCCTGCTCTAGATGACCCCGCCAACCCGTGCAGACTTTCAAAGCCCAGCGGAGGACTGAAATGCAGATCCACCCATTATGCAGCAATATGCATACACTAAATTTCTCAAAGGGTTAAAATGATGGAAAAAATTAGGGAACCACAAATTAAGCTGTTGGAGGCCACTGCCCGGTAGAAAGATTTTGAAGGACTGAGTGAAGCAGAATCAAAAAGTAGCAAAACTTTATTCGCAAAACAGCAAAGTAAAACCTTGCTAGCCATGAAAACAGTCTTCCCATTTCTTTTCCATATACTTCTAGATAACCTTAGAAAATAATTTAACCTCTCTAATCCCAGCCACAGTCTTCCAGCTAGCCAAATATCTAAAACCAAGCTGCTGCCATTGAGTCAACCAAAGATCCTGCCTGGCATTCCCACCCTGCCACCGGAATGAGAATGCAAATTCTACACGGTGACTGGGATTAAAAACATCTCTCTGTCTGTAGCCAAATAGGTTTAAAGTCTCCTGAGGAGAAAATCTTGAGGATTATGCATGCTTTCCAATTTATTATTCATTTCTAACTCATCTCTGTTCATCTCTAATTCATCATCCAGGCCTAGCGTGGATGGCATTAGGGTCTTCTACGAGACGGATGTGAAGCTGCAGCATTTGGGCTGCCACAGACGGACTAAAGCACTGCCTTTCTGATCTAGCAATGCAGAGAAACAAGGGAAAACTAAGTCTGTACTTCCAGTTAGAGACTAACTAAGTATGTACACGCACAGCTGAGAGCAGGCCTGAAGTTATACTTCTGAGCCTTCATACTCAAGAGCGGCCAGTTTGCAAGAGAGTGAAATCCAGAGGCTCTGAGATACATCACGTGTTAAGCAACACTGGAAAACACATGTGAATATATTTATTTTCAGGCTTCTCAAACATATCCATAAGAGCTCCGCTTCTGGAACAAAAGTAAGATGATTATCTGCTGGCATGATAAAAACATTATTCAAATTGTAAAGCAGCAGGAAAGTTTTGCACGCTGTCCTGCCACATGCTATCACGAGAAAAATTCGTGGTACCTCAAAACCTTCAGGTTGAGAGCCAGGATATCGCCGTGCTCTGTGCACGGTGCCTGGAACAAGAGGCTGCCCTTTCCCAGAGCGCTGCTGGAATCTTTATAAACCACTAAAATGCCTTTTTTTTTTTTTTTTTTTTAAAAAGCAAATCCTGTTCTTCATATTTCTCCTCTTACTCAGCAAGACTTACTTACTTCAGGGTTTCTGCCTTCTAGAAACCTCTAACAGCATCATGACATCTGTCCCTTCTGCCCCCCAGGTTTAGCTGAGTCTCTCAGGCCGCCCTGCCACCAGCAGCCAGACCCGAGCTGCCTTCCTGGCTTTTCTTCCACTAACCTATTTCACTGTCTAGGGGGGTCGCTTCTTCCTCCATCTCCGTTTCTCCTCCTGTCCCTGGTCAGGGGCTGGGTCCGCACAGCGTGTAGCAGAGTCTTTCGTGGACGGAGTAAGCACGGCTATGGCCAGTGTCTTTCTGCGTGGAGTGGACTGACCTCCAGGCCAATGCAGGTCCTCCCTTTCCTTTTTTTTTTTTTTAAATAAAGATGAGTAAACAGAAAACCTTCCCCAGATTTGTCAAGACCTCTCTTGAGATCACATCATCAGTTATCACTTCAGTGCTCACCTAAAAGCTCACAAGGGCAAACTTGCTATTTCGAAGGGTGAAGTAAGAGATGCCCAACCGGGAGCAAGCAGGACTTCAAGCTGGTTGCAACGCACGTTGAGGCCAGGAACAGATTTCCTGGCTGCAGAACGCTCTCTGACACGTACCATGACGTAATTTACTAACACAAATTAGTAATATCAGCCCTTAGCCAGCCGCAGTTTGTGAATGAAGCGTTTGAAATCCCCAGAGTATGAATTGAGACACCAACTCTGAAAACGCAGGGTTGCAAGCAAGGGACGGACCCCACACAGTCCCAGGGACTAAAGGAGGATCTGCTTCTCAGTTTGCAGGTACCACAAAGTTCACCACTATGGCTGAACCACTTAGTTGCAGCTATTATCAGCATTCCCAAGGGCAGCAACGCTGCAGAAAAGCCCCAGAGCTGCCTAGTCCATCCCATTCACATCTCTGATCACTGCTCTTCCTACTACCTGGTCAACCAAAGTTAAAGCTGAGCCTGCATGAGCACACCAGACCGTACACTATAAATAACAGACACAGAAGACGACACACTGGATGCACAGAAGACAAGCGAGGATGGTTGGGTATCAGTTTTGGGGAAACCCTCTACAAGTTGCCTTTTGGTCCGAAAATCCCCAACTCCTTGGAGGAGAGCATCTGAGCACAAACCCAGGGAGACATCCTACCTTCAGCAGTTAAACCAGAAATGTCTGCTGCTCTCTGCAGCCCCGGAGCAAGGTCACCGCTGATGGGGTGGAGACCAAAGTGAGCTAGACCCCTGGGTTTTAGATCATCAGAACAATCGTAACTCGGAGAGGTTATTTCGAAACATCAGGCGTGATATGGGAAGGCAGTCATACCAAGGGGGGGCTGGTTCAACCACAGAGCAATCCAGTGCTGATTGATTCACTGCTCATACCTGAATCAAGGTTTCCTGTCACCTATTACTTAACTTGGATACACAAAACCTACAAGCTCGAACACGCCGAACTCTGTTTTTAAGACTGGTATGCTGCTGCAGCACCTCTGCGATCAGCCTCTTACATGCTTTTATCAATCTAGCTTGTGCAGAGTCAAACAGCGTTTTGGACCCCCAAGTTACGAATACAGGTCTTAAAACTCCCCGTCCAACCCTGCAGGCAGGTAGCATCCATCAGCCAAGGTTTCTAGCGGTCAGGTATCCAGACACCGGGAAGCCCGTCTCACTCACAGCGTGTCTCCTGCCAGCTGGGATTTCCAGGCTAGACATCCCTCCATTTCCACCGCCTCCAGGGCTCAGCCCGAAGAGACATTCACGCAGCACTCTGGAAAACGAGGACACGGCGGCCTCGGTGCTCGCCACCCCTGCCAGCAGAAACGACGAACCTACCAGCGCCGAGGAAGGTGGCTGCGAGACGGGCAGGGGTGATCCTGCCTGCGGTACCTTCGCGCCGTAATTCATCTCATGCTTCCCAGGTAAACGCTGGGGAAGCCAGGAAGGATGCCTGCACCTCCCCTTCTTCAAACACGCAGGGATTTGGGGGAGGGAAGGAATTTGGCTGGCTTTCCTTCGCTACGCAAAGGAAGGGAGAACAGGGATGTCTTCCCGGAAGGACCAGAAAATAGCCGTGGCTCGAGTTGGACTGTGGGGCAGGATGTGGAAGTCCTCGTTACGGCAATAAAAAGGTCTCAAGTACTTGGCCGGGGCGCCAGGAATACACCAACACGCCAGACCGGCTCAGCAGCAGCTTTTCACATCTGCACGGTGGGAACATTTTTGTTTATTTATTCCTCAGTGTTAGCCAAGAAGGAAGGAGGTGGTGGTCCGTTCCTCCTCACTACAGATGTCCTCGGCTCCCTGCAGCAGCAAAAGGCTTAAAATTGGTGACACCAACATCTCCTGCCCCTCCTACCAACCTGGGATGTTTGGTCTCACGTACAGGTTTTAATTTTGCTTTAGAGGAGGGATGGCACGGCACGGCACGGCCTGACTCACGCAGGAGAGGCAGAGGTTATGCTCTTCTCTACCCTTCTGAAGTTGGAGAACTCTTGTTTTCCATCCCAGGTCCAAATTAGTACTAATTATTCCATGCAAGATGGAGTTGCTTCAACAGGAAGGAATTAGGACAACAAATTATTCTGGAATAAAGAGGACTCGCTGCTGCCTAAGCAAGCGATCTGTTTGCACATGGCATAAAAAGGGTGCTCTCCCACATGTGTTTTGGGAAAAAAGCAGTCCTCGCTCCATTTTTTAAAAGATTTCTAACCTTTTTAAAAGATTTCTAAGCCTGTTACAGTAGCCACCAGGATTTCCTACATGACCAACATGCCAAAACCCAACCCACACTCAGTTGTTTCGACTTCCACCATCAAAACTGCAGCCACCATAAACACCGCGGTACCATATGTGTAACCACAGCAAAAGTGGGTTTGACGGCCACGGCTGATGCTTTCAGTTAGGTGAGTTTCGACTCATGGCAGGGAGGGAAGGGGGACGCAGGCACGCACCCTCCCGCAGCCTAAAGCAGGGTTTCCCACGACGGAGACACAACCCCCAAATTTAGTCGAACCCCAGTAGTCCCACCAGTCACGAGACCTCCACCTCCCACCTCCGCTTCCCAACCTCCAACCAGCTCCACGCCGACCTGCAAGACATGCACAGCCCCACCAACCGCGGCCGTACAGCGCGTGGTTAGATTGAGTCCCGCAGGACACGCGGTGGTGGAGACGGATTATTTGTGTGCCCTGACGTGTCCCCCGCCATCAACCTCCTCCCCGCACAAACACAGCGGCACCCAACCCGGAGGGGCAGCCCCCGCCTCGCTGTACTACAAAACACCTTATGCTGCAAAAAAAAAAACCCCAAACCAACCCACATGGGTCAACATGGGGCAGCAGCACCGCCATCACAAGGGTTTCCAGAGCCACGCTGGAGACACAGCTGAAATTCAAGGTCTCCTGAAGACACTAGCCAGAGAAAAGTATGAACGAGCCAGCTCCGGACTCGTGGCGGGGCAGACGTACGTGACAGTGACGGCGTCCGTCAAGCCCAAGACATGTTTCCCATGAGCTTTGGCTACGCGCATAAGTTTCAAGCACTGCCAGGTACTACGGCTTATAGTACAGCCATGTGAGTTGTATCAGAGAAAAAGGGTTTCCAGCGTTTTTTGTGAGTTTAATGAGAAGAAAGCACCTGTGATGAAAGCTGCTCTACCCACTTACAAAAGCTAGAGACATCAGGAAGGACAGGATCAGGCCAGCCTCTATCAATCTCCAGGACCAGCTGCTCCCGAGGAAGATGCAAGAAATCATTCTGGACAGTTCAGAAATCGCTTGCTTATCAGTAAATCTCTTCCTAAGCCCTTCAGATAGTGATTAAGCACAATGGTTCATAACCCATATATTAAATATTAAACCTTCCTAATGTGATTGCCGATGTTCCGCTTATCCCATTCGGATAACCGCACACCCCCAACAGCCCATTCCTTTTCCACCCCAAACCACATAAACACAATGTACAAAACCCAGCAGCACTTTGCGATCCAGCTAGAGGAGAGCTGGCGATACTCTCCTCGGCCTCCGAGCCTGGAAGCAAACCAGCTGGATCTCACCAAAAGCAGGAGGGAAAGAGTTAAGAGCAGGGAGATGAATCAGCCCGCTGCTATAAACACGGACATTTCCTACCTCTTCGCTCTAGTGTTTCTTCCTGTCCGCAGGCTTCAGAGATGCTTACGGACCTGGTCGCATTCAAATGATTTCCACCGCCGCAGGAAAGCCCGGGGATTTGTTTTATTTCAAGAGGAAAACGCGATTTGTGAATGAGACCAGAAAGCAGCCGTGAGGGCTGACCTCCTTCTCATATAACACCAAGAATAAAGTACCAGCCAGCAGCTTGCGTATCTGCTGTGCTACTCCCGACCCTACGGAAGCGTACGGGCGCTCTGTTCCACCCGAAATAACCCACCCCACGCTCCCCAGTGTTTTGAGGCATCACGCAGACCACGACCACGCAACCGTGGCTCAGCACTGCCTTACCCGAAGCGGTTACGGCAGACCCGCGGGCCGAGCACGGCAGGGGTCACTCAACCTGCGCCCTTCCCGCTGGATCGGGATCCGCCGTCCTGCTGCAAACACAGAGGGGCCGGAGGAGAACAGATGTAGGTCGTCGGCGGGAGGAGACGGGGAGAGAGGGAATTCAAACTGCTCTTCCACAAGGATGTTGATGTTGGACTGGGACCAATACCACGGATCCGCACAAAGCATCAGTTATTTGAGAGTGACATTTCAGAAAAGCAGAGCTATGTACCCTATTAGCTTGAAAACAATACAGCCGCACCAACGCCAGCACAGCAATGCCCCTGGAAACGGGAAACATCTATTTTCAGCACCTCCCAGTATCCCCTCACTGCTTTAACAAACAGTTTTTATAAAGATCAGGCAAAAGCCCTGGAGCTTCCCACAGATACCCCTCCAAGAAAGCTCTCCAACAGGGATGGAGAGGAACACGTGGAAGGGGAACATGGCAGTGCCCATTTTCTGCCCAGCACAGACACCAAGTCTCTCCCGCCCAGCACCCCCAGGTCCCAGCGAAGCTGTGGTCCGTGCCCCCCCAAAACGTCCTGGCTCTTCACCTCGGCCACAGCAGAAGTCATGGGGGGAGCTGGCAGAGCCGTGACCATCCCTGGGGTCCCGTTCCTCGTCCCAGAGCCCCACATCGAGCCGGTTTCCCACCCTCACCGTGGGAATAACGGCATGAGTTTGTATCTGATTCTTGACGGAGGGAGACATAAATCCTCCTTGCAAACCCGGCAGCTCCCTGCATCGGCTGCAGCCACGCCGTGCACCTCCTTCCCCGCCACCGGCTGCTGCAGCAACAGGAATTAAAATAAAGAAAGATGAAAAACTTCTGTTGGGGCTGCAGTTTTATTGGCCCGCACCCCTTTCATTTCTGGAAGTCCTCATACAGGAGAGGAAAAATCCCTAAATATTTTCAAAGCATCCTGCATGCTCACAGCAAGCTCCCCCCCAGCCACGGACAGGCAGAGAACGGATGACTAATTTTTTTTTTAGCGTAATACGTTGCGGAGAGCGTCCTGCGAACAAGCAAAGTAAATTCCTGAGGCTCTCGGCAAGGACCTCGCCGCTCCTTGCGAAACTTCCCAGCTGGAACCTCGCAGCCGAAAAGCCAGAAAACATCGTTTTTCCCTCCTCCAACAAACAGGGGCTGGGATTCCTTTCACGACAGTATTTGGATTTTAATGCCAGTCCATATTTAGCAGGAGGAAAAAAAGCCTCCCTTCCTTCCTGTCACATTTTCCACCCTTGATGACATCCAAGATCAGAAATAAGCAAGCGCTGGCCGAGGAGGAAGGACGCATCTACCCGAGCGTGGGAGAGCCCGGAGCGTGGCAGCCCGTACGTTCCCATTTGGGATGCGCGGAGACACCGGCGAGGAGGGGACACAGCCCTCGGACCTCGCGGCGAGGAGGGGTGTCCCCTCCAACGCTCCGGCTCGGAGCATTTCCCCGAGGGACGGCGCAGGGCGGGAGCCAGGCCACGAGCCTACGAGGCCGGTGTACCCCTCCCGAAAAGAAGCCTTACATCCCCGGTACAGGCCAAAGAGCTGCCGAGGAGGCCGTGGGTCAGGCCGAGCACGGCCGGTGGGCTGCTCGCTCATGGTGGGGGGGCCCAGCGCTGGACCCCCGGCGTCCTGCGTGCCGGTGTCCACGGAGCCCGGCGATCCTGCGGCAGGGAGAGGCGAGCCGTGGCGGGGAGGAGGCGGCGGCTGGAGATGGTGGGGTCTGACTGTGGCCCGGCGACGTGCCCTGTCTGCTGGGTGTCGGACAGGGGTCCCCAGCTCGGACCCCCCGGCCGCCCCCAGGGGCGTGGGGAGGGAAGGGGCCGTGGGCCGCTACAGACCCACGTGTGGAAGTTCATGTGCCCGATCCACGATTCATTTTTTATTATTATTATTATTAAAAAACACGTAATAAGACTCACAGTGGGGGGGGGGGGGGGAGAGAGGCAGGACCCCACGGCAGCCCGGGCCGGGCCCCACGCAGAGGCCGCGGACACGCGTGGGTGCCGCCCGAAGAGGCCCCGCCTGGAGCCCCCCCCCAGGCGCCCCCGCGTCGCCATAACAACCCCGGGCCCGTCCCCGCCGCCTACCCCCGCGGCGGGCGATCGCTCACCTGCGGCGCGGCGGGCGGCGCCGGGCCGGGCCCCGCTCCTTCTCCCTCGCTGGCTCTCGTCGCCGCCCAACGGCTCCGGTGCGACGCCGCGGCGGCCGGCCGCGACCATGGACGCCGCGCCGGGGGAGGGCGCGGGGGTCGGGGCGGGGGGGTAGGGGGGGGGAAAGAAGGGGAGGGGAAGGGGGGGGGAGGCACCGCCGCCCCTCAGAGCCCCGCCGCGGGGCTGCCGGCCCTCAGCGGCGCCCCCGCAGCCGCCCGCCCGCTCCTGCCGCCGCCGCCGTTGCCGCCATGGTGCGGCTCCATGCAGGGCGCGCTCCGCTGACAGGGCCGGGGCGGGGCGAGGGGGGCGGAGCGAGGGAGGCGGGGCGAGGGGCGGGGCGATGCGGCCACAGCGGGATCCCTCCGCCAGGTGCCCGGGGGACGTTCCCGTTACGGTGCTGCCACCTGCCGGCGCGGGAGCCGGCCCTCTCCTCCCCGCCCCTTTCCGGTCCCGCCGCCATGGGGTGGCGGCCGGTACCAGCCCCGCGGTCCCGGGCCCGCCCCGCCGCCCGGATCCGGTCCCGGTGCGGGGAGGGGAGCGGGAAGAGGGCGGGCACTTCCCCCTCTCACAGCGCCTGTCTATCACCGCGACGGGCGTGCGCGGCGGCCAATCAGCGGCGGCGACGCGCGGGGTGGGCGACGTCAGAGCGTTCCCCGGAGCGCGCGGCGGCGGCGGCGGCGGCGGCGGGCGCAGGTAGGGGCTTTGTGCGGCGGGGGCGCGCCCGGTTTGCAGCGGAGGCCGGGGCCCGCACCGTGCCCCGGGCCCGCCGAGCAGGGAGCTCCGGGGGTGGGTCTCTCGAGTTTATTTGTCAAGCATAAAGTCTCCCAGCGCTCCCCGGGGAGCGGGAAGGCCGAGCTGCGGGGCAGGGGGGGTTCTGCCGCGGCCTTCCCCTCCCGGGCTGCCGTTTCCCCGGGAGAAGGAGCTTTCTTGCTTCCCCTCCGCCATCCTTCTCCATCGGCGAGAAGCCGCGTCGCCCAGGGCCTAAAGCGGGATCCCAGCCATGGCCCCCCCCCCCCTTCGCCTGGCGTGACCCTGCGTGCTCGTGTCACGGGACCGGCACGAAAACCCCGCAGCTGGGATCCACCCGGCCGCAAAAAGGGTAAGGGTAAATACCGGCTGGGCATTGCAGAAGGGGGATTAGGTTTGTGAAAGCGGAGTCGAGAGCTGAACTTTACCCTGAGTATGTTTTCTTTGTGTGTTTTCTGCCCAGGGTTTTCCCCCTGCCTCCATCGCCGCGGCGGCGAGGTTGAGCGTCTGTGCCGAGGCTCCTATAGAAAAGCCCAAGCCCCTATAGAAAAGTCGAAGCGTTACCGGCAGCCCTCCGCTCGCGTTAAGTCTCTCTCTCTCTCTCTCTCGGCAGGGGCTGAGGCAGGATGGGTTTTGCCGAAGACAAAGTGTACGACTACATTTTGAAAAACCTCAAGAATTTCAAGAACATCCATGTGGCGTCGCTCGCCGATTCCCTGAGCTGCCTGACTGATGCCGACAGAGTAATTTTCTGCTCTCTCGAGTCCTGCCGGCCTCCTTCCCCAATGTATAGCTCAGGCAACATATAGCTGCCTTACCTCTAAGCCAGATCCTCTCTTAGATGCCCTATGTGTTTTATTTAGGATGAACTTCACGCCCGGGAGGAAATGCGGGGGAGCCAGGCGACCGTCTATAGGTTTTACCAGCACCTGAAGTGCCGGCAGGGCTGGGTGCCGGATCTCATCGACGCGCTGCGCCACAACAACGCGGGGCACCTGGCCGACGAGCTGCAGCACGTATATGACTGCTGGCGAGCCCGTATGTAGCCTCGTCGTCCTTGGGTGCTGCCCCAGGGGTCTGGTGGAGATGGGGAGCCGAACCACATCTCCTGGTGTCCACCAAGCAGCTGGCTTCTCTCCCTGCCCCGGCTTCCCCGGGGCCTGGGGGTGTCTGTGACCATCCCCAGGGATGTCCCTCACCGCGGTGATGTGCCCGGGGATGACAGGGTCCTTGTGCGAAGGTGCTTGGGTTGGTGGTGGGCTGGGTTTTTCACCTGGAGGGGAGATGGAAAGATGAATGAAGGGGTGCTGTGGGCTTGGCCGATGTGGGGACAGAGCAGGGGCACGTGAGGGGCTGCCTCGGCCCCACGCTCATCCTCTGCCTCCTCGGCTTTTCCCCCGATGTTCCCGCTGATGAACTGTCTTGGCTCCTCCAGGTCCCCCGGCTCCCGCCACTGCCTCCTTCCCTCCTGCGGCCAGCGATGCCCGTCCCGCCGTCTCCTCCGTCGGTGCCCAGACGCCGTCCCCGGGGCTGAACCCTGCTCCGGGTGCCTCGTTGGCTGAGCAGCCGCGCCGAGACCTGCCCGCCGGCGGCCGTCCGCCTCTCCTGCCCGGTGCTGCCACCACCACCAGCACAGACCTGGACGCCAGGGCCCCGGTGCAGGAATCGGTGAGCGGGGCACACGTCAGATGGGGACACAAAGGTCACTTTCGGACCGGACTGTCGGCGCGGTGGGGTGTGGGGAGGCCGTGGTAGGGCCAGGCTCGTTCAGGGACACCCCAAGCAGCCTCTAATTGCTGATCTCTGCTGCACGCTTGCTGTGTCTGGCATCTTATAGCCTACATATGGCCCTATAACTGCTCCCCTCTCCTGCTTCCCCTCCAGGGATGGGAGCGCAGGGTCCGCTCTCTTAGTCCAGGCTCCCCTCCACAGCCCCCAATCCCGTGCAGACCTGCGAGCTGTGCGGTGGGTGCCGAGGAGAGACCCCCTCATCGCCGGGCTCGCGTAGGTCACTGGGTCAGGGTTTGGGGCACCCCGGTGGTCCCAGACCCCCTCATCCTGGCACAGCAATTTAACACAGCTCATTTCCTTCCAGCTCTCCAAAAACCTCCTGGAGCAAGAGAATCCCCGGCCGCCTCCACCTGGGAGCGTGGTCCGTGACGGAGCAAGCGATGGGCACGGCGGAGAGGGGCATCTCCCGCACCCCATCGAGGCTGTGCAGGCGGCAGCGGGGACCCCCGGGGCAGCCAGCGTGGCCGTGCCATCGGCTGCCCCCCCGAACGGGGCCGGGACTGGCTGAGCCGCCAGCAGCACCCGGTGTGCGTGGACAACGGGTGTTTTGGGAACGCCAACCACCTGCACCGCGGCGCGCCGGCCTTGGGTCTGGGCAGGTCTCTTCCGCCGAGGGATGCGGGCTCTGCTCGCAGCGCCGAGCAGCCCAGGAACGAGCCTGAAGAGGACTCCTATGTCTCCACTGAGATGCCCTCCAGGCTGGAGGAGACCGCTCGCAGCGGGGGGCCGCAGCCCCCAGACTCGCTGCCAGAAAACCAGGCTGTGCCAGGCTCTGGGCACGGCGAGCCCCCGGGCAGCTTTGTGGATGTGCGCAGCCCCCTCCTCATACAGCAGCAGTTCGAGGCGGAGCAGAAGCGGGTCGGGATGCTGCAAGAGGACGGAGGAGATGGAGGTGGGTTTCCTTCCCGGCAGTTCCGTGTAGCCACCAAGCTGACGGGGAGCGGGGTTGAAGGTGCTGCCGGATGCCCGTCCTGCTTGACGGTGAGGATGGAGAGTGGCAGAGAAGGTGCAGGCGTGGGGTAGGGCCCCGCTGGGAGGCCATGGGGACCCCCCCAAAGAACGGGCGTAGCTGTGGCTGTTGGTACAGGACAGCCCAAGGTTGCGTCTGCCTTCGTGGCCCATGAGCACTCATGGAGGTGTAGAGAACAGCTCTCAGTGCTGTTGTCACCCATCTCCTCTCCCATCTTCTGGGCTGCAGTGACCTCCTCCAGGACGGGAGCAAGGTTGGGTTGTACAGAAATCCAGCCTGGCTGCTTGTTCTCCCCTGGTTGGCCCTGCAGTTGTTGTTGCTGCGGTTGTTGCTCGCTGTATTTTGGCACAACGTCCTGACGAGGATTTGGCAGAGGCACTTGCTTCATTTCCGATGTAAAACGACCCGGTTGAACGTCTGCATCCCCATTTCAGCAGCCTGGGGTCACCCCAGTCTCAAAGGGAGGAACAGATTGGGGGTGCCGGCTTGGCTGGTGCCGTCTGGTTTACCTACCAGGAGAGCTCAGGTGCCACGGCAGAGCCAGGGCCACACAAGCAACACGCAGCGGTGCTGCGTCCTTTCCCTGTCCGACCTCCCCAGCTCTGGGCCGTGCTGTGGCTCGGGTCCCTCGCCCGCGCCCTGGACTTGCACAGTGCCGAGGATGCCGCACCAGGCTGCAGTCTCCGCTGCTGTGCAAATTAACACGGATTTGTGGGGAAAAAGGTGAAAACCTGTGAACGCAGGCACGCAACCTGCCATGGAAGTGGGAGTATCCTGTTGCAGCGTCCTTGGGGAAGAGCAAAACTCGCCTTTTAGGTCTCCTGATTAATGCAATACGTTTTGTTTTCTCCCCAATAAACACTCGGATGGAAACCACCACCCCAGTCACTACCGCTGCACCCAGAGACGCATCCCCATCCTGTGACACCTCCCTGAAGCCTCCGGTACAAGAGAAAAAACCGCCCGCGGGGGAGACGGCCAGCAGCACCCCCTCCATGCTGACGAAGGAGAAAGTAGGTGACCCTTCCTGTTCCCACTTGCACTTCATTCAGGTCCTTGCGAACTCCCCCTGGTCGGGAGATTTTCTGCTGTGGTGTAAGATTTTGAGCTGGTAGTGAGTTTATTCAGGGCTTTTTTCCCCCCACTGTGTTCATGTCCCTGTCTGAACGCTGTATTTTGGAGCAGGGGAGAAGGGAGCCAAGGTTTGTCAGGCTTTGACTCCTTATTTCCTCTCCTTGACTTGCCAGTCTCCTGGCTTCCAGGTGGCTCTTTCCACCCCTCTCCTCACTGCTTGTCTCCCCTTCCTTCCTTCCCATATCTCCCCCGAATCCCAAAGGCTCCCTGGAGCCCCAACACCTCCCTGCCCCGCTCACTCTCCCAGCCCTGGGAGTTACCCGTGACCCAACTTTGCTGTTAGTGGCTCGAGATGTGGTGGTTGAGCACTGAAGTGGGCTTGTCATGTGACGTGGGTGCCCGAGACCAGGCCAAATGGGTGCTCACCGTGGCACCCAGCCCCTCTCGTTGTCTCCCAAAGGTGCTCCCGGCCTCGGCGGACCCTCTCCCGACTGTTGCAGGAAGCTTTGAAGGCACGTCTGGGAGGACAGCATCCCGGGTGAGCTCTGCCACGAGCATCTGGGCATCTTGCAGCAACGTGGAGAGGGATGTGGAGGTCAACAAGCCGGGCGTCCTCCTCTCCACAGCTGGGGAGAGCCCAGAGGCAGCCGGCAGATGCCTGAGCTTTCGGGGGCCCAGCGGCCCCTATTCCGGGGCATCCGATAGCCTCACCTTCAGCAGCGACCCACTCATGGTGAGCACGGATAGCTCGAGCTCAGGAGAAGCGCTCTCCAGAGTCTCCTCGGGATGCCCGGTTCCAGCGGCTCATGCAGACCCCAGGGAAGAGGAGGCAGCTGGAGCAAGCAGAGACTCCCGTCCACCTCCGAGCTGGGACAGCACCTCCCTGGGCACCCACCAGGTCCGCGTGGACCATTACCCCAGCACCCAGCTCGAGGCAGGCAGCGACCTCCGAGACGGAGCCGGTCCCCTTGGAAACCCTCCAGTTTTTGACTCGAGCAGGGGCTGTGGCACTGCGACCAGCTCGTCTCAGGCCAAAGTCCCCCCAGGGGACAGCAACGGACCGTCCCTGCCATACATCGTTCCAGCTGTGGGCATCGCTGTGATTTCAGCGGTGGCATTTCTGGTGTACGCTCGATTGCAGAAATAGCGCTGGAGTGGATGGGATGCCACGACCGTCGCCCAGCCTGGGCGATTCCTCTTCGTAGCAGGAATTTGGCCAAGGCGTTTGAAGCCTGAAGAGCAGCGGGGGGGGGATGATAGGGGCGTTGTTAAATCTCTTTCTGGAAGGTTTTGCTGGAAGAGGCCTTGGTTGCGTGATGCTGTTGGGTTTGGGTCTGTTCCCCCCCCATTTCCCAACCATCTTGTCTGTAGCCTTCTCTTTTTACACCCATAGAGAGGGTCTTGCTCAGGGAGTGCTCCCTTGAGTCAAAAAAGAAAGTCCTCATGGCGATTCTCCACGTCTTCTTTGTTTGGTCCCAGGAGGCCTCAGGGAAACATGTCCTGGTGGTCCAAAGGGTGATCCCCCAGGTCCCTCCGGGCAGTGCAGCGAGGGGAGGTTTTGCAGACGTCCTGTAAAAGTGGAGCTGATTTTGTTGGCTCTGCTCATCTCGGCTTGAAAACGTGCCCGAGGGTCTGTGCAGCAGCCTTCACCAGGTGCCTCATGTTGAATTTGCCTTACTTGATATCTCTGGTTCTGCTGCTGGGACCTTTGCTCGTCTCTGCTGCTCCTTTCCCCCGGTGCTGGGTGCGGAGGCCGCCCTCATGATGAGAACGCGCCAGGCCAGACCGTGTGCAAGCTGTCCCCTCTCCCAGGAGCTGTCGTCCTGCTTCGGTGCTTTGCTTCGGAGCATCCTCCCCTGCTCCTGAGGGCCAGGGCTGGGCTCTGGGATCGCTTCACGCAGCGCTGACACCCTGGGGATGAAGCTCAGGGTCAGGAAAGAGCTGCACCTAACCAGCTTTCTTGAGGATGAACCTCATTTCACCCCCCTCCAGTCAGGGAAAGTGAGATTATGCTTTAAGAGGAACATTTCACGTAATGCCAGCATTAAGTGGACTTGGTCCCACACAGGATTGTTGGGCGTCTTTGATCTTCAGGCTGTATTTTTAGAGCCTGGCTAGGAGGGTGGATGTAGTTCTTGCCTTTCCCGATACCTGGTGCTATGGGATAGGAATATAGGAAACTTTGTGTCCAGGCTGGGACACAAATAGGATCGACTCTGCACGCTGCAGGGAGGTCATACCCGGTGGTTGAGATGCTCTGGCTTATCTTGAAGGTCCCATTTAAAATTGCAGTCTGCAATTTTCCTGCTGTCCCCAGGGATCAGCTTGGAATGCGAGGGGATTGGGCTGCAAGATTTCTAAAATAAAATCCTCAAACCCAAATAAATATCCCCAGCTTCCCCCTGCCCAGGGCAGCTTTCGGGGGCAGAAGCAGCCCCGCTCAGTCGCTGTTGGCACGGATTTCCAGCTCTAGGCAGAGTTTAGTGATCACCAGCCGTGCTGCCCGCTTCTGTCACTGCGGCTGCAGGTTGTTCACCATCTCATCTACACCCTGCCAAAAGCACAGAGGCACAAAAGTAACAAACCTACTTTTTTGTAGTTGGGGGGTTATTGTAGCTAGAGGATTTCTTTGTTTTTAAGCTCTAAAGATACCAGCGTAGACTTTCAGGTGTCACAGGGGAGCTGTGGCGGGAGGCAGGACTGGGTAAAACATTTGGTGATCTGGTGGTGGATTTGCACAGCAGAAGGCTCGTGCCATGGGCTGGCACGGCTTGAATCCGGCCAGCCCGCAAGGATGCCACGGGCTTTAAACTATTGCAGTGGCCTGGTGCTGATGGCCGGGCTGTTGCTTCTTCCCTGCTTTACTGTGTCCGGTAACTTATTCCTCCTGGATTCCTACTGTTCGGCACAGCTTCCCAAAATACGACCTTCCCGCTGGCAGGGGAGCAGGAGGGAGATGAGCTCCCCGGCGCCTGGCTGCAAAGTGCAGCCGTCGTGCCCGGAGCTCGGCCGGCGGTGGGAAGGGTCCGTCAGGCCCCCGACGGGGCGAACGGTTGCTCCTCCCTCCTAACACTTGCCCTTCGCCCAAAAATGCAAGAAGTGCCTCCCTTAAACGATAAGGACAATAAATATATGCAATAGTGAGGTGTTGATTTTGATCTGAGGGGGCTGCTCTCCAGGTGAACTTGAGATGTTCATCGTGTGCTCAGTGCCTGGCGCTTTATCTGTCAGATGAAGGGACAGTGCTTTTAAATACACTTGAGCTCCTCTGCTGGGAGAGGGGACGTGGGGGCTGTTCTCCCTATTTGAAGATAATGTGGTGACTTGTCCAAAACATCCCTGCCAGCAGGGAGAAGAACCCAGGGTTCCCCATCAGCAGTTCCCAGTAAGCTGTTGGTTTTTTTTTATCTCAGCTTTCATAATTTTGTCAGTGAGGGCTTTGTACAGACCTGTCACCAGTGAAAGCTGCAGTCTTCAGCACTAAGAATTGCTTTTTGTTTGAAGTAGGTAAGGAAATGTCCCCAAATCCTTTCACCTTGTTAAAAGGCTCGTGTTTACTACTGAATATTGCACCGAAATAAAGCAGAATACGTATCGCAAAGCAGAGTACGCGAGCCTGCGTAACCACACTGCAGAATCCATGAAAAAATTCGTTCAGGAGAGGGGGCACGTGCCTTCTCCACACGCTTTCTGCGTGATTCGGAGGACGTCCGTGAGATCCCAAACCAGCAGCATCCGTACCAAGGCCCTCTTCTCTCATGCTTTACTTGCCTGCAAAATTCTTCACATATTTTCCCATTCCTTTTTAGCAATGGCTTGTACGCTTTGCCTTTTCACATCGAATCACTCGTGTGAAACAGCTGGTTTATCACCACTTCAGACTTGATAAAAGCACACGCTCAGTTTTCTGCTGTGAAGTGCCGGTATTTTCACAGTTGTAATGTAGCACTTTAAAAGCGTAATCAGCAGGTGAACCTGCAGGAAGGAACTGTGTCCCTGCACGTCTTTTAAAAAAAGAACAAAAGCCTTTTACTAACTGTGTAATAAAATCGTTTGCCACTTCACACTCAACTGGTGAGGCTGCCGTGTGTGTTTGTAAGATGAGGGGGATGGATCTCAGCTTTTGAAGCCTCTGTGGAGCAAGGAAAGTTTTAACGTAGAAGTTAGCTGGAGAATTAAATCAGCTAACGGACCTGCTCAGGGAGCGGAGGCTGCAAAGAAGGATCCAAACAGCCCTCCTCTGCTTTTTTTGGGGAGGGTTGCAGCAGTTCATGCCCCTGGGTTTTCCCATTTAAGAAGACCGACGCTTTTAGAGAAGGCTGTTTGTACAACTTTTGCCGTATACAATTTCAACCGACTCTGTGGGAGTTGGACCGTTTCCCTTGCTGTGGAGCTGCGTTTGGATTTCTTGGAGAACCCTTGCCTGAGTATCGAGGAGTGTCTGCCGGGAATTCGGCTTCCTCGCCTCTTCCTCCTCCTCGGCCTGCCTCTGGGCAGTCAGTTCTGGTAAAACCCTTGCTTTGATCTTGGGAGCTGCGCGCCGGGCACGTCGGGGTGACACCTCCTGTTCCAGCATCCCAGAGACTAGAGGTGACCCCCCAGGGTTTGGGGGTAGGTTCAGACAGTGCCAAGAACCACCGAATCTGCGGTCCTCTGGTGAAAGGGGCAGGTAAACCCCTCTCTGTTGCTCACAGTGACATCTGGATCTGTCTTGAGAAGCTGGAGGTTTATGAAACCGTCGCCAGAGGGAATGCTTTGAAGGGCACTGCTGGCAGTGACGCAGCAAGACTGAGGCCATCAGTCTGTATCAGGAAGAGGTGGAAAGGATTCAGGGACAGTTTTCAGACCTCGTTTCGGAGCGAGCACAGGTCCTGGTCTAGAGGATGCCCACCGCGGCAGGTCATAGGAAGCCCAGACGGCAGGTTCAGGGTGAAGACGGGGAGGGTGGTTCTCAATGCAGCGTATAGCTGAGCTGCGGAAGTCGTCTCCTCAGGACGTTGTGGTTGCCAAAGAGGAACTGGGCAAGTTCTGGGAAGAGAAATGCACCAAAGGCTTTTAAGCAGAGATCTGAGCTGCAACCCGTTGCAAGTTAGAAGGGTGTTTGGGAGAAATAAGGCCATAGGCAGCTGTGGCTGAGTGGTGGCAGGCTGGGAGGGAAAGACCCTCCGGACTGGATGTAACCAGGCGGACACCATGAGCAGATGTGTGCTGAGGTGGACAGTACGCACCAAGCCCAGCACACTGCGTGCACTTCATGATCCAGATTCTCCCAGATTCTCTGGTCGCATTGGATCCCGGGATCCTGCACAGAAAACGGAGCTGGGCCACCTTTGCCACCCTGGGTTCAGCTCTGGTGTGCAGGCACCAGCGGTGGTTGCTCCCCAGGTACCGCTCCTCGTCTGCTGAACAGCTTTGGGCTTGGCTTGACCTGCAGAAAAGAGATACCAACGTCACCAAAACCGGTGCTGTGCCCGGCTCTGGCTCACCCCACGCTGGCGAGGGAGCCCTAGGGGTGAGCCAGCCTGTGGTGTATGCCTTTTGGGGACGAATAGGAAGTTTTCAAGCAGCATGATGGAAACAGCCCTTTTCAGTAGCGTTATGTGCCCTCTCCACACTGCCTTTTACAGAAGAGGCTCCCAAGGGCTCTGCTGTGTATTCACAGCTGAGACAGCCCGCTAGCTCTCCTCGCTTTCTGCTTTCCCAGCTAGAGCTCTTGACTTACAACCCAGGTATATGAAACACATTCAGGGCTCGGTCTTGACAATACTCTGAACTTCAGGCAGTGAAGCTCAGCGAGTTCATTTTTTAACAAAATGAAGGCAACGCTTTTATGAAGCAGGGTTATTTTTCTTCAGAGAGGTTATGCTTTATCTCGTATCAGCACCAACCCCATTTATATGCTTCCTGCACTTGCCCGACAGGATATTAAAGTTACACAAACTAAATTTGACCAATCCCTGTGCCCTGTTTTCACCACAGCAACCAGAATTCAGCAAATTCTTAGTGAAACTATTACACCTTTTCTGAATGTCAGTCACTTATCCCTTTGGTATCGAATTAATGCCTGAGGATTGTGGTGAGCTGAGATTAACGTGGTGCACGTGAAGAGCACCGTGGGTCACTGGGTTGCAGTTACACGCTTGGCCATGCTCTAGGTATGTCAGACATCAATTAACATTCCACCTAGGAACCTCCATCGTGTTACAACAGGAGCTGTTACGGCACAATATAATCCGGGAGTCTGTTTTCCTCTTGAATGTCATCCTGTTGATCGTCGCTTACACCCCTCTTTATGGTCGCCTCAATTTTTCTGCTGCCTGGATGGCTACTGCTGTAGTTGCTAGCTCAGCAACGATAAACGTAGGGTCAGAGTTTAAAGAACAGGATGCATCAGCACTTAAATTACGTTGTGATATATAGGGGAGCCGAGGATTGGGTCTGAATGTATCCCCAATCCTTGACCCTTGTTTCTTTGTCTCTGCTCCTAAACCTCCTGTCTTGGTTCCCGTTTCGTTGTGTCTGTCCTTTCTACTGAGCTTGCAAGATCTTTGGTGAACTCGAGTGTTTTCATCTGCCCTCACTGGAAGAGGGAGTTTGGATCCAGCCTGACCGCTGAGGCCTGATGAAGGGGAACAGGACTTCTTTCTGCTGTCCGTCTGTCTCTTTCTGTGTAGGAGGGAAACCTTAGCTCTCCCCAACTAGTTGTCCTCCAGGATGTGTCAAGCTGAGAAACATCCGATTCTGTTTCACTTCATGGTAGTGCTGTTAACGTGGCCCAGAGAGGCAGCCTCCGCAGATGACGCTTTCAAGCACGCCTTTGGGACAGAGCGTCCTCACGGGCAGCATCAGCCGTGATAGTCTTGAGCTTCCCAGAGATGGCTAATGAAGGAGGAGCAGAGGAAGGGGGTGAGTTGCAGGTAGGGAACGAGGAGGTTTAGGCCCCAGGCCGGCCTGGTGCTGCCACCGAGGGAGGGCTGTGGTGGAGGCCATGGGGCGCAGGCCTGACATGGTGGGGGGCCAGGGGGCCGCAGAGCCACCCCACGGTGAGGGGATGAGGGAGGCCTCGCTATCTGCACATGCAAATCGTATGCAAAGCAGCCCCCCTCCCGGCGCGGCCCAGCCCAACCGGGCCTACTGCGGTCTTCCCTTCGGCCACCTTTTGCGTTGCCATAGTTACTCGGCCTGTCAATCAGCCTGCCTTCTCCAGCCCCGAGCAGACAGCCGCCTCACATCATTGGGCAGCTGTCGTGTCATTCTCTTTCCAAAAGAAAACCATAGGCCGGCGCTGTCGCATATCGGCCCGCCCCCTTAACGGGCGCCCCGTGCCGAGCTCGCGCATTCGATTGCGTAGCCGCGCTTGTCACTATCCGCGGCCGAGCGCGGGGGAGGAGCCTGTCGCCCCGCTGCCTTCCAATCCCCGTCTCCCATTGGCGAAGCCGCCTGCCGCTCCGCGCGGCGGAGGGCGCGGATTGGGGGCCACCTCACGGCCTATCCCGCCCCGCCGGGGCCGGGGGCGCGCGCGCCGCGCGGGGGGCCGTTTGGCGCAGGCGCGCTGGAGGCGGTGGCTGCGGCGGTGGCGGCTGCGAGGAGCGCGGCGCGGCGCGGCGGGGCGGGCGGCCCATGGGGCCGGGCCGCGCTGCGGATGGAGCCGCTGCGCAATGGCGGCGGCGCGGAGGAGAAGCCGCGACGGCGGGGGGGGGCGGACGCCGGACCCCCGCGGCGGCGGAGCAGCGGCGCGGCGGGCGTTGACAGCGCGGCGGGGCCGCAGCCCCGCGAACGGGGCGGCTCCGTCAGCCGCCAGCGCCGGGACTCGGTCCGCAAGAACCGCCCGCGTGAGTGCGGCGGCGGGGGGGGGAGAGGGGGGGGCGGCCGGCGGGGTCTGCGGCGGGGGGTGAGGCCGGGGCGGGGCTTGGACGGGGGGGCGGGGCTATGGGAGGGGTTTAAAGGGCGGCAGCGGGGAAGGGGCGGGGTCTGGGGCGGGGTTTACGATAATGAGATGGAGTGGGGTGGGGCTATGATGGGTGGGGCCAGGAGGGGGCGGGGTCAGGTGGGGTGAGGCTGGGCGAAGAGGGCTCCTTCATGGGGGGGGGGGGAGAGACCAGCAGTGGGGTGAGGCAGGGAGGGATGTGGGGACAGCACGGTGCAGGGGGTTGATGGGCCCAGTATGGCCAGTTTGGGGACAGCACAGTGGGGACATGGTGGAGTGGTGACATGGGCCCAGCATGGCCAGTTTGGGGACAGCACGGTGGGGACACGGTGGGGTGATGACTTGGCCAGCACGGCCAGTTTGGGGACAGCACGGTGGGGACACGGCGGGGTGATGACTTGGCCAGCACGGCCAGTTTGGGGACAGCACGGTGGGGACACGGCGGGGTGATGACTTGGCCAGCACGGCCAGTTTGGGGACAGCACGGTGGGGACACGGCGGGGTGATGACTTGGCCAGCACGGCCAGTTTGGGGACAGCACGGTGGGGACACGGTGGGGTGATGACTTGGCCAGCACGGCCAGTTTGGGGACAGCACGGTGTCCCATGATGACTTGGCCAGCATGGCCAGTTTGGGGACAGCACGGTGGGGACACGGCGGGGTGATGGCTTGGCCAGCACGGCCAGTTTGGGGACAGCACGGTGGGGACACGGCGGGCTAATGCCTTGGCCAGCATGGCCAGTTTGGGGACAGCACGGTGGGGACACGGTGGGACAGTGACACAGGCTCAGCAGGTTGGGATGGAGAATGGGCCAAGCTGAGCCACAAGAACTCTGGGAGACTGAGGGTGAGATGGCGCCTGGCCTGGTGGGGCAGGACGCGGAGGTTGGGGCTGTGGCGGGTGCTGAGGTGCCCGAGTTGGGGACCTTGGATCGGAGGGGGAGGGAAGGTCACTGGTGAGGACACAGAGAGCGAGGAAAAGAAGACAGAAGGACAGACAGAGGGGCCAGGGTGTGAAGGCAGAGCCAGGGGGTGAGGGCTGTGTGGCTGGACTGGTAACTGGTGGAAGAAAAGCAGCGGAAAGCAAAGAGAATGGTGCAAATTTTGGGAGGGGAGAACCCCGCAGGTTTGGCAGGGGCTGGGCACAGAGCGAACTGGGCTGTGTAAGGAAAAAAGAGTCCCCCGAACCACGTTTTTCAACGCCATTATCAGAAATGGTCCGTGGAGTGAGTTAGGTGCAAAATGGATGGCAGCCTTCATTTTGGCAGCAGCAGGAGCTGCCGTTCAGGTGGCTGTGGCTGGTGACTTACTTCAGCCATGTTTGAAGTGGAACCGAGTGATTATTTCTTTACTTGTGCTAGAGTCCTTCCTCTTGGAAGGAAATTGCTGTACCCTGAAAATGAAATAGTGTCAATGTAGTTCCCTGTTACCTGCGCAGCTATTAAAAGGACATCAGCAAATGAGTCCAGGCTGAAAACAGGAATCAAAATTGTCCTGCATCTCATAGCAAGACTTGATCTGTTGGCTGGCAATGCTGAGACATTATTCTTACCGTATTAATGTAAAGCTTTAAATAGTGTTCTTTCTCTTTTTTTGGTTGCTAGAAAAAAAGGAAGCTTCTCTTTTGCCCTGTCTTAGTGTGAACAATAGGAATTATATATCAAAAGACTTTCGAAGACGTTTGCTGAACTGGATGCTGCTTGCGTTACTAATTTCAGGCGAGTGCAGCTGAGCAATGCTAATGTAGTGTCAGCGTGGCTGTGCTAACCTGCGTTCCCTTTGCCTCTCCCTTCCTTTCATTTCTAGATCGTGCCGGATTACGGGAGTGATCCTGCACCGGGAAGTGATTGTAAAGTTAATGTTAAATCACTGAGGTAATTGCAGGGGTTTTCCTTGCTGAAGCATTAATAGGATGAAAGAGAAATTTAGTAGAGGGGTGTAATGGCACTAGCAGTGGTGAGCATCCTTGCGATATAGATGCAGCAAAACCAACTTTGTATGTGAAAGTCCGCTTACGTGGCGGCTGTTCTAAGGAAATCAGACCAAAACCTACCAGTGGGAGCTGTGGGGTTGTTCGTTAGAGACATGCTGGTTAATATGTTGCAGCCAGCTGTAGGGAAATGTGGGAGATCTCTGGTATGACAATTAGGGTGGACTTAGAGCTATGCATGAGGTGATTATACTTTTCTGCCTTGCTCGGGGGCAGTTTCTGTGTCTTTTATGGAAAAGGTAGATTGAAGTTGGCCGTTGAGGTTCTGGTTTGTTGCGGTAAAGTTAAATGGAGAGACTGGTGTGGGATACTTTTAGGAAAAAAGGTGTTCTGGCAGCTTCCAAGACAGGATTTGGGTCCAGTCTGGAAGGTCAGCATAGTAGGATTCAGGATTACAGCATAGCCTGTCTTTCCTAAGTGATTTTTGTCATAATTGGAAGAGAAATGTGCTGGAGCAAGTACATCCCTTAATAGGGACAACGTCTGATGTCAGAGTAAATTACGTTTTGAAGTTAAAATGCTCGATCCCACCTTAAGGAAGATTGAAGCAAGCCTAAATGAAAGCAAACCGCTTAATGGGCGTCTGATCAAAAATGTCCTACTTTAGCTCCCACTTGTCTGCTGCTGGTATGTGGCAAACAAGCTCAGTGACCTTGAGGCTTGTCTTGCCTGCCTGTGCTGGCAGATGCCCTGGCAGATGAGCCCTGCTTCTCCAGGAATGAAAGGATTTCAGCAGGCTGCGGTTCAAGCTCGTGATCTTTCTTCCTCCGTAGTCGTCCGTCTGTACCAGTAATGTGCAGCGAGGGCTGTTTCACTGCAGAGATCAGGGAAGGTCTGAGACCGAGGGGAATTAGATTGGATGTATCTGAAATAACCTGACCTGCAGCAGTACAACTGATGTCTGAGCTGCGTGCCTTCGTGCATCTCGGGCTATTAAATGTTTCTTGGTGCGCTTCATAGGAACTAAAGAGCTTTATCGCGGATGCCGTGATTTTCAGTATGCCACAGGCAAAAGGAGGAGAAGTCAAGGACGCTGTTGCTCTCGGAAGGGAGTGAGAAGTGTCCCTGAAAACGTTGTGAAGCAGAGATTTGTTGGAAGTTCCTAGCTGCTTTGAGGTATTATGTTGGTGGGGTGTGAAGGGGAGCTTGACAGGATTATTAGTACAGGCAGAAATGGTAATACAGAAAAAGCTTTATCAGCTCCAGAGACAATACAGAAGAATTCCTTTCTGGTGATGAATTATCAGTACCATTATTGAAATCTACACTTAAAAACTGGACTGGAAGTATCCCAGATGAGTAAAGAGGATATTCACCTTATATTTACTTTAACGTAACTGTGGGATACCAAATGGCTTGCTGTGGGTAAGGTTAAGTGCCAGGCGTAAACCTGATGATGACAAGATCATAATGAGCAGGGGAATATTTTTTGTAGTGAATCTTCCTTATGATAAGAGAAATAGGTCAGCGTTTTGGTTCATCAGCTTCCCCTCTTTTCCAATTCCCCCACTCTCTCCTGGCTCTCCTGTGCTGCTGCACCGCTCTTCTGCTCCTTCTGGAAAACCTGGTTTCCTTGACAGAGACGAGTTTAGGTTATTTCCTTGGGTGACAAAGTATGCTTCTCCTTTCTGTAGCCTGTTTGTTAGGTCTCTGAAAAAAGAATACCTTGTTTTGATGCTTTTGCCAGGCATCATCCATAATGTTTTACTGTTTGACAAAAGGGGAGGGCAAGTAAGTTGCGTAAAGTGTATTTGTATTGTAGGGTATTCATGAATTCCAAAAGAAAGCCGATACCTAAAATGTCAAGAAAAGCATCCTGCAAATATTTTCTAAAAATGTATGCATGTGTGGTTTAAAAAAAAAACCAAAAACATGTCCTCATCCATTCTGTAGTCCTTTCAACTGATACCTTTTTTTTTAAAGTTTTAGTATCTGCTATCAGAATCATGCAAGGACATAATGTACACATTGCTTTAAATTCTCAATATACATGGTATCCAAGTAGAGGTACAAATAAAAGACTGTTTTGGCAGCTCCCTTGAAGAACAAAATTTAAGCTTTGATTTTTAAATACCTTTTTATGTTTTGGAATTGTGTATGAAATGTGAATTCCTAGCAGAGCCTATTTTTAGAGCTGGGAGGATATGTAGACTTAGTGTCACTTTATATTAAATGCTGATGAATTTTTTTTTTTCCAAGCTGTAAAATTTCCATCGTGGTATAACACTATTAAAATATAACGTTGAATATTTTAGAGTAAGCATAGAGATGCTGTCATACGCTCAACTAAATCGTCAGTCTTCGTTGCTCCGCAGGCTAATCTTTTTAGCTTTGGATATAATTGGCTCATAACTTAAGGATCAGTCTGAAATACAACTTGAGCTGCTTGTCGTATGAAGAAAATCCACCATGGAGATCTGTAATTATATCGCCTCTTTCATCTTGACACTTCTGCAGCTTTCAGAATAAGTCTGTTGAGGTTTTTTTATTTATATAGTGTCCAATTTTATAAAGTAATTTACATAACAAATAAAGGCATTATATTTTTCTTGCCCCAAAGAGCTTACAGTCTCACTCTAAAAGGGATTTGAAGATTAAGGGAGGGTGGTGGGAACACATAGTATCCTCGAGCTTTTCTGTGTGTGAGGTTATTTAGTACGAGCTCTAAGCCCTTAACTTTGTTTGCAGGCTGGTCTTTTGTTTGTTGTTGCGTATCCATAGATCTGCCCATTCGAAGAAGGTTTATTTTTAAGACAAAGCTGTATGTACATTGTGCATATGAAAATGTATGTATAGAGCTGCTTTTTAAAAGTCTCTGTGCTAAGGGGAAACAATACTTCGTCAGGCCAAAAGATGAAGAATTTTTTTCTTGGAAAAAAATTGCTTTAAGATACTTTATAACTGCTGTTGCAGTGTGTTGCATTAGGGAAGCAAATGAAAATAAGGCTCATCCTTGTGTGCTTGATCTGCTGAGCGGTGCCACCATCTTGCCAGTTCCTTCAGTCACCTTCTTTGTACCCCTGCTGCTTTTCACACTGAATACCGTTGGGATTTATTTTTTGTCTTACACAATGTTTGCAAGTGGGGTTGGTGGCTGTCATCGTGCTAACGAAGTAACATAGAGAGTTTCTTGAGGGAAAAAGACTGTAGAAGGTTTTGAATGGATTGCAGTTCTGGCTTTGAGAAGAGGATTTCCTGCCTTTCTTGTAAATCTCCAAATACTCAGGGAGAGAGACTAAACGCTTCCCGGAAGGTGCTGGGCAGGAGGAGAGTCCAGAGGTTCGCACCGCGATGCTCCTCCTGTGCTCTGCCTGCGGGTTTCTCCTCCTCCCCGTCGTTCTCTGGCTGGTGAGCGCTTGGAAAGGAGAGACGTGCGAGGCTCTTTCCCAGCACGGAGGGCTCCACGTAGCAGCGGGGAGGTAGTGAAGAGAGGCAGCGTTTGCATTTTCTGCCTTAGCCATTAAAGCTGGCGTCTTCTTGCGCTGGTTATTTCAGCAGAACCTTCTGACTGAGAAAAATCAGCCTCCGGGCTGCCCAAAGGCTCCTGGATGCCACCAGTTCTCACGCTGCTCTAGATCTGCCGTCTTCTGCCGCAGCTCTCTTGGAAAAAATGCTTCAGAGGCTTAAAAGGGAGAGATCTTTGGATGGCTTTCAACTGCACTGTGGATGCTGGGAAAAAATCAGTGTTTTAAGAGAAATCTCGGTAGCAGATGGTGATGGCGTTCATCCAAGAGAGCTTCCTCCTTCCTCCCTTTGAAGGCATGGATTTTTCTAGTTCTCAGATACGGAAGAGCTGTCGCTGCCCTGCGTGTTCGTGTTGGCTGACTTCCTGTCAGTGTAAGGAAAAAAAAAAACGGTTCTACATGTCGTTGAAATAATTTCCTCCTCTTGTTTGTGTGCCACATCCCTTTCCTACAAAAATGGGTTTATACGGGAAGTTTTGTCCCTGCCCCAGATTATTTGAGAGTTCTGTGCAGGTTTTACTGCATAGAAAATCCTTTACCGTATGGTAAAGAAGTACTTGATTTTGAGCTAGCATACTTCTGCCTTGGATTCTTAACCTGTGGCTGGGATGTATATAACGAGAGATCCATAATTAAGAATCATTTGGTTTAAGTTAATTACCTTAATAGGCTATCTTTTCGAATTTATCCCTGGTGACTTACTGAAGGTATAGCCGAGCTGTTGGCAGATGGAGAACACCAGCTGCTCCGTGCAGAGGCTTTCTGCAGCTGGTGCTGCCCGGGTGTGTGAAGCCAGCTCCCGTCTGAGGCTGTGTCCCTGCACGGCGGGTTGGATGCTCTTTTTGGGGCCAGCTGGGATTCAGCAGGGCCAGTGCCAAGTAAAGACTAGTAAGCCCTGAGCCCAGCCTGACTGCAGTTTACACCAAGCTCTGCAGGCATCATTCCTGTTTCCCCGTTAGCCGTGTCTTCTGATGTGCCAGACCGTGGATAACTGGCGTGGTTTGACCCCACGCTTGATGTTCTGCTAGTTCAGTGGCAACTATAACACCACCTGAATAAAAAGTAAATTTATATATATTAAAATTGAAGGTCTTGAGGGCACTGAGAATGAGCTGGGATGAAGTTTCTAAGGAGCTGCTATATTTTTTTTTGTGACTAGGAAGGCTTCCTAAACTGATGGACCAAGTTGGTGATTCTCGTGCCCTAAAATCTGGAAGGTTTGTGTCCCTGAATGTAGGAGTTTGGTGTGTGAACTTCACAACCAACTTTGAAATGAGCTAGTGTTATTCTGCTGAACAAATGCATGTACTACCAGCCGAGTGTCTGCTCTGAAGTGGAAGCCCGTTACCTTGTGATGAAGCAGCCCGTATGGCGTTTACGTGGCTTCAGCGGGGCACCATGCTTTAGTTTTTGGATGCTTTTCTTTTCTGCTTCACCTCAATCAGGGCATCTCTGAGACCCCATCCTTTGCTTTCTCCCTGGTTTTACCCTTGCGTAGCCTGGCAGAGTGAGTTTGGGGGCAGATTGCTGTCTCTAAATACAAAGGTGGGGATGCTTTTAAAGAAAAAAAGTGCAGGCTTCATAATGCAGAAAAAAAATTGCATGTCCTGACAGGAACAAATATATTCCAGAAATCAGAAGGAGGTTTCCCGGCACCGGGACAGGAGCCTTCTGGAACCAATCCCTTCATCAGAGCAGAGATGACAAAGCAGCCGAGTGCTTTTAAGAGTGGGAAACTTGTGAAAAGGGAGTCCGGGATGTCAGTGACCACAACAGACAGGAGCAGGCTTGGCTGAGTAACGTGGGAGGCCTCTTCATGTTCCTTTTCTTGTGTAGAGCTTGTTAGTTTTCCAGCAGAGTTTAAGCAGTATTGAGAAGCACAGTGAACGTGGGGAAACTGGTTTTAGTGATCCTATATGTGAACTGGGTATTTAGAGTGGTGTTTACCAGTTCAGTCACTGGAGGGACTGGAGCAGCAGCGGAAGGCTCTGGTTTGGCTGCCGATGCCCTGTTTTTACCTGCGTGACGTTGATGGTATTTTTATTGCTGCTGCTTCTCAATAGCAGAGCATGGTCCTTGTTCAAAGCATTTTTCTGCAGTAGTTAGTTGATAAATCTGCGACTTCATGCAAACAAAGGGAAAACACTTTTGGGGTGATCCTATTCTGCCGTTAATATGGGGACTGCTGACTTACAGATGTATATGCCGTATTGGAGATGGCTTTAATACGGCATTAGGAGAGCCTGTGTACGGGTTTTTAGGCTTAAGGTATCAGGAAGAGCAGGTGAGTGAAGCAAGCGGACGCTCGGTGGGTTTTGTTTGCTGCCCCGGTGCCTGCCATGCAGAAGTAGAGTGTCCATCTCCCTGTTGGAATGGTCATGGTCTCCAACTTCTGTTTGCCAGCTCAGCTGCTGTTACCGCACTCCTCCATGACAAGACCCTTTCTTTTTTGGGGGTACAGAAATCCTGGAGTTTGTCCTGCCTTTCTCTTCACTTACACTCTGGGGTCTTGGACTCCCCTTCCCATGAGGGTGCTCCTCCCAGTCTGGTGTTCCCAGGGATATGGTTCTCCTGACGTGACGTGATGAGGCCCAGGCAGCCAACTTTCCTCCCTTGAGAAGTAACTTCACTGTTTAATTTTTTGTGAAGCACTTTAGTAAGGTTTTAATGAGGGAGTCTTGAAGTAAGACACATATGCTAAACTTTTCTCCAATTAAAGTGCTTGGTAGACTTTCCATCCTAAAAATGCTGATAGAGTTTGCAATTCTGAAATTCATTTAAGGAGTGCAGAATGAGAAATTGTCATGAAAAACGTCCTTGAATTGCTCCTGCTTTCTTTCTCTGTTGGGCCGTGATTCAGATTTCTCTCCCTCTCTCATTCATGAAAAGTTATTTTTATGTCTGTTCTTGTTTGAAGTAAATGCATTAGAAATAGAGAGTGATTGGGATTTGGATGTGCCTCCTAAAATAGAGTTTGCATCTTCTTTCAAGATTTCTTTTGTTGATGGTTGGGGGTCGCCTCTATGTAAATATATAAAAATAACTCAGTGGTTTAAAAATAACGTGGGTAACTGATGGCTCTAGCAGCTCCTGGGGAACTGCGATGCTCTACAAGGGCCTGTTCTACCTCCGCTCTGTACGGCAACCAAGTTAACCCACCGAGGAGAGAATACATCGTCTTCAAAAACGTGCTTGCCTGTCGGGTTTGTGGCTTTTCAAAGACGGTTTTCTTTAGGAGTGAGTTCCCCTCCTGCCCTTGAGTTGTTTTCTTTGCTGTTCAGCTTTCCTAAGTGCTGCCTGTGGGTATTTGGGTGCTGCTCTCTGACTGCTTAGTGCTCCTGCGGCTCGAGTGGCGGGGCCTCGGCGTGCACCTCCTGCGCTGCTGGGACGGGGGCACAAGGAACACGCTCTCGCTTGGGCAGTTCTGCGTTCCGAGGGTGGCTGCTGCTTCTTCCCTGAGTTTAACCGGAGGGATAACCGCTTTCAAATGGCAGTAGGAACGCGGGCTTCTTCGTACTGCTGGCTTATCTGTCTGCAGATAAGCAAACATATTTTGCAAAAATAACAGTAGCGTGTTATCATGCCTGGCTCTGACATGTAAGAATTTTACTAAAACCTGAGATCCTTCTTTCCAGGGGAACGTTAGTAACATCTATGCTGCATTCAGGTTTATTTTCTAAACATTCCTTTTTTCCTTTTGGAAAAAACCGTAAGGGTTTAATCCTGCTGCCATAAGCCAGAACATGTGGCTACATTTTTCTCTTTGCTCTGGAGCCCGTGTATCTTGTTAGCTCTAGCCTATCCTTTAGTTCATTAATAGTAATATTAATCTGTTCCAGTTCTCAGCTCTAATCGCAGATTCCATCTGATCAGGGTTTTCTCTTGATCTTTTCCAAGAAGCTCATTATCTGTTACAGCTGTAAATGTTGCTGGGCCTGACACTAATGCATATTTTGTACCATGGGGGAATTTGACTAATAAAATAATCCAATTAGACATTTGTTTTTGTCTCCCTGGGGCATCTTAGATTACTTGTCTACCTCAGTTATGTGTTGTAATTAGTTAACGTTTGTACATCCCTTTGATGTAAAAGCACTGGTATTATCCTTGGCTCTGGCTCTGGATCAGAACTTTATAAAAGAAATAGCTGGGGATTAAAATTGCAGCAGTGTCTAGCGGGTGTATGGATACCGTCAGACCTGCGCTGTGTGTATCTTCAGCTCTGCGTGCTGCTGTAAGTATTTTGAGTATTGCGTATCAAATGTTGGGAGCTCCTGAACATGAGGCATCTCAAAACAGGAGTTGTGCTCGGGTGCAGAGGAGTCTCAGCCGCGCTTGTCAAAGACAGACCAGACTGCTAACATTTCTTTCTTTGTTTTCCACTTGAAAATGAGTAGATCGAACGGGCCTGCATTTCGCAGTCCCTAGAGAATTGCATGACATAATTCAGTTTATAACTATTTTGCTGGTGGTATGACAGTATCATACCCTGTTTCTTCTTTTTTTTTCTCTCCTCTCTTTAGTCTTTCCTTGGTTTGGCTTGGATATCGGAGGGACCTTGGTCAAACTTGTTTATTTTGAACCAAAGGACATCACCGCGGAAGAGGAGGAGGAAGAAGTGGAAAATCTCAAAAGCATCCGCAAATACCTGACATCAAACGTAGCCTATGGATCTACAGGCATTCGGGATGTGCACCTTGAACTAAAGGACCTTACCCTATGTGGACGTAAAGGCAATCTGCACTTTATACGCTTTCCTACTCATGACATGCCTGCTTTTATTCAAATGGGAAGCGAAAAACACTTCTCAAGCCTCCATACTACTTTATGTGCCACGGGAGGTGGAGCGTACAAATTTGAGCAGGACTTTCGCACAGTATGCATTTTTGGCTTCTATACGATTAGGATCTGGTAGTGGAATTCTTTTAAAGCTTAAAACTAGAAAACTTTCTCTGAAGACTCTAAAACGTCTCTAAATCTTAGCTTTGGAAGAGTGTACCTAACTCAAATGAAACTTGGTTCAGGAAAGAGCATGTGGAGTCAAGTTTGCATCTCCAATTTAGGATACTTTCTTTCCTGAAAGTGCATGTAACATTCCTGTAACTCTAAAATTATTCACTAACTTCCATGGCGTGTGCTCTTACAAGACTTTCTCTGTATTATTAATCTCTGATTATGCTGATCTCAGTCTTGCGGGTTTTTTTCTCATTGCTGTCTTTCACGTGCTTAATATTTGTTTTATTGTTCCTTTGCTCACGTGGTTTCATTTCTAACACACATGTGAGTGAGCTGATAGAGGTTCAGTCAAATTTGGTGGTAAATTAACTGAAAGGAGGTTAGTAGTTGGGATTTGACATCATCATGTGGCTTCATTATAAGTTTGATTCTTGTTCATAGGTGAAAAACGTGTGATAAATACTTTGTTTAACCAGGGCTTGAAAAAATGCACCAAATAAAGAGGCTTTTTGTGCAGTCGAGGCAGTGACATGAGGGGAAAACAATTTCATAACTTCCCCTTTTTTTTTGCGTGTGGTTTTTGGGGGATTTTTTTTTTGTCAAACAGTTAAGTCCCTTCTCATTTTTCCTTGCTTTTCATGCTAGTGCCTCAGAGTCAGGGCCTAAATCAGGCCCGTGGAAGTTGATGGGATTCTCTCGGTGTCCATCTGTGCATCCAGTTATTCGTTTCCCCCCCTCTTTCACGTCGGCACGCTTTAGGGCCGGGGTAGTTAGCAGTCCATGTGTGTGGAGAAAGATGGAGCCCTCCTGTGAGCTGTCCTTCTTTCTCAGCCACTGCAGGGAGTAATGGAGGTAGCTGCATTCAGCTGGCAGTGAATGCATTTTTCTAGCCCTGAGCATAAACACTTCAGATCCCTAGCCACTTCTTGAATATTCTTCTTTCTTTTTTTTTTTCCCCGCCAGATGGGTGACCTTCAGCTTTGTAAGCTAGATGAACTCGATTGCCTTATTAAAGGAGTTTTGTACATTGATTCAGTTGGATTCAATGGACATTCAGAGTGCTACTATTTTGAGAACCCGACGGATGCTGAAAGATGTCAGAAGCTCCCATTCAACTTGGAGAATCCGTATCCTCTCCTTTTGGTGAACATTGGCTCAGGGGTCAGCATTTTGGCTGTGTATTCGGAAGAAAACTATAAACGGGTAACAGGCACCAGGTGAGTGCTGTGTGGGCGTAAACGGAGTTTTATTGCCGAGTCTGGAATGCGTTTCTGCATTGTAGATGACATTTTCAGGGACAAGCTGCAATAAAGGTGGTGAGTTGAATGACCGAGCTCCTGCTTTTACTGCAGTCCCTTATCTCTGCCAACAAAGATCCCTCCTGGAAGAGAGAATCTGAATTTCATGTTTTGGTCTCTTTACTGCAGCCAGTCTCTTTAGAAGCTGTTTTTTCGGTTGCCCCGTTGCAGGAATTGAAGTGTTTTATTTGCCATCAGAGAGATCCCATAGGTTGGGATTATCCCAAATACACTCCTAATGATCGTGTTAACAACTGTTAGCTTTGATCCTAGCAGTAGAGATTTGCATCCTGACTTCCGAAAGTTACCTTATTTTGGTGGAAGGGATGCTGGCACAGCAGTAATTCCCCAGACAGTTGCTGGACTGCTGCAGCTACCCTTCTTGAAGATGTGGCTCTTGTTGCCAGGCAAAGCCAAAGAGCTCTGTGGCTTTAAGCTCTCCTGAATTTCCTGCAAGTTGGCAATAATAATAAAAAAAAAACCCCACAGTACAGATCTTACTCTTGCTATACCTCGTTATTGGCATGTGTGCGCAGTAAAGTGAACAGGACGTCGTTTTTTCCCCCTAAGTTTTGAACAGCTGTGCCCTGATACTCCAGTTATCCCTCAGGACTAATATTTATTTTAAAATTGACTTCTCTGAGTGCTGGGAAGAAGGTGGATATTGTAAAATAACAAAATTAATTTCTCATTTAGAAACATGCCCTCTGCGGAAGGCTGTGAGGGCGTGGGATTCCTTACAGGCTGTAAGTTATTTGAAAGTAACAGATTTAAAGAAAACTGCTGCTCTTCCAAGGTTGCTCTGACTGAAAAGAGAAGCAGCTGAAGGAATGGGGCAAGCTGAGCTAACTCAGCATGCGTAGCTGAGTAATCGGAGCTTTCAGTGGAACGAGGCATTTTGTTTCTCTGTCTCTTTAGAAGCAAGGCGGGTGACTTTCATTGTGCTTTATGTTGCAGCCTTGGAGGGGGAACTTTTTTTGGTCTCTGCTGCCTTCTTACCGGTTGCTCCACCTTTGAAGAGGCCCTAGAGATGGCATCCCATGGAGACAGTACCAAGGTGGACAAACTAGTGCGGGACATTTACGGAGGAGACTACGAGCGATTCGGATTGCCAGGCTGGGCTGTAGCGTCCAGGTAACGACTTGACTGATTTTTATTTTTAATTTCACTGGAGATTCTGCAAGGATGAAAAGCTGGATTTACGTGTCTTAGAAGAGCTCCCATTCCTTCTGCTGCTCTGTTTTAACAGATCTAAATTACTGATAGCAACGCTTTTTAAAGTTAGAAATACTTCAAGATGAATCACTTTGGTTAAATTAGCAGTTCCCATTTTCTCCTGGAATTCTGACGCAAATGGACCTGTAACCCAAAAACTGTCTTTACAGCTTCGGCAACATGATGAGCAAGGAGAAGCGGGAATCTGTCAGCAAAGAGGACCTCGCGAAGGCTACTTTAATAACCATCACTAATAACATTGGCTCCATAGCACGGATGTGTGCACTTAATGAGGTATTAAGGGGCAATCTGTTTCATCGCTTCCTGTCTCAAGCATCACTTGTGTGCTGCTGCCACGCAGTATCTCTTCCCCTGCATACGCTTCTGTAGATGCATGTTAGTACTCGTCTTTTTGGATGTTCAGTAAGTTGTAATCCGCTCGTTTTGGATTCTTCGGTAAATTTTGTCCTTGCTCATCTGTGTAGTTTGAGCCAGATCGTTGCGCTGTGAACTGAAGAGCTGTGAAGGAACTAGGGGTTGGCTGTTGGTCTCATTAGGTCCTCTGCTTGGTCAGGAGTGAAACAGCTTCTCCGCGGTGGTTTGAGGAACGGTAGGTGTGCGATAAACTACAGCTCTTGGGACCGCTGAGAGAGAAGGAAAGGTGGGGTGGAGGGGCGTAGAGGCTGGATACCTTTCCTGTGTTGTTTTTACGAGTTGCTCTCGATTTCTTGGTCAGGCCCCACCACTTCCACGGCCGTTCCTGTATCTTTGTGCTTTCAGCTTCTTTACAGTGCTGCCTTGTTGCATTCATGTCAAGCAGCATTGTACAGGGCTATGAAAGAACAGAGACGTGCTCTCCGCTCCGTTCCGAGCCTGTTCCTATGGGATGCGCTAACGGGGAGAAGCATCCTCCTGACTCCTGTTGCTGTTGGCAGATGCTCACTATTTACCTTCATTTAGTGCTGAAACTCAGCAAGACATATTATAAACAGTCTTGCCCACACTACATCTGCTGAGTACACAGCTGAATGCAAAGAGAATGCTGAACAGTTAGGGGAAAGCGTTAATGAGTGTCGGGATGGAAGGAAAATCCGTAGAAGGACGTGAGTGAAGGAGCAGATAGGACTTGATCCCGATTCCTCGGTAAGAGGAGGAACTGAAAATTATTTTCTTGTTGGAGAACAAGAAAGCTTCAGAGTTCATCACTTGGCTCGGGAGAACTATTTTGGGATTGAAAAGTTTGACTGGAAGTCTGATTTAAATCCAAAATGTCGCTACTTGGGTGGTCTTTTCCTTTCTTTCAGAATTGCTTTGGTTATGGGTTTCTAAATCTTTTTTTCCCCCCCCAGATTAACAGTAGAGAGCCATGCAGGTTTTTTAATGATGAGTCAAAGGCTGGAGTTGGGGGGAGAGAGAGGAGATGGCACTTGATGATCCGTGTTCCTAGCCAGTATAAGGATCTCATAGCAAAAACTCAACCGTTCTATTCAAATTCCTAAGCCAGAAAGGCTGTAGCTACACCTGCGGATTTCCGGGTGGTGTGGAAGAGTCTGAAAAAGAGCCTGTCTTAAAATGACCTGGCTAGTACTGCTTTCTGATGGAATTGTGGATGTTTATAATGTTCTGCAGATCCTGCCCGACACTTCCAGCAGTCATTTAATTCATAGAATCGTTCAGGTTGGAGAGGACCTTTAAGATCATCGAGTCCAACCGTTAACCTAACACCGCCAAGTCCACCACTAAACCATGTCCCTAAGCACCACATCCACACGTCTTTTAAATACTTCCAGGGATGGTGACTCCACCACTTCCCTGGGCAGCCTGTTCCAATGCTTGACAACCCTTTCGGTGAAGAAATTTTTCCTAATATCCAATCTAAACCTCCCCTGGCGCAACTTGAGGCCGTTTCCTCTTGTCCTATCGCTTGTTACTTGGGAGAAGAGACCGACCCCCACCTCGCTACAACCTCCTTTCAGGTAGTTGTAGAGAGCGAGAAGGTCTCCCCTCAGCCTCCTTTTCTCCAGGCTGAACAACTCCACTTCCCTCAGCCGCTCCTCATAAGACTTGTGCTCTACAGCCTTCACCAGCTTCGTTGTCCTTCTCTGGACCCGCTCCAGCACCTCAATGTCTGTCTTGTAGTGAGGGGCCCAAAACTGAACACAGCATTCGAGGTGCGGCCTCACCAGTGCTGTCCTGGTTTCGGCTGGGATAGAGTTATCAACATCATTCTTTCTCACACTAAATCCAAAACCCAGCACTGTACCAGCTACTAAGAAGAAAATTAACTCTATCCCAGCTGAAACCAGGACAAGTGCCGAGTAGAGTTCTTTTTTTTTGCCTTTCGGTGTAGTTTCTGGCCCCTCCCAGCGCAGTTGCTGACCATCTCAGTGCACCCTTTCTGGTCTCACCTTGCTCTTCTGAACCGTCTCTTGCTGCTGCCAGACCCCAAGCCGATTCGGTGTCGTCTCTTGTTTGTAGATCGGCACTTTTGGGTCCAATTTTAAAATTCTAAATTCAGAAGGCTGCAAGTGGATTATAACTCTTCTCTCTGCAGCTCCCGTCCCTGCTCACCAAGGGAGTTACGCTCCTTAGCTGCCAGAACAGCTATTTGGGGTGATTCTCTGGATCTAGTTGCTTTAGTGTCAACTGGTGATTTCCCTCTGCTTTCAGCTGATTGTTTTTCATCAAGTCTCACCGGAAAATGTATTTGAAAAGCTGCATACGGCATTTTAATAGGCACTACAAGTGTAACTTTTTTCTTCTTACTCTAAGGTGGGGTTTTCATCGTTGGAAGCAGAAAATGGAATTTAGCCTTAATGTTCCCGTCTTTTTTTTTTTTCCCCTTAATACTTGCAGAACATTAATCGAGTGGTGTTCGTTGGCAACTTCCTTCGGATCAATACAATCTCGATGAGGCTTCTGGCGTATGCTTTGGACTACTGGTCGAAGGGACAGTTAAAAGCACTTTTCTTGGAACATGAGGTGAAATTACTTTTTAAATTTATTTTGTCTTGTGGCAAAATGCAAATCCTTCGAACGCTGTGGGAACAGCTGTGTGGAGTCTGTAGCTGTTGATGATACACGTTGTGCAGCAGGTTCCCGGTCCTTTGTTACTACAGCCACAGTTACTGCAATGCCCAGTGTAGGGTCAGAAAAAACACGTATATTGTTTTGGTAGCTAATATCAGAATTGTTTACTACTGATTTCATCTTGCTTGTGAACTTTCTTTTAAGACTATTGACAGTATAGATGATTCTGTGCAGCTCTGCTTTCCAATACAGCAATTATAGTTAGAATCTGTTTTGTAACGTACCTACCTATAGTTATTTCTTTCCACTGTCCTTTGTAAGTTGTTAAACTTACACAGTACATGTAATATTATTGTTCTTGTGTCAGGTGCATGCCTGTGTTTGAGTTTTTAATAGATACTCCTGTCTGCTCTTCAGGGTTATTTTGGGGCAGTCGGTGCTCTTCTGGAACTCCTGGATTCAGCCTGACTCCCTGCAGATTCTGTACGTTGGACCTACGAAGTTGGGGCGCTTCCTGGGTCACTAAGCCCACGTTTCGCTTTAAAGCATCTGTTCGCTGACTGTTAAACTAATTGTGCGTGACCTAATCAGAAAAGGAAAGGACTGTTGTGTTTCTGTCTGTAAAGTTGAAACCAATCGTCGATTACAACGCAGGTTTGTTTAAAAGGAGTATATATGCAAATACGCTGACCGAAGGTGGCGGTTGTATCTGGGACATCTGTAGGGCATTTAGTCGCTTACATCAAGTAGCCCTTTTTATGTAGTCTTCTCCATGTTTAGTGGTGGTGACGTAATAGAAGACGTGCACTCTCTTCCCTCCGTCAAGATTCCTTTGAGTGCTGAATGTCTACCCAGTTCACAGTTCATAGAGTTCAGCTGCAGCGTCTTACGTTCTGCAAATGAAAGGCATCCCGTTCGCGTTGCGCTGTAAATTGTCTGTACGGGGGAAAGAACGTCAGCGCAGCCCTGGCGGGTAAAAACCATCCGGACCACTTCTGTCTCCTCTGAACCGTACAGCGGCCTGTCAGTCACCGTTGTGCTGTCAGTAAAGCTTTATTCCTGTTACCGCAGTTTCTTATCTGTGTATACTAGAGACGAAAGGTAAGGCACAAATCTTCTGTCTCGGGTTGATCCCGATGTCAGCCTGTAACACTTCTATACAGACCACAACACCCCTTGGGATACATCATAGTGCTGGCGTAGCGTTAGGACTGTCTGTCAACCTCTGACCTCGAGATCTGCTAAAAGCAAATTTGAGGATGAAATAGTGTGGAGTTTGGGTTTTTGTGGGTTTTTTTTCTCTGTTGTAAAACTTGGCTGCATATAACCGTACCAAAGAGATTGGTTTTTTTTCAGTCATACACTTGGGATCTTCTCTGTAATGTTCCATTTCACGTTTATTAATTGCTAAACTACTGTAGCTTCCGGGGGAAACCTCTCCTTCCCGTATGCATGCTGCACTCTTCTCTGTTTTCTCTGTGCATGCCGTCCTGCATACAGCCCGCAAACTGGGTGGCTGCAGCTTGCAACCCCTAAAGATATTGCACTCTCAGGATGTGGATTTAGCAGTGGCTTACTGCACGCCGAATAACTGCGCTCTCAAAACAACAGAGATGCCGATAGCGGGACAGCAGTTTAAAAAAGAAAAGCAGCACGCATACGGTTTGTAATCTGACCTTCCTTCCTCCTGTCTCTGCTTTGCCCCGGCTCTTTGCGGAAATTCTTCCCAGACTTGAACCTTGCGTTACGAAAGGAAGATCTTTAGTGAGAAGGGTGTTGGTGTTCTCTTGGCCGTGCGACTGGCATCGGTTATTTCAGTATAACTGCACTCCAGTCAGGGAGCGTGAAAAAGCCGCTTTTCTGAAGAGCCATCTGCGCCTTCCCTTGACGATGTCAGCTACGTGGAGATACTATTTCAGCGCGTTCTCTGCAATTCAGTGCTCTGGCTTTCCAGCTAAGCAGCTCAGCTATATGTAGAAGTTTTCCTTCCGCGACCGGCATGAAGCAGTCTTTCGTGAAATGCAAGTGCCGATCCCTTCGCCTCATACTTGTTGGGGTTTATCCCAGGACGTTGGAACGACGGTCATCCTGACTCGAACGCATCTTTTAAAGCCATGGTTTCTTTTCGGAGAAGTTGATTTTCAGCTCTCTGATCCCGATGCCCGTTTTGATGACTGATCGCAGCGCTGGACAGCCGCTGCCGGTTTGGTAGCTTGCGGTTTGGCTGCAATAACGCGCAGTAGAGGTGCAGTAGCGGCACAACAAATCGCGTCCGGCTCTACCTATTGCTGCAGCCCGAGATCCGAGTACTCGCAAGGTGCTCCGCAGCTCGCTGCGTTCGTTGCACGGTACCTGCCTCTCTTTTGGGCCTGAAAAGGGAAGAAACTACGAATTCAGAAGACGTACTCTTTGCTAGATTAGATCCTGTGTGATATTTCTCTTAAAGCCTGTCCTGTCAGCTCTGCTGGGTAAGTGTTCCAGACAGCAGACACCACGTAAAGTACGGGACTTTCTAACTGTGGGCCTGGAACTTCCTGAATACATCCAGTAATTTGACAACAATAATCAAATGGGGGGAAGAAAGAGAGCAGCGTTCCCGTGAAAGGTAATCTTTGCTGCGTGCTGTCTGCAGAAGAAAATGTTTGTGCTTTTCCTGCAGGATAGTGCAGGTTTCAGTTGTATCCCGCTCTGCGTTCAGTATAACGTGGTACTTTTAGAGGTAAGGGGTTTGAGCAGGATAATACAGAGTCATAGCGTGGTTTGAGTTGGAAAGGACCTTGAAAGATCACCTAGTCCCACGCCCTGCCGTGGGCAGGGACACCTTCCGCTAGCCCAGGTTGCTCAAAGCCCCGTCCAGCCTGAACTTCAGCACTTCCAGGGATGGGGCATCCACAACCTCGCTGGGCAAATCGCATCTGAGACCTCACGTATTCTTCATTTCTTGTGAAATGACACAAAAGATAGCCCAGGTAGGTGTATTAAAAACAACTCCGCTTTCAAATTGCTGATTGTAGGTTTTCTAGACTTAACTCTTTCTCTGCCATACAACATGTAGCACACAGCACGTACCCGGCTGCCGTTTCAGCCAGGTCACCCGCCCGCACAGCCAATAACCTGGGCCCTGCTTTGACTCGTGGAAAAGAAACAGAAACGCGCTTTGGCTTTTTGAAACGTCCTCGTGCTCAGGACCTCCTTAGCTCCTTGGTGTCATGCTTCAGTGATGCACTGGGCTGGTGTGGGCTTATCAGATTTAATTAGTCCCGAGGGTTTTATACAGACGACGTCGGTGCGGGGAGGGAATATAAGCCGCCTCTGAATCTTCGTAATACGCAGAAGAGGGGCTGATTTTTTTAGTAGCAGTAGCCTTTGGGAGCTGAAGACTGACGGAAGGAAGGAGCTACCTTGAAATGATTTTGTTACGCAGAGGGGAGCTGCGGAGAGCCGAGGAACCTCTGCAGAGCCGAGCAGCCTCTGCAGCGACCCCGCAGCCTGGTCTACAAGAAGTCCCTGCCCTGAGGCGCTGGCGTAGGTGCCAGGCTGGCGTCCCTGGGAGCAGCGTGCCGCGCGTTTTCCCGTGTTCGTTCTGCGCACTCGTGTGTGTAACTCTTTTTTCTATGGATATTGAGTAGATCCCATGCGGTCTGATGTCTGACACCAAAGTCCCTGATGTGTTGTGTGTATTTTTTTGTAAATTTTTTTTTTTTCTTCTTGTAATAAAATATTACAGTTATTTTTTATATACTTGAAACTCTTGTCTTGTTTGCTTCTTGTCTCATTCTTCCTGGCTGCAGAGCAAAGGGATGAACGTTGATCTGAAGAGGCATCAAGAATATGCCGGTGAAATGGGTGTAAATGAGCCCTTCCAGTTGATGGTTAGAAACTTATTAAAATAACTGCCAGCAATCCTTGCTTGCTCTTCACTCCCTGCACGTCCTGGTCTCTGGAAATCAGTTGCATTTCAAAGCACGGTAATGGAGGGGGAAAAAAAAATTAAGAATTCAGTATTTGCCTGTTGCTGGTAGCGAGGATCCCTTCTCGATGCTCGGTCCCCCCAGGCTAGTAACGCTTTTAATCAGGTACCTTAAAAACAGGCTTCTAAAAACCAGGTTTGACCAAAACCTGCACGCCAGCACGGGGCTGTGCTGCTGAGAGAAGGTGGATTTGTATGCGACTGGGGTTGGGTCTGGGCTTATTTTTGCAGCTTGGCTTCAAAGCCCGAGGCTTTCTGAGGGACATCCCGTGGCTTTGTTAGCAGAGGCTGCCAGCACCGGTAAGTCCAGCGAGGGGGGTTTCTGGCATCGTTTCAGGGCAAATTGCAGGATTTTAGGGTTTGACGAAAGACTTCTTTGGCAGCAGGTGATCGATCGGTGCTTTGGAGGCCCTTTGGCTTTTCATGTATGGATGATAGGGAGTGGATTGGAGGTGGAAGCAAGGCATCTCTCCGGAGCAGGAACCGTGGGGTGGAAGTAACAAAAACTAACTGTCTTTTGTGCGTCTTGGCGCTACCTCCAGGCTGCGGCTCGGCCAGACCCTCTGCTGCTTTGTCCCACCGGCGGGACTCTTCACCCAGCCAGCTCTCCGTGACCGTGACTCTTTGGAGCTTCCAGAAGATGACAGGGAGGGCAGCAAGAAGGTCGCTCCTTGTGTTTCCATCGGGAGAAGGTGAAGCAGAACATCTCCGGGTGGGATCTGCCCCCCAGCACCCGGCTCTGGGGGTGCAGCCAGCACTAGAGGGCAGCAGCCCTCCGCGCTGGGCAGGGACGGGGTGGGGGGGGACAGCAGGACAGGGGGACAGCAGGACAGGGGACAGGAGGACAGGGCAAGGTGGGAGCCCTCCTTCCTCCACCCCAGGTTGCTGCAGGGATTGCAACTTGGCATGGCCCCAGCTAAGCAACCCAAACGGGGACAGGCAGCAGCGGAGAGATGCGAGAGGAGGGAAAGGGGATTTTCCTCCCGTCTCGTGAAGCCTGGAGGAAAAGCGGGGCCGAAATGAGGCGAGCAGGAGATGGGGTTTCGAGCTGGACCCCAGGAAATCCCGTAGCATGGAGGCTGGGAGCTGAGCTCCTCCAAATCCCGTGGCCGGTGGGAGGTCGGCATTAGCCCAGCCAGGCCTCGCTGCCTGCCCCGGGAACCCCTGCCTGCGGGCCGGGCTTTGGGCTGGGAAGGTTGGTTGGAGGAGAAACCTCCTCTTCCCCAGCCAGGCAAGCCCACGCCACGCCCGGGATGTGCGAAATCCCTCTCGGCCGGGGATTTCCAGGGCACCTGAGGCAGCGAGCCTGCCCTGCCGGGGTGATTTGCCCGATCCAGCACTGGCTGGGAGCAAAGCTCTGCTCTGGGCCAAGGGATGCTGCTGCTGCTGCTGCTGCTGCTGCTGCTGCTGCTGCTGCTGCTGCTGCTGCTGCTGCTGCTGCTGCTGCAGGGAGACACAGACAACGGGAACCCCCCCTCCCCAGCCCCAAACCAGCCCATTTTCCAGGCTCCCCCTGCAGAAAGGGCTGGGGTCAGACGTGGCACAGCAGGTCCCGGGACGTCCCCGGGGTGACACAGGGCTGAGCAACGAGGGATGCTCCCTTTTACTCGTGGCCGGGGTCTCCCAGGTACAACCGCCCCCCTCCACCCACCCCTTCAAACACACCCCCGCTTCCAAAACCTGCTTTTATTTACATTTCAAGTCAAATCACATGCAAACTGTTTTTTTTTCTTTCCTCGTTTTTCCTTAAGAATAGTGTGATTAGCAAAAAAGACGCATTATTAGAATTTCAAAATAGCAATTAAATATACAAAAATATAGCTTACAAAAAAAAAAACCAAAAACCAAAAAAAAAAAAAAAACCGAAAAAACCCAGCAAACGTTTTAAAAAACATTCTGCTGCAGAATTCGTAGTGTACAAACACGTCTATGAGGCTCCACGCTCCATAAACAGTCTCGGGAGTCGCACAGTATTTACAGGAGGGGGATCGACACCCGGAGCCTTCCCAGCCCCGCGCCCCATCCTGCGCCCGGGGGGGGCCAGGAAAGCCATCACCATGTAATACTGACACCCCCCCCGCCCCCCCAAAAAAAAGGGAATAAGAGTTGTGAAGATGGAGGGGGACGCCGGGGCGTTTGCTACGGTGCCTGAATTCACCCCGCGAGGTGGTCAGAGAGGCGAGGGGGGTGGCACGGCTTCCCGCCCCCCCCAGCAGCTTTTGCACTTGATGCTGCTTGGGTTGGGGTGTTTCGGCAAGGCAAAACGCTGCCGGCTCACGCGTTCCCTTGCCCAGAAACCCCCCGGGGCCAGGCCGAAAGCGATGGGACGAGCCCAAAGCACAGGATTTTTTGCCTGCCACCCCGGCAAGGCCGTGCCGCGGTTTCGAGGAGGAGGTGGCCGCCGCCGGCTCTCGCTGCTGATGGTTCACGCCAGGATCGTGCCCGTCGGAGGGACTAACGGCCCCGCTGAGGTAGCCCATCGCGCCAAGGAGGGGGACGGCCACCCCCGGGGAGGGTGGATGGGGTAACCAAAGCCCACGAGACCCCACGCAACTTCCACCCTGCCATCTCCTGGGGCGACGCCGGCTTCCCCGCCCCGGTTAGCCCTTTCGGAGAAGCAGCGGGTGCCAAGGAGGCACCCAACTGCGGCACAGACCCCGGCGTCGCTGCGCCCGGGGTGCCGAGACCTAATTTTCTAGGTAGCGATTGCAGAGGCAAAGGTAACCCCGTTAAAATAACGGCAAAGAGGAGAATGGGGCAGGAACCACCTGTGATGCTCCGGGGTCCCCCCCTGCATTTTAGGCATCGTTTTCGAGGGCGGTGGAGGGGCATGGGGGGGGCAGCAGGGCTGGGAAGCGTACCGGGGCGTTCAGGGGGGACGTCGCGGCGTTGCAGGAGGCTGTCGGCGCTGCTGGATGGTTCCATACTGCTCCGTCGTACCCCACGCTGCTTCCCGGCGGACGTCGTGCTGGAGAAGGGATGCGCTGGAAGAAGGATGTCGTGCAGGCGCCCACGGAGGACCCCGAGTCCCCTCCTTGCCCCGGGAGAGGAATCGAGCCCGGGCTCGAGTGCGAGATCCTTCATGCCGGCACGGCTCCGCGGAGGCAGGTTTTTGGGGCGCGGGGCTCTTCCGCTTCGGCCGGCGGGGACGTGCCCCCCTTTAAAGTGCTGCGGGCTCCCCGCCCGGCCGCCTGCGTCCTCGCCTGTCCCTCCGTGCTGGTGCCGTAGTGCTTTGGTTGTCTCCGAGTCCCCCGGGCCGGCGGCGGGGCAGTCCCTGGGGCGGCGGAGCTATACGATGTTCTCCGCGCCGGGGAGGGGGCCCTGGGGGGGGCCGGGGTCCTGCTTGCTGTGCAGCTGGGCCAGCTGCAGCACCGGCATGTTGCAGAGCGGGCACACTTTCCGCACCTCCAGCCACTTGATGAGGCACCTTTTTGGGGGGGGGACACGACACACACAGGGATGGACACACAGACACGGGGGCAGGGGTCATTAAAGGGTGCTGCAAAAATAACCCCCTAACTCGGTGCCCCACGTGCCCCTTCGGGGTGGCAGCCACCCCTGGGCCTCCCCGGCGGGTGACGGCCATGGCCGGGGTGCCCCGTGCCAGCTCTGATCCGTTGTCACCCTGCCGCTGCCGAATTTTTAATTCACCGTTTAGGTGTCTTTATTTTATCAGGAATTTTTTTTGTCTCTGTGTGTGTGTCTATATATACATGGATTTTTGTGTACACATATATATATATAATTTATATATATTTATAAAACAGATATAAAAATGTATACACATACATAAAAATATATAAAATACATATATACACAAAAAGGTCTACATGAATATATGCATTTTATAAATACCTACTCTATAAAAATGTATATATACACCATATATATACACACACCATACATATATAATGTGTATATATTATGTGTATAAAATTCATAGTGTTCTACATTTTTATACAATACATCTATATAAAATTCATATATATACATTTCTGATGATAGAATCATAGACCGAGTTGGAAGGGACCCATGAGGCTCAGCGAGGCCACAGGGCAACCTACAAGTTAAACCCCACACCAACAGCCCTGGGGCCGTGACTGCTTCCCTGGGGAGCTTGTTGCAGTGGTTCTGAGTATCTTATTTTATAAATAGATATAAATTTTATATATGTAAATATAAACACACACACACAAACGTACATATACATTTTGGAATATATAAAGTCTACGTATACATAAAGGGAAGCGGTTTTGCCAGCTCACGACTGGACCTTTGCTGCTCCAAATGCTCAAATTCATTTCATAAGGAGCTTTTGCTGCAATTCCCCTCCTTCCCCTGGAATTGGGGTGGGAAGAAACCCCGGGGGGGCGAGGGGGGGAGCAGCGGCACCAGGAGAGCTCACGCACGCCAAGAGCCTCCCCGGGGCCGCCGGGCAGGGGTCGGGGCAGCCCGGCTTCGGTTTCCCGTTTCCCTGCACTTACTTTCTGTGGAAGGCATGTTTACAGGGACAGATCCCCAGCTCGTCCTTGGGCTTGAACTCCTCCAAGCAAACGGCGCAGATCTGAAAGATGTGAGAGGCAGAGACAGCAGGCAGTCAGCAGCCGGGAAGCGGATTTTTTTTGCACATACAAACTACACGGATGTCTCTAAACCAGCCAAAATACTGCACACCCCCCCCCCAAAAAAAAAAAACCCTCCCCGCAGGCGATGCCCTCGGCCAGTTTCCATCTTCTCCCCAGTGCTCGCCTCACCCCTGCCTTTGGTTGGGGAAAAAAAAGGGCAATTTGGTGTCTGATGCCAGCGAGGATACACTGCGGGTGGGGAGAGAAATACCTCCCCATGCCACAGGGAAAGCAAACTCCTCTTTTGCTATAAACCCTCCGCTTGGACCAAGAAGCTGCTTTTTTTTTGCCCCCCCCTGCTGCAGAAGAAACGTTTGGGAGGCTTCTGCATCACCGAGGGGTGAAATCCCCCCCAAAGCCTTCCCAGACTTTGCTGCCCGGGCTTTGGGATTGCACGGCTGGGGCTTGAGTCTCCCTTTCCCGGTGGAAGGGTCCCCGGAGCCTCCCTGGAGCAGCAGCCGCCAAGGCTGGGATGTGTTTTGATGTGCTAGGAGGCTTTAGGGTGCAGGGGGACGGATCCATGCTGCTGCTTGGTCCCCGGGATCGAGCTGCATCCATAGGGATAACTCTGGGAAGAGGAAAAGGCGAAGGGTGCATCTCTGGCCCGGGGACAGGAAGGTTGGTGGCTGTTTTCTTGGCGGGCGAGAGACCCAGCCGAAATCTCCTTCCCCCACGCTGCCGGTTTTTCCTGACCCATTTTGGATATTCCTGGGGATTTTGGATATTCCCAGCTGGTTTTCCCAGCCCCGCTCCCCTGCCCCTCCGGCCTGGGAGTCTCCGGCAGCCTGAAACAAGGGCCAGCCCCGCTGCCAAAAGCCCTGGGGATGAGGCAGGCGGCTGGCAAGCGCCGCGGGAGGCTCCCGGCTTTCCTGGGGACGCGGCACCCATCGATACTTTCCAGCCACCCAAAGCTCGTCGGAGACTTTTTTTATTGAGCCAGCAAATGCCGGCGTAGCTGCTCGGGTCGGCCCCGGGGGAACGCACACATCTTGAGCCCCGTGAAAGGCAGGGAGAGGCGGCGTGATGGAAAAAAAGAGGAAAACCAAACCCAAAAATACGGGGCTGAAGAGCTCAGTGGGGACTTTCCCCTCTGCAAGGCTCCGGCCGAGCCCTGGCAGCCGCCCCGTGATGTTGCAAAATTCCCCCCTCCCGCCCCGTGCTCCGCTTTCCAGAACCGCTTACTGTAAATACCAAAATCCAAATGCCCAAAAAGGGATATTTTGGAAGGAGCTGGAGCAAAACCCTTCCAGCCTTTCCCCAATCCCAGGGAAGAGCTCGAGCTGCTCTATCCCCTTCCCCACGGAGCCCTCGTCCTCCCCGAAAGCGTTTGGGCTGGGAGAGCTGCGGAGAGCTGGGAACAGAGGTGATGGAGGAGGAGGATGGAGGGTTATCGCTGCGTTCCCAGCTCCGGCGCGCTCCCAAATCCCCCCTGCAACGAGCTTCTCACCCCGGGAAGTGCTTTTAAGTCTGCGTGCCAGCAAAAAATCCCACTGCAAGTCAATTTAATGCAAGCAGATCAGAAATAGGGGCCTCAAGCCTCGGCTGCGGGGAGCGGAGGGTGAGGACGAAACATGGGATGGGCTCTTGTTGCTCTGCTCGGGGAATTAAAAAAAAAAATAGCGGCTTATAAACAAATGGAGCTGGTATTTAACAGGCGAGGGGACTCGGGTCCGGGATGCGGGTGGGCATTTCTGTTGTCATTAGGGGAAATAAATCCAGCCTGTGTTTGAAGCAGGGTTCGAGCAGATTCCTGCTCAACTTCAGCATGAAAAATGGTCTGTAAATAGGGACACTCAGCCCCAAACAGCCTGGAAACCTGCGGAGAACAACTACGGGGTGTTAAACCTCAAGGGGCAGGTAGGTAGAGGTGGATTAGGGCAACGGCGTTACTCTGAGCCGTGTTTCAGCCTCCTCTTAACTCGTGAACGCAGAGGGACCCGGCAAGGAGCCGCTTCGGAGCCCGCATCGCAGGGACGGGGCAGGCGCTGGCGCAATTCCCCCTGCAAAGCTTAAATGCAAAGTCCGCCGGGGCTTTGCTTTTCAGCTGCCGCGGGCTCTGCCCTCCTCCCGAATCTGAGAAGAAACCTCCATGGTTTTGGGGCTGGAAAAAGGGGTTTTTAATTCTTAATACTCCTTTGCCTGCCTCTTCCAGCCAGCTCTTCTCTGCAAAGCAGGAGCGCGAGGGGCAGAAGCCCGGGGAGCATGTTTATCTTTGATTTCAATTAAATCCCAGCAGAGTTTACTCCGCCCAAGTAACGCGGGCGGCAGAGATGTGCTGGATATCGTCATGCTCTGACGGTGGCGAGGCTGAGCGGGGCTGGAGGGGACGTAACCGTCAAGGGACACTGTTTATACACGGCCCAGCCTGCCTCTGCCTCCCCTTTTATCCACAGCTTTTTACTGCAGTGATAATAATAATGCAGTAAATAATAATAATAATGCAATAAATAATAATAATAACGCAGTAAAAGCTAAAGGGAACCCAGGAGGAGGAGGGAGATGGTTTAAATCCAGACCTCCTTTGCAGATGTGCTGTTACTGGCTGCATAAACAAGCGATTAGACTTGTTGAAAGAGAAAAGCAGCGTCGGGAGCTGCTGTTAACCTGCCCTGGCCGTGTTCCCTGTAACGAGGTAAGAGGCTGCAGAGCAAATCCCGCTGCTGGCAGCAAGCGGGCAGTGATGCTGGCACACCTCTGCGGCCGGAGAAAATCTTCTCCGGGCAGGTTTCCTGAAATCCAACGTATTCCCTGTCCACTGCAGCAGCCGCAGGTCCCCCCGGGGCTCCCCACGCCGCTGTTTCGCCTCTCGCCCCAGCTAAAAGGCAGAGAGCCAAGGCCAGGGCATCCCGGCTGGCTGTCTCGGCCGGGGTCCAGCTCTGCCGCCCTGCCCGAGCACCGCGAACACCCCACGCTGCCCCCTGGCACTCACAGGCTGGGATGAAGGCTTCGAGGCTTCAGGGTGCCCCATTTCTCCAAAAACAAGTAAAGCAGTTGTGTTTGCCAGCTTTCCAAAGCACACCTAGCTGTGCATTTTGCTCCCGATGGAGTTAAACGTTGAGTTTTTGCACCCTCCTACCTGTGCCAGCCTTTGCCTGTTCTCCATCCCCTCCCCAGCGCGAGGAAGAGGAGGGTGAGGGAGCCTTTGCCGCTACGCCACCGCCCCAGGGACGTACTCACCTCGTGTAGGTTCAGCTCCTTCACCTTTTCCTTGAGTATAACCTGTAAGACAGAGCGCCGGGGTCAGGACACAGCTTCTGCCACAAGCGTTCGCAGGAAAAATCTCCGCAAAGAGAGATCCAGTTTAGCGTCCCAGTAGAACTGGAAACCCCCAGTAAACCCGGCGCAGCCGGGGAGCGCATCAGGTCTTCACCCCTGTGCAGGAACAGGAGGAAGGCAGCGCTGGCACAGCTATAACCACTAACACGAGGACCAAATCCAGGAGTTCTCCTCCCGAATTTAAACCTCCTGGGCTCCCGCACTCTGCAACAAGCTCCTGCACGGACGTCTGCCGCTTCATTTTCACTCCATCCAGGCTAAACACCTGGAGAGGGCTATAAATCCAGGGCGACCACGTGTTATCGTATCGTATCAGCCCAACTCCACCCAGTTCCCTGCTCGAACGACAGATTGGAGGCAGAAAAATTACACAAGCCCCGGAGAAAACAGGACGTTGAAGCAGCAACCTGACACCGACCTCTTGGCCGTGTTTATTTTAACGAGGGCGCTGGCGCGTGTAGGTGCCTGCGGAAAACAGCTGGGTTTGCCAAGGTGACGGGGAGGTGTTCCCTACGAGAGGTCCCTACGAGAGCCCCAGGGCTGCGGGTGGTCCAGAGCAGCCGGGTCCAAGCCGGGGAGCAGATTCGGACCCCGCAAAACATCGTTTGATTGCTGGGGAAGCGACGGCGTTACTGCTCACAGCGGGAAATAAGGTGAGGGTTTGGAAAGGTTGCTCGGTTGAGGTGCTCCAGGGATGGAGACATCCCCAGCGCTCAGGGACCTCGTCTGAAAACGCGAAGACCTGCAGACTGACAGCTGAGAGATGCTCCTGGGGGGCCCAGCGGGCAGAAAACAATTAAACAAACCTCATCAGAGGTTTGCCTGGGCGTTACAACTTCTCTTCGAAGACCAAAAGCCTCCCAAGGAGAACACCAACACAAGGAAACCTGCAGGAATGACTGCTCCAACGTGGATTTGGCGCTAAGCTGAAGGGGAGAAGACGACAACTTACTGTGTATCATCTCACCTGTTTGTAGGCGTAAAGCTCTTTGTGTGCTTGATGTCTGAGCCTGCAATCAAAAGAAACAAACAGGGAGAAACATGAAGACAGGCAAAAAAATCAGGATTACTGTAACACCCCAAACATTTCATTTCCCTCCTTTCCAGATTTAATTTTTTTTTTTTTTTTTTAATTTTTCATTTCGGAAATGAGAATGGCCACATGAAACGACGCATTTAAGCAACAGCCAGCTTTCCCTGTAGCTGGGAAGGCAACGTCTCCATCCAAAAGCACACAACCTCCTCCCCTTTTCCTCTTTTGACCTCCCTAATTCTCCACGCAGATATCACCCGCACCGTTAAGACCAGCAAAAGCTGTTCAGTAAATCACGAGCTGCCGTAAATACCCCCAGTTCCCAACCGCTTCTGCTGCCAACAATTTCCAGACTGGACGCGGCACCTTTTTGCAAGCCACGGGTGTTCAGACCCGAGGAAAGCCCCGCTCCCGCTCGAGCGAGGACGGGGAAGGAGACCTCCCCGCTCAGAGGTTTCCCACCGAAGCCCCCATCGTGCTGCTTGGGTGACGTGGGGTTCCTCAAACACAGCTTTATCTTCAATTATAAGACCGATCGTGCCGCTTCTGCCTCCCAAACTCTCAGGAAGAAGCATTCAACAAGAGGTCATCCGTGTGGTTGAGCAAGCAAAGGACGGCTAATTCATCCAAAGACAACACCGGAGCAGAAAGCTTTGGAAGAGAAGCAGTGGGATGTCTTCCATCTCTCGCCTCCTATCACAGGGGGCAATTTAATAACCAGAGAGATAACGAGCTGCCAAAAACCGCAGGAGAATGAACCTATATCTTGGGATTTTGGGGGTTTTTTATCAGGAGAGCAGATGGGGATGTGCTATGTTAAAGCACGGGGTGACAAGCCCACACAATGACCCAGGGCCCTGCCCTGGGGAAGGAGCCGGGGCCGGAGCCAACGCCGCGGTGGAACAAAATCAAGATTATAAACTGCATAAGCTGCTTCCCCCCACCCACCTTTCGAAGCACTGTGCTCAGCACAATTTTGGGTTTTCTGGGGATTTTCTTCCCTCAATAGCATCCATTCCTGGATTAAATCAAGTCATGGAGATGGAAGGGATGAACCTATTCCAAAAACTCCTGCCGCGGTGGGAAGTCCAGCCGGTGGCAGCAGGAATTTAAGGCCACAAGCAAAGGGCCGGTCCCGTCCCCTCCCTCTCCAGCCTCCTCTCTCCAGGAGGCACGGCTGGGAGCATTTGTCCCCATTCCTGGGGACCGAGCGAAACAGCAAACACAAACACACATCACATCCCTCCAGAGTTTTCAGTCCAAACTATTATTAATAAAACATCTTTCCACGGCAGAACAAGCAGCAGCCCATTTTCCACAGCCCGGCGGAGCGCTCTGCAGGCATCAGCTGGCTGGAGAAGCCGATTATGCTCCTAAAATAAATACGTTTTTAAAAAAAAAAAAACGAACAAACCACTAATATTGCTTCTCATTACAAGACATGGCATTTAGTGAAGTGCTCTGAAAACTCAAGAGGGAAGTCATCAAGGCTAAAGAGTTGGCCAAGGACTTTTAATAAGATGTCAGTGCATGTCTGCAGGGCTTGGACAGCCATAGGAATATTTTCCCCAGCCAGCCTCGAGTGTGATTTCAGATGGGAAACCCCCCTGCCTGTAATCTCGCTTCTCCGAAAATATTCTGGGGGTTGTCTCAAACCCCGGCTGTTTCAGTCTGAGCTCTCGGAGGCTTTCTGATCCCGCAAGGCTGCAGTGGGTGAGTTAGAAAAATAGGATGTAAAAATATATCCCTGTCCTTTTTCCTCAAACTGCCCCCCTGCAACTGTCGTGGGCCTTAAAAGTCGAAGAATGGGTAAAAATGCACCTTAATGCTGCAGAGAGAGTTGCAGTAAGTCGGCTCCTGAGCCCCGAATTTAGCGGGGAGCCATCCCTCCTCCTCTAAGGATGCTGCCTGGCAGGGAACCTGCCTGCAGAGCCGCGGATAAAATGGCAGCAGGCAGGAAGGAGAAGGCTGGGGTCGCATCCCTCCGCCAACGACCCCGAGGAGAAACACGAGCAGAAGATGCACGAACAATAGAGAAAACAGGATGAAACCAGCCCGATCCGCGGGGATCCCGGCGGCTGGGAAACCGGTTATGAAACACAGATGGGGCAAAGCAAGATGAGCGGCTGGAGACCGCGTACAAGGGGAAAAACTCTCCCAGCACGGGAAAAAGCATCTGTCTTACGGAGCACCGAGACGTTGGCCCCGATGAGCCAAAGCCACCGGAGGGAAGGTGTCACGCAGAACAAGCCCAAGCATCTGCGGACGCCGTGGAGGCATCCGGACCAGCGATGGGGAAGAAGCGACCACCTGGCCACAGATCCGTGCAGCTCCGTGCCGTCGGAGCACGGATGCTACAATGCCACAGGCTGGTGCTGAGCTATATGGGGAGACTTTGCCCAAAAAAAAAAAACCCCTCGCTGAAGGTTATGGGGAACGGCAGGAGCACATCTGGTCCCGAAGCGTGCGAGCTCGGTCTGCTCCTCCACGCTTTCCTTTCAAAGCCAGGATCCTGGGCCAGATGGATCCCGGTCGGATCTAGCGCAGCTGTCGTAAGGAGACCCTGGATCCTGGCAAGCGTTATTCCCTGTCGGACCCAGGGCTTCATCCATCTCGTTTCAAGAGCTGTGACTCCGGAGGAATTTCTGGCAGATGGCTGATTTAGATAAGGGACCACACAGCGTCTTGAAAGCCAGCGCGTGGCTGGAGACGGCGCGTGCGCACACGCCGTCACCCATCCCTCCATTTAATAACCGCCTCTCGCAGGTTTTGTGATCTCTTCCCAAGCTTTCCAGGCCTGCCGCGGGAAAGGGAGCACCCCGTTTCTCTGGGTGACTCTGAATCGTCTATAGCAAGCCAACGATCACGGGAATAAAATGCAGAGGAAACAACTTTTTGCAGGTTTACCTCCCAGATCTGCTTATTTGACACTTTACAGCAGAAAGAATAGAAAGGTACCGGGCACTGGCTCTTCACCCCATCGCTGCATCGCTCTCCCCGGCCCAGCCGGGCTCCTTGGGCTCTCCAAACCCAACCGCTGCGTTTGATCCTGGCAGGTTTGAAAGGAAGAGCCCTATAAAAAAAAAGGGCTTTTTGAGGGCTACGTACCCTGCGCCTGCCGTAGACTTTGAGCCGCTCTAGTCTGGGCAGAGACGAGCCCCGTGCACCGAAGCACGGGCAGAGAGAATGCTGCGGCTTTTACCCAGGGCGAGCGTGCACACCTTTCAAATGCTTGGAAAGCACAGCATCATTCGGCTCAGCATCCTTCTGAACTGGGTTTTAGGGGACTGAAGGCAACACGAGGTTATTACTGTCATTAACTCAGCAGAGATCAGACACAAATGCCTGCCTGCAAAATTTCACTTCATTTTTCTTCCCCTCCCTTTTTTTTTTTTTCCATTTTTCCAAGCGGAGGCAGCGGCTGCGAGGGTGGGACCCTTGCTTCGTACCGGAGTGGTTTGCAGTGGCAGAAGAGCTCGAGATTTGCCTGGGCTGCGCACAGACAGCAATGATCTTTGCTTTGCTTTTGGCTGAAATTCCTATCGGACTCCGTTTTGAGCCAACCCGATTAAAAACGTCACTTCTTCCTCCCGTCGGAGCGGGCAGCGCACTCTGTATTGACACAGTTGCAAAGCGCAGCCCCCGTGCCCTCCTCCCCCGGCGCATCCTTTATTTAATGCTGTCAGCTCTGTGATTAGGGGTAAATACACCAGATATTGGCTCTTCCACGCCTCGGATGTCTCCCCAGCCGGGGATGCGGAGGAGGGCTGCACGGGATGCTCTGAGCTGGAGCAGGCGATGAGAACCAGGGCCCGGAGGACGGTGTCACAAGCTCCGCTTGTTATTTGCCAAATATTTGCAGATGTGCGAGTTGTGAGAGAGGAGGGAGAGGGAGAGGATGGGCTGCGTTGCCTCTGCACCAAAGCAGGGCCTGGGGAAAGCCACGAGCCGCTGTTACCTCCAAATAACCGCTGCGGGTGCAAGCGGAGCCCTGGAGCTCCCGAAGGGACCGTCCCTGCCCGCACCCCTCTGCCCTGGGTCGGTTTCTCTGCAACGACACGGTTTGATCCATGCTGCGTCCGCTTGTTAAATTAACACCTCTCTTTTATACAGCCTCCAGATGTGATTCTGCGTTAAAGCCACGCACCTCATTGCAGAAGGGGTCAGGAATGCGTGGGGTAATCCGGGAGGCTTTAGCAGCTGGTTTGGGACGGGGAAAAATTCAGTTTAAATTCAATATCTTACTTTGTACACCAAATCCTCCTGCCGCAGGGCTGCAGGTATTTGCTTGCTACGCAGCCAGGCGCCAGCAACGTTTCGGCGTTAAATGGCACTGAAGGGGAGCGACATGGTAAATCCTTCCCAGAACAATCATTTGGGATGCTCGGCACTTGCAGGCACGTGGTCCTTCTCCTGCTGTCCATCTACAAGGCTTTCCAAGCTACGCCGAAGCTCAAGCTTCTCTACCCGACACAAGCTGAGATGACAAAGCAAATTCAAAGGAGGTGGATGCTCCTGGGGCACATCGGCACAGCTAAAACCCCATGGCACGGCAAAACCCTCCAAAACGAGGGCTGGAGGATTCTTGTTTGGCTCTGTTTTGCCAATAATAGAGCTGGGGGCAGTGGTTTGAAGAGCAATTCATAGAGTCTCTATAGAGTTTAGGGCTATAAAGGGATCATTAGATGATCTAATGCAACCTCCCATCCATCATAGGTCGTTAAACAGCACTTCGTTACTCCCGGGAACGGGAGCCAAAACGTCTCATCCAGAAAGGCCCTCTGTCTTGATTTAAAGACACGAAGAGACGGAGGACTTGCCACTTCCCTTGCTGGCTTGCTTCACCGGTTACTCACCCTCTCTCTTACAACATGCCTCCGACTTCTAAATTTAAAGATTTTCTGGCTTGATCTTCCAGACATTACTACTTGTTATTTCTTCTTTGGGGCAGAACACACCCAGCAAGACCCAGTGCCCAGGAAAATACTCTGAAAGTCCAAACACCTCTTCATTTTGCAAGCGAGCCATATAGATTCAAGCTCAATCTGGGCAAAACACGTCCTTGAGCCTTCTGAACACCATTTGTCTATTTTTTTTTGCATCCCCTCCCACTGGCGTCCCAGTTAAAATGCGAACACTGGACGCAGATACAACATCCCAGCACAGCCCTTGTCAACATCGAGCACCAAGATACAAATCGCCTGGTCGCGGATGACCCCTCGATCTGTTTCTGCCTTGTCTGCCGGGGTGGACAGATGCGTTGCACCTTCAAACACCCTTTTCTTGTGCATAATTGCAGGCAAAAGTGAAGATATGACGCCCAGGCAGCCCAAATCACCCCTGGGTAAGCCTGGGTTTGGGCTCACCTGCAAGTTTTACGAGGTTTTGCTTCGTACAGAGCTAAAAATAGGTGGAAATCATCAAATATTTAGAAGGCGACACTGAAATCTTGCTTCCCTGGTCTACAAAAGCAGGACAAAACATTTTTAACACCCTCTGGAGAGAAAACCTGGTGGGACTGGCTGCCGTGAGCCAGCCAGACGCAGCCTCCGTGGTGCAAGGGACCAGGCGCCTGTCATACGGGGAGGGAGGGAGGGGATGCAATGGATGGACGGCTAGCAGGGAGCCGGGGCCATCTGAAAAGCCAGAGGGGAGGGAAAGGGGATGGAAAAGCTCTTCTGCAACTTGGCAGGAGAGCTCCGGGCACGCAGGATTTCGGCAGCCGCTGCCAGCAGAGCGATGCCCTCTGCTCCCGGCCGCAGGGCGAGGCGCAGCCGGCCCCGCATCCCAGGTTATCAGCACAACTTACCCCCATCGCCGCCTCGATTCCCAGGCACCGTGTTTTTCCCCACTTGCCTCTTGCTTTCCCTCCGGCAGGAAGAGTTTCTCCTCTCAATTAGTGGCCCAACTCTCTCCCCAATGGCCCATAAAATAATTAAAACAAGCCCAAACTGGAACAACCTTTAACCCTGCCGTCCCGCTCCCCCATCCTTCAGATTAACAAATCAACTCCGCATCATTAATCTCTAAACTGCGCTGTTGAATGAGCAATTTGTGTACAATAACGAACGGAGCAGGTATTAAACATTTCTTAAGCACACAGTACACAAGTTACTCATTAAAGAGGAAAACGTGTTGAAACATTAAGCAGAAAGCAGGAACCATAAAACATCCCTTTCCAGTCTTTTTGAGAAGCCAACCATGTTTTCATGCCTGTTTGAGCATACGTATAAATACATCTCCTGGTTTTAAAGCGGCTAATGTAATTGTCTTGCAGGACTGGTAGCTCCAAGATGTGTCGGGCAGACGGCCTTCAGTACTCACTGCGTACGCGCTGGGTCTATTGGCTCTACTAGGGATGAACGTTGGGTCTGACACTACGTGGCTGAGCAAATTCTTTGATGATGAGGGAAAGTTAAACCACTTCAGGGGTCACATCAGGTTGGCACGAGACGCATCGCGGAAAGACAAGGCGATGCCATCCTCTTTTTGGGATGGAGGGATCGGTGACAGGCTCGGTCTGAACCGGGGCAGCTCTTGAAGCAGCCGGGGAACATTCCCTTACCTGATCAAGTAGCAACAGAAGAGCAAACTGAGGATGAAGACGAAGATGGCCGTGCCGAAAACCACGATGTATATGTTGAGAGGCAGGTTCTGGAACCCGATGTTCGGCATCCTGAAACTGTAATGCTGGAAGTCCGAGCTCATGGGTAGGCTGCGGAGACAGGGAGAAAAACACATGGACGTGAGGCTCCTTCGGCGGCACGGGATGCCCTTTGGAGACCCGTGGTCCCTCCAAAGCCAGGCGGGGAGGGGAAGGAGAGGGCAGCGACCAGCACTGCCTTCTCACTCCTCACCCCCCAGGGTGAAGGCATCCTTGCCCGAAACCGAGCCCCTAGCTCGGTAACCCTGAAAACAAAGCAGGGCTGGATCAGCCAGGGCTGGGATTTTTCTTCTCCCGCTGTGAGCTTCTCCTCCAGCTATTTTCCCTCTTCCTTACACACGTCATCCTTTAAGTTAAACGCTGCATCAGATGGACGGCGGGGATTTGCATCCGAGCAGCCCCGGCTGCAGCCGATGTCCCCCAAACCCCTCATTAATTAGGCCAAAATACTGAAAGCAGCCAGAAAGCCTTGTAGCAAGGCAGGTTTGCCTTCCCTTCCCCTCCTGCGGTTTCCGAGACCAATTCCTCATTCCGTAGAAATCCCCCCTCCAAAACCATCGAGCGTGTACATGAACCGGCGCAGGTTCAAAACACTCCCAGCGCATCCCCAGCAGAAAGGAGAGGACGAGGACATTCCCGTGCCATATGGCAGCGCCGCTGAGAAATTACAGGGGCCATAAAAGAGACTGCGTTTGGTTTTTTCCACGTGAGATCCGGGTTTGGTGGTTTAAGGGCATTTTTGCAGGTTTCAGCTTTATTCCTCAGTACAACTCCAGGCTGCTTCCTCCCAGTGAAACCCCGAAGCACCCGCAAACGGCGGCCGAGAGGAAGATGCAACGATTTTGGCTGTCGACGTACCACGTCTCGGACGCGTGACCAAAACCTCCCTCCCCTCAGAGAGACCCAATTAAACCACAAGCAGCTGCCTGGGATAACGACTTCAGCGTATGATCTCTCCCATGATTTTAGTTTTATGACACGGGACACTGATATTTTACAATAACCCTCACGGAGTCTTTTTCAGGAGTCAGGCGGAAAACCAGCCCAGTGTCTCTGTATCACCGTAAAAAACCCTTGTTGCTGTAACGCCACGTTAATACTTAAAACCCTTAACTGGAAAGCACATATTTATTACTTCTTCTTCTTCTTCCCTTCTATTGCAATCGTTCTCTGAGCCATTCACCCTTGAATGATCGCAACTGTCTCTGGCCAGGCATAAAGTTCACCCACCCCCACCTTAGAAAAGGAAGTAAAAAAAATACGCCTTGTTTTCATTTCTGCCCACAGGAGAGGGCTGGACGTGCAATTAAATTTCACAACAAGCAGGGAAAGTACCTGAAGTCTGAACCCTGTTTCCCAAACAAAATTACCAAGGGATAACAAAACCCTCCCCTGGAGCGGGGAGTTTTCAACGGCGCATTAATTGTATGGCTCCCAATTTTGCATGGGGCGAGAAGACGGCGGGGAAACCGCAGGACCTGAACCCAAACGTGCCGGGGAGCGATGCTCCAAAAAGCAAAGCATCCTCTGAACGTCCCACTCCTCCAAGCAGCATCTTCGCTCCTGCATCTCCTTTCCCCCTGGAGAACCCTTCTTTGCCGAACCCCCTGGGCTTTCCTCCATCCTCCCGTCATATACACATTGCTCATATATACGTTGCACGCTCCCCAGCTGCTATGCAGGGAGCAGACTCACCTTTCACCCCGGCTGCTTCGCCGGCACTAACCCCTCGCCTGCACCCTCCTCGCGCCCCTCGCCGAAGGCAGCATCTCTGCCGGCACCGAACGCCTGCCCGAGAGCCTCCTTGCTCCGGCTGCTTTCGGTTTCCTCGGCTCGCTGGAAGTTTCGAGGCAATTTCTGGTAAAGCCTGGATTTGATTAAAGCCTCCAGAGACCAACACGCATGTTCAGAAACTCTCCCGGCCAACGTGGAAATGCTACAAGAGCTTGGGGAGCCGGCACACCCCCCTGCGAGCACTGGTGGGGATGGGATTTTATAGCACAGCAACCACCCGGCAGCTCACGCTCCTCCACCAACGCTTGCTCCGCTCAGCCGAGCTGTTTTGCTTTGCAAATAAATTAAAAAAAGCCAAAACCAGCCCCCAAACCTTTGTTCCCGGCTCCAGCAGAGTTAATGCGCAGCTCAGCGTCGCTGCGCAGGGTTGGGTTCGGTTTTCGTCTCCGCGCCGTTTGCTGGGTCAAAGGGATTTTAGACGGTTCAGGGGCTCTCCCCTTGGTCACGCTCACGCGACAGAGGATGTTCCGGCTGGAGGACGAGGCTCCGGCTGTCCCCACTCGCCCTCGGGCCTGTGTTGATAGTCACGGGCATTGGCCAAGGTTGGCCGGCTCCAGCTCCTCAACCACCCAAGAGAAAAATCAAACGTCCGCCGTCTGGGAAAGCTTCGGGTGATTTTTTGCAAGGAAGGAGAGACCACTCTTGGAGAAGAGGCAACAAAACCAACCAGCACCAGACTATTATTTTTCTTTCCTTTACAACTCCTTTAACTTGTGATGCTCTTCTTACCAGAGCCGGGGGCTTTGCTTCAGCTCTCCCACCAGGAGATGCCGCAGCGGACCGAGCACAAAAGCAGAGATGGCGGGTAAGGAAGGTCCGGGCTGCATTTAGGGCAGCAAATCTCATCAAGCCAGAAAAAATCCTTACGGTCGTGTCCAGCCGAGCCGGGCAGCTCTTCCACCGGTCCCCATGACCACGGCCGCAGCTACAAACCATCACAGCCCCCGGCAAACAAACGGTCAGTAGAAACAGAGCTCCGTCCCACCCACAGCATCCTACTCTCTTCTTCCAACGGTACCATTTCCCTAATATTTTGCCCCAAAAGGACGCCACCGATGCAACTGTGACCTACCTGCCGGCCATATCGCGGGGGCTCAGCCTCCCGGGGACAACCCTTCGGTCCCCTACGGTGCAAGTCCAGCAAGTCCCACACCAGATTCATCCAACCCCGTGTGAAATAAGCTTCTCCACATCGGAGATACCCTGCTCCTCCCTCCCTCCCGCTGCAACAGCTGAGAAACATTACGGCAAAAAACACAGAGGTTAGAGGGAAAAAATAAGTTAGCCTGCACAGGATCCAGGAAACTGTTAACTTTAAAAGACTTCACTGAAATCTGATGATTTTAAGCAGCCAAGCTTCGGGCTGGTTTTTTTTTTTTTAGGGGAGTCGGGGGGGAGGAACTGTATTTTAATCTGCTTCAGATTTGTGAGAGCGCAGCCAAAAGAAATAAAAAAGGAGCCGTAAAGAAGGATGAAAAGTTTCTGGTGCAGAACAAAAGCCTCCCTGTTGCTCTCTCTCAGGCCAAGGCATTTCAGAGCAGGCAGATGCCCCTCCTGGGGCACCCACCACCCCCGGCCGGTCCCCGCAACCCCCCGGGATGGGGGGCACGAGCTGCCCGGAGAAAAGGAGGTTGGCACCGCAGAAACCTTCCAGAGGGGAGGATTTCCCCAGGGCTGGATGGGACCCTCTCTGCAGCGTGCGGTTATGGAGGAGGGGGGGGAAGATGTTGACTTGCTGCTCATCTAAAAAATGAACCTGCTGCGATGACAGAGACGAAGCGGTGGGGAATTTGGGCAGGCACCTGCCCGATGCCCCATTTCCCCGAGGTCTCCAACTGTGCCTGGGTCCATCGGGTCAGCACATCCTCACGGAGCGTGAAATCACGGGGAGAGGACCGTGAAACATCAAGGGCCGGGCAGGGCGCCTGCCAGCCAGCAGCGGTCAGGACAGAAGAAATAAGTTTGCTGAAGAAAGATAAATGTGGGGAAAGAGTGGGAAGAAAAAGCCCTGAACCAGGGAAGCCCTACGGGAGTCCCAGGGGCTGGCTGGAGGAAAATCTTTTAAGTGCACATTAAAAAAAAGTAAAAATATATATATATATGCATGCATATTTCTTTGCAATATATATATATTGCAATATACTGTGTATATAATATATTGCAATATATGTATGTTGCAATATTATATATATATATTGCAAACACCTTCGACTAAAGCAAAGGAGAGAAAATCTGATCTTCCCAGGCTGCAGCACGGAGGGAACTTATTTAACGATACAACAGCTTGCAAAAATAAAAAGGAACGGCAGCGTCATCGCAATGGGGCCGTACGCGGGGATGCAGAGAGAGCCAGGGACGGCAACGCCGCAAAGCAGAATGACCTGAGCTCCGCGCCTCCTCCTTCGTTACACCCTCCAGTGAATCAGCAGCGCAGGGCCAAGCACATCCCCGTTTCTTCGACGACTACAAAAACGAGCTTTAATTAAAAGCCAGGGTACTGTTTACGGCATATCGAGAAGTCAGGAAGTGAAGTGTTACAGGTCAGCATTAACTCACCGGCTTCGCAGCACTTTGATTACAAGTTGGGCTGTTAAAGGCAAACCCAAATAAGCCACCTAGCCAAATTAATCCCTATTATAATCATAGCAAGCACTTAATGCGCTTAATAAGCGGGGCCAACCTCTTACCCAGAGCTTTCATCAGGAGATCTCAAAGGGATTAATAAAGGAGGCAATTATCTTCTCACAGGCAGAGAAACTGAGGCAGGGAGGCGGGGAGCGAGGCAGGAGAGCCGCGGTCCCCGAGGCCGAGGGGTGACACCAGGGACGCTGCTGGTCCACTGCAGGTGATGCCACGAGCATCATTCACGGGCTGAAAGCCGCAAATTTTTTCTTTCCTGCTGCTTTACCGCATGGATTTGAACTGTGCGCTCCTTCTCTGGGTTTTACTCATTAAATAAGAGCTGCTCGCTCTTTTTTTTTTATTATTATTATTTATTTATAACACCAGTGCATAAAGGGGCCACGCGAGCGCCGTGCACGGGGCCTAAATATAGCCCACGCGCTCGGTGGAGGGGTGGTTTCTGCCTCTGCCGTTGTAAATAAAAACCCATTTTCAGAGGGATTTACCTTATGTTTTTGAGACGAACAACTTCCTCCGCAGGGATTCAAAGCAAAGCCAGGCTGGTCTGAACCTCCCCGACCATTAACTGGGGAAACTGGATGGAGCCGGTGGTCTGAGCCCTGACAGCATCCCACCGGCCAAGCTGGCGAAGCCAACCCATCTCCAGGAAACACCGAGCTTTAAAAACTCAACAAAGCCAGACACACACAGGTTCCTGTCGCCCAATCGAAACCACGAATCTCAGGGAAAAGAAAACGCTAAGCCGTGGCGAAACTCCAAGTTGAAGTATTTTATCGATGGGAAAGATTTCAAGCGAGCGCGAACGGTGTCTCGAGTTTCAAAGGCGTTACGCAAGTCCGCAACGTGTTTTATACAGGTTTAACGAAAACGGTTATTAACTCGGTTGAAAGTTAAACTGTGAGCAGCTGACAAGACCTTTCTGAAACACCCCAAGTTGTCTTGCAAAGCGGGGCATTCTTCCATGCAATAAATCCACAACATAAAGGTTATTTAATGGGTATGCCTAATAGGATAATATCTAAAAAAAAAACCCTAAAGATTTTTCCAGGTGTTTAAAAAGCAGCAGTGAGAGATGCCTGCTTTTAACTCGCAGGCAAAAAAACCCCCCTCGTGAACCCCAGAAGAAGAGCGAAGCCCTGACCTCAAGCAGCTGGAAGGAATTTCCTTCAGCTCCACCTCTGGAGCTGGTCCAGCGCGAGGATCCGCAGCGCGGCGGTGGGAAAATCGCAAGCAGCTGCAGAGCCAGCCCCCGAAACCAGCATCGCTGTCGCCCGAGAGATGCTGAGATGCCACACGGCCACCATCGCCTTCGCCTGGGATGAAGCGGGGGGAAATCTCAACGTTGCTCCAGCCGGGAGCGATGTCCTTTGCCATCCAAAACCAGGGGACAACAGGACTGGGGGGGTGGGGGGGTGTGTGTGGAAAAAATTGGCGTGCTGTGATTTTAGTAGAGCTACGATGCTACTTTGGGGACGGTGCCAGCATCCAGCGCTGGCTCCGAGCATCCGATCGGACCCTCTTTGACCGCAAAAAGCCGGCAGCGAGCAGAGGAGGAGTGTGAGCGACGGCGCACGGCTCGGCAGCGTTATCGATTAGCGGGATTAACGACTGCGCGGCAGAGCGTGCCGGGAACGGAGAGCATCCCGACAGGTCCCTCGCGGTCCCTTACGCCGCGGGGCAGAGTCGTATCGAGATTCAGCAAAGCTCATCCGGGGCGATGCTGCGCCGCAGCTGGGGAACAGAGGAAACTTTTGGGTGTCAAACGGAACAAAAACTGTTTATTTTACTCATTTCAGCTGTGTGCAAGTTTGGGGGGTGGCGGTGGATTTTTGTTGCGTGCCTGGACAACCAAGAAACCAAACTGACCTCCAACCAAGAACCGCTTCGAACCTTTGATCCCTTCTCCCCGAGAGCGAATCTGATGCTTTTTTTGAACTGGAATCGGGAAATTTCCTGGCCGCGTTCCCCGGCTGGCCAACACCGAGCACAAAACCTTAACCCTCTCCACCGCCTTTGGGCAGGGGGACACAGACAGAGCGATGTGACAACGCGACGAAGCAATCGGCCACTGGAAAGAAAAATAGAAAAGTCTTTATAACAAAAGAAATACCCGGCACTGCAACTGGTACCACTGCAATTTTCAGCAAGTGCTTTCGATTCTGGACAGTTTAACAGACAAATGATCCCAGGACCTTAATACCGAAGAGCACCTTGAAACGTGAAAATGTTTTTGCTACCGTTGGCAGAGAAACGTGCAGAAAATAGGTCAGCTGCAGCTCCCATCGCCGAGTTTAAAGTCAAGTGCTTTCGCCCAGCATCGCTGGGAAGGCAAACCACAGGTTTGCTCAGGGTTGATTTTGCAAGTTCCAGGAAAAAAGGCAAAAATAAACAGGGGGGAAAGAAAAAAAAAAAAATCAATAGCGCTTTTTAATCTGGTCTGCAGGAGGGGGGAAGGGGAGTTTGGAGGAGAGCCCTGCTCAGGCTCCCATCGGATCGCAGAAATGAGAAATGGAAATCACTTATCAGGAGGGTTTGAAGCGGAGTCGGCAGCTTCTCGCTTTGAAACGTGCACACAAGCTGCCCGCGTACGGTTCAGTTTGCTTCTCGGCTATGAAATAACACTTGAGGAATTTTTTCCCTTTGGCCCTGGGGATTTTTCCTTTTTTTTCTGTGCGCCCCCCCCCCCCCCCCCCCTTTTCCTGGCATGCGGCTCCATCCCAGATCCAACGTCACGACCCGCCGAGCTCGCTCTTCCTCCCGAAAGCGCGGTGGGAAAGGTTGTGCTGCTGTCTCCTCCTGCCCCCAGCCCCGTTCATCCTCACGGTGGTGAAAGCAGAAGGCAGCAGCCCCCCGGTACCCTGTACGGTGTCACGGTGATGGGACCACGTCACCCCATCGCTGCCTCCATCCCTGCCTGCCGCCACGGCACTCAACGGAGCAGCATCGCCCCGTACCATGTAGCTCAGGTGCTAAAAAAATTCATAACACGCCTGTTATTAAAAATGGGAGTATTTTAGACCAAGCAAAGCAGCGAAAGCCAGGGCTGAAGTCAGGCATCACCGCAGGGTGGGCAGCTTCACGCCGCACGTTGCAGCCCCCCTGCCCCTATTACTTAATTTGGTGGAAATAATCTTCCACCTTCGTCTGCGGTTGCTTTTCCTCGTTTGCAGAGTTTTCCCCAATTAACAGGTTCCTTGGGGAAAGCGGATCGGAAACCCCGCGAGAAATGCTCGGCCTACGCCGCTGAAGGGCCAGACCAGAGAAGGTGGTGTTAAACGCTCCAGGGAATTTGCAAATTCCTGGCTGATGACACCGAGAGCCAGGGGGGGCTCCCAAAATATCACACCTGGAAGACCATCTTGCTTTGATCCAAGTCATCTTCAGGCTGAACAAAAGCAAATCTCTTTCTGCACAGCAGAAGAGCAACCGGCCTTCTCCACTCTTTTATATTGAGAAGCAGATGGACTAAACGATCTCCTGAAACCCTTTTTCCCCTGTTTCCTAAGCTCCTTTAACGGGGGGGAAAAAAGAAAAATCAGTGCAACATCCAGGGATCAATAATCCCTACAAAATCCTCCTGGAGGTAGGCAGCACCCTGTGCCGGCGATGGGAATCGCAGCTGCTAGCAGCCATCCTACAAAGGCAGTAAGAGGAGCCAAGTGCAATTTGGGATGCAGGAAGGCATAATGCTCTCGTTTACACTAAATAAGGTTGCTAGGATTGGTTGCTATGGATTTTTTTGGGGGGGGGCATAATCTGAAAGGGGATCCAGATGGCTGTAAAGCCTCGCGGTGGAAAAGCAGCATGAGGCCAGAGAGGGAAGAATTCCTCTTTATGCTGCTGCCGTCTGCTCCCGGATTCTGGATTTCAGTCCTCAGGAATGCTCTCCGCAGACCCTTTTAATTGCACCATTTATATTTGCTGTAAAAATTAAGCAGAAGAGGTAGCTGGATGTAGAAGAGCGAAAAAGCTGGTGTCTGGATACCAGAAAAAAGTCACTAAAACAAATCCTACAGAGGAGCCGTCCCCCAAAGCCCACGCCGATTCTGCAAGGTTTGTATTTTAAGATGCTGACAGCATGAAAAAGCCTTCAGGAAAACCCAAACAAACCCAAAACTCAGCCTGCTGGGAAATTACACTAATGCCACGTCACTGCCGTTTGCTATTTTTCCTAATACTTACAGAAAAAGGAGCTGCACAGTCGGCCCGCCCTTCCTCTGGTTTTAACAAAAGTACTGGGTTTTAGGGGAGTATTTCTTTTTATCGTTCCTTCTGCTCTGCTAACAGAGACCAGGGGGATTTTGCAATGCTTCAGAGTCCAGCAAAAAAGCCCTCCTCGGAGCCATGCAGATATGGGACAGAAACCGCTTCACTCCCATGGGATCGGCACAAGCAAAGGTGGCTGCAAGGATCACAAAAACCTCAAAATTTAGCTGGAAACGGAAAACTGAACTTTTCCACTGCCAGACTTGCATGGCCAAGCGAGGTGCTTGACGGAGATAAATACGCATAAACCCAACATACACATCTCCTCCTCTGTGGTGCAGAGTTTCAGCGCCAAAGGCAATGCCATGGGATACCGTCCTTCTTCCCTGTTCTCCCTGGCATTGTGGCCTGACCTTAGTGGGATGGAGAAAGTCAAGGGACCTTAAAATTCAGGGTTCCCTGCAGCACGGGGGTCTGTAACCAGGAGGTGATGGATAGCCATGCATGAATTTTCAGCATTACCTACCCATACCTCCGCTTTGCCGAAGGACGTTGCTTCTTGCAAGGGTTTCTCATAAATTGAGCCCTAAATAAGTAAAACCCCAAGTTACGGGTGTGCTGCTGACGCAGGACTCGTTTAAAAAAAAAGCCAAACAACTTTTGAGAGGGTTGCTTAAAGTTTGCATTTTTCTTGCAGCCGACCGAACAAAACCCGCTAAATATTTTCCAACCACTTCAAGGCTACCGGGGCCTCCTCGGGTAGCGAAGCTAAAAAACACCAACGCGACTTTCAGGCGTGTAATAGTTTGCTGTTGGATCTTTACAAATTCCCGGGCGCTGAATCGCCTACTAGAAGGCAAAATATACGAGTGGCACTAACGAGTCGGCTTAGCAACGAGCAGGCAGGCTGCCTCGAGTGTCTTTTTAAAGGTCAAGAGAGCACATGATGCCTGGGAGCCCTCGCGTTTGGTTTTTACTAGGAGTTAAAGATACTTCCAGCGAGTTTGGTTATTAAATCGCCGCCTCGCACCAGCCAGCCACACATCTTTGAAAACCAGTCTTTAAAACCAAGACTTTCCCCTCCTCAAATATCGTTATCCCTCTTTCAACCCATTCCTACCCTTCCCCATCTTCACCAAAACGGTGGCATTTCAGCGGAAAACCTGCGTCGGGATGAAACGCAAGGAAAGGTCCCACCGCCGTGGGGATTTTTGGGTAGCGCCGCCAAGAAGCATCATTGAAATTCAGCAGGAGAAGCCGGTTTTCCTCCGCTCTGCGGGGGCTGCCATGTTAAATCACATTTGGATTCACAGTACAAGGCTGCTAAAATACCACCGCGGCGGCTATTGGCACATTTCAATGAAAACACCGTGGCCTCATTAGTATAGTGGAAATTATGAGCTTGTCTTTGTATATATTTAAAAGCTTGCCTCTGAAAGTATATTGGGTCGGGGCCAGAAATTCCTGGCTTGGAGCTCCTACCACTAGGCAGTTTGGGATTGCCCTGCTCATGCAGGTCAAGCGACCGCGCAGCCATCGACCCAGGAGAAAAGGCATTTTAAAAATATCCTGCAGGGAAAGGCACGAGGCAATATTGCAAGAGGAGGTAGAGCAACGGGGTTTGAACTAAACCCTCCTCCACGTTACCTCCGTGCGTGGTTTTCCTTGCGAGCCGGTTAGTGACCACGTCCTAATGAAAGCGCAGGTTATAATTAAGAGGATGCAGGAATGTGGGGTGCGTGGAGTTTCATCCCGGTCCCATCGCTCTCGACAGCCGGGGCGAAAGCATCCCGTCGACCCAAAAGGACTGTTCCCCTCTGGGAACGGACCACGAAAGCCCGAATCCTTTGCAATAAGGGGCAACCTCGGGAAATAACATCACTTTCAGGATCTGCTCATCTCAATATGTGATGTTGCAAGTCGCTATCAAGGAAAGCTTTCGGGTCAGCTCCCTACTTACCCGCACGGGCGCCGCAACGCAGCCAAGCCACGCAAACCCAACGTATCTGCTGAACAGCTACCGTGGTTTGGTGCCAGGGACGCTGGAAAAAAGAAAAAAACAACCAACAAAAAACCCTAATATTGCACAAAAAGCCAGAGCGAGCGAGGGAGAGGATGAAGATATGGTTTTGAAACACTTTGATTGGCAAAAGACCCCTATAAATTGGTTCAGCTCTTAGTAACAGCACAGAGATCCCCTTTTAAAATGCGGCGATGACGTTCCACGGCATAGAGAGAAAAGGGGGGGGGAAAGGCTCGGCTAATCCTCACAATTTTATAAGCATCTGAGACACTAATCCGTTGATCTCATTGAGAAGGATTAGAATTACTCCCTCATCAGTAAATTTAAGAAGTTTTCTACCAGATGTAAACAAAAGCGGAGAGCAGCCCGCAGAGACGGCTGCCACACAGCGAGTCCTCGCCGAGAAATCCTCACCAGGGCCGGTTTTGGGGTAGAAAAGGGGAATTTCCATCCTAGTGCCGCGGAGGGTTGTCTGGAGTGATGCTGGTATCCAAGGCGAGCCAGGTCAGCTTGCCTGGCTGCAGCCGAAAGGCAGGATCCCATCCCAAGCGAGCATCCCGCCGGGGCATCACTATCCATTTTTGGGGTCCCACTCTTACGGGAATGATGCTCCAGTTAAAAAAAAAAACCAAAAACCACCCCAAACCCCTGACTTGTTCTGCACTGACTAAGGGAAACATTATTTTAATAGTAAGGAAAAAAGAGGGCAAACTTCTAAGCAGCAAATTGGATAATTCACACAAAACCCGAGTTTTGCCCAGCTTCGCAGCAACCTTCGTCCGCACAGCTTTGCGGCAAGGACCCGCATTATTAAGGTGGAAAAATATAACGCGGCATCCTCGTGTAAACAGCCTGGCACCTGCTGCTACGCTTGCAATGAATAATTCATAATATTAAAGAATAAACTATTTGATTTAGAAGATGAAGCAGGCAATCTGCAACCTGGTTTTTGATACCAACCACAGTTCGCTCCTAAGTTTGACGTTCTGGCTCTTAAGAGGAACGTTAATAGCTGAAATAAATCAAAACCTAAAGGAGGCTTCAGGCAAAAAGGATTCAGATGATCCTTCAGTGAGGAAAAGCCACTTTTGTTAGAAAACTTTTGTTTTCTTTTGTTTTTTCTAAAGAAAGCAAACTTTTATTAGTCCTTACTTCTTTCCTCTTTTAAATTCCATCCAAAAAAGAAACCTAAAGAGATTTAAGTTTCAACCTCAGTTTAAACCAGGACTCAATCTCATCAGGGCGTGTCTTAAAAACACTCCTTTTGGAGGTGCTTGATGGGATGGCAGCAGAATCCCTCTTCTCCAGCCCACTTTAATGGGGTACCGTATTTTTTTCTCTCCTTAGGCACAGAAAAATATTCTCTTGGCTTTGGGTAAACACTCGCCATCCCCGCGTAGCCCAACTCCTAACTCCCTGCAACACTCCCGCTCCCAGCTTTAGCATCCAAGGCTCCTCCGGACTGGAATAAAACACCCGACGCCGGGCTCGTCTCCAGCCCCATCCCTCTCACCCGGCTGCAACACATCCCAGCCCTTCGCCGTCACCACCCCGACCCGCTCCTCCTGCTGCATCGACGGCAGATGCATGGGGAAGAGGCTGCAGGAGATGCGAGGGGGCAAGAGAGGCTGCAGGAGATGCGAGGGGCAAGAGAGGCTGCAGGAGATGCGAGGGAGGAAGATGCAAGGGAGGAAGATGCAAGGGGGAAGCCCCGCGGGCAGTCGGGAGCACACGACAACTCAGCACCCCCCAGGCAAAGCCGCAGCCGAGGAAACGATCCATTTTTCCTGCTTTTACTCCCAAAGCGCCGCCCCCAAAACAACGCTCAGCGCAACGTGAGGGTTTTTTTGGTGCGAACGCGAAGCGAGACCAGGGTGGAGGGCTCAGCTGACAGACGGCCGACCTACGCAAGCGCCAGCGGATGGGCTCCAGCCAGCTCTCAGGCGAGATTATCGCTATTTATTCAGCCACAAAACTACCCAATGCTGCACAATCCCGTCCCACTTTGGATGGCTACCACCGTCACGGGGTCTCCAAAAGCCCCATCTTTTATTTCAGATGCCAAGAGAGTGAGATGCTGGGTCTTAATCCAGCACTTCTCAGCTAAAAAGCAAAACAAAAAACCAACCCCGCAGCTGCGTTAATAACCGACGAGCCAGGAAACCGCCCCAGGGGAAGCCCAGCCTGGCGACGGGTTTTTATACAGAACAACAGAAAAACGAGAGTCTTTAAAGCACCGCAGAAATATTTGCCTGCTCGCGAGAAAGCTCTGTGTGGAGAGAAGTTTAATTTGATCCTTACGGTACGCTGACAATTTAATTTCGTGCAGGCTGCAAGCACGAAGAGCCTGGTCGGGGCCGGGGGGCGGGTAGGCACGACGCTCAGATGAATTTATTTTAGTTGGAAGCCGTCAGGTGGGAGACTGTGCTCCCTCCCACCCAATTTTGATGGGTAATTTGGCTTCACCCATTTTCCTACCTGCCGGGCTGCTCCTCCTGGCTTCGAACAGACCGACTGAAGAACCAAAACCTCTTCCAAGCCTGTGGGTTCCCAGGACAGGAATCTGCACGGCTCCCGAGCTCTTATATTTTCCCCTAAATACTCCTCCAAGCCAAGAAGCCAGGAAAGCCACCGCTATTTGCAGGCAGGGAGAGTGATAATGGCCCCGAGCCGGCCGCTGGCTGAAATCAGGAGGGCAGCTGCTCTCCCCGCTCAGCACTTTCAGTTTCTCTCTTGCAAACGCACTCCTGGCGTGGTTTCCTCTAAAGCGCTTTGCGAGTTAAAAGCTGTATTAGCGGCAAGATTAATCCTCCACGGAGATAAAAAAAAATAAACCAGGAGAAGTTATTCCTGCTTCCTTCTCATATTTGCAGACCCGGAGCTGGAGCAGAGAAAGCAACCGGCCGAAGGACTTCCCTGCCCGGGCTTCCTGCAGCCCGGCCCTCGCTCCTCCTCCTGCTTCTCGGCATCTCGCCTGCTTTTCCCGAAGGCTGATCCAGTTTTAGCTCCGGCATCGGAGCAACCCGAGACCTTCGCAGCCTTCAGCTACGCCGAGGCAGCTGCTCGCAGCTAATTTGGTCCGTGGGCTCTGGCGCCCGGCTCCTGCCGCCCATCCACGCATCGGCGTTGAGGCTTTTTGCTTCTCTCGGAGCAGCGAGGTTGTCCATCCTCCCCGAGCGTGTCTCCTCCTCTCCTGCCACCGCTCATACCAACCATGGAGGCTTCACAGCCGCTCTGTCCTCACCGCCGATGCTATTGCTGGCATCCTTTCGAGGTGCTTTGGATGGCGGCTCTTTCCTCCCGTCGACATCCCTCTGGCACCGCAATCAGTTCGTTAACAGGACACAGGAGCCCTTGATGCGTGGTTGGAACTGTTTAGGTTTCTTTTTTTTTCTTTGACGGAAATTAAATGTGCCATACAGGTAGAAAAACGACACGTTGGATGGCCCGTGTCATCGCTCCAGGGAGAGAAAAGCATCCCAAACCGCTGCAGCTCCAACCCCAGCGAGTGCTCAGGTACCGCTGCATCCCGGGATGGGGGAACCGGGTACTGCTCCAACCCGCCGTGCCGATGGAGATGCCGAGGTTTTCCCGTTCCTCAAGTCAGGAAGCAAATTACCCCTGCCCATCGCTATCGTGAAACCGTGGGGGTTTTGCATCCTCTCCTCGAGCGCGTTTTCGATGGGAACATCTGCATTTCTCAACCAAGCAAGAGGCACCACCGGGGTCAGGCGACGGGCTGAGCTATCCTGCAGATAAGCCCCGCATCGCATCATCGCTGATGTCATTTTAAAACACTGTCAATAAGTCAGGGCGGGGACGTGGGCAGGACGGCCGCTCCCGACGCTAAGTCTGAGCGGCTTCAGGGCAACGTCGAAGGGACGGGGAGGGAAGTCTACGCAAGGTAGACGTTATCTTATGTCAACAACACTCAGCTTTACGATGAATGATTGCAGGAAACAAAAATAAAGAGAAACGCAGCTCAGTGACACCAACCACAGCCGAGACCGAGACGCCCGAAGATCAGGGGAAGCTTCAAACCCAAACAAACATCCTCCACGCTTTGACGCCGACGGTTCCAAGGTGGCTGAAGACCACCAGAAGCATCCGCACCTCCCACGCCGGCCTGAGGGATGGGGTTGCCTGGGTTTACCGTGCAGCTGGGTGAGACAGCAGGAGTTTGACCCGGTAGGAGAGGACCTTGTCTCAGCCATGCCAAGCCCTGCCATCCCATGGCAGAAGCGTTTCAGGTCACGGTGGTGGGAGCAGGAGGAGACGAGTGCGCCCAGCAGTGCCTCTCTCCACCTCTTCAACGTCCAGGTGGTGTTTTATGGCTACGAGCTAATCACTCGCAACACGTCTTCTGCCATACAGCCAAGGTGGAGGCGACAGCCGGATCGTTGGGAGGGATGATCCAAGAGGGAACATGTGGAGAGGTGGCCCATAAGCACAAAAGTCCTCCTAGCAAAGCTGGGTGTCCCCATATCATCCCACGCATCATTTAGTCCAGGAGATCAGCTGGAAATCAGTCCTTCTTGGGCAAAACCTCCAGGCTCGGTTCAGCCTCACAGTCTGGAGACATCCCACGAGCAGCTCTGTTGCTTCCTCGTCGCGTAACCCTCAACCTCCTCCTCCCCATCACCTGCCTCTCCCCAGGACATGGCCAGGACCACCCTCCGGCCAAGAACCGTGGTAGCAAACCAGCGGTCATCGTCTTATTTCCCATTTGGCACATACGGTCTTCCTCATTTGAAGGTCAGACAGATCCCACAACATCCAGAGCATGTTGACCAAGGTGTCCTTCACGGCTGGTCCATCACAGGTATCTCCAGTCACGCCTGGAGGCGAGTGGACCGGAGCCTGGGCTGCACAAGCAAGGGGTCCCACTACAGCTGACCCACCTCTGCATCTTGCTCCCTCAAATCTGAGATAGCCTTTGACCAAACGACAACACCAGTGACCCAGCCAGCAGACCCAGAGTGTCCAAACCCAGCTGGAGATGAGAAGGAAGGTCCTAGCCAGAGGGCCAGCCTTGGCATAAACTTCTGCCGGGCTGAGCAGGGACAAAATAAGCAAACCTGAGCCGAGCACGTGGTCAAGTGGAGCTTCAGGAGGTTGTGGAGGGGATTTCCTTCAACAGCAAGACTGGGAGAGCCAGGAGGTCACCACCACACTCACCTCCTGCAGCTCCACCACCCACTCAGGACCAGGACCTTCATCCGTGGGCATCAGCCCCACGACACCATCCCTCCTGGCTGCTTTCAGCACGCACTGCAAGGGTGGAAGGATGTATTTTCCTTCTTTTTGTCTTTTTTAAATACCTCAATTAGAGCATTTTGGGTTCCTTCCACATTGCCCCCAAGCATTTCTTCTGACAGGGGCTATATTCTTCCGCCGCCAGTTATTGGAGGCAAAGGCTTGTTATTTTTCCGGGCTGGGGGCCAAATTTGTATTTAATTTTTGCTCCAGATGGCACAGCACTCTAGATGCATCAGCTGGAGCATCTAACCTGTATGAATAAAGTAATAGAGCAAATAACCTGATTTACTCAGGGGCTGTTTGACACGCTCAAGGTAGCTCTGTTTACACCTGTCATAAAAAAGAAGCGTTAATATGAATTCAGGCTACGGTCTCGCTATCAAACCGAACACCCACGGGAACTGAAACAATAATAGGAATCTAAAAAATAATAATATTATTAAAATTTGTATTTTGCTGTCTCGCAGGTCAAGCATAAAAAAAAAAAGGCTTATTTCAGCCATCAAGGCAGTCAGGTCTGAGCCTGGACCTGGGTTTCGTTCGCCTTCCTCCGTCCTCACCGGCCCCAAAGCTGCTGCGGGCAGCGGGTTGTGCAACCCGGGGTTGAACTTCTCCTCCTATGAGCAAGGAGAAGGGTTAGTGAACCTGGATTTCAGCCTGCGGTGCTGAGAGCTTATGGCCCTGCTCACCCGAGGAGACGCGAGGAGGACACGAGAGGACAACCACGAGATGCTCCAGTTACGCTTCTGGCTAATTCACCCCGTTTCTAGGAAGCTGCTGCATCCCTCTGGCACAGCCTGCAGCTGGGATATGTTCCCTGCAAACTAAATCACCCAAAATAACCCAGAAAAATTAAAAAAAAAAAAAAAAAAAAAAGAGATGGGAGTAGTCGGTTTATCTGCCTGGGCACAGAGAATGCCGCACAAAATCAGCTGAGCCCGCCAACGTCTGGAAACAAAGGGGCGGGGGGGTTTTTTGTGCTTGTCTTTGCTCCGTTCAGAGCATCCTCGGGCTGCGAGAGCCCGTCCTGGCGGCAGCCAAGACAAAGGAAAGCCAGGAGCTGTCGGCAGGAGCCGGCCGGGGAAAACCGGGGCGAGGAGGCACCCGCATCGCCCTCCCCGGCAGCCGCGGAGCCGGGTTCGCGTGTTGCCGAACACGTTATACATGGCAGGAAACTCGAGATCAAAGGAAAGGAGCGTGCCAGAGCAAGATGTCATCCAAACCTCCTGCCAAAGGTGTGCAAGGGAGGGGGAAATAACCCCCAGACACACACGCTGGCGCATCCGAAGGCTCCGGCACCGCTCGTCAGTGTGCAGGGTGACCGGACCCACGGAGATGCTCTCCTCCACGCGCCCAGGCTAAAACAAAGACAGGCTAAACTAAACAAAAAAACCCCAAAACCCCAGGAGGTGCATTTTTACCCGTCGGTTTTCAGTCCCGTGGGACTCACGCGCGTCCCCTGCCAAAGCGGGCGAAGCAGCGGATGCTGGGAGGGCTCCGTACGTGCCTGTACGGCAGGAACAGCAGCCCTGTATAACTCCGAAAAGCAGCTTTTCCCATTTCTGGGTGTTTTTTTTAAGCCGAAGAAACCCGCAGCGTCCTGTCTCGGCCCCAGGAAAGCGAGGGGACGTGCCTGATTCCAAGCTGGCGGCTACCGGGAATGGGGTGACCCAGGGAACCCGAGCCGAGTGTGGGGTGGGACCCCCCAGGAGCTCCCCCTCGTAAAGGGGTCCGGGTGGGATGAGCGCTGGGTGGGGACACGTCCCCCGTCCCTTCGCGACGCCCCCAGCCCCCTCCTCTGTCACTCCTGGGCGATGTGGTCCCAGGCCACGGTCCAGCCTCCGCTGGACTTCCTCTGGGCTGTCCCCTCTGCCCCACAAGTGGGGACCTTACGGGTCCCACGTGGGGACCTTATGGCACCCCTATAGGGCAGCCAGCCACCCCAAAGGCACACCCCGGTCATGCTGAGGAGGGCCTGCCCTATAGGGGTCTGCATGGGGGGCAGCAGGGACAGGCCTCGCCCTGCAGGGCACAGTCAGGGGCAGCCCCGTTTCCCTATGGGGGTCCCTGCCCCACAGGGGACTGTGGAGCCGAGAGGGAGGGCGGCCTGTCCCCCACGGGGGCTGCCCCTGCCACACAGGGGTGCCGGAGGAGGGGCCCTGCCCCACAGAGCAGTGCACAAGGAGGGGCCCTGCCCCACACAGCAGCGCACAAGGAGGGCCTCTGCCCCAGAGAGTCATGCATAGGTAGAAAGGCCCTGCCCCACAGGGTTGCTGAAGAATGGGTCCTGCCCATAGAGCAGTGCATAGGGAGGGGAGCCCCTGCCCCATAGAGCAGCACACATGGAAAGGCCCTGCCCCACAGGGGTGCTGAAGGAGGGGCCTTGCCCCACAGAACAACGCACAGGGAGGGAGCCCTGCCCCACACAGGGGTGCTGGAGGAGGGACTCTGCCCCACAGAGCGGCGCACAGGGAGATGGCCCTGCCCCACACAGGGGTGCTGGAGGAGGGACTCTGCCTCATAGAACAACGCATAGGGAGGGGGCCCTGCCCCACAGGGGTGCTGAAGGAGGCGCCTTGCCCCATAGAACAACGCACAGGGAGGGGGCCCTGCCCCACAGGGGTGCTGAAGGAGGGACTCTGCCCCACAGAGCGGTGCACAGGGAGAGGGCCCTGCCCCACAGGGGTGCTGGAGGAGGGACTCTGCCCCACAGAGCGGTGCACAGGGAGAGGGCCCTGCCCACAGGGGTGCTGGAGGAAGGGCCGTGCCCCACAGAAGAACGCACAGGGAGGGGGCCCTGCCCCACAGGGGGCCGGAGGGGGGGGGCCCTGCCCCACAGCGCAGTGCACGGGGAGGGGGCGCCCGGTCCTCCGGCCCCCCAGGGGGCCCCCGCCGCCCCGCGGCCGCCCCGCACTCACCCGCCGCTGTCCCGCCGAGGCTCGCGCCGCCCGCACTGCCCGGCGGCGGGGAGGGACCCGGATGGAGGCGGCCCCGCCCCGCCCCGCCCCGCTCCGCCTCCGCCCCCGCCCCCGCCCGGCGCCGGGCACCGCCGCGCCGCTTCGCCGCCAGCATTGCGCCTGCGCGACGCCGCGCCCCGGGGCGGAGCGGCGGAGTGACGTGACGAAGGGCGGAGCGGAGGGACTGGAGGGGGGGGGCTGAGCCGCCATTGCGGGTGGGAGGGGGGACAGGGGGTGGCAGCGGGGACAGAGGCTGTGGGGACAGGGGGGGACAGGGGGACAGGGGGTGGCAGTGGGGACAGGGTGGGACAGGGGGACAGGGTGGCACTGGGGAGGTGACAGGGGGAGGTGTAGTGGGGACAGGAGGTGACTGTGGGGACAGGGGCTGTGGGGACATGAGGTGAGAGTGGGGACAGGGTGGCAGTGGGGACAGGGTGGCACTGAGGACAAGGGGGTGATGCGGTGGGGTCATGAGGTGACTGTGGGGACGGGGAGATGGTGTGGGGACAGGGGGTGGCACTGAGGACAGGGGGGTGGTGTGGGGACAGGGGCTGTGGGGAGAGGAGGTGGCAGCGGGGACAGGGACGGGGATGGCAGTGGGTGAAAATGGGGACAGGGCATGGCAGCGGGGACGGGGTGATGGTGGTGACGAGGAAGGTGGTATGGGGGTGGTGGCAGTGGGGCCAAGGTGGCAGTGGGGCCAAGAGGAGTGGCACAGAGGGGACAGGAGGTGGCACCGGGGGGGGTGTGAGCGGGCACCGTCCTGCTCTGGTCATCTCTGCCGGCATCCGCACCCAGCCGGCTGCGTGGGGGGAGGAGGACCCGTCGCTGTCCCCATCCCCATCCCCAGGGACTCGACATCACTTGCAAGAGAAATGACATCACCCCCCAGCGCCGGGATGTCAGCCGATCGGCGTCACCCCATCGGGACGAGCTCTCGTTGTCCCGAGGACAACGCGTTTTCTCTTCCCACCCTTGGAAGACGAACCGGGCAGGCAGGAGGAGAGAGACCGGCCTGCACCTGCACCGCGGGGGGCTTTGCATCCCGGCGCAGCAGCAACCGAGCGACGTGCGGCGTGATGGCGGCGTGCCCGCTCCCCGTCACGAGCCGCCGCGATTTCCTGAGCTCGGGATCTCGGGTACATCAGTGACTCATCCTTATCAGAGCTCCTCACAAGGACTGAGGCGCTCGAGCTCGTCTGCAGGATGTTATTAATGTGCAAGGAAAGTCTTATCTTCCGTCTCCTTTCCCAGCTGGGCGGGCGAAGCCCGGCAAGGCCAGATCTGGCGGTGGGCAAGCCAGGGAGAGGAGGCAAGGGCTGTAATTAGCTGCGAGCCTGTAATGAGAAACCCGTGAATACGGTTCGTCTGTGGTGGTTCCGTCCCTCGGCCCCACGCGCCGGGCTCTGCCGTGGCGGCAGCCGCATCCCGGTGAAATCGGATGGCCTTTGCCAGCGACGTGGCGGTGGGAAACCGCTCCTGCGGCGGGGAGCGACGCGGCTTTCCGGCCTCGCCTCTCTCCAGGCTCTGCAGAAGGCTGGGACGCGAGGGTCCCCCGGGCGCCATGAGAGCACGAACTGATCCCAGCTGCGACCTCGTCTCCCTGCCAGCCGAGGAAGGCAGCGGCGTGAGCGCGGGATGCCCTAACGAGGTGTCGTGGGAGGACTTGCAGCATCTTTCAAGGCGACGCTGGCCCTGACCTCGGGATGCCTGAGCGATGAGACAGGGACGCAGTTTGCTGGATGTTTTCACTGAGCGAAGCCTTATTCCCGCTGTGGGAATCCCCACTTCGCATGGGAGGGATTTGCCTCAACATGCTCGAGCTGCCTTTCGCTGGGAGTCCTGGTGTCGACAAAGAGACTGCACAGCCAGGGCCCCACGGGGACCTAACCGCCAGCAGCTGACAGGATGAATTTGGGAAGCAAATGCACTCGGAGATCAGGTTCTGCCGTTCCTCCCACGCTGGCCAGACCTCGGCACCCTGGGGCGAAGCCTGGAGCCGCAGCCGGTGGGGAGGAGAGCTGCTGGCCGCGCACGCAGCCTTTGTCCTTGGCACATATAGAACTGTAGAATCCTAGAATGGTTTGGGTTGGAAGGGACCTTAAAGATCATCTAGTTCCAACCCCGCTGCAATGGGCAAGGACATCTTTCACTAGATCAGGTTGCTCAAAGCCCTGTCCAGCCTGGCCTTGAACACTTCCAGGGATGGGGCATCCACAACCTCTCTGGGCAACCTGTGCCAGTGCCTCACCACCCTCACAGTGAAGAACTTCTTCCTTACATCTCATCTAAATCTGCCCTCTTTCAGTTTAAAGCCATCACCCCTTGTCCTATCACTGCATGCCCTTGTAAAAAGTCCGTCCCCAGGTTTCTTGTGGGCTCCCTTTAGGTACTGGAAGGCTGCTAGAAGGTGTCCCCGGAGCCTTCTCTTCTCCAGACTGAACAACCCCAACTCTCTCAGCCTGTCTTCATAGGAGAGGTGCTCCAGCCCTCTGATCATCTTTGTGGCCTCCTCTGGACTCGCTCCAACAGGTCCCTGACCTTCTTATGTTGGGGGCCCCAGAGCTGAAGGCAGTACTGCAGGTGGGGTCTCACGAGAGCAGAGTAGAGGGGCAGAATCCCCTCCCTCGCCCTGCTGGCCATGCTTCTTTGGATGCAGCCCAGGATACGGTTGGCTTTCTGGGCTGCGAGCGCACATTGCTGCCTCATGTTCAGTTTTTCAGCCAGCAATACCCCCAAGTCCTTCGCAGGGCTGCTCTCAACGCAGTCATCACGGCAGGCTGTGATAATGAACGTGAAGGCAAGCAATAGCACACGGCAGGCTGTGATAATACATGAAGGCCAGCGACGTGCTGCGTCTGATCACACCACCTCCTCTGTTATCCATATTCAAGAAAGAGAGTTTGGCCCTTGTTAATAAGTCGTTACTCTTGAGCCGGTCGGTGGAGTCCGCGCAGAGCTGCGGGGACGTACACCGGCTCTGATGCCTCGCCGGGCTTCGCACGAGGGGCGGGAGAGGGAAAACCGGTCCAGCCCAAATTTGCCGGCGGGGTTTGGGCAGAGGACGCTGCCAGCTGTATGGTGTGTGAGCACGGGCTTTCCACGGATCCGGACCAGCCCCGCGGCGCGGCCCCGCTCGCTGTCACCGCGGTGCAAGGACGCAAGGGGCAGGGTGTCCCCGCGGGCTGCTGCTCTGGGAGGTCTGCAGGGATTGATGGCTGAGGGACCGAGGGCTGCACTGGGGAGGGGGTCTGCATGCATGAGGGTAGGACTTCAGCGCAGTCTGTCTGTCTGTCCACCTCTCCTTAAATGCCACCTCCTCCTCCGTCTCTCCCGAGCTGCCGGGACCTGGGAGGAGATGACGTCCACCCCCGAGGAGGTGACAAACACAGGCATAAAGGAGTTCGAGGTGCAGGTGGAAACCCAGGCTGTGACAGTTCACCAGAGGGAGAAAGTCCCCGCAAGAGAGAAAAAAAACCCAAGCCTGTCCCAGAGCCAGGGACCTTCTGCCTCTGGACATCAGCTCCCTGCGAGGGCGGGTGGCCGGGACGGCAGGGTGGCCCTTGGGACTCCCAGAGCTGGCACAGGGCTCCCGGACACTGCCCTACGCCCAGGCTCTGCTCCCGGTTATAGCGAACGGCTCGCTGTGATGTACCTTCCTCCCTGCCTTGGTTTCCCCTTTGGGAAGCGCTGCTGCCTCCGTGGGGACGTGGCCGAGAAAGTCCCCTTGGTGGAAGGGGAAGGATCGGATGAGCGGTGTCCTGCCTGCGGGCTGGCGGTACGAGGCTTGTGGGAGGGGGGCACCCAAAACCGGCTCATCTGGGGGGAGCGGGGACGTGTCTCCGAGCTCTGATTCACCACCCTCGCTGCGGAGGAAACCACGCCGTTCACTTTCTCCCTGCTCCGTGCGCTCCTGCTAATAACACCCCGCTCTGTGTATGAGAAGATCCAGTTTTTTCCTACTCGAGGAGCAAAGGCAGCTGAGATCCAGCACGGCTGCATGCCCAGACCTTACGGCAGAGAGATGGGGTGATAAGGGAGGGTGGGTCTGTCTCGTTGGGAAGGTGGAAGATGTCTCCTTTCTCCTCTCCTTCCTCTCCGGGATGTTTTTGCTTTGTGATAATCACCTGTCCTCAGTCGTAGGAGGGCTTGCAGGCCGGGTGGTCGACCACCACCCCCTCTTTCCATCCCATTGCAAAGCTGCTTCTGCGCTGCACAAGCATAGCCCCCACGGGCAAAATGCATAAAGCAGATGGAGCAGAGGCTGCCTTCTCCTGGGCACGGGATCTCCTGCTCCTCTTACGATGCACGTAACGCTCCTCTGCGCTGATCCAGCCTGTAGAGATACCCCGAAGTCTTTCTTCTGATTTTGGGGAGAAAGCAGAGAGGGTTTAGGACTTGTTATAGGAGCAGCTCATCTTTGGGAAGCTCCTCTCATGGCACGTGAACCAAGCCAGCTGCAAAGCTCTCCTCCCAGCCCAGTCCTGACTTCGGGTGGTGCTGGTCCATGAATGCCACAGCAGATCTGTTGTCATGCCAAGACAAATGGGGTGACAAGCTCAGGGATGGGACCTGTGCGTCCCTGTGGAGGCCGGAGCGGTGGCAGCAGCCAGGGAGCCTCCCTGACGTGCCACCTCCTGCAGCCTGTGAGGACCTCCTGCCCCTCTGAGGTTGCCTTGGGTGGATCATGACTGGGCTGTGGGGCAGGGACGAGCTCTTTTCTGGTGGCATTTCAGCCTTGCTTGCAGGTGGTGGCAGAGTTTTGGGTTCCCTGTTGTGAGTTAGACCTACATCCACCCATGCAGCCCAAGGAAAGCCACGGCGGTCCCAACGGCGAAGTGAGCTGGGCGAACCCAGTGACATATTTGCACTTTTGGTGCTCTCGAGCCCTCTGAAAGCAAGCGCTGATACCCAACTTGGCGCTGCCCGGGAGCCCTCATTTGAGCAGAAAACCCAAAATTTGTCCGTCAGGCAGGGGAACACCGACCTCAGCAGGGCTTGGGTGTAATTTTTCCTGTTTGGATGAAAACTGATGAGGTGGCTGTGGGGAGAGACGCCCTCTGATTGCCGGCACGGAGGAGATGGTGGGAGGTGTAGATCCATAGTGTTACTGCTGCCTGGTGACATGTGGCCCCGCAGGGCCCTCCCCGGCTGCAGCAGGGATTTCACAGGGCTCATCAAGGGCTGAGGCCTCCATGAAATGAGGCAGAAGAAGGTGTTAGTGGGTCTCACAGCAGGACTCCTGTTTGACCTTCCCTTCTCATCACTGAGATCGACCCTCTGGCTGTTTCCCTCAGGCTTTTTCCTGAGCCATGTTACTGGGTGAGGTCTGTCCTGCTGAAATCTCAGCCTTCAGCCCATCTGCCAGCGGCAGAAGATGCGGTCTGGGCTCAACTCTGCGAGCAGAAATGGGCTTTGGTCATCTTGGCATCTGTCAGCGGTAGAGAGGACATAAAAACAGCCTACCTGGACTGTCTATCCCCGTATCATGTCTCTGCCTGGTCAGGGGGACTTTCATCCTCACCAGCCTGGCCAAGCTGATCATACAGGTGTTGTGGATGGGAGACCTGGTGGGCAGAGGAAGAGATGGGCTCCTGCAGTCCAGCCCCTTCTCTGGTCCCAGCACCGTGGCATATTGCTGTCAGGTCCTGGACACCCTCGTGGTCCCAACGTCCTCCTCCAGCTCCTTCACTGGAAACAATCCCCCTCACTCTTCCCCTTTTTCCCTTCTTCATCCACCGTGACCGTTTGATCTCCCCACTCCTTGCCTCCCCTTCTCCCTCCTTTCACTCGAGGTCTATGCGGTGGCCTTGCCGGCTGATCCGAGCGGGAACGTGGCCAGCAAAGGACACTTGTTGGTGAACATCAGACACGTGCAGAGCGTGCCCATCCCACCTCTGCCTCCGAAGCGGGATGCGGGGAACCTCCCTCCCTCCATCCCTGCTGCGGCAACGTTGTTCAGCCGGTTAGCGCAGGCGTTGCTCCGCGTTTGGGGTGCAGGATTGCTTTCTCAGACCTCTTCTCCACCCCTCTCACGGAGTCAGCAGGACTTTGATTTTGCCCCTTGCCAGACTGATGTGGAGCGGGGTGGAGCGGGGCAGACTCTTCCTCTTCCTTGTAGCAGGGCACGATTACCCGGCAGCTTTGACTCATGAATGACTTTGTGAGTCAAGGAACAACACTGCTTGCCCACGGGTGACCCACCTCCTCGTGACCCACCTCCTCGGTCCTTGCACCCACCCAGGGCGATCTCGCTCTGAGCATCACATCCAGCTTAACGAGCGGAGCAGATATCGCTCCTGGGTGGCAACCCAAACCCTGTGGCTCTTCCTCTCCGTCGATGCGCCGTGGGGCTCAGCTGTGGGGCAGGATCCCGCCAGTCCAAACAGGAAAAGGGGAATTCGGGCAATCACCGCTCGCATCCATGCTGCGAAGTAAATGGGGTCGGGGCCCGTTTTCAGGTGCTTGGAGGTGGCACGGCACAGCCTGCGTCCCCATGGGTCCATCCTCATCCTCCTGCTCTGCCCCAGACCATGCCAAAAATGTGCCAGGGAAAAATGAACAACCTGGACATCGCTGGGCAATGTTGAAAGCTTTAGCTGGGGGAGACATGGCTGTAGGGCTCAGAGCTACAGGCAGGGACTGATCCTGCCGAGAGTGTCCAGCCCCTGGCAGTTTGGGGTGTCCGGAACAGCCCGGAGCTGGGCTCAGCACGGTCAGGATGGAGAGCTGATTGCCACGGGTGTTTTCCTACCACTGAGGTCAGGAAAACTTTTCAAGTGCCTTCTTCTGGAGCAGGGACCATTTGCTGGTGGATGCAGGCGGTTTCCTGAGACGCGAGGAAGCGCTCGGGAATTCCCGTCAGGCAGCCAGACCCTCCCTCACCCCATTAACACCACCGGGCTCTGCCTGTGCCCTCCCCTCCCGCCTTGGGAAAAAGACCCTCATCGAGTCTGAGCATCCGTGTCCTGTGCAGGATCCGGCACCGGTGCAAGGACGGACGGGCAAAGCAAAGCCCGCAAAGCCCTCACGATCGCATCTCTCCAGGCTGGGCGTCCAGGGCAGCTCCTCACCCTCGGTGAAGTATGGACCACAGAGGGATGAGGATTGGGAAGGATGTGTGTGGGGGGAGGGATGTCTTTGGAAAGGAAAAAAAAAAAAAAAAGAATCTATACATGGTAAATGAGAAAGTTCCCTCAACAGAGGTCGAACCGGTTTGTCCGAGACAGCGTGTGCATCGGCTGCATGGTGACTAATGCGTGGAAAATGCGGTGCCCCACTGCATCGATGCTGCCAGGGCCACCACAGCCTTGTTCCATGGCTGGGACCCGCCACGTCCCAGTTGGGGATGGGGCGTTTGCCAACAGGGACCAAGCTGAGAACTGCCACACTCATTGGTCCCTGTAGGGACCAAACCAGAGCCGAGAGCTCCAGGAGGGGAACCAAATTCCCCCTTATCCCTTAGGAATGCACCAAGCACATCATCCCACCCATAGAAGACACAGGCAGAGAGTGAAACCGGCCGGATCCTTGGTGGCAACCTCTGCTCGTTCAACAAAATCTGGACAATACAGGCAAGGGACACGCACGCAAGGTGGGACGAGAGCTCCTCCTGGCTCGGAGCCACGGTCCGTCTCTGCTAGTATCCGTCCGCTGGCTGGGACCAAGGGGAGCTGCTCGAGAGGAATGCAAGGCAAGGGCCAAGCCAGGGTAATGCTTTCCACATTATATTCTCTCTCTTTCCGGCAATTTGCTGCTTTGGGACTTCCTGAGCCAGAGGTTGTATCCGTATCTTTCTGTTTAACAGCGCTTGATGGACTGGTGGAGACGGAGGGATCACACGTGTGGTGATTCCTTGGGAAAAAGAGTTCAAAAGTAAGAGCGAGAACTGGAGTAGGCACTTTTTGTGCAGCCGTGGTTCAGCCCCAGGGTTGCTTTAAATATGCTTTAAATATAATAAGTGCCGCGCATACGGCGATGTCAAATCACCCTCCTCCTCCTCTCTGCTGGGTGTAACGTGGAGGGCTGAGCAGGATTCAGCCCCGGGGCCAGTGGGTTTCCACATGAGGCTGCAATAGAAAACATCTGGAGAACATCAGCCATAAAGAGACAGGAATGCTCCAAACTAGGAACGGGTCCAAACTGCCCTTCGCAGACTCAGACGGTCACACACCCACACCCACCCACCCACCCACACCCACACCCCCACACCCACCCACCCACCCACCCACTGCTCCGGGGGTTTTGAGGGCAATTCACTTTTTGGAATTTTTTTTTTTTTTTTTTTGGTGGAAATAGAGATCTTGCAATCAAAGCAGGAGGAGGGGAGCAGAGAGCCCAGAGCATCTTTATTAAATAGTGTCCCTTCCTCAGATCCTTGCGGTGATGCCTCAGTCTGGGACCACACTTGATCAGCTAGGATTGATTTAAAATTAGGCTGGGAAAAACCTTGCAGGAGCATCCGCCGGGAGAGGGGCTCCTGGGTAAAGCCGGGGACAACTTTTACGTGGGGGACGATTTCCCAGCAGGTGAAAATCGGAGGAAATGCAGTTGTGCGTGGAGGTGGTGGGGTGCTACCTGGCTTGTGGCATCGGAAATAAGTCAGGACGCAGGCGGGCAGGGGTGTGGGATGTCCCCTGTCCCGTGGCAGGTCAATAGGAGATGGGGATGCTGCCATGCGCAAAAGACGACAGCATTTGGGAGGAATCAGAGGGGAGCTCATGCGATGGACAACATCAAGGCTCTCTGGGTGTGGAGGGCCACCACTGCAACATCCAGCAGATGGGATGACCAGAGCTTTTCTGATCGCTTAATGCTTTTCGAGCTGAGGACACTGAATTTGGGACCCAGCACAGTCTTTTGGTGACCTCCTGCCTTGTGTGAAGAGCGGGTCCTGCACGGAGCGAGCTTTAGGTAGCGAATACGTGTGCAGAGCAAATCATTTCTATCCTGAATTAAATTAAAAGAAAAAAAAAAAAGGAGAGGAAAATAAATTCCCTGGAGCCTCTACAAGAAATGACATCTCCAGCCCCGTTCTCATGGCTACCACTGGCCCCGAGCCGGAGGGGCCAATTAACTTGCCTCTTCCACGTCTGAAAAAATCTGGCGAAGTGGTCATCAAACGCCTGCTCTTGTTGTGTGCTGATGAGAGGCAGATGCTGCTCCTCTGAAGTTGCCTTTAAGTCGGGAGCGAGGAAAGTCCCCACCCTTCGTACCGAATGCAGATTTACCTCCTGCAAGTATGGGCAGAGCCGTGACTCCTGATAGCATCGCACGCCAGTAAACACAGGGAGCCGGCAAAGCCTTCCCGTGGAGCCGGCTGAGCCTGGTCGGGAGAGCGGGGAGAAGGAAATGCTGAATGCATCATCAGCAGAGGCCACCTGAAATGGCTCTTCTCTAATCCTTCCTCCAACGCTCGCCCCTCCGAAGGGTTTTTTTTGGGGGGGTTGTGGGTCTTGGCCTTTCTGAGAGCTGTTTGTCTTGTGGTTACGGGAAATTTTGCCTCTGTTTATAGGAAGATACCATCCCTGCCCTGAGCACCTTCCAGCTCCGTCTGCTCCCCTACCTGGCGTGCGAGGAGGGAGCCGAGGACTTTGCTGGGTCAGCGAATCCTGCCCACGGGTCATTTCTAATCGGTTTTTCTCTTGCTGAACCTCCTCGTTGGACCTAGACACCAAAGCACCCTGCAAACATGGTGCTACGCCGGCAGCAGCATGATGACATGGTCACCCCGACCGTCCGAGCTGAGCTTTGGGGTCTGCCTTTACACCCCGACGGGATCGCCCCGTTGCACCAAAGCAGGGTGAGAAGGAACCTCCCGTGCCACCTGCGGACGACAGCTATGATGCTCCTGCAAAGCTTCCCTGGCCCTGGCCAGCCACGGAGGGGAGCGGATGGTTTTTCGGGAGGTTGGCATCAGTGCCAGGAAAGGGCTTCACCTCTCCTCCCACTCTGACGTGCGGGTGGCAGGTCTTGTAGGGCAAGCGCGGGCACCGAGACTCTCCCATTAACCCTCTCTGCATTTACCCTCTGGATAAATGGGGAGACTGGAAGAACTGGGGCTCAGCAATTGGAGTAATTTCTGGGCATAGGGAAACCCAGCGTGCCACGCGTCCACCCCCGTGATGTCCCTGCCTGTCACCGGGCTAACTGGGGAGGCAAGGCTTCACCAGATCTCCTCTTCCTGGGCGGTGCTGGGAGCAGCCCAGATAAGCTGTTGCCTGTGTGATGCTTGGTCCTGCGCCAGCGATGTTTATTTCTGAGCCTCATGACATCCTGGAAATGAACTAATCCTCTTTTGATAGCTGGGGAAACTGAGGCACGGCCCACTGGGGTGACCTGTTCTCTCCAGAGACATCCGGCTTCGTAATGTTGTCCTTCTCAGGGCACCAGGTGATGGTCTTTCACGTTGCCCTTGGGAATAGAGGGGGAGAAGATCAGCAGCTCCCTTGGGAAATGTGTGGGACACCATCACATGGAAAGCAGAGAGCAGGAGGCCCTGGAAAATATATTGCAGCTCCCCAAAAACTGGAGAACTCAAGGTCAGAGCTTTGGCTTGAACTGAAGAGGATTGTTACCTCTGCAGAGCAGGGCTAGGAGACCTGCAGCTCAACGCAAAGTTGTCCCAAGGCCTTGGGAGAGGCCAGTCTCGCTGGCTTGACCCAGAAAACTTGGGACGTGTCCTCAGACTTTTGAGGCCGGCGTTGGGCAGTCGCGTTGGGTAACCTCAGTCAGCACTTGGCCAAAGTCCATCCTGAACCTGGGTGCTGCAGCAGAGCCACCCTCCTTGGGGGTGCTCCAGAAGATGCTCTTCACTGGCTGTCCCACCAGCTCCAGGGAGAGCCAGGAGAGCTCATAGTGCCCTTCCAGCCAAGGGCTTTCCCGTGGGGTAGCAGGAATTTTTAAGCTGAGCATCTTTGGGATTATTTACGATCTATGGAGAAGGCTGGTCCTGCGGAGGACGCACCTGCCTCCATTCACGTAGCCGATGCCCTGTTTTGTGCATGGGTGAGGAGCAGCTGACCTGGGCAATGCTTCATATGCCTCTTGGCTGGATGCCTTTCCCGTAAAACTGGGGTGCATCACATCCAGCTGGCAAGCCGGGAGGGAGCTTTGACTCAGCTGGACTTGGCTCCAGCTCTGAAACTTCAACCCAGTCCCTTGTGAAAACCTACTCTTCTTGCTGGAAGGAATTTGCTGGATGAACCTCAGGTCTCGCTGTATCTTTTTATAACTCTGTTTGGGTGGAGAAAGCTGAGCCACCACATGAAAATCCCCACCGGAGAGAAGAGGGGTCTGGATGCTTGGTTAGATGGTCCGTATGAGGGTGGCAGGGGACATCGAGCTGAGGTGTCCCCCCGAAGGCACCACAGGGTGGGAGACCATCAGTGCTGGTCCGTACTGCTTCTGCTACCACCTGCCCCTTTTTATGGAGGGGGATGACCTCTTCCTCGGGGCCAGCAGCTCCCTCCATCCCTCCCGTGCTTGTGCCAGGCTGGAGGCCACCGGCATGGCCACGAGGAGGGAGGCAGGGAGCAGGGAGCTGGGATTTGAGGGATCTATTTCCATCCCTGCCCTTGATGCAGCGCGGAGCCCTGGACACCTCCAGGTGTTATGCAACCACTTGGCATCAAAACACCGATGTCGGAGCCTTTAATTAGCAGTGGGGAAGTTTTTCAGGGACACTGCGGGCAGATGCTGTGCCACTGGGTCCCCCTCCCCGGGGCTGGGATACGGCCTGGGAAGGGTGAGGTATCACCATGCCCCTCCTGCCCCCGAAAGGACCCAACGGCTGGTGCAGATGACCAAAGCAAAGTGTCTCTGACATGTGTGGGGCACCCTGAGGGACTCGAGGTGCTTTATTCCTTTTTTTTTTTCTTTTTTTGAGCCTCCTGAGGTTTGTCTCGAGGATTCCCAGAGCCAACGGTGGGTCTTCACATTTTGTGGGCGACACCAAATCGGGGAGCAGGGCTGCCATTCAGCAGGATGGAGAACGAGGCCAACAGGACCTTCTTGAAATTCAGCAAAGGCAAATGTCACATCCCGGGACAGGCTGGACACCTGCAGAGCGGGACCTGGGACCACTGCAAGACCACATCTGGAGACCATGTCCCATTTTGGGCCCCCCAGCCCAAGAGAGACCTTGGTGTACTGGGGCCAGCCCAGCAGATCCACCACGCTGGCTGGGATGTGCTCAACATAGCTGGGTCTGTCTTCTCGGTGGGAGGGAAGGGGAAAGCCACAGCCGACCTCAGCTGGGAGAAGAGGTCATCATCGCTGCCAATGTTCACTCTAAGGCAGACGTGAGCAAACTCTATCTGTTTGCATACTGAGATCTCTTTGCATACTGAGATCTCTTTGCATATTGAGATAATTAATTCTTCCCAATGTCTTCGGAGGGCTATCCTGGATGCTCTGCTCAAACCCACCAGGAACTGAACATTTTCTTCTCTGCTTGGAGCAAAACACGTGTAACGCTGGGCAGAATTCAACCCCAGAGGAGAGGAGAGGTTGGTTCCCAGCGAATCGTTCGGGACCACCCGCTCCGTGGCCGCAGCAGGGCGATGCACGCCCATGAATAAGGCACACACAGCCTCAAGTTTGATCACACTCATAACCGTGATCTTGTTTTGAAACGACTGACGATGTTTTATTCCCCAGTGAGTCCTTGTTCAAAGGTAATACAGCTCATCTCATTCTGCAGCTCAGCTTGGCTTTTATGCTTCCTCGTGAGGAGGAATATTTCTTCAAGCTGTGGCTCAGACAGGACATTTTTGGCATAATCGGGATTTTACTTTGGCATTCGTCATTCCCAGACATTTGTTTGCCTTGAAAGTTCCCTGCAAAGCATGCTGGGGCGATGCTGGGGTTGAGGTGCTGGGCTCCCTCCATCTCCCCGGCTCGTCAGGCTCCCCGCTTTCTGCTGGAAATCATGGCCCCACGGAAAGCCCAGAGGGTCATTACTCTGGTCAAACCATCTGATGGTGGATGCAAGAAAACTGTGGAGGTGCCAGGGACTCTCTGATGAGGGGGGTCTGACCGTCCTGCGGTCACAAAAACTGGGGTGGGGGGGGAGACAGTAACATCTGGAAATACACCAAGTAACTCAGCAAAACACCCACTCACCCGTGTCCCGAGGGGACCAGGGAGCACGCGTGGGCTGATCCCCTGTAAAATCTCAATTACCCATCTCCAAAGGGGCTGCCTTTGCTTGGGATGTGAAGCGGAGCTGAGAGCCGGGGATTTTCAGCTTGTGATTTGGACTTGAGCGACGTGGGATGGGTGTTTTTGGCGGCCTCGGCGCTGATGGGATCCCCCGTACAGCCGGTTTCCAAAGCTGGATCTCAGTGGTTTCCAGCGTGTGGCAGGTGGCCTAGGACATTGCCATCCTCTAGTGGCTATATCCAGAAGCACAGCGGTGCTGGTGGGGTGGAGATGTCTCCGGAGCCGCAAGCGCCACGCAGGGCATGCGGCTCTTCTCTGGGGAGATGGGAGCGTGGGGTTGGGCGTACCTCCGTGGATGCTCCCCTTTCCCCTTCCTCCATCAGCAGCGAAGGTCGGGGGCAGCTCTTCTTGCCTGAAAAGGGCTCGGTGTCCACTACCACTAGGCGTTGGAAACCTGTATTTAAAGCTCTGCTTTGCCGGCGATGCTTTGCTCAGGGACTGATGCTTTGCCCGGGTCCGTGTCGATAGGACAAACGGGGCTGTTGCATTTCCTGCGACGTGTGAAGACAACAGCGCTGCCCTGCTGAGTTTCTCAGTATATTTACCCCATCATCACCTGCACAGACTCTGGAGAGCGACCCAAACCCAGGCTTCGCTGCGGGCTGGTCCATGTACAAGTCCTCATGTCCAGACTGAGGTCTGCAGCCAACACCAAGCTCCTCCATGGGCTACATGTCTTGGGTCTGGCTCTTCAAGGAGGGGTGGATTTGGGGGCCAGCTACTAACTCCATTCATCCAGATAAATTCCTTTGGACTATCTGGAATGAGGAGCTGTGTTAGATATGAATGTGAGGTCCCTGTCTTTGGGAAATTTTTGCTATTTGTAGGTTGTGGTCTTGGCGCCTCCCCCCCTTATTTCAGCCCCATCTTCAAAGTGTTCTTGTCTTGAACCTACTACTTGGACCTACAACTGTGTGGAGGTTGTGTAGTGTTGGGGAGGACAGAAAAGACCCTTGGTTCCTCTTTCCCCGCAGGAGAAAGTGTGTTGGGAGCTGCTCCAGGGTCAAGGAGTTGCTTAGTAAGGGGTACAGGACCAGGGAGGAGGTCCCAGGCTGGAGGTCCTGTGGGCCAGGAGACAGGGTCACTGCAGGAGGGATGTATCCATGATGCTGTCTGAGCAGCAGGTGAGGTTAGCATCTGGCGAGGCACAGGGAGCTGGTTTATGTGGGAGATGGAGGAGGGGGAGATGGGGAGGTAAAAGGGGTGACTTCCGCATCCCTGTGTGGATGCGTGCGTCGTGCTTGAAGGACCCCATGGTGGACCTTCAGGGATGGTGGAAGGAGACCCCACTGCCTCCATTCACCAGGTAGCCTGAGAAACTGGTTGGAGGGCTGCAAGCCAGCATCTGGCTCTGGAAGGACCACATGCTTCTCCTGCTGCAGAAACAGATGATGGCCAAGCTGGGGAAACCCTGGAGGTACCAGGAGTGAGGGACCAGTGACCATTGCAACCTGAAGTCCAGCTTTGGGTTTTTGGCAGAGCCAGGGCTTTACCAGGTCTCCTAGATCCGTCAGAGCGCTGGGTCTTGCCCCCTTCCCATGCCTTGTGCCAGGCTGGAGGCACTGCTTTGTCGTGGAGGGAGCACGCGGTGGGAAGCATCTCTGGAGGGTCACGTCTTGGGGGAGCGGAGCCGGTGGCTGTTGGGGTTCAGCAGTTGAGCCACGCTCTGCAGAGGAGACCAGGCAACTCAGTGCAGCGATGGGAGGGAGAGTGGTGGGAGCAAGGGGACGGAAAAGAGATTTCCGCAGAAGGGAGCTTTAAAGCAAATACTTTTTTTTTTTTCTTTAAAAAAAAGGACCCAAAATGGGGCTAGGCCCTGAGCCAAATCTCATCAAACCCTGGTGGGGACACGAGCGTCACAGGGCCTGCGAGGCGGCTGGCACAGGATATTTGCTTTGAATCCTGACAGCCCCGTTTCCCCTGCCTTCCTTCCTCTCCCAGACGCGGTCCCTCCTCGCCGCAGGATTTCCTGCAGCGATGGACGCAGCTGTCCCAGCTACACCAGACCTCCCCTCCGCTCACGCACCGGTGGAGAGGGATACGGGAATCGGGGGAAGAAGGGATAGGGGATTGACCGTGCCTCCCTGCAGGCAATGACCATGCCTGGAGCTGTCGTGGCATCTTCTGGCTCCTTGGTGGGAGATGCATGTTGCTGGATATACTTCAGATGTGCCTTTTGGGATGCTGACCCTACTTATCTATCACTCCCCTGTCCAAGAGTCCAAAGGTTTGAAATCTCACCCGATTCTTGAAGTTTGGCGCAAACTTGAAATGTAGCTTGAAAATGTAGTGGAAATCCTATCTCTTCGCACCAGAAACTGTTTTTTTTGTTGCATTGCATCTTGCACAAAGTGATCCTGGTCCGTGAAAGGATAGCTTAGGAACCAAAGCAATGAAATCAATTAATAGAAAAATTATTATAGTAACTAATTAAGAACAATACACCAGGGATACAGCCGATGTTGGCTGTTGGTTGGGATCTCTGGTGCTTTTTTTTTACTGCCCTGACTCGTGTGAGTGTTCACAGGAATACTGCATGAATAGATCTTCATGCAAGAAAAATGGCCGGTCCATTCAGCTGCCCAGAGGAGGCTGAAAAGATAGGACCTAATGGTTCAAAAGCAAGAAGGCAGACGAAAAAAAGCCCAAACCAGATACTTGAACAATCCAAGAATTCCTGAGTCAGTGTTCCTGAGCTCTGAATGTGCTGGTCTGTCCGTCCTGCTGATCCCAAATGAGATGTAAATGTTCTTGGCCAAAGCAGATTTTCAGATTGTTCACAGCTTTTGCTGTATCTGCAATTCTGACGTTTTGTGGTTTCGATGGAAATCTGCTACCCTCCAGCTGTCTGTTGCTGGATTACAGTCTCCAGCTGCATTTCCCACTGGAGCACCAGCTCTGGCGTGAGCAAGCCTGGAGCTCCGCAATGATGTTTCCACGAGTGTTCAACGGCCGAGCTGGCTGGAAACCCCAGGTCGGTCTGTGCAATTTGGGACTGCATCCTGGTGAGGCTTTTGGTGGTCTTAACACATACCGGGAGCTTGTGGGTCATGAGTCTGCTTTTCCCAGGGCAAAGAGGACTGCTTTGTGCCTCTGGAGCAAGCTACCCATGCAGAGTTGCTTTGTGCAGTGTTGAATTAATTTGGTAGTACTGTCCCCTTGCCAGATCCCAAAGCATCACTCTCATTTCAGGAAGAGACTTGTCTTCTGCTGAAGATGCCATCTTCCATAGTCCAAGCATTGAAAGGCCATGTGTTATTTCCCTGTGATTCTAGGCGCAGCTCAGAGAAGGCATCCCCTCTGGGCAGTCTGGTGGTCCAGGAGCTGCTCGTGGTCTGGAGAAGACCAAGGACTCCTGCAGATATCGGTGGAAAACTCTGAAATGAATTAGTTTGCATCCCCAGCCCTTCTCCCAGTGAGATGACAACCGATGACAGCAGTACCACGGGCCGCGGGGCAGCTGTGGAGGGCAGCCTGAAGTGTGTCTGATGCCCATGGAGGAGGGGCTGAGAGGACCTCCTCTGACTGTGGTTGTGCTCGTAGGGCTTTATCTGGAGGACATGAAGAGTTCCCTGCCCTTTGTCCTGAGTGGGGTACGGGCTTCTCTGGTTTTCTACCACTTTGCTCCATCCATCCATCCATCCATCCATCCATCCATCCATCCATCCATAACTCACTCCTTTCTGGTGCCCCAGGGCAGCTCTAATTCAGTGGCTGGTGAGGTGCTGCCTGTCTAAAGGGAGAGCTGGTATCTATCATTAGCATGCTCCTTGTTTCCTATTATTACAAGACTTTGCCTTTAATTACTGATAACTCTGCCAGACTCTACTTTTTCTCCAGGCTGGCTGGCTGCCTCCAGGCTGAAATGTTTTTGGAAAGTTTCAGCTAAAATAGTTCAGCATTTTGCAAGAATGAGATTAAGAAAAGTGTTTTGCCCTTGTTGGGTGGGGAGGGAAGCTTCCAGCTGTTTTCTGCAGCCGTTTCGTTCCTCGTGCATCGGAGGGGGCCCTGAAAGTCGGAGCGGGGGAAGGTCCTTGCATTCACTATACCAGCAGTACTTGCCAAGGATGGCGTTCTGGCCTTGAGCAGATCTCGTCCTTGGCTGGTAGCAAACTCGCCTCCGTTGGCCACGTGCCCGTTGGCAACCTCCTCCTGGCATAGCGGGGCTGCTCCTTCCTGCAATCAGGGGAAAGGGAGAAAGGGCCGTAGGCAGCTGCCTGGACGCTCTTTACGTCTTCCTGAAATTCCTTTTCAGTCCCAGAGAAGTTTGTAATATGTGCATTTTATGGATCCTGTGCTCCCTCCCTCCCTAAGGCTCCATCCAGTAGAGGCAACATCGCTCTTTGGGGCAATGCCCTGGGCACCTGGGACATCCCCGTGGGGCTGGTAGATTTAGCAGAGGACCCCAAGAGACTGGGGCTCTTCTGGAACAGCAGCTGGAGGCAGGTGGGATATCCCAATCCCAATTCTACACAACTGGACCTCTACACAATTCAACCAAGCCCTGGTGTCCTAATCCATCTCCTGTAGTGGTAGGATGGGACGGTAATGCTGTGACAGGTTGAGTACAGAGCCTGTGACCCTCATTACAGCATCTAGTTCTTCATTTTATCTCCTCTTTTACTCTATAAAAACATTTTGCTTCTCACGCTGGGACTCCTCAGCTATGTGGTTGCACCTCTGGTACATACAGAAAGTCTCAATGTGATTGCCCAGCTTGCTTTTCCCAAGAGACTCATCCAGCACATTTTAAAAGATTAACGAGGCATGATCTTCCTTTGCCAGAACTGACCCCCAAAACATGAACCCTCAAAATCCCCCACCACTACCTTTGTGGAGACAGGGCAGAGGCTGCAAACCAGAGATGTCACCGAGAAACTCTCCATCCCCTTCTCTTCCTTCACCCTGAGCTGAGAGGCAGGTGGGGCTCCTAAAGAGACTGGGTCTGGGTTAAACTTGACTTTGGCATTGCTTCGCCGTAGGACAATGGCTCTTCCTTACCACACTCCCTCCCACGATGGGACTGCGTTTGTACGGAGAGGTGGAAGAGGAAGAGCTGGACTTGTTGCAGCCTCTTCACTCTCTGATGTGTGGTCTGGGGCTGTCCATGCAAATTCTCTACCAATGTGCCTAGACGGGGGTTCTGCCTTCCCAGACCTTGGCCAGAGGGAACCAGGATCCTGCTTCTATGCTGCTCACAAAACTCTTAATTAAATTTGCTCCATTTTTTATTTCTGCAGATGTTAAATTTGCCTTTTAGCTGAATAGCCGTTGTTTCTGGTGGCTTTCATGGCACGTAGGAGAAGGTGTGGAGAACACTGGAACAGATTGCCTAGAGAGGTTGTAGGTGCCCCATCCCTGGAAACATTCAAGGCCAGATTGGATGGAGCTTTGAGCAACTTGATCTAGTGGAAGATGTCCCTGCTCGTTGCAGGGGGGTTGGACTAGATGACCTTTAAAGGTCCCTTCCAACCCAAACCATGCCATGATTCTATGATTCTATGAATTCACCATGCTCCTGTCTTTGCACGGCGCTGTGGGTTGCACGGGGATGCTGGAGAACAAGGGAAGGGCTGAGACGTGCTGTGGCCATCCCTCCTGCTCCTCTGTCGCAGGACATCTCCTGTGGCACATTTTGGGTTGACCCTAAGTGGCTGTCCCTACGCCCTCCATCACGAGGGGCTCGTGCTCTGTGGCGGGGCGGGCAGGCAGCTGTGCAAATAACTGAGTTTTGCCTTCAGCTTACACTGAAAAATCAAAGGGAATTTTGGGGCTGAGTCAAACAAAGTAAACAAACAGAAGAACCCCCTCCACTGAAAACAGAGACTGGGAAAAAAAAAAAAGGAAATCTGACCCAAACCAAAAGAGTTGTTTTGCTTTTGTTTCTAGCCTTAACTCTGTTTTGATTTAGTACTGCTGGTGTGAATAAGCTGTGGCAGATGTTGACTTTTCTGAACACCCCCCCGACTTTTGTGTATTTTTTCTTCTTTTTTTAATCTGGCCAGAGCGATTTGCCAAATTCATGAGTTCTTCTGGCCACTTAAATCCACATTTTTCAGTAGAAAAGGCAGTCTGAGCCAGACCCCATTACATTAGGGTGCAGTGGCTCACGTAGGACACTCGTGCAGGCACAGACTCGTAGTGCTGTCTTAGTTCTTGCTCTCCAGATGCTGCTCTGGAAGGGTGTGCATGTCCCTTTGGTCCTCTGTCATATCAGCCAGCCCCTTGCAGATGGTGACCTGAGCTTCTCCATGGCCCAGGTGTCCCTGGTGGGCAGCTGCATCCCACCCCAGAGCCTGCCGGGACTGCCAGGCTTTGCGATTCATGTTCTTGATTCAACCTATTTTGGTACCCCATGAGGTTACACATGTCACAGGGCCTGAGGAGCGACCTCCCCCTTCTCTTCAGATGGCCTTGATGAAAGAGGACTTGAGAGAAGGTTGAAATGGTGGGCCATGGTGTTTCACAGTGACATTTCTGTGTTGCAGGATAATAAATACACTTGGGTAGCCCTGCTAATTTATAATAAGGTCTGGAAAAAAACATGGTCATTTCAGTTTTGCAGCTGATGTGAAGGAAGGAAGGAAGAGGATTTGGCAACAAGAGTGGTCTCCTGAAGTCTTGGCCGTGGCATTTGGCCTAACATTAATTAGGACTGGGTCTTCCTTTGACAAGAGGAACAAAATCCTTAAAGCAGACGTGACTTCACTCAGACTCGGCTGAGATGTGGATCTTGGGTCTTGTTTCTTTGGAAATGAATGATTGTGAGGGTCATCGAATCATAGAATCATTTAGGCTAGAAAGGACCTTTAAGATCATTGAGTCCAACCGTTAACCTAGCACTGCCAAGTCCACGACTAAACCATGTCCCTAAGCACCACATCTACACGTCTTTTAAATATCTCCAGGGATGGTGACTCCACCACTTCCCTGGGCAGCCTGTTCCAGTGCTTGATCACCCTTTCAGTGAAGAATTTTTTCCTAATATCCAATCTAAACCTCCCCTGGCACAACTTGGGGCCGTTTCCTCTTGTCCTATCACTTGTTACTTGGGAGAAGAGACCGACCCCCACCTCGCTACAACCTCCTTTCAGGTAGTTGTGGAGAGCGATAAGGTCTTCCCTCAGCCTCCTTTTCTCCAGGCTAAACAACCCCACTTCCCTCAGCCGCTCCTCATAAGACTTGTGCTCTAGACCCTTCACCAGCTTCGTTGCCCTTCTTTGGACCCGCTCCAGCACCTCAATGTCTGTCTTGTAGTGAGGGGCCCAAAACTGAACACAGTATTTGAGGTCCACCAGTGTACAGGGGGACGATCACTGCCCTAGTCCTGCTGGCCACGCTATTTCTGATACTGGTCCTTCAGGTTCTCATTGTTCTTCGCCTATCTGTCCTTCTTCACTGTCTCTTTTCAGAGGACCTTGTGACAGCTGAGTCATTAAGCTTCATAATATCTAGACGTTAATGCAAAGGTGATTATTGCACCCTGGCTGCTGAAAGGCATCCCATCATCTGGGAGGGGACATCTGACCATGCAGCTGTGCCCCACACCACTGTGCCATATTTCGGCTGTTGCACAACCCTTGGAAATTGTAGCAGGATCTGAAGGAGGCTGGAGGTAACTGTACTTTGGAAAGGTACCAGGGGCTCACGGTGAATGACATAGCCCTCACCAAAAATGCTGGAAGGTCACTAATAATGAAGAGGTGACGGCACCTTGGCTTGATTTGCCATGGAAGGCAGGAACTCCAGCAGTCCGGCAACTTTGTTTTGCTACCCCAAGATGGTTAGGGCCCAGAGCACATCGCCTGTAAGGACAGGCTGAAGGCGTTAAAGGGTAGCTACAAAGACCATTGCCTACCCTATGGGCTCTCACCAGGGTGAACCCAACCCCAAACTCTGCTGAGCCCTCTGGAGCTTTGAGTAAATTCAGATCCAGATGTGGATCTCCAGCTCTTTCTCTCTTGGCTTCATCAATACGATATGGCAGTTGGACTAGATGATCATGGTAGGTCCCTTCCAACTGAAATATTCTATTCTATTCATTTCTGGTAGTCAGACAGAAATGTGCTGGCACCTTATAACATCTGGAGGCAGGTCTGAGCACTTTCCTTGGACCACATCCAGGTGCCGAGTCCCCTGCCTGCTGGCAGCTCTAGCCCTAGCTCGGCGAATTTGTGCCTGTCAGCTCTTTCTCTACACCACGTCACAACATCGGCTCTGTTGGCCAGGAGAGGGTAGGAGAAGATGCTTTCTCTGGCTGTTTTCTGAGCCAGCAGAAGGGACAGAATAAAGGGACACTTTCTGGTCCTGGATGGTTTCTCCAGGTTTGTACAAATTATTTGAGTTCTCTGGGTTTGCGTTTAACAGGTGCTCTGAAATGCTAATATTGAAGGAGGAAAAGCCAACAGAATGGTGTTCAACGTGCTGCCAGTGAGAGCTCACCATAACCATAACCCTAAGCTCAAGGTCTTAGGTGCAGGGCGGGTGGAGGGAGATGGAGAAGGCTCGTTGCTGGGGCCTCCTCCTTCCTCCAGCTCTGCTCTCCCTGGGCTGTCCCATCATGTTTCAGGCTTAGCAGGAGAAGTAAAAAGTGATGGGAAATGTGGGAAAAGAGTAGGACAGCAGCAGATGAGCAGAGGGGCCGTGGCTGATGTGAAGCAATCTGGTGGCAAGGCTGAAACCAAAACCACGTCTGGAGAGGACCCTGCCAGCACGCCCAGCTGCCTGCCAGCCAGAAATGTAAGGTGTGGGACAAGGAGGGCATGGGAAAAAGACACCGGTCTGTTGGAGATAGCTCTGACAGAGAGGGAAACTGAGGCAAGGCGCCCTGACTTGCTGGGTGGTTTTTGCTGGGTGTTTTGCTTCTTCTGCAAAGTATTGCTTGGTCAGGGTGTTCCCAGGGAAAGCTCCCTCCCAGGCTTTGGGCTGGGGCTTGCTGCAGGGTTAGCAGGAACCCACAGGGATTTAAATAAACCCCATGTGCTCCAACAAGAGCAGGGTAAGCAGTTTCCCAGCTCTGCGAGCTGTTCTCAGCAGGAACTCCACAAGGTAGGCATTGCATGATTCGCTTTCCAGGATCTCTCTTTGGGCAAACCGACAAAGGTGTGGGGCAGTGGGAGCAGGGAGCACTTCACCTGCAGAAGAAAATGACCCAGACGCATGGCTGAGATTTTTCTTTCATGCAACCGGATCAGAGTATGCCCTCACAGCCCAAGTATATCTGGGCTCTTGTTCCACGCTGCCGGGTAAACAGGATGTTGATATAATTAGCTTTCCTGTCATCAACCCTATAGTAGCTGTAGAGTGGAAAAAACCCTCTTGGCAGCGTTTGGCCATTTCATTATGGAAAGATCCAGTGTCTGATTTCAGCCCCCTCCTTCCCTCTCCTTCCAAGCTGCAGGTGGGAGGTCCCAGAGGTCTCCTGCTTCACCTCTTTAACACTTCGCCTTCCTCCCCATCCCCGTTTGAACCTATGAGGTGGGGGAAAAGACGCTTGGAGCTTGGCCCAGGGAAAAAAAAAAATGGCTTGAGACGTGATTTCTGAGAGGGTGGGCTCACTACGGAGAGCATCTCTGCCATGCGATGAGCTGCCTCCAGCCTCTGCTGTTGCTGGAGAGAAGGTAGATCCTTGTGGGACAGAGGAGGAGACCTGCCCACCCATTGCCAAGGATTTATATGGGGATACAGGGATGGTGGGAACAAGGGGCCCTGCAAATACCCCTGATCTGGGAAGGAAACGGTCTGTGTGTCCTAAAGGAAAGGTTGAGCTTTGAATCCTTCTCCCAGGGAGGTAAAACACCCCAAACTGTTGGTACGATGACTACTGCAAACGCAACAAGAATCATTGAAATCCGACATAAAACAGCAAAACTGAACCAAAAAACATTCTCCCCCCCATAACCTTGCATTTTAGGAGGATGCAAAACGGGATGTTTGCCGAACATCAAACCTTCCCCAACTCCCCTGAGCTGGGAAAGGCAATGTATCCTGCCGAGATACATATCTATACATTCTGTAATTTTTAGGGGGAAGGAAGACAGGTCTGTCCAAATATTCCTGACTGGCTGAAGCCTGGAGGCAATGGGCAGAGCCCCATGCTGGGAAGGGTTGCAGAGGCGTGGGTACGTGCGCACGGCTTCCCAGTTATGTCCTTGGCTTGTGGCTAGACTGGGGTGGGGAAGGGACAAAACCAAGCAGGATGAAAGCTCCTGGGTGGCCCAAAACTCCCTTTGGGCCAGGAAGAATCATCCCAACCCTTGACAGGAGACTGAGTGGAGGCTGGTTGGTTTTAAGCCCTGTAGGGCTTTGTTTGCACGGCAAGCATGGCATGGCGGGGAAGGGGCTGATGCAAGCCAGGATCTCACCTGGATGTGGAGTGAGGAGGCTGGCACCTTGGGTGGGCTCTGCGGTCCCTCAATTTCTGTACGGAGATTGGGTTTCAAAGGATTTACTGCCCTCAGACCTGCTCCTTACATGACTTCTCCTTGTGGGAGCACCGCGTTGCTATAAGCATGGTGATGTGTCTTGGCTGGGTAGGGATGTACTGCGCTGGCTGTCGTGTTTTAACCCCAGCCGGCAGCTAAGCACCACGCAGCCGCTCACTCGCTGCCCCCCCACCCCTGGGATGGGGGAGAGAATCAGGAAAAAAACCTCGTGAGTTGAGATAAAGACAGTTTAATAGGACAGAAAGGAATGAAAAACAATGATAATAATAATAATATGACAATAGCAATACTAAAAGAATTAAACTATACAAAGCAAGTGGTGCACAATGCAATTGCTCACCACTCATTGACCGATGCCCAGTTAGTTCCCGAGCCGCGATCCGCCCCTCCCAGCCAGCTCCCCCAGTTTATATACTGGGCATGATGTCATATGGTATGGAATATCCCTTTGGCCAGTTTGGGTCAGCTGTCCTGGTGGTGTCCCCTCCCAGCTCCTTGTGCCCCTCCAGCCTTCTTGCTGGCTGGGCATGAGAAGCTGAAAAATCCTTGACTTAGCATAAACACTACTTAGCAACAACTAAAAACATCAGGGTGTTATCATCAACATTATTTTCCTATGAAATCTAAAACACAGCACTATACCAGCTACTAGGAAGAAAATTAACTCTATCCCAGCCGAAACCAGGACACTGGCATAAGCACATTTCTTCCCCGGCAGCGAAATCTTCACAAGGGGAACCATAGTGCGAAATTGGTGCAACTCCCAGCCCGCCTGTGCTGGTAGTGAAGAGGGTCTTGCTCAAGCCCACGCTCTGCCATCTTCCCCATTGCTGGCATGTAAATGTGCTGTTGGGCCACACTTCAGCCAAGCTCTGGGTCCTCCAGACCGCACCAACGTATGCACCAAATTAATGGTGTCCAAGGTCTTGCTCATCCAGGCTGTAGGGCAGAGGTTGAAGGCAGGGTGAGTGACCGATGCAGTCTGTCTATAGGGGCTGTCCTGGCCTCGGTTCACCCACAGCGTGATGGAAATAGTGCAGATTGTGCTTTCGGTCTGCAGGAGTCTGTCTTGGGCTTGCTTTCGCCTTGCAGCTCAGGCAGAACCTTGTCTACGGCTCAGCCCTGCTGCAAGTCCTGCCCTTTCTCGAAACACGAGGAGCCGGTTGACCTTGACGACTCAGTGCTCTCTCTCTTTATTTTCCTTGCAGAGACATCCCTCAGGGTTTTCCCAAGCTAGATTAAAACCAGAGCGCCCTTGGATTACAAAACGGAGCCACAGACACATCTTTTTCCTATGCTATTTTCCTACTCCCTCCCCTACCAACTCTCCCCAGCACAGGCAGACCAGCTGGAGCCACTGGCACTAAAAAAGCATCCAGGACCCAGCAGCCACCCGTCGGCTCCCAGCCAGCCAGCCAAGAAACTTGAGCTGGGCTCAGGAACCGTAGGGAAGAAGCAGCAGCCAAATTTTTGGAGGTTCAGGCTGGGTTGACCAGGAGGTCTCTGAAGGAGGGTGTGCAGAGAGGCTTCAAAGCACTGCGGCAAGTGACGCAGCTGCACGTAGCTGTGGGCAAACCTGATCTTCCCACTTCTGCATTGCAGCAGAAGTTTGTGTCCCGGTGGGTCTTCCATCCCTCCTAGAGGTGGAAATCTCCTGAGGAAACACCAGCTACAAACACATCCTCAGCTGCTTCAGGTAAAACCTGGTGTCTCACCATCATCAACGTGTCCTTCTGAAAACAAGAGAGGTGTTACTGGGTGCAGTCCACTTCGGGTAGTTATCTCCTGATGGCCAAATTCCATATGTATTTGCTGGCCAAACATCTTGCAGCGTTCCCATATGCAGGTAAGATGTGCTAAGGCCCGCACCACTGGTGGCTGCAACCAGAGAGGAGGGTGAACCATCTCAGCTCAAAATGATACCTGTGGAAAAGGGGAGGGAGGTGGAAGGAAGCTTGTGACCATAATAAAGTGCAAAACTCTGGGCCAAATAAGTAGGTCTCAGTGGGGTGGTGACCCTAATCTGAGATGGTGGCTTTCATCCTGGATTTGCAACTCAAGCAAGAAGAGCAGGTGAGTCTATGGAGTCTCCTGTCAGCAGGAGACCAAGTCCAGAGCCTGTCTGCTATGGAGGCCCTTACTGAAAAGCCGGGACATTGCTGCTGGCCCAGATGCAGTCGTTAGCAGGACCAGGAGCAGTTCATACTGCAAGGTACTCAACGTTACCTCATTTACTTTGCTTTTGCCTGTTGTCTTTCAGATAAAGTCCCTTCCTTTCAGCTAGGTCCTAGAGCACGCGAGAGCCGAGTTCATTTTTCCCCAGCATATGGGCAGGGCTGAGCCGAGACATCGCCATCATTTGAACCCATTCCTTTTGCCTTCCTAAAGCACAGGGGTCACACAAGCGTTTGCTGCTTGCAGGCCAGCCCAGTGCTGGCAGGACCCCATGGCAGGTAGGGGTCGGTGAGCTGGAAGGCAGATGGCTGGAGCCTTCCTTTCCGATGGCCACATCCCTCTCTTGGGGTGGGAAGACACGATGTGGAGAAAGCAAAGAGGTTTCCACAGGCAGGCGGGCATGGATCAGGTTAGCAGAGCACTGCAAGCCAAATGGGTGCTGATGGGTTACAGGAGTTACCTTGAAGAGCTCTGCGTGCATCATCTCCAGAACATCCCGATCCAGAGGGTACCTCCATGGCTGTGCTGCCGAGTCTTGCTGGGGCCATTTAAGATAAACCCCCTCTCCCAGCAGTCACTGCCTCTCCATAGCTGCCTCTTACTTGAGGGGATGGAGAAGACATGTTCCTGCTTCTCGGCCACTTCAGAGCAAAGCCTAGTGACATCCCCTAAGTTGATGATGAAGATGGTTTAACACATATCGTGAGAGCCGGCTGGAGTGGGCTAAGAGCGGACACGCATCCCCTTTGCCAGCGTCTGTGAGGTTTGGCAATGTCCACCACGTCAGCTCACCTGCTCTCACGTCCCGCCTGCAGTGTCTGATGCCTGGGCGTCCCGGGTCAAAGGGAAAACGAGCCTGTGAGGACACACCAGCCCTGAGCCCCGGAGGGCTTTGCCAGATGGAGCCGGAGCCTTGCCTGGCTCCTGCCAACACCTTGGAGTTGGACCTGGAGGAGATGAGAAGGGAAAGATTGCCGGTAAGTAGCCTTCCTGCTCCTGAATTTCCAGGCCCAGGTTGTGGTTGTTATCAGAAGAAAGGAGCAATGGGTGGAGGGGTGGTGAGGCTTCACAGGAAGGGAAGGTTTGGCGTCTTCTTGGCTATGTCTTCTCTGTGTGAGGGATTCCTCTCCCTCCCTCCAAAGTGACCAGTTCCCCCGTGCCCTGGCTGGCTCGTACCTTCTTGCCCTTCCAGGATTAAGTTCGCTCTGGGTTTGACCGTGAGCCAGCAACGTGCCCTTGCTCGTTGAAGACCAGTGCTGTCCTGGGCTGTGTTAGACAAAGCATTGCCAGCAGGTCGAGGGAGGTGATCCTTCCCCTCTACTCAGCGCTGGTGAGGCCGCACTTGGAGCACTGTGCTCGGAGCAGTGCTGGGCTCCCCAGTACAAGAGAGACATGGACATACCGGAGAGAGCCCGGCGAAGGGACTGGAGCATCTCTGCTATGAGGAAAGGCTGAGGAGCTGGGACTGTTCAGCCTGGAGAAGAGAAGGCTGGCGTGGGGTCTCATCAATGTACATAAATACCTGAAGGGAGGGTGCAAAGAGGACGGAGCCAGGCTCTTTCCAGTGATGCCCAGTGACAGGACAAGGGGCAATGGGCACAAACTGAAACACAGGAGGGTTCCCCGAACATGAGGAAACACTTTTTGACTGTGAGGGTGCCCGAGCACTGGCACAGGTTGCCCAGGGAGGTTGTGGAGTCTCCATCCTTGGAGATCTCAAAAGCCATCTGGACATGGTTGTGGGCAACTAGTTCTGTGTGGCCCTGCCTGAGCAGGGGGTTGGACCAGATGACATCCAGAGGTCCCTGCCAACCTCAACCGCTTTGTGATTCTGCAGTTCTGTTTAGGCTTCCCTAGTTTGGGGGAGCAGGAGGCAGCCCCTAAGAGAAGGTCTGGAGATCCTCATGGAGACAAGAGGAGGATCCTAGGGCAGACAGTTTCTCAGTACCTTTTGGGTGCTGCTGATCTCTGGCTGGGGCAAAGCAGAGATTTGGGGTTCTGGAGAGTGTTGGACAGCCAGGCCAGCCCCAAGCCCATGCCACAAATAAAGCCCTTCAAGTAAGAGCCCTGCAGGTCCACCTGCCCCCTCTTCTTCAGCAGGTCCCGCATGAGCCAGGGCTTACAGCCTGACGGGCAGAGCCTGCACTTGCCAAGGGTAACCCCGACTTCTGAGGTCCTTGGTGCTGGTGTTTCTGTTTGCTTTGGCTGCTGGCAGACGCTCTGCAACCTGCAATGAGCCAGCTTCGCCCAGGGCTTGTAACGGTGGGCAGGGGATCTGAAAGGAGGGAGATTCCCCATTCGGATTACTGTTAGCTACAGCCGGGGGGAACTGGGGGTTCGTTTGTGTCACTGCCAGTCAGATGGGTGCAGTCTGCAGGACGGTGGGAGATGCCTACAGGCTGGCTCAGATGGGCTGTTTATGTCCATGATGGGTGGCCACCGCTCCCACCCTTCCCACATGCTGGCAGACAAGACCTGGAGTACCATCTCCTCCACCAACGTCCTCAAAAGGGATCTGGTTCCTCCTTCCCTCTATATCCCATCCATTGTCCGTGGAAATCAGAGGCACCATGTGCTCCAGTGGGCTTCAGGCCAGGTCTGCACATCTGGCAATGACTCCATGTGGGTCTGCAAGAATGAAGAGTAAAGTCTTGCTCCATGCAAGGGGAGTAGCCTACTGCTTGTGTCATGCTGATTCTTGAATTACCTCATCTTACCAGCGAAGGGCAGAAGTCATCCTGGCCAGAGGTGACATGCTGCTTTTTTCCTTGCAAAGTGTTTCACTGGTTTTCAAAGCCATGTGGGGTCCCTAAGATATTTGTTTGCCACCTTACGGGTCAAACGAGGGCTTGGGATGAGGAGCTGGGGCTTGGTTCTGCCCCTTCTCAGTGCTTGTGTCCCTGGAGTGTGAAGTCACAACTCATCTCAATGACATGAAGGCTTCTGGGACAGCTCACACTGCCACTGAATCAGTAAGAGAGTTTTGCTCACTGTAAGGTCTCCATTGCTGTCTCATACGGCCAAGGTCTTCTGAAGGACTGACCAGCCCCTTGACGGTCATGTCACAACCCACGAACCTTCCTGCGGACACGGATGCTTCACATTGATGCTTGCATGGGAACTGACCTTTCCTAAAGCTGAATTTAGAATCAGTTTTTAGTGTAAACGCATAAAAAGAAGACTGCCTTCCTTCCTTGGGTGGGACTCTTTCCCCTTCAGCCACATGCCTTTGTTTGCTCATGGGTATTAATGTTCAGAAGAGATAATACCCCCAAAGCCATCGGTTGGCGTCAGAGCAGAATAGTTTCCCTGCTGGGCTGCAGTAAAAACAGGCACTTTTGAACATAAAATGTCAGGATTTCTAAGCTCCTTAACTTCCAGTTGCATTACCCACTAATGAGATGATTTCCACACTTCAAAGGGTGATAGAAAGATGACGCAGGCTTGTGGTCTGCAGATGTCTTGTGGACTAACGTGGCACCGCTTGCTCGAGGGTCTTGAACGCTTCACTGAGCGGACGCTATGCAAGCCCTGGAGTTGGAAGGGGGCGATGCTGAAGGGAACCACCCCTAAAATAAGTGAGATCAGCAGAGACGTGAAGGAGGGTGTTTACGATATGTGAAAACAAGATCCTTGAGCATTTCTGAGGGGAAGTGTTTCTGCTGGCCCTTTTGCGATTTGTGTCACCTTTATGGCTGAATCACCTTTGCCGAAACGTTCAGCTCGTGCCGCTGCATGAATCGTTGTAATCCCCCAGGAATGAGGCTCCATTCAGCTGCCCACACATAGCTGTCTTCTGCCATCGGAGACGTCCTTGGTGTCAGGGCTCTGAGGGCACTAATAAGCCTTAATGGCCATGACCAGCCTCACCTGTGGCCTCCAGCCTCACCCATAGGCCCTGGAGCTCTATTTAAGCTCCACCTGGGACATTCAGTCTCTGTTTGATGTGTTTTGGAAGAGTGGTGGTCTCTAGCTTGCCTATCAGCTTCTTTTTAGCTGTGTTGAGACGTGGTTTTCATGTGTCCTGAACGTATGCAAGCCTTGACTGAAGCATAAGAGCCTGCAGTATCTCCTGATCCTTGCTTACTAGCCACAACCAGCTCTGTGCCAGCATCTCTGAGCAAGTGTGTGCAGGAACCAGAAACCAAGTGTGGGATTTGGCTCCTGGACTGAGATGTCTGTTGGCAGAGGTATCAGCATGCTGGGTTCGGATGTCCCCAGGTAGGTGTGTGGCTGTTTGAGATGCCTGAGAGTATCCTAAGCTTCCACAGGGTGCTGGCTTGGGCAAGGTAGACCTTCTCCCTTCTTGACCAGCAAAGTGGGGAGGCAGGCCTAAAGCATCTCCGAGGGCATTAGATGTCTCAGCAACTGAATGATGTTGTTCCAGCCAGCCAAGACTGCTTCCAGCTGGAACTTCAAACTGGTCCCAGTGGGATGGGGGGAGGCAGCGTCCTCCAGACCAGCACATCCTCAGCAACTTTTCTCTTCCACTCTCCCCTCCCAGCTGCTGGCCTTTGCTGTGTTGCTGTTATCTTGCTCGCTGTATCCACAGGGGTGATGCTGCCAGCCCTCTGGGGCTTTTGCTTGGCAGCACATTTGTCCTTTCCTCCCCTTCCTTGTGGACCCCACTCCCTGACTGCAGAAGGTTGGCAGATACTGGTTTGGGCTGACTGTGTTGCAAGGTGAGGACACAGTGGGAGAGACGGATCCATCATGTCTCGCTCCTTCTGGCTGACAGTCAGTCTACCAACCCCTCTGGCCTGGTCATGCCTAGATCTTGTGTCTTCTCAAGATCCTACTAAGGTCTTTTTTTCTGCTCCAGCATCCCAAGTGTTGTAGAATCCAGCTGCTTGGTCTGCTCTGTGAGGGTTGGGACCACAGGGTCCCAAAATGAGAGACGGGCCCAGGGAGGCTGGCCAGAAAACTGGCTCCTTGCTCTGCAGGGTGGGATCAGAAGCACTGCGACTTGGCAGGTTGCCACCCGAAGCTGAACTGGGGCCATGCTCCTGTCACCGGCCGGCCTTGGCACAGCTTGGCAGGTGCCCCTGGGGTTTCCCAGGATGATGGTTTCAGTTCAGGGTTTGTAACGTTAAGCCAGCCCAGCTGAATTTCGCCTGCTTTGGGACTGAGTTCCTGAAAGTGGCACATCATAACCTCAAACCGTAGCTGTTGGCTATGAGCACTGAGAAGTCAGAGGTTTGCAGCGGGGCAGTTAGCAAATCCTGGGGCTTGAGGGCAATAGGATAATTGTCTCTTAGGATGGATGTGCTGGTGCCTCCGTACTTCTGACCACTGTGCAAAGCGCAGTTCAGAGCTACGGGTAGGGATGGCTCCACTTGAGCAGGCTGTCCCACTGATGGAAGCCATGAGAGACCTCACCTATAGCAGCTTTCTCCCCACTGCTGCCACTAGCTAGTGTCAGCTTGTCCTGCAGTTCAAGCCTGTATAAGCCTCCCCAGATCCCCCCTCTCTCCTGCCTAGCATCACTGCGGATGTTGTACTTTACATATATTTAAAAGACAGTGAAGATTGCTCAGCCCAGATCTCAAAAGCTGGGGATGTCAGGTTGCCCATGATCACATTGATGTTGCTCCTTGGGTGCACGATGGCACAGTCTGGAAGAGCACGTTCATTATTTTCCCCACCGTACATGCTTTTTGTTGGTTTTTTGCACGTGCACCACAGAGGCCATCGGGAAGGATCTCCTCCTTGCTGTTCTGAGTGTGGCTGGGTGGTGGTTACTGATGGTCCTCCTCAAGCCCAGCTCTGGAACCAGGCTCATGCCGTTGCTGGAGACCTGAGCAACTTCACGATGCAGGTGTCCCTGTCATCGCGGGCATCTAGGGAATAACGTGCAAGTGAGCGATTCCCTCCTCCTCTTCCTACTTCAGGTGATTTAGTATCACAGTAGCAGAGATGGCCACAGCATTTGCAGGCAACATGCAACAGCTTTAACAAGGAAAGTAGCTGTCCTCCTCTTTAATGTCCCATCCCTCATGCAGGGCACTGTTCCTCAAACCCCTCGGAGACCTACAGACCCTGATTTCCTATTACGTGGTTCAGATTCAGTCCCAGAGCTGCTTCGTCCCAGCAAGGTCTCTCGGGGACAAGCGCGTGAGCTGTTGCATGCCCTAGCGCACAGGGTGAGGAGGGGAAGTTCACCTAATCAAGGCATCTCCTATCATTTTAAGGTTTGACGTCAGCATCTTCATTTTCTCTTAATGCAGATTTTTCTGGGTGTGAATTATGTAACGAAGCTGAAACATAAACCTGAAGGAGGTACCCCAGCAGGAGAAATGTTTCCGATCATTCGAAATTGAAGTTAGTTTCTGAGGGAGGTATTTGACATGGAAATCAGTTGTACATAATGGCATTTAATACCTTAAAAGCTTCAGAAATATCTTCAGCAGTGAGTTCCACAGATTAATGACAGGTTGCAAGTAAAACAATTTTTTTTTTTTCCAAATTACAGTTTTTTCCTATTTGCCTACCAGGACAAATTTGACGAGGCATCTGATGTTTCTGTCTTCCTCTACTTACTGGTCTTTACTAGTCTGGAGAAGCTGGCTGCTCTCAAACCACGGGAGGTTTTTGTTTTGGAGCCTCTCAGTTTGCTGGGAAAGTACATGGGAGTTGTTTTAAAATAGAGATTTTCAAAGTTTTTAAAATTTCCCCAAGAAATAGACAGCTAGCACTCATCCATATCTTGAATAAGATTTTATCAATTTAATTCAGAACACTTTTTTCAATTCAAAAATGCCATCAACTGCTGAGAAACAGCAAAGACTGCAGTCCTGGGGAAAGGTCACACGTTCAGTTGGGTTTGTATTTTCCATGCGTGCTTCTGCCTCAGGACAGCTTTTAATTGCGTCTTAAAAATGCCACTGCGGTCCTTGCTGGCACTCGGCTTTCTTGACAGACAGCTTGTGAAGTGTCACTGACACCAGGGAGCTCCCCGGGAGCGGCAGCGCAGCCCCTAATACAGAGATTTGGAGAGCTGTCAGACGGAGAAGTGATGCATGAGGTGTTGTCCGTGGTCTCCTCCGGTGGGTTTTCTCATTGAGTATGTCTTTGCTTTTCTTTAAGGATTTCATTGGGGTTGGCGAGCGCGAATACAGCACGGCTGGGTGGGGAGAGCAAGCGATGCTCCCGCTTCTTGGAGAATTAGACCCTTGGGATGGAGGGATGGGGAGAGGTTTGGGGAGGGAATTGGTGGGAAGAAATTAAATAATGAGCAACACCGGCACTATTTCTGGCAAAGGCAGGGCTGAGCTCCCTGCTCCAGAAGCTGCTGGTTTTTCACCCCTTGTATGGCCCCAGGTCTATGAGGAGAGACTTGGACACGGCCTCATGGACGTGACCATCTCTTGTCACCATGCTGGATGTCGTGGCCTCCACCGAGGAGCCCAGCAGCATCGCTTGGGGAGGGAGGGGAACAACCCTGCCCAAACACAAGGTCACGGCCAAGCTGTGCCTGAGATGTTGCACAGGGAGTTGGTCACTGTGGTTGAGAAAGCCCTGATCCACACATGGCAGAGTCTGGATGATACGGGGGGTGATTTGGGGTGGCATGAATGTCCACCTTGGTGCACTGTGCCAGGGGATGGCTGGGCTCCCTCTGTCCCATGGATTTGCAGGCAGCAGCAGAGCTGGTGGTTCCAGAGATGGGGAATGAGAGATGACAATGAGGATGCTCCTTGCAAATACAGGGGGAGGTGGCTGTGCTAAAGCATTTCAGCAAAGGGGGCACCTGCAGTGCCTCTGCAAAGGCTCTGTGGGTGGGTGTAGTGGGGTGACCCTGGCCGGATGCCAGGTGCCCACCAAAGCCACTCTATCACTGCCCCTCCTCAGCTGGACAGGGGAGAAAATAAAATGAAAGGCTCGTAGGTTGAGATAAGGGCAGTTTAATAAAGCAGAAGCAAAGGTCGTGCGCGAAAGCAAAGGAAAACAAAAGATTTTATTCTCTACTTCCCATCAGCAGGCGATGTTCGGCCACTTCCCGGGAAGCAGAGCTTCAGTACGCATAGTGGTTGCTCCAGAAGACAAATGTAAACAAACGAATGCCCCCCCTTCCTCCTCCTCCTCCCCTAGCTTTTATACTGAGCAGATGTCATATGGTATGGAATATCCCTTTGGTCAGTTTGGGTCAGCTGTCCTGGATCTGTCCCCTCCCAAGATCTTGCCCACCCCCAGCCTACTGGTGGGGGGGGGCAATGTTGGAGAGACAGCCTTGATGCTGTGGGAGCACTGCTCAGCAGCGGCCAAAACACTCGTGTGTTACCAACAGCTTTCTAGCTACCGATACAGAGCACAGCACTACGAGGGCTGCTGTGGGGAAAATTAACTCCATCTCAGCTAGACCCAGTACAGCGGGAGCCGTGACCCCTTGCCCCAGGGATGAGCCCTGAGGGGTTGGGAGCCTCAGCTGCGAGGCTGGGCAGCCCTCCCAGCTCTCAGTCCTGCAGAGCGATGGAAAGCTGTGGTCATCCATCACCATCTCCTTCCTCCTCCCTTGCCAAACCTGCATGTCCCAAGACAGCTGCAACCCCCCCCCCCCGCCTTGCAACAGAAAATAATACAGCTCCTTCCCCCAAGTGCATGCCGGCAGCGACCTGCATCACCTTCCAGCGACCCCCAGGCAGAGGGGATGGGTTCAGCTTGAACATTTACCCTTTGGCTCTAAAACAAGGGGTCTCCTGGGGTGAAGGAGATCCACGCTGGTCTTACAGGCTGGACCTCCAGAGGGCAAAACCCATCGCACACGTCTGCAGCCTGCGAGGAGCATGGAGAGCGCTGCAGCGGGGATTTGCAAGGTCCAGGAGCTGCAAAAGACGGGATGCAAATTCTCCTTGCTGCAGGAGGAAATGTCTTCATGGTCTCAGCTGGTGATCGGCTTTCTCTGCCCCGAAGCATAAGGGCTGTGAGGCGCTGCAGCTGCCTCCGAGCTGGAGTGACAGCAGACGCGATTTGTGGAGACATCAAAATATTTAATCCTTTGTTGGAAATTATTATCCGCGGTGTCATTGCGAAGGTGGAGATCAAAAGAGCACAATGAATGTGTCAAAATAAAACCGGAGATGAAGGGAAGTCGCTAGCAGAGGATAATTATCAAAAAAAAAGCATAGAGATCTTTTCATCTCTGGAAATTCCCTGTACTGTAAAAAGTCACCAGGTGGAAGTCAGGGGCCACCGTATTTCTCACGGCAGCTCTGCTGCCTGCAGCAGAGCCATGCTTGTTCCCCTTGGGAGAGAAACTGGCTCTCTGCTCCCGCAGGCCACGAAAACCAATGTTGGGTTTTGGAATGTGACTTACAAATTCTCCCGCTGGGATTTTTACTTCAGGGCTCCTAAAATACAATTGATTTCCCCCCCCCCCCCCCCCTTATTGATTCCCTTTGTGTGAACTTTGTATTTCCTTGCTAGGCCGGAGGAGTCTGCAGGGCTCTCCTTGCTGGCGGTGGCTTTTCCCATGCTTGCTTGATCATGTCTCTCTGCTACACGTGTGCCTGCTTAATCCCCAAATCATTTCCTCTGGATGAGGTGTGCTGGCAGCGCTGGCACAGATGTTTTGTATTGGGTATGGAGCAAGACTGTGCTGAACGGTGCCCACACCTGCACGGGGGCTTTAATTCCAGAACATTCTTCTGGCCTGAGCAGACACTGCAAAAACCCCTCACCTTCCTCAGGGATACAGACCTGGATTTAACTGCTGCCCTCCTGGATGGGCTCCTCGCCTGCACTGGAAGTGGGGTAGAAAGCCAGGGGATGCTACACCAGCATCTCTTCTATCTTTACCTAACTCCTCCTTTTTTAGGTAAGTGGAAGCATTTGGTAGTTTTAATTTTCTCTCCTGGCTGTGGGTTTTTTCCTTAGCCATGAGGGAGAGGGACTATAAAATCCTGATAAAGGACACAGTAGATTTTGGTGCCGAGTGCTGGGTCTGGATCTGTCCCTGTGTGTCCCGAGCGAGGGATCCCAGGAAGAAAAGCTCGGTATCCTCAGTCTGTGCTCTTCTGTGCACGTTCCCTGTCCTCTATTTTTTCCTATTGAAACCATTTTTGTCCCCTTTTCCAAGGGCCGAGGCCATTTTCTCAGGTACCCGTGACAGCATTGTAGTAGGGGACTGAAACGGGCTGTTTGTGTAAGGTAGTGCCCATCAGTTCCAAAACAACCTCTCGTAGGATAAACAGCCCCTATCTGCCTCGGCAGGTGTGTTTGGGATGGGAACTGCTCTTTGCAGAGGAAATGTGGATCATGCCATAGTAAAGGCTAAAGGGAGTAGAGACGGGAATGGTTTCCGCGTGGAGGTCTCTCCATCGACTGTCTGAGCCCTGGCACGATCTGAGAGATCTGTGTACGGCATCTGAGATCTCTCCTGTACTGAGGACTCATTGCCTACCCCCATCAGTCTGCAAAATCTGTTTTTTAAACACGTGGTGTTTGCTTTCTCTGCGAAGCCAATGCAGGGAAGTCACCTGGATGTGATGGGAGATGTTCCTGCACCTGGTGCAGGGGCTGTTTACGGGCAGGGTTGATCTTGGATAAGTGTTTATCCAGACGGTTTGGGTAAACAGAAAATGTGGCTCGTACCCAGCGCTGGCACAAGACCTGTGCTGGAGCAGGGGATCAGGTGGAGAACCCGCTGGGTGGGACTGGAGAGGCTCCTCCAAAAGTTGGCTCCCAGGCTTGCTTTGGTGGCCTGAAAACAGGCACCTGGTGGCATCTGAGGCTCCTCCATCGAGTGTCCAACATCAAGACGCACACGTTTAGGTGTCTTAATCTGCCAGCTGAATCCCACCTCTGATAAGGAGATTGCAGGATGGCAAATGCAGAGGCCAGGGGCTGAGGGGAGAGCAAGGCTCGCCCAGCCCACGTCAGGGTGGAGGAGCTGTGTGTAGGGAAGGAGGCTCCTGGATACCTTATGGGAAGCTCTGCCCTAAAGCCACAAGACACTCAACGTGTGGTGAGCTGGAGAAATGCACAAAGGTGTCTCATGTTCACCTAGACTTGTGCACGTGCTGGATGAAAAGTGATGATTTTTGGAAAGCCCTGTGGAGCTGGCATTCCTGGAGATGTTCGGTGAAGCTGGTGGTTGTCCCAGGGCTTTGGGCAGCTGAAGAGGAGCCCACTGGATCTGGGGTGGGGTGTGTCTTTCAGACAGGGGAGACCCTGGGGGGTTCAGACCATTTTGGACCAACAGCAGGGAAGATGGTGGAGATGCACCACGGGGATGTGGTTAGAGGGGGCTGTTGGGGAAGGTGGTCCTGTGGGAAAGGCATGTTTGGTAGATCTGGGGGGTGCAGCAGGAAAGCAAAGGATTAGTAGGGTGGGAGGAAGGCTTTCACAGTGAGGAAGCAACGTGTTTGGAAACACTGTGTCTGAGAGGGAAGCTGGGCAGGATTGAGGTTGGTTGGTCAAAAAACCACCAGGAACTTGAGATGCATAAGCTGCTTTGAGGCCGGGGATTTTGTCCCTTCAGGGTTCTGTTTTTAGTAGGTTTAGCTTTGATATTTAATCTTTCATTTTGTTTTCTTTCAAACTTTGTGCCTGTGTTTGAGGGTAATTCCTACAAAACAGCAGCCGTCACCCCGAGCCACGTACAATGCGTGCTCAGACAGGTCCCGTCGGAAGCAGCGCTCAGGAGCTCGGGTTTGGGGATGAGGTGGGATGCGGAGCTGGGTGGACAGGCAGCTCCTGAACTGGAGATGTACCTGACGGCGAGGGAGCTGCTCTGGCTCGATGTGGGGGCCGACGGAGCAGATCCAGCCTTCACCAAGAGACCCCCATGAGGAGGTCTGCTAGGGAACGTCATATTGCAAAATCATAATGATGAGAGCTCCTCGGGAAAATGCAGCCTCTCGATTCCAAGGGAGGTGCCACCTGAGGGCTTTCCAAAGCCAGCTCCTTCTGCCTCTCTCCCTTTCTCGGTGTAGATACCCACTTCTACAGGTCAGAGCGGTGAGGATTCACGGGAGCCCAGCAGACATCCAAGAGATGACCCAACTGATGAGCCAAGCAGGTATGCAATTAGCTGGCCGCTTTCAGAGTGGGTCACACCACCCTGATCCTGCTCCGGGAACACGGCATGCTGTGTGAGGACGGGCTCTGGGCCCCCTCGCAGCTGCCTGCTTGTGCACCTGGGTGCTTTCATCTCGCCGCTCTCCAGGGAGAGAGCTGCCAGGTGCTTTCCCATGGAGCTGGGGCTTCGTCGCTGCCTGTCCCAGTGACGAAGCCCTTCGGGATGGGTTCCTCAGCAGCTCTTCTCCTGTGCGGTTTGCCCTGCACTGCCGGGAGTCCCCTGACATAAGGCAGCAACCAATGCCCGGACCCAGGCTGTAGGTCCCATTCGAGCATGCTGAAGCCACCATGTACTCAGGAGGGTCCAGGAATTGGGTTAGAAATTAGGCAATTTTTTTTTTTTTTCGAGAATTAGAAAAACAAGAAGAGCTCTTCAGAAATGCAAAGCAGCCTGCTTGCACAAGAGGGATGTTCAACAGGATGAAACCTGGGGTCGTGTCCTCCTGGAAGAGGTGGCAGTCCTTGCATTCGACAGGCGTTGCACGAGCACGCGAGGGAGTCGTGCTGGGGTCTGTGGCAATGCAGGCCGAATGCTTCAGCACGTGAGCCCCTGTGAAGGGAAAGACTTTCTGCGATAAGCCATAATATCAGATGCCCTTATACGACATCCTCCTGTGTCCCCAAGAGACGGGATCCGTGATGACACGGATGAGAACTGGCTTGTCTTCGCGCTCGGTGCTGTGTCAGGGCCTGAGCAGGTGCTGGGAAGGGGTAGGACCACACAGCTGGGGAGAAACGGGGAGGGATGAATAGCTGAGGCTCTTCCCCTCTGCAGCTACGTTGGCTCAGCTGCACGTGGATCTCGACCATGGAGTTCATTTTGCTCATGGAATTTCTTGCATATGCTTTGGAAGGAGGCATCAGGACCCAAGCAGGTGGATTTGGTGGCCTGGGTCTCTGTTGAAGCATGTCTCTCTTCCTAGCGCTCTGTTAGGTAGTGACTTGGAGGCAGGACTGTTCCTAAATATCCTAAAAGCGATACGTGGGTTAATACTCCAGGCAATGTGAGAGCTAGTTCACGGCAAGGTCCATTTCCCAACAGTGAGTGGAAGTGACAGCGCTCACCACAATATCCTTTTCATGACAATAAAGGTCTGACTTTGAGCAATGAAACCAAGAACATTCATAGCTGAAGACAGTCCTTAAATCCCTTCTCGAGGGCCTTGCTAGACGCAGGTGTCAGGGAAATACAGGATGTTTTGCGTACACTCAGCACACTCGGTCTCATCCCGAGGAAAGGGGCGTGCTTGGTCTGGAGCAAAGTCAAGAGCCGTTTGCTCTGTCTGCCTGGGTCGCCTCTTGTAGCTGTGAAGAGATGTGAAGGCTGAAGTGATATGCAGGGGGGTGACCGTGCCTAAAGTGACAAGGGAGGCAGGAAGGAGAGCTTGAACACCTTCAATGAGTAAGGGTGGGTCTAAGGGGGAGGTTGTCCTTGGTCCTCACCCTTAACGGTGAAGGGAATCCCTGGTGAAGGAGATGCTAGAGTGACAGGAGGACAAGCAACGGGAGACATGCAGAAGCCTGTATTGCTTTTGGAGTAAATTAGTGTCCCCTCTGAGAGGAACCTGAGCAGGAGACATGCAGAAGCCTGTATTGCTTTTGGAGTAAATTAGTGTCCCTCTGAGAGGAACCCTGAGCATGATTCTGGACATAGTTTGCACTAGAACCCCTCCTCCTCTCATCCATTTCAGGTTGCGTGGATGAAATTGGTCTAGACCTGGCCCTTTGCACCCTGAGCAGTCCTTTAGCCCTCCAAATCCCAGGTCGCGCGCTTAGATTTCCCGCACAGCCTCACGCCCCTTTGCAATGCTCTACTGTGCTGCAAACACCTTTCTGGGTTGTGACACCAGAGCCGTTGTTATTCCAGGCACTGTGAATGGGACAGAAACGTAAGAAACAACTGTGGCCCCAGGAAAGCCACGGGGGGTGCAGAGGAGAACCAGCCCCAGGAGATGCAGTGGGGATGTGCACAAGTGTGGTCTAACGGTGAAGATGTGAGCCGCTCTGCACTGCTGGGACCTGGGGTCAATTCTCGCTCTCCCGCATGGTTGCTTCAGCAGAATATAGATGAGCAGTAGGAAGGGGAAAAAATTGGAGGGGGAGAAAGAGGCAAAAGGAAAGAAATGGGGTGCCAAGAAGATTAGAGGGGTCAGAGGAAAGCAGAGGAGGAACAACTCTCTCCACCCTTTCCTTTATCCCACATATGAGAAGACACGGGGAGAAAGCAACACAAGTGGAGGGAGGAGGTGATGCTAGTGGGTCAGCCACCCCGTGAGACCCATGCAAAAAGACACGGGGAAGGGAAAGGGAAGAGTTAAAAGAGCAAAAGTTGTGCCTGCACACCCTGGGAGGGGAAGGAAACCCCTTGCCTTCAGGGAAGCATGAGTATTGAGCCAGATGGGGGCCAGAACACAATCTGCTTGATTTCCCATCACCTACAGTGGATGCAACGTGGCTAGATTTGTTGGCAATGATGAGATGCACCGTCTCTGCGAGTGGTGTGAAACAGCGCTTCCTTTTGTTTGCTTTAAGCCTGCTCCCAGGCTATATCTCAGGACCTTCCAGTTCCTGCAGACTGGGAAGGCTGTCGGCTGTCCCCTGGCCCAATGTCATGCCGTGCAGAAGCACAAAGGCTTGATCTGAATTGGCCCCATCTGTGGGAAGTTGTTGCGTTGTGGCTGACCGAAGGCCGGCCACCCCGATGCCTTGAACTGCCGCAGATCTGGCTTCTCACGCCCTGGTTGTAGGTAGTTGCTCTGATCTGCTTCGCCAGGAAAATTGCCCTACGGTGCTGAGGATAAGCTGGGTTCTTGGTTTTCTCTGCAGCACCCGAGGAGGTGGCAGGGATGGAGATGGCGGCGAGGCTGACCCTGGGGGAAGCCTGTGTGCATCTCTGATCCCTGCCCAGATGCTGGTGGAGGCTGAGTTCAGTCTAACCTCAGCCCTTCCACCAACCCTGCCCCTGGGTAAGCCAGACCTTGTTGCTGGCTGTTCCCTCTTCTTCTAGTTATGGATATTAAGAGGCCAGCTTTGAGAAGCAAAGTTCCCGCTGGAAGCACAGCCTGGTGATGAAGGGGAGCCAACACAAACACCTGGCAAGCTTCCCTGGCCAAGTTTCACACCTAGAATAAATCAAAACATCTTCCTTCCTGCTCAGGCAGCCCCCAAGGAGCTGCTTGCTCCTGCCACACACACTTTCTGTTCTTTCCAGGAGAAAACTTACTTCCTCTGGTAAGTTCACGCCATGAAACCTTTTATTTTAGACTGGCTCCTTCAACCGTGGTTCCGGCTGAGGGCTGGGAATGGGGAATGCTGGTCCCTCTCCTGTACTGACTTCAGGCACGCTTAGCCCGGGGGGTCCGTGCATCTGTCGTTAATTAGGGCTCCACAGTGAAAAAACATGGAAAAAACCTCACAAACAGCTCAGGGTGAGGAGAAACGTCCTCCCACCCCTCCCAGTGATGGGGTTTCTTTGGCTTTATGTAACCTGGCGTTTGGTCATTGTCCAAACAGCTATGGAGTCAGGTGGGAGTGACAAGGTCCTCTCAGTCTGTCTTCCTTCTGATGTCCTATTCACAAGCTTGCTGGCTTCAGAGAGGTGGAGTTGCCCTGATATGCCAAGTTAGGTGGTCCTTGATTTTATTTTGCTTTGAAAGAATTAATTATTTGCAGGAGAGGATGAGAACTATGGTGAGGAATTAATCTAGATTTCGGAACAAATCCATAAGGAAATAATCCAGTGCTCTGTGCTCCTACGGAGGAAAATCACATCATCTACAGGACAACTGGGTGCCCCACCAATGCTCCCACCCTCCCTCTGCCCTCTGGTTTCTCTTGATGATCCCCGTCCCACCCAGTTCATTTCAGCTGCTGAAGTGTAAGTGCCAAGTGCTGTTTGATGTGACCTGGGATATCCCGTCTGTCCTCTGGTTGCTGGCCCAGAAGGACATGGGTCTCTTGAAGGTTCTCAGTCAGGCATCTCAGATCCCCATGAAGATGGCAAAGGTCTGGCAGGACTTCTGTAAGAGGAGTGGTTAGGCAGGCCAGGACTTCTTAGCTTGGGAAAGAAGAGGGGAAACACAGCAGGTCCATCAAATCCAGCGTGACATGGAGAGGTGGGAGGGAACAACTTGTTCATTGAGAAGCGATTTCTCAGAGGAATTTCTGGCCAAAGTTTGGGGGGGATTCTTGGACACCTACACCAGAGCCGTGGCCGTGCATTTTTGCATTGCTGGAGAGGATTACATGTGCTGGTACAATAGCAAAGCAATCCTCTGGTTCAGCTTTCCATCTTGAAAAATGGTGATTTCCAAAAACCCCCCCCCAAACATTTCCAGGCAGTAAACTCTTTGTCAGCCCAGTCAAGCTTCAAAGCAGGAGGAGGAAGGCTCAGCTAATTCAGTGAATTTTTTTTGTACAAGTATGTACTTGGAAAAGAAGCATCCCATTGTATTCCTTCGGAAGAGGGGTAACTCCACGCTCCTCCAGGAGAGAAGGGGCAGCGGGAGGTTCAGCATCCTGCTGCATTTACAACATTTTCACATCCTCGGGTGAAAGTTGACACAAGGCTGCCAAGTGACGTGATAAAGGAGGAGGATTTTTTTTTTCTTCTGCTTTTACAAAGTTTTCCTCCTGAACAACCTGGTGACATAAGATCTTAAATTTGGAATTACCTTAAGAGCTGCTTTAGTCTTCCCCCTGCCTGATAGGGAGCGAAACAGCGATTTCATAGCAAATGTCTTTTAGGATCGCTCTCCTGTCAACAGCAGAAAGCAATGAGGAGGAATACGGGTTTTTTTGTCTCTGGCAAATTTTGCTTCATTTTAGAACAATGTATTCCTTGTCTTACCTATTAGCTCAAGTGATTAACTTATTGTCAATGATTTATGACTCCTCTTAAGCTATTGCCAGGGCTATTGGACTGACATCATCAAATTGCTCCACTTCAGAGCCGGCAGAGCCAGCAGATAAGCAATCCTGACTAGTTGCTACTATTCCAGGCAGGATTTGCTGAAATGTCAATGGTGTGAAATGGAGAGGTTGAGTTTTCTCACCCATGCCTTCCTCTTGCTGCGGTGGTGGTCCAAGCTCTGGTGTTGGAGCGTGAGCTTGTGCTTCACCATCGTGAAGCTCCATCAGTGGTTTCCAGTGGAAGCAAAGGTAAAGACAAGAAGCCAGTAGCTACGTGCTGCCAGTAAGATTAGATGCATCCAGCAGCTGACAGCCCTCAGGCTATGAGCGAAAAGTGGAGCATCCTAAAATTGCCTCCTCCTTGCACCCCTGATAAGGGGCCTCTGTAGTCACTGTGCGGAGCAGATCTTGCTTTTCTTTCATCATCTTGAATCTCTCTGCTCCTCTGGGTCTTCTGCCCCATCTGGGACCACGAAGCTATCTTGTGGGCAGGTCTCTGGTGGTTTTGCCCTTGCTTCAAGCATTCTTCCTTTCCCGTTCGGTGTTCTCTGCAAAAATGCTTCCTCCTGGAGCTTGAATACCCTCTGAAGCAAGTCTCTGTGCCACTGTCACTGACCCGAGTGGTTCTCCAGCCAGGGGCAGAGAGGAGGAGATGGGGCTGCAGAAGGTCCCTGGCAGGTTCAGGGCTGGACGAGCTCTTGGAAATATCCATCTGGTCATTGCATCTCATTCCCCACTCTTCTGGCTCTCCTTCTCCTCTCCCTTCTGCAGATTCCCTCCCCTCTGGTGTCCTGGAGGGAACAGGTCATGGTTGAGCTGGAAGCTCATCCATACAAACTAAAATGTCTGCAGTGCCTGCAGCATGCAGCCGGTGGAGTCACCTGCATTTGCCATAGGAATCTTCCTTCTGGTCCTCAAATGGATGGGGGCCAGGTCTGGCAGACCTGGACAGGCAGGGTCTGAGGCTCTCATTGCTCTGTGAGCTGCACAGCAAATGTTCATCCGTCTGGAGTTCCAGCAGAGGAATATGGCCCCCTGTCCTCACAGCCTGTTTGCAGGGCTTGCCAAGAGGGAAAGCAAGCGGGAGGACGTTGCTCTGCAAAGGGGGTGCATCCTTCTTCCTTCCCTGGGCTGCTCTCCTGCAGCGCTTCGTTCCTCGTTCAGGGAGGTTGCACAACTTCTGCTGCGTTGTCTCTTTACCCGTCTCCTCCCACTCTTCTCTCACCCAAACAGAAGTATCTTCAAATACAGCCCAAAATGTAGCCTGTGACCCCAGGCTGGGAATACTTGGTCTGGAGGAGACAGACCAAACAGGTCCTGGAGATGGCTGTGGGTGGTGCCACATCCCGAGGTGCTCCAGTGGAGTCCTACACTGACGGGACACTTCAGGGACCAAAGCCATCCCTGTAGCTGTGGGCACACATCCCTATCCCATCTCTGCAGCCCAGACCTAAGGAGGGTTTACATTCCTCTGCCGCTGCACCCTCCTCCCCACAGCCCAGCCTCCGGGCTTCATCCTGCTCCCTCTGAATGCATCCTGAACTGGGGTTTGCACCAAATCCTGATCATCCCGCAGCAATCGAGCTGGGGCCTTGCTCTGAGCTGGCATCTTCGATCAGAGCAGCTCCTGTGCTTCCAGATCAACCATTCTTCCTTCTCTGGGGGGTAAGTCCTACCTGTTCCCTGTTCCTTAGTAGTCACAGGCTGCAGGAAGGAGAAGATGCTGAAAAAAGACGTTGGGGCCCACGCAGAGCCTTGGGACGATGGATTCAAGGTCATGTTGAGTACAACTCTTCTCCACCGCCCCTTAGCAAGGGCTTTGGTGTCCCGCTCCCACTGGGAGCTGCTCGGCCGCAGCGGCACGGTACAGCTCTAAAACAGGATGCCGGCTATTTTCTTTTCAGGGTGGATACCCTTGTCTAAATAAACCTTCCGAGATAAACCTTGCTGCCATTCACCCCTGGGGCACCGCTTCAAACAGCCCGAGGTTATCAGGTCCAACCTGGCCACGGGTGGGAGATGACCTGAACACGGTCACGTCCGGCACCTGTTGGGTGGTTGGGGGTGAAGCGAATTGGTGGTTCCTCCACGTGCCTGGTGGATGGACGCCTCCCTTCCATCTCTGCCCCATCGGCAGGTCTGCCAGGAGGTTGGTGTCGTTGCTGCCAGTCCCTGCAGAAGAATTCAGGGCTGACTGGGTAGCAGCTTGCGTGACCCCCCTGCCTTCCCTCCAGGCTGTCCCTGCTGCAGCTGGAGCCTCCTGACATCACCTCGCTCACTTCTAAACATATATTGAAGCCAGCCACCCTCCCACCCCTCCGCAGCAGCTTCAATCTCACGGCAGAGCCTGGGGGACACATTTCCAGTTTACCACCAACTTTCTACGAAATCACAGGCCTGTCCCAGCCGCTGTGTGCCTCAGTTTCCCCAGATGTGAATTGGAGGTGGAGGCTATTTCACCTCTATGCTCTTCAGCCCGAGATGGGCTGTCTCCTGCTATGTCACGCACACTGCCAAGCGTGTCGGGGGGCTCGGGTCTCCTGGGAACAAGTGGTGACTGTAGGATTATCATCACTATGGCAGATGGTGTCTCCTCCTGCAATGGGCATGGGTGATGTTGTTCAGCAAGGCAGCAGATCGTTTTCCTGACCTTTCTGCTGCTGATCTCCATCTTTGCCAGCTCAGAAGGTGTCTGGCATCCCCACATCTCCAAAGGCCAGCGATGCAAATGCCGGGCTGATTAGAAAGCTTTGGTTCAAGAGAAGCCATTGAGATTTACACTCCAATTGAGATTGAAGGCACAGCGTGCAATGGTTAAAGTAACATCTTCAAAATAAATCAGGAAAAGCCTGCTATGATACCCCCTGCCCAGAATTTCTGCTCATCTGATCTGGGTATGGTCCCACTGAGGGATGTGAACGTAGAGATAGCAAGGGAGCATCAGCGAGGGAGATGCCAGATGATCTTCCTGCTCTCGGCGATGCAGTGAAGGCATTTGTTTGGTCTTGGTACAACCCTGGCCTTTTTTATAAAAAAAACCCCAAAGGATGGAAAATAAACCAAGAACCTTGAAGTCAGTGAAGTCTGTTCACATGGATAGTGAGGCTCAGTCCAGTTCAGCAGCCATAGGCTGTTGGAGGTGCCCTAGGATCTGCTGGCCTCCAGCTGTGGTGGGTCTCCGACAGGACCTGGGACATGTGCAGATGTTTAAGGTATCATAGAGCATTTTGTATGTCACCAGGCATCTTGCAGGGAGCCGCCTGACCCTTCAATCCCAAAGACTGTGCTCTGCCAGCCAACTGCTGCGCTAAATTCATCAGCTGCTTCTGGTGGCTTCTCATCTCTTGAAAATGTAGTTTGGGTCCAGTTGGAAGAAGCAGCAGCAGAGGGAGCTGGTCGGCCAGTGGATGGTTGAAAATTATTGCTTAAAAGATGTTCTTGTTTCACTGAGCAGCACTTCAGGGGCTGAGCAGGAGTTGACCTGGAAATATTGCACCCCGCCGCTGTCGCTGGGCTGGATCCTGCGTGGTGACCGGGAACGTGACCTTCCGTCCTTGCAAATAAATCCGGGAGGCGGCGGGGGGATTGCAGAGTCCGACCCAGGAGCTGCTTGAAGGCAGCAAATGCCGGGCTGTACTCCACCAGTACAAGAAGTGCGTCAGCACAGCCTGTACTCGGTAAATAAACCCCATCCCGCATCGGTCCCGCTGAAGGGCAACCTTGGAGCTGCGATACCAGCGTTAGGGCTAAATCTCACCGGGCCCCGTTAGAGGGAAAGGAACGTCGGACTTGGGGGGTGATTTTATTTCTGCCTGATTTAGCTTCGCAGCTCTGGGTGAAGTAACATTTCGGATCCCCCTGGGAGGGGTGTGACCCCGCAGGGAGGGCATCCTCCAGCAACAGCGGTCCAAATTTGGTGGGTTTCCCAGAAAGTGGCATTTTGTCTCTGCTGAAGGAGAGGGTTGCCTAAGCTCCTCTAGATTGGGCTTTTTTCTACTTCATTTGAAAAAGCATTCAAGCTGAAGATGCCTGTCGCTCCTTTGCAAGCAAAATCTTTTCAAGATTATCTCTCTCCTTTTCAGAAAGCAGATGTTGGCAGTAATCTTAATTTCACTTCATTGAAATTTGCTTTGATTTTATTTTTATTCTGTTGGTTTTTTTTTGAATCACTCATTTTAAATTACAGAGTGGAAGGATTGCTCCACAATTTAGGAAGATGTTTGTGGCTCAGGAAAAACCAAAAAATTCAGTCCCCTGATTCTGCTGTAAATCTGAGTGATCTCGGTAAACTTTTAATACATCAGCCATTGATAGTCTATTAAGGTTTATGTCCTTTGAATGAATAGCCATTCGGTCAAGGGACTTTAGGTACTTTAGCATTTGGATCTAAATCTGTCCTTGCCTTGCCTTTGCTTGTCATAATTCCCTGTTGCTGTGAAATGAGGATAACCACTCCATCTCCCAGTGGGCTCTTGGGAGGATTTGTCCCTGTCTGCTGGAGATGCTCAAGGGTCGCCGGAGCTCCTGCTTAGGCAGCAAGGCCTTGTGTGAAGGGCGTCCCCTTGGTCACATCCCCTAATGTGGCTGTTACGCCCTGTCCCATGATGTACCCCAGCTGCCCCACCTCCCGGGAGAGGAGACGTGGTTTGGCAAAGAAGATCCCAGGATGGATTTTGCTTTGCTGTGAAGGCTTATGGAAATCTCCAGCCAGCTCCTGCCCGTGCTGCGTTTCCCCGCACATCTTCTTTCGCAATTCCTCCGCTTTCAGAGAAGGCTTTTCATTTGCTTAAACTTGATTCCCTTTTTGGGCTTTAAACAGTGAAAGCAGATCAATATCTCATGAACCTCCTCCGTAAAGATGGGTGTGATCTGCTGCTATACTGCGGCTTTCTGTGCTGGAAGCATTATCACCCGCTTCCCCCTCTCCTCTCCTTATTCCCACCATGAGCACATGAACTCCTGCCACAGGCAGAGATCCATCAAAGGTTATAACTGCCGTGGATGTTTCCTTAAGTGTCTTATTCAGAAGGTGATGAGGCTTGAGTGCTTCTCCTAATGCAGTCACAATTCAAAGTTACTGGTGTGCTCTTAACTAATAAACTTGCAATTGCAGACCAGAATAGAAAGCTCTGTAATCATGTAAAATTGCTTTCTGACGCGGCAAAATGCATGAGCCTGGGGTTGAGATTTGCTTCCCTTCCCCCTTCTCCTTGTTTCTTGAGGCAGCGGGTAGGAAGCCGGAGATTTTGCCGGATGGGGGCTGCGTGGAGGGGAGAGGGAGGCAAGAGCATCCTCCCCTTGCTGTAGCAATGGCTTTTTTTGAAGCACTCGGCTTTCGAATGGGATTTGACACTGGTTATTGTTGCAAATTGTGATTATAGGGCAGATGGGAAAGGGATCCCTCCGAGGCACTGTGAAAGCTTCCCCACTCTAGGCTTCATCCAGCAGGTCGCTAAGCCTTCCCCGGTGCAGCCCCCCCTGCAAAGAGCACGCTCAGCATCCCAAGGAGAGGTGCACTGCACTGCGAGGGGAGGAGTGGGCTGCGAAACGGGGCTCCCCGCAATGAGCATGATGGTCCCCATCCTTTCATCCATGTTGTCTGAAGCATCTATGCTTCACCAGGGGGTAGGTGAGCTCCAGAGGGAGCTGGGAGAGCCTGAGCCCAGTCAGAAACATCCCTTGGGGTAACGCCAGACCTTGGCTTGAGAGCGGGCGAAGAGCTCTCCTGATGGGTGGGAAATACTCCAGTGCCTCTGGCTGGAGAAATCCCGAGTGGTCTGCAAGAGATAGCGAGGGAAGGGGTTTTTTATGCTGCAGAGAAGTGACTCGGTGGGACACCTGGGCTTAAAGGCGTGGGCTGAAGTGCCATGTCGAATGGGGCTCGGTAGGCGATGAAATGCGAAGAAAAGGCCACCTCTCGCTGCCAGGGCAGGAACATCTCCCTGCACGTCTTTCTGGGGGGTGCACGGCTCAGCGAGACGAGCCGACGTGAGGCATTGCAGGGAGCACATCGTCCGTGCGGCGCTGCGAGACGCCGAGCCCTCTCCGAGGAGAATTCCAGGGCCAGGAGCACGGCGGGGTCATCTCCCTCCCGGTTACGCACGTGCAGAGCGGGAGGCACTCCCCGGACACTAACGGGGTTATCCTGATGTCAACCCGGGTGATCGCAGAGCGAGGGCCAGGACGTTCCCTCGGCTGGAGCCTCGCCTGGCTGAGGTCGGATTGCCAGGGGCAGGAAGAATAACGTCCCCAGAGACAGCTGATGCACTGTGTGTGCAGTGACGGCGGCTGACGGACGGATGGCTTCATACCCACGTGGCTGAATCAACGCTTCTCTGTCTATAAAACGCAGCCCTTAGATGCAGCACATGCAATATAGGCACAAGGCAGCGAGGGAGGATGCCCAGCAGTGTATAATTCACATGCTTGCAATTCCAAAGTTGAACTTAAACTCCAAATTCAGCCAAAAAAAAAATCTTAGATCCACATTTCCCTCTGTGAGGTTTGGCCTTAATTGGGACTGCTGTGTTCGTTCTGAATTATTCATAAATATTTTTTTTTTTTCATACAGACTGGTTTTGGTTATCCTGCTTCATCTCGAGTGTCTTGCATCTCAGGCTGGCTCGTCTAATTAATTGGCACCTATGAGAATATGAGGCACAAAAATCCCTCCAAGCCCTTCCAAGAACTTCGTATCTAAATTCACAGACTATCCAATGACTGAGGTTCTGGCTACTAAATATTAATGTTCATTGAGTAATATTTATCCTTATCCTCTTCCATTCCATTCCTCTCCTTCCTTTATGCTGCTCCTCCTTCAGTAACTCAAGACGAGACCATCCCATCAGCATCACCCAAAACCTTCCTGGAGCTCCCTGCTTTGCAGCTTACCTGGAATAAGTTGATATTTATATTTCAAAGCACCTGATATACTTTAATAGCAGAAATGAAGGTGCTCTCCCAGTTGGTTTCTGGCTGAGGGGAGGAACGCACGGTCTGGAGCATGCGTACCAAGACTGGGCACAGAGGTGGCTCAGCCAAAATCACGTGCTCTCCATGGGGACCGTGACTACTGCAGTCTCCAAGCCAGGATGGCCACCTTGCAGGTTCAGCTTATGGCTGATACCTTAAGGCTGCAGAAGACCGTGCATGGCCGAGGGTAGTCCATCTTTCCTGTGTGCCTCATGCCATTGAGTGGTGGCCGTAGAGGTACTGACCTGCACTCAGAAGGCACCAAGGGATGTCTGATGGAGCCAGCACCAGACCACTGCAGCCACGGCTTCCCATGGTGCTGATCTCCTGAGGAGATGAATTTTGATGGCATGAGAGTGTTTCCAGGCAATGTGTTGTGTCTTCATTCCAAGGCAGAGCGAGTTACAACCATCAGGCCTGGAGATCTCTGATCTGTGGGAAACTGCAGCCAGGTCCAAGGATGAGATGATGAGGTGCCAGATTAAGGTCAGGGCTAGCTGGGAGGGAGCGTATCTTTCCCATCACGGCTGCTGGGATGCTTGGGAGAATTGAAGAGGACATAGAAGCTGTGGGATGACGTGGTGGTCTGAGGGCAGAGGTCTTGGACAAGGGGAAGACCTCCAGTGGCTACAGCTCCATCCACACTCTTGTCTCGGCCTCTCTTCCTCTTGCTGTGTTTGGGCTGGAAAAAAACCTTGAGTGCAAGAGGACCCTTTTAGCACCCTGCCAAGCAGAGGGTCTGGGCCAGGACAGAGGCTATGTCACACGGCCATTCCCACAGCAATGATGTCCTGCGTGGGAAGGTGTTTGGGTCTCGGAGGGGGCTCCTTGGGTCTCCGAGCCAAACGACAGACCCCAACCTCGCCTGGCCAGGACTAGCGGGAGTCTTCTCTGCAAGAGCTCTGAGCTGCTTCAGCCCTTATAGCAGTTAAAGAGTAAATAATGAAATTAAATAGGCACAAACAAGCGCAGAGATCAGAATTCAAGACTCCCCGGCGCTTCTGGCCTGACAGAGAGTCGCAACAAAACCTTTTCTCAGCCGGCTCTGAAAGGGAAACCCACACAAGCTCCTTTTGCTATTCAGCCCAAACACAGGGCTGCTACTCATTCGAGCCCTCTGAATGTTTTCTTAGCTCCTGGGTTCATCGGGCTGTGCCAAGAGCACAGACACTAAGGCCACTGGTTGTAGGTGGGCAGGAAACAACAGCGGCGGAGGAAAGTGTTTTGCAGAGCAGGGTAATCAGAGCACATCGCAACCCTCTCATCCCTTTTTTTTGCTGCGGCAAATGGGGAGAAGTAGATGAGAGGACATCCTGGAGTCTGCTCAGCTTCCTCCTGTAATGTCTGTTAGGGCTTCGGCTCAGTTTGCAAGTTGAAGCCAAGCTGTTCATCCTCGTTCAGTTCCAGCAAGAGCGGGGCCAGCACAGAAACCTTTCATCTGAGCAGTCGGACATGGACTGGGGGCTCGGCCAAAATGGCTCCAGAGCCCAACTGTTGGTTTGGAAACTACCTACTGCTGTCTGTGCCGTCTTCATCTGCCAGGGAGCACGGCTTCTTTGAGGAAGCATGGGACTGGGGTCCTCTCCTCGGAGGAAAGGCACATAGCTTAGCTGTGCCTCAGTTTCCTTTCAACCTTATTGCTGCCTCACTGGGGTGCTGCATATTTCATTAACTGATTCAGTGGAGGAAGTCCTAAAATGAGGTCCTTTCCCTCTCCGTGATGCCGCTGGTCCAAACCCTGGTCCAGAGAGGTGCTGAGTGCCGGGGAGCTCAGTGCACCCAGGAGACCCTGTACAATTAGCCCTTCCTTAAGTGCGCTCAGCAAACCCACCTCAGGCTGCTTACCTATGCCAGACTACAACCAACACTAAAATCAGGTCAGCAAGCCATTAGGACCAGGAGGGAGATGTTAGCTGGTGTAGCTCAGATGCAGGACACAGCAGCCTCAAGGGGCTGGAAGGATGGCAAAGGCTTGCCAGCCCTGTGCTGACGTGCTCCAAAACCACACGAAGTTTTCAGCTCACCTCCATGCCCTGGGGAGGTTGTCCTGTCCAGGTCCCCTGCAGGGATGCAGCCATGGGGTGATGTCCCCTGGGACATCTGGGGGCCACAGGAGACAAAAGAAAGGGATTTTAGGCATTGCCTGCATTTTCTTTTCTGCTCAGAAAGAGATTTTGGCCCTTCTCCATGTTTTGTGGCCACCTTCAGGAAGTCCTGGATGCACCTCCAGAAACCCTTCTTGAATGCTTTGAGTTTTTAGCCCAAAGAATATCAGCAAAACGGCTTGTCCTCATGGCTAGGTCAAGGAGAAAGCGTCAGGCTGTAATCCGTGCTCCTCCTCTTGCTTCTCCCTGAAGTCTCTGGGCTTTCCCTTCTGTTACGAAACAGAGGTTACAACACTCATTTTACCTTCCTGAAAGCCTGCGACGTTCTCGGAGGCATGTTTATATGTAGAAATGCTATCATCCAAAGCAGTGTTTCTCCCAGCACTGTGGTTTTTGCTCTGTTCTCTACTACAAAGCAAGTTCCTCATAGCCCACAGTCACCACTTTAGTATCTTCCCTTCTCCATCGCCCTGGCTCATCCCAAGGAAATTCCCTCAGAAAACCCCTCCTGCCCTCTGAATGCGTTTTTGTTTGATCTGCTGCCTTTGCCAGGCATCACCACCTTACAGCACTGCTTATTATGATGGCTAATTGGTGCCAGTGCTGCTTATATGTGATTTTAAATCCTGTCTTAGCTAACAATGCAAGGATTCGAATTTCTAGCTTGTGAGCATGGATCATGCTAGGAGGGCTGGCTATGCCAGGAAATTCCTTGCATTTTCTTGGGCAATTTTTTACTCGGTGCCTCCTTGCTGGAATGGGCTCTGACACAGCTTTTGTTTGTTGCAGCTGCTGGAGAACAGAGCTATCATCGTTCCTTTCCTTCGTGGGTGAAGCTTGATATTTTGGAAGGGAAGCTGGCATTTTCAGAAACCTGCTGAATTGGCATCCTGGATGCCAACGCTCTCTCGGCCCAGAGCTAGCGCAGCCCAAGCTTCTCATCGTCCAGTTGTTTTGTGCTCTCTATAGGATGAACGCACCTCTGGACTGGGAAGATACACTTGAGCAATGATTCAGTTGCCTAAATACAGGTTTCCAGTGCTGGTTTAGATACCCAGGGTCTCCTGCCTGGCACGTCCCTCCCTCCATCTGCTGGTTCAGTGGCCATATCTCCATCCTGGAAGAGCCCGTGCCACATCCCTAAGAGGATGTCCCATACACCACAGCAGGTCTCAGGTAACACTAGACATCTATGTTTTGGCAACCACATCGAGTCTCTTGCCAGTACAGGCAATAATGTCTAGAGGTGATTCATCTGACCACATGCAGGCACTTTCTGTAGAGGCGGAGAGCTCTCTAGAGTCCCTTGATTAAACCTCTGTGAACCATAACAGGCCCTTGGACACCTCTGGCTAAATTCAGGTGCCTCAGTGTAGACACTTCAGGCCTTTTGAGAGATGCTGTACCATGCCCAGGACATCTGCAAGGGTTGGCAGGTATGGCACAGGATGCACAGGAGACCCACGCATGTCCAGAGAGGTTGGTGGGATACCCATGGATGTCCCCAGTGGAAATGGATGCCTACATTTAGGTAGCTGAGTCCTGCCCCTAGATTCCAGGTAGATACCTAATGCTAGTGGGGCTTTCATCTGTGAACTGAACCCCATTCCCGCTGACTCAAAAGGACGTTGACCAGTCCAAGCCCTGAAAGAGAGGAAGCATTTCACAGGGCATGCTGACGCATCGGCAAGAGGCTCTTTCCTCCCTATCACGGTGCAGGTGACACATCCGTACTGTCATTGCCTTGTAGATGATCTTCCAGCTCATTCACAAGCTGCATCCCTTCGGTAACCTGTGTCATCCCAGGAGATGCCAATACCTGAATGCAATTTTGGCTTGCTGTGGTGCAACAACTAGCAATAGAAGGTATGTCAAGTAATGTCCTCCCTATGGGGTGGGTTCGTGTATGATGTGTTGCTGGAATCAGTGGCTGTAAACATCCCACAGCTGTATGTAAGATGGAATCAGCCCAGAAGAGAGATGCTACTCTCTGACCCAAAGCCTCTTTTCACCCACCGGGTGAGCCTGGCGTTGGTTACATCTCTGTTAGTTTTGCTGAACCAGAATTGAGATTTGGGACCCGCCCTGGTAGAGACATGCTCCACAAAAGGGCTTTGGACAGTGATGGAGGGGGAAGACGAGCACCACCGGGTGCCCTTGTCATGTCTGCGTGCAGAGAGGGTAGCAAGAAATACAAATTTAGTTAAAAGCTTTCCATGCCTGAGGTGAGGGAGGCTCGTTTCATTCTGGTTCCTTTGGCAGCCGGAGTAAACTCGGATGTTGTCAGGGATAATAAATGTTGCTAAGCAACACATGATCCCAAATCAGCTTCATCAGCCCAGCCCTGTGGGGAGGAAAAGACAAAAGGGATCCGAGCAGGAAAGATCAGCAGAAAACACCTGGTAAGGGGACGGAGGACAGAAACAGCCCCGCTCACGCTGGGGACAAGCCCATCCCCATGCCCCCATCGGGGGAGCGAGGGCAGAGCCAAGGACTGGCTGTGGTTGTGCTTGTCCCAAGTGTAGCATCACGGAGAAGTTCAGGGCTGGCCTCCACACCGACCGGTCCTGAGCGATTCCCTGCCACGGGCAGTGCTGGCCCCTGTCCTCCTCGCTGGCTCAAGCTCTGGTGTTATCATCTCTGGCTTGTGTGCCACCACGAATGTGGCGTTGGCTTGGGGAGAGAGACAGACAGACAGACAGTCTGCAAAAGCCAGAGGCACGACGACGTCAGAACAGACCTAGCTGATATCCAGAGGGGTTTTCCCGAGGAAGAATAACACAGGAATTGACCTCTCTTGTTTTTCCATTCCTCTCGGATAAGTAAGCTACCTCTCCCCATTGCCGTAAGCTCACACTGGATGCTCACCACAGCTTGTGTAGCAGGGAGGGCACCGGGGGGGTCACACGTGTCCCCGAGCACCTCTCTGCTAGCCCAAGCACTTTCCTGCCTGCCCCTGCACTGTCAGTAGCTCTCTAAACTCCTGACTTAGGTCCTTGACATCTTGCTTTAGGCCTGCTTCATTGCAAGAGACGTAACCATGCTCATTGACTCCTTCCCATGCAGGTTTATGGGGGCAGGAGGAAGGATGGGTCAAGCCTCTCCATCCCCATCCTCATCAGAGGCACGTTCCCTGCCGCTGAGTTCCTTTCTCCGTGCCTTTCCTGCTCAGATGCGTTCACTCTTGGGTGAAGCTGTCTCCAGCACGGGTGAGGTGCCAGGAACTCTCACGGAGGAATTAAGAACACAGGGGAAACATCACAATAGCTCTGCGCTGCGCCATGGATACAGTGTCCCCCGTACCAGAGGAGCTGGAGCTGGGAAAGCTGGTCCAGAGAAGGGCAGCGAGGGGGGCAGAGGCATGGAGTGATATTCCTGCGAGGGATAGCCAGGTAAGGTACTTCTTGGCTTTGAAAGGAGATGACCATGAGAGGACCCAAGAGCAGTCTAGAAACTCATGGGTGGTCTGGCGAGTGCGGATGAGGACTAGCTAGTCTCTGTCTCATACAGCTCAAGTACTAGGGGTCATCAAATAAAGCTGTCAGGACAAACGCTTTCAGTCTCAGGAAATCCCAGAGATGATTCCTTCACCTTGCTGGCTTTGGTTGTGTTTCAATTACTTGTTAGCTATTAGAGTAAGTGAGATGGTTGACAGGCGTCCCCTACACCATCCACCTGGTCTGGAAGTGCACTTCCCAGTGGCAAATGTAGCTTTAATGCTGCCTTCAAGGACGGCTGCAGAGGACTCCATTGTCATTGCATACATTGCTGTAAGTCACTCCTCCTCAGTCGCATCCCCCAGTATGAGTTTGGAGTGGGGCTCAGCGAGTCCGGAGTCTCTTCTTGCTCTCTGCAATGACTCACGGCTGATGAGACTGCTGGTGAGGGAGGGATCTAACCCCACGGGGTTTCGCAACAGGACTGGATCCTGCGTGATGCAAGAAATCTGAGTTACTTGTCACCCGTTGGGTTGCTGACTTCCTTTTTGCCTTCCGGTTTGGTTCCAGTTCTCCTTTGCCTGCTCGCACAAAAGCAGCATGTGTTTGTTTTTTAGCATCGCCGCAGGATATTTTGTTTAAAAACATTTACGCTTCTTTTCCTGGTTGATTTGGTACAGCTTTAATTTTGGTCCCAACCCAGCAGTTCTCAAATTGCGCCCCACTGGGCGACCTTGACGGTGTCCTAAGGGCCAACATGCACCATGGGGGGAAGATTTAAGTGGACACAGCGACCATGGGTATGGTCTCATGGGCTGCCCAAGATGCTCTCACAGACCCCAGGGGGAGAAATGTTGTTCTCAGCCATGTAATGTTTTATCTGGTCATTATCCGGAGGAAGCGAAGGAGATGGGCTCTTGTCCCTGCGCAGCTGCATTGTGTCTTCCACCCCAGCAAACTCTCCCCTGGGTGTTCATGCCCACCTAATTTGACACACCACCATATAGATATAGATGGGTTGACCTATATGGAGTTCTCCGGGAGAACAGACAAAAATGTTTGAGGATCAGAATATTCCATTTAGAAAACAAAACAAAACAAAACAAACTGAAAGAAAGTGCAGCTGAACAAAACTTGTATTTTTTTCCCCTACTAATAGCATTTGATCTCTATCTGGTCTCTTTTTGATGCTGGTGCTATATGCTGACTAGGGTAAATATTCTGCTGGACCGCAAATCAGGAGGAACTGATGTGATCGTTGTGGGCACCTTAATTTCTACGGTTTCTTCTACATTTTTAACACACAATCGGTGAACTCTTGCACCGTGAGCCGACGCAGTGCTGCTGCAAATGGTTGGCAGGGAGGAGCACGAGTTCCACAATGGTTTCTTTGTGTGCCTGAGTTAACCTCTTACCAAGGAGGAGTAAGCAATGGATGTTCACATGGAAGATGGGGAGTCTCCGTGAGAGGAGTGGTGGCCACTAGAGGGTGGCCATGTCATAGCTGGTGCTGGCCTTAGGGACAGTGCCTTCCTGGGGCAGCTCCCCGCGCTGGGAACCTCATCAGGGTAAACTGACTGCTGGCTTTGGGCGTGTGACCTGCCCAGGTACAACATTTCTGATCTGAACGAGGTTTTGTACGCTCTGATGGCTGATGGACAGGCAAGCAGTTTTCGTGTCGTGTCAGAGAAGGAGTAGAGGTGTTTGGACGCCTGGGAAGGAAGAAAAGGAAAGGTGTGAGAGCTGGGTAGTTGTCTAGGCAGGGCCATGAGTAACGTCATGGCTACTCACCACGAGCCTCCTGATCCTCTCAAGTTAAGGGTACCAATGCAACATTTCCATCAGCTCAGAACTGCAATGCCCGTTTTCTAAGCTCCGGTTTTTATCTGCTTGCATCATGACCTGACTTCACATCCAAGCCAATGCAAACACTGCTTTCTGGGTTATTGCTTGAAAGCCGTGATGCTGTCAGAGAACATAACGAGTCCTCCGCCCCCCACATTATTGCAGGTACCGGTGGTAGGACCTGTACTGGTTCCTGCGAATACCTTGCATAACCTGAAGGACAGAGTTCCTCAGCTGGAAGTGGCCCTAGGCTAAGGCATGGTATGGACTATGGCTGAAAAGGGACAAAATAAATTCTCTCCTCAGTGCCTGGCTCTCTGCAACTCACCGCAGGTCCCCCAGGTCATCCTGCCAGCCGTGGCCACCTTCCAGCATTCACTTGCCCTCCTCTGCTCTCCTGCTGTGGGATATCTTGTGATAAAGCTAATTTCCTCGTTCATCCTCCCCCCGTTTTGGCTCTGAACAGGAGCTCTCTGTTTTCTTCCGAGGAGATTTTGACAAAAGAGGATATTTCTTCCTCTCCCTTTAGCATCCCCTTTCCTGCCCCAGACCTGTCCCCGCCATCCTCCTCGCTCCGTCACCTGATGCTTCCTTCTGCTTTGGCTCTCTCTTTGCTTACCCTTCCACTGGCTTCTGGTTCCCCTCCTCACAGCCCAAACACATTTTAATCTTTCCCATCTGAAACAACTCTCCCTCGGCTCCGATTTCCTCTCCAGCTCGATGTGATTGCCACTTCTGTGCACATACTACGCCAAGACCCAGCTCATGTCTTCACTAAAACCTTGGCCTGCGTCTGACAAGACCTCATGGATTTTGGGTTGTGCCCAGCATAGTTAATTCGTTCCTCCTGTGCTGACTTGGTGTCTTTTTTTGAAGCCTGAGGACACCACTGTGTCTGCTGACACAGTGAATTTGTCCCCTCTTGCTTACACACATCTTATCCCAGCCCCTGCAAAACTGTGCTGTGTCAAAATCCTGCTGATGCTTTCTGTGCTGTGTCCTTCCTACCCCTCTGCACAGCTGCGGGTCTCATCCATGGCCCTTGGCATCTGGTACCTTCATGGATGCCCTGTGGGCCAACGACTGCCCTTCTGTACCGAACGGCTGGCCTCTGCTTCTGTTCAGCCCACGGCGTCTGCAGCCTTCTTGCTCTGTTTTCAGACATGTGCCTCTGTGCTCTCTCCTGCACTGCCCCTTCAAACACGGGTGGGGAGAATTTCTTTTAAACATCCTTGTTCTCCTTCAAGTATCTTCTTAAAACACCGTGGTGCTGTGATGGCTACAAAATGGAAGGTTTGGGACGACACAGCATTGTCTTTTTTTCTTCTTTGTACTTGCTTTCATTCATGTTGGTATCTACTGATGGTCTCTGACCATATGTACTTGAGTCCTGGGCTCATGGGGTTTTGAATGAACAGAAATTTGAATGAACCCGGAATTATGAAGTCTCGCTAATTTAAGCATCTCTTTTGCTGGAGTTGTGATAGCAACAGAAATGAGTCTGGTTCCCTGGGGTGTCCCAGACAGACAAAGCTGTGGGATGCTGCCTAGAAAGGACACGTAGGTGCTGGAGAGACAGATGGATGTTTGCATGGCAGGCAGGCTGTTATTGCCAGCCAACACCAGCTGGTCTCAAACAGGATCTGCTGGTGATTTTGTAGTTCAGTTTGAGCCTCTTAAAGGCTTAGCTGTGTTCATAGGAAAGGCTGTCCGTGTTTGTACACCCCTGAACGCACTGCCGTTCTGTGCTCTGACCGCCTCTTTAGATGCTCTGATAATAACAAAGAAGCAGGCAGAGGGGTGAAACGGTCTCACACCAGCTTTGCAAGTTTGTGATTCCTGTGATCAGGGGCAGAAAATACTCGACAAGTCCTCTTACACTTCCCACCTTCCCAGGCTGTGGATTGGGATCCACGTGCTCAGCGGCGCTTCCCAGGGGCCTCCTGCCTTGGCTGTTAGAGGTTCCTCAGGTATCAGTGTTTGTAAAATGAGCCTGGCTCTCTGAGGCTGGTTCCTATCTCTGCTGACTTTGCAAACATCCGGCAGACACGAATGTTTGCCCAGCGAAGCAGGTGTGAGATCGGCTCTGCCCTGCTCTGAGCAGTGAAGACATTGCTTCCTCAGCAATGTGGGTGCTGGAGATGGTTTGCCCAGCACCTGTGCTAACACAGATAGAAAGGGAATAGGGAGAGGTTCGTGGAGGATAGCACTGCTCAGAGATCTCTGCACTGTCATGCCAGCCATCCTCCGGGCTTTCATTCAGGGAAATCACCCTGGAGGAATTCAAATCTCCTCTGCTATTTTTCTCCCCTCCAGTATCCCTGGAGTCTAGTACAAAAATATTGGCATCCTTCTCCCCTTTCGAAAAATGCAGCCCTCCAAGACCATCTGCAAACACTGCGTGCTGACTCCTATCTCCTCAGTGAAGTAAGAAATGTGTTACTAGAGCTGTTAGAGCTGCTTTGGCCTGATGGGCTTCCATGTTCACGTGTTTGGCAGCCCCTTTGTTTTGAGCACGTATGGGATACACACCCCCTTATGGGAAAGGGCCTCAGCTGCTCGTGGTCTCTCTTAGGAAGCATCTGAAAGACGGTTCCCTAGCCTCAAAAGGCGAGTGAATGCAAAGTGAAGTTGGAAAAGACTCAGGACATCAAGATGCTCAAAACTCTGTAGTGGCTACCATATCGCTAAGTAGATGAGGACTCATCAGACAGAGTTATGACAGAGGACTATAAATCACTGAGTGGTATGGGAAGGGTGGACAGGGAGAGCATGTTCGCCATCTCTATCTGTACAAGAATTACAGGACATCAGATGAAACCAGAAATTGCAAGTCCAAAACAAACAAGAGGAGGCGGTTCTTCTCCCGGTGTATAATTAAGCTGTGGAACTCCTTGCAACAGGATGTTGCGGATGTTGAAAATCGATGGGGGTTCATAAAGCAGCTAGGTGAATTCATAGAAGAAAAATTCACTATGGGTAATTAAATATGAAAACACTCTTTATGGCACAGGAAGCCACAAATTGTTGGAAGCTGACTGGATATTTTGGTGAAGTATCTCAAACTGTTTGCTGTATTCTGACACTCTTCTCTAGACATCCACTCTTGGCTGTGGCCAAAGACAAGTCACTGGGATGAATGGACCATGATGGCCGTTCTGATGGTCCCACATTTTTCTACCTGAATACCTGATGGTAGGTTAGGGCCCCCATTACTTTTTAGGTCTCAGGACTTGTGAGGATGCTGCAGGAGTTTTGGTGGTATGCTGCGGGAGTTTCTCCTGTCTTCCCGTGGATGTGATGCTAAGATTAATTACCGGCCAGAGGCTTTGTGCAGGTAGCGGGTAAGTCACCTCCACAGAGACCATACATAAAATGGCTTAGAAACTGTTTGTGCCATCCCTGTGTGCTTAATATTCCATGCTCACCATGCTCTCCAAACCTTCTAATACCAAGTCAAAGTGCTTCTTTAACCTGCATCTGTAGATCAGCTGTGGATCCTTTACAGTGGGACTCTCTGGACTCAATGGGAACCATCACAGTGTAGATAGGTCTAACTGCATCTCTATTAGAGTTTGGTCACCTGCAACAAGGCTGGTTGTGATGAACACTTCATTGTTTTCCTGATCTTAATCCACAAGAGTAATCTCAGCAAGGCTTAGACCAAGCTTTGTTATTTCTCTATTTGCAGTTTTGAGCAAGTACTTGTTTTATAGCTGAGGCACATAAGAGAAGCTTTTGTTGCCTTCTTCCCCAGCCTTGTGTGGACCAGAAGCATCAGGCAGATCACGCAGCACCTTTGGGACCTGAAGGCACTTGCCTGCCCTTGTGTCTGCTTAGCCTGAGTGCCTCAGTACTAGTAAAACATAAATATGCACCCCCTTCCCAGCGCCCATCCCCAGTTTTATCCATGCCATCTCCTCTCTGCCTATTAACTGTACCGTCAGGCAGAGATGCAGTTATGGGAGTTGATCCACCTGAAAAATAGGTAAACAACAACAGCAAGTGTGGTTGTTTTGAAAGCTGTGCTGGTTGCAACCGAGAAGACAAGGCAGTTGCAGTGTGCGATGATGGGTGGGGAAGGATGAAGCAGGCAGCAATACCTTCAGCAGGTTTTTCTGCAAAGATTTGGTGCTGTGAAGCCACAGACTCAATGCCCGTTGGCGTTTGCACAAAGCCATTAGCAAGCGTGCTGGTTTTTAAGGCAGGTTGTTGTGATCTCTGGCTTCAAGTGTCTTGAAATAGGACTTGTGCTTCGGTCAAGAAGAATGGGGGCTTGAGGCAGGTTTTTGTTTCCTTGTAAAACTGGCTTCTCAGCGGGGAATACAGGGGAATCGGCAGGGATGGAAACTGCTACCCTAATTTAAGGACGTGACCAAAGCAAGCTGGGCCATGAACTATGCTGGGTGCTGTCTGTAGTCCATGCTAGCCCAGTTCAACTTGGTGACCTTTAAAGGCTTAGCACATTCCCTTCGGCTACCAGTGGGTGACCTATCAAGGCAAAGAAAGAGGCGCCTGTGCCTGGGAAGCTCCAGGCTGTTGAGTTTCCCCATGCAGAGCCTGGCTCTCCTCCCGTTTCCCACAGATCACAAGGGAGGAGGGAAGTCACGATGCCGGCACTCACTGTTTTGACGGCTACAAGTCTCTGCTTTGCTGCGGCTGCAAATTAACGTCAGCTTCCCCATCTGGCTTCCCTCCGCAGGGCCAAGGAGGACATTTCATGCCAGAGGTAGCCCAAGACAAGACGAGGCATGCACCTGGCTGACAACTCCTGCCCTGTTCAGAGCCAAAAGTGAGAGGTGACTTTGTCCACAAGGTAAGACACGAGGCTGGTTAGTTATCCTTGTGACAGCTCTCGCAGATTTGGAGCTGGAGGGTCTGAAGGCTGGAGGTGAGGGCACAAAAGACAGGCTGAAATTTGGAAAGCAAGAAGAATTTTTCTCAGTCCTTGGTGTCCACACCCCCGGCAACATCATCCCATCGGGGATAGTGAGTCTCTGTGCTGCCTCTGAGCATCACTAGGGAAGCCACAACTGAGCAGCATTGAAGGTGGTGTTTCTTACATCTAGGGGCCAGTACTCCACTGGGACACACCAGCTTCAGATCAGTGGAGACCTCCTGTCTGCTGGGCTGACAATGAAACACTTCAATTCAGCAGTTACCTTCACGTTTACCTTCCCAAGAGCTAAAAGGAAACATTTCTACCCAAAGCTCTTCAGATCTCTCTTCCACTGCTGAGATCAGAAACCCCTGCAAGTTCCCAACCCATTAACCTTTGAGGCAGGGCTAGCGCGGGAGCTGCTCGCTGCAAATGTGGCGTCAATTAGCCTGTTATGAGCTAAAGGACATTATTGGGATTCAGAGGCGCGAAGTTCATAGGCCACATACCGAGCTGTCTAATAACAGATGGAAATTTGGAATAGCTGCAGACTGCAACAAACGGTGCTGCATGTAATATATTTTAAAGTTGAGATATCAGGAGCCTTTGTAGAAGGAGGGCTGACCCAGTGTGCAGAGCTGTGGGTTTCTATGTGCCCAAGTACAAGTTTCACCTGGTAGCATAAAATACTCTTAGATTGGAGTTATTTTCTGCTTTATCAGGAGATGGACACCATGAACAGAGGACCTGGGAGTCTAGGATCCAGCACTCCGATCATAACTTGGCTTCTCTTCTCTTTAGCGTGTATAACGTGAACTGCCAAGTTGCACTAAGGAGGCACCTGAGGCTGTTTTAATGCATTCTCTTGTAATGAGTTAAACCATCCCTGGAGTTCACTCCCGTTTAGATGTGCTGGTTGTTCAATGCTCAGGCAGGACATCTTAGGCTGAATGTTTGAAAAAAATCCCCCTCTGCTGGGCCCACATTTTCTTATTAAATATCAAAATAAGTAGCCAGATTGACAAGAGAGGTCTGTGTAGGGTGGGAAGGACTCTGATATGCTCTGAAAATGTGGTCCAAAGGCTGTCATGGTTTGCAGTTCTCACCTTTGCTACACACTGTGCTCAAAATCTGTGCTCTGCTTTGGTGCCTAAGTGAGATCTGAATCCTTTCGACGATGTAGATGTCTGTGTGTGATTGTGCGTGTGTATGCGTGCATGTGCGCTGGCACGTCTGGCCAGGGTTGCAAAAATGTTGAGTCCTCACAAATTCAGCTGCACTGAGGTGGAGCTGAAGGACAGTCATGCCTCTCAAGGTAGTCATTTCCTCTTGTTTTCATTCAAAAGACCAGAGAAGGATTTGTTTTCGCGTCTTAGCCAGAAGCCAGGCTGCACCACCCCAAGTCCTGCCAGGCTCTGCCAAGGCAGATGGTACTATTTGGCCTTCTGCACTCACTTCCATTTTCATCAGCAGCTTTATAAACGTCTTCGGGCAAAGGGACATAATCTTGCTTCATTTTATGATACCTGCCAGGAAAAGCCTCCTGGAGACAGTCCTACGTTACGTGACTGCTCTCTTGTCCATGGTGGGCTCTGCTGCAGGAAGGGGATGAGTCTGTCAGGCTGTGTATTCTGCTCCTTCTGCTGACCCAGAAGGTCTTTGGGAGCGTTCAGCCCCGCCAGCTACTGACCTAACTAGCCAAAGTCAGGCCAAACATGGGGCTTTCCCTCCTGACCTTTCCAGCCTTTTCCTGAACCTTTGGGCTTATGCTGCCCTGATATAAAGCTGAACAACTCCTACTATAGAAGGCAGCAGAAAGGCTTCAGCAACAAATGAATATGCATACAAACTTTGCTAAAAATGGTACTTTGTGGTAGGTACTTATTTCATATTTACGTGCAAAGACTTTCCACTGGGATTAATTTCCCTTACTTTTAGCCATACGAAAGTCAGGTATGGAATCTAAATGTTGCCCAGGCTCAGAGGATGGGCTGAGGATTTACCCCTGTGCTTGAGGCAGTGCTGAGCCACTTCACTGCTTCAGCTGTGGTCTGCACGGAGAAGGTCTTCCTCGCAGTGTCCCAGCCGTGTGTTTCACCCGCAGCTGGCTGCTTGCTTTGGTCTGAGTTTGTCCATAAAGAGATGGACGGGGAGGAAGAGGGCTTTTCTCTTTCAGCCGGCTCACCCCTGGGATTGCTGCCTCTGCTGCTGAACCCAAACAGCAGCCAAAGGTCACAGTCTCAGTCCTCAAATGTCTCAGAAGAGGAAGTGCTGTACATGCTGAAACTGTCTCCTTGACAAAAAAGCAAGACAAACACTGCAGCTGGTGTTTAAATAGCCTGACCTTGAGTAACGCGGGCTTGCCAACTTTAAGAGAAAGGTAAATGCCATGTTTGGGGGTAGGAAGGCAATTGCGGGAGGGAACGGTTTGGCTTGCAGAAGACGTGAGGGGCAGATGCCCAGCTGCCTAGAAGACCAGGTGTATCTCCACTCCACATGGTGACAGGACAAGTGATGGCATGTAGGTGCCCTGCAGAGCATATATGTGCCCCATGTGTGCATTGCCAGGACCTCTGCCAGGACAGCCAAGCTGGGGGCTGATCTCCCACCAGCAGATGTAGCTACTGAGGCTGTCCTGGGGGTAGGTCCCTGAGGCTGTCCTGGGGGTGAGACCAGCAGCCCGCCTAGCATGGTGACAACCGTGACCTGCAGCTTATATTGGGCGCTGATAAAATAACCTGACCATGGGGAAGTGCTGTCCTGGCCCATGTTTGTCAGCGCTGGGCTCGCGCTGGGGCTGAGGAACCTGTGGTTGGGAGCCGCACGCAGCCTGTGACTTCATTTCATATGCTTTGCTGCCTCGTTAGGGCATCATGGCTTAAAGCATTCAAGTTGTAGTTTGGCTCCGGCCAACCTACGTGGTCTCCAGCACTATCCCAGCATGTCTTGCACCATCTGCCATGCCCATATGCCCACAGTTTTGTCCAAGGGCACTCAACACATACCCTGGACACCACTCTGGTGGGTTGTGACACAGCCCTCACAAAGTCTTTTAACTGAAAAAAAAGAATAATTTCGTTTTGTGCACAAAGGCACCAGGGGACCCAGAAAGAGACTTGCAGCAAGCACAGTTCAGAGTGGACATGGTTAGTCTATTCCAGGCAAATAGTGTAGACAAGAGCCCACAGCATTTAGCCTGGAGACCAGAAACTGCTTCCCGGAGAGGGTGACTTTGGCAATACGGAGATAGTTCAAGTTAATTAGATCATTTGTAGCTTGTTCAAGGGGCGTGAAGGAGCTATTTGACCTTTTGTAACGAAAAGGTCCACAGCCTTGTTTTACAGAGTAAAATGGGAAGGTCTAAGCCCTTGAGAAAGTACTTGCACTCAACAAATGTGAGTGGCCATATGGATAGTTGACCTGTAAGGCCCTCGTTTGCAAAGAGAGGTTGAAACAGGGTAATTGGCTGTCCTGGCCTGGTTTTGTTTGGGGGTTTCTGTGTGTTGTCTTGCAATGGGAGCCATGGGAGCAGTGACAGCGGGAAGGAGAATGGGAAGGGTCCCTTACTCCCTCTCCAGGGAGCAGCCACAACCACCCTGGCTTTTTGATTTAGATGTGGATATAGACAGTATATGTGGATATAAATGTACAGCTGGCCATGAGTCTCCTGGATAAAAAAAAAACCCACAAACCTTGCATAAAAGGTGCTGGGGATCTTGGTGGACAGCAAGTTGGACATTAGCCAGCAGTGTGCTCTCGCAGTGATGAGCCACAAATAACACTGTATTAACATGAGTGCAGGTTGAGGGAAGTGATTATTTCCTCCTGTTCAACACTTGTGAGACACATCCAGCTACTGTGTCCTATTTGGGTCTCCCCGGTAAAAGACAGACATTGATATAGTGGAACAAGCCCGGTGGAGGCTATTGAGATGGTCAGGAGGCTAGAGTACATGAGATACAAGGAGAGGCTGAGAGAGCTGGGTTTGTTCAGCCGGCAGAAAGGTAGGGCAAGATGGTACCTTACTGCTTTTTAGAGCTATCTAATGGGAGGGTGTAGAGAAGACAGAGAAGACTTGTCTTGGAAGTGCGCAGTGGAAGGGCAACATGCAGTGGGCACAAGCTGCAACATCGGAAATTCCAATCACATACAAGGAAAAAATTCTTCCCTATGAAGGAATCTCCATTCCCGTGGGGGAATCTCCATCCTTGGAGATATTCAAAACTCAAGTGGAGAAGGCCCTGAGCAACCTGAGCTAACTAGCCCTGCTTCAAGCAGGAGGTTGGACCAGAGACCTCCAGAGGTACTTTCCAACCTAAAATGTTCAATGATTCTAAGTCATGTGAATATATGTGTATATAGACGGTATGTGTAGATAGATACCTCAGAAGTGGTTACTACGTGATCTGAGATGCCTCCTGGAGTTATCCATAACACCATCACTGTGCAGTGTTCCCTGATCCGTTAGCAAACGCAGGGTATGAGGGAGTGAGTAACCCACTGTAGTAACGGCTTCTGGGACGGCATCCCAAAACGAACAGTGAATTTCACTTCTTGTATCACTGCTCCCTTAAGGCTCCTTTACAGTTTTTCATTATTCCCTTGTTCTGACTAACCTAAAATCTGAAATGTTGTCGTGTCCCTCCTGGGCCCCTTTAATCGGGTCACCAGCCTATTCAAGCATGAGTTCTTTTCTGGCATCGTGGCTAAGGGATTTGGAGGCGGGGTGAGAGGGGCAGTGACTGCCGTCTCCCTCAGCTCCTCTGCCCCCTCCAGCAGCAGCAGCAGGAGGAGCAAGCCTGGCTCTCCTGGACTCCACTCCTTTGCCAGAGCCTGGCTCCGGCTGTGGGATGGTTCATGGGGTTATCAGACATAACTGAAGTGTCTGTCCCTAATTGTTCTGCTGGTTTTGTCGATATGCCTGGCTCAGCTTCCTTGCGAGGTTTGCAGTCAAAACGCTGCAGGACAGTGCTATTGAACACACTCCCCAATGCAAAGGAAATGATATGCGTAAGAAAAATGGCAAGCTGAGACTGCAGACTTCTCAGGAATGTCACCATTATTATATCGCTGATAATGTCATTAAAGACTTCGAACTATGAGAATAACCTGTCTTCTTCTGCGTTGGTCACTATATCTGCCAATATCTGCAACAAATGAGGCAAGGATCTAGAGTAAAAATTTTTCCATTCCACACATCAGGGCTATCAAGACCAATAAATGGTGCAGGAGTTCTGCAGGAGAGAAAGACTCTGTGCATGGACCACCTTGAACATGTTACTTCCCAGGCTTCACACAGCTGATGGTTGTGGGTCACTGTCCCCTCAGCTGTGTTTCATCTGTACGCATGCAATTGTTGACCAGAGTTGCTAATCCTTGGCCCTGAGATCAGGAAAAAGTGGACTTCTACCATGTTAGAAATGTAGCTTGGTGGGACCCTAGATCTCATAGAAAGGCATGGCTAACAGATGAGTTTGAAGGGTTCTGGGCTGTCAGAGCGTTAGTGTAGTCAGCACTAGAAATTTCTGGGAAGGCTAAATTTCATTTATGTCCTCGCTGGCTACAGAAATATGTTTTTTCCCTTCCAAATGGAAATCTCGTAACATTTTTGTCTGAGGCCATGCCAAATCTGAGTGCTTCCAGACTCAAACGTGGACCCCAGGACCCAGCACTGAGGACTGGAGCTGGTGTGATTCTTGCCAGTTTTAAAGCTGCTATTTCAAGCTGACAAGAACTGTGCTGGTTTCAGATGGTGGCTGCAGGGATTTCTAGGGGTAAAGGAAGGAGCAATGACCTCAAGCAATCCAAACAGATTTAGGTCTACTTAGGTCATTCGGCTGGATGGCTCCTTGGCCGGCCTGACTGACGGGGCAGTGAAGCTCCCTAAAGGACAGTCCAACAGCCTGGAGATAATGATGTGAGTTGGGACTGCACCTGTAATGAGCTGCCCCAGAGCCAGGAACTGCCAAGCTTATCCCAATATTTGACTAGGAGCTATAAGAGAGACTTTTGTAGAAGCCTTGAGCTCATCAAGTCATCAACCTGGGATCCTGACTGCAAATCTACAAGCCTGGCTCCCTAGAAGTATGGACAAGTCGGTTTGTAAGGAGTTCCTCACACCAGCACATGAAGTGGCAGTCAGGTTCCCAATGGAAATTTGTTTTGTCCAGTAGAAACATCTCCCTGCCTGTGCTCCATCAGAGGTTCACTGAATGCAATGTGTTTTCTGTGAAATGTTCACAGAAAACTCGTTCCACGAGTCTGCACGTTCTGATGGGAAAAATGTTTGTCTGGAAAATTCCCAAGCAGCTTGACTGGGTCTGCATGGTGTGAAGCAGGCCTGGGAGTGGGGTGGTGTTGAGAAACATGACTGCGTCATGCTGTCCATCCCACCTCTTGGGTGTAACGTCATCCCAGACCTGACTAACCTGTTGCTCTTGGCTAAAGGCTCTGGCTTTCTGTCCCTGCTCTCGGCTCCCCTGTCTCTACTGAGCTTGTTCCCATGGATGTCTGCCATGGAGGTAGCTTTATCTTGGTCTCCTAAGGAAACAACTTCTGTCAGCACACTTTAAATATGTATGGAAGAAAGGACTGGCTTAATCTGTGCCCTTCTCTTGAAGCGTTTGACCAACTTCCACCAGATTTCATGGCAGAAGAGTCATAGATACAAAGCTTTTACAAGTTTGCAGTCAACTTGCACCAGAGTTGGACCACAAGGCACAAATCCACGTGGAGTCATTTGGGCATTATCAGCTCTGTTGCATGCTGAACTACTCATTCTTGCTCCCCTTCTCTTTCTGTCCCTGCAGGGTGAGTGTGAGGGGGCTAGGGAAGGTCCACAGTCTTTATCCATGGCTGGAAGAAGGAAGCTGCAGGGTTATCTTTCTTTTGCCTCCTGTGTGGGGTCCATAGGAGCTCTCCCTGACTGTGAGTCAGGCTGGGTCTCTTCTCTTTCCCCTCTGGATGTTCCTCAGCAGAGCAGAGCAGAGACCTGGTGACACCTGGTCGGGAAGCTGCCCTCCACATCCTGCGTTGGCCTCCAGAGCCCTCTGAGGTTCTGCAGCTTTACAAAAGGAGGAGATGTTCATGTTTCATGCTAAAGAAGCACTCCTGGCTTAGCCAGCCAGAAGCTTATGCTGTGGAAACAACAAACATTCCTGCTTGAAAATTCACGCTCTCCTCGAGGGATTGCAGGGAGGCTCCGGGAGTAACCAGCTCACACATTTGAAAGTCATAAGTCAGTCCTTCCTCCTTCTCTTCCCCACAAGCGTGGCATTTAACTGAAGTTTTAGGCTTATCTGCCTCTTTCGCATAAAGCACCAAACTGGAGGCTAGAAAATTCAAGGGATTCTGGTGCGTACGTGACATCATAAAACCTGGATTTCTCCTCTAATTGAGGAACTGCAAGGATGGGCTTTAGGACATTTTCAGGACACTCGGGTTGACAAGGTGTGAGCTGGCAATGTCCCTTGTCCTAGAAACATCTCAGGTGGATAAAAGGCGTCAACACAGAAATGACATGTTTTCTGGCATCTGATAAAAACCTTTGAGTTCTGGCATCCCGACTCTGCCCTGGTTGTAAAATGGCCACAGTTACCACCAAAAGTAAGAGCCACGTGTTGTCTGCACCTGCACAGGAGGTCTGGAACAAGCTCCAGGACTCACCTCCCACCAGGATGACAAAGTCATTTGAGGATGGAGTCCATACGGTGGCTCCACTCTGCTGGTGTATCTGGCCTGAATGGTGACTCCGCTCCCAACTGGGTCCCTCGAGTCCTGCAGGACGGAAGGATTTTGTAACGGAGTAGCAAGCCCCTGTGCAGACAGCCAGGGATCTCTTTGGAGAATATCCCGGTGGTGCCAAGCCAGCTCTGCACCTGCTCCTTTTTGCTGCTGGAGGCAGCAAACTCCAGCCTCATGGAACCATGGGCTTTCGTTTGCTTGTTTGTTTTACTTTGCGGCTCCATGTTAATTGCTATGTAACACCGTATATCATCACTTCTGTGGTGCTTGTATGCCATATCAAGGGTATTGCAGTGAAATCACCCAGATTAACGAAGAATGAATTCTGATGCAACCAAGCAAAATGCAGCGATGATAGAGCAGTTCGATGTTGTGCTAGGCTGATTGTACTGCCCTCTGACCCTGCTCTTCTGGAGACACGACACATCTGCTCCTCGCCCTCCTGGTTTTGAATAGCAGTCCCCTCCCCAACATCAAAATATGCAGCTGCCTGACAGTGCCAAAGAGGCTTTCACAACCTCTTGCATGACAGCGGTGGATGTGGGGAAAGGTGATGATGTCAAGTGTGGTTGCTGCAGCAACCCAACGTCAGGGTGCATGCACCCTTCCCAAGAATGCGGTTGTTGTGCGGACCTGACATGGAGTCAGAGCTGGAGCCCTCGGACGAGCTGGGTGAGATCCAGATGGTGCTGGGGCTGTTTGGAGACAGACGTGAGTGTACCTGCCATCCGGGGTGACTACCTCCGGTGCACTGCTGCGGACACGGGGAAAGTGCTTCCAGAGAAGAGCTGAGCGTGCGGGGCAGTGACTGGATCTCTACAATGGCCCAGCCTTGTCCTGGAGAACGAAAATACGGGGATCAGCGCAATTTTAAACCAGACAAAGTAGGGTGAGGAAAAGCGTAGGAAAGAGCCACAAAAGAATTTGAGGGGGACACAGGGAATCCATGAAGGACAGTATGATTAAAGGCCTGATCCTGCTGATGTACACCTCCTCTGGGAGCAGCCACCAACTAACCTAGGTGTCAGTGGCATTTGACCATCAAGCATTCAGTTTCTTGCCAAGTTGGTTTGACCGGTGTGGTGGGTTGACCCTGGCTAGATGCCAGGTGCCCACCAAAGCCACTCTATCACTCCCCTCCTCAACTGGACAGGGAGAAAACATAAAACGAAAGGCTCGTGGGTCGAGATAAGGACAGAGAGATCACTCACTAATTACCATCACGGGCAAAACAGACTCGACTTGGGGAAAAATTAGTTTAATTTATTACTAGTCAAATTAGAGCAGGATAATGAGAAATAAAACCAAATCTTAAAACACCTTCCCCCCACCCCTCCCCTCTTCCCAGGCTTAACTTGACTCCTTATTTTCTCTACCTCTTCCCCCCGAGCGGCACAGGGGGACGGGAATGGGGGTTTGGGTCAGTTCATCACACGTTGTTTCTGCCGCTCCTTCCTCCTCAGGGGGAGGACTCCTCACACTCTTCCCCTGCTCCAGCGTGGGGTCCCTCCCACGGGAGACAGTCCTCCACGAACTTCTCCAACGTGAGTCCTTCCCACGGGCTGCAGTTCTTCACGAACTGCTCCAGTGTGTGTCCCTTCCATGGGGTGCAGTCCTTCAGGAACAGACTGCTCCAGCGTGGGTCCCCCGCGGGGTCACAAGCCCTGCCAGCAAACCTGCTCCAGCCTGGGCTCCTCTCTCCACAGGGCCACGGGTCCGCAGGTCCTGCCAGGAGCCTGCTCCAGTGCGGGCTTCCCGCGGGGTCACAGCCTCCTTCGGGCATCCCCCTGCTCCGGCGTGGGGTCCTCCACGGGCTGCAGGTGGATATCTGCTCCAGCGTGGACCTCCATGGGCTGCAGGGGGACAGCCTGCCTCACCATGGTCTTCCCCACGGGCTGCAGGGGAATCTCTCTGCTCCGGCGCCTGGAGCACCTCCTCCCCTCCTTCTTCACTGACCTTGGTGTCTGCAGAGCTGTTTCTCTCACATCTTCTCACTCCGCTCTCGCTGGCTGCAACTGCCACTCCCCTGTAACTTCTTTTCCCATTCTTAAATCTGTTACCCCAGAGGCACTACCACTGTTGCTGATGGGCTCGGCCTTGGCCAGCGGCGGGTCCGTCTTGGAACCCGCTGGCATTAACTTTATCGGACATAGGGGAAGCTTCTAGCAGCTTCTCACAGAAGCCACCCCTGTTGCCCCCCCCCCCCCCAAACCTTGCCACGCAAACCCAATACAACCGGACAGGGAGACTCAATGGTGGAAGGAAGGCAAGAGGGTGCTCTTGCATCCCTGACCCCTGTCCAAAGCAGAATGGAGACCTCTATCTGATTAGAAGAACTTTAATTAAAGAAGGTTGAAGGAGAAGCAGGGTTGCCCAGCATGGTGTCACTGAGCTGGTTAGTGGGGTTGCAGCAGTGCTCACCACAGGATGGACCCTCGGCTCTGAACAGGTGAAGGATGCTGGCTGATCTCTGTCTTGGGGCTAACGGAGAGGATCCCAGCGGAGGGCAGAGAAAGAGCATGGAGGAGCAAAGACTGGCGCTGTCTTCTCCTCGTAGGTTTGAACTTCCAGATGTAGAGCCTGGTGGGCGCGGGGAAGCCAGGACATGGTGAATCAATAGCATGATTAGACCGTCCTCTGCGATCTCCTTGCTGGATCCCTCAGCGACAGGTCTGCAGAAAGGTAGCGCGTCGTATTGCCGTGGCTGGCAGAGCTTACAAGGGCCGGTTGGCATGGTTTTGGTTCTTCTAAGTGCTGCTAGCTAGGACCTGTGGGGACCTAGTTGCAGGGCTCAGTCGGTCATACAGGACAAAGCCTGGCTCAGTCTTGGCTCTGTGTTGGCTCAGGCTAGAGGTAAGAGGAAGATCACTGCCCTTCCTCATCAGGGTAGGGGTCTGGGGAGCCCAAGGGACTAACCTTTATGCTTCAGGACCCCACCTCACCCTCCTTTCCTCTGGGAAAAGCACCCTAGTTGCCCTCCTGGTCTCTTCCCATATGCCAGACACAGGAGGTTGCCTTGATCGCTAGACCCGAAGTGGAAGGGAGGCAGTGGTGCTGTGGCCCCGTTATTAGCAGGGATAATACTCATGGGATCCCTTCTGGGCAAGAGATCCTTTCTCTGTCACATGGCTGGACGTGTTGGGGTGCTCCTAATGTGTCCCAACATGCACCTCTCACCTACCTCATTGTGTGACCCAGTGTGCGGCTCTCAGATGCCAACGCTATAAAAAATGGCCATTGCTTAGGCTGCGTTGACCTTACATGGAGATCTTCTCCGCCTTGTTTCTCACCTTCATCCCTACCCATGGCCATGCAGGTCTCCTCCCTCCACGGCAGCAGACCCTTCTGAGAGCAGATTTAACTCCCTAATCTGGCAGAACACTATCCCACTGTCCAAGGGCAAAGAGGACAGGGGGAAATAAAGAATCCCCTTCTAACGCAGGGAGCCGTTAATTTAACTCTCCATGTCTGCTAGACTTGGCCCTTAATGTGAAAAGGTACCAAAATGCTCTCTTGCATACGAGGAAGAACCAGGCCTGCCACTTACACCCTTGCATAATTCAAACACATCTCCAGGCTCCCCACTGGCTAGCAGCCCAGAGGTACTTTGTCTTGATTCAGTAACGCTCTCTGATGTGTGAGATTTACTAAAAAATAAGCATATGTATCAAATTACCTGTGTACAGCAAGGAGAGGGTTCAGCACTTTATTGCCTCCCGAACTCGCAGCTCGATTCTGCGAAACAAGGGTATATATTGAACAAAAGAGGTGTGCCAAAAGATCGGTCAACAGGCTTGTCAAGCGGTCTTGATTTCAAGTCCCCCATTCCATTAGGATCCCAGAGGAAAACCTCCAAAGAAGTCCTCGGCCCTCCAAACACACAAAGGCAACAGACCGAAAGGGCTTTCTCAGAGTTCCTCCAGACCGATAACTATTAGCCAGATATTATTCTTTTTTTTTAATGGAAAAAACATGTTATGCAGGCAATTGATCCGATGTTTCTTGGTGAGCAAGGATAATTAGGTCGTTGTGACTATATGCTGCGAAGTGCTCTTGCTACTATAAATAAAGGTCAAACACAAGACACTTCCTGCTACTTTTGTTGACACGTGGCTGCCATTTAGTGATTCATAATCGCTACACACGGCTTGGCAAACAGACGGGATTTTTTTTTTTTCATAGGAGCTGTTTTCCACTTGTGCAAGCACAACAAAGGATTTAAAGGGACCTGCTTCGATCCACCTACACAACCAGCAAGTTTCAGCAGAAGGTAACTAAGACAAGTAGGACCGTGGTCTGTAGGCTGAACTATGCACAGGAGGGAGCTGATCCTCCACTAGCTTTTAGGGGTCTTCAAGCTGAAAAAAGTTAAAAGCTACGCCTATTTTTGCGTTTATACATCAATTTTCTTCTGTATATCACACTGCCTTGTGCAACTGCGTAAACACTGATATGACTGAGTGGCAGAGGGGGAAACCGGACACTGGGAGATAAGAAAACCTCACAGTGTTCAGATAGGATTGTAGTGGGCTGTGGTCTTCTGGTCCACAGGCTGGGCTTTACTTGTGAGATGGACTCCAATGAGATTAATTTCATTATCTGGACAGGAATAGGAAAAAATTGTACATGAATTAAGCGCCTTTCCACGCTGGGTCTGTTCTGTGGTTTGTACAACGCCTTGCTAGCAGGAATATCACAGCAGCCTTGAAGTACAGTGGCAATCGCAAAAGGTGAAAAAGACTTCACGTTTAGGAAGACAACTGGGCTTAATGTGCTTGTTTCATCAAACAGGCATTCTTATTTTTGAACATTTATGTTTAAGTGGTGTAGGATCACAGTTATTTTATTTGAGACAACTTTTCTCCGTTTGTGCGGAAATTATCTACAAGATTCAGACAAACCTGAAACATCAGGACTTGGTGAGCTGCTGGGTATTTGGATATTTGGTCTGAACGCAGAGAAGAGGAACAGCTTTTTTAATGCACTCTCACAGTTTCTCAGACCGCATTAAAAATCTGCCTGATCTCCTATTTTGATTTGTTTTAATGACCTGAAAAGAAGTTTCCAATTGGAGCTGGACTGGGACGTATGACCTGGGATGTGTATCTGTGAGCAAGTAATTCCATGAAGGATCATCTTTTACCTTCGATGGTTGGCCCGTTTCATTTCCTTTCAGTAACCTTTTTTTGGTATGTATTCATGGAAAGTTCAGGGAAATGGTTTGAATTCTGTCATTTGAGTGAATTCACCCTGCAGTCACTTCGGTGTTTGCATTACAGCCCAGCTTAGAGTTTCCACCGTGCTGGGCACCGTTTAGATGTGCAGCAAGAGCCAGTCCTTGCATGGGGAGCTAACAGCTGAAGGAAACAGGACAGAAAAAGCCGGCTGGGGAAGGGAAATCTGGAGTGAGCACCCGAGTGGGAGACTTGCAGTTCATGGTCCTACCGACTGAATCACGCTGCTGATGTCATTTATTAAGGCTGTTTCCTGGTGAGGAAGAGACTTAGCACCACACAGGTCACCAACCACTGTAATGAATCACCGATGCTGTTTGTTGAGCTGAGTCACTTGCGTGGACAGAGACCGTTCCACAGAAAATGTTCCTCAGTGAACGAAAAAACCCACCAATTCAGTAAAAATCTCCAGGTCCCTTTTTGGTATCCTTTGTCCGATGAAAGTAGCATTTTGCTCAGTCAAGTATCACCTCCTTCTGAGGATCTGGTCCGTGGTGGTGTCCGGGTGCAGAGTGACCTGAGGTTTCCAGCTGGCAGAACAAAGGCAGCGGATCGTGTTTGCAAGGCTGTTTGTTCAGCGTCCCGGTAACAGGACGTTGGGCAGCTGGAAACTTTGGCACGCAAAACTTGTATTTCGTTATCTTTTTTCTTTTCTTCTGAATCCTAAAGCAACTGAGGAAAAAAAAAAGTTTTAATCTTGTTTTTCTTTTTAACAAAAAAGCAAATTGTGCAAGGGGGGGGGGAAATTGTCCCGAGGCCAAATTATCACCTGCTCACTTAAAAACCACTTGAATATTGGCTCAGAGGAGAGAAGTGAAAGCAGAATGTGGCCCTAGATACTGAAGGAGCACATGAAGGAGGTCTGGAAAATCCTGTGTGCCAGGGACGGGGTGGCGAGGGAACAGCTGTCCAGTGTCTCAGCCGCTACAAGAATTAGTGGCCAGCAAATGAAGTTAGTGGTGCATGGGCTCCAAGCAAACCCATGGAGGTGGGTCCTCATGCAACGGGTAGCTGAGCTGTAAACTTGTTGCTGAAGGATATTGTGGATACAAGAAGGTTCAAGAGGTAAATGGGCAAGCAGAAGAGAGATCTGCTGGGATTGACTAAGCAGAGAAATCCCATCAGGCTCAAGACATCCCTTGAGCTGAATATAAAGGAGGCAAGGAGAGTTTTGGGGAGAAGTATCGTATGTGTTTGACGCATCCTTCAGTGCCTGCTCGTGGTCACTGCTTTTATCTATTTTTTTCATCTTGTTAACTCAAAACAGCAGGAAGCAAAACGAGCTTAGCCACCAAAGCCACCGCACCTCGTGGCATGTGATCGGAGTTGGGAACAGCATCCTTGGTCACATGCAGCAGGAACGTGTTCTCCACAGGTCTCTATGTAGGTAATCTCAGGTTTTGAGATGCCCTGAATGCTACCAGAGAGCACCTTATGAGGATGCTCAGCTTTGTATTCCATTTTCTTTTCCAAGTCCTTTCCCACCTTTACCTGTACCTGCCAAAGCAGCTTTCCAAGCTGGAGAGACCCTGGGCCAGAGCAGTGTGGCTGGTTTTATGCTCTTCATGTGTCCCAACAACACTGGGCAGCCAGCCTAGCATTTTGAGTGAGATTTTGATGGCTTGCTATTACCAACTCCCTTCTTCCGTTTCTCTCCCAGCAACGCTGGGTAATTTTACCAGTTTTGGTTAAAGTCTTGTTTTGCCCTTCCGACGGGGATTAGGACAAGGGACCTGTTTCCACAAAAGTGATTTGGGTGCCAGATCCCTGCTAGTGCCTGTCACCAGCTGCAGTGTGCTGCTACCTTTCTCCTTCCCCACCTCAGAGCCAGGCAAACACATTCTGTCCTTTTGGGATTATATCCTAGAGATCTGAATGTCACAGCAGGCTGCACGGTTTAACATACGCAACATTTGTGCCTGCTATTTAAGAGAAATAAGTTGCTCATGTTTCCCTGGGAACCAGCCTGTCAATCGAGCTTGCTTGACTCCCCTGTTATTAAAATAAAATGTGAAAGAGTAAATGGGTATGTTGCAAGTTGTGGAAGGGTAAAATGCTATCTGGATATATTTTGTATCCAAAATACGTACTCTTCTGTAAAGAAGGAGCTAAATTTGAGTGCTTTTTCAGATTATTTAGATGGATCGCTATTCTTTTGGATTACTTTTGCTAGCAGTGCTGTATCTTCATGCACAGAATTTGGAGGCTGGCTGTAAAAAAAACCATGTGGCTCAGCAGTTGTTGTATTATGTCTGTGTGCAGGTTGTACATAATACTTGCTCCCCGGGCCCCTTGGCACTAGTTTCCTCTGCTGCTTGTGGGTGTACCGAGGCTGTGTTCTCTATTATACTTCTTAGCCTGTTTCTTCAGAGCTTTTCTCTTCACCTCAGGAGTGCCTTTGCTTATCATTTTGTGCAGGTTATATGAGGGCTTATCTTCAAGACCTGCGACTTTTAAAGACTGCAGGTTATCTGTGGGGCAAGCTATTTTTAGGAAATGCAGTACCAGGATGTCTCATAGCACTTGGCAGCGTACACGTGCGGAACACAAAGGCAGCCTCTGTACTGGACGGCTTGCGAACTCGGCATCGTCAGGAGCTGAGAGACAGGCACGGACAGACAGCGGGGCACAGTGAAACAACAGGGCTGTTTTGGTCAGCGAGAACGGCTGCAGTCTGCGAACAGGCATCTGCGGGCATCGCAGTGCCCGGAGTGAAGGCAGAGGAGGGGAGGCAGGGGCTGCTGCGACCAGGATGGAAACGGTGGTGGGGGCAGGAGGACTCTCAGGATCATTCACTGGCCTTTGCAGGTATCAGCCCTTGGCCTTTAAGGGGGAACATCCAAAACAGCGAGATATTGGCTGGAAGAGAGATATACTGGCTGGAAGTGCTGCTGTCACCTGGCCTCTGCTAGAGATCGAAAATGAGACTCGTAGGACTGGTTTGCATTTTTCCACTGTTCTCACTGCAGTTGCCATTGCTTGCACTTTCCTCTGTCACCTGCTGTGAGATAAGGCAGGAGCTGCGCTGCTATCATCGGCAAAGCCTCCTCCCAGATTTCCACATTCAACCCTGTTCCTTTGTACCTGCCAAATTTTCATTTCCTGGATTCTTTGTGTTCAGAATAGTTTAAGTGATTGCGGTTTCATGCAACCTATGCTGAACTGGCGACAAAGTGGAGTAAAGGTCCATAACTGCTTTCATAAGAAGGCACACTAAGTGAGCCAGGACTTTCCTGGGGATAACTTAAGAAGGATATGCTAGAGGTGTACAAAATAGTGAGAGACTTGCAGAGAAGTCAGCTGTTCACTGTCTCTTCCAATGTAAGAACACGGGGGCATCAAATCAAGATAGCAAGCTCCAAGCAAATCGAAGGATGTGTCATTGGTACGGTTCCTTGGTGGAACTCCTTGCTGCAGGGTGTTGGGGTCGTCAATATTTACGTGGGGACAGCAGGCGAGCTCATGAAAACAAAATCCAAAGAAGGTTACTAAATACAGAGAAACCATGTCTATCTCATGAAGTCCATGAGCAGAAAATAACTGGGAGCTGAGAGGGATGAGTCTTGTTCTTCCACTTGTGGAGGCAGCACACTGGCCTAGAGAGATCTTCGTTCTCACCCGGGACAGTTGTTCTGCTGTTCTTTGCCAGCTCCGTTTTTCTGCCTCTTTATTTTTTTTACCTTTTTTCAAAGGCATCTGCTTCGTGGTGTGGCTGGGGTACTGCTGTCCTTTCTGTTGTCTCCTGAAGATGACTTTCTCCAGGATTTTTGAGAGCTGTAGCAAGGTGCGAGGGAAAAGAGCGTGTAGTAAAAACATGAAATGCCGAAGCCGGGATCTAGGCACTAATAGCCTTGCTCACCTGATGATGGTGGGGACTGAAGGTCCAGGAAGGATTTGTCTCCTGTGCACTTTCTCTCACCGGTACGGACAGACAACAGCCTTGGCTGTACCGACTCAGCTTGTTGCCACCATATATCCCAGAGAGTCCTCTAGCACTTACGCAGCCCACGTAAGGCGTAGCAGTTGTCCGAGCTCCTTCCCGAATGAGCCAGATGTTGTGTACAACGAGGCACTGGGAGATATCCTGGCTGTAGGACAGCACAGCCCCTGCGATCCATGGAATCATGAAGGATTTTTAAATTTAGCAGAGAGAAGGTTGCGGTGAGAATAAGTATTTGGGACTGGAAGCTTGACAGATACAAGCTAGAAATAGCGACACATTTCAAGCATTCAGGGTGCATGCTCGCTACAACAATTTATCGAGGATTGCAATGGATCTTCCACACATAGATTTTTTTTTTTCCATTGTTGAGATTGGATACTTTTCTCAGCACCTATATCCTTCCAGGAATCCATGTAGGAAAGTGTTAAAGCCTGTAGCTCTCAGGATATTAGAAGAAATTATTGTTTGAGCTGTATCATTCTGGAAATCACCTTCCTAGAAGGGAACACGGAAGAAAAAAACCTGTGAGGGGAATTTCAGGAGTTCTCCTCCTCACCTGGGCTTGTTTTGTTTCTAACCACTAAAGTGAGCTGGATGGTTGTTCTGTGTGTGGATTGTGTATCATCACAGGGAAATATTTATGATAGATCTCCCTGTCACTTAGCTTGTCAAATGACGACTGAATAGCAAACATCATTATTACTCATTCCTACGAATTACTGCAGCTACACTGGAATGACTGGAAGGTCACAAGGCTTTTTAGCAAAGGGCAGACTCTCTGAAGTGACTTTTGAAACCGCCTGTAGCCTGAATATACTTTCAAAGGGAGGCTGCTGAGCTTTCAGATTCCCTTTGTAGTCTTGGTAAAACCTTTTATTGACTTATTGTCAGGGGATTGTGAGGAAAAGGGGAAAAACATTCACAAGAAGCGATACCGTTTGATCTTTGCCCTTCCCTGTTGTGTTTATGAGCAGTAGTCTTGCTTCAGATAAAACTTCTAGCGGGATTTTGTATTTATGTTAGAATGTTTCTCTCCCCTGCACCGGACGTGGTTTTGCTTTTTCTCCTGGGAATGTATGTTTTTGTTTGACTATTCAAGTGTTCCTCAAGTCAGTGAATGAATCATGGAAATTCCGCATTACGTACGGATGGAAAGATAATAAAGCATTATATCTGAGCCCTCACAGTAAGTTTGCTTTGTCTACTTTGCAGGTAAAATGGATTAGTCTCTCTCTACTAAACAAACAGCGTGGAGGATGGAAAAGTCAGCTGGGCTGTTTGGAGTTGTCGTAATGTAATTATTTAACACAAGTATTTCCAAACTGTATTTAGTGTACTGCTTGGGGGAACACAAGCGGCTCTGCCATCGCGTGTCGTGCAGCCCAGAGCAGGAGCCAAAATCAACACCCAGGCGACCTAATGATAACGATTCCTGGGTTAGAAAATCAGAAAACTCGTTCTAAGCTACATATTTTGTGTTTACTTTTGAGTTCTATTTTACCTTGACAAGGGTCCTGCTAGATGTCAGTGTGCGAGTGGATCCCCCAAAGAGCTGAGCATGTGCCAAACTTCTGACATGCAATGAGGCCTTTTGACTGCGGACATGCTCTTAATGCCAACTCCGAATCTTAGCAAGAGCGGGCAATCTGTAAAGCGTAGCACCCCTGTGGCTTGTATCAGATGGCTTTGCATTGAAAGATTGCTGACTTCAAGTGGATAATGGCACTTTTACCAACATTTTTAAATCTGAGGATGAAAAACGCTGTGTGAGAACGGTAAAGAGGCAAAGCCTTTTTATACTGAATGTCAGGAATGCGGTGTTTTGGAGCATGGAGGGGTACTGAATGCTGCCTATTTTTCATTTCCACTCCTGCTCTCTTTTCCAGGCAGCTGGATCTTTATTTTCCTAAAAAAAGCTTCATGCCAGGCTTGATCCTCATCTCGCCTGACAGTTCTAGGAACGGGGCATTATGTTGGTCAATAGGAATCTAGCTGACAATCGCTTAATGGCTTTAAATCATTATTTTGCTTGGCAGAAAAAAAAAAAAAAGGATCAATCCATCCAATAGATCCCCTTGACAAGACTTCAAACACCCCCAAACCCAGAAGTAGAGCTTAAAATAGTGTCCAGGTACCCTTCCACCCACCTCGTGCCCACCATGAGGTCTCCGGATTAGTTTGCTAGACTCCCTTCCCCGTTTGAATGCGTGTGTGTCAAAGGACGTGAGACCTGAGCTACTTCTGTCCGTCCCTGGGAGAACCTGCCGTAGTGCAAAAAACCCCAACAACCCTCCCAGAAAGAGACCTTCCAGGCAATAATACCCTTGTCTTTCTTCATGCCGATTATGTCTCTGGCTTGCAGCTCCTGGCAGTCTTCTCAGGTGTGTTGCACAAGGAGGTCTTTCTTCCTAGCTTGTGGATTACACTCTCTGGACTTTTATCATTCACTTTGCATTTCATTCATAAACCTGTGGTTCATGGTTTCTTCCCAGGAAAGATGCTCTATTTACCTTGAAGGCCAGCTGTTCACAGGCCACAAGCTAAGAAAACAAATGTCAGAGGCACAAGAATGCTTATCTTAGGATTTCATCAAATTTCTTTGGAACTACTGTCCCAGTGTGGCACCAACATCAGCCATATCCGTCAATTCCTCTTTCTTAATGCATCGAACACTGTATTAAACATGTGCTTGCAATGCATTTTAGCTTTATTTTCCCGTAGGTAATTGCATTTCTATGTACCCTCAAAACATCTTGCAAGCATGCCTAGGGCTTTTGAGCTGGCTGGGCTCTGTTGCCAAATTTAAACTGGAGAAAGAGGGTAGAGCCCAGGGGACCCCAGCTACTCAGAGCTTTCTAGATTTATTTCAAATCCTTCAAATTGCAGCCAAGCGAGCTGAGAGCTAGTGCAGTCCTGGAGAACGGTTGTTTATTTGCTATGGAGGAAATAGAAGTGCCATTCAGTAGGAATTGGCTCACCAGCTTCCCCAGCTGCTGGATGACTAGCATCTCTCATGGGTCAGCTTCTCTGTGGGAACAGGGAGCACCAGTCTGTTCTTCACCGTGGCTCCTCTTTGGCTACGAACAGATGCGGCCTCGATTAGAGGCAGTCCCGGGGGCAGGTATTGCTCTGTGAGATGCTGAGGACTACGGCCAGGAAATCCCGGCTTCCCCTCCGTCCCCTCCAGATAGGTAGCTCCAAGTTGGACCATCAAACTGACCCTATTTCCTCATCATCTCAGACTCTGTCCGGTCTGGTGGGAAAGGCTGCTCTTTCCAGCCAACATAACCAACCTCGTTGCCAATTCCTCTTTCCAGATATAGCCGGTTAAAACAGGGATATGGCTCATTTCCCTGAAGTCCTTTAATTTGCAAAGCCCTGCTTCCATCTGTAGGCTCAGCGGAGACCCGATGCTGAGGCTGCGGGGCATGTGTGAGAGGGCAGAGCTGCTGCCTCTTCTCCGTTAGCACCCCACCATGCCCAGCCTGGCCCAGCAGCGCTGGCTGGTTCCTGCGGTGTGCCGGATGGGGACAGCCATCCTTATGGCTTGCAGGCTCAGAAACCACGTTTCAAACACAGCGTGTGGCCATGAGACGCCCGTTGTCCTATACTGATCGTCAAATACTACCGTGGCTTCAGCATCTGGGTACTTCGAGGTGCGTTGCAGGTACCGATTCCAGCGGTCACAGCAGCAGTAAAGGCAGCCAGAAGAGCGCAAGGTCTGGAAGAAAATGGCCCGCAAACACCGTATATACAAAATGGAAAAGTTTTCACAGTTATTTAATATCTGGTTGAAGCTGGGAAACCCAAACCCCACGTTATTCTTGCTGTTTTCTCCAGCTGTTTCGGCTGGCTAAGCCACCTCACCCCAGTCGTGCAGGTGCGAACCTCCAGCAGGCAGCTGAGAGTGTTTTATAAAACCTTAAAACGCTTGAAGGCAATTTGCAGACGCGACTATTTTCATCCAAGGCGCAGTCTTTTCTCCAGACTTTTTCTCCAGACATCCAAAACCAATTTCAGCCAGCGTTTAATGGGGAGGCTGGGGGATGTCCGAGTGTTTCAGCTCTACTGGTGGATCCTCATCCCGTGCGTTACACATCGCTGGTTCCTGCTTGCAAACTTTTTTTGGAAAGAGACCATAATTTAATAGAACGTGCTGTTTACGGGGCTGCTGCTTCGAGACAAGGCTTTTACCCTGCAGCTGCATGAAAGGCATCAAATTGAGAAGCAGGAGAGCCCTGTCCCCTCTGCTTTAGGGCTCTGAATGCCATCTCCCAGCTTGTTACAGAGAAATGAGATTTTGTTGCTTTCCCCTACCTTCGGGAGAGGTCTGCATGGCGGAGGCTCAGTGCCCAGCGGTATTGAAGGGTATATATCCCATACCAGCCAGGGTGGTATGACTGAGGGGCACTGCGGGCTAATGCTGGGATCCCCAGTGCCGTCCCCTACCAGCCCTGTCCTAAAGGAGGAGACGAGGACTTATTAACCCCGCGGCTTTGCCCTTTCGCTGGGTTGGGTTGGAGGTTTTCCTTGTCCCGGGCAGGCTGCCGGCTGCCCCGCGGGGGAAGGCACCCAGCCGCCCCGCAGGCCTCGCAGGCCGCGCCGGGCCGCTGCTTGCGGGGGAAGCAGAGAGGAGGAGGAGGAGGAGGAGGCGGCAGCGGAGGAGGAGGAGGAGGAGGAGGCGGGGGGATCCTTGAGGCGGAGCCGGGGCGGGCCGAAGGGGAGGCGGCTGGAAAACAGGCCGGCGCTGGTTCTCGCCTCGCAGTGCCAGCAGCCGCCGCCGCCGCCGCAGCCGCGCCGGGAGCCGCTCAGACGCGGGGAGGGGAGCGAGGCGCTGAGGCGAGCCGGGCGGGCGGCGAGACCCCGTCCCCTCCGGCTACCGCAGAGAGAGGTACGAGGCGGGTGGGGAGGAGGAGGCGGCGGCGGCGGCCCCCTCCCCGCCGCCGGGGGTTCCCCCCCTCCTCAGAGGGCACGGCAGGCGAGGGGTCCCCTCAGCTCCCCGGCCCCCTCGTCCTCCCCTCGGCAGGCACCTGCCGTGCCCCGGCCTGTCCCTCGGCCACCTGCGGCTGTCAGCGCCGCCGGCGTCGAGGGGCTGGCGGGAAGGCCGGCGGCCACCTCGGCGGTGGCCAGCCCGGCTCTCTCCTCCTCATAACACGGCCGAGGACGATTTCCAGCCTGCGGTGGGGAGAGGGTGGCCGCCGTGGGGCAGAGCGGAGGGTGTTTGCCTGAGAGGCCTGCCCCGGCGCCCCATCCCACACAGCCAACTTCACAAAGCGCCTCATAAACGTGCTGACCCTCGTTCCTCAGCCCCGAGGAACCCCGGTCGGTGCCACGCCGAGCCCAGGTGGAGAGCGGGAGGCAGCGGGTGGTGGTTTTATCCCTACCCGTGTTTTTGGGGAGGGGTGGGGGAAAGGACCACCGCCTCGCTGCGGGTGCGCAGGGCTCGGCCGAGGACAGAGCGCCCGCTGATGTGTGCGGTTGCGTTGGGGTTTTGGGGTGTTTTGGGGCTTTTTTTTTTTCCTTCTCCGTGTGTTTATGTCAGCGTGTCGCTTGCACGCGATGTGCGTCCACGCGTGCCTCCGCTTTCTCTGCCTCAGCGTTTCTAGGCGATGACATGAAGAATAAAGGTTAAGTAGGAAAGTCACCATAATCTGATGTGCGAGGCGGGATGTAAATTATGAGCTGTGAAGACTTGCAGTTCATTTGCGTTTTGGTGTTTCTTGTTTATACAAAGCTGTTACAATACTGGGGGCTTGGCAGTTCATACCGATCTCGTGTTTTCAGTCAAATCCATTGACTTCTGCAGAATTGCTCCGTCTTTTAAATCGCTGTGGTGGATGAGGGATTAGTCCCGGACGCGCAGTAGCGAAATGCACAAAGCCAATTGTCAGTTACTGAACCTGACCTCAAAACAAAGCTTTTTAGCAATTTACATCCTCAGCCCCAGAAATACAGCTGGTCCACTGGATCCCTGCTGTCTGATCGCCCCTAAAAATCCTTTGCGTGGTGTATAGGCATGCTGTCTCAGATCCAGTGCTGGGACCAGCTGTAATTGCCCTGATATATTAGATGTAAACACAAGCTTTACATAAAAGTGAAACCATATGTATCGCCTAATGCGTGTCCACTCTGTGATCCTGCACAAATAGAGTCGAATCCAGAGCTCTGTCCTTAGCTCACCCTGTTGATCCACTTTTCCCTTAGCCTGTACGACACAGTCCTGTTCCCGCAGTTACCAGACAGGTTTAGTGGAGGACGAGAAATCAGCCTAGGAGCATTTCTGCACGTTGTGCAAGAATGCTGTATGTTTTCAATCTTTTACAAATGTTTTTTATTGACTTAGTGATAACATGTTGCTCGCCTAGGTCCTTTTCCCTTTCTAGATTGTTAGCCCGGCACTTACTAATCTTCTGTGGCGCTGCTGTGGAACAGATATATGGTGTTTTTCAGTGAGTAGCAAGGTCTGTAGTTTCAGCTGGCTTTGCCTCTAAAAAAGACAGTACTGCCTTTCCCTTGTACCCCCGTTGTGGAGTGGGTAGGCGGACTGGGAAACAGATTTGGATGACTACTAAGCTGGCAAAAAACCGATCGTCTTGGGTCTGACTCAGTGCCTGGATCCAAATCATCGCATAGCTGCTCAAATGTTTACCTGGGCATCCTTGGGTTTAGAGGAGCATCTCGCTAGTATTTTGGCCAAACTATATGTGGAAATAGGCGCAGAGGTCTGGGTCTTTAAGTCCTGAAAATGCCAGCTGATGTTGGGCGCCGTGGTTGTTTATCCTTCTCAATCCTTTGGCTCGGTGGAGCGGCTGCTCTTGAGCTGTACCGCTTTGTGCCACGCTTTCTTGAAATGGTGGAGTGTGTGGCTGGAACACCATGAACACATCGCATGTGTGCTGGGAGCCCCTGTCCTTGTCTCTGCTGTTGCTGAAAGCACTGCTGGATAGCCCTCTCTGGTTTTCACTTGAAGGGCTTTCTCTCTGTTGTGTCTCTCCCACCAAAATGTGCCCGAGTGCTGTCACAAGTGAACTGCGGTGTCTCTGAAACACAGTCTTTTCCTGGGGTGGGGGAATCTCAGTTGACTTGGTGGGGACGGAGAGGTTGAGGTGGAGTTTGGAGAGCTCTGTGAAATTGCTAACATCCCTCACAAGCAGAAGGACACCTATAGCTTATGGGCTCCCTACAGGACCCTTTGGTCTAAAAGGTGTGATGGTGCTCTTTTACCGGTCTCCACCTTAGCCAAGTAGTATGATTTTGTTTTTCACAATCCTCCATCTGCAAAAGGTAGTGGACTCCTGCCCATCTCTGCCTCAGAAGCTTGGAGGGGTATTCCTGCATGTGGTGTATTCCTGCTGCCTGCTACAAAAGTGTAGCTGCCTGTCCTCTCAACCCCAGTTGTATCGCTTCATGTTTTCTGTGACTGTCATCTCACAGAAAAGTAATCCCTTCGAATGAAATCTAAGATTCTCCAACTGATTTCCTGCTGGCCCAAATGAGGGTCTGACGAGAATGGCGATGCTGACTCTGAAGTATGTGGATTTACTTACTTTGTATGATTGGGTTATATAAAAAAGAAATAGATGTTATTTTCTCTGTGCCTTTGACAAATGTTAAAATATAGCCTGTTGTATTTCACAAATCTAACTGCTGTCTCCTTCTCTCAGTAACTGTAATTAACAGACCAGAAAATGGAAAATGTAGAAATATCCTTTCCCAGTGGCCACAAACATTAGTCCTCTCCAGAAGTTAATGAAGTCAAGTCTACGGAAATTAAATAACTGATTTTTTTAGCTCTGTTGGTGAGCTAAAACATTGTGTTAGAGTGGCAAATAATAAATTAGACAGGTATAAAGATTATCTCTTGGAAATGAAGTGGGTGAAGAATGGACTTGAACTCTTCCTTCTCAAGAGAACGTCTAAACCATCTGGCTTAAGGGTATGTCCTGCTCTGCTTGGGTGCAAAAATTAATCTATAGCACAGTAGTAATGTGGGAAGGAGACAGTAACCCACCACGGCTGGTGAGCAAGGTGCTCTCTCCTGGCTGGTGGGAGCTGGGGTTCAAATCGTCTTGCACACCAAGTGTGCTAGCAGGTCTGTGACGAGGGGATAGAAGCATAACCGTAGAAAACCGAATGCCACTGATTCCTTGTATTATGGACTCCTGAGAAGTGAATAGTTTAACAAATGGTGTCACAAAACATTGTGGTGTTTCCAGACCGTGTTATCATCTTTGTAGTGTTCCTGTTGAGGGAACATGAAAATTTTCAGCCACCAGCCTTGACGATGTGTCCCGTTTTCATCAGCTCTTGTTGATGTCTTGGCTTTGACGTGTTCAGGTATTCCATGCTCTGCGTAGAGGGCACGTGGGTGTACGCACAGTAATATCACTTGAGTTTGTAGTAGTCACCATGGAAATTGGTTACAAATCTGTGCTTTTATTTTTAAATCTAATGTTTCTGTGGTTTCTTTTTATTTTAAGAAAAGATTCCAGAAATACTGTGGGTGGGAATATGAACTACTTGGAAAGTAAAACTTCGTGGTGTCTCCAGTTAGCACCATGTGTGTTGTGGCACTTGAAGAGCATGTTGATGTGGTGCGGCTGTTGCACGTGATGTGTGGCTCTGCTCTGGAGAGCGGCTTTGTAAGAACCTGAGTTTGAGGTCCTGTGTTTGTGTCTGTGTACAGTTGTGAACATATTTTGGGGAGCCTGTGGGGTTCAGCTCCTCCCTGTACCTTCTGAGAGTCCACTGCAACCTGTAATAAAGCCTCTTGAGGTTAAACTTGACACATGCAACTGGCTTTTCTGAAGTAGGATATCATCAGCTGGTGTTGCAGTGGTATTGCTCTTTGGCTGTGCAGGGCGTATGCTCTTCATGGAGTTCATGGCACTGTCCTTTACCTTCACCTGACCAGAGTGTGTCCATCACATCACCAAAACATACAGCATGTTTTATTCATTGTATGGGAAGAAAAGGCTTTGAGTACCAGAGCCAGCACCCTTGAGGAACCCTGGGGTAGGGATTGGACTGTGGGCTGGAGGAACGGTGCAGGTGGTGGGGATTCAACTGGCAGCCCTACGCTGCCCGCCCTGGCTGCGGGTAACACAGCACGCAGGGTTTTTATAACAACCTGTTTGCAGGCTGAACCTGACATCAGCATGACACAGACCTTTGCTTTAGGAGGTGCACTGCATATATTGGTGACCTTTTCCTCTGGAGATCTTAATGCAGGAGATTTTTAAAAAGTGGTGTTGCTTTGGTGAATTTTAATCATGTCCTTGGTTCTAAGTGCAATTTTGGTGTCTTTTTTTTTTTTGTGGCGAGTAGAGTTTTTGTTTTGTGACATCTTGGGGCCAGGGACATGAGGTTGTAAGGATGGATGCGGCAGGGAGTGTTTTGGCACTGAGGAAGGCCTGGGTTGCTCTGAAGGTAGTGAGATAAACTCATCAGCAAGAATGTAATGCAAGAGGGGTCAAAAAGCCCCTCCCTGATGTTCACACTGGAGTTTGATCCCTGAGCTATTTCAGGGTAGTTCTCTGCTACCAGGCCATCCTTTAAGTCTCGGTAAAACAAGACGGCTATTGTTTGTGCTCTCGGATAACTCAAAATGATGGCGGCTGGGAGCTTGCTGGGACTGAGGGAAACAGATTTTGCAGCCCCGGAGTAGTGATTTACACAGGGCTTTCGTTGTCGCATATTCCTTCTTTGGAGCTCTTTTCCACATCACCCTCTGAGACCACGTTTATCTCGCTTCTGAGAGTAGAAGGACGAAGGGAGAGAGCTGGAGGCCACGGAGCAGATCAGTGGCAGAATGGAGGTCACAGTAAGCGAGGCAGACTCTCAGCTGTGGGGAGCGCAGAGAGCTGAACTGATGTAAATAAAGACAATTTAAGCTTGTGGGGGATCTTCGATTTTGGTCACTTGCATTTCTTTTATCCAGTAGGTCTTTAAAGGGCTGCAAAGTCTTTATAATGGCTTGAAAATGTCATTAAAAACCATTTTGTCTTTTTTTGTTTGTTTTTTTTTTTGTACCTACTGAGTTCAAAGGCAGGAACTACCTTTTAAGACATATGAAAATATTTGTTTTCCTGGCTGACGAAGCAGAGAACTAAATGGATGTAGATAATTTCTGAAGAATGAATAGTTATTTATTCATTTCTTCATCATTAATTTTTCTGCATAATGCCAGATTTTTCTTAAGCGTGTCCTCTAGATTTAGCTGAGTGGCATTTAACAGCGTAGGTTGCTGGCATGCTTGGAATGACTGAAATACTGGACAGGATATGATGATGTTTGCACACTTTGAGGACAGAAAAAAAAAATAAAGCGCTTTGGTTTGGATCATTTCTGTTGTGAAGTACCTACTCGACCTACATTGTAGCTAAAGTACCCAGAAAATACCTTGTGCTAAGCTAAGCAGGTAGTCCTGGCTTGTCCCTAAGCTGGGAATTGCATAGGAAAGGAGCGATTTCTCTTCCTTTATAAGAGCTCTGTTCAGTTTAATTCATTTTGCAGGGCAGGTGGAGAATGGTTTTTCTCCCAAAGAGATTGTACAGGTGTAACATTCAAGCGTCCTAACCTAATGTTTCTGTTGGACGGACAGACATTTAGGCTGAAACGGAATTAAAAATTCTTCTGTCCCATGGGCATGCATGTTCCAGGATGTAGGTGTAACCTCCTGCTTTGATCTCCAATCTTCTTCTAACAGGATTTTCTTTTTTGGAATCAGCCACAGTTGTGATCCCAGAGGGCTCTGCCAGGAAGATGTGCATCATTAGCGTGTCTGGTAATCCTTTGGTTGGACTGCTAAAAATCATAGACCCTTTCGGAAAGTCTGGGTAGCTGGAAGGAGCGTCATTTTGCAAGACACTGGCTTCAGCAGTGAAACTGCATTAAGATTTTTTCACTGTGCTGTCCTGTCTCCGACTGCTTGTTTCCTCTCTTGCATAACTGTTCTCCACCCCCATCAGGGCCCAGTCTTACGGGTGACTTATACAAATTGAAGGTGCTACCTCTAGTGAAAGGGTTGGTCCTATTCTTGTGTGTGTTCTGGTGCGACTGTGGGCGAGAGATCTGGATCAGGGAACCCACACACCTGGCAGCAGATTATTACTTATTTTTATAGGGTTGTTTTTCAGTTGGATCCAATCCCTGGCCCGTCCCATGACTGCTGCTGTCAGCACTACACAGACAGTCAGGACTGTCCTTCTTAAGGACAGTGCAAACTTAGATCTAGATTTCCTGGGACTGCAAAACTGTGCCCTCAGATGTTCTGGGGTGTACTTACAAACACACACACGCACACACAAGTGGGTATTTCTGCCTCGGACCACTTCTGTCATCTTGCTCACTGCGTGCTTCCATGGACAGATGCAACTGAGAGCTTGGAGATCAGCTTTGCATTTACAAGAATGAGCCAGGAGGAGTTGTGGGGGGCACGCAAGGAAGCAAAAACTCCTAAAATCCCCGTGCTGCTGAAGTTGATAGGTCAAGCTTTAACCCTGAGATAAAGGTTAGTACTCTGGGGCTTGCAGTTTACACTCTGCTGCTTGGATGGTCTGATCTCACGGAACACTATGTGGCGTTAATTAATGCTTGCAGAAGCACAGTGCTTCCAGTAATGTAGTAGACTAAATTAGATGTCCCCTTTATAGTCATGGGGAGCTCACACCATTGCTCCAGTTATACAATAGCATCTGGTGCCTCTGTTTGGACTTCGAAGAGAACTGGACAAAGGGCTGAATGTGACCACGGGCTTTAGAGTTAAGCACTGGGTCATTACCCTTTTTGTCCCCCGATTCCCTTGGGGTGAGATCCAGGACTGTGCGGTGGGCTCCCTGTGCGGCACAGCGGAGCATTAGGAGAGGATCCAAAGTTTTGATGAGAGCGCTACGTAAAGTCAGCTTTGCTCTCAATAGCTGGCTGCCACGGGCAAGCCGGTAGGAAGCACTGAAGGTTGCAGATCTTGGGGATGACCGAAGGGTCAGTACTAACTAGGTGTTTCTGCATGAAGAGTTTATGCAGGTGGGATTTCTCATGCCAGGCTCCCAGCTGAGCAGAGGGACAGTCAGTGCTGAAGGGGAGATGGGAGTCTGTAATGCCAAGCAGACGATCTGCAAGCTTTTTTGCTGTTAGAAGTACAAACATTTTCCTCAGGGCTTCCCCAAAACATGAAAGGTGAAAGGGATCCAGTCCTGAAGAGCTTGCACATGAAAATGTTCCAGGGAGGAACAGAATAAAGGCCTAAAGAGAAAAAAGAGAGCTCCTCTGACAGCAGGGTGAGATGTGAAGGAGGCAAAATGGGAGAAAAAGTGCAGGTGGGCTCCTGTTAACAACCGTCCCCGTGCTGCGGGATGTGAGAGGGGCTGTCTCATTGGGAAGGCTGTGCTGGGGGGCTCCTGTTCACGTGCCTGTTCTGTCAGACCGATTGTTTGTGTTATCTCTGTATTGCTCCTCCAGGAACGGAGGGAGAAGTTACCATGTGGGAACGGGTGACTGCTGCACACAGGATCTCACAGCATTTCTCCGATGTATTATGGAGATACTAGGGAAGCTCGTGTGCTCTGGGGCTGCTGCTGCTATGTTCTGTTGTCATATTTCTGTTACAAGCAAAGAACAGCAGGGCCGGAAGGGACCTTAATAAGTTGTCTCATCTGACCTCCTGCCCCAAGACTGGGTCAGATCTATCTAAACTTTCCCAGCAGATGTTTGTCCAACACAGTTGTTAAAAGCCTCCAGTGACGGACTTTCCCCATCCTCCCTGGGTGATCCTTTAAAGTCCTTCATTGTTCTTACCGTTACCAAGATTTTCCTAGTTTCTGACTTTGATTTCTTGCGCTGCAATTGAAAATTGCTGACCTCTTGCCCTTTTGTTACTGTACAGAGAGAGCAGTTCAGTCCTCTCCAGCAGACTTTGGGAATGGCTGGGCCATGTCCTTCTTGAGCTGCAGGGCCCAAAACTTGCCTGCAGTGCTCCATCTGGCACCTATGTGTACTGAGCCGACAGACACAATTTTATGACTCTCATATATAGACTTTGGGATATGATGGATGCATTTCTTTTTTTTCTGACAGCAGCACAGATAAAGTGTTTTGTCATGGAAGGTTTCATTATGGCTTTGTCTCTTGTGACCAGCAGGTTGAGGGAGGGGATTCTGCCCCTCTACTCTGCTCTCGTGAGACCCCACCTGCAGTGCTGCCTTCAGCTCTGGGGCCCCCAGCATAAGAAGGACATGAACCTGTTGGAGCAAGTCCAGAGGAGGGCAACAAAGATGATCAGGGGGCTGGAGCACCTCTCCTATGAAGACAGGCTGAGAGAGTTGGGGTTGTTCAGCCTGGAGAAGAGAAGGTTCTGGGGAGACCTTATTGCAGCCTTCCAGTACCTAAAGGGGGCCTACAGGAAAGCTGGAGAGGGACTTTTTACAAGAGCGTGTAGTGATAGGACAAGTGGTAATGGCTTTAAACTGAAAGAGGGTAGATTTAGATTAGATGTAAGGAAGAAGTTCCTCACTGTGAGGGTGGTGAGGCACTGGAACAGGTTGCCCAGAGAGGCTGTGGATGCCCCATCCCTGGAAGTGTTCAAGGCCAGGCTGGATGGGGCTTTGAGCACCCTGGTCTAGTGGAAGGTGTCCCTGCCCATGGCAGGGGGGTTGGAACTAGATGATCTTTAAGGTCCCTTCCAACCCAAACCATTCTATGATTCTATGATTTTTTTTTTTTTTACCCACTGTAAAAACAGGGCACATGCTCTTCTTGCTCAAGTGCTATCTTTTCCACAGGAGTGTATTATGGATCTTCACTGACTGTTCCAGAATAGTGCCTCTCCGTTGTAAGGTGAAGGTCCTTGCCAGCTGCTCTCACCAAGGCTTTCCCCATGACTAGCTCGATTGCAACTTGGGCAATTGTGCTTTCCTGATCTGACCTCCCAGCTGTAGTTCATGAGAGACCTTCTAGTCTCCCTCCCTGCAGTGGTTACGCTCCAGGCATCTGATTTTGTATGTACTATCCCTCTGTTTCTGTGAAGGATATAGTTATTCATGCGTTTCTAAAGCCGGTAAAATGTGGCTGTGAGGATTATTCTGAGAGGAGAGGTAGCACTCAAACGTAAAACATGACAGAAAATGCAGCAGATAAGCACTAGAAACATTACTTACTAAGGTAAACTGGGTAACGTGCCAGCCAGCATTAAAAGAACAATTAGCCATTTGCTTGAAGGTGACTGTTGTTTGATCGTTATAATTTTAGGAAGATTATTCCAAATAGCTGTAGTGTGACAAAGACGGATATCTGCGGGCTGCTTGTCTGTCTGGGTGAAGTGAATTTGGGTCTTGCTGCTTCCAGGTGGACAGATGTCCACATTGCACAAAACACTGTAGTTTGCATTCATTGACCTTCTTGTACACCATAGTTGTATCTGTTTTGTCAGATTTTAGGGGGTTCATTTTACAGGATACTTGGAGGAAGGTGGCGGTTTCATTTGAACTGTATCTAAGTGCTTCACTTTGTGGAGTGCTTCACTTTATTTTGGGGGAAAAAAAAAGAAAAAAACTTGTCTGTGTATATTGTTGCAGGCATTTTCTCTAGATCTATTAACACCTCTTATACCTTCAGTGGGAGAGAGTAGGAAGTATGTATGAAAGGTATGTCTGCATACAGAGAACCTTTGTCGTGAGACAACTGAAGAAGCTAACACCAAAATGAAGGCTGGTCTGGACAGGTCTGAAACACCTCTTGGCATCAACTCATGTTTATTGCGGTGGGAAGAGCAGGTAGGGAGAGGCAGTCTTGATTTTGTTTGTTTGAACTATCAGTACGTATCTTCTTTGAATTCCTCACAGTTTTCTTGCAGAGCTTTTGTATGATAACTTGTATACCATGAGTCTCCAGTTTCTATTGTTCTGTTTCAAATAGCAGTGAAAGCTCTAGTGTTTTCTTTCTTACTCTTTTTCTCCCTTAATTGCAGATACAGGGATCTTTTAGTCATGTGGAAGGTATTTTATTGACAGCTTTTGAGTCTAAAGTACTTGTTATCACTGAACAGGTATAGAGTTCTGTAGGCTAGTGGGCAAAATCTCGTTCAGTGTTTCTTCATAATGATTTCTTAGAACTGAAGAGTAATTTAGGTTGCATAGGAGATCTGGAGCTCTCTTGTCTGACCTCCTGCTCCAAGCAGGGCCAGAATCAAAGGTAGGTTTCTTGTGAATTTTTCTGATCAAGTTTCGGACCTTTTCCAGTCAAGCTTGGCAGGTTGATGCCATGCTTAGTGTTCTCATGGTGGGGAATGTTTTCTTCTTGTCTGATCAGAACTTCCCTTGCTGCAAGTTATGCCTATTGTTTCTTGTCCTTTTGTTCATACTCATTGAGAAGAGTCTGGCTCCATCTTCTCTGTAACCCCCCAGTTAGGTAGTTGAAGGTAGAAATCAGATCCCCCACTAACTGCCATTTCTTCTCCAAGTTAAACAAACCCCGTTCCCTCATTCTCTTCTCTTCCATCATGTATTCCAGTGACCAGACCACCTTAGTGGTGCTCCACTGAACTCTGTCGAGTTTGTCAATGTCTTTTCTGGGGAGTGCAGCTAAATTAGACAGTGCTCCAGATGCAGCCTCCTTGGTGCCAAGAAGAGAAGAAGAGCCATTTCCCTGAGCTCTTGGCTATTGCCCTTCCCAGTGCAGCCCAGTATGTGGATGACTTTTGTCACTGCAGGGGCACACTGCTGATTCCTGTTCACCTTACTGCCCACCAAGACCCCCCAGCTGCTTTTCTGAAGAGCGCTTCTCTAGCCAGTCAGTCCCCAGCTTGTGCTGACAATGAGTATTTTTTATCTCAGGTGCAGGACTCTTATTTGTATTTCTCAACTTCATGAGGTTTCCTTCAGCCCATTCTTCCAGCTTGCTGGGCAGTCCTGCCCTCCAGTGTATTGACCGCTCACCCCAGCATGGTGTTGTCTCTGAACTTGCTGAGGGAGCTCTCCATGCCGTCAGCCAGGGCATTAATTAAGATGTGGAACAGTGTCAGCATCAGTACTGGCTGTTTGTTGAGGAACACCATTTATAAAGGGCTGCCAGTTAAGACTTTAGTCTGTTGGCTGCTACCTTTCGAGCTCAGTGATCCAACCAAATTTTAACCACCTTGTGTTCCACCCATCCAATCTGTATCTCCCCATTTGTGGGGACAGGTTAAGTGTCTCCAGGATGGTCACTCTTTAAAAGATCTGCTAATGAGGGAGTTGCTTCAAAATAGTGAAAAAGTTGTGTTCAGACTGACCTACGTGGGGCTTTTCTATGGGGGAAGTGTGCTGGAAGAAGAGGGGTGTGAAGTAAAAGCACATGGGATTCTAAAAAGTAGTTTCTGGTCTCTTTTTCTATGTTGATAAGCCCATGGACTCTTGTTCTTTCCGTCTACATTGATGGCCATTAGCTTGTTTTTAAACAGAGATGAAAGCCAGAGTGTTAAACTCAGAAGAGCTAAACTCTGAATTTTTCCTGCTGATCTAGGAAGAAGGAGGCTTCCTTTAGGCTGTGGCCTGCCTGCTTGCCTGGGCTAGTCTGTTCTTAGGAACATGTCTGGCTTAAATGGATCCAGCTTAATCTAATACCTGGTGTGTTTTAATTTTGTTGTTCTCCACAAGATTCTCTCTGGTCCGCTTTTATAAAAAGCGTATTAGCTGCACAGCAGTGAGCAGCTAAGGGCAAAACTTTGCACGGGATAGCTAAGTGCTTTCCATGGATCATCACTGCAGGCTGAGGTTTGCCTTTATGCAGCTGTGGGACATCGTTGAACCTCGCAATGGTACCTTGACCCTCAAAAATGCCGGAGCCTTTTCTGGAATCTTGGTGTATAGGAAGTTGCTCCCCATTTTTGCATTTGTACCTGTGACTTCTCTTTCTTAAGTGTTTTCTCTTGTTGATGTTGGACCAGTGTGTCAAGATCATTTGGAAATCTAAACCTGTACACCATAGCGCTTGCAAATCCTCCCAGCTGAATCATCTGTTGGGTTTATGGCCATACATTCCAGTCTATCATCCAAATTGGTAATGAAAATATTGCACAGCTCTTATGCCTGGCTGGACCCGCTTTCCAGTGCCCTCCCAATTAGATAGCAAACCCTTGGTAATTATGCTCCGAGAACTATGTTGTCAAGCAGCCATTTTATGGTGATTACATCTAGGTCATGTTTTCTTAGCTGGATCTTATGGGAATGTCATGTGGAACAGTGTCAGAGCTAATAAAGATTGCATTTCTGAATATCCTTATCACTTCAGTACAGGTATACATTTTTTTTTCTGCTGATGCATAGATCCTTTATTGTTCCATAGATTTTTGAAGCTAAAAGGGACCTTAAAGGTGATGAGATCTGCCCCTGTCCACACTGAAAGTTTAAATGTGCAAGCCACACCAGATTTATCAGGAGTTTTGTAACAGGACAGTTGCGATATGACAGCTCCAGGCGATCAAGAGGAAACAAACGTGATGTGTTTATGGGTCCCAAACAAAATTAAACAATTAGCTGAATCCAGTCTTCAGAGCAGCCTTTGAACGAATCCCAACCCTTTTTCTGCAAGGGCTGGAAAAATAAAGAACGTGTCTAATCTGTACCAGATATCAGCCAACAGTTATCTGTGCCTACGTGCTGTTACTCAGATCTCGTTAGCTGTCTAATTGGATAATAGGCAGTACACTTCACAACTACATAAGTATATTAAGCTTAATCTGCTTTGGAGCAGGGAGGGGAAGATGTGCTTGGTGACAAATGGACAGAAGATGATGCACAGTGGAGCAGCGGTGTAAATATGGTCCTGTGTCCCCATCACTTCATTTCCAGGAACTTTCTGAGGCAGAGGCTCTGTATGTCTGCAGCGTCCCAGAGCAGAGACTTGCAACGCTTTCAGACTTCGCCCGTGTTAGCCAGGCAATTTCACTTTTAAAAGCACAGTTTTTCTAGTGGTTAAATCCCTTTCAGAGGTGTCTTTTAATAAAACATGCAGGATAACTTCAAGCCTTGTTTCCAGTACATGAAGATGCACAGTGGACAGGATCAGAAAGCTTGCACAGGGGTTGGCGTGGCCAATACTATACATGGAAGAGAGAAGCTATTTGATTATTGAAATACTCTTCCCTTTCTTTCCTGAGAAGATGCAGTTACTGCATTTACCCATTTTAAAACTTTTGGAGTGGATTGACTCTTTCAAAGGCATAACAAAAACAAAGTCAGACTCTTGTAGAAGATGTGTGTCTATATTTTCCCAGCAGCTAGCTTATTTAGTGAAAGGCATGTGGGTATGATCACATTTCACGAGTTGCACCACCTATTATATTCTCAGGAGAAGGTATCTGCAAGGGACGTTTCTGAGGACAAAAGATGCATCTGCCAAGGGGATCTTTAGCTCAAGGTAATGGGAGAGAGACTGTGAAACACGTCCTGTCCAAATGTTTTGTGGGTTTCCTTGGGATCGATGGAGAGTTTTGACACAAGGCTCAAGTTGAGCCCAACTTTTGGCCCTATATCTTGGGTGAGGTGCCTAGTGCTTTTCATTTATAGCCTGCTTACCTTGTCTAAAAAGTATCTTTAGCTTGTCATACTGTCCAACATCTGTCTGTAGTAGGCAGAAAAGACAGTAGTAGACCTCTTAATCTTTAAGTGTCTTAAGCAAATGTAAACTCTGTTAAGTGTATTTATCACCAAGCAGCTCGTTTACCAGTTGTGCAAAGTACCATGTGGTTCATTTATATGGGAGGTTTGGAGGATTCTCTGATGCTTTCTGCCTTGACATCTGTGTTTTTGTGGCCAGCAAGAGTTAAGAGTTAGGCACTTGTCCATGCGAGGAAACTGTTCCACTGTGAAGTGGGGTGTGAATTTAAAGCATGCTGACTTTCCCGTGGAAAATCTTATTAAATAAGAAAACCCCTAAATCACTTTTACTTTGGATGAACGGAAAAGATTGCAGGGTAACTGTTTTGGTCCATTTCAGTGTAGACAAACTCCCAAACCACCAATTTATTTTGGATGAACTAGAGAATAGCTGTTGAATGCAGAAGAGTTTTTATAGTTATCCACACCTGATTTAGTGCCTGGACAAAAAGCGTGGTCAGCAGGGAAAATCGTATTTTTTCCAAAGGGTAGTTCACATCTCAGCATCTAAATTACTGGGACAGGCTCTGGAGAGGGTCTGTGTCTTTGTTTTCACTACGTAGGAAGCCTACCCTCCTAGCTGAGGCACTGACGGTGGGTAGCTACAGGTAACTGTTCCCTTCCGTTGCTGCGTGCCTGGGTCAGATTTCAATTTGAGGCATCCAGAAGAAATGAATGGGAGTGGTCTGGTATAGATGAAGTCCCCAAAGTGTTAAATGAGGTGAAGGTTGCGTGCTTTCTGTAACAATATACACTAATAATACCTTTATCTCCCATCCCGGTCTGCTGTGTATTGAAGTAAACTCCCGTACTCAATCCATCATCAACTTTGAGTTGGGCTAGACTTCAACCTATACTTATTAAAGGGTGAAGAGTGCTCTGTCATATGCAGTTGATAAGGGAATTCAGAAATAAAAGTGGATATTAAATTGTCAGTGGCCTTTTTTTCCCTTTAGCTTTAGCTGGAAAAAAATAATGGCATAGGTTGTTTTCCTCCTGCGTAGGCAATATCTAGACATGCCCAGCACTTTCAGGACTGTTTTTCAAAACCAAGATAACCATTATGGTGGTCCTGGCTGCTGCCTGCTGCAGAGCAAACCCACACCCAGTAACTTATGAATCAAAAGCAGAGCACCTGCTTGGTTGGTCATTAGTGTGTCTTCTTTACAAAATGTTTTAAAACCAAGACCAGATGTGCAATGCTGTATGTTTTCAAGAAGACAAGGCGGTGAGATTTGTGATGCTTCTTAGCTCTTGGGGAGGATTCATCTTGCGGTTGTGGCTGAGCGTGGATGAGCTGTCCTTGTAGAGGGATCCACAGTGCTCACAGAGGGAACGTGTCACTCTAGGTCTTCAGTAGGGTCTTTAAGCACTATTTTAAGTTTCCTGAGCCTAAGTCATAGAACATCTTACGTCTGCAGTCAAGGCCTTGACTGTGACAGGCAGTCCTTTGGAAAGCTGTGCAAAGATCCTCGTGTCTCTCAAAAACGGTGGCCTGTATTTCAGAAAGGGACATTGTGAGTGAGGAGAACAAGTTTCAAATCACATGTCCCCCAGCAAGTACTGTTCTTTCGGTAGGAAGACTTGTTGGAGAATGTTAATTGAGTCCCTTTTTAAATGAAGGAGGCTTTGCTTCCTTCCCAAGTTTTCAAAACAAATTTTCCAAATACAGAGCCTATGTTTCATTCAAGTGTAAATCCTTTCTCTTTAACCTGGAAGTTATCCCAGAAAAAAGCCTATCCATTCACTGCAGGACAGACCCTTGCGGTTGCGGTGGAAAAAAAGAAGTGGATCAAATTGTCCAAACAGGAAGGGAATTAAGAAAAGACTTTGCACAGTGAGCGGAGCTCTCATTTAAGTTTAAATGGTCATCCTACAAACTCCACTTTATATCTCTGTTGCTTTTGAAGCATCGCACAATAATCGAAGTGTCTGCTAAATTTGGAAAAGACAAATTTTTCTTGCCAACATGCCAGCCTATCTGTAGGCTGTATGGATTTCAGCGTGTAGTTATGGGAAGGATGCAAACAGTGATTTGAAATTTACTGGCTTGTTATCTCTTCTGACTTCCGCATAGCTCAGTCCTGGTGGGTATCTAATACTTTACACTGATGCCTTTTCATTTCAGGACGTTAATCAAAATGCTTTTTTGGCACAGCTAGGTGCTAATGCTGTTTTACATATGGTGAAGCTGAAGTATTGAAAGGATAAAGCGTGACGTGCTGAATAAAATGAGCTCCCATCTAAACACATTGAAATTGTGCTATATTTTTAGCAACTTATGGATAGGATTGTCATTCTTTTACCCCCAGTCACATGGGAAGGCTGTGGAAGAACAGATAAATCACAAGTGTCCCAGTTCCCAGTTTCTACTGTTTACCACATGACAAGTCTTCGTGCTCTGTGAAAGATCTCTTAGATCTAAAATCTCTCTTTTTTTTTTTTTTTTTTTTTTCCCCTCAGCCTGTGCTATTTAATTTTTCTTTGAGCAATGTTTTGTCTTAATTCTGTGAAGCTGTTTGAGACACAGTTTCCTGAAGAGGAGCAATGCAAACTAAACTCCCCTTTGTTTCAGTAAAATGTCTTGATTATCACAGAGAAGAAATGTTTTTGAGTTCAGGTGTGTCAGCAGGAATGAAAGGCACCTTGCCGAAGTGATAATCCATCATTAGTGTGTGTCCCATGGTACTCCAGGCTGCAGTTGCCTGCAGGGCACTTAGTAACCTCAAAGCACAAGAAGTCGACTGGAGTTGTTTTCTGTTGGAATCTCCAGACAAAATTTCATCCTCGGGCTTTGTTTTGAAGTTTGCAACAAAGTGGAAACAAAGCCGAAGGTGTCACTGTTGTGTTTTCATTCTCTTTCCTCTCCCACCCTTCTTTTCCTTGTCTTTGATGAGCTGTTTCTGCTCTCTGTTCTGTTTTGGTGTGCCTAGCACTCAGGAGGAAAATCATTCAGCAGGATTTCACCTAGCTGAAACCAAGACAAGGGTGAATTGCTTCTGTTGCTTTACAGCAGGGATGTGTTCCTGTGTAAGGTGTTTTTTGTAGCAGTCACGGATGTCCTCTGGATATCTCTAGATGACCTGAATGCAGATCGTGTTTAGTTAGGAGAAGGTCTGTGCTTTTGTATTGAAACGTTTCTTGTTGTCATATGCAAAACCCCATACCTCAAGCACCGTGGGGAAAACACCTGTCTTCTTCAAGGCAAGCTTCTGGTGGGTAAAAATCTCAGAAAGCCAGTCTGCCAGCCATGACCCAGACTTCATCAAGATCTAAGGACATGCTTCCCAACCTGAATTCCCCTACCTTGGGCTCTCGTCTGATACGTGAGCGTCTTTGTGCAGACAGCAGGATGGAGAAAGCTGTGTGTATCGCAGCGTGCTAAAGCCAGCCCTGGTTATGTGTCTGCTGTCTTAAAGCTGGAGCATGTGGTTTGCATTTAACATTCCAGCAAAACACGAGCCCAGGAGAAGTCCCCTCAATACAACTCCACCTGGAGAGACATACTTTTCCTGGAGTCACGTCTAGTCTGTTCCAGGCTGAAGTCAATCCAGTTACTGTGGGAGTAAATCCATGTGATATTTGGTTTTTCTGATTTTGGTTCTCATCCCCTAGTGTTTCAGTTGCATTTAATGATTTTCCCTGTGGCTTGAATGGTAAAGATGTGGTAACTGCTCGGGGATGGCTTAAAATCAAAGATTCAGTGTGGGTGTTGCTTTCAAATAGAGAAGAAATGATGCTATTTAGAGAGTTGTGCTGCTATTTCAGGGCAGTTTGTTAGGTCTGAGTTCTGAGAAGTGGTGAGAAAAAATAATTGCTTTTGGGCTAGCGTGTCTCATATGATGTGTCCTGAAATGATCCTCATGTACACATTGAGTTGGAACCAGTACTGAGCCTCTCTGCATGTGGATTCATTCCCTGTCTCACCCTCCTATTACACAGGATGGGAGGAGAAGAAAAGATTCCTGTTGAAACTTTGCTCCCAAGCTTGCTGCAATGAATTTAAAACCCCAAACCACAGAGAATTCCCAAATGTAATATGGACACCAGTGTTTATTTGACTGAGACCCCATTGTGTTCTGAGTTGTGCAAACACAGGCAAGTTTCCTATTTAATTAAGGCTGGTTTTATCAATTAAGTTTCCCAAACAATTGGAGAAAGAAGGAGGGTAGCGAAGATAAGATCGCACGGTTACGCAGATGGGATAGTGTACAGCTCTTTTTGGCAGTCGGAATACAAGTTCTGCAGGAAATTTTTTTGCAGCATTGTTCTGATCCATTATGCCAGTGTTTTTAGTTTGTAACCTCTTCTTTTCTGTAGTTTACTGTCTCTCCTTCCTTTTACAGTCCTGAAACACCAAGCTTTGCTTTCACAAGAAGCTTAGCAGTGGCAGATACCTCCTAATACTGAACGTGATCGAGGAGCTGGAGATAAGGGGAAGATTCCCACCGCGGGGTCAACCAGGGCTTGGGAAGCTTGTAGAGACACGGTAAAAGGCAAGCCAGTTTGGGTCTGGTTGTTGCTTGTCCTGGTTAGCTCAACAGCTCTATTCTGAGCTAGTAACCTTCTGCGTTGTCTGAGGCTAACACAGCCAAACTGCATCTTGCTGTACTGGTTTCGGTTCTGGCCAGCTCACAGTGTTGATAGGTCCCCGATGGTCTATAGGATGTGGAAACATAGTGATTTCTACCACAGGTGTTAGAATTTGTGGCTAGATCATGATTTTGATCGCCAAGGTTAAGATAGGACTATCCCATTGACTGCAGCAGGTTGAATACCACTCTGGTGTCCCTGTTTTCTCCAGTTGCTCCTGATGCCAGTAGAAGAGCGTTCTGGCAGCGTAAGCTGTCCCTGGTGATGGAGTAGATGTTGTGGGATGCCTTCTAGGTAGGTGGGCCCTTGTACCTATCTCTGCAACCTCCCAAAATAAAGGGGATACTGATACGCCAGCTACAGCATATACTTGTTGTGTCTTTGGGGGATTTGTTGAGCAGAGGATTTACTGGATTTGCTCCTCTGTTGTGCAAGGAACATGCCGAAGCTGTGCTTTTTGTTGCTACTGTGAAACTCCTTTTAACTGTGTCCTGTGTAATACTGTAGCCTCTGGCACATGAACCACAGCATTACAGTGTTCTGATCTTACTAGCTGCATGAGAAGCACCGTAGCCCAGACCGCATGGCACAGGGAAGTCATTGTCTCAGCTGCAGACGAACTAACCAGCTTTGTGTGACCAGAAAAGCTGCAATAAAAAGGGGAAGGAAGAGACTTATGCCTCCAAGACTGTCCCAAAAGCTCAGCCAGTCTGACCGTAGCTGACCCATGTTACCATCACGGGGTGCCCTTGCTGTGTGTTCCTGAAAGGTCTTTGACTTCATTCTCAGCCCATTTCTCCGGGAATCGCTTGGGGATGGTGACCGCCTCCTAGCACTTCCATGGGAGCTTCTGATGGTGGAGGAAATCATCTAGTCCTTAAATTTATCCCCGGACTGTAAATGAAGATGCCGACCCACTGGCCAAGGTGTATTCCAGCAGGCTGTCAGAGGGGCCTTCGAAGAGCAGTTCAAGATAGCCCGCTCCCATCCCAGCATCTCGGAGCTGGCTGAGCCTGCTGTGTTCTCATGGTACCCTTCAGCCAGAGGAACGTGCTTGAGAATCGGGCATAGGCCAGCCAGTTATTTTGATTTATTTTCTTTTCTTTTCCATCAGATGAGAAGGATTTGAAAAACACATAATGATGCATTTTATCACTGAGTTTTAAATGGCATGATTCATCCCCTATGTTCTTGGCATGATGTTCTTTGGTTTATTTTTTGGATATCCTTGCAGTGCTGTTAGTGCCAAGCACTATATGGAAGTGCCCCGTGGCAGACAACCTGCTCTGCCCATATGTTAGCTTTAAAAAAAACCCAACTCATAATAGGAAGTCTTTATGCTGCATGCCAAGATGCTTGGGGCTTGTTAAATATATTCTACTTGTCAACAACTACCCAATTTAAAAAGTAGCCTTGGTGTGAATCAGCTTTGAACAAGTTCATTTGACTCGAGGGATATTTGCAGGCATTAAAACAAGTTGGATCACAGTGGCAGAAATGTGCAGTGGTTTCCTGATCAAAAGCACCATCCAGTGACCCATTTTTTGTTTTGTTTTGTTTTAATCTCCTCTAAACATTCAAAAGTACAGAGATATTTCCCAGTTAGCAAATTTTTGGTGACTTTGGAGAGTGGAGGAGGCTTACTGGGGCAAGTGTTTCTGGGAGCCACTCGGTGTGTTACTGGAACACTTGCTGCAGTCGATGCGAACTGAATGTCGGTGTGCAGGGGTATGGGTGTAACAAGACAAAGCGTCCTGACACTTCTTTGCCTGAAGCCAGTATTACTCAATGGGGCTCACTGGCTGCAGCAGCGGATTCCTCACTGATGTATAAATCACATGTCATGTTTGTGCGCTCCTCAACAGGTTAATTTATAAAGTCAGAATTGTGGCACCCATTTACAAAGCTTTGCTGGCTTGTTGTCTGAAATTGTCTGCCCAGCCCGCTCCCCTGCCAGCTCTGAAAATCATCTCTCAGTGGGGAGGCTAGTCCGTGTGTGAAGGGTATGGGAGCCGGTGGCTTGTTGCTATGCTTCCTGGACTCCTTGTCTTGAAGACTGAATTATCACAGATGCTGTTTTGTCCACATTTCCCACTCTCAGTGGGCTGCTGGTCTGATCGCTCAGAGATGTGGACACTAGCTAGCTATATCTTTTCTTGCAACGCAGCTGTGGATAAGCTGCTCAGAACATCAGACGGCAAAGGAGGTGCCTGGTGCCTCTAAGCTAGCAGGAGATCTTATCACGGAGCCTTTTCCACTATCTTTGCTGATTCAGAGATAATTATAAAATGTCAGATTTGACAGTTTATTCTCTCTGTCTCCCCCGCGTTTTTCCTGGATGATGGTGTTGTGGGAAGAGGCAAAGGGGACAGCTGTCTTGGATCATACTTACGAAAAACATTGTTTCTCAGTACAATTTTTTGTTGCCGTTGAAGAACTTAAATGTTTCTGCTTCCTTTTCTAGGCCAGCAGTGTAGGACCACAGAGTGGTGCTGTTGTTGGAGCCTGTAGCCTGCATAAGATCTGATGGCCTCAACTCTAAGATCTAGCAGCTCTGAGATCTATTCTCATTCATAACTAGTGGAGTAGTTTTACAGAGGTGGCTCCGAATGGTCATCCTTATATGACACGGATAGGTGAAATGGCTTGCCCAAGGTCCCACAGACCGTCAGTGGTCGCACTAGGAGTAGGAGTCCATTTTTGTGTGTATATCGAAGAAGCACAGCTTCTTCCCAGCTTGGCAAGAGGAAACAATGTAGTATGGCCCCATCTCTGTCTCTCCTGAGATGTGGGGAGGTGATATTTCTGGAAGCGAGGGGGTAAATGAAGATAAGGCTTGCGGTGTTTTGTTACAAGAATAAAGGCTAGGCAGCCCAGCTAAGGTCATCTTCTCAGGCTGGAGGAGACCTGAGTTTGGACAGGCAAAGGTTAATGCTGTAATTTCCCTCTGTCTCTTTTGGGATGTGTCCAGAGGAAGAAGAGTGCAGAGTCAGCCTGAAGGTCTCTCCTGCCTTCAAAAAACTGATGCCAAGGAGGTTTTGGGCGCAAGGCTGCAGGTTTGGCATATAGGTAAAACAGGAAGCATTTTGTTCGTGCTGCTGTCTAAGAGTACACGTGGTGTGTTATTAATGTGTTTCCTTCCTTGATGTCTGATCCAGCTCTGCATTCACTGTGTGTCAGTCATTGGGGCGGGTCAGTAATTTGTAAATGGGGCTTGTAGATGCTAAGGTAAGATCAACGCTACTGAACTGCAGCCTTTTCAGCACCTCAAGCCGCATTTGACGGCTTGGGCTTTTACATGGGCAAATTTTAGTGGATGGTAGCATTTGTCTTCAGTTCCAACTTGTTTTTCTCTCACAGCCACACCTATAAATTCCAGCAGCTCTCTGGAAATCGAACCACTTCGTTTCGGCTTCTGCCTGCGGAAGTATAAGGCAGGACATGAGTTGCTCGTCTGCAGCAGGAGTGCTGGCTTGTTTTTGTGAAAAGCTGTCTGGCTTCCTTGTACTACCATGGTGAGAAAGATAAGCATGGTCATCTCTCCATCACCAGGGCTGGTGGGCAAAGGTGAGGCACACAGGACAAATGGGTTGTGTTGATGGTGTGGGATGCAGTATCATAGAATCATAGAATGATTTGGGTTGGAATGGACCTTAAAGATCATCTAGTTTCAAGCCCCCCACCATGGGCAGGGACGCCTTCCAGTAAAGCAGGTTGCTCAAAGCCCCATCCAACCTGGCCTTGAACATTTCCGGGGATGTGGGTGCTGCAGAGATGATGGAGATGCTCCAGTCAAAACCTGCTTGGGTCCAGGGAGAGTTGCTCACTCAGGCTCACATGTCCCCATACAGCATCTGCAAGGCTTCTGGCTCCAGTCGGGCATGAAGAGGTGATGAGGAGCAAGGGGATGAAGTCGCTCTGATGGGAAAAGCAGGGATTTTGGATCTGTCTTGCTTCTTTCAAGTACTGGAAAACACTGCATTCAAGGAGACCATGCTGATGATGGTCCTGCTTGGGGCAGGAGGTTGGAGTAGAGCCTTTCAGGGGCTGCTTCTGACCAACGCTTCCAGTTTCTGTGAGCTGTCAGAACAGGTCTCCTCTGCCAGGACCTGCTGCCTGCCCATGCCTGGCAGCTGCCTGCAAAAGAGGGCAGCAGGACTGATCTGGGGCTGAGTGACTTGTTCCAGCTGCCCACATCCAGCCGGCAAACCTGTTTAGACTAAAATACTGAATTGGATAAAGCCTGAGCATGAGGATGACGATGAAACGCCACTCTCCGGGTGGTTTCAGCCCAGCAGTTGGATGTGAGTTTCCAGCATGTGCAGGTGTAACATGAGTTAACCTGGATCTCACGGGTGCGTATGCTGTCGGTGACACCAGTTTATGAGCTTGGGAAGTGCCCTGGTATGTATGTAGATGGCTGCGGACCATTATCCTGCTCCTGCAGCTCTCCAGGTAGCTGAGTAAACGAGGTGTGTCTGCTTCCGATGCAGTAAACCTCCCGTTGTGCTGCAGACGCAACCTTGCGAGGTTGGCGTTTGCACAACTACTGTACAAAGGCAGTTTGTAACAGCAGGCTTGTTTCACTCACGTATCTGACTGACGTGGAGTACTTAAGTTCAATTAATAATGCTCCTGCCTTCTTTTGAAAGGGTGTCCGTACTTAACCCATGCTGGTATAAATGGTGATTCTGAGAAGGATTGTGAGCGAGTTTGGCGTGCAACCTGCTGGATTAAAAAGGAGGGGGAGGTATGTGGAGAAGGACAAAAGAGACGTATCTTCCAATTTGATATGTTTACAGCCTGGAGAGCTTGGAAAGAGCATCTTGAAATAACAGGCAGTAAGGATTAATGTGCTTGCTTCTGAGAAGGCTGATGAAAGGGGAAGAGAAGGAGAAGTTACAAAATGCTTGTTTGTTGTGCCAGGAGCCATGGAAAACCACAGCTAACAGCGATGGGAGACACTGGCGACAGGCAGTGCTGGGGCCAGCACAGAAATCTCCTTCCATGTCATTTTTTTATCTACTCGGAGATATGATCTGCTCTACCCTGACCTATGCTCAGTGGGCAGCCTGAGTCTGAAGCCTGGAAAGGTGTTAAAGGAGACAAAATTGCTCCAACTAGAATAATCCTTCCAAGAACTTCTCCCTCAGCTTAGGAAAAAAGGTGCATTAGAGATGATAATTGAAAATTTTGTTATTGCAGTTACTTAGATAAAGGTTACTCATGCAACCATGCACTTGCTCAGTACAAATAGTGCTAGACTGCATAATGAGTTAATGGCCTAAACACTGGAGTGTCTTTACATCTGCTAAATAAGTTGCCTTTGTTTCCATTGTGGAGCTTTTGCATATGGGCTCTGCTAATAGTGCTTTCAGATAACCACTCTTCTGTATGCAGTTGATGAAATAATAGAGATTATTACATGTATTGAAAAAAGGCTTTTGAAACTCTGTATCAAAAAGTTTGCTGGTTTTGTTTTTTTTTTCTTTTTTTAATTGGTTTCTGAGGCCCAGGAGATGCCCTGCACTGGGTGGTCTGTGCAAATTTCCATTCCTTAGGCATCACTGGAAACCACCTGCGTGTGCGCTCCATCTCTACAACGCTATGCTAATAATGCACGTGCGCACAGACATACAGTTCTGCGTCATGGTAGATTCCTGAGGTGCAAAGGCCAGAAAGTTTTGTCTTGCAAATCTGCCCTGCTCTGTCACCATCGAATAGGCAGGAGCATTCCCAGCACCACAGCCCTGTCTTCTGGTGGGACTGGAGTGTAAATGTCTATGAGAGATTGGATCCTGATTTAAAAAGCTTCAAGCAATATCCTCTCTGTCTTCAGTGAAAAGTATTTCAACAGCTGGTTAGTGTCACTGTTAAAAAGACATCTTATTTCTGTTCCGAATTTTTCTAGCTTCTGCTCTTGGTTGCTCAATCTCGCTTTGTCTCTGCTTAGATTGATTTAATCCTTTGGTGTCAAGTATTCGCTGTTTGTAAACACTTTCAGACTGCGATGACAAACCTGCATTATAAACACATGTATATGTAGTGCCCCTTCATGTGTTGAAAGTATCTTGAATAGTTGCACTTAAACACACTACTATTTTATTATTATTTTTATTTCTTGTGCTTCCTTTTAGTCTTTCAACTGAAATGAAGTCTTGTTGTTTTTATCTGAGTTCCTTTCAAACAAACACAATATTGTTGTTTAGGTTTCTGATTAAGGATGGTGCTTAATTCCCATCAATTAAAAACCTAGAGGGAACAAAACGATTCTGGTAAATTTTAGTCGGTTTATGCTGGAGCTGCTTGATCTGTGAGGTCAGCAGGGAATTTGTTTGTGTTGATGATGCATTTCTCACCCTCCAAACTGGCTGTTACACTTGTTAATGTGAAGACTGTCAATTCAACACTCTACAGAAGGACTAAAAAATTCAGGCCAATAATGTGGTTAGGAAAGAACAGCAGGTCCTCGTGCAGGAGTCTCAGAATAGCAAGTGGAAGTGTAGCCACTGGCTGCCTCTTCTGGAGATGCAGTTCCTGTCAACCTCATTTTAGCTGTCAAAAGCTATTTCTAGATCAGTAAGTATGTCATGGTAATATGAGGCGATATGTTGAGTGAAAGAGTCAGTGCTGAGGTCCCCATGTCTGCGAGTGCGTGTCCCTGGAGGCTTCAGGTTGGACTTGCTGTACTCCGGTCCCGTGAATGCTCCTTAGTGGCTGGGGATGCATTTTGGTTCTCCTGGAGTGCATCTTCTAGTTTAGTTTCATCCACAAGGAGTGAAGCCGTTTGGCTGCTTCAATACCACTGCACAGCATGAATGAAAGCATGGGAAGTGGAGGTGTGGAGGTCACTCCAAAGCAAACTCCCGATCCTAGCTAAACTGCTAATGTAAGAGGACTCAGAAAGGTTAGGTGATTGTTTTAAACTGGTCTGTAAGCTTCCTTTCAGCTTGTCTGTCCTAAGATAGGTATGCCGAAGATCAGCAGAATGGATTACTCCTCCTCTCCATCACCTGAAAGGCTGCAGACAGCACACGCAAGTTGGACACCCGAGTAATGAAATGGGATGAGACCTGTCCCACCTGGGATGACCATGATTGTGGTCTGTGGTATGCCGGGAGCTCGCAGCTATGGCTCGTGGGTGTCGGACAACCTGCTGTGTGATATGAAGTCTGAAGGGAGAGGAAGGTTGCTTCTTTTAAGACTAACCAATCCTGGTGGGAAAAACAAACAAACCAAAAAAACCCCAACCAGCCAACCTCCAGAGAAGCCTTTAAGCACGTAAGCCTTGTTTTCAGTATGTTGCCTTGCCTAAGTCTTTGTGTCATCACAGCTAGGACAGTACTACCACAAGAGTATTTGGGTAAGCTAAGAATAGCAGATTTCCTTGAGAAATGTTTTTGTTTATTTTGGTTTTGTATTTTTAAATTGTTGGAGCCTTGGTGACCTTTTTCTTAAGGGTCCTAGAAGAATAGCCTGATCAGAGAGTATTGCTGTAATAAGGAGGGCAGTTGTGAACTGCCTTAATTCTCTGGCTTCTTCCTTGTGACTTGCAAGGTTTTACTGGCAAAATGATGAAAAAAAATCATGAAGTGGAAATACCTCTGAACTTTATTGCTATTGCTGCTGGACTACAGGTAGAGAAGGCTAGCGTGACATTTGCATTCATGCCATTTCTATGTTGCCATTGTCTGTGGGGCCATTGTAATTTAAATATGTAGAAGGCACTCTGTGTTAAAGGGGATATATCCAGAATATATCTTTATTAAAAGGATGAGAAGTAGGAATGTGTTCAAAATTATTTCTAAGTTATTGCTAGGCTAGCTCTGGTGTGAAGTCCTGCTGAAAGCTAACAAGGCTCCTCTGTGCAGATGAAAAGAGTAATTTCCCTGGGAGCAGTCAGTGGGCTGGGTGCGTAACTAAGAGCAGCAGAGATGAAGGGATGGGGAGTTCATAGGATTGAAGGGTACAAATGCCAGGAATGGAAACCCATGATTCTGGGTTGGTAGAATGATGCCCATCTTTGAAAAAATATTTTTGCAAAGATTTGCCTGCTGGGAAACAGCGGTTGAGCTCAGGGGTTTTTTTTGGAGGGGGGTTATTCCTGGGGATTTTTTTAAGGTGTTTTTTTGAATGAAGGAAATGGACAGTAGTGAGAAGGGATGAATGAAGGGGAGTAGCACCCAGGGAGACAAGGGCAGAATGGCGGTAGAGACTGAGAAAAGGGAGCAGGTCTGGAAGAAGTAGTGATTCAAATATCATGAGTGAGACACTGAGATGCACAAGAGGTAAGAGGATCAAAGCTGTTTTTTTTAAGACAGAAGGAAGAAGTGTATTTGGATTTTTGAAAAAATGTTATTTTATTTTATTGTGGATAGCCGGTGCCTGTTAGCTATCTCACAGGAAAGCTATAAGCAAGACAAAGCAGAGGGAATTTTACTGTTAGTCAAGCTATGATTTAGTACTGCCCGTGCTCTTAGACGGACACAAAGTAAAATTACAGCCTCATAGAGATTCACAGTACAGCAGCTAACACTTCTTATCCTGTGATTTAAAAAAAAAAAAAAAAGAAAAAAGAAACCACCCTTTTTGGCAATCAAGAAGAAGTAAAAAGCCAAACTATCTTTGTGTCAGAGGACCTAGTAATATTCACTGGCTTAGGCCCTGGCTGGTGGCTTGGCAAGTACTGAAGGTAGAGCATTGCACATAATAGGCCGTGTTTTATGTGCTTGTCTTACTTATGTGCCTAACAGAGTGTATAATTGATACTGAAATAAAGTGTAGTGGGGATTCATATATTTATATCGTCTGTTCATTTCACAATGGAGCATGTATCCTGGTTGGAAAGCCCAAGCTCTTGCTAAATTTTAATTGCCTTCTCCTGCTGATCATACAGTAAAGGTTGTTGGCTAATTAAGGGTGGTTTCTAAATCAGGATTCTGTACACACAAAATACCCTGTTATTTTCTCATCTGTCTAGACAGGTCACCTAATCCAGTATTAAAGTGCTGAAACAGGAGGGGAAAACATTTTCTTGAAGCTTTCATGTGAAGAATTCACATGAGTTCCCCGAAGCCAGGATTAGGAAAGCTGTACTTAAGAACTGAGCTGCAGTGGTTCAATTTCTATGGGATGTAGACGGCAGAAAAGATGTTTCTTTACTGTGGCAATTAAAATACATGCATCAAAGTGTTATCTGGAGACTGGATGAGAAGTGGAGAGTGTTGTAGAATGTCTATGGGTTGTAATAAATCCCGAAGACACTTCCAGTAAGAGTTATTTCAGCTGTGGATTTATAATAGCTCACAAATGAGGAAGGACTAGCCAGATTAAGATTTATTTCTTCTTGAAGAAGAGATGACTAGGATTATATATGAAGGTCCTTAGCACTGAGGAGAATGTGAACAGGGAATGACTGTTCAATGTTTCTTATAACATAGTTTTGGGGGATGTCCTCAATTTTCATTGGGTAGCAGTTTTGAAACCACCAAAAGGACATTAATGTTTGCATAAGATTTATAGACTGTGGAGCTCCTCACCACAAAATTGTTCTGAAGGCCAGAAGCATATAGGGATTCAAAAAAGAGTCGGCAAATGCAAGGGGGAGAGGTCCCCAGGGTTGTTATGCTCAGAGGTCTGGACGTTATCTCTGCCTTACCGGACTTACTGCTGGAAGCTGGTACTACCAAAAGAGGGTCATTCCTCTTCATACCAACCCCAGACTCTTCAATATGACTTGCTGTGGCAGTTCTTATGTACCCTTTAATAACTGTACTGCTTTGCCCTTCATATCCCAGTGGTGGACTTTCCTGAAGCTCTGAATACAGAGAACCCAGAGAAATTTCACTTCTTAACTTGTTAGATTAAAAGTCAATAAATTGGCATGCTTGGGAGGGGAGGTAAAGGACCAGCGATTCACAGGACCCAAGAAATGTAGGGGCTTCACTCGACCTCAAGAGAAGATAAAAACGATGGTGGAAAGAACATTTCTTTGTAGGAAGCCCAGCTCCTTCCCCTTGTCCTGCACTGGTAAATAGAGAAAGTGATGCTTCCTTTTTGGTTCAGTTTTTAACTAGAATGTTGACCCTCCTCTCTGTTTGTGGTGTGTGTTTGTGTGAGTCTGTTGAGGAGTGGTGTCGTCTTTTGTATCGGCCTCTGACTGGTGAGGATTTAACCTACGCATCATGGAGCAGTTGCCAACTAACTCCCGAGGGAGGCCCTCCATACCTGGAGTGCCATGTTCCTGTTTATCTTAACCCATTCTGAAAATCCACTTGCGGAGTGGATTAAGATGAGAGAGAACAAAACACTCCCATCCCAGATGAGCAAAGTCCACAGGAGGAATGAATCAGCATCAAAGCCAAGTAGAGACAAGTCCTAAGGTGTCTGCAACTGGAAACTTGATCCATCTCCCCAGCTGCTGTAGGGAAGGAGCTTTGCATCCTCCACCCCCAGCCCGCTCCAGATCTTTACTGTTTCTAGTGGAACAGGGAAGAAGTTGTTCGCTGCTACTTCTTCTAGCTGTTGTACTGCTTTTGTATCCACCTTGCTCAGAAGTAAGTCCAGTGCCTGGTTTTGGCTGCTCACAGCTTTTCCACTTGTCAAATGACCATGATTCGTGACTCTTGCCGTGGACTAGAGAACACTGCATGCTTGACATGTTTGACTTCAGCTTGGAGGTAACTCTCCAAACACCAATGTCTGGCTCCCTATGACAAATACCTGCTGGCTGAGATCTGTTGGTCAGGACATGAAAACAGTGAGATGATTGATGTAATGGCAGGTAGAAGTTTTTAGCTTGGCTGCAGCCAGAGCTGGCTCGATGTCGCCTGTTCCGTTGTTCAGCGGCAGTTGGAACAAGCTGTATTGGCAGAAGCAGAGTTTGTTACAGGCTCTCTGCTACTCTCTCTTGCAGGTAAGCCCGGAGAGGGTGGATTGAGCTGAAGTTGTTCCAGCTGAAACTAAACATTTTCAAAATAGTTGTCAAGAGTTCCAGCAGGACCACTTTACTTTTTATACCACTGCTTAAATCACTACTGGCTGCAGTCTGGTGTCACCTCTGTTACAGAGAGCAGGAGATGCTTGGTCAACATACATAAATGCTTTAAGATCCCGGAGAAAAAGAGACTCTCCAAATGAAACCATTATTGCTTTGTACTTCATTAGTATACATGATCATATACTGCAATAGTCCAACAGTGTCTTAAGCACAAAGGTTTGACTCTTCTCTTGGTGATGCAAGAGAGGAACAGGAGTCTTTGACACTGGCCAAGTGTTGGGCGAATTGGGGAAGAACTCAGAAGGTGTATCCAGCCACTGGGCAACAGGTAGAGGCAGGATACTAGCTCCTTGGATTTCTCTGCATTCAGTAAGCGTTGGGTAGGGAGGGCAGTAAGGCTAGGAATTACGTGTGTGCTTTATCCAAATCATTGGGCACCAGCTGATTCAAGGGCCGATGAATCCTGGGCTGTGTGTTTATCCTTTGCAAGTCAGGACTGATGTCTTCTTGGGCCTGGTGGAGTATGGGTCTCTGCACCCCGTTCCTTCGTGCTCTCGAGGGCAGGTGCGAACCTACCCAGAACCAGATGACTAGACATTGACATTCGTGTATAAAGACATCCTACGTTGGTGATCCCTGATTAAGGTTTAACCTTAACCATGGACTCAGGCCGTGTCCTAAAATAAGGTGATGGGACTCGAGAACTAAGGGTATACACAGTTAAAAAGATGGCTTCTAGGAGTTTGCAAAGAAAAATAGGATACCACTTGGAAGAGCAGTTGGATGCATTGGGTAGGTGGAGGTAGAATTGGACTAGTCAGGACTGATATGGGTTTGAACCTCTCTTCATCAAAGACTGAGGCTGATCCTGATGTGGCAGGACAGCGTTGGCTCCAGGGGCTGCATCATGTGGCTGTGAATTTTTCAATTAGCCCTTGTTGGCTTTCATCAGTTGAAACATTTTTCCATCTGTACCATTTCTGTAATGATTGGTTTGATATCCGATCTCCATGCTTTAAGCTAAATCCTCTTTACCTAGTCCTGTAGTTATAGGATCTGAAGCTTATGCTTTGTGGTTGCCACAGAGGCAAAGTGAAGCTTCATCGCTGTGTTGTGGAGCTTGTCGGCACTGGGCACGTGGTTTTCTTTTTCTTTTTTTTTTTGAAGTCTTTACCACAAAATTGCCACTTTTGGAGGTTATATAAAGAGATGGGAGTTTGAAAACCCTTTGACTTCTCTGGAAATAGTCTACATGGTACAAGAGGGTGGAGATTTCTGGAGTTTCCAATACTGGTACTCCAGGCCAAAAAGTTGTTGCATCCCAATTTGACCTCAGTTATCCTTACTATGCATCCCATTTTGAAGGCTGGGTCTAGTTCATAAGTTTTCTTTCTTTCCTGCTGGACTTTTTTGTTTTTATAGACTTCCTTAGGATTTTTAACTGCAGAGGATAAGTTTGAGCCGAGTTCCCTGAACACGCTTGTTTGCTTTTTCCATAGGTTCCTTAGAAAGAGAGCTTGGACGGCATGCAAAGTTGTGAAATATCTGCAGACAGCACGGATGATCCTCTTAGTAGTGGCCTACGGAGAAAACGACAGCCTCGAATAGTAGTTATCGGTGCTGGGCTTGCAGGCCTGTCAGCAGCGAAAGCGCTCTTGGAAAGCGGTTTCACGGATGTAACTATCCTTGAGGCGACTGACCGAATTGGAGGCCGCGTGCAAAGTGTGAAACTTGGTAAGAGCAGCATTTTGAGAGTAATGCGTTCAGCATGCTTTATTCTGCTAGCAAGGCTTTGTATTGTCATTAGGTTAATTTGACCTTGGAAATGTGCTTTTTCAGTCAATGTGCACATGCAAAAGGTTATTGGAGGTGTGATGATGTCAGGAACCTTGGTCTCCTTTGATCCTTGGGCTCCTTTCAGGGTGGGTGGGTGAATCTGAGCTATCTTGTGCATCTCTTTCGAGGGAGGGCTGCTCCAAACCCGTGCTTCTATAAAATAAAGACCTCGGTGATCGTTTTCGTTTGGACAGGAAGAGCTCTGTGTAATGGGTCTGTGAGAAGTGTTCTGTGATTAAATAACTCTATCGAGACAGTTTCCACCAACGTTTTCAAGCTTGACTCTTGACTAGGAGCAGTCAGTAAATCTCCTGGCTAGTGAAGGGCTGTTTCTCAGTGACTTACATCACTTGCAAAGGGGCAAGCTCCAAGCTATTCTGTTTCACAAACAGCCCCATTCATTTCCCTAGAACTAATTTACTGTGTAGGGCACTACCCACTGTGAATCAGGCTGCTGGAAAAACCTCTTCAATGTATCCTTTCATCGTGATTTGCAGCTTTCCTACCTCTGTGGCTTCCTTTCTCAGTGTGTAATAAAGGTGCAGACACTGGATATTTTAATCCCGTGTCAATTGGAAGGGCTTGTAAAATCTCTAAATGCAAAACTACTAGAACAAATGTTACCCTTTGCAGCACAGTAGTCAATGAAACTTTCCCTGGTATCTACGAGGGCATTGCCTGTCTCTTCTCCACAGGAGGCAAAAGGCTCTTCGCTTTTACTGAATTGCCTTCCTGATTTCAATTAACTAGCTCTGTTTCTGATCCCACTCTCTGTATTTATTAACTTTGGCCTCTTGCTGCCCTCCTTTCTTTTTATTTGTCAGGTGCTTACATCACTTACTATATTTTACTCGATAAACTCACCACAGTAAATAAACAGCAGTGTCCTATGAACTTTCAGAAGGGAAATGAATGAAAAGGCAGTTGGACAAATCTAATCTGCCGGGTTTGAATAGGGCACTTTACATTCTGCTGAGACTTGGCATAGAGGTTAGAATGGGAAGTGTGTCCTTTACTCACAATACACTGTATTAAAAATATCCTGGATCATGTCTGTGAGAGGAGGGAAGTGTTAAAGACCTGAAATCTTCAGGAAGCAATACATCATTTTGTCAGTGCACCTGTGACATAGTTTTGTTGTACTAGTATTGAGACCAATCCTCTCACCTTTGGACACCTTCACCGGTTACTCCTGTCTTTGCCTTTGCTGGGAATCTACCTCCTGTTCGTTAACGCTTCTCAACTAATATGAGACAAGAGCAGGCTTTTCAGTCTGGTGGAGATCTTGCAGTTTGTAGATGTAACTGTTAGTTGCAGAGCAGAGGACTGGAATCCAAAATCTTGATCTTTTAATACCTTTCTTAAAACTACAAGCTGTCTATCTTTTCTTATCTTCTGCAAACTGTCAAAGTTACACTGTGTGGGTACGGATTACAGTTCTCTCCCAAGGTGGGTCCGTGTTCTGGCCCCTTGTGCGCTTTGCAGATTCACATGCCCTTTAGCCAAACAATTTTGGAGCTCTGTTGGGTGGTGAAATCTTCAGGAGCAGAGTGTACTCAGAACATCCTTATTCCCTGGTTTGAGGGCAAAAGGGCAGCCTGATCCTGGGCTGTGTTTTCTTCTTCTGTACTGCCTGGAGCAGCAAGATGGCACCTGAGGCATGCAAGACCTGCTCATTTCTCAGAACTGGCTGAAGCTTACAAAAAACTGTTACAGAAGTGGTTCTTCCAGGTCTTCAACATACAATCATTTTGATCTGCTTGTCTAAATGGCATTTATATGTTAAACTACTCTGGCCACTCCCCTGTCTGCACACTTGACTAAAGATCCGATTTAAATCTTCAGCAAAGCTACGCTGGCACCTTGTCAGGGTTATATCCTAATACTTCTACTCTCACTGCGCCATGCTGTGTCTTGCAGGGGACAGTATTTTCCCTCAACTGCATAGAGTGTGTTGCTACTCAGCACAGGGGAGTAATTTGGATTTTCAGAGGTTTGGTTCATCTTTTCGAGCACAGGTGAGGCAGAGGGTTTGTGTGTTTGTGGATTGTAAGTGTGTTTCTTGTACATGATCTATAACATCTGTATCCACTGCAGATATTTCACAACAGGATGCCCAAGGAGTAGTCAGGGCTGCAAAGGGAAATGTGAAAGTTCCCGTGCGTATTCAGAAGGCTTGATACGCAATCTGTGCATTCCTTTGGAAAGTTGCTGGTATGGTATATTGTTGTGCATAGGCCTGTTTTGACTGCTGCTTGTGTCTCAGTAATTGTATTCACAGAATAGGAAACAGATTTTTTTCTATTTTTTGTTGTATTGGATGATTCATTCGAAGTAGATTAATATTGAAACTAAAATCTTTTAAGGCCCTGAAAGTAAATTAGCTATCTCTGTTTAAAAAGAAGTTATTTAATTTTACACTTTTAAATAATTTATCGTGTAACTTACACTAGGTAACAACTGGCTTATCTGCTTGGTCATGATGATAGTGTCTTTGTAAGTATTACAGGCAAGAATGACTATTTTTAATTTGTTGGTATTTGATTGTATTCCACACAGCTACTGAAAACAGGAGAACTTGGAACACGTCATAATTGTTACTGAGCACCAATACAGTGGGACCTGCTGGCATATTTTTTTCTTTCAAAGATCAGGTGCCCCATGAATAAGAGCTATATACAGGAGGAGTGTTAGTGTAGCAGAGAGCAAGCTCCTGACATAAAGCAGCAGGCAGTATTCCTGCTGCTGATCTGGCATGTGATGACTCGCAGGAGGATTGCATTAACAAGGTGACTGCCACATGCAATATTTATGAGCTTTGTACCTTTGGCTGCCAATGTACAGCAGTCATTTCCGCTAGGCTGGGTGCTCTGGGAGTGTATTGGAGTTTGCGGCGCCTTAAATATTCACACGTTTGTGACTTGATGCTGCACGCTCTGAAGCACATGCTTTGTTTTAGGTACACGTAGAAATCTTGTGCTCTCGAGTTCTGTAATGCATATTTTGAAGGGCAATCAGCATGCTCCTTAATGATGAGGTGGTTGTCTGCTTGAAAAACAAGATACGTGGAGCTTCCCTTGGAGGCAACGTCTCAGCTGGAGAGCAGCTTTTCTTGGAGCTTTCACCTGTTAAACTTGACTGCATTATAGCATAGCGCTGCAGTGTCTTTCTGTCTGAGCATATATTTACATGTTAAACAGTATATGATGACTGGTAACTGCACGATCCTTTCTTCATCAAGCAGGATCCTATTAACTATCCCACTTAATCAGGCATTCACACACCTCTGCAGAGCGAGCTGCACAGTGTGGTGTTGGCTGGGGTGCTGGGAGAACCCAGCGTTGTCAGACTTGGAAACAGTTAGCTTTGGACTTCTGAGAATCTGTAAAAATGTGGGTGGAGGACATGACCAAGCTTATTTTTAGCACCTCCTTTCAGCTGCTGAACATCTCCCTGTGCTATCACTCCAGTCGTGGCAGCGCTGGCTTAGGGGGGGTCAGAGCCCTGGTGCAAGCCCCGTTAGTTATAAGGAAGGGAGAGAGTGGGGCTGACCAAAGTCTTTGTGTTTTGCAGGCAGAGAGTACACGTGATGAAGACTAAATGCGTTTGGTGTTTAACCTGACAGTGCATCTTTTTTAAGAACCTGATGTAAATTTTCAAAGGCATAAATAATAAAATATAACCTATTTACTCATTTGGGGAACGGAAATGCATTTTTGTATTGCAGTTAATCTGAGGTATATTTGTAAATAACATGCATTTTTAATCACAGGACAAGGTTCAGTATGCAGGCCACTGTTGCTATCCCAGGGCAATCCAATTTTTTCCTGTATCTCCCTGCTGTAGATGCTTTTCTTCCTGTGTGTGGGTATCCATCCCCTCCTCTCGAATACAGTGGATATTTGAAGTCTTTAGGTACTCTGTTCTTTCCCTACGACTTTAATATTTATGTAAGTATCCTTATATGTCCTTTTTGCAATAGTGCAGTGTGGCTTCTTACAGCTCTTTTCCTTCCCACACCCCCTTCACTACTACATGGCTTGTGCTGCAGCACGAGCAGTACCTTCTCCGCTTTCTGGTCATGTTCCTAAGGGCAGGTTTAGACAAGATGATTTAGAAGGGCCAAGTAGCAAGGATAGAGCAGCTACTAACAACCATGATAAGAACTGGGAACCTAGAAGATTCTGAATTTTGCCTTAAGTATCAGAGGTGTGTCACTGTGATGTATCTTTATTGGAAACATCCCATCCTTCTAGCACTATCTAAACTTGTATCCTGCAGGACTGGTTTGAAGAACATTGGCATTGCCCTTGTCTAACAGAGAAAGCTTGCTTAAGTGATGTTCAAACCTGTGGTGTCCTTGAGCACTTGTTCTGTTTTTGCACATGTACATTTTATTTAGGGTTGAGTGTGACATGCTTTCAGAAAAATGGGCCTTTCCAACTAGGCTGCTTGGTTTACTCTCCTGCAGGGCACGCCACTTTTGAACTGGGAGCTACGTGGATTCATGGTTCACATGGAAATCCAGTCTATCATCTAGCAGAAGACAATGGTTTACTTGAAGAGACTACTGATGGTGAGAGAAGTGTTGGACGGATCAGTCTTTACTCCAAGAATGGGGTGGCTTATCATCTTACCAACAATGGGCAAAGGATCCCGAAAGATGTGGTTGAAGAATTCAGTGATTTATACAACGAGGTTGGTATTCAGCTGCTTTGTCAGGTTGTAGATTTGCCTGAAACACTGGGACGCCTTGACAGTTCTAACGTTCCAGGTACTGGACAAAGGTAGAAAACCAGTAATGTCTTTAATTTCTTTAAAAAAACTCAACACTTGGTTTGCTCTCATCTGCGTAACTATACCCCATTTGTCCCTGATGTGGAATTAACTCACTGTTGTTAGGAAGAACAATTTTTCCACATTTGTCATCAATTTAATCACTTCCAGCAACTACTGCTGGGGAAATCCAGTCATTTGCTCTAGAAAGCTGCTACTTAATTAAAAGGGTAAAGGAGGGATCAAATTACTAAACAAAGTAGAACGTAAAACCTTAGCAACAACCAGCTAAATATGGTAGCCCTGTGACATTTTATTGATGTTATAAATACCATAGTGTGCTGTGTACTATGCCAAAATCAGCGCAGTATTGTAGGAATTGCAAGTTTTCTTGCATCAGAAGGAAAGGAACATCTTTTCTGGTAGACTCAGACCAGTGTGGACTTCAATTTAAGGTTATTTTAACTTCTTTTGCTCAATGTTCAGTGACGTCCTCTTCAGTTCAGTGTAGATGAGGGCCTCAGTATGTGACAGAAGAGCCAAATAGGAAAAAAAAACCCCAAACAAACAACTACAGACACAGAACCTAAAAATACTAAATAGAAGCCTGCAAGATGGAAATGAAAATGCATGTTTAGTGGAAAGATTAACCTCTGCTAAAAAAGCAATGAGGCAATGTTACACTCAGACAAAAAAGGCCAAATTTACTTTCATGTAACTCAGCACTGCTGCTGTCCTCCTAGTATTTCTTTCAGAGGGAAAATGGGGTTTCATACTGATTTGTGCATTGAACACATGTGAAAGATTGGTATTAGTTCTCTCTGCTTTCAGTAGGAAGATTTGGCCTTAGGCAGAGTGAAGTGAAAGAAGGAGGCTTGCCAAAGTTAATTATAATTATTCCCCACATTTTTTTAGTGTCACTTATGAAGTACTTACGAAGGGGGGTCAATGCAGAATGTCTAGTCCTCCAGGTAATGTGATCTCTCAGTGAGTTATATAAAATGGAGCAAAACATTATTATTTTCATCAGGCTGTAGCCATGCCTAAAACCTTCAGATTTTCATCTGACAGTGAACTTCACCAGTATTGACGCTTGGCTAAACACACACTAGATTCAGGTTACTCTTGCATGCTTTATGTTTAAAAATATGTCCATGAGCATTTAGAAAGCCACCAAGAGAAAAGTCACTGTAGCCTGTAAAGAATTATCAAGAATTGAATGGGGAGCAGAAATGGGGATTTTATTGTTTCAAAAGACTTTTGGCACTGTCCTGGGTCTCTGAACTGGAATCTGGGATGGGATGGCACGAAATCATTTCAGTTTGAGAGAGGCATAGTAGGCATTTCAAAGAAACCTCATTATGGAAGGAATTTGGCAACCCGTGGCAGGGAGAGAATTCTTCTTGGACAAATGCAGGTGGAGATAATTCATCTGAACAACTTTTTCATATTACTGGATTGCAAACAGAACCAGAGCCAGCCAGGAAAAAAGACAGGTGAGATGTGTGTGGAGCAAGATTAACAGCAATTAAGACTAGAAGAGAGAGAGGGAGTAAGTGAAAATACTGCAGTGAGCAGCATTATTTATGTAAATGGAACACCGCCAAACTGCATGCAGTGCTCGGTGATCATCCTGTCTCAAAGATGATAGGAAAATCTCCAGCAAAGGGAGGGTGTCAGAGGCAGGCAGACTCTGAAATGAGAAGAGAATACAAAGATGAGAGCTCCTTAGCTTTGAGATACAGCCAATACGATATAAGCTATAACAAGGTGCCAGTGTTTTAGAAATGATTAATTTGGCAAATCTACCCTTTCTTTTAAAGCAAGAGAAAGGGGGCAGCCAGTGACATGAGAGAACAACACAGTAAAAGTTAATCTTCTTTACGCAACACATAATTAGCTTATCGTTGCTACAGGATATATTTATCTCTAGGAGACAGAAAAGGCTCTCACATTTATGGATTGTAAAAATGTCTACAGCTACTCTCTGCGATAAAAAATATGTAAGGGACAGCTTAAGCCAAGAAGAGGACATCAGCCAACCTCTACTTGCCGTTGCTGGGGAGGTACTTTCTCTGTTTTCCTTCAAAGTATGCTGGAATTTCTTGCAGGGGCAGCTCACGGTTTTGTTGAGCTTCTTGTCCCAGCCTCTTTGGGGTGTCAGACTGGACGATCTTTAGTGATTTAAGACAGCTGACTGTGGTTTCTTCCCCGCGCTGCGTAGGAAAAGTGGGAATTAAGGCGAGCTACGTGATCTCCTGAAAATCTCTAGTTAAAAAAACCTGTGTGAAATACAAGTGCCCTGGTGGGTGGGCGGTCAGGAGCATGTGCAGCAGGCGTGTGGATTTGGGGACCTTTTCCTCTGGCATAAGGTGCAGAGAATGTTTCTGTTTACACATGCTGAGTCTGCCTCGTGCATTTCTGTTTTGTGTTTTGTTGAGTCTTCCACTCCCCCAGCATTTTTTTTTTTTTTTTGCATTTTCACTAGAGTCCATGCCATCATTTTTTTTTTTTTTTTTTTTTTTTTTTTCATCCTGGCTGGCCAATACTCTCTTGCTTTAACTGGTGATGAAATGGGTGCTGGGGAGGAACAGTAGGAATTTAGTCTTCAGTTCTGCATCTCTGTTTTTTTGAGGAGGCAAGTTTTCTGAGAGGTTTTGTTAAAATGTCTTGAAGTTGTCCAGGATAAAAAGCCATCTTACAGATCACCGAATCCTGAGGTCAGGCTCCTCCCTTGCCTCGTAGGAGCTCCCAGACCCTTCTCAGAGTCTTGAGGCAGCCCGCTGTTAACAATCCCACCGTCAAGTCATCTCATCCCTCAGGCTGCATCTCCCCCTTTAGAAGAGGCCGAGACAGCAAAGGCTGTGACACGCGCTGTCCTGACTTGAAAAGAAAAAAAAACCAAACCAACCAGCAACCGCATGATGGATGCAAAGCCTAATCAGGGATGGAGCACTGGCATTAACAGTGGAAAATGTAGTCCTGAATGAATGGAGCTAAATTGGTCACAGTTTCAAATGCCTGCCCTCCCCTGCACAGCCGGCTCACTTCCCATGCACTCACACGCTGCCCTTCTTCCGCTGCAGCAGCTGCCATGTGCTTGGGCTCTAACATATGCCTCCAGCTCTGCTTCTCCAGCTGTATCTCTCTAGCCCCAGTTATCTTGTCATCTGGACACCAAATTGTAGTGAATGCAAAGAGCAGGGGGTCTCCCTCGAGTGTTTCACTTGGGTATGTGGAGTCACTGAAGCTGGAGCCTAGCAAGGCGAAGTCTCTCCTCTGTGTGCTGAATTTTCCTGGTGTGAAAGGCAAGGCACCACAGTACCTCCAGAGCCTTCCCTCGCTAGTTCATTTGGAAAGTCCTTACGCTTTTTCCGGGCACTTATCCAATTGTTTTTTGGCTGGCTTCTTCTACTTCAGTACAAGTTTTGCTTCTTTTTGTTTGCAGTAGCCTGAATTTTTAATAGCTGTAGGGATGCCTCACAGAAGCCTTTATTTGGTTACGAGAAAGCCAGCAGTAAGAGTGCTCAGCTCTTCATTTCTGTAGCAGAAAGGTCCCTGTGAGAGGCTGTCTTAACTGAGAGGCTGATGCACTGTATTGAAGTCAGTCAAGATCTACCACAAGCTTGTGACTGAGGTGACCCGGATCCTCCTGCATGAGAGCACTAGAAAACTGAGCAATGCCTGCAAGGAAGGTCTCCAGTCCTGCAGAGCAGCTACCTGGATTTCCAACCACGCATTGCCAAGCGATGCACCATGAGAAAGGGCATTGAGCCTGCTGTTGGCAGGACAGCTCTCCAGCCAGTGTTTTTTTTAAGACTAGCCTTCTTAGGCCGTGTACTGTGCGGGGCTGGCACTGCTCAGGGTCATTGTCAGTCCATTTGGTCAGTCTCTCAAAGGAAGGAGGCACCAGCATTGGAAGGTTCCCGAGGGTGTGATGTCTGTGCCATGTATTCACAGTCTGCCCACCTTCCTCTCCACTCCTGCTAGGATAATTGGGGGAATCCTGGGGCTGGGGGAGGATTTTGGCCTCTGCTTGTTTATACCACATCTTCTTGACCCTCAAAGAAAAGTTACAGGAGAGTGACCTTTGAGGGTAATGTCTGCAGCTTGAGTGTCTGTGTGTCCACGTATAACTGCTGGGAAAATGTGAACAGGGACAGCCCATCTCAGAGTTGCTCTTCTGTCCCTGCTAAGTCCTCATTTCCCTCTCCGAAGAGATATTTAAGGCCATCTCCCAGGTATTTGTGAAGGGTGGGAGGGAGGTGGTGTGACAAGTTCAATGCGGGTGAAAAATCACACTGCTTTGCCTGCCCAAGAATGTCACAGTGCGTCGGCCAGCCTGATTTAGAAAAAGTGCCTGGTTTTACATAGGCTTTTCAGTAAGGATGCAGTCCCTAAAGACCTTCTTCACAGGAACCCGCCCTTTAACAATCAGCTAATTAATGGCCTTGTTATCTGTCAGCTTTCTCCTGTGTGCTGCACAGCTTCTGGGGGAGGGGTGCAGCCAAAGAATGACAAAGTTTTCCACCCTTCTCACCCCCACCCTGCGCTGGGCTTCGTGCCATCCCCAATTAAGCTTCAGTGCCTTGCCTTGCGTTATCGTAGAAAGCAGGACCGAAGGGCCACCGAGAGTCACCCTTCCCTCCCTGCCCCTCTATTGCACTGACAGATGTCTGGTCTGGTAACAGCATGGACCTATCTCCATCGGGGTTTTTTTACTGACCGGGGATTAAATCACTGTAGTTTTTAAGCCAAGTAAGAAAAAGACAATGCTACAGATCGTCACCGGCGCTGACAGGAAGGAGTGTGGATTGGGATGTGCTTTCCTGACCTCCTTCAGTGCTGAGAAACTTCTTTATTTAGATTTGTTCTTCCTAAGAGACTGCCTCTTCCTGTGGTGGAGGAGCACGTATGTAGTAAACACGTGTAGGTGGAAGCTTGTAGGTAACAGAGAGGACATCCCTGGTGGAACCCACGTTCTCTGCAGAGACCCTGGTTGTGGAATGCCCCAAAGCTTGTCAGAAAGAAGACAGAAGAGGTAAGCTGAAGTGAAGCCATTTTAGGATTATGGCCATTCAATTAACTCCTTTTAATTTCTGACCTTCAGCCCCATTTCCCTGCAGGATTGTATGTAAACCCTCAGAATTAGGGATGGAAATCAGCTTAGAATGAATAGTCGCTTGAGATGTTCTGTGTCTTTTGCTTCTGCTGATGGTTCTTGCAGATAGGCTTCTAGGGCTGGTTCTGCCCAAACCCAGAAGAACTTTAGAGTGAGAAATGATTAGGTCATTGTGCTGGGATGTGAGTTTGCCAGTGGTAGGAGCTGGGAGTTGATGCAGGCTGTCCTTATTTTTTCTTCCTGCTTGTATCAGGTCTGTGATAATAGAAAAGGGAGATGAGTCTGGACTGTCTATGGTGTAGCTCTCCTTGCTGATGGGCATGGTGCTCTCAGTTTGGATGGATGGATATTTTGTAGGGTTAACTAGAAAATCAGCAGAATCTTTGAGGTGGTTCTTGATGCTACCTTTCACCAGGCTCTTTGAAATAAAGCCCACTTGAACTCTCACAGGAACCCTTCTGTCATCACATCATGATGAAATGATTGAAGGAGAATGTGTTTTCAAATCTCACAAATGCCTGTTCCCAGTGACTTCAGAGGTGGTCCCGCAGGCATGATGATGCTTCTTTCTGTTATTATGAGCAGTTTCCCACCTGGGGAAGGAAAGCCTAGGTAACTCCAACTCCAGACAGTACTATTCTGCTCCTGCTTCATTAGAAACCTACCTTAAATGGGACTTGTAGTGAACCTTTCCCATAGTTTCTTATATGGGATTTTATTGCTGCATGTGTACATTAAAGAAGACATTTTGAGCATCTTTTTGATTCTTTTATTATGACAATATATCTCTTAATGTAGGACTTGCTGTTGTTTCTCCTCTTGCTTCTTGCCTACAACAGCTTTGCCTTCTGTTCTTCATCAAAAGGTTCAGCAACCCCAAGAAGAGAAAAGCAAAGGAATAACAGGGATTCTGAGAAAAAATCCTGGTGGTGATTATACTTACCTGCTGTCTGATTGATGGGATCACATATATAGGAAAGAATTTACTTCATGTTTACAGCACAGAGAACTGTGCATTTCTGCTCTTCTCTCTGTTGGGCAATGAAGAATACAATGGTTAATAAAAACATACCCATGGCTCACTTATCCTTTTGGCCAAACGGTAGCTGGGTTTTAACACAGCTTTGCTTGTCTTGTGAATGCGTTATCTGCTTATAGTGTGCAATCGGCTTATGAAAGCTGAGCTGCATTATGCTGACGCAAGGTCTATGCAGCTTGTACTTGCTGGAAGTGGTTTGGGCCTCAGAAATCAGTGGACCTGAGAACCGTGGGATGTTGAAGCTGCCAAAGAGCTTTTGGCATTGGGGAACAGAGAAGACACTATTTCCTTTCCTTTGCTGGAAGCCTTCGTGCCCTGTAGGGCATTGGTCTCCACCTGTCTTGTCTGGAAATCTCCTTCGAAAGGCTGTGTCCCAATCGGTGGTTTAAGTTCTCTTCTGTATTCAGCAGTTCCACTCATTTTTCTTGTGGTTACTTCTCTGTTTTTGTAGTTTATTTTCCCCCTTTTTCATTCTTTCACTTATTTTTTTCTTCAGTTTCCTCCTCGTACCTTACTTGTCCTTATCTACTCTCCTTCCTCCATTCACTCACAGACCTGCTCTCTCTCGCTTCTACCACTACCATGCATTTTCCCTTACTACCTCCCCTTCCTCATCATCCCTCTACTTTGCCTCCTTAAATTCACTTTACTCCTAAAACCCAAGAGAAAATTAAGCTTCTGGGGAGTATCGGGATGGGAAGAAACTAAAACATTGGTGAATTAGCTATATCAGCAGAGAATGAGAAGCTGTAGGAGCCTTTGAAGGAGAGGCTGTCACAGTTCAACCAGCTTCCTACCAGTCATTTACTTTTGAGTTGAACTCCTCAGAATGTCCAGATAATCTTTCTCCAGAGGAGGATCGTAAGTTGTAATGAAACCATCTTTGACAGGAAAAACTCACCGAGCAGGGATCTTGCCTCTCTACTTGTAAGAGTACTGTGCAACCCTGTGGCATGATATAAATAAGAAGGTGACTCATTCTGGACAAACAAGTCATTAATGGGATGAGTTGCACTTCTGGGAGGCATCTTTTAAAAGCTTTCCTGTGTTAAAAGATTCCTCGGAGTTTTTCCATGGAAATGAAGGGCCAGGATTCAACTGCAGGCTCTCCTGGCAATATTACAGACAGAAGTACTGATTACTCCAGACAGCTACAAGCAGATGGCCAAGGTGGATGGTTGTTTTCTTGCTTTTAAGTAGCTTGTACAGTGGAAAACTGGGGTTAAAAAAAAGTCAGGAAGATCTCCTTCAAAGAAGAATGATTTGTTAGAAGGGGATTTTTCTTGCGGGTCCTTCTCAGGCTGGTTCCTGGTGGGGGGCTACTAGGGATGTCATTGTTTTCCATGGATCTGTACCTGTCTTGTGCTCAACAAGTAAAACGTGTCCATACAAAATTCCTTTGCTAAGCCTGTGTTTGTTGCTTCATGTTTTTCAGGGGACAACAGAAAACTAAGTATGAAACTGAATTCCCTCACCCTGGTGGATTCCTGGGCATTATTGCTAAATAATTAGAATAATGGAGAGGGTGGAAGGGCGGGTTCCAGGTTAGAGCAGTCAAAGATCTGAGCCCTGCAACCTGACAAAGGTTTTAGACACAGAGTCCGCACCTGGGATTGCGCCTGAGACATCACAGTGGGAGAAGAGCTGGTGCCTTTATTGTCAGATGTGAGGATGCACATGGGTCCTGCTGCTTGAGTTCGCTCCCTGTAGACTTTGGATGGAGACTGGGGCCAAGTCAGGCTGTGACGCTGCTCAGCAGAGCCAGAAATTACACATAGCAAACCCAAGCCTGCTCTGTAGAGGTGCTCTGCAGTCTGCGCTTGCCTGGCTTACTGATCCAGCTGCAGCATCTAAACAGCTGGTGGAACAACAGGCTTTAGCTACTGACAGTGGCAGGGCTGCCTCACTTGGTCTTCTGCAAGTGATAGAACAGACATGCTCAAATTAAAAAAATAATAGTAAGTTAATAGTAACTTAATGACTTAATAATAACTAGACTGTTGCAGGTGAGTAAGGGTGGTTATCTTTGCCTGGAGGGAAGTGTTGCTTCCTGCCTTCTAACCAGCATAGCTGTGGGTGCAGCTTGACGTGGCGTTGGAGCAGAGCGCACAATAAACTGCCAAAGCCGATCTCTAAAGTTGGCAAGAGAAAGTGATCGGAATATGCTGGGTTTGGATGGAGGAAAAAGCATCCTGCTTGGGGCTTGGATTCTGCTGTGAATCACGTTGTCCATCTTTCTGTCCTGTCTCTGGCAGGTCTATAACCTGACTCAGGAGTTCTTCCAACGAGGTAAACCAGTCAATGCTGAGAGCCAGAATAGTGTGGGCGTCTTCACACGGGACGTAGTGCGCAAACGTGTCAAGGCCGATCCGGATGACACAGAGGCCGTCAAGAGGCTGAAACTAGCCATGATCCAGCAGTACCTTAAGGTGTGTGTGCATGTCATTGTTTTTTTGTTTTAACTAAGAGCAGACAAATCTTGAACCTCAGACACCCGGCTAAGCCTTGCCCGTCACTAGGGAATTACTTTTTGTGGTCTCTTGCAGCTGGGGCAGTTTGTGTTTATATTGACAACTTTTCCTCATGAGGCATATCCAAAGATAGTGGCCTGCAAGAAATAATGCCTTTACTCTTTTTTTTTTTTTTTCTTCTTACCTTAAACTTCCAGCTTTCTAATTAGAAGGGGCTTTCCTAGGCCCTGTTAAATTTTCTGGTGTGATTTAATATTTTCTTACCACCTGAAGCTACTCTATTATCAGGTTCTTTTAGTAATGTCTTGTCTTCTGCCTTACACCTGGGACCCCATGATCCTGCCTGAGTGTCTTTTACCCCCTTCTGCCTCTGTCCATATCTCAGAGACCAGAAGAAATGTAATTTTGATACTAGTAATTTGCTGGAGAAATCCCTAGAAAGCATTTTGAAGGTAAAGCAATAAAATCAAAGGTAGATTGTATAAACCCATGTCCTAATCATCTTTCCTCATGGCTTCCCTAGTTCTTTTTATCTCCTTGATGCCTTGGCCTAAATGAGATCTCTGTGGGATGAGGACTTAATGCTGCATCAAGCACTCCACAAGTAAAGTGTAACAGTCATTCCTATTTCAATTATAATGACTTAAAGGCTTATGAAATGAGGCAGGGGAGGCAAGCAGCACTCTGTGATGTGGGTAAGTGTATGGTATTCACTATTTACAGGTGGGAAGCTGAGACAAAGAGAAATAAAGACCTAAAGAGTCTCACAGGAGATCTGTGATAAAGCTGAGATTTGAACCCAGGTGTCCTGAGCACTGTTCTGATATCTCAGTGTCCTAACCCAAGAGCTTGTATCACAGGGTCTCTCCACAGCTGCCACGTAAAAACTAGTTATTGTGTTATCCATGTAACATCACCCGTGCAGACAATGTTAGTCATTTGATATAGCTCTGATTTTCCTGGTGGTTACTTCTGGGGTTGCTACAGGTTGCCACAGCCAGAGACTTTTCTGCAAGTCTTGCAAATCCCTTCTCATGTGTAAATACCTGAGAACAGCAAAGCTTCTGATACTTAAGACTATCAGATCAGAGTGGTTGCTGAGAGAGTGGGAATTAACTGGTGTCTCAGGCAAAGTATAGTCTTGGTAGTTGCCTGTTTTTGTCCCTGGCATTTTTCCTTCATGGTTGAAAGAATCAAATAGCTGTCACTCTTTGTTATCTTCATAATATGGAGTGTCCTGTTGGAGCATCCAGGCAGGATGAGCGGCCTGTTGCGTGACCCAGGGTGCAGGGTTTGTATTGTGGGCCAGCAGAACTGACCCTGGGTGAGTGTTGGAGAGTGCTCGCTCAGCCATCAGATCGAGTGGAACCACAGCAGACTCGGAGGGTAGGTCTTCTTCAAGACCTAGCTGCTGGCGACCTGGCCTAACAGTTGTGCCTGCTCAGTCTTCACTGGAGTCATTGGGCAGTGACCAGGAAGGAGCAACCACCTTTTTGTCAGTACAGTCACAGGAGCAGCCTGCGAACTACTCAGTACAACTTTGACTTGTTTGCTTGACATCTTAGCCCAGCACAGAGATTCCTGCCCTGCACCAGGACGCTCCACAGGGAGAGGGTCTAGGCTTGCCAGGCTTCCAAACATGGTTGTTAAAATGTGGAAAGGCCTGGAAAATTGGCCAAAGGGTGAGGCAAGGAATTGTAATGTTCCCCCTTGCCTAAAATGCTTGAAGAATTCCAGTGTGCGAATCATTGTGACTCCGATGATATGAAGATTTTAAGATCACTGTCCCATGGCATTAGTATTATCATTAGAAACTTATCACAAGACAGGCCAAACCTTCTGCCTTTGTTCCAGGGATTGCTGGAAGCTACGGCTATGCCTAATACTCCTGCAAACATTAACCAACAGGTCCCAAATCTAAAGCTTTGATTATAACATGAAGTGAATCAAATGCAAGTGTCTCACATCTTGGCATTTCCCTTTTCTGTCTCCTTCAGTTCCTTCTGTGTTGGGTTCTCTCACCTCTGGCAGATTGTTAGCTTGCTGATTGCTGACTGTTTGACAGCATGTTGAAAGCTGTAGACAGCAGAAATAGCTGCCAAAAGTTTTTCATGGCTCCTCGTGGGAACATTTATTAACATTGGAAAGAGCATCTGATTAACATAGCTCCAGCTTCTGTTGTAGGAGCACCAAGCAGCCAGTCCCTGGCCAGTGAAGTGGGTTTTAAATGATAGAAAACAGTCAGAACTGTAACCCAGAATCATGCAGAAGCAAAGACATCATCTCTGAACTCTGGATGATGCAACCGTGGCTGATGCAACACAAGCTGATGCAGCTTGTTACCATGACAAAATGGTTTCTCTGGTTGGAAGGCAGGCTAAGGATTGATTTTGTCAGGCCCTATGGCCAAACACTTCTTTACTAGCAAAAATAATGTGGTTTAAGAGTGGGATTCAGGACTCCCAGCTCGTGTGCCCTTGCAGTGTTGTGCTGTGGCAAAATGAGTTGCTCTGTGGCAATGTTGCTTTTGTGTTGCTTTTCCTTAGGTAGAGAGTTGTGAGAGCAGCTCCCACAGCATGGATGAAGTCTCGCTCAGCGAATTTGGGGAATGGACCGAAATCCCTGGGGCTCATCACATCATTCCTTGCGGTTTCATTAAAATCGTGGAGATTTTGGCCCGCTCCATTCCCGAGTCTGTCATTCAGCTCCGCAAGCCGGTCAAGTGCATCCACTGGAACCAGTCGGTCAGCAAGGAGATTGAGAGGGTGGCTGACCACAACAGTGACCTCCCCGAGGAGGACAAGGGCTCCGATGTCTTCGTAGAGTGCGAGGACTGTGAGTTCATCCCAGCTGACCATGTCATTGTGACTGTGTCCCTGGGAGTCTTGAAGAAACGCCACGAGAGCCTGTTTCATCCCCGCTTGCCCGAGGAGAAGGTGATGGCCATTGAGAAGCTAGGAATCAATACGACTGACAAGATTTTCCTGGAGTTCGAAGAGCCTTTCTGGAGCTCTGAATGCAACAGCATCCAGTTTGTCTGGGAAGATGAGGCGGAGAGTGAGAGCTTGACTTATCCCGAGGAGCTGTGGTACAAGAAGATCTGCAGCTTTGATGTACTCTACCCACCAGAGAGGTACGGCCATGTCCTGAGTGGCTGGATCTGTGGAGAAGAGGCTGTGATTATGGAGAAGTGTGATGATGAAACTGTGGCAGAAACCTGCACCGAAATGCTACGTAAATTTACAGGTCAGCCATGCTCTGGTTCCTTTGGTGAGTAGAGAAGAGAGGGAGAGTGGGGCTGGGGTGTTGAATAACTGCTAGGAGGAAATGCACTAAAGTGATTTTTAGTTCTTTGGCATTTTATGTTCCTTTGAATGGGCTGTGCATGTGCTTCCAGCATACCTCCTGCTTGGGTGTGCCTGAAAGCTGTTTATACAGAGGGGCTGATAACCAGCTCAGGAAGTGGTGGGCAGAAGTGCTTGAGGATTCCACATCCTCTGCTTTATTTAATCACAAACAACTCTTCAGCAGCTGGAGCTGTCGGACTCAGTACTCCTGAGGACTGATCTCAGCTGTGGAAAGCAGCATAGCTCTTTTAGGGCCAGTGGAGTTGAACCTCTTTAGGTCTGGTGAGATGTGGTGGTTGAATCACATCCCTGACTTCCATTCAATCTGAGGCTATATGGAAATCTCATTGGCCTAAATTTCGAAGAATCCATTGATCTTGAGAGTTTCCCTTTCTGGGTGGTTCACCTAAAGCTTCCTGAACCTCACAGGTTTCACATGTACTGAGCACACATCACATTAAAGGCAGCAGCTGGAGCAAGGCAGATCTTATGTTTATCATGCTGAGAAAATCTGAGATGAAATCACTAAAAGTAGTAATATTTGAAGAAGCTGGGCACTTTTGCAGTCACTTCTCTAAAGTTTGCACACCTTCCCAAGGAAAGGGCTTTCTGTGTCTGTGGAGTTGAGATCCTCTGATGAGAAACACTGTATAAGTTCAAGCGTAAGGTAGTAACACTGAAAGAAATAGTGATTGACTTATTGGCAGTCTTGAAACAAGGATTTTGGATTTATACATAATTATAACCAATTATAAGAGCAGTGTCCTCCAAGATTAGGTGTATTTTATGCTATTCTAGAGATGGGTCCCGTGATCAAGCTATTTATATCTGCCTGCTAGCTCGTGTTAGCCAAATCGCAACAGCCAGTGGGTTTCCAGCCTTACCTTTTGTCCATGGACCTCCAATTAACTGGAGAAATTTGCCTTCACAAGTGTAGCTTTCCTCTGTGCTTACAGACCGTTTGCTACCGACAACACAGAGATTTAGAGCAAGGGTCCTGGAAGCTGAGGACTACCTGCATAGCTGGCTACTGCCGAAAGAGGTTTTACGTTTTACTACTCTCTTCAGAAATCATAGGGTAGACTTTGGATTCAGAAACCCTAATGCAGCGACCAAAACTGAATCCTTGTTTCAGCTTGTTTGGTGTTGCATTGATGTTGGATGATGAACCTGTGGCTCCCCTGCAGCCTGCAGTGAAGTAGGATGGATCAGTGAATGCTGGACTCTGGGCAGCTTCTGCCTCCTGAGCTGTTTGTTTTCAGTGGTGTTGGGTATCCCTACGTTATGTTGCGACGTCAGTACATACATGCCTTCTTTCCTCCTGACCTCAGCAGGCCAACTGCTGCTCTACACAGGCGTAGCAGGCTATTCTCCTCTTTAAGGCCAATTTGTTCCAGTGCTGACGTCTCCCAGAGCGTATAAACAACCTTGTTTGTTGCAGCTCTTCTTGCTTAAGACCTCTTTTCTTTTTTTTTTTTTTTTTTTTTTTTTTTTTTTTTTAAACCACCTCGATTCATCTGGGAATTTGGCTCTTTGGGTCTTTCTTAGTTTGGCAGATGGAAGTGTACTCTCGCTCTTTCTTCTTGGGCTCCTTCACTGTTGTTATTGTTTGCATGTGTTGGATGTTCCTCTCTTCCTCCCAGGATGGAAATATGTTGGCACTGGTCATCGGTATGTGCTGCAGTTGCTGTTCCAGCTGATACTGCACTTGGTCACTGTCCATCAGACTCTTCAGCAGTGTGAGCTCTATCTCAGCCTTCTGCTAATCCTGGGTTATCTAACCCTGGAGAATTTCAGACTGAATTTACCAGGGCCTTGCCCTGCAATGAACATTTTGTGCATAAGTTGAGAGGTGGCCTCTCAGCTGCTCGAAACTGTGAGAAGAAAAGCTGTTCTTGGAGCACCCATTACACAACATCACCTATTCCACTTTCTGCCCAAAAAAACTTGTTAGTTTGTAGAAAACCTTTTCACAGATCTTCCAGGATGGCCTTGCTGAGGTAGCTGGGTTTATCCTGTTACCCTTGCTCTCATTTTCCCTAGCAGGCTCACAGAAGAAGCAATACCTCAAGGCTAATCTGGGCCAGGTGCCAGGCAGGCTGAAATAACAGAAGGGTGCTCAGCTCTCCATGCACCTACCAACTTGTCCACTGATCTGTTTCATTGGGAGAGTGGGTTAGACCAGCTAGAGAGTAGTTGGGGTTGGACAAAGCAGCCTTCTGTCTGTGATCTAACTGTAGTCATTTCTGAAAATGACTGGACTCCTCTGGTCCCATTAGTACCACCAAACCCAGCTTTTAAAGCGTTTCCCACCGCCCAGCTTCATGTAAGTCAGCTAACTGAGTTGGGAAACTAGTCCTTCTAGGATCCTAAGCTCACTGGAAGGAAAGACTCTTCCATAAGGCAGCTCACATCTCCCACACCTCACTTGGTGCTCTGTGACATCTTCTGAAGAAGCTTTTCTCTACTGATTATAGAGAAAGCCTTATATTCGGTAATGAAAGTAGGTAGTATGAGCCTTTTAATATTCATTTTGCCTTTTGTAGCTTTCATGTTCTGGGTGTAAAATCCCCCACGTTCTTATTTCTTATTCTTCTATTGAAGAATTAATGCATTACCAGGTGGATTACCATCTTCAGCTGTGTTTTCCCAGTCCGTTGCTCATGGAGGCCTTTGCTTTGGATTCAGAGGGTATTAGACCAGTCCTACGTTAAAACCATTCTTGTAGACTGGGTGTTATTTCACACTGAGAATTTCTCTCTGAGAGGAGATGATCTGCCTCTGTGACCTTAAATTTCACATGTAGGTTAGTGTTGCGGATTATCTGGCTTAGCTATGAAAAGCTCCGAGGATTGTTCTAACCTAAGAACCATTGACAATTACTGCTTTTCACAACCGGATGGCTGAAAAGCAGTGTCCTCTAAATCTGATTAAATGGGATGCCTTCAAACAATTAGAAGTCTTGCTCTGGTTTCTTTGTTGGCTAAGCTCTGAGTGTTAGAAGCTAGAAGGCAGTAATTGCAGACCTGCTCCCTTCTGAAGGACTCACTGATTTGTCAGGCTGCGGCTGGAGGTGCCCTGAGTTGTCCTCACCGTCCTCCAGCTATTTCTCTAGAGGGGAACGGATCTCTTTTAGGTTCTGCATCACATCTACCAGCCCCGTTTGGATGCCTGGGATACCCTCATGTCTCTCTGGTGGCTGTAGACACTGTTGTGTGGGTAGTACCACAGATCTCTGTTGGCCTTGGTGGGATCTTAGATATCCTGCTCTCAGGCAGGCAACTAAATTTGGGTGTCTTAATTTAGATCTGTGAGTTGATTTTTATCATAATCCTGTGTCTCACAATCAGCCCCACGGCCAATAAATCTATGTAGCCGCACCTCCCAGTAGCTGAATAAAGATGGGATTTTTTGAGGCACATGGAGTCATCTTGTATAACTTCACAAGTGGGAATCTGGCATAAAGATATGTGCCTTCCTATTTTAGTGAAGGCTAAGGTCCTTTTTTAGCCATTTTATCTCTCTTTGGACAGTGGAAACTTAGAAGTTTCCACATCTGTATTAATTGTTACTTTTATCTGTAGGCAAAGGCACATGTTTACCCATCTATTTAAGAGCAGATTGAGAAAGTCCAATTAAATCTGTTCCTTGAACGAATGTGGCCCTCCCAGGCTTTGTAGTTTCTGTCTTGCAAACAACAGTTCAGGATCAGAGCTTCTGTTCCATGTTCCCGTCTGACCTTCAACCAAACTCCTCCTCTCTGTGTGCAGCAGAAATGAAGATCTCCTGATTTTTCTCTTAGAAACAGCTCCTCACATTAAAAGGTGCATAAATGCAGAAGCACAGGGGCACAGTAGTTGCATGGTGGACACTTGGATCATGCTGAGGCGGTCTGATGTGCTGGAGAACCTTGAAGGAGCTCATGAGAGCTGGTACGTCTGCACCACGCAGCATGGTGCTGGGGAAGGAGACTGGCTTTGGTTCTGGGAGCTGTACAGCTGCGTTTTAATGTGCCCAGGCTCCGTAGCCCTGCTCCACGCTGGCAGCTGGCTCAGGCATCTCTGCGTGAAGCTCTGCCATCTGCCCACTGCCACACGCTTCATGTTGCTGTGCTGCAGTTTCCCTTGTGATGAAGTTGCTACGTGAAAAAAGAGTTCCCTGGTGGGAAGGCTGCTGTTTACCTGCTTGTGTAGACCCTACAAGGTCATCCATGGGAAACACTACAGAGAGCCAAAGCTGTTGCTTTTACCAGTCTGAACAGTTGCTCTATTAAATATTGCTGGATTTATACAATTGTTGATTGGGCTGATGACTCGGTAAGCCCTTTTGTTGACAAATTTCAGTCTTCTAGCAGATCTGTGGCCTTATCTGCAGGCTGACAAGCCCTCCTCTCATTGCTTGTAACACTGTGTGTTCCTATTGTTAATCATCTTTTTATCAACACCTTACTTCTTGATTCCTGTATTGAAAATCTTCTGGGTACCTTGACAGTGGAACATGAGAACATGCACCAGCTACAGAAGAGGCACCACCAGCCCACTGCAGAGACTCCTTTTATTTGAAAATACATTGTGTGATTGTTTTTGTGTAATGCAATGTGATGGATGACTGCTTTGGCCCTGCTTGGTGTTGTGTTGTCTAACAGCTGTCATGGTGTGTTCTCCTGGGTTTTCCCCCAGCCCTTAAAAATAAAAACATGATAACTTATTTCCTTGATGCATCTGAGGGCTCCCTGTTCTCAGACTCCCTTGGGCTTTTCACTTCCATCCCAGGCATTCCTGCTTTGAAGATTCTTGGGAGAGCGTATTTTAGAGGCTTTGTTATGCTAAATTCTTATTCCTGAAACAACATTCATTTGTAGGATGTTTTGTTTGTAGGGTATATTTATTTGCTAGTCTGTGCCATATTTTGATCTGGGCGTTAGTGGTTAGAAAGTGTTCACAGTGTACTCTGGCAAGCCATCCAGGTGCCTTTGCTCTGTTTCAGCCTCGTATTTCATAGTTCTGGTTGACACACGATACTCCTAAAACCAGTAGCTGAACCAGGGAAGTAACCTGCTCCTGATTTTAAGGAATTAAAGGCATGACTAAATAATTCTTTGGTAGGACTAAATAATGTGATGCCTAACTAGTCTTTACAGTTGGATGTCTCCCTCTCTAAGCCCTGATGAAGAAAGTGGGGGAGTTTGGGTCGTCTTCATAGCAGGCTGAGCATGCTGAAGTGTTACAGAGCCAGGGTCTGAAGCAGGCACAGGAACTGTGCAAGATGCAAACATGTTTCAGTCACTCGTGGTTCTTGTGCTGACTATCTCACAGACTCCAGCAGCTGAACTTTGCCTGGATATGTGAGGTTGCCTCAAGGGTGGGTCTTGGCTCTCCTGCAGAGAGAATTTATCTTCGTTGCAATTCTCCATGTCCCGTCTCCCCGTTCCTCTCCTGCCAAGCCAGACATGATCGCGGGACGCCCACAAAATCTCAGTCGATGACACTGAGATGGTCTCAAACCAGCCTAGCAAGAGGCTCTCCATCGTATGACCCTCCCTATTTCAGTTCTGCCTGAGGCTCTTGTGGCACCAGCTGGTGAGCTGCTTCGGCTACAGTCCTGATCCCATGTGCTCCTGTACTCGTTGGGATGGGGACAGTGGCTGATGATGGCCCTATCACTGGTGCACTCAGGTGCCCCTCACCTCTAGGTCCTACATCCTCTTAGCAGTGGAAAGCCTACAGCAATCTAGAAATCCTACTTCCAGCCTCAGAAGCCTTCTTTCCATACCACGTGCATCCCACAAAACGGATCTGTTGGATTTTGGGTTAATTATGGGGAGCGACTGAGTAGCAGTTGGAGTGAATAATACGGGTTTTGAAACATTTCTGACAGGTTTTCCTATGCCTCCACATAATGAGGATTTGCCTTCTAACATCCTTATCTCTGTTCCTCTTTGGAGGCACACCTCTCTCACAAGACTACCAAACCGTCTAGTTTAGACTGGGCACCCAATTAAATACCTAGGTGAGATGAATCATATGCTTGATCGCCACCATGGCAAATGAGATCAGTAAATGCTCTGTATTTTCAAACGAACTGTGTCCAGGGTTCCCCGAAGCTTCCCAGTCCCTTAGGAACATAAGCATTTTAATGATCTTTCCCAAAATGGAAGACTGCAGCTGAGATTAAAAGGGATGCTATTTCTGTTATATAGATACTTACAACTCAGTAATAGAAAAGAGATCTGGTTTAGGGCCTCTTTTGTGTAGCCTGCAGGCTCTGCTAGGATGTATTTTCAATAAATCAGACTGAATACATGCCACTCCACACCTTGCACAGGCATTGTCATGTTTTTCTCTCAGACACGGTCTTACTTTTTGTCTTCTCCTGCTTTCTGCTCAGGGAATCCAAACATTCCGAAACCTCGTCGGATCCTGCGGTCCTCCTGGGGCAGCAATCCCAACTTCCGTGGATCCTACTCGTACACCCAAGTTGGGTCTAGTGGGGCTGATGTAGAGAAACTCGCTAAACCACTGCCTTATGCTGAAAGCTCCAAAACTGCTGTAAGTATGGCCCAGATCGGTTCTGCGGCAAGAAGACTAACATGGCGCTGGGCAGCGGTTTTCTGGGGGGAGGTAGAAAGGGGCAGGTTGGGCCTCCAGTAGCGTGTTGTCCAGTTTTTTTATACATACCCCTCTGGACAAATACTGTACGTAGGATTTTACCTCTAATGTTTGGAATCCCAGCATCTCAGGGATTCCCACATCTCTCTGAAATTATCAAGAGCTGGGCATCTGCGTGGCTTTTGGAATTCTGATCTCTGCGTTTAAAGACCGTTAGCCTTATTGGCCAGTTCAGAATTCAGAAAGTCTGAATATGGAACATTAAATGCACGACTCCTGCTAATGGCTGGGTCTGAACGTGTCAGAGGTGCATATTAGGAAATCTTTCTGTGTTGGCAGTAGAGGGTGAGGGAGGCCCAGTCCTTGGCTGGGGGACTCATGCATTGGCAGGGGACAATGAATTTGCTCCTCAGACACTGCCTTTGCTTTCTGAATATAGCGTGGAGAACAAGAGCACATATGGAAATAGTTACCACGGCTCAGCTGATGAGCAGTAACATGCTAAGCCAAACTCACCCCGTCATTCGGGGTTATGTGTCCAAATCCAAAGACAATGGCTGATGAATATGCAGCCTCCAAGCATCTGCCCAGTCCATCTCCTCCATCCAGAGCCTGACCCCACCATGTAATTTTGTTCAGCACAGAAATCTATTTTAAAAAATAGCAGGAGCTTTAGGAATCTTTCTCTACAGTTCCGGTGGAAGAGAGGTACCTGAAATTCCTGCCTCAGAACTGAGTTGGCAGGAATTTTAGCAAGCACCTAGCTATTGATGTAAGAGACAAGACACTGTGTCTCACCCTGTGGATTTTGAGACATGACTCTTTTTCCTTCTGAAATTGCTGTCCAGAAAAAAAAAATCCTTAACACCTAAAAGGCTAAAGTATAATTTCGGGGAGCAAAGGGAGGAGTCAGTAGAGAAGTAAGGTGCTCTGTGACTCGTGCAGATTCGTTTGAGGTTATTGGAGCTAGTATCTGGCTCTGCGATGGTGCCTCAGCCCTGCAAACAGCTCCGCGCAGGCATAGCGACCGAGGACCGGCTTGACCTTGGCAGACACGTGCTGTGCCTGTCCCCGTGGTGCACCACATCGGGATTTCGAGAACCAGCGCTCTAAAAACACTGGTGTCAGCTCATGGGGACGTGGGAGGGCACAGAAAGTTTCGTCTTCTTTTAGCCTCGCGTCCGCTTTCCAGTAAGCGCTGCTGAGCTTTTCCGCTTTTCTTATCCTCTCCAGCCGATGCAGGTGATGTTTTCAGGGGAGGCCACTCACAGGAAGTATTATTCCACTACCCACGGTGCTGTGCTTTCTGGGCAGAGAGAGGCCGCTCACCTCATCGAGATGTACCAGGACCTCCTGCAGTGCCGGAGCTGAAAGGCCCCACGTTTGTGAACACCACCAACTCCCAAATCCTTGTACAGGTGTGTGGAGAGGTTATTTTTTAATTTCAGTTCACAGTAGAACAGCCTTTATCTTTTTCTATTAAAAAAAAAAAAAAAAAAAAAGCCCTAACTGTTTAAAAAATTAGTCATCAATAGCTTCATTTCCGTGTGCTGTATTGTTAACAGGGAAGGGTGCTCCTTTTGTCTGGTAAAATGTTTCTTTGTCATTTTAATTCTAACTTCACTTTTGGTGCCTATCATATTTTTTTTTTCTTCCTGTATTGTAAGTGCCTTCTATACTAAAATAAATGTTGTAATAAAAAGACTGAGTGCTTTGGTACTTCCTGGACACTTCACTCAGTAACTTGCAACTCTTTTATTCAACATTATAAAAATAGGGTTTTTCTCCCTTCCTACAAAATTTGGAGTAGGAGGATCTTGAGATAGATCTGGATACTCCATGTACTGGTTGATCTTACTGTTTGTTCGAAGAACTGCGCCTTAGAGACGCAGTCGTTGCCTTGTACAGATTAGCACAGAAATCGCTCCGTATCACTACGTATTTAACGCCGTGTGTCACCTGTCTGTCAGCTTGTGCGGGCCTTTGTGCTTCAGGAAACCTGCCTGTAATTTCGTGGGGGAATTTGTCTTCCCTCTGGGTTCACTCAGCCAGTCTGTGGAAAGTTATCAAAGGAATCGCAGCGCTGCAAAGCAGAGAGACAAACAGCCGCAACGAAAGCAGTGTTGGAGACTGTGGCCACATTTGGTCTGGAATAGTATCTTGGTTTTCAAGGGAGTGCCCCAGTCATTCCCACTTTTCAAAAATTGATTTAGTTCACAAAATGGGTTTGAGGTGTACAAGTTAGGCTTCTCTCTAAGGAAACTAAACCAGAAGGATTTCTCCAGGAACTGCCCAGGTATGGTGCAGCCTGTAAAGAGAACATCAAAGTCTAAACTATCGCTTGTCCTTCAGAAGTTCTTGAACCATGTTGTGGAAGGAGCGTTCATGCCTGTGCACTAGACTAAAGTGCAAAGTAAAACCCCCAAACTATGTTGGTAACGCAGGTACAGCTGAAGCGTACTCTACGGCTGTAATTGGGGCAGCTAGGCCAAGTGGCAAACCCCACGCAAACTTATGTGGGAGTGTCGGCAAGAAGGACAATGATGAGAAACAGCGTTCTTGAACTACCTCTGTGATGACACTCCCTCTTTTGTTGGACAGCGATACCCAAAACAGGTGAGGTTTTCACCCTCCACCCCCAGAAAAGAAGGTCCAAAAGTCTGAATGACAATATTGATGTTGAAGAGTTTTCTCAGGGAGGTCAAGGCCATTCCCACTAGTAAGGAATTTTGAAGGAAAGTAAAAGCTTGGCTCAGTCGTGTTACGTCTGGATTAAAAAGATATTTTCCACGGAGCCCACATGTAGTACCTGACATGGGCTTCAATTAAAACTTCTTAAATGCAATTATCCCAGATTTATGCTTAATCCAAATAGAAGCTGGGCAGCCCTGGGTTATCTCTGAAGAGTTGAGACCTTAGGATACAGCATGGAAAGCTTAATTTTCCCTGTGGGGATGCTGCACCTCACACTTCAATGATTTTTATTTGTTCAAGAGGAGGTGGCACCCCAGAACCTCTGATATACAGTGAGTATCCCCACGTCCCTTCCTTTATGTTCAGATTGGGCCCGGTTGTGTATAAATGTGCTTGGTTTATCAACGAGATTCATTCTCATGTTCAACTATTTCTGCAATAAAGGAAAAGGCTGGGAGGCACTGTTTTAGGGGACTGCCAGACCAGCCAGGGTTTGAAGGCTGATTGAATAGGTGTCCTTCCTTCCTTTGCTTGGGTGGAAGCAGTTTCTCCTCCGCGTTTTGGGCAGAGAGGCCAGTGCTGCCGAACCATGAGCAGGCTAAACGCCAGTGCCAAGGATAAGGAATGCCTGGCAAGGTTTGTGTAGGAGCCTGCCAGCTCCTCTTTGTGTGATCTGGAGAGCACATCTTCATCTGAAGAGCACCTCTGGCAGCGACACCTCTTGCGGTGACCGAGTAGGACGGCTTGAAAATTCACTCGAATGTGCTTGAAAAAATGGCTACAAATAAAGTTGACGAAAAAGGGAAATTTAACAAGAAAAAGCTTTGAAAATTAACTTGGGGTCAATGAATAAAAGTAATGCAACAAGCCTGTCCTAAACTTTGGGAAGACACGCAAGCTAAAACTTACCTTCCGGGTGGAGAGACAAACTGGTTCCCAGTGGAGCCTTAAGGTAATCACCTATAGCGGTCTGTATGGAAATAAAAATTTCTGATCACGCGGTGTAACAATTGCATCACATAAACGGTGCTTTGTGTGGAAGAATCTCTCAGAACTGGGGTTTTCCTATTCCAGCGATGTAATCTGGATGAAAGAGCAAAACTTTTGGTTAGTGCAAAGCTTGACAGGACTGTGGTAAGGGAAAGCCGCCTGTGTCCTGCGTTTGAGCTGCCCCTCCTTTTAGTGAGAGAATTCTCCATTGACCCAAATAGCCTTCCTGAAAAGAAACTTGTTTATTTTTAAAATGCGTTCTAGTTTTAGTCCCTGAAGCATATGCGTGCGTGTGCTTGTGCGCGTGGCTTGTTTCCCTCAAAGAGTTCTCTGATTGTGTAGGCAAGTATTTGCTAGGACATATGTTTCTTCGATAAACCATAAGCCCAACGGCAGCCACGCCAACTTCCAGTATGTCCTGAAGAGGAGTTGGGTGCCGAGTCAGGAAACGTGCAGGCTTCACAGATCATCAGGGTTTGGGATCCCCTGAACTGTGTGGGTTTAGAGAGAAGGCTTTGGATAACTCCTCGTTCTGGCTTGGAGCCTCTACCCAGTTTAGCAGCGCTCGGTGCCGCTCCAGCAAACGCAGAACACGTATGTACGCGTGTCTTCTGCACCCTCGGGCAGGGACGTTATGAGCCGTGGTGCATCGAGGCCAACAGCTCGTTTCTGAGAGTGGCGTTTCATGCTTCAGTGTCACCGGGGCTGACGCTTGAATCCTCAGAGGACGCTTTCTTGCTCGGAGGCTTTGTAGCGTGAGGGTTTGAAGCTCAGCTTTTTGCCTTTGGAGCCTCCCTTCAGGCAAATGGCTGTCCTCCCTGCAGGGGTAGGTGTTTAACCCGAGTAACGTTTGGCTCTGCTCTTCCCTTGAGTTAACAGCTTCCATGAGGACTTGTGTACGATGTGCCCCTTTGTTGCCTTATGCTTTAATTGCATGTCCTCCAGCTTAACAGGAGCACTCTCCCCCAGTCTAAGCAGCCCCTGAACTATGCAGACGTGTGTCGGTAGGCACAGATGTTGGTAACTAGCAAGGTTTCGTCTTGACCTTGTGAAAGGTGCCATCTGGAACGAGAAAAAACTTTTTTTTTTTTCCTTAGAGATATAAATCCTGTTCTTTTTTTTTAAGTCAAGTGAACAAAATGTAGACATCAGCCTAGCTTTAAAATGTCTAAACAGTTTCCAAAAATAAAAAAGTTTTCAGGGTGAAGACGACGCGTGTTTAGCTGTTGCCTTATCTCTCTGTATTTCGTTTATCCATCTGGCTGGCTGCTGGCCAAGGGTTCATGCAAGGAGTGAAGAATGCATCTATTTTGGCGGCTGCTACCCCACGTGAAGTGCGCGTACTCCCTTTGTGCTTTTCTATGAAGCATCTGGGGTGGGAGTCACGTTGCTTCGCTGCAGCTATTTAGAAGTAGGATGTCCAGTTGATAAATGAGTTACAGAGGGTCCTTCTAGAGACAACAAAGAGAGGGAAAGGGACAGAGAGAGGGGGGAAAGACTTCTCCAAAGGGTGAGTCAGTGCATCGCAAGGTAGATGTCTGGAGAGGAGGCACCATCTCGGACTGACTCTTTCCAACCTCAGGTAAGTTGTACCAATTCTCTGCTGTTGTGTGGAGGTGGGATGCCTTCCTGGCTGCCGGAAAGCTGGGAAGGACTGCGGTACGTTTGACTTTATGATGTTTTTCTCCCATTTTATCTCAGAAGCAAACTCCTTTTTATGATGTTAGTGAGTTGCGAGAGCGTTGTGCTGCGGGAAGAGAGCGCGGCGCGCTTGAGTTGAAGAGAGCAAAAGGTGAAAAGTCTGTCCAGCTTCAATCGCTCGGCTTTTGCCAGAGCTTAACCTCAACGAGCCAGAGTTGATTTCCCAGCAGCCAGATCTATTGCAAAGTGAAAGCAGAGGACAAAAGCAAATCCTTTGGGCATATGAGACTATGACCCCAGAAAAGCCAAAGGCTTGCTTTCTCCTGTGGCTTCTTTATCATGGGATATCCAAGAAAAGCTGCTATGCTGGTAATCAGGGTTTCAAAGCTGCTTTTTCTCCTCCGTGTAGACAATATGACGATGGTGTCTGGTTTTGCCGAATGGGGCTCTCTGTCAGTGCTTGCTCAATTGATAAGCCTCAAGACACATTCAGAATTGAATGTCCCAGGACCCTGGCTTTTAATAAAGGGTCTTCTCTCCACGGCTTGTTTCTCTGTGTGCCATTCAGCCTTGGGTCTTGGTGCACACCCCATGAGCAAGAGGTGTTGGCCTCTGCTCTTACCACCCGGTTCCACGGACCTGCCTTTGCCTGGAGAGGCTGAGCGTTTCCCAGCGAAACCCGAAGCGTTCCTCCTGCCAGCGCCAAGTGCTGCGGTGTTGCTGTCCCTTGTGCAACCCAGCAGAACTTGCAGGGCCAACAACTGCTGGACGCGCGAACGGGCAGCTCCCGATGAAGAGGGGTGTGCAGGCAGCGGTTCGGGAACCCTCAAGGGGATGGGGAGGGCTGGTCCCGCTGCAAGTCGGGGCACGATTCCCCTCTTTGCTGGGGTTTTGCTCTGCCTGAGAACTGGACACCCGTGCGTGGGCAGCTCAGTGAAGGAGGAGGGGTGAGGGACGGCGCTGAAGGCTTCACGCCTCCTGGCCTGGTGGTGGTTTTCATGCTCTCTTCATATGGGGGCTTCAAGTTGGTGTCTCCCTTCCCCACCAGAAAAACCTTGCAGGGCAATCCCACTTCGCCTCTTCCCCCCTCTGCCTCCATCACCAGCGATCCAGCCTTTAAAACAAGGCTCATGTTGCTCTCGGAGGCACTAAATTTAGCAATTGTTTACTAAGAGGTACTTAAAATTAGCAGCCTCCGCAGCAGCAAAGGCCACCCTGAGCACGTGATGAGGAGGGAGAGGTGGCCCTGGCATCACCGTGGGGCTCTGTGACCGCTTGTGTGACCCCCCTCACACTGCTCCCCCTTCTCCAAAACCTGCAGCGTCCTCTCTCCAGCTGCGTCCACCAGTAGGTTGGTAGAAAGCAGACACGGGTTGCTGTGCTGATAAGAGGCACCTAATTACCCAGAAGTAATTAGAGAGAGATCCTCCCGGCCGGCTGGGTTGGGAAAGCGGTGGGTGGGAAAGGCAGGGTGCTGGCAGAGGTGAGTCTCCGAAGCCTAGCCTGAGCGATGGTGCCACAGGGGAACGTGCACGTCTGTCCCCGGCCGCCCCTTTCCTGGCTGATCCTCGAACTCGGTAGCAAGAAATGCTTTAAAAAGGGGGTGGTTTGAAAAGTTTCGAGTGAGTGCTCAAAGCTGCTCTTGCACTAGGAGGGTGGTGGTGTTATGGGCCAGGGCCTGGCTTTCGGCTTGCCGTCCCTCCTCGCGCAAATCGTTGCCAATCTGCGGTGAGCAGAGAACCCCTTGAGTGTCACTGCGTGGTTAAGCCTGAGTCAGCGGCACCGAGCGGCCCGTAGTTGTCCGTGCTGCCACGCACAGAGGGGACCATCCGGACCGCATCCGCACCAGCACGTTTAAGGCTCCCAGCGTGATTTTCTGGCACAGGGCTGTGGATGTTTGCGGTGTTTAGCCCTTTCCCCCTTGCCCTGCGGGAACAGTCCAGGGCTGTCCTGGTTTCAGCTGGGACAGAGTTAACTCTCTTCTTAGTAGCTGGTACAGTGCTGGGTTTTGGATTTAGTGTGAGAATGATGTTGATAACACGCTGATGGTTTAGCTGTTGCTAAGTAGCGCTTATCTTAAGCCAAGGACTTTTCAGTTTCCCATGCTCTGCCAGCAAGCAGGTGTGCAAGGAGCTGGGAGGGAGCAGAGCCGGGGCAGCTGACCCGAACTAGCCAAAGGGGTATTCCATACCATGGAACGTCATGCCCAGTATATAAACTGGGGGGAGTTGGCCGGGAGGCGCAGATCGCGGCTCGGGAACTAACTGGGCATCGGTCAGCGGGTGGTGAGCAATTGCATTGTGCATCACTGGTTTTTTCCTTTCCCCCCCCTTCCTTTTTTTGTTATATTCCTTTTCATTACTATTATTATTATTATATTTCATTATTACTATTGTTAGTATTATATTTTACTTTAGTTATTAAACTGTTCTTATCTCAACCCACGAGTTTTACTTTTTTTTTTCTTTTTTTCCCTTTCCTCCTCCTCACCCCACTGGGAGGGGGAAGCAGCTGCGTGGTGCTGGGTTGCTGACTGGGGTTAAACCACGACAAGGACCCATGCTGGTCTCCGAACTGTGCAAGTGGGCACAAGCCAGGCTGTACCAGGGGATGCTAATTATACAATAGTGTAAAGGATGGAGTTTGGTACCCAGGAAATTTCCCTGGCGCTGATTATTTGCAGTAGCAAACACAGACCTGAAGCGGAAAAGGACTGTGACCCCCTGGGAGATACCGAGGACACGTAGCAGGAATTAGGAGAGGGGACAGGAAGGAATGGCAGCAGCTTGGGATGTACCTCCGTGTCTGACCATACCAGGTCACTGCCTCGGCTTGTGCATATTCCTCTGCTTTTGCTGCTGCTCAGGGCTTGCTGCAGCCTTCGTCTCCTCTTTCTCAGCCCAAACATCCCCTCTTACAGAGGCTTTTTGCTGCACGGAGATACAAAGCTGGAAAAAAGAAGGAAAAAAACCCCAGCTTTCTGCTGGGTGCCCTCAGGACTGATCTGCCCCAAGTTCAGCACATTAATGCCTGCAGGCTTTGTTTGCTTCATCTGCAGTGACTAACACCCCTCAGCACATTAAACCAGCTTCTCCAGCACCTCGGTGCTGTGGGGTGAAGCGAAGAGGCTCTGGGTGTCCAAACCAGGTTTAGAGTCACCTCGGAGTTATTAGATGAGTGCCTGAAAGATGGACAAACTCAGCAAAACAAGTGCTTGCAATGAGTGGATGCTGAAATTGCAGATGGTTGAGCGATGAAAAAGGTGGGTGCCGGCTCTGCACTTGGTGGGGTTGGATATTTTCTCTTCCTGTGGCCATCCCTGGGGTGAGACCGCTGACCTCTCCATGGCGTGGCGTCTGGGGGACCTTCTGCCAACGGACCACAAACTGGGGAAAGGTGATTTTATGCTGCCATCTTGTGGCATTAAAATCTTGTCTAGAAATATTAAAAATTACACGCTATAAGAAAGATATGCATGCCTACACGCATATACGTGAGTGAAGTAAAAGAGGTGGGAGCCCAGAGGGGTGAGCACAGAGACGCTCCAGGGAGCAGGTCGTTTATCAGTGAGTTTTGTTTCCAGTCAGTGGGGCCGAAGAGCTCGATAACCTGAGATGCCCTGGCGTGTCCCAGACATCTGAGGGCTGGCAGGAGCTGTGGGAGGTGGGCTCTGGGTTTGCCTAGTTTGGAGAAAAGGAGGCTGAGGGGCGACCTCATTGCTCCCTGCAGCTTCCTGAGGAGGGGAAGCGGAGAGGGAGGTGCTGAGCTCTTCTCCCTGGTATCCAGTGATAGGAGGCATGGGAATGGTTCAAAGCTATGCCAGAGGAGGTTCAGACTGGCCATGAGGAAGCATTTCTTTACCGAGAGGGGGGTCAAACACTGGAACAGGCTTCCTAGAGAGGTGGTCGATGCCCCAAGCCTGTCACTGTTTAAGAGGCGTTTGGACAATGCCCTTAACAACATGCTTTAACTTTTGGTCAGCCCTGAGTTGGTCAGGCAGTTGGACTAGATGATCATTGTAGGTCCCTTCCAACTGAAATATAGTCTATTCTTATCCTCTTTTTAATTCAGTGTCAGACCACATCTCAAGAAAGTTAAGACTTGACTTAAGTCAGCTGGCTTCAGTTGTGCCATGCTGATTTGTGGCCATTGAAGATGCAGTCCTCAGTTTCTGGCTTCACAGGAGTCGAGATGATACTTCAGCAGTTTTGGGGAGATGGGTGCTCTCCGTGGGTGTAAAAGGCCCTCAGCCGAGTTGTACAGTACCAAATTTAAGCTCCATGTTCTGCCTGCGACTGTGAATTTTCTGATGCAAAAGGGGCATGGAGACTGTTTGAATAACTTAAAATCTACCACAGTTTGAGTAAGCGAAAGGGAGCTACAGAAGGAGCTACTACAAAATACACCTTTTTCTAATTGCCTGAAATTATTTTTAAAAACTTACAAAGTTCAAATTCCTGAGTTTATACTGTTTAAATTGCATCTCATTAGAAATTGTAACAACTGCAACATTAGAAAGACGGAAGAAGCTGGATCGTCTCCCATCTCTCAGAGCCCGTCTGTGTGCTTATGTGTGTGAGAGACTGGCCATGTCGCAGGCTCCCTGGGAGCCCTGGTGCCACTTACTTGGTGTCTCGGGCGATGGCAGTCCAACTGCTCCATATCTGCTTGGCCCACAGGAGCTTCAAGGTCAGCATCATTGCATGACTGTAGCAGCTGACAAGCGGCTGGCACGTGAGCCTCCACCTCCACCAGCGTCTTCGGGTGTCCCCTTATAGAAATAACAGTAATTAATCAGGTCCTGCCATAAGGGTCCAACAGGGATGTGCTGAATATGGAGGATTTCCACGAGTTGCAGGGACACCTGAGAGCTCAGCACCTTCCAGGATCTCCCGCTCTCCTCCCGCCTTACTACAGTCCCTTGCTGGCCTACAAGGAAAGTTGGTCGCACGTGGTGATGGGCTGGTGACCATGTAGACTGGCCTCCCTTCTGATGAGCAGGTACCAGTGACATCTCATTAGAGGGACAGGCCACAACGGGTGAGAAACTGGCACGAAACTGGCCCAAGCAAAAGACTCTCTGATCCCAGCAATGCCAACTTTGTCCAGTGCAAAAAATCGTTCATGAAGCACTGGGAAAGATTTCCTAACCCCGGTTAGCCTGGCGGCTTCACGGCAGGGTGGTTTGCTTTGGGTATCTGTAAGATAAGCGATGTGACTGTGAGTGCAGCAATAAACCGAGCAATTATGTTCGGAGGAGAAGCAACAGTGTCAGTTTTCTCACGGGCAGCGTGGCCCTGGCCAGGGTGGCTGCCAGAGGGCAATTCGCAACATTTTTGGCAAATGAGCATTGCCTAATGGAAAGGCAACAGCACAGGCAGTGATTCAGGGGCTGGAGAAGTTGATTTATAAGGGGAGAGATTAAAAAAAAAAAAAAAGAAAGGAAAATAGCGGAGCTAAATACGTCGCGTTTGGCTGGGCAGCGGGTGAGGGCTGAGCTGGTGGGACGCCAGGAGCGCGGGAGGAGTTGGCGGGCGCTCAGGGGAGGATTTGTGGCCGTCATGGGTGGCGCGGTTGGGTGCAGGGGGTGACAGCAGAGCAAGGAGAGAAGGACACGCAGCCATCCTGCCGATGGGAACGAGGATGTGCCAACCTCTGCAGTGGTGCTGTGCTAAGACTCACCAGCTGAGGGCCTTAAATCTCCAGGAAACTTTGGTACAGTGCTAAACCTCTCCTTCCTGGCTCGCTTCATTTAAAACGAAGGTGGAAACTGTAATTTTACCTGCTTACAGGTAAGCAAGCTTCAAAGCCCAAACTGGTGCTTTCTCCCTGACCTGGGGATGTTCAGACCATCTTGATAACGCCTGGACTTGCTTGTGCTCATAAATATGCCCAGAAATCATTGCTTATTCCTGGTCACGCTGCTGTTTCCCAGGTGAATGTGTTGAATTTTTACCCGCTTTTGTGATGACAACCGTTGTGCTCCTGCGTCGTAGGAAGAGACGAGACTGACACAAGCCAGGAGCTGTGCTCCTGTCCGGTCCCACACTTCTCCCTTCTCTGATCTGGACAATACCTGCCTGGTCCTTGCTAACCTGAGCGTATATGAACTTCCAGCAGTCACAGAGGGACGGCTACTAGTTGAGTCGGTGACCTAGTGCTACCTTGCTCATGTTTCTGGACACTGCAGTGCTCAAGGGGAAGACAGCAGTTGACCCTCACAGCTGTCATGTAGCATCGTACAAGGGGTATTTCGGCCTCATGGCAGAGATATGGCTGCACTGGATCTTGGTTCAGTTTGCAGTCAGAAAAAGGACCTTGAGCGAGGGCCTTGTTTTGGGCTGTCCTCTTTCTTTATCGCCGGTTTGCATCCAGTTGTTGGGTGCCACCACTCACAGCTTAGCAGGAGAATCCATCTCGTCCTGGGATCTCTGCTCCTGGATCACTCTCTGCTCTCAGTGAGGTTTCCGCTGAGGGGCCATGGTCTGGTAGGGTGGTCCTTAGCTTGGCAGTGAATTTCTGTTGATGTGTTCCAGAGACGGTCAATGGGTCCTTGGATTGCTCTGCAAGCAGAGCCAGAGTCTGAACTGGACCTGTTGGAGTAAGGAGAGACCCAGGCCCCTGTTTTGAGGACGTCTATTTTGGGGCAGCCACCCCAGAGGCTGATTTTGGCCTGTCAGAGCAATCACCCGGTGCACACCTCATTCCATGGCACCATCCCTCCTGAGGCCCCTCTGATGTAGAGAGGGAAGGGGTTGTAGCCTACATGAGTGGTACTCGGGTCCTGTCTTTTAGAAGCGTCCCATCACCTGTCTGCATGTGACACGTGGCTGCCATTGTCACGTGCTGGGCACACGCTCGTGTGTGTTGGCCCCCGCGCATGGGGCTGGTTGCACCCCATCCTGCTCTTCCATCACACATCGGGTCTCTGTCGGACCCTGATACTTTCCTTCTTTGCACAGGTTTAGGGACAACCTACTGGAAAAGTTCAGCTCTGTTGTGTTTTGAAAAGAAACCTACCGCTGCCCCCCTTTTGGTCTCATTTCATCTGAAAACCTCAACAGCTCCTCTGCTGAGGGTGTCTTTGTCCGTCGTCTTCGTTACGGGAGGGCTCTGGGACTCATCTGTACACACACAGGAACATTCGGTGCACCGTCTCCCCCCTCCCAAGTAGAACATCCCTTTTGGATCTTAAAAATGCCTCCCCCAACAAATTAACTAAGGTTTGATCCTGTAATTTCTGTTGCCCTTTCTATTAAAACACCCATTTAATTCCCATGTAGAAGCCTTCTGATGGGACTGCTGGGAAGGGCTAGGTGATTTTCCACGGCCATTTCATGATGCTGAGCCCACGGAAACCTTTCTGTTATGACTTTTAAACAGCAAAAAACTTTGCCATCCCCAAAGAATAAGAATATCAAGCTGCCTGCTGACACAATCGGCTCTAAATGGGCCAGGCTTTCAGCACAATCAGGATGGAGGAACGACAGCTTTTTCCCGTAACACCTTTTCAGACAAGGATTAATTTTAGGCCGACCGTCTCTGCTGCCTGAATCACGTCTGGAGCCCATGCAGTCGGTGTATTGTGTGTGGCCCTCTTAGCAAGGGACAGCTTTTCTGGTCAAATCCACTTCTGTCCTGCGCCTCACAGGACCACATTTTCAGATGGAAAAGCTGTATTTCAAATACTGCACAAAGCCCCACTTCATGAAGAGAAGTGCTAAGGTATCCTCACTTTCAGATAACTTGTCCTCTCAGGTAATCTGCACACAAATGAGAAGCAGCGGGGTAGGGAGAGAGCCAGAATAGATAACGACAGGTCAGAGGTGGGTGGAAAGGGTGGATTTGGATAAAATGCCCCTTAAATTATCTGGACCTGTGCGCAGTTGTCACTGCAGCTGAGTCACAGTCTTATTTGCTTGAACTGAAAACTCTTGGTAAATATATATATAGATATTAAAACTATACCTTTTTATATTTACTTATTTATGTATAAAATCGCTATGACCCTCACTCCCAGAGCTCTCCTAAGCAGAGGCTGCCCATGCCGTGGCCTTTGTAAAGTGTCTGCGTGACCCCGAACTCATCAGACTAGCTCTGAACTCATTTTCCAGCAGGATCCCTTCCCAAAGCTAGCTCTAGCCCTGCACTCTCCACCCTCCTTCCTATTCCCTTCAGCCTGTGCACAGTGTAATGTCCTTGCTATGCGGTAGCGTCACTGCGGCCACGCCTGTTGCTCCAGGACAAATGCTTCCACTGGGAAATGCAAGAGTGGGAGAGAAGGAACTGTGCTGAGCCAAGCAAGGCTCATCACCGCTCGCCCCGACAGCTGAGACACATTCTTCTCGAACTAAAGCGACCCACCTCAATTCATCCTGGGTTGGGGTAGGTTCCCTTTTGCTGGAGGACTTGGGTCAGGATGGATGCAGCCAATCCACTGACCAGTCCTTCCAGGGGACACAGAAAGGAGTTCCTCTGTAAGGAGAAAGAGAGAGCAAATAACAAGATAATGTAGAGAGAAAGGGGAAAGGATGTGGTTTTGGAAGAGAGATCTCCAAGAGACAGATGCTCTGAAGACAGTGCCAAGCATGCTACTTGCTGGCTGTAAATAACACCAGGAAGAAGTGCAATTTTTCATCACCCTGAAAGTGTTCGATACAAGGGCAGATGTTTTTGCACTGCATTTCAGTGAGAAATTTTCAACCTCTTCCTTTGACCTGAAGGTAGATGGCCACGTCTTCTGAAGATTTTTCTTTCGTGGCATGTTCCTGACCCAGCCCTGGATGCAGATTAGCCCTTTAGCTTGGGAAGATCAGCCCGTTGAGGCAGTTGTTTATCAAGAAGTGGGATGGTGGGAGGTACCCAAAGCTGCCCTGTGATTTTGGTAAAAAAATAGGTGTGCAGGTCCGTCTTTGTCCTGCTGCTGCATCCCAAGGTACCTTGCCAGGTACACAGCCTCCAGTCATCTGAAGAGGAACTGGATCAAGCAAATGCTGTGGAGGGCTGCACGCTATGGGTCAGGCTGTGCAGATGGGATGCCTTCATTGCCTTCAGTCCCGTGTTCCCTTTCTATCCGGGTCCTGAGAGCAGAGCTGACCTGAGTATCAGGCAGACCTCCCAGGAGCAGGGGATGGCATGGAGTTACTGTGAATGGTTATCCATGCGGCTTTTGTCTCCTGGGCTGTGACTAAGGCAGAGCCTAACCGTACTCGAAACGCATAGGAATATTTATCTGAGCAGGAAAATATCAAGTCTACAAGTGTGGCAGTCACAAGGAAGAGAGAAACCCATTAGGGCTGCTAAATACATTGAAACAGTATCTGGATTCAGGGGTTTTTCCTTTGGGAATAGGACCTTGTGGCACAGCAGGTAGCTGACCTGCACAACCACAGGGCAGAAAAGACTGCGTTCCCTGCTTCCTTCTCCCCATGCCATGTACCGCTGCGCTGCACTCTTGCCTCTCGCTTAGGTGTGGGTTGCTTTGGCCCATCTGGAGAGAGGAGAAACCTCTGACCAGGGTGCAGGAGAAGAGAGAGGCGAGGACAAGTGCCCAGCGTTAGGTAGAAAACCTCTGGAAGGAGATCTGCTGAAATGAATTTTTTTGGAGGGTTTAGGAGGTTTCAGGCAGCTCCCTCCTCTGAGGGCTGCTCTCTGCCCAGCGCTGAACTGCCCCTCTGTTGTGGATACACTTACAGGGATGCTTTTCTAACGTAACACAAAGTGGCTGACAATGGGTAAAGCACTCAGGTTTTAATAGCTTTGAAAAAAATAAAAGAAGATAAGCAGGAGAAACTTGGTATTTTACACTGGGATGCAAGTCAAAGAATCCGGGGCCTCATCCAAAGCCCATTAATGATAAGGGGAAGACTCAGGATGACTTCAGGATATTGGGGGTAGCTGCTTGCCAATGGCTCTGCACCATATAGACACTTAGGAGCTAATCCAGTGATTATCTGCCTTCTGCAACATGGTGCTATTTCCATCTCTGTCCAGCCATTTCTGATTTTCTTATATACTGCCCATACTTCCCTTATATCACATGTTCTTTCGGGCTTACCCAGCCCTTCATATTTGCTAGGCAGAAGCCCCATTGACCCAAGGACGTAGAACAGGAATTATTTATAGGCGTTTTTAAAGCCAAACCCCAGATACAGGAATGGTTTCATTACAGAAGCTCCCAGTAAAGCACCTGATCCTCTTTCTGCATGCAACGTGGAACACGTGAACTGTCTATAAACTGGGAGGTTCCTCTGATACTGAGAGTCCCTCTGTGGAAACTGAGAAGAATAACTGGAGAACACGTAAGTCTTAATTCTAAATAAACGTGTGAGTGGGGTGCATGCTGGAGGTGGAGGGGGTATAAAACTGCCAGGCACTGTGACTCCTCTGACCCTCCCTGGATTTCAATAGAAAGCGAGGAGGCTGAGAAGGAAGACAACTCTCAAAATGGTGCTTGCAGTCTCTTTTTGATCTCCCCCTGAGGCATTATTAGCTAAAGCTTTGCCCCATGCTAATATTTCAGCATGGTTTCTGGAGATGAGCTGGCTCACACTTGGGTCTCCCTGCTTGATAGGCCTTGCAGTTTTAGTTTTGGGGTTAAATGTAGATAAAGCAGGCACGTCAGGTATCTGCCCCGTAGACCCGCCTGCAGACTGTCAGAGAGAAACCCAGCCATGAACCACAAACGTCCACAGCTTGTCTCAGGAGGCCTTTCCCGGGGCTCCGGATTGTCTGGGCAGGCATTTTTAAGCAATTTAAATAGGACTTGATTGACTTACTAAGGAAAAGAAGCAAGGATTGGGATATAGGGAAGGTTACATTTATGTTCAAAAAGCCTTAAGGTGAGACGGGGAGAATTACAGGTCATCCCTCCTTACATGTGTCCTGGGGAACTTCGTTTGAAATGATATTTCAAACCAGGATAATGAAGTTTCAGGGAGACAGCTCACGACAGGAGAGCATGGACCCAGCAGCTTGCGGAGAAGAAAGGTCTCACAGAGGGATTGCGACTCAATGACCGTGTCAGGAAAACAGTGGATGAAGGAGACTTGGTAGACATGGTGCATTTGGATACCCAGGAAATCTTTAAAGAGCTTCCTGAGGGAGCTAAGGGGTCACAGGATGAGTGGGAAACTATTGCTGTGGCTCTACAGCTGTCCTAGGAGAAACCAAAGAGGAGGATTAAATGGTCAATTATGGCAGAAGGTCACAGTTCAGTGCTTTGTCCCAGGCGTGCCGTGCTGGTTAATGTGCTGATACATGGCTTGGGAAATAGAGACGGATGAATCCGCTGATGACATAGAACTAATTTAGGTAGTCAAAAGCAAGGAGGAACTTCAGAGACACCTAAACAAGCCAAGGGAATTAGCATCACCATAGCAGAGGAAATTAAGCACTGATAGAATGCAAACTAACACAGAAGAGAGGAGAAATTAAGCAAATCCTGAGCTGGACAGGATTCTCCGATAACCTACGCCTGGTTGAGAGTCACCCTGCTGTATCAGGACAGACAGTTCAATACAAACCTCTTTTCACTCTATAATTGCAGTCAAGAAAGCAAACAAAACAGCATGTTTTATAAATATTGAGTTGCTGACTAATACTGATAGCACCTTCACATAAAAATCAATGCATAGTCCTCAAAAAAATAATGGCAAAGTCACTCAGATGGTGATAACTGGGATCCAGGACCTAGAGACAACTGAGCCACTGGGAGAGACTAAAAAACATTTGCATTATTTACAACACAAATAAAGGGATTATTTTGCAAAAAGCATATGAAATAATACAGGCTGTTTGATGTCACAGGGTGCAGAAGACCAGAGGTGTGCTGGGACTTGTTGTCCTGCAGATTCAAAATGAAAACAACTCCTGGGATTAGGATACCTGGCCAGCTCTCCTTCCAGAGGAGGGTAACGAGCACGGCGCTGAGCCTGCATTGCCTTCCCACAGTACCATCAATACAGCACCTCACTGGGCCATGGCATGGCAGGACCTGCTCCCACGGTCAAAAAGAGGTGTTTTTTTTTTTTAATCTCACATCCCTTCCTCTCAGTGCCTGTCATCTAAAAACGCCAGATGGACATTGATGGTGGCAACCCCTCTGGAGCCCCGTGTCTCCCTGGTACAGGCTGTTTGCTTCTGAGAGCCGCCAAGCCATAGAAGTGCTGCTGCTCTGACCAAATGCAATTTTTAGATGCTTGATCATAAGCACTGGCCCTTTTCCAGAAAGTCAAAACCTCTGGTAGCAACAGCCATATGAAAAATTTGACAGCTTCTCTGTGTATTTTGAGTCATTCATGAAGGGGTAAAGATCCACTTTGCTGGCTCTTTTTTTCTGGTGCAGGCACTTACTGGTGGATGCGCTCTCAATTTTGCCCCTTCCTGTATGATTATTTAACTTCCTTCACTGATGAGTTTGGGCAGGGAATTGGATTCAATGATCCTTATGGATCCCTTCCAGCTTGAGATATTCTATCTTTCTATGATTCTATGTGGGTGCGATCAAAATGTTGAAATCCCTCTCATGTACTTGGCAGGGAACTCAACCCACTGGGGTGTCTCTGGCTTCATCTGGTGGGCTTTTGTGATGTCCATGTCACATTAGGTCCTCAGCAGGTCCTTGAGTGCCATGTCTGTCCGGTAGAGACACAAGACAGCTTTCCAGATCCTGGCACTGTTGTATCCTCTGGCCTCATCCCACCTCTGTGCCAGGGCAAGACCAGAGGTGCTCTGTCACCTTCGCTCTTAAGCCGGAGAAAAACATAGCGTGGAGATGATGGGGAGCAAGGACTGGGGAGTGCATCACCAAGGGTGATGCCCATGTTATGAAAGGCCCCAATTAGGCAGGAGGACTCAGTGGCCTTGCTAGTCCCGGTGTGATCACCCCTGTCAGGGGATCACACACCCCTCTTGGGATTTGGTACGTTGGTTGTCTCCATGCTTGCTCACCCTACTTGCCCGTGGGTTGCTTGGGCTATGGTGCAAGGAGGCTGTAAATCTTGCGAAGTTTAATGAATTCCAGGTCTTTAGTGTGGGTGTGGTGGAGGGATGGTGGCCTAGAGCAGATGTTCTTACTATGGTGGAGGTGAGGGTTAAATTGCATGCTGGGGAAGCGGGGCTGGGAATGGGAAAGTTTTCCCAGTGCCTGCATGATTGAAGGGTATTCTGACCATGATCAAGATTTTTAAAGGGTAGAGAGAGAAGGAGAGATGCTGATGTGGTTCATAACACTCCTAGTTAGAAAGAGATCTGAGCCAGGCACAACTAAGAGATGCAAAGCATTAGGAGAGATCAGAGCAGGATCAGTGGACTTTAATACGGGAATGCTTACTGGCAACCCTCCTGGCAGACCAGAACAACTGTAAGATTTATATTTATTTCCTTTGGAGTTGTTTTTACCGCCCTCGTTCAGGGTGCTTTGCAGTTAAGTGCTGCATTTTGGGCCTTTATTGAACTACAACTATTTTATATCAGAGCAACAGCCTTTCAGTAACTGCGACAATTTTCTTCTTCTTAGCTCAGAGTCATTAAGGAGGAGGATAAAGAAAGGAGGAGGATAAAGAGAAGGAGAAGGCCATGAGAAATGAAGTTGTGCACCTCAGCAGCGAGAGGCCATCAGTGTCACACCAGTCGCAGGTGACCAGGGAGAAAGAAGACGGAGGTGTGGTACCCACGTGAGCCAACCTCTGCCTTAATACAGCTGAGCAGATACCTCTGCTTGCTTTGCTTGAAAGCAACACTTCCCAAAGAGAAAAGAATGGGGAGAAGTTATGGAGAACAAAAAAGGGAGAGAAAACAGAAGTTTTTCTGAATAGCTGTGTACATACATAGAGAATATGAAAGCTTTTTTATCATAAACTTCAATTACAATAAATAGACCGTTTTATGTATTCACTGGGGAGGTCTGATGAAGATATATTAGTATAAAAGTGACTCAGTCTCTCTATGTCTAGTTGCTTCTGAGTACGCCCCATTTATTTTCCACTTTTCATGACAAATTTCACTTTCAGTCATCAGCAATTTTTTCTGGCTGATGATATTTACATGCCTTTTGTTTTGGAGCGAGTTGAGAGAAATCCAATTGAGACTGGCATTTTTGGTTAAATTTCTCCATTATCTGGGCAAATGCTGTTTGTGCCCCCAAATGATGGTGGGTCCTGGCTCCCAGACCCTGCTGAGCTCGGAAACATGGGCTCTGGGAGATGTTGGCTGTCACCCATGTGGGGTGTCCTTGGAGAAACGGGTCACAACCAGCTCCTGCCGTGCACCGCTGATTCCTCTTCTCTTTCCTGGTACCCCTCTTGGTGAGACTCAAACAGTGAAGACTGGGGTGTCAGGGTGGGAAGGTCTTTCCCTTGGATGTACATCACTTGACCTCGGTGCCCTTCTTGTCACCGGTCCTTCTGATGACAGGACAGATGTAATGAAGAGCTATAACCGGTCAGAACAAAGTCGGGTGATGAAAACTTAGGTCATTAATGACTTATGAGCATCGTCGGGGTGCAGGGTGTGCCGACCTTAAGAGCACATCTGAAATGAAACAACAGGGACTGTGTTTTCCCCTTGATATAAACAAATCAAAACCAGCAGGGAAGAAGAGCATTTTGACTTTTTTATTATGTTTTTAATATTCTGGACAGCGGTCAATGTTTCTCAATGAAGTGTCTTTAAAAAATGTGCCCAGCCAACTCTGAGGCTGTTTGAGGGATGTACGTATGGCTGCTCTGCAGCCTGATAAGAGCTGTTTCTTCTAAGGCTATTCAGAGCTTCTAATCACGCCCTCCTGTTGCTTCTCTCCAGAACAAAATGACCGCTGTAAAGCTCTGTGCTCTGCATGTCATGGAAAAAAGGATGGCATTTCTTACTGGAGCCTCAGAGGAATTTAGCCCAACACAAATGGTAGCCTACAAAAAAAGCATCTCCTAAAGGGGAGAGCTGGAAGCCTTACATATATGTGCTCCATTTTCCACAGAATCGTAGGCTTGAGGAATAAATGAGGTTGGACATCTCTGTTTCAGCCCCTTGCTCAACATTGGGCCAACTTCAAGGTTGCTCAGGGTCTTGTTCTGTCTAGTTTCAAGTATCTCCGAGGACGGAGGCTGCACAGCCTTTCTGGACCCCTGGTCCAGGACTGCACTGTACTCAGAGGAAGTATTTTTTTCTTTGTATCTAATGGTAATTTCCCTTGTTGAATGTTGAGCCCATTGCATCCGAGGGGAGCCTGGCTCTGTCTTCTCTGCAACCCCATTAGAGCAGTACAACCAGATGCCCACCTAAAACCTTCTTTTCTCTAGGCTGGATGAACCCAACTCCCTTGGCATCTCCTTGTGCGCATGCTCCAGACTCCTGACCACTGCTGTGGCCTCCTCTGGACCCGCTTATCCAGGTCCCTTTGCAGAGCAGCCCAGCCTTCCAGCGAAGCGACAGCCCTCCCCAAAGAGGTGGATCCTAGGGGCATCACCCAAAGATCTGCCGATGCATCAGGATCAATGCCCAGATGTCTCCCATGGATGGGGAAGCAGAGTACTTGTTTAACTTCTCTTTTCTTTTCCTTGATTAATTATTTATGGCCTATGCAAATGCAAAGGTCAATTTTTTTTCTTTTTACTTTTTTTTTCCTTTTCTTTTCAACTAGTGATGGTATTCTGGCTGCTCTGTTTGATCTAAGACTCTCAAAGCAAGAGGTTCATCCAGCTCCTCTTTCAACCTCTCCCATAGTGAGCTGCAGAGCAGGAAGCTTTTTTCTCCTTTGTTCTGCACTCAGCTGAGAGATTCCACTTTCATTTGAAGATATTTCCAAATCCTTTTTCAGTTATTTTGGTACCTGATCCCTCCATTACATATTACCTCTTGAAGAGACCTAGGGGTTGGAATATTTTTAAGCTGCATTAGGTATTTGTAACCTAGTGCAATTATGGATTTTGGTTTTTTCATATTTACCTAAATTATTAATGGAATAAGCTAATTCATGCAAAGCCTGAGTTGTATCTGTTCACTGCCCGTGACTTTTTTTTCTATGCTGCTAACAGTATTTTTAGGAATACATAGGCACAAGCGCCATTTTCTTGTTTATAATAAATACATGACCCTTTTACTTTGCAGTTGCCTGTCACCTTGACTTTTGCTCTTATGCTCCCATAGAAAAAAGTATTTGATCTAGTGAAGGTGGCATGTGACACATACTGTACACAGTATCCATACACTAATGGCCTTTGCAAATTCCTCTCAGGTGATATCATCCATTACTCTTCCTCTTCTCTTGCCCATATAGTCAATATTGCCTTCTTTTATGAAGGGTTCATAGTGTTCACAGTCTTGTGTCTAATATTCAGCAGTCTGTCCTGAAAAACTTCGTATCTCTCTGAGCTGTCATGCGATAAGGTAAAAGGTCTTCTGGTTTAATAACCGGTGGAATAAACAGAGAAGAAGCAAAAAAAAGTATGATTAAACACTCATTTCTCACAGTAGAGGAAGGCTATTAGAAATTTCCTCAAGGTAGTGCTGGCTCCCACAATAGTCACTGTATTCCAAGAAGATCTGGGAAAAAGTGTGAATAGGTTGATGACAGTTTGCTGACAATCCTTCATTATTCAGGGTAGTCAAAGCTAATGCTAAATGTGAATATTTGTGGAAGAGATGTCACGATATTGGATTAGCAGGTGGTGAATTTAATACTGATGAATGCAAAATAATGTAGATGAGGAGAAACTATGCATAGGTGGTCGTGCACTCAAAAGTAGTCATTAGCATTCAGGAAAGAGATGCTGAATCTTTGTGAATAGCTAAAATGGGAACCTCGGCTCTGTGCTCAGCGGTGGTCAAAAAGGCCAATAAAATGTTTGGAATTACTAGGAAAATAATTGAGAATAAAGAAAAATATCATTATGCCTTGTGCATGATGATGTTATGCACTTAACGATATCCCTGGTGGAACTACAACTGAAATAGTCAGGTTAACTTTGGCTGCACACTCTCAAAAAGGAAGGAATAGACCTAGAAAAGGTCAAAGGAAGGAGAGCATTAAGAGGTCTGGAAAAACTTCATATTCGGATAGGCTAAATAGGATGGGACTCCTTCAGTGGAAAAGAGATGGTAAGGATGGACATAATGGTCTATAAATAGTGAATTAATTGCACCCATCTACAGATAGCAGATAGGGAACAGTTATTCATCTCATGTCAGAGTTCAAAATTGGGAAGCACTGGGCAGCCCATCTACAATGGACAGAAGTTATTGCCACAGGGTAAATTGGACACTGAACGTAGAGGTGGGATAAAAAGGGGATTAGAAAAATTCGCTGATCTGAGGCCCATTGGTGACCACTTCTTTACTTGCCCTGAGTGTCAAAATCCAGTTCCTTGGCTTAAAGGAAGGACAGATGATAGAGGGAGAGACCTCTCAGGCTGTCAGTCAGGTTCTTTTCTCTGCTAATAAATCACTGCTAATAAATCCCTCCAAAATAAATACCTAAATGAAAAGAGTAAAAAAAAAAAACGAACTTGCCTGGCCAATTTCCACCAGCTAAAAATAGCTGCCGGGGCCCTTGATAGAAAAATGCAATGCAAAGAAAATGGATGCTAAAAATAAAGTAAGAAATAAACAAATTAGCCAGAGGAGAGGAGAGGAGAGGAGAGGAGAGGAGAGGAGAGGAGAGGAGAGGAGAGGAGAGGAGAGGAGAGGAGAGGAGAGGAGACCTTTCATCCAGGTTCCTTTGGGTCAGCGGCAGATGCCTCAGCACGGTGTATTTTCTCCTTTCAGCAAAACAGGTGCAATCTTTGGGCCATATTTTGAGCTCAGCAGGACTTGCCAAGTCAGGCAGAAAAACATTTATTTTTAAGGCCAGACAGCATATTTTGATAATTTAGCCTGACCTCCTGTATAAGCAGGGCAGGAGAGCAAATTTTTACATCTAGCCCATTACTTCTCCCTGAGCCAGAGCATGCATTATAAAATAATTCTGTCTTTTCTTCTCTCCCAATTTTTGCATTTCAAGAACCCCTCACATCTTTGAGAAAATTTGCTGCATTTGGTAATTACTCCTCCGTGCTCACTTTGCTTTTAATTTTAATTTGCCTAACCTCAGCTTCCTGCCGGTGGATTTACTAGTCCTTTGCCTGTTGAATGACAGAGTCCTGCTTACCCAGATCCCAAGAGGTCACTGCTGTAGATGTGGTCTGCAGAGAGAGGGGCTGACCTGACGCATCTATGACTCTCAGGAGTAGCACTGTGCCAGAGGAAAGATGATCATTTAGAGGCTAATAGGAGAAAGTGGAGACTGGAAAGAAAAGCTAAATCATGTCTACTAGTAAATTAATCAGCAGGGGAAATGTTTATGCCCCTTTACAGACAGTTTGTTAGCACAGTTCCTTTTGAAAAGTTTCCAGTTTGAAAAGCTGGAGGTGGGATTAATACCCATAGTGCAATCAGCAATAGGTGGCCAATTCACAAAACTTGAAAAAAACCATTTTCTAGTTCCTCAGGGGTCGGGTAGGGAGGAGAACATATGGAACAGTGTAGAATATGAAATGATATGGCTCATAGGAACCTCAGAAGGCTTAGATTGCCCCACCACCTGCAGCAGGATCCGTCCTATCTAAAATGCTACCTAAGACAAATATCTGTCTGAACTCCAGTGATGGAGAATCCACATCCTTTCTGGGCAACTGATTTCAGCAATGGAATATTAGAAAACTCATTGCTGATTTCTGCATCACCCCCGTGGTGATTCAGCAGCTGCACTCAGCATGCTGACTTTTGGGTAGTAGCTTCTGGCTCAGGAAGACATGGGGGACAGCCTGGGTATGAAGTTAGCCACAGACAGAAGAGTGCTTTTGCCAAGAGAGCACAAAAATGTATTTGAAGGATAAAATCTATACATGTTTATATGTGTGTCTGTGTATATCTATGTAGACATAGCTATTTATACATATATATGAATATATACCTGTATAAAAACACATTTATGCACTGTCAAAACCCCCATATATTAAAGCTTTGAGAAGCAACATTTAAACTTGCAAGCCTAAAACAGGTTAGAAATGAAAGCACCACAGCAATCAAAGTTAAATTGGATTTGTACTGTGAATCATCTGTTGAAGACTGTAGTAATAAACATGCATAAAACAATGGCAATTTACTCACAGATTAACATTAGTGCTGTCAAGGTAGCAAGCCTTTTAAACCCATAAAACTACCTTGCTGTGATAAAAACAGGGTTACCCAAGGGCATTCCTTTTTTCCAGTAATTTGTTGAGAAATTCCAATCTGTGTCAAGGCAAGTTGTAAATGACAAAGAGCTTTTGGGATAACTCAATGTAGCTATAGGTTCACCTTGCATGTTCTAGTCAGTGCATGCTGGATCTTTTTTTTGTGTTCCTGCCAGGTTTCTGTATTTCAAACGCTTTCTGTGAAGCTCTGGAAATGAAAACTCTGCATTTGACAAGGAGAAAGGCTCTTGCAACGGTATTCCTCTACTAACCATGCCTCCTGATGCCTCCTGGCCATGGATAGGGCTAGGCTTTTGGACCTTCTCTTTCCAAAAACACCCTCCTGCCACAATAGAACTCAAATTTCTGATCCATGTTTTATTCTATCAGGCTTTATAGCACCCACAGGTCTGCTAGGAGAGAGCAGTGAGGTTTGAACAGGCAATGCTGTGTCTCTGAGCAGTGGTGCTGCTACTTAATTATGGTCAGATTTCAATGTGATTTCAGAGTCAATGATAGCCCTTAGGGATGGGGTTTTTTTCCATCCAGAAGGTAGCAGCTGTGGAGGAAAGAAGACTAAATATGCAGCACAGGAGCTGGATTGGGCCTTGATTTTTTGTGAAATACCCAAACGCTTTCTTTAAGGTCTTAGTGAGATTTTTAGCATTCGTCAACTGGACCTATCATGGGCAGAGTCCCTGCCTTGCTTCAGTCTTCTTGATGGTAAAGGAGAGAAGTGCAGAAAGTCCAGCAATTTCCAAACTGTGTGAAATGTGCTTTAGGCTGTGTTGTGAAAATGAAATTGGAGAGCTGGGCATAATAAATGGTAGATAATGTTTCCAGAAAATGCATAAAAATTATTTTTGATGTCTACACCCTACCCTCCAAACCCCGAGACATCTATTATCCACCAGCATTGCACACAGGAAATCTTTAAAGTTGGCTAAGTTTGGTTTATTGAGCTGAACAGAACTGAACATTTTGCTCTAAACCCCTTTTCTTGGCCTCATGAGACTTCAAGATACGTTACTATCTCTGACTTGTCTTTTCCACCCTCTTGGCAGGACTCTGTCTCCCAGTATGCCGTCGGGACTGGGTGGTATGGTCCATCCTGCAAGTCAAGCATTGATCTGACTTTTGATGATACGTTCAACCACAGTAAGTATCCTGTGTCCTCTTTCCCCTAGGGAAAAGGGGGGATCAGACCTTCACCTTCTGTCTGTTCTTTGTCCAACATTTACTTCTGCTCCCAGCTTACAGATCAGGTCCTTCTGCCATGTTCCTGGGTCAATTTTGCACAGCAGGTTTTCTGTCCTGTTTCCTGGCCATGTACAGGATAGCCTAGGATGGCTCCAATGGCATGAAACATCTATATTCAGGCAACAATTTTTTTTTTTGCTCTAGATCTCCATAGTGGAGTTTAAACATCTGGCTCATACACGGACACCTTCTTGGAATGGAGATGTCTTAATCTGTGAGCTGAATCCCACTGCAGGTACCTAGGAAAAGCAAACCTACTTGTCAGTGGCCTTAATGTCACTATGCATGACGTGTGTCTCCATGGAGGGACGTTTAGAGGTCTGAAAGTGGAAAAGAAATTGAAACCTTTGCACAAAATGGCTGAAGTTTCTTGGGAAATCTCTGGGCAACTCCCAGTCCCAGCTACAAGCCTGTCCTCTGTGGCAAGATCGTAAAAGTCAGTCTGTTGAGGAGATGGTTTTCAATTTCTGAGTTGTGTTCAGTGACAGAAATTTCTCTGCAGGAACTGGCACACAGTGATGGCAAAATGGTATGACCTCATTGATTTAACGTGCATTGGAGACTAACCTTGAGCTTTCTGTATATTTTCTCATTTTAGCCTATGGGCAGAGAAATGAACGATGTAACTGTGGCATGGGTGGGCTACCCAGCACGCAGATGAAGGGGACATACAAACGGCTGTACCAGTTCAGAGCCTGGGTCCTTCTACCTGAGTCCCTACTCTCTGACAATGGAAACTTTGGGAGGGATAGAGGGAAAGAAAAAGCCTATAGTGAAATATCCCTTGAAATATTCTCCCAGCTGACAACAATTGCTGCCTGTCGTGGTTTAACACCCGCTGGCAGCTAAGCCCCACACAGCCGCTCGCTCACTCCCCCGGTGGGATGGGGGAGAGAATCGGAAGGGTAAAAGTGAGAAAACTCATGGGTTAAGATAAAGACAGTTTAATAGGGAAAGCAAAAGCCCACACACAAGCAAAGCAAAACAAGGAATTCATTCACCACTTCCCGTCAGCAGGCAGGTGTTCAGCCATCTCCAGGAAAGCAGGGCTCCATCACACGTAACGGTTACTTGGGAAGACAAATGCCATCACTCCCAACGTCCCCCCCTTCCTTCTTCTTCCCCCAGCTTCATATGCTGAGCATGACGTCCCATGGTATGGGATATCCCTTTGGTCAGCTGGGGTCAGCTCTCCCAGCTGTGTCCCCTCCCAACTTCTTGTGCACCCCCAGCCTGCTCGCTGGTGGGGTGGGGTGAGAAGCAGAAAAGGCCTTGACTCTGTGTAAGCACTGCTCAGCAATAACAAAAACATCCCTGTATTATCAACACTGTTTCCAGCACAAATCCAAAACATAGCCCCGTACTAGCTACTATGAAGAAAATGAACTCTATCCCAGCCCAAACCAGCACACTGCCTCAGGGACTTCTCAGCTCAGAGATTATATAAATGTTTCCAACAGCCCTTGATGGACTTTTCTGTCATGAAGGCATCTAATAGCTGTTCTAACTCCTATAGACTTTTGGCAGATGCAATATCTCGTGGTGATGAGTTCCACCATTTAAATACGCGCCATGTGAAGAATTACCTCGCTTTGTTCATTTTGATAATTGGGTTTGATGTCATTTCGTTCTTGTATTATGAGAAACAGTGAAAATCATCCACTATTCATCTTCTACCTGACACTCTTGATTTTATAGACCTCCATTGTGTTCTTCCTCAGCCATCTCTATTTTCCAGGAAAGTGCCCTTTGATTTAATTGTTGTTTGGATGGAAACTATCCCATATCTTTGGTCATCTTAGTCAGCCTTTTCCGAACCCTTTCTAAGTCCATTCTGTCCTTTTTGAGCTGGGCTATTCAGAAAAGCAAGCAGTAGTCAAATTACACGTACATCATAGAATTATTCAGAGATGTAAAGTTATTTTCAAGGTTATTCTCCATCTCTTCCATTCTTCATTTCCTTCCCAAAATTCCCTAACATGCGATTTTCGCCTGTGACTGCTATTAACTACTGATCCAATGTTTTCATGTCATACTCCCTTTTGATTTTCCCTTTTGCCTTTCCCTTTCCTGTCTCAGATATATATCATATATATATATATGTCTCATATATCCCAACAGGTGATCCTCCACAAAGCCTCAGCAGCATTTTTGGTAAGCTCTTGCAAGTGCTGTGCTGTCCCTGGCAGGTTTTCCTGGTGAGGTTCCCATCTTGCGATGTGCCAGGCTCAGGGCGTGCAGAAAACCCCATAGGAGAGTGTTGGGGCAGGACCACCTGGGTTTGATCGGTGGTGTGGCAACCCTGGGGTGAAAGCTTCCTAGATGGGGTCAGGGGAACAGAGCTGTGGGACTTAAATAGGCAAAACAGCTGGGCAGGATAGAGGAAAGCAAGCACAGACTTAGCAGGGTGAGATGACGTGTTGGCTGTGGGGCTAGCCAGGTCCAAAGAAAACTGCTGGAGGAAGCAAAGAGAGACCAAGATGAGATGATGTCGTGGTTTAACCCCAACTGGCAGCTAAGCACCACGCAGCCACTGGCTCACTCCTCCTGGTGGGTTGGGGAGAATCGGAAAAAAAACCATAAAACTCGTGGGTTGAGATAAGAACAGTTTAATAATTAAAATAAACTAATAATAATAATAATAGTAATGAAAAGGAATATAACAAAGAGAGAGAGAAATAAACCCCCAAAAAAGACAAGTGATGCACAATGCAATTGCTCACCACCAGCTGACCGATGCCCGAGCAGCGATCCGCCCCTCCCGGCCAACTCTCCCCAGTTTAAATACTGGGCATGACGTTCCATGGTATGGAATACCCCTTTGGCTAGTTCGGGTCAGCTGCCCCGGCCGTGCTCCCTCCCAGCTCCTTGCACACCTGCTTGCTGGCAGAGCATGGGAGACTGAAAAGTCCTTGGCTGAAGATAAGCGCTACTTAGCAACAACTAAACCATCAGTGTGTTATCAACATCATTCTCACACTAAATCCAAAACACAGCACTGTACCAGCTACTAGGAAGAATATTAACTCTGTCCCAGTCGAAACCAGGACAGATGAAATGAGAAAGCAATAACTGCCTAGGGGTGTCCAGACATCCCCCAAAACAGGATGCAGAAACAGAATAGCCGAATACATCCAGGTGTTAGAAATGTCCTTTGCTTCCTAAATGAGTGATTGGCTTTTTGCAGTGTCTCTGGGCTATCTTCTTTAGCTACCATGTGTGACAGGTAAGGCAATATCCAGGCTATTCGTTAGGCTGGAGTGGGATCTGGAAGAGAATATACTTAACTTTTTGGGGAGCCTGGGTGGTCAGGCACAGATCACAGGGCCTAATGAGCTCGATTGCCTTCTCTGGCCTCAGAAAGCGTACTAAACGAAGAAGCCATCCCCAAAAGTATACTGATGCTCCAACCTCCAAGACAGTGTCCAAGCTCTGCCCAGGTTTAGCTCCAGCGTGCTGGGACCCAAATACAGCAGCTCAGTGAATGCTGAGTCTCAAATGCTGACAAGTCCATCATGGAGTGGAGAGCAACCAAAATACCAAGTATTGGCTTCCCTCAAACCTGAACAAAAATGAAAAAAAGAAAAAAAAAGTAGTAATGAACTTAGCTGGACAGTTATCACCAGGCTTTTAGGGGTGCACCTTATCTCACTGGCAATCAAAGAGCACTTGCTCCTCATAACTGACTGTGCTTTGGATCATGGCCAGCAGTAGAAAGGCGCTTTGCAAATCACCTGCCCACTGGTTGCCCATCAGTGCAGAAGAAAGCCTATTCTGCAGCTGAAGGTTGTCTACAAGGGCCATGCCATGGAGAAGGGACACCAAGGCCTTGGGTGAGACAAGGGAACCAAACTCCCACCAGGATCAAGATGCCCCAGCACTCTTCCCCTTCTGAGTGGATCCACTCTGCTCAGGCAATGCCCAACCAGCACATGGAAAGTGTGAGGAGTAATAGCGTAGATTTTGGTTGGCAGGAGGAACAGATTTGGGGATGCATGGGGCAAGAGAGAGAAGGAGGCACTGGGAGTTGCACAGGTTACATACCATCGCTGCGAGGCTGCGTTAACAGATGCACAGTCTTTTACAGGCTGCTGTGAGATGAGATTGCTGAGCCAGACCAGCACCAGCCTGGGCTCTGACAGACACCAGGACTGCGTAGCCCTGGCCCCTGACCCTGTCTGCGTAGCTCAGGCCGCACAATGTTCTTAATGGATTAAACTTGGCGTGAGGAAGGATGCCAAAAGCAACGTGCCCAGCCCAGCCTTGTGGCTCCAAAGGTTCATTCAGTCCTCATGGCCGTGGCATGGGTCTTTCTTATCATACCCTTGGAGAAGTCAACAGCAAAGCACCTAATGCTTTCATCCTGGCATCCAAGCAGGGCAGCAGCCTGGCTTGACAGTTATTCAGAAGAGAAAGAAATCCCTCTAAAAAACGTGAGCAGCATCAGTCAAGAGCATCCTTTGCCGCAGGCTCGCCAGGGAGCACAGCATCCATCCCCCTTCCCCAGCATCAGTCTGACTCAACCACACACGAGCATTAGCAAAACACACAGCGAAGTCACGACAATCTTTCCCTGGAGCTGTTGAGTTGCATTTGGTGGCTGCTCGCTTTGCCTCTGCCTGGAGCCGTGCCTGAAGGACAGCCAGACTTGGGCCCTGTTTGGTCATTTGCATGGTAAAGAAATATTTCTGGAATACTTGTTGTTGGATGTTTTCAGAGCTCTGTTCCTCCCCTCACTGCATTTCAGACTCTGATATATAATACTGCTCTAGCGTCCTAGACGTGAGGCAGGCGTTTTGTCTTCTTTTGCTGTTTTCCTCTTTGGGCTTTCCAGCTCTGGGTCCTTCTCATGACACCCAGCCCTGAGACACCAGTGCCCGCTATCTAGAGGTGTCATCAGGCTGCATTTTGTGAAATGGATTACCTGGAGTGAGACGGGAGCATAAGAAATGCTATTTCCATTTCACTACGGGTAGTGCTTTTGTGCGTGTTGCTGGAATTTTAACTTTAGAAGGAAAATGAAAATTTTCCAGAGAAATTTTCAATAAGCTGAAATTTCAGTTTTCATTAAAAAACCCTACTCTGATGGAAATTCTTTCACCAGAGCTTGTTCCTGACCACCACCTACACAACAGCCTTCCCTCCTCCTGCCCTCCTCCACTTCCATGGGTCATGGCTGCATCCAGATTCCTCCTGCTCCAGGGAGCATCTCACGGCTGGTGCAACCCCTTCATCCCTGTGTGGCACAAAGCTGAGAGTGTCCTCCTCTGACTTGTTTTTATCATAAATTCTTGCATGTGGGAGCGATTATCCTTGTGAAATTACAAAAAAGTCTTTGAGAAAAAAACAACAGTGGATAATTTGCAGGTTTTTCTTCTTCCCTCCCTCATCCCCTACAACCTCCGTTTTAAAAATCAGACACAGCAACAATTCACAGCAACGTTTTAGACAGGTTTGTGCATGTATTTGGTACAAACAAACAAAAATATGTGCATTCTGTTTCATAGAGCTTACATCAATCTGACAGAACTTGAATCACAAAACAGAAATACTCCGGCTAATAAATACATCTGGGGATGAAAAATAAAAATCTATACATAAAAAATTCCGATGTCTGCTAAAGAAAATGTACACTTATATACACACTGTAAACAATAGTAATGCAACCCCACTGCAGTCCAGCTCAGGCTGACAGGGACCTTCCTTCCCCTTTAAATAGGACTCGTGAGAGTCTACTGACATAAAAGCTGCTCTTCACCACCCTCAACACTTGGTTTGTTGAAGCAGCAAGGTCTGACGATGCAATAGTGACGTGAAGCCAGTGCAATGAGGTGAGAGCTGCTGGATAACCAAGGTATGGGTGCTTCGGGAAATGGCCTGCTTGGCAAATTTGGAGAAACGGGGCCATACCCTCAGCTGGTCACACCCTTGTGGGCCCAGAGAAGTCAGTGGGATCAGACCAAATTTACCTCCTGAAGGTCTGAGCCCATTTTTCCAGACTTGGGAGAGCTTGGAGATTAAGGGAATCAAAGAGAAATGGACAATTTTAGATAGTCAGGTCATATTTCATACAACATTGTCCTTCCTCCCCTGCCAGCAAAGGCAGCCCTGTCTACTCTAAATGAAGCTCTACACGAACAGCCTCAGAGTCCAGTCCTGGCATTGCTTTTTCTGATGCAAGATGCTAAATGAAAGGGGGGGCCTCTGGCTTAGGTGAGAAACAACTATTTTGCCTGAATGCAGCACAGCAGAGCTCAAGACTTTCCTACAGCACCTTCTAGGGTATCTCTTGGGGCCAGATCAAATGCAGTAAGTAAATGAGCCAGAGTTCGGGCATTTATGTGTGTGTGTGCATACGTGTGCTTAAACAGACTTTATCCTCATTTTCTCCTTTGTAGGTCTGTAAAGAATTGGGATGGAGAGGCAGTAAACCTCCAGACTAATCTTTCTTTCCCTTCTGGATGCTTTCAAGGGGCTGGAGGCTGTAAAAGTAAATATTTCAAAATTGGAAGAAAAGAAAGAAGTATATTTAAAAGATTAGGGAGAAGTGTAAGCAATAATGTCAACTCATTCGTGGGAATGAACTGCGTGCCAGCAATTGCTAAAAGCCCCTCCAAAGTCTCCATTTATAGGAGAATGTCTGCCCGTTTATAGGAGAATGTCTGCTATTTTGGAGATGACACATATATATATAAATATAGTAAAGTGTGTATATGTGTCTGTATGGTCATGGATGCACATGTTACCATGTGCTATGGGTGTCTGGCTGTGGAGAGGCACCAGATAAATCTGCTCCTGAGTATCAGAGAGCATTTAATGGCAAATGTCCATCTTTCCCCTTGACTCGACTTTCACTTCTGATGATATCTGTATCAGCTCATCCTAAACTGTGCCCTCAAATTGCTTACATTATGCACTTGCATGTGTTAGACCTGCAAAGCAGTGTTGCCAGAACGGGGTCCAAAAATGCAGATCTGGGTGCATTTACTCCCTCCGACAGTGGCATGTGTGTACATGCATCCTGAGAGGTGGGTGGAAGGTGGGAGGAGTAATGCTTTCACCTTGACCTTCCAGGCATCTCTGCTCTTCAGCAACTGCCCTCTCCCTGATGCCTTCTCTGCTACGTCCCCAGTGCCAGCAGTGTGCTCTGACATCAGGACACCAAAAAGCCCAGGAGACCAGTGGGAGCTGCAGTCCTCACACTGCAAAATGACTTTCTGTGTCACCCCGTCATCACTGTAGGGTCTCAATTCCCTTGAAGGCCAAAGGAACGGGGGAAAAAAACCAGATGCATTTCCCCACAGAGGTTCCCATGGGGTATTGGGCCCTTGCTCTGGTAGGGTTGAACGTCTCAAGCTGGCAACCTCTGGCTGATTTTGCAGACACTGGCGAACATGCAGGCAATAATGAGTCTGGGTTCAGTGTAAGTGCAATGCTGCCCACGTGCCTTGGTGGGATTTGCCGCTGGGAGGAAAATAATTGGACAAAATCTGCAGGTCTTTGTGCAGTAACTCGTCCAGTTCAGAGTCTTGCATTAAGTAAAGTGCAGAAGGGTGTTAAGGGTGTTGAGATAGGGCCAACTCCAGATATCACGTCTCAGTATGCACTGTACAAAAAAGTAAAAAATAAAAGAAGTCCAACTTTCCCTGTGTTTTGATTTTCTTTAAAGCAAATGAACAGCAGAAAGAAAGGTGACATTCTCTTTGCTATGCCTAGGAGCCTTTCATCTTCCTTTGATAGCCACCCTTAAGAAAATTAGCGAGATGTGCTGTAGACTGAAAGACTCCTAATTCATGAGAGACTCCTAATGCATTGGGGGACAGTGCTGATGTGGATGAGTTTCCATCCAGGACACGTCCAATGTCATGTTTCCACCCCTCAACTTCATGTTCCTGTTCTTTAGTCACCTGGCTTGAGACACTGCACCTCAGATCCAGACTTGGCCTCTATTGCCTACGGGTCTCCTGCCTCTGCTCACAGCTTAAACTGATGATCACTCTTTGTGGCTCATTGCCTGTCTGAAATTTGATAAAACCAGTGCCTGCAATACGTGGCCAAGTAGAGTTTGGGTGACCATTTTCTGAGCCGCAAAGCATGATTTGTGTGAGCCTGGCAGAGGTGGGCCTGTCATGGCTCCAGCCTCCCTGAGGTCCCCGGAGGAGGCCATGGTGCCCTCCTGAGGGGAGCTCACACTCTGGGGCTGTGAGCAGGGCAAAAAAACCCCTTATCCCTTATTGACGTTGCTTTTGACCATGCTAGCGGACATAACCAAGGGCAATTGTTGATAGCCACCAAAGGCTTTGATGTATCAGGTATGTGGGAAGGCAGCTGGGAGAAGAGTCATGGGTGTGACCCTGACTGGGGAGAAGATCCATCTACACGAGGGAGCTCCAACTGCATGTCAGCTCCGTTTTAGCTTTGACTTTATGGGTAGTAGAAATGGGGCCCAAACTCAGCCATCCCACCTTGCCTGAGCCACAGCTCAGGTTGACTATGGACCTGAGCAAAGCCCCTAGGATGCATCTTTATTCTGTGTAGTTTGAGAGAGACAACAAGAGCAAGAAGGGACAAAAAAGGTTGGGGATAACTGACACCAAAAGGAGATGCTTTCTCTCTGTATCACAGATGGATGCGCACTAGAGCAAGGTGGGTTTCAAGTGTTTCACTGGAAAGTGAAATGAGAAATGCATCACAGGTTGGAATTGGAGAAGAGAGACCTGCACACCCATTGGCATCAGCGTACACATCTGGACTGCTCCTCTGGCCTAAAACCAGGTTACGTGGAAGGGGCAAAGCTGTGGTCACTGCAGACATGATGGCTGAGAGCCCCCCACCCTGCTTGGGAACATGACAGTCTGCTCCCCCTCCAAAGCAAAGGCCTCGGCTGGACGTCCTGTCCAGCCCTGTAGACCTACAAGATCCCAACCCATTATCTAAAGGATCAGCTGCCAGCTACTGCTCGGCAGTGTCCTTTCTGGGTGCTGCCTCTGGATGGAAACATGATCACATGTACTAAGGCAGGGTTGGCATCTTTTGGGGTTTGATCTTTCCATTAGATTTTATGGTGGTGTTTTTAAGGCAAAGGAGACATCCTGGTTTCCCTTAATTGCACAGCTTCTTCCAAAGTCAAAGATAACCATCCACCGGAGGAAACAGCTCTTGTCCCAAGGCCATATCCACCCCACAACTTCCCCTCCTGCTGCGGCTCATTAAAATGGGATATGCCATTGGCTTTTATTTGAGGAACCCATAATCCCACAGAAGGGGCTGACCTCCGCATGGGGGATGCTTGTATAACCTTTGGGCAACTGCATTTTATACCTGATTGCTGCTTCCAGTCTGCCTGACAGACGCACAGATGGTATCCCTTCACATTTCTGCTAGATACCTCTAAAGAAACCATCAACAGCTGTCCCAGTGGCTTCAAATATCTGTTTCTCTCAGCCCGCAACAGTCTGTTAAGTCATAGGTTTGATAGTCAATGGTTTCCGTGAAGTCATGAGGGATCCCGATAGAGACAGACTCCACCTCTGTTTTGTAGGTGGCTGTCACCCCCCCTTTGCTGGAGCCACCCCGGATTTTGTTAGAAAGGCTGTTCATCTTCTCCTTCAGCTGGGTGGATGCTGGTTTCTGGAAAGGAGTGAGCATTTTCCAGCCCTTGAAGCTGAGTGTTCGCCTCTTACTGGCTCTCTCCTGCAAGGAGGAGTTAAATATGAACGAGCTGTTCAGGGTGTTAATCCTGGGCCTCAGGTCCGTCTCAGAGTCTTGCACCGAGCTGTTCATGGAGGCCCCTCGCCAGTGGTGGTCGTAGACACGCCAGATGGGCCGTCTTCTCCGGTGGCATTGGCACTTGAGCAGCCTGATGAAAGCTCGCTTGAACTCTTTGCTGGAGCACGGGTAGATGATGGGGTTCACACAGCTGTTGAAGTATCCCAGCCAGAAGATGACCTTGAAGACAATTTCGGAGGGCTTCAGAGATGGGAAGAAAGAACCTTGGAAGAGATTAAAAGAAATATGATTAGAGGAAGGGGAAGGGTATGGCAGCACAGGGTAGCAAGGGTGATGGTCAGCCCAGTCTGGAAGAGGCAAGACCTGCAGAAAAGGCTGAAGGTGCGATTCTGCTATTAGATCCTTGGCTAGCAACGCCATTGCCACCAGAGTGAAGATCTGGCCGCTGCAGGACTGCAAGGCATCAACCCTAAAGTGATAATGATGGATAATACAATGTCTTTAGCAGGAGCCTCCTAGCCCCCACTGCAAACGGGCTCCTAGCAATGGACCCAGCACCCTCAAACGCAGCTGTGAGCCATTGTGGCAAACCCATACAGCTTGGAGGGAGGCTGTTAATTGTTGCAGGAGCCACACAAGTATGAGGGGTGGTGGGGATGGAGGATTTTTGTCACCCCCCTCTCCAGATAACAATCCAGCTAACACACCCGCTCTTCCTCCCCAGCCCAGCATGCACTGTGTTTTGAAGGGGATCCACTCCAGAGGAGAAAGTCCTGGTGCAGGACTCAACAGCCCCATGGCCAAACCTGTTTACCTCACTGTGGGTTCAGCCATCCTGCTCTGAATTGATGCAGGAGACTTGCACCCAAGAGGTATCTTCCATACCTGGGGGCCGAGCTGCTTTCTGAGACCCTATAGCAGGGGCTGAGGGCATCATTTTGGGGAACAGGTTCAGCGGTCTCCGTGCCTCCCTGGTTTATCAGCACAAGGCAGCCAGGCCCTGTCCCATTCCAGATCAGACAGAGAAAATTGTTGCTCGGCTGGTTTGCATGGATCGGCCCTTGGTGCCTGCCTCTTCCTACGTGTTGCACTGCACAGTTCTCCACTGCAACATAAAAGGATGGATACAGCCTTGTCACCTGCACTGAGGGAAGAGCAACACCCCTTCACCTCCTACACTCATGTATTTTGGGTCATCAATGTCACACATCCTCTGCTCAAATTTTGCAGTGATGCTAAGGTGGACCCTTAAAGTGGGCTCAGATAATATCCACCGCTCCAAGCTTGTACCTACTACTTGAAAACTCTTTTGTCCACCCCAACCCCTATTTATGCTTTTGTGCCGGAGGTTCCCGGTGGTTTTCTTGGTGAAAAAGCCGGAGATTTTTTTTGCAGCCAGAAGATGTCAGTGTTGCTCCCACATGGCCCCATCACTTAGCATTCCCCACTCAGATCTGAAATAACTTTCTGACTCAGTCTTAATTTCTTTTAATTTTAGCTCTGGATGACAAATCATGCTGCCATGTGACTGAGCGTTAATTTGTATTTTAGTAAATAACATTAGCTCTGGATATCATTATTATTTTCCCTGCGTTCAAAAGCCTGGTGTCAAAACAGTAAAACAGGTGCCAGGAGCCAGAAATTCGGGACTGACACTACATAAAAGCTCCCCAAGCTGTTTGCTTGAGAAAAACCATCATCCAGAAAACCCAGAGCACTGGTTCCTGCAAAGCTTTCTTACATCTATTCCTAAAAAGTGCAGAAATTACAGCCAAACTCAGCATTAGGTGTGTGGGTTACTCTATTATGGGGACATGGGAGAAGAAAGACAGACCTCAGCATTTTGTGATGGTTAGGCAGGGAAAGCACAGATGCAGCCATGCAGCTTAAATATCTGCCGAAGACCAACCCAAGTCATAGGGCTGGAGTACATGCTGGCTGTCAGTATGTGCTGAAGGAGGCATTGAATAAGGACAGTAAGCAGGACTGACGTCTCTGTGCTGGAAAGACCTGGGGTCTTGTCGTGGTTTAACCCCCGCCGGCAGCTAAGCCCCACACAGCCGCTCGCTCACTCCTCCCCGGTGGGATGGGGGAGAGAATCGGAAGGGTAAAAGTGAGAAAACTCATGGGCTGAGATAAAGACAGTTTAATAGGGAAAGCAAAAGCCGCGCACGCAAGCAAAGCAAAACAAGGAATTCATTCACCACTTCCCATCGGCAGGCAGGTGTTCAGCCATCTCCAGGAAAGCAGGGCTCCATCATGCGGAACGGTTACTTGGGAAGACAAATGCCATCACTCCAAATGTCCCACCCTTTCCTTCTTCTTCCCCCAGCTTTATACACTGAGCATGACATCATATGGTATGGAATATCCCTTTGGTCAGCTGGGGTCAGCTGTCCCGGCTCTGTCCCCTCCCAATTTCTTGTGCACCCTCAGCCTGCTCGCTGGTGGGGTGGGGTGAGAAGGAGAAAAGGCCTTGACTCTGTGTAAGCACTGCTCAGCAATAACAAAAATATCCCTGTATTATCAACACTGTTTCCAGCACAAATCCAAAACATAGCCCCATACTAGCTACTATGAAAAAAATTAGCTCTATCCCAGCCAAAACCAGCACAGGCCTTCATGGGGATAATGGCATTTACAGTTTAATGAGCAGCCACTGGTGTCGTAGCCTGTGCCTTTGAACCATGGGCACTGGGGTTAGGGGTTTGCAGAGGCAATGACCCCACCTTGGTTGTTTTTGATTAAAGGGGTTTATTCCTTCTGGGACAGTGGTGAGCTTTATAGGTTGGCGCTAGGCTGCTTGAATCACCACATCCCATTCTAACCACAGCAGGAACACCACCCCTGAGTGTTGAGCCAGGAGTTTTTAAACACCTCAGTGGTGCTGTGGACAGTCCCCCTTTGCACTGCATGTAGCATTGCAACCGTTCTCCATCCAACCATGGCTTTGAGCCTTCCCCCTCTCTCGCACTGCCCCCAACCCACCACCCTGGACCTACAGGCATCATCTGATGCTTTGGGCAATGTGGACCAGAGGTGGGTTTCCAAGCCCGCCATCAATTCCTCTCCTCAGTCTCAGGTTTGGCAATATTGAATGGGTCTGTTTTCCTGCCCCGTCTCCCCCCATCTCCATCCTGCCCGGGGACCAGCCTCTACCCAGAGCCCTGTGCTCTCTGCAAGGGGATCCCTGGCTCTCAGCCCTAAGACATTGCGTTGTCCCAGCTTGACCCTGCCCTAGCTCAGTGTGAGCATTTGGGTCAATACAGGTGAAGGAGCTCATTAAGCATGTAATCCTGCTCATACCCTTGTTGGGGAGAGGTTCCATGCCTCAGTTTCCCCACTGGAGAATGGGCCTAATTACCGTAAACTCTTTCACAGTGTTGCTGTGAACCCTGTTTACAGCGCGTGCTGGGTTCTCAGAGGAGTAGCAGCTTTATGTAGCATTTTTTAACTTTAAGAGAGAGGAAAAGAAAACAAAAAGCTATGGTAACAAAGCAAATAAAAGAAGGGTCTCTTTAGAAATGAGACTAGTAATTACTGCTTGAGCCAGGCTACTTAAGAGATTGGTGCTTGCTTAAACAGCCTGATGGTTGTTAAAATCATAATTTATATCTAGTGTTTAGCGGTTCGTTACACAATGCAGTTTCTGTACTACATGCTTTGTCTTTTGCATCCAGATAAAAAATACAAATTGAAAAGAAAAAAAAGCTATGAATTCTCTGAATTTCAACTTTGGCTGTTTTTCACCCACTAGAACCTCGTGTACATCTGAAGACAAGGGGCTCATTACCATCCTCATTACCATGCAAATAAGCGTGCCCCTTGGAAGAGACGTGTACTGAGTGCATCCATAGTTTCCTCATTTGATCACACTGGGATGAACAGAACTAGGCAGGGAGTACTCAGAACAGGTCCTTGGCTGGTAACTTTGCACATGCTGGAGCATCAGACTCTCTTGATAGGCACTGGGAGGCTGCACGTGAGGAAGAGTTGCGGGGTCTTACTTAGGGAATGAGTAAAGAATGGAAGAAATTAGCTCTTGCTTTTATACACAGAAATATGCAACAACATTTTGAGAGAGGGAGGGTTTTTGAACTGGGCTTTGTAACAGTTACTATATAGGAGCATAGCTGTTGTTAGGATGCATGGAAGCCAGTACAGAGTATTGGACACTCGAAGAGCTCAGGAAACACAGTAGGATGCGTCCAAGGTCCAGAAATAGAAAATGGGAGTAAAACATCAGGTATAGCAACACAGAGTGATGCACCAGCACTTTAGCCTGATATCTCAGTGTAAGAGCACTTTTTGATGATCTGGCCCCAAAAGCATCAAAGCCAGAACAGGGCAATATCAAAAAACAGGAAGCCCAGATATTGTAGGACCTGTGTCACAGTACAAGTTTGTGAAACCAGGTCTTGTTTCAAAGAGGGGCTCTTCCTACTCACTCAAAATCAGCCCTCTGGACACCTCTCTTAGGCATTCAGCTCAACACTTCATGGCAAAGCTTGGTGTACTTTCCAAAGGAGGAGGTGGCGACACCCACCTTGGGGACATCCATCCGTGGGGTGGTCTTGGTGTGGTGAGCACTGACACTACATGCAGCATGTGTGCTGGGATCCAGCAACCCCCTGGCATGCTGGAGCATCTGGGACCCCAGAGTCCTCACAGGGAGAGGACAACGGAGACTTGGCTTGCCCTTTCTCTGCTTGAACAGGACTGCTTTTGGGGGTAGTGCTCCCAGCAGGGAAGCGCTCCCAGCAGGGAAGTTTCCATCCAACCTAACCAAATCCATGTGTGAAACACAGAGACAGCCTGGGGAGTAGCAACAGACCTCTGAGGTGCCCCTTCTCCACCCTGACTGCCTACCCAGTGATGCTCGCTCTCCTGGTGGATGGAGGATCCTGGTTGTATCTCAGTGTAGGATGCTCCCAGGTAGGGTGGGATGCAGAGGCTCGTCCTTCATATTTCCCACTGCCTTATTGAGAAGGCTCCATGTTGGCTTATGGAGATCCTGCTGAGGACTTTGTCTTCTCCTAATAAATAAAAATTTTATAATAATACTGCTGGGGGCTTGAAAGTCCGTTTGGGGCCTTTATACCTTTCGTCACTTTACAAAAGGTCATTCCAGATCTTGCAAAGTCTGAATCCTAGTGATAGAGCGGGGTCTGAGCAAGGGCTGCAGGTCCTGTTGTAACCCTAGATAATTATCTTCAAGATCATTAAGAAATTAAGAAAGCTGCAGGTGAGTTCAGGGAAAACCTGCCCGCACCGTGCAAGGTGACTGGACTCACAGACTAAACATGATCTGAAGATTGAACTTCATTTTTTTGGTGGTGCTGAAGTTGAGCCAATAAAGTATGTGCTCTGAAGTGAAAGCAAAAAAGTAGTTTATTTGCTGTTCTTACAGCGTGCGTGTATGTGTGTGTGTGTGCAGGACATGCATATATGTTTGTATGCTCTGTGTGTGCCTACACATTTTTTTCGTAGTTAATGTCACCCTGCTCATATCTGGGGAAAAACCAGCCAGGTACAAATCTCTGAAGCCATGGGCGTGCTCCCCAACGCTGTGCCACTCTGTGTTGGGTGGCTAGTGGATGCAATCTCCCCTCCACATATCCAAACACATATCCCATTTTTTTTTTTAGGCTGTTTGAGCTAGCACAATCTCATGATCTTTCCTTGTCTGCATTTCTCCACCCTGTCCTCCCCATGACTCACTCGAAGGTGATATCACTGGATTGTTTGGAGAGTTGCTGTTCCCAGTGTTCAGCGCTCAAAAAATTAAAGGAAAACAAGAAAAAAGACAAATGCACAAATGAAAATGGACCCAGTCCAATCTAAATGCTGGCCCCGGCTCCCAGTACGCAGCCAGAATATGTGAGCAGGCTTGCTTTCTGCCGCAGTTGGCAGAGGCATCTTTATTTTAAAAAGTCCCTGCTTTACAGCATGTCCTGAGTAGTCGATGGCACAAAAGTGCTGCAGATGTGATAGCAGGTGGGTAAAACAAAGTGCCAAAGTCATGCCCCAATGCTGTCCCACCATGAATGAGAAATGCGAGGACCAGCAGGATTGTTCACACTGACAAGAGGCCTCGCTGTTGCTTTGTGTGGGCTTTGTATGGGGAATCGCCCTGGACTAAAATAGCTTATGGAGAGTTGGACCTTGCAGGTGTTGGTGGAATGCCACGGAGAAGGTAAATAGGAAGCTATTATTCACTGCATTTTCCACTACAAGCGGCATCACAGGAGATGGAGACTAGCGGGTGGTAGGTTAAAAGCAAAGAAGAGGAGACGGCTCATCTCACAGCACGTTGCTCAGCTGTGGATGTCCCTGCAGCAGGAGGCTGTGGATGCTAAAAAATGATTGGCCAAACTCATGGAAAAGAAACAGTCTACCAAGGTGCAAACCACTCTGTTCTTGAGTTAGGAAGCTCCAGAAATCTATATATAGGATTGGGCCTGTGGTGGGGACAGGAGTCCCATCACCCAAGCTTCTCCTGAATGTGGCCTCAAAGGTCAGGAGGACTCCCTCAGGATGCGTCAGAGCAGCAAGTCAAGAGAATTGTAGCTGGTATAGCAAAAACCCTGATGTAGGAGGTGCTGTAGCTGCCGAAGCTCACCGTGGGCTCTCCTGGCCAGACGAAGAGTCAGTCTCTTCCTTCTTTTCTTCCTGGCTCTCACAAACTAGATTAATTAAATCTGGTCCAAAGCAATCATGAGCTGCCACTTTCTGCCCATTACTCAGCTTGCATCCCTCCTTGCCAGCTCCTTCCTGGGTCCCCATGATGGACAACCTCCCTGATGTGGCTGCCAAGCTATGGAAGAACGGGCTGGATATCAGCAAGGATTTCTGCCTACGTGTGGGACTGGGACTCTCAGCTTCTGACCAGTCTTTCCCAACCTTTTCCTCCATCTGCTATTGACCACTTCCACTGGGCATCTGTAGGCGTATCAGGGTCCCTAGAGGGTTAACACCTCCTTGCAGCTGGTGGCGTGTCTTGGAGTGATGGGGGAGTTCACTGCCCTCCTAGGATGGTTCCAAGAGCTGCTTGGCGTGGGGAGGAGGACAGCGTGTTCGCAGTGACTCCGGCTTTTTCCCTGAAGGGCGATGGCGTTGGGATATCGGGTGGAATTCCTCAGGCCTGTGAGCCTTCCAGCCGACCCATAAACAATGTCACAGATAAGCGTCAGCTTCCGTCACGCCAGTGAAAGCCCCGACGAGCTGCCTGCGTGCCTCTCTGCGCGTAGGCGTGACTGCTTGCTCCAGCTTCTGCACCCTGATCTGGCCAAGAAGAGAAGCAGGGAGAAGCCACCCCTCCCCTGCCCACTGCTGACCTTCTAGGCAGTGTTGCATTGTCCCAAGTTGATAGTTGGAGAGGCCCGCCTGGAGAGCCCCTGGAAATGCCAAAGCCCATGGTGGGACGTGCATATCTGATGTGCGGGGTCCCCGTGGGGAGGGAGGGCAGCCTGTGGTGTGGTGTGGCTCAGGGAAGCATGGTTTAGTCTGGGGATGGTGAGGTGGTTGCAAAGGCAGGAGAGACCAGCTGGGGGGGGGGGGGTGTCAAGGGCTCTGAAAAACACCAACACTCTCAAGCAGGATCTCAAAGTTGACGTCTGAGCGCAGTTTGCCTGTCACCAAGAGAAGGATAATGAAGCAGAGCCTTGTTCTGATCATTTACTGGTCTAATTCATGGTCCCCAAACCTGTCCCCTAACCTGTAGGCAGTGTGGTCCTAGTGATGTCTCCAAAGCTTTCCTCTAAGTTGCAGCACATCAAGTAGGAATTTGACTGAAATTGGCCTTCATTCCCCTCAAAGCTCACATTGGAGCTTTTCTCCATGAATCTGGACCACTGATGGGAGTCATTGCCATGAGGATGTTTCTGAGGCATGCAATTTCCCGAAAATTGTGGGTCTCTTGTGAATCACATAACGAAATTTAGGTATCTGAGCAGGTTCCTGGGCCCCTCTTACCATCAATGGTTTAGTCAGTAGACTGTGGTGAGAATGGAGTGATCCATCTCATCCTAAGTGTAAGCCTGTACTGGGCAGGTGGATCACACTAGGTCTCAGATGATTGGACCCAGATTCCTGGCTCATGGGCAACCACATCATGGGCATCCAAGGTTAATCCTGATGGATTTCACCCTTAATGTCATTGGCATTTGGTGGTCTCCTCCTCTCTTAGGAGGAGTTGCCAAAACTTCCCATGCATCAGTTTCTCTCCTGTGCAGCATAGGACTTTCATCACTGGAAGAATTTCACCAGTGAGCCTCCCATAGTGGTGAAGGGTGACATATAGTGAAGAGCCGCACAGGTACATCTACACTGTTACCTAACAGAAAGCTAACGAGTAATTTCAAGTCTTGGATTGTGGACAGTGCTAATTTGTTTAGCTTGGTCCAGCTAGACCTCTCCAGATAAATTTGGTCCAGGGAACAGTTCACTCCAGAGACCATGCCCAAAAGGCCCTAAGGACTTGACTATGCAGTCCTCTAACATTGTCCTGGCAGGCTCTGCACCCTTAATTACCTCCATATGCCCTCATGCCACATCACAGGGCATGCAATGCAAAGCATCTGTTTCAGACTGAAGATCCACTCCGGTGGGCTGCCACAGAACACCCCCTGCCCTTCCAGAGATTCACAACTCCCACAAAAGAGTAATTATGTCGTAGGACCACTGGAGCACTGCATGGGGCCCAAGAGAGGCTTTGGGCCAGGTGCCATAAAGTACTTAGTCTGCTCTAGTCTACTCTACAGCCCTTGCACTGGGGGCATAATCTGGCTTTTTTTTTTTCTTTTTTATTTTTTTATTTTTTTTTAGCAGTATAGCTGACCCCTAGTAGTTAGCTTGGCTCCTGAGCAAGTTATAGCTAAACTTGTGATTTGCTGGATACCATTGGGAATGTGCTTATGTGATACTATAGACAGGTGAGGGGACCCAAAGAAGGTTCAATGCGCCAGGTTTCTTGGGAGGGCACTGACCTTTCATTTGGGGATACACAGCTGAAAGCAGCAGTAGAAAATCCTCAGAAAGTCATTACATTCATTGCATTCTCCCTCCAATGACCCGGATGTCCCATGCTAGCACCATGCACAAAGCTTCATTGCTCTGAACCGAATATACTGCTTTCCATCTTTCATTAGGGACCTAGAAAGAAGAAAGTCTTGCTCAAGATAATAAAGAAATAATTAATTTGTCCCTAGGGATTGTGACCTGCCACTGCACAGGGGCTGATCTAAAGATGTCTAGAGCCCTGGGTCTGTAGAAGGGCCAAGTAGGGATTCCCTTGTTTTCCAACTCTGTAGCCCTGTGGCATGATGACAAAACCATCCTTTTGAAGTATATCTGCCAGCAGGATGAGGACTGAGAGTTCTCCCTGCTTCTTGAGTTTTAAGAGGAGCTCTGGGGACCCTACTCAGGCAGGACTAGGCAGAGAAAGGGGAGAGAGATTTTGGATACTGCAAGCCAAGCTCACTCTATAACAAAGCTTTTAAAATGGTTAAGGCAATGCTGTCATGAGGGAATGAAGATCAGGACCAAACATCTCCTTTGCACGTTGTGGAAGGCAATGTTGGCCCATGAGATTTCTCATGCCTGTGATGAAGCCAGGACCTGGGCTCTGAGGATGGCTGCTGGCCATTAATCCTGGGCCACCTGATGAGCTCATCATCATGAGTACTTTGCTTGCTCTGTGGTGAAGAGTATGGCTGGTTCAGTGTTGAAAGGGACTGTACAGAGGGTAGCCCCAAGCTTGCTGTTGAACGTTGTCCTCTCCATGCGCTCAAACCAAGCTGTCCATTAACTCACCTCAATACAGCCCGGCCCAGGAGCAGCCTTTTTAGCTGCTTGGTTCATCCTCCAAGAAGAAGGGCTGGGCAGCAGATTCAGAGCCACAGACAATGTTGAACATGGCAGAGTCAGTAGGAAGACGGGCTTTGAAAATGAGTCATAAGATTAAAAAGAAGACCAAGATGTAAGCTTTTTTCATCTGGCTTCTAGTACAGACTCCCTTAAAGGTAATATTTTTGGAGTGTTTCTTATGCTTGGGAAAGTTATACGTGTATCCAACTGCCTATTCCTTAACAATTCACAGATAATAGCCTGATTCCAGCCCCAAAAGGGACTTTAAAACAAATCTTAAAATCATGAGACTCAGCAAAAGGACATAAATAAAATTAGGGAAAAAAAAAAAAGTCTGGAAGATTGGCCGATCTGGCAAATCCAAAGGGACATATCAGGAAGGTTCTTATTTGCCAGATGCAAATGAAGAAAAAAACCCCAGTATGTCTCCTGAGAGAATGAAAAATTCAGGGTAACCGAGTTGCATGTCAACAGCTCTTGTCTTGCTGCCTGAGCAGGAAGAAGACTAGAATCCGTGTGCTGATGTTAGAGTGAGCACGGCAGAGACCACAGTGAGATTCTTGCCTGGATGGTTAAACAGAGGAAACACGCTCGGAGCCGTCTTTGAAAAGAAAATTTCCATCTGGCTCAGGATCTGAATGAACGCAATGGCCTTGAGGGGTTGCTAGGTTCCCTCCAGGGCAACGCAAAAATCAGCGTGTCATTCAGAGAGGAGCACTCCCATGGCTCTCCGTTCTGCAAACGCGGGAGCGTCCAGAGCGTGAAGGTCTTGCTGCATCTGAGCCTGGGAGTCTCTTCTCTGCACGATGGCATCTCGGGCACACTTCTGGGTAATGCAGCCAGTATGACCAGCCCTCGGGGAAGGGAAGCATTTACGAACAAGCTGACTAGCTTCCATCTGCAGCAGGATGAGAATGTCTCATGGGTAAAAATCCAACCATAGGCATAGGTTGCAAATAATAATAAGCAAAGATGCCGCTCATTCAAGTCCTGTGTGAGCATACCAGTGACTCAAACAGTGTGATGGCAAATTGTGCAAGTTCTTGGCCTTGGATAACTTTGTCCTTAACTGCTGGCTTGCGTAATGCTCTCTTTTGGTGGACCATAACTCTTTGCAGTAGGAGGCTATGTCCATAGCTTCCTGATGCTTGCATTGCTGTCTCACTGGTGTGACTTGGTTGGTTAAACATAGGAGGCTAGAGCCATTTTAAACGCCCCAGTGTATCTTGGTCTACTGCTAATGTTTCAAAAGAGTGTGGCTCCTCTGTAAATTTTCTCATATCATCCAGGTCTGTGCAGGTGCCTCAGAGACCCTGGGGTGGTTCAGATGGCACTAGAGACCAGTATTTAGGCTACTGAATTGAGCCCTGGATGTCTGGCTTTTAATCTAGCACAAATCCAGCTCAGCAAAATTAATCTCATATGACTGGTGACAAACTACCTTGGGCTTTGACCTATCCATCTCCCAAGCAAACCTGTGCTGTGCCAAGTCAGTGTCAGGGCCACAAAGACCTTCAATCCGGTGCTTTTATGCACAGAGAAGCAAGGGAGATTGGCTACTATTAATTCCTTGCTTTGAAGTCTCGCGGCAGTTGTTTTGGGAGCACAGTAGGTTACCCCCACCACAACCCAAAGTCTTCCTCTCCTCGCTCTGTGACATGAAGAATTGCCTCAAGTGATCCCTTTTTAGGAGACACAAGCAGAAGCTGCCCAGCAACGCAGGACATCACTATCATCAGTGCCTGCTGCAGGTTTCTGTTCCCTTCATGATGGGCCGCAGGATTAGTCGGCAAAGTAAATTCACATGGGATTTCTCAGGAGTGGAGGCAAAATTCAGCATGGGTTTGGTTAGGAATATAGCCTGCACATTTCTGTCTGTCCAAAGTCCCCTGTAAAAGGAGGTGTGTGGGTTATGGGGGAATTTCTACTTCTTTGGGGTCCCAAGCAGCTTCCATTGGCAATCCAGTGGATCTGTGTTTCAGTCTTTTGCCCAGGCACATCAATGGCTGACCAACCAGCTGAGACACTATCCTGATATACCCTGAAACCATCTTACAGGGTTTAGCTTTCAAAGCCTGGGATAAACAGAGGGAAGAATTGGTGCTCTCAGCTGGGTGGAGGTTGCAGACTATGGCAGGGACAAATATTGGGAGAGGTTCCCAATAGACCTCACACTAATGTAACATCTAATCGATATTACGAAATGTTGCATGACCTTCTTTGTTAAATGTTCCTTTCATGGACTACTCCAAAAAATCAACAAGCTGTTCATGATCATCAGCATTATTACTTAGAGAGATGAAAATATTTTATATAGAGGGCAGAGAACTTAATTAAATACATACTGAACTAAGAATAAACCCCAATAACCAAGGAAGAGAGGTGCCAAAAAAGACTCTGGAGGGTTAGTTGAAGATTCACCACAATAATCTACTTGAGAAAACCGTAGGTATTATGTCAAGAGAAGCAATGACAAACTTTCCAGCAAGGTGGGTAAGTTAGTGGAAACACTGCTGTGACTTAGCCCTGTGATAACTCCTTCGACACATACATTTCATGGAATGTCATCAAATATTTTCTTGCAAGAAGGTAGCAAAAATGTTTCTTCAGCCCTTGCCACAAAGAGCTCTCTGCTTCTGCATCTGTAAATAGTGAATGGACATAGCACAGGGCTTTAGACCAGTGGTTCTCCAACTTTTCTGAACCAAAACCTGTTAACCCTCATCATTTTTTGCAGACTGGCTGACTCCCTTATACTCTGGTTTTCCATGAACCATTTACCAAGCCTTCACGGACCATCAAGATCTGGAGACCACAGTTTGGGAACCACAGTTCTAGACTACTGGTTCTTGCGTTTATTGGCAGACACAATGGCACTTTGTGGTGAGCACTCCAACTGGCTGCTTCTGTGCAACCCCTTTTAATAGCCTCCTTAAACCTCCCTTCGCAAGTAACTGCTGGTCCTCTGTGGCTACTGCAAACAGAAGCCTGGCTTCAACTCACCTCCAAGATAAAATGTCCCTTTCTATCAAGCTGTCTCCTCCACTCTGATCAGAACGATTGAGAACATGTATTTTTCCCAGCTAAAGAGCAAGCTTGGGAAATCCTGTAGAAAAGGAGTGGAGGGGAATGATTCTCAAGCAAGTCATCCAAGTCTTGGAAAAACCACTGTGTTTGCTGGGTCGGACCCAAGACTACTCTTTGTTTTTCCAACTCAGAAGTTCTTTTCTCTGCACTTGGTTTTCTAAGAATGTGAACTCACCCACCCCGTCCTGTTTACAAGCTCGTAAATATGTAGATCAGATTTGGCTGCGGGGTAGGCCTTGGAAGGGCTGAATCCTGCTGGGAACACATGGCATTTTATGTACAGTGAAGCCAGATTCGAGCTGCACAAAGGAAAAAGGCAATTTTTCATTGGACCCGACCCAACCCAGGAAAAAATTCTCCCCCAGAGCAAAATGCATGAGTCCTGACTTTAATTTACAGTGCGGGGTGAGCAGAACTCACCTTGGGGGGGTGAGCATCGCCAGGACCCAAACAGAGATAACACCATTGATCTAGAAGGATGCTACAGTGGAAGGTTTACTTAAGCTGATTGCTGGCAATGCTGGTGGCCCCGAGTCTGGAGAACTTGCTAGTGGCGGGATGCCAGTGTTCGGAAAACACACTATCAAGGGGAGGTGTGGGAGCTTCCTCAGTGCGTTTCCACCGTGCCGGTCCCAAGGACATTCTGTTTATATCAGAATTGGGCAGACAGCACGTCACCGGCCACGGAGCCTGGCACCACAGAACTCATAGCCCGTGCCCCCCTCCTGGCGTCACCGGCTGTGAAGGATGCTGAACAGCATCCTCCAGAGAGCTGCACCGCTGGACCTGGGTGCTGTGATGTTGTGGAGAAAGGGTGGGGAAGAAAGGATGGGGGAGGTCGATATTTTCAGCTCTGATGAAAAACTGGGACCGGCTTTGCAGGCTCAGGAGAGGTTATTCAAGACCAGCCAGCCAGCTTCTTGTTTCTTTTCAGGCTTGGAGGGGAAAATCCTCCAACGCCTGCCCTGTTTCCGCACCCAGCTCCAAGGCACAGCCCTTCTGGCTTTAGCTTGCATGGAAAAATCTGCAGAGTTTCTCATTGCTCGCCTTCTCTTCCTTTCTGTTATTTTTGCGACAAGAAGGGAAAGTTAAAAAAAAAATAATTGTATTTCCTTCTTCTCCTCCAACCTGGAATTATTCAGGGGAGATAGCAAAGAGTTGCTCTGTCTCTCCCCAGCCCTGAAAGCCAGCTTTCAGCTGATACCAAGCTCTAAAAACATTGCACTTCAAAAAGAGATGTTTTCCCCCCTCTCAGAAAACAATGGATCAGTGTAACAGGGCTCCAAAAATATAACAGGAATGGTGAGATAACAACATCCTCATCGCTCCCGACAGTTCCTGAAGCCCTTAACTTGAAGGGATAAAGTCTCCTATTTAATGCTGCATCGGTTGCCTGTGAAGGATCCCTACGACTCGGTCCTTTCCCCTGTCTCCGCCGGGAGGGACATGTCATCTGTCTGATGTGACCAGCTGTACACCTCTTATCTGGTTATTCATCAGTGATGCACTTAAGCCATATCTCTGCAGGTACAGCGAACAGGGACAGGATAAGGGACCAGATTTCGCCCGAGGAGCACCCAGGCTGTTAGCATGGACCCTGGCATGACTTTGGCATGGACATGGTGCAGTGGGTAGCAGAGCCAAGTGATGTACCTGCATGCAGATCCCTGTTTGGGAGGGTTTAGTTGTGGCAATGCCAGGCACATGGCTAACAAATTGACCCCGATGCCTTTTATTTGCTAGCATCGATGTGATGGGGAGACCACACTTCGTGCTACGTGCTGTACAAACACAGAGTGGTTGGAAAACCAGTCCCTGAAGGTGTTGTTTGCTACCCAACGCTGAGCAGAGGTTTCCTGCATGCCCACAGCACACATAAGGTTTGTACCCCAGGATTTGTGATACAGCGATCCGTCTGGCAGTGTGGATGGGAGACACTGCATGGGTTGCACCACGTCAGGGGAGGAGAGAGCTTGCGATTCCCAGACTAGAGCAGTCTCCAGCAGAGCTGGTGCCATGATACAATCATGCACAATGGCATCAGGACCTGTCAGTGGGAAGGGGTGACAAGCCCAAGAAACCCAGACTATTGTTATTTTTTGTTACCTGAGCAATCCACCTGGATGTCACGGCTGAATAGAAGGTAAAATGACACAAGAGGCAAAAACTGGCCGCTTGGTTGTCTTAGCCACAGAGCTGAGCCAGGGACAAGCACGAAGAGATGCTAGGAAGGACCAAGAAATGTAGCAGCAGACCAGCCATCATATCACGGTGGTTTTGTTTAAGCTTTACAGCCACATGGAGTTTTAAGGAGATATTTCAGGAGAGAGAATGCAAGAAACTTGCTGCATTGCCTGGTTTAAATGCCTGCACAGGGCAATGGGATCTCTGCTGAGAAGAGATGAGTGTCTCAAAGTGCCTCATTATGGTGATGAGGCTCATTCTCCACTGACATGCTTCCTGCTCCATCTCTGCCCTATCTCTATTTCTTTTAAAATCTCTGATCCTAAAGGGAAAAGATGGAAATTTGCATTCAATTTTCATGGCAATTTGAGTACATCCCATGAGATACCTGCCTGCCTCTCTCTCGCCTTTTCATTAGATAAACAAGCCTTTTTGCCTCCTGTGCTCTTCACTCACTGCTCAGAAGTAATAGCCATGGGATCTCAGCTGCACTCCCTGTCTTGATGTGGCCTTGACTCCTAATTAACTTTTGGATATGCTAATTTCAAATATTCACTTCTCATTCCAGGGAAGGGACCCTAAGTGGACTTCCACCCCTCCTTAGGAAAGTGCTGCTTTTGAGGACAGCCCCTGTCAAGACTGGTGTCATCCCAGCTAATTATTATCTCCTCCTCTTCCATCATCACCAACTAGTTTCTGACTTACCACCTCCCTCTTAGGAGACTTTGATCTCTTGATCATGAGGACTTAGGGTCCTCATGTCAAGGGAACAAAAAAACCATGCCATGTAAAACTTGCTTTGCTTGTGCACTTCCACCAACAGTGTTGTCTAAAGGTGGGGAGTCTGGGGGTCCTACGGGGGGCTCCCAGTGGGTCCCTAGGATGTCTCGGTCAGTAGGTCTGCAAACAGAGGTGTTCAGCCTTGTCTTGTCTTGTGCAATGAATCTATGGCTGGGTAAAGAGACTCTACATTTGCTGTGAGACAGGACTCAGCTTCCCTACAAATGCAGATCCCCCTGCTAATCGCCTCCAGATATTCAAAATGCTGAAAAGAGCAATTTCTCTGGCAGCTGAAACCCTCTGTCTCAGACAACACCAGTGACATGCTTCTTCAAGACTATCAACTTGTTTGTACCTAGAGACAAATGTCTTGTAATACTGGGTGAAGGTAAGACATCTGATGATCCCTAACATAAATGTTATGGCACAGATTTTAAAGGTAGTTACTCATTGAACTCTCATTAAACTCTTGGGCTTTAAGCATGAAAATATCTTCTGAACCTGAGGGTTCCAAGTATCGATCCCAGTATTGCATACATTAGCAATACTGCCAGTTCTGGATCAGTATTCATGCCAGCCCTGAACAGTAGCACATGGGAACATTTTGGTGAAATGGTTCGTTAGAGGAATATCTTTCCTTCCAGTAGCAGCTGATGACTTGCTCTTACAGCTGCCTCCCTCACAGAAAGGCTGTCAAGGCTGCTGGCAAAAAGGCATGTGTGATCCACCTAGGAGCAGCGCTTCACAGAGCGTTAATAATAACAACACAAGCTCAGATCATAAAAAAGCCAAGAACAAGAACAGATGAACGAGACCAAGGAAGACTGAAAAATTGATGTTGCTCATATGGAAAATCATGTCCCATTTCAGTGCCCACAGTGCAGAAAAGAAGCCAAGGAGACAGAAAATGCTCTGAGGAGCTCTACGAGACAATGCAAAGGTCTGGAAAACTTGACTTAGAGCATGAGATTAAAGGATCTTGATCTATTGGCATTATCCAGGAGAAATTGAAGCGACTTGCTCGTGAATTGTGGTGAAATACAGGGGAAGCTGTTTCTGATAGCAAACATGTCTTTAATCTAGGCAAGAATGGTAGAAAAATTTAATGGCTTGAAGTTATAGCTAGATAAATTTACCCTGGAAAGAAAGCAGTCATTTTTAATAGCAAGGATATAAAGCAACTGGAAAAAGCATAACTAGAGACATGGGTTCTCCATTATTTGCAGTCCTGAGTTAATGCTGAGTGTCTTTCTAAGGAGAAAACTGTTTTTGAGTAACAAGGGAGTTGAAGAAATTACTGAACGAGGCACTCAGGGTTGCAGTCATCTGTAAATGACAGTAGAGAGTCATAGCAGTCCCTTCTAGCCTTGCAAACTATGACTATGATTAGCAAACTCCATTCCAAAATGTGGTAGGTCTTGAATATAGAAGACTTGTAAAAATCATCATGTCACAGAGGGTCTTCAGACATGATAAATGCGAGAACTGTTTGGGAAACAGTTGGTCTGTTCCAGAAACTGTTTTAATTGGGAATAGCAGTGGACCTTTATTCCCTGCTGCAAGATCTTTCCCCGGGTTTGACACACATATGCTGTGATGTCTACATTTCTATGCATTTGATCTTAATTAGAGGGACTGACAATGAGTCAAGCATCTGTGTCAAGGGGTTTAGTAGAGTATAATGAAGGTTTTACTTGTTGGGGATCATGTCAACATTCAATTAATTACAATGAGCTACAATGTTGGTATTTGAGACCAGTTAGTCTCTCTGCACTCTCACATCCAGAGCTAATATCCTTTGGTGTGCTAGTAATTACTCAGAGCAAACAAAGCTGAGAAGAAATAAGCACCTCAGAGCGCTTTCTGGGTCCTTCCTCTCAAAGCAAGCCGTGGATGCCATGAGCAGAGACTTGAGCCAGCTTTGAACAGTTGTTCAGGTCCCAGCAGCATTAGAGCTGCATTTTTTGTGCTGCTGAAGAAATCAGCGTGTGACATGCTAATACCGCTTTGCAGCTCTGGGGACAGCTGGTGGGAGCAGCCTTGGGTGTTCTTGTGCTGTGCTGTTTGGTGCCTGCCTGCCTGCCTGCCCTGCCTTACATTTGTGGGGCCCACAGCCCGCCTAGGAGTGGTTCTAAGGACCCCCAAAGGAGCTGGAAGAGCAGATGCATTGACGTAAAACTCCATGAAAAAGAGCTTTTCTAATAACACCCCTTTCTCCTGACCTGTGAGCTTTCCCCTCAGTCCAGCAGAAAATGTATAACCAAGATCAAGAGAACAAAACACCCTCAAACAACCAAAATGGCTTATTAAAAAAAATATCTCCCTTCTCCTTCCTAAACCTAGTGCTTTCTCTGTGGAGACTGTCCTAAGGCCCCCATCAAAATATCCCCTGTTCCCTGTCAGGGCAAGCAAACGGCCTCTGCCAGTGACTCTCTCCTGTGCCTTCCTCTCCGCGGTTGCGTCTCACTCTCGCAGGGACAGGTGCCAAAGGACACACGCTCGTTCCCGGCCGTGCCCAAATGAGGAAAATCAAACCCAGGGCAGCCCTGCCTGCAAGCACTTGGCAAACTCTGCCGGTTGCTCAGCGGCGCTGGAGTCCTGCACAGCTTCAGCACTAGGAGTTGGGAGGCTTTGCGTCCCGGCGCTCCCATCACCCTGCATTGCTTCTCTTGGCGGTGGGTAGGTGACTGCCTTGTTTCTCCATTCCCTCTACCTGATTCCTCCTCCTAAGGCGTTTCCACCTTATTTCCTTGGCTTTTTGCTGAGGTTTCCACCTTATTTCCTTGGCTATCCTGTTCAATGCTGGCTGCCGGTGGCCTTTTCCTTTGCCATGCCCCTACCACCCATAAGGAGGTGGGAGGTAGACATCTGCTGAGAACCTCAGAAATGGAGTTAGCCGTGACAGAAAACAGCCGAAGTGTTCAAAGTAAGCCACAGGGACAAAAGCAAGTGATGGGATGGCGTCACAGCTGCTTTCATATTTTTCCAGGAATATACTAGTTTCCCTCAATGAGAATGTCTCAGCCCCATGGAGGCAGGTCAGGGAGAAAGCAAAAGGAAGCTGTCCTCAAATGTCTCTCAGGGTGAGTGCATCTGTCCTGTGCATGCCTACGCATGCAGACCATGCAAAAGGAGGTTGTTACTGTGGCTTTTTTCACCTTAGCCAAGTCCTTTGACTCCAGGTGTCAGATACCTTGTAGGAGATATGGGCTTTCCCATAAAGAGTTCTCAAATCCCATGACTGTAGCACAGAAGCATCTGGGATATTATTTTCTTCTCCCTGAAGGGGCGAGGTCTGAGTCTTCAGTAATCACCACCTTGCTTCTGTCTTTGAGAGGTCCCTTTACCTCCTGCTGGCCCAGAGGAGATGGGGCTGCTCTCCTCAGTGACTCAGTTGGGGTGAAGGTCACCTGGACCTCTCGCTGCAAGACGCTGAGGGAAATCTTTGAGAGATGGTACTTTCAAAACCTGACTGCTCTTCTGGGTCAGACTGGGCAGCTAGAGCTGGTCCACTTTGCAAAATGAAATGAATATTAAGAAAATGATAATAATAATAAAAAAAAATCTGATGAATTGGCCAGGATGCTTTTTGGGGTATAGAAGAGACAGGCTGAAAGCCTGAATGTGAATGTGGAAGAGCAGTGGCTGGGACCTGAGCCTCTTATATCCCTGGGAAGCATGTCAGCATAAGACTATGAGAGAAGAGGATGGCTTTTTTTTCCGCTAATATCTTGAAAAGCACTGCAGGCCAACAAACACATTTTCCTCGGTGCTAGACCTCCAGCTGGAGCTGCAGTGCTGGACTTGTCCCGGGTGGCTGGAAAGGGGGGGTGCATGAGGCTACGAAAAATCACACCTGTGCCTCAACACTCTTCCTTTCTAGGAGTCAGCTCTATAGGTCCACCTGACATTTTGGATCTCTCTTTCACCACTGCGTCCCTTTTTTGGGAGGAGCAGACTGTTACGCTGAGGAGCCAGCTTCAGCTCTAAGAGGCTTTACAAAGCCTGGCCTGGCCTTGTGTCTCTACTGCCTGCCAAGAAATCACTGCTGATGAGTGCCTTAATAAATATAGTTTATACCAAGTGTACCTTGGATGCTGAGCCCTCTGTTGGCCTAAACCTTGTGACACACAGAGCGACCTCCTGGCATTTGTCTGTAGAGGAAAGCTGATAAGTCCCCTGATCCCAGCTCTTCCAACCGTATATGCCAATGGATGCTATCTCCCAATTATGCATCAGGCCACGTAGCATCACTCAAATACCCTGGTCTTTTCAGCATATGCGTCTTACTTCCAGAGTGCATGACCCAAGACAGCAGGGAATGGGGCAGTAATTACTGTTTGCAGCCAGACAACACCTTTGCTGTTTAAAACAAAATTGCTTTTCTAGCTGAACCAAGCTTTTACTTAAAATCTTGATGTACGTGTGTGTGTGTTGGGGTGTGTGCATGAAGAAAAAGGTGTTTGGGATGCTGTTCTTGTATATGGGGCCCAAAACACAGAAAGTATATGAGGCTTGGCACTTCTGCCTTCATCCTCAGATATCTGGAGGTGAGGCCTTCCCTAGCATCCCTGAGAGGGTTTTGTATCCTCCCATTACATTTGGAAGGCCCAAATCATTCCACTGATGATTTTCCATGAAAGTAGAGCTTATTTGGTTCCAAAACTGCACACAACTGTGTGGCTGCCTGATGTCTAATTTCTAGGGCTAAGTCTTTACAGGTGTATTTTGTTTTTTCTATTGTCTTCCAAGCTTGAATGCTCAGATTAGCTCAGCTGTGCTTGCCCTGATCTGATAACCTCTTTAATACCTCTTAGAAGTAACTACAAAACATAATACAGTGCCATTACTAATACTATTAAGTCCATGTCTGAGCTGAAAAGAAGGAGCTCCCCGCCAGACATGGAGTTGAGCCTGGGCTGATCCTGGATCCAAGCAAACCCATTTCAGATTTGCTGAGAAGTCTCTGCACACAACATATTGTGACAGATGATATATACTCAAGAAGTGGGCCCATATGAACCTCATGAGGTTCAACAAGGCCAAGTGCAAGGACCTGCACCTGGGTCGGGGCAACCCCAGGTATCAATACAGGCTGGGGGATGAAGAGAGCAGCCCTGTGGAGAAGGACTTGGGGGTACTGGTGGATGAAAAACTGGACATGAGCTGGCAGTGTGTGCTTGCAGCCCAGAAAGCCAACCATATCCTGGGCTGCATCAAAAGAAGCGTGGCCAGCAGGGCGAGGGAGGGGATTCTGCCCCTCTACTCCGCTCTGGTGAGACCCCACCTGCAGTACTGCATCCAGCTCTGGAATCCTCAGTACAGGAAAGACATGGACCTGTTGGAGTGGGTCCAGAGGAGGCAACAAAAATGATCAGAGGGCTGGGGCACCTCTCCTATGAGGAAAGGCTGAGAGAGTTGGGGTTGTTCAGCCTGGAGAAGAGAAGGCTCCAGGGAGACCTGATTATGGCCTTTCAATACTTAAAGGGAGCTTATAAGAAAGATGGGGACAGACTTTTTAGTAGGGCCTGTTGCAATAGGACAAGGGGTAAGAGTTTTAAACTAAAAGAAGGTAGATTTAGACTAGATATAAGGAAGAAATTTTTTACAATGAGGGTGGTGAAACACTGGCACAGGTTGCCCAGAAAGGTGGGAGATGCCCCGTCCCTGGAAACCTTCAAGGTCAGGTTGGGCGGGGCTCTGAGCAACCTGATCTAGTTGAAGATGTCCCTGCTCATTGCAGGGGGGTTGCACTAGATGACCTTTAAAGGTCCCTTCCAATGCAAACTATTCTATGTTTCTATGATTCTATAATTGATGCAAGAATAGATAACCAGGACTGGGTTGAGGTGCATCGGTAGTAGAAGAGACAATATCAACAGCAAAGACAATTAGATTCCAGAAAGTGAGTTAGAGGCTCCTGTGTACCTCCATAACTCCCTTGAAGATAAAAAGTCAGCTTGTGATAGACATTTCAAGCTCTTATGTTGCTCAGGTTGTTTCTGAAAAAGTGCAGTCCCCACAAGTTTTCTGTTTCTCCAAACTTCTTCTCCTATGAAGTTCTCTCATAGACCTGAACGGCAGCTCAGAGCAACCACAAGTTTCATTGCAGGCTCACTAGGCAGTAGAAAGGTTGTCCCATTAGGACAGTCAGATCATTCCCCCAGCTGTTTGCTAACAGGGAAAGAGGCTGAGGTGGACTCCTCCTGAGTCCAGCTGGATTTCATCCCCTTTTTGCCAGCAAAGCAAACATGAAGAAGCCGAAGATCAGAATTTGCACTTCTCTGCAACCAATTTTTCACAGCACCATGAAGTCTGTGTGATTCCCCAGTTGGAAATGCATGGGGAGGTGTTGTATTCAACTCTCTTCTGGAAAGCAAAGCAGCAAGCTGTTCAGCAGATGTGTCCTTACTCCATGCTTAAGGCAAAACATGGACAGATGAAAAGATTGACGGTTCTGAGTTTTGCTTCACTAAGGAAATGAGAATGTCAGCTCAGAGTCCTTCCTTGATAGTGGCACATCCATTTAAAACAAGGATAGGCTCTGTGGATCCCAGCTACCTCTGGAGGGGGTGGATCGTGTAGCAAAGCGCAGGAGAAGCAAGCGACCTGTGCAATGTTCACCTAGGCGCACACATGAAGTCAAGGCTCACTTGAACATGGAGTTGGTGGAAAAAATACAGGCAACGATATGGAGGAAGTGGACAAAATATTTGCACAATACTAGACTTTGTTAATCTTTACGGTTGGACTGGAACAAACTGTTTAAAAAGGAGGAGATGCACCGAATGACAGAGAGGAAGAATAAGAAAGATGGCTTCAACGAGCCAAAACACCTGGGACCCAGATTATGAGGGGTCTTCAAAGGTAAGATGCTTCTCACAAATTGACACCTAAATTTAGTTATTTGCATGGAGTGAAAAGCTCAATTCCGATGCCCATGCAGAGGTGCCTCGTGCTGTTTGGCATGACACCCAAAACTTCTACGCAGGACTGGCAACTATGACACAGGACCTACAGGAGATCTGCCACTTTCTGGAGTAGAAATTGGAAGATAGTTGGAACACCCTAGTACATCTTCGATGGAAACAACATGACGCCCCATACCTCCCTGCATGGTAATGAGAGTTTAGGTAGCTACCTCCTGTGTAAGTGTCTGGACATGTACACCTATCTTCTGGAGCGTTACTGTGCCAGCCAGTTTGGCCTGTTTGCATATTCATTGTCAATTTGAAGCTTGCCTATGAACATCCCCACCACTGGAACAGACATTTCCTTGAAAGCAAAAAGGAATGACTTTGGACTGTGCAACACGCACAAGGCATGGGGTGGGAGATGAACCTCCCAAGGTCCATTCCCGACAGGTGGCTTGCACACAGCCACCCTGTTTTGAAGGCTGAGAGAGTTCAGTAGCCGAGATGAAGGCTGTCATCTGCCAGCTGGCGTCAGAGTCTGGGAAATTCCAAGGCATTTAGTTTACTGGTACAGACACAGCTTACTTCTCTGAAATTTTGAGACGTAGGTGGCATCAGCTGTCTAATGATATGGGCCTAACATACTGCAGCAAAAGGCCAAGAGTGGAATAATTGAAGTATAACAAACTAGGTCAATTATAACTTTACTGACTTATATGGCTTTCCAGTTGGATCTGATTTTAGGGACACAGAATAAGTGAGTTTGGAAGCGATCTCTGGAGGTATCTGGTCCAACTACCACTAAAAACATGGCCAACCAGGTTTTCTGTGCAAACAGCAAAGAGCATGGCGTCGGTGCCCGTCTCTCATATTGGGTTCCAAGTGTCTGGTCAGAAATCTGGAGATTTTTCTAAGTCACTAAATCAAGCAAGGCATGGAAAAGCATACTATGGTTGAGAAGAATGGCAAAATTCCAGTATCACATGAATGATGCTGTATTTTTTACAAGTGACAATATTCACCAGCCGTACCAAAAATATAGAATCAGATCAGGCTTTATATTTAATCTTTTTTAGAGATAAATAATTACTTCTGCATAAGAGATACCATGGTTTCATGCATTTAACCTACACATGAGATAATCTGTACTCCTTTGAAAGTTATGCTGCTTGGAAAGATCTGCTGATAAACCATACTCTCAGCCAACTCACACCATAAGATAATCAGTTCAACTTCAGGGAAAGGGTGCCAATGTGTATGTTGTGTGTAGGGGAGTCCCAGGATAAAGAAACCTAGTTACAAGAGACTGGGGCAATGGAGCTATTGGGAAAGAGGAGGCAAGCTTTGCAAAAGCTGAAGCTATTAATCAGGAGTTGGATTTAGGGTCAGTTTATGTCACACAGTTTATACTTGCAGTGTTGTTGGATGGTAGACCTTTTTCCTCAACAATAACCCATACAGAACAGACTTGTTGCAATGCAGATACTGCCTGAATTACATGAAGCAGCAAAAGCAGACTTGCACACTGGAACCAGTTTCATAGCACCAGGGCAAACAGAAATTCCCATGTAATGGAAATAGTCTACTACTTACTCATTATATAGGCCAGATCCAGTTTCTCTGGCCTGAGGTCAAGGGAGGGACTAGACCATCTCTTAAGACAATTTCCAGCCCCAACCACCTATATTTCTACAAAGCCAGTGGTGCAAATCCCCATGATTTTAATGCAACAAGATGGAATTATTAAGACTCAGTTTTTTCAGTGTGTCAATACATGCTTGGGAACAGAGCTGTTTGGAAATCCAGTTGCCTGGTTTGTGGGAAATTCCAATGTTTGGTCTTTGTCTTGTTTCAAAACCAGAATGCAATAAAATAATTAATGAAAATTTTCAAGGAACTATAAATTTTAAAAAAATGAATTCTAAGAACCTCCAGTGCACACTGTTGTCTAAAAGGGATGTATCCCTGGAAACCTGACGACTACCATCTGACGTGGAAACACTTGTTAATCCATGGAGACTGGCATGCCAGCAGTCAACCACCACTAGATGGATCTGCACTGTGCGGTAGTCTCCCCCTTCTCCCCCTTCTCAAGCCTCCCCAGCCACAGGGTACAGAAGATGCAAAGTCCTTGGCCAGCTACGTTCCCTGGGCTTTCCTTGGGCTGAGCAACACAGGAGATCAGGCAATGGAAGTCCTGCGGTCCTTGGAATTTATGAATCTGGGAATCTGGAGTGTCTTAAAGTTTCCCAAATTAACGTACTTGTAGTGGGAAGCCTTGAAGCATGAGAAAACCCTTTCCAGAGCCAGGGTGCTCAGGGCTTCCAGGTTACTTGCGTTGGATCCAGGAGGCAACCCCGGGTTAGCACAGAGCTGCCAAGGTTTTCACTCTGCTGGTTGCATGGTAAGAAAGCCATGGAAACTTGGCATGAATGGGCTGCCCCGGAGCTATGAGTAGTGATTGAAGTAGAGGTTGTTAAACCTGGAACATTTCCACTTGGTTTTCCAACTGGTATTTTCGAAAGAAATCCTCCTTCACTGGCCAGTGTCCAGACCTGCTACTTGGGAATCTTGTGAGTTCAGCATCTGCTTAAATGCTTCACTTACTTTGGGCCGTTGCACCCAGGAGAATGACAAGTGCTTTGCAGATGTGCAGGAGGCTGAATCCACGCCTCTAACATTGCAACAAGAAGGTCAAATGAGACTGATTTGCATTTGCTGCTGATTCTGCACTGACACTGGAGAGCACAGGGCCTTCTGTCATGGCTGCACAAATGAGGGAGAAGGGGAGAGGTTGCACAGATGGATCTTTTCTCCATCCCCATTTTAACCTCTGCCTAATGGTTTTCTTATCCTGTTTCTAACTCTTCCTTCCTCACTTACATACCCCACCATTTCCCAGCAATTTCCTGCAAAAGATGCCAATCAATCACCTGCAGGCAGTTAAACTGCCAAGTCTGTATCTGGAATAGCTGTTTTCAGGTTTGCAAATGCAAATACATACAGGTCTGCATGACAATGTTTGTGCTTTGCAGCAGCATGGATACCATCAGACATTTCACCTCTGGCCCCCTGACTGCTGTAAAAGCCAACACTTCCATCTCCAGTCATGCTGGACTGGGCACAAAACTAAGCTGCTGATTTGGAAGTACAGAAGGGATGCAAGCAATGGGAAATAGAGGTCTCTTATTCTTTTGATTGCTGGTGAGAATGGAGGACAAAATGCTTCTACTCAGACGACTTCACTTTCTGTTTGAAGAAAGTCCTTCCAGTTATTGGAGAAGATCAAAACATGCCTTGACAAATGGATGCTGACTTTCAGATTGTCCTGGGGGGGGTTTCCCATTTGAACTCTCTAATAAGGTAACTTTTGCTTCTCTGTAAAATAAAAGCACAGAGGCATTCTGCTGAGTTGCAGAATATCCTACACAGACCCTGTGGAGGAGACAGGGAAGGGAGCATGGCTGCCCCTCTAAGACACAGTTTCCAGATGACTCCCAGTCACTGGGGTGACATAGCATCACAGAATCGTAGCATCGTTTCAGTTGGAAGGAACATTTAAAGATCATCTAGTTCCAACCCCCCTGCCATGGGCAGGGACACCTTCCACTAGACCAGGTTGCTCAAAGCCCCATCCAACCTGGCCTTGAACACTTCCAGGGAGGGGGCATCCACAGCCTCTCTGGGCAACCTGTTCCAGTGTCTCACCACCCTCATCGTAAAAAATGTTGTCCTTACGTCCAATCTCAGCCTTCCCTCTTTTAGTTTAAAACCATTGCCCCTTGTCCTGTCACTACAGGCCCTAGTAAAAAGTCTGTCTCCATCTTTCTTAAAAGACCCCTTTATATATTGAAAGGCTGCAATAAGGTCTCCTGGATCCTTCTTTTCTCCAGGCTGAAAAACCCCAACTGTCTCAGCCCCTCTCTACAGCAGAGGTGCTCCAGCCCTCTGATCATCTTCATGGCCCTCCTCTGGACCCGCTCCAACAGGTCCCTGTCCTTCTTGTGCTGGAGACCCCAGAGCTGAAGGCAGTACTGCAGGTGGGGTCTCACGAGAGCGGAGTAGAGGGGCAGAATCCCCTCCCTCGACTCCCTCGACCTGCTGGCCGCGCTTCTTTTGACGCAGCCCAGGATACGGTTGGCTTTCTGGGCTGTGAGCGCACATTGCCGGCTCATGTCCAGCTTTTCATCCACCAGTACCCCCAAGTCCTTCTCTGCAGGGCTGCTCTCAATCCCTTCATCCCCCAGCCTGTACTGACATCCTGTCCTGCCCTTGCACTAGGCTATTTAAACAAGAAGAGGAAGAAGTTGAGTAACTTGAGAGATTCCCCTGGGTGCTGGGTGACAAATCAGTTCAGATTCCACTGATGGACTCTGTCCTCAGGGAAGGGGGTGGGGGGCGCTGGACCGGCTGGGAGACTGCTTCCCGGAGGAGACCCTGGGGTGAAGGTGGTCTCTGCCCTCCTCACACTCTGGGACATCTGTGCTCCTTTGTTCATGCCTTTCGACCTCCCTTGGCTTGGTTCCCTGAGAGACCTCCCTGAGGAATGAAGAGGCCTGGTATCAATTAGCTGCATGAGACAGCTGGTTATAATCTCCTCTTTGATGTCCTGGCACAGAGAAATCCCTGGATGCTCCCTTTGAGAGAGAGGAAACGGTCCAATTTATGGGCTGGCTCTGCAGACTGTCAGGGCTCCCTTGGTGCTTAGACTGGGAACCTCCATGGTCACGAATCTGCCCTTGTTCTTCATCTCCTGTGGCACAGGTGTCCCAGCTGTGGCCAATATGAGGAGGTGTGGGCAATACCATCTATGCCCAGAGCCCCAGAGAGGGACTTCGAGGTAACGCTGGGAAGAATTTGGCTCCGTGGCCGAGCCTGACCTGGTGCCTGGCCCTCGATGCTGCTCCCATGGCCAAGTGCGCTGACAACTTGCAGGCCAACAATGTCAAACTGACTCCTCCTGCCTGGATTTTGGGATAGCTCAAGGGTGATTATTTTTTAAGGGCTGGGTGACAGCCTTTCTCACTCTCTGCCACTGCTAACCATCCATGACTATCCTTTGAAAGAAGCCACTTGCTCAACTAAAATGGCTTTTGGGATATGCAGAGCAACAAAGGTGCATTTCAGTCTGGGACTTGTTCTGCAAAGGGAAACCGAAAAATGGGTACAACCAAGAAATATCACGGTTGTTCATAGCAATAACATGTGTCTGCTTTATTATCCGACCTTCTTAATCATTTTATACACAGAGAATCCCAAGACCTTTCCAGGGTGTACCAGGATATCTCTCCTGACACCATTCTCATGCAGCCTGCCAGAAAAAAAAGACATCTGATGATATCAGGGCAAAAATATATTGGTCACCTCTTTCATTCACTGAATAGCATACAGATTGGAGGAGACAAACACAAATTTTCATGTAGGGCAACCTCGTCAAATTATTTTGGCCAAAGCAGATGAGAGAGAAAGAGAGTATTTGGGAAACAAATGCAAAGTTTCAATATTGAAACTTTTCTAAGCAAAACTTTTCTTTTGGGGTAGGGAGGAACAGGCATGCCAAAGTACTTTGTATTCAAATTTGCTTACATTTAAGTTTACAAACCAAACCAAACTAAACCTAATCAAAACACAAAAGGAAATAGGACACCATGGGTCAATTTGAAAAACAGAGTTTAATTTTCTTTTGTTGACCCAACAGTTATCTCTCTTCCTTCACTAGATCCTAAACCTGCTGAGAAAGGACCGTTATGAGTCTTCTGGATCTCCCTTGGGTGATTCAACAACCTCATTATCCAACTTTTCACTGAAAACATACACATTTTAATGCTTGATATTCTTCTATGCATCCGCTGTGGACCACTTGTGATAGTCCCACAACCTAATGGTGCCCAGAGGTCAACAATTTGCACAGTTAAGCTCACAAAACCAAGGTAATAAAATCTTTAGAGTGAGGAATTACCATTTTGCTATGGGAGTTCCAGCTCCTACACCCACGCTCCTGGATGTAACTGTAGTACAAATAGATTTTATTAGTAGGAATAACAAATAATGAATTGTTCCCAAATGATCACATTCTTGTATTCTCTGTTGTTTTGTTGTTGGTTTGTTTTTTTTTTTGCTATTTGTTAATGGCAATAAACAAGTCAGTTTGCTTTTCATTTGTAGGCCTTTTCTGCATGGTTTTGCAGGCATTCCCAAATTTAATGAAAACATCTGTCTAGCGGGATGCTTTTTGCTCCTTACCAGTATTTGGGGTAATAGGGGCACAGCTGCTGCTTTGCACTGATGTCAGCCTTGGTGGTTTCTGCCAAAATCTGCAGGAACCAAACTCCACTTTACCTGTCAAAACCTGCCATAGTGTTTCTGTTCTGTGTAGGGAATGAAATGGAGCAACATGCAATAATGATAACCTAGGAGAGGAGGAAATCAAGGGAAAACATGCTAGTGCTGAAGCTTTTCTGAGTGAGCAGCCTAGAACCAGCAGAGTTGGTTAAAAGAGGCATTCAGAGTGGGATGGAGACCAACAGCCACTCAATGAGGAAGGATTCAGCCTTGTGAAGGAAGGAAACAAGCTCTGTGCAGGTATCAGGGTGACAACAGTGGTGACTCCAGTGGTGACCCCAAAGCAGACAGCTAAATTCAGTGCCTTACTTTGCAGAGCCATTAAAAATGCCCGCACCATTGCCTGGGTGCCTGCCAGACCCTTGAATAGGATTTTTTCTAACACTGAGAGACAGAGGTGTCCATTGCTATGAGAAGGGGAGGAGGGAGAAAAGCAAAGCCCCCTGCCCGAGGAGCTGGGAGATGCTTGCAAAGAGATGTGGATCCCAGGGGACACTTTGGGCAGTGTAGATGGGAGAGGATGGGACAGCATGGCTAAGCACAAACAAAGGGTCGTCAAGGAAAGAGGTTCCTAAATTTTTAATCCAAGGGGGGCTTCTAACCTTGAGATCCTTTGCTCCTGTGACTGGTGCAAAGGTGTTTTCTTTTTCTTGTGTGCTGGGTGCTGAGCACATGTGGAGGTATGATGCATTATCACCTGTATTGAAGAGAGCCTGCTTTATTGCAGCCCAGGCTAACTTCCAATGCCTGTCCACCTGAGAACCTTACTGATGGACCATTTGATGGGAAAAGAGTGGGGAAACCAGGTCCTGATACCACCTATGGCTGGCCCAGTCCCTCTGTCTCTCTCTTCACAAGCAAAGTGATTTCTCATGGACTCTGACACCTTTTTCAAATGCGTGTGGCAGAATTGCCTCCTTGGTAATTGCAATTTGGAATAGAATAAAGTCTCCTTGGTCCCCTACGAGCTGCTTTATCCTTGAAATGCAGGTCACTCATGGGCTGGAGAAGGAGAACGGTGACAGGCAGGCATTTGGAAGTGACAAGAAACAAATAGGGAGAAAGAAAAATGGACTTTCCCAGATCATTTTTCTGAGGTGCTTGACCCAGTCACCATGGTGACCATAAGCGAGTGTTCGAGAGGCAGGATGACTCATATCTGGCAGTGGAGCAGCATTTCTTAATCCACATTACAGCACTGGCTGATGGGGACCTCGCAGCTTTGAGGTGTGCCCCCTTCAGTGACCTGAGGAGCTGTTTCCAGCTGAGTTTGGAAGGAGGGTCCTTTGGAGACTCCCTTATGGAGCAAAACGGCAGCGAAAAAGACGGGCTTACGAAATAAAGCCTCTGGTACAATCTTGAGCGTGCACTTGGACGTGCTAGGTAACATCCATTTATTTTTTTAGACACTCTTCCTTGGACATCTCTGCGGCATTACTCAGAAGAGTCCAAACCCCGTGCTGACTTAACAGTCAGAGCACCAACTTGCATAGGTTGCATGGTGGTAATCACAGGGGACATCCACCAATACAGTGCAGGTGGTTGCCTTCTCCATCCCTTCTCCAGGTGGGAGGTGTGATCTGCCGCTACCATTGCTAACAGGGACATCAGGATTACAAAAGAGTGCTTGCCCAGACACCCATTTGTCTGGTGCACCTTCAAGAGTTTGAGTGTGAAGTACAGGTTTGGTCTCCCAAAGCATCCAAACCATCAGTGATCTTCTAAAGGGGAATAAATCCAGATGGATTTCCAGTGGAGGAATATGGATGATAAAGGCAAAAGGGAATTCATTAGGTGGGATGAATTTTCGCTAGTTCAATGCAACAAAAAGAGGCTACGGGGGAAGACGACCTCTGACCACCTGCCTGCCAGAAGGGTGAAAGCCAAGGAAAGAATATAACTACTTAAGGAAGAAGATGATATGGACACAAAACTAAATGATTGCAAATGAGGCATGGATATGTTCCCACTGCAAACAATAAAGTTTCTAAGAGTTGGATGCAATAAGATCCAGAATGGCCTCCCCAAAGGCACGGGCAGCAGAGAGTCAGGGACTGGGACACACATGAAGCTCCAGTGATTTTGAACAGGATCATGCAACGTGGTGATCTGCAGTGGCAGTCACTCCTTTCTCGAAATGGTGACAGCTGCCTGTGGTATTTGTACACCAGAGCCACAGAGGGGTACAGATAGGAGGAGAAATAGGGAGAGGAAGAAGAAGATGAAGGGCTATGAAGGAAGAAGGCACTTGAGGGATTGCCAATGCACTCAGTGGGATGGCAGACGTGATCACATTTCTGGCTATGTTGCTCTCCAATGGCTTGTCTGAATTCTGCTGTGAGTCACCCAGTTCCGCTTTGAGTGGTAAATGCTTGTTTTTGGAGCAAATTATTTTTGTTCCATACATTAGGCTGCTAATTTAATCACCTGCGGTTTCTCTAAGTGCATGCTGATGGGTGTGCAGCGAGAGTACACAGAGAGAAGGAACAGACCTTTTCCAGCTGAACGTGTGGAATAAATCCTGACAGGCTGACGGCCACATTCAATGTAAACAATCTCCACTCAGCCCCCTGCCCTCGCTGCCTTTGACTCAAACAGCCTCAGACACTGGGAAAGTTCTGTTTTGAATGTAAATACTTTCCCTTGCCCTGTCATTGCAGCAGGAAAACTAAACCGCCCACGTCCTGATTCCCCTGACCTTTGGGGGAAGATGATGGATCCATCCCGTAGGAGAGCAGTAGCTACGCTGCCCACTGGGGTCTTCAAGGGATGCTAATGAAGCCCAGGAAGAGTCTGCGCATCATGTGTGTCACGCTGTGTGTTTCTGAGCTGGTTCTCACATCTCAGCATTAGCAGGTGGGCAAAGACCTAAAGCTGTGATAGGACAAGCTTTGTGCACACCACCACCCTATCCAACAGCCTTACTATCACTACATGTCCTAAATGGAGAGGCCAAACCCACCACTGGCAGGTAACTCCATGTTTTCCATCTGTTTGGCCAGTGGGGTCCTACTTGCCCGGATAAACGTGACAAGTGATGGAGCCTACAGGAGAAACAAACAGGTCAGACCAGTAAAGTCACTTAGATGACTTTTCTTCTCTATCTTTGCCAGTCAACAAAGATTAAGACCTTCCTTCAAAGACTTTTCTATATGTTTCCTACTATTCCTGCATTGAAGCACTAGATGTGCTTTTTAGTGCTTGACAGAGATGTAAAGGAAGCCAGACTGACTCCTCGTAGGCCACCTGAGAAAGCAGTAGTGACCTCTTTATTTTTATTTTCAGGACACAGCTTCAGAATTACCCTGTGGAAGGGTGCATCTGAGGGAAAGGTATTGACATACCAAGATATCAAGCTTCAGGGCGCAACCTACACTCCAGTTTATGGGATAAAGAAAGAAATGTTTGTGTGGGCAGGTTACCAGAAGGGTTTTGCACAAGGGTGTCTGGTTTTCTTTTTAATTTCTTGGGAAAGCAATCCAGGGTGCAATCCAGGTCATCCTAAAGTAGACACTGAGGTTGCCTACGTGTCTTGTACTACTGGAGATAAATGCCCTGCGATGTCCCTTCTGGTCTCTGAATGTCCCTCTAGAAGAGCACAGGGCTTCTCTAGGTCCTGTCTTGCAACCAAAAACCCCACCTAGTTGCTTCATCTACTTTAGGGGATCTTGGGCAGCACTGGGCATATCTTAGGGAAGTAAACTGACATCCAAATCTGGTTAGCAATCTGGCAATCTCTAGACAAGGACAATAATGGGAGCTGAGACATCCAGCTCACACGCAGACACCCACCCACAGACAACTATACATAGAAGTCTTCACCTGTGAGTCTGGTCCTACCCCTAATCTCTTTGTCTACCTGCAAATCAGAAATAATTACGTGCCTTGTGTATCAGAGGCATAGATGAGAGGGGACGTACTGGTGAGGAGGTATTCAGGGAAGGGGACCCAGGGAGGGAGAGCGGTGGCCAAGGAGGTGATCACATGCAATGGGAATTGGTCCCTTCTCCTTGGTTGCTTTGCTAGGATAGCGGAAGCTATCTGCCAATACCTGCATCACCATTTCCTACTCTTTTGCCTGAATGCTCGCAGTCTGCCTGCATGCAGATACCACTGGGTGTTCTCCTGCCTCCCACATCCATCTGGATTCACTACTTTGAGCTCCTCTGGGCTAGAAATAGCATTACTGTTTGTACAGCACCTGACACAGAAGGGGCTGAAGCACATGACTAATGGGCTTGTGCATCGCTAAGGATCTCAGCTAGATCAGCCTGCAGAGAGCCCTGAAGTGCTGTAACTGTGTGGTGTCCCTGGAAATGAAGCACAACGTGATTAACCCCAAATAACTGCTTTTGCAAGGCAGAAGAAAGGGAGAGATGCAATATTTGGAAAACTCTGCGCCTTGCTCCTTCTTCCTCTGTCTCTGCATGCTCATGTCTGAGTGAGGAACACAAGGAAAGCAAACCCTGTGACATGAAGTCATTCTGGTTTGTTTCCCCAAATCCCCAGCCTGAGTGCAATATTGAGGGAGGCAGACAAGCCTGTGGCTGGCCGCCAGCTCGACTTCACAACGCATCCTCACAGCTTTCCAGATAATTCCTACGGAAGGGACCCTGGGAACAGAAATAGCCCATGGCTGAAAAACTTCTCTGGTGCAGTTTGACAAGTGTCTCCTAGAGAACTTGGCTTTAAAGGCAGAGGTTCAAGAGCTGGCAGCTGCTCTGAACCCAAGTTCTCTGCTGTCTGTGCTCAAACTAGGTTGGCGAGCAGCTGATGGTGTCTCCACTGTTGGGTTGTGCATGTGTGTGTGCCCCACGCCCTTCGAAAATGCATTTCTGAAAACACACCTGCGGTGGGAATACATGTGTCAGGTCCCCTGCCTGGGACTCAGGTGAGAGGGCTCTCACCTAGGGTAAGAAATAACCATTGCCAGCTTCATCTGGTGACCTAGGGGCTCAAAAGTGGCTCTGAGTCCTTGGATTTTGGGGCCAGTGCCCTGCACAATCCCTATCGTTACCCATCGGCTGTTTGTCAGCGATTTGTAATGCTGGTCTGAGGAAATCTGCGGTTGGAAAACAGCCAGGTTTTCTTGCCACATGAGATGTGGCAAGAGCCCACTGTGCTTGTTACCCCCTCCCCTCGGCCTGTCCTGGGGTGGCAATGCCTGGCTCCAGACCATCCTCCTGCTGCCGGGAGCGTTCCTGTCCCTTTCCCGGTCAGGTTGCCCTAACCTCTTCTTGGCTCATTGCCACAAGAAAAGAGCACCATGCCCTGAAGATATACCCATTCCTCACTGTCTCTATACTACAATACATCGGTTTCAGGCTTAAGGTATGAATTTCCCTCTAAACAAGTTTCTTTGTTATCTTTTCCCCATCTAAATGCTTTCACAAAAGTCTTGTCCATGGCAGAAGACCTGGACCGAGCTCCAGCATAGGCCTTCCAGCAAAGTCTAGGGCAACCTTCTCTGGTAGTGGGGGCTGTCCCCTGCTCAGTGTTTGCATAATTGAGCCTTGCATGGGAGATCTCTTGCAGGGCTTCCTTATGGTTTTTTTTTCCTATCATGGACATCTTTTGGAGGATTTGCAGCCTGGCTTTTGTCTTGGGCTTCTCAGCACTTGCAACCTTGCATTGCAACAGTCTTGCAGGGGAATGCAGCCAGGAGTTCTTTAATTCAGGAGATCAGGCGAGATAACCCCTGTGGTTTGCTCTAGCCTTTGACTCACTGGGGGAAATATAGATCCCATTAACCGCGATAAATAAACAAACTGCTGAACAGAAGAGGGGCAGGTCTGATTCCATGTCCTGAACCCAAGTGGCACCAACCACCTCATGTTCATACTGCTTCAGGCACACTTCTTGGGCAGATTTGTGTTGGAGAGACCTGGCTGGGGCCAGTCCAGTACTTGCTATCTCCTGCCGGTCTTTACTGAGTGCCATCAATGTACCCACTGTGAGCAATGGGAAATGCGGCTTGGACTTGTCTGGGGCAGGGATTTCTCCCAGCAGGAATCCCTTGCAAATGTTGGTTGGGTTGGTTTTTTTTCAGCTACGGGAGGGGGTAAAAATAAAAGTTGCATTTCAGGGGCCTTAATGACTGAGTTGTAAATTGCCTCGGGTTGGAAACTTCCCGGGAGGAGGAAATGCCCTCTCTTTAGCGAGCTGGCAGCTGGTTTTGTGCCACCAGACCTGGTGGTTCTCTGGCTCAGCTCCAAATGCATTAGCTAAGGAGCCCTCTTAGAGAAAGGCTGTTCATTAGGAGTAGCTAAAAAGCCATATCCTGTTCCAGCCACTCCAGTAAATCCGTCCTTGGGCTAATCGCACCCATAAATTACAGTGCAGGGAGAAGTAGAGTCTTCTGTTTCCACGTGACAGTTTTATACACTACTGAAACAGAGAAAGCAGGACAGGCAGAAGTAGCTGGTGTGTTAGCAATACTGGAGAGCTACCAAGTGACCACAGGTATCTGAGTGGTGCCTCAGTTTCCCTAGCCAAAAATGATGATGAACAGTTGAAACAGACGGGTTGTCTCCCTCCCTGATGACATTTGTGTGTGTTTCCCTTCTTCCTATTTAGTCCTTTGAACTATGGAGCTGGCACCACTGGGATAAGTTTGTCCTCAGCACACATTGCGTGGGAAGATGTGAATGCTACCTCTGCCACTCAGGCAGGTTTCCTCACCAGCCCGGACAGCAGATAGTCAATGCAACAAATCAACACCCACCAGAGACTTCACTCTGGCATTGCGGTGGCTGGAATTTGCTTTGGAGGAAGGAGGAGGATGAGGATATTTGGGGATGTGTGTTCAGGTACAGGTGCAAAGGGCTGAGAGATCTCTGGATGGAAAGTGCTCATAAAGGCAAAGCCTTCAGAAGGAAGAGCTCATCACTCAGTGTTCCTAACGGCATTTTAAAGGAAATATTTACAGCAAATAAGAATGACAATTAACTACCAAATTGGAAAGCAGCTCTCCTGTGAAAACAGGCAGCTGCTGAACTTTAATACTTGAAGCTATTCCTCATGAACTACCCTCTCTCCCAAATCCCCAAACCCTTTCAGCCACAACCAAATTAAGAGCAGGTGGGTAAACAAAAACAAGACCATAAAACACGTTTGGTGCTTGGAAACACTCTTGTGAGTTTGAGCATTAGAAGAGAGAGGGGACGGTTCTGTTTTGGGGCTCAGCAAACCCTCTGTTGTGGGGTCACCTCAGGAAACCTCAAAGCCCTGCGACCTCAGGGCTGCTGGAGACAAGAAGGGCTCCCACTCCAGCCTTCCTGGCACCTCACTAGCCTCACTGCACCCCAAGCCTCCTGCTCTTCCTCCTCATCTCCTGCTGTGCCTTCCAGATGTCCAACTCTTTTCTTTGCCCCCCATCACAGATCTTGCATAGAAGCAAGCTACAATGGGTGAGAGGCTCCACCATAGCTACAGGAGGTTGGCTGTCTCTGACCCTATGGTCACATTCAAGAGGTCCCTCGTGAGGGAGAGATGAATGTTCTCATGTACTCCATGAAGACCTTGCCCACAGGGAGTTACCACCCAACAGGTGCTACACAGAGGGTTAGATGAGCCCCATATGTGAGGTCCTCCTGAAAGATAAGGCACTTGGATTATCTAAATCCTTCTTTGACAGGTTGCCAACAACTGGTATGTTATTGTAGACCCTTTTGCATTAAAAATAGCTCAAAATAGTAATTAAGTCTTAAAGCCACTGAGATACCTTGTGAAATCTGAAGACCCTGTGTCGATGTGGATGTGCAAGTCTCCTCCAGAGAGGACTAGCCCTGAGTTAGGTGGATGTGAGTCACTCTGCACTACTTTGCTGGGGGAAGTGCAGGGTTTGCTTCCTGGAATGGGTGCCTTTATCTAGCGGATATAGCCATAGTGGTAATCCTGATGTAGCACCTGCTGTGAAGAACGAAAAAACAACACACCGAATTTTACAGCAGCCATCCTCCTCTAGGGCCTGGCCCATCAGCAAAATTCACCGATGCCTGCACGACCACTTAACAGCCAACGCACAGAAGAATAAAACACTGGCTGTCCCCAGAAGAGCTCTTTTGGGTTGAGGCGTGCAACAGATCTGCCTTGATGACAACCCAAGAGAAAGTGAATGACAATCTCAGGGTTATAAGACCACGCTTAGCCTTGCCTCATTATCACATAACAAGGAAAGGAGGTAATTAGTTCACAAGGTAGAGCAGAAAACTACATTTACAAAGTGTAGTTAGTACCAGGCTTTCCTGGGAAAAGGTCTGCTCAGAGAACAAAGCTGATTCACAACCTCCAGAGAATCAACTCAACACAAGAAGAGTCAAGTTATCCTGTAAGGAACGATGGACAAAAAACCCTGCTTTGTACCCTCCAAGCTAGATACCTTAGGAGGACTTCAAAATTTCATGTGTAAAAAGAATATGGAGATGGAACAACTTGGGCTGGTGAAAAAAGTCTAAACATCTATTAGTTAGAAAACTGAATTTTTCACTATGTACATTTTGTGCCAGAAGCTCTTTACAGCCTTGCGTTGCCCAAACACCAAACGAAAAAACCCTGAAATATTTTCTATTGTCAATGACAATGTCATTCTTCTGAAAGTTGCAGTTCAGTTGGTTTCCTATTACTACTTGTCTGGAGGATGGTATAACCTGTGATGCAACATAGGCTAGCACTTGTATTGGCTAAGTGGGAGACAGCGGGGTATACCAGGAAATGTAGACCAATTAGGAGGATCGCCATGTAACGGGCAGTAAGGGTAAGAGACAGGGAAAATATATATCCAATGGTGCCATGCACCATATAGAAATAGCCAGGGGTAGAACTGTATTTTCCTGATTTGAATTTATGTGGAAAGAGAAATTTCAAAGAAAAAGCCTGTTTTCTCAGGCAGCTTCTGTCCTCATCAGCCACCTGAATTTAGGAGTTTATATTAAAAAGTAGACGTTGCTGCAGGCACCACTCAAAATCCCACCAGTGTCCGTGGAAAGATGATTCCTGAAAACGCGGTGCGTAAACCACAACCTTTGCAACTGCTGATTCTGGGCTTCAGCTGTTGTAAAGACGTATTTTCTCATACAGACAACAAATATTTTAAGAGACTTTCACATTCTTTGCTTTGCAATTGGGTTGTGTGTTAAAAATTGTCGTTTACCACTACGGTGAACACCGGTTTCTACTGAACACACAAAACAATAGCTTGCAGACAAGTTAAACTGTATCCTATATAATAAAACTGCTAAATGAACACTAAGGAAGTTGCAAAGTTAAGGACTCAAAAGATCGACAAGGTCAAAGTGAAAATCACATTTGCAAAACTTTGGTTTCTTACATTTAAAGAGTTTAATTTCACCATCATGCTCTATTGTCTCTGCAGTGTCCCTGCCATACCAGTCGCAAGGAAAGGTGGGTGCTCAATTAAGTAATAGCTCGGTTGAGCTACTCAGTATCTCCTCACTGGTGATATGTGGTGATATGTGGCTCCACACTTTACAAACTCACCCTGCTCAGCTCCGCTCGAATAACAGAACTATTTGTTTCCTCATGGATATCTGAAGGTACTTAGCTTAGTTACGGCCAAACATTTTGCAAACAAATATGTTTTTCTTTTCGCAGCTCTCCAAGGAGAAAAAGGGGCTTTAGAGCCGTTTTACTGTCCCATCTACAAAGCAATGCCAAAATATGTCAATATTTTGAGTGTGGATTCCTGAGCCCTTGGTGTTACGGAGCACTTCACATCCTTAAAGCGTAACTCCTATCAGCTCCAGCTGGAAGTGTGTCGGACTTAGGCAAAACTAGTCCTGTATTTGGCTTCACAGTGAGGTTCATCTCAGCTAGTTGAGATGTGTACTGTGCACCTTGGAGCTGGTGATCTTCGGTCTCCCTCAGAGGCACTGAGGAGACACTGGTGCTTTTGGGGCGTGACTCATCTGACTGGTTTAGATAGCAATATTAGGATGAGATGAACTGCAGCCTCAAAATACCTGTTTTGCATTGTTGGTTACGTAGAAAGCTGAAGAGCAACTGGCTGAAGACCGTGTACTCTTGGCATCCAATGCCAGGGACCGTCTTGACATTGGAGAAGATGGGAACAGTGTGGAAATGAGCAGTACAGGGGACTGCAGAGGAGCAGAAATGCCCACCAGACACTATCAGGCCATTGCTCTTAAAAGCCGTTCCTCAGCAAGCTCCAGTCTTGCTAAACTGCCCCTCCTTGACAACACCTCAGAAACGTGCTTTCTTCACAGAAGTTGGCCATATTGGGCCAGCTTTGTCTAATTCCTGCCCTGTCCTGACATAAAGCACCCCCCAACCTCAATGGAGTAAAATGTCAAGTTTTTGCTCTGACACATGGTACTGCCACTTTTTAAACTCAAGGCAGTCCCCGTAACACTTCTTATAGGAACCGAACGCTGTGTTTTTTCCTGTCATCTTTCTCAGATTTGGCTATCTCTTTTTGTCTCACATTTGGCAGAACACTTTCAGCCTGTTACAAGGACACAGAATGGAAAACTTTACCTAATAGATAATGTTCGGCACCAGAAACTGGGACTTTATTCCAGAAGGGTCCCATAATGTTAATAGGTACTATCAGCCCTACCTAGAATACAGCACAGTAATCACATCAAGTAAAAGTCCTGATTGATCAATCAGAAGATAATTCAGGTTGCTTTCCCGAGGAAGTATACCCGTTTTCTGAAGAGCCTTCAGCAAAAGTGCTGTATGTACTCACTAAATTGAGCACACTTCTAATTAAAACCCTACAGGTAGCAGGAAGCCTTTACGCTGTTACTTGCTAACGTGACACAGTTGCGAGTACCTACTTCATGCTGTTAGTTGTGGCAACACCAATTAAAAACAAGCTGGTAGCAAGAGCTTAAACAACCACCTTGCAAGATCATACCAAAGAGCATCCCCACCTTTCCACTCAATCTTTATTACATCTCGTTAACCAGATTATCAGAATTAATGAGCAAATATTTATCCAAATATAAATTAATGAAGATAGATCAGGCTAATTAAAAGTTCCTTCCCACAATATCCAGGACAAAGTTTTGTGTGTGCAAATATAATAAAACCTTCAGACCCAGCTTAATATAGATGCAATTAACGTTATATGGTGTATTTTGGTATTGGTTCCAAAACTCCCGTTGAGAGATTTTATAACATTTTGCCCACTGAATCACAGTAGTTTTAAATTTTTCAAGATCTATTTTTTCCCTGTTTGTAGTACATCCCTTATAGCAACTGCGTCCAGATGCGTCAAGACACTGCGATATAAAAACAGACATTTGGCTTTAAATAGTTTTATTTGGTGGTGCAGTGGGTGGACTGGAAGCAGAGCAATCCCGTACATAGGTCATGGGAGATCTGGGTCCTATTCCCAGTCACTTCAAAGAACCACTGCGTTACTTTGGCCAAGGCAGAGGCAAAGCATATGTTCAAACTTGGGTGCTCAAATCATTATTTGAGGTCCAGAATGCTGCATCTCTTGTAACAGCAAAACCTGTGCTAAACCCCTCCATCTGTCTCTGGCCTTCTACACAGGGTAATGGGTAGGAAGGGAACCACACGCACTCATTTGGGCTCCAAATAATCATTTTTTGCTGGCTATTTCCAGACACACGTAGACTGTTTCCCTGTTGTTCTGCACTCTGGTGGCTTCTGCACTAGGGCGCCAGGAGTGAATCAACACCGTCAAATGCTTTAGCTACAGAATTTAGTCACAGCCTCGTTATGCATGTACTTGTAATTCTCTCCTGTGCCCTTCTGCAGGATGTCAACGCGTTCTCCCTGGAGAGGAACCCAGCTCACAGGTTGCTTTTCCACAGTATTATCTCTAGACAGACACATTCAATGCAGATGACTCCCAGCCGGGTCCCCTGTGCCTGGACTATTCCTCCAGTGCTATCCCAGCGGGCTGTACACCCCCATGTGTCCCTGTGCCATGCCCGCCACATGCACCCCTGCTATTATGCCCTAGGAATGACATTCTGGCAGGCTGCAACACAGCCCTAATGTTATTGCAGACACTCTGAACTGGAAAAAGAGAAGCAGAAATCACATTGGAGGGCTGCTTAAGCAACAGCATAATTTGCCTGGGAAAACAATGGATTTGCCATCACTGCAATGCTTTAAGAATAGTCTTGAAAAACAGGTCAGGAACGGTTTGGGGCCAAGTCATCTTTCCCTGAGGAAGGGAGATGGGCTGGAAGACCCGTCCATCCCCTATGATTTAATGAATTTATGCTAATTAGGCATGAGCCCATTTGATGGAAACATCCTGTGGTGCAAAGCAGACAAGAAGAATCTTGTCTCTTGCCTGGATGATGTCCAATAAATCAGATTGGAGCCTGGTACCTAGCACCTTTTGAGACTCTGTATCTGTGTCTTTGCTGGTATTTTTAATGAATATATGGTTCCTGTGGACCAGGATCAATGGGGGACATGTGGCAGATGGAATAGTTCATTGCAATTGCTCTTGTTCCAGTTTGATTTGATGCTCTGGGCCATAGCGAATTATTCCAAAGCAGTTGCCCATTCCTTTTTCCATGCCAGTTCTGCCACTTCCACCATAACTCAGAAAATTTGAGGCGATACAAGAGACTGCCCTGACAATCAAAGTAATTGAATGGTCTATCTTTCATCCTCCTCCTTTTAAATCACACTTTTGATCAGGTCATCCTGTGCACAACAAAACTAAAGAAGTTTGGCTTTCTGTGGAATTGTGTCTTGTGGTGGATTCTTAGTGAGCATTTTCTGATGTCTAACCAGGCGCTGAGCTCGCTTTGCAACCTTCCTTCTATGAGGGAGAGTATGAAAGTTCCCACTCCTTTACCCATCTGCCCATTTTTATAGGAACTTGGTATATTGAGGACTTTTAGCACCTTCAGCACTTTCTCAAATGTGATTGAGATTGATGAAAGAGTTCATCAGGTGGTGGGGAAAGGCTTACATGCACACAGGCACAGAGCAATGACATGAGCCCTTTTTTTCTTAGAAAACCATGCTAAATGCTCTTCTACCAGAATAGAATTAGATTCTCCACTTCTACCAGAACAGACTTGGTCTCATCTGAAATGTGCTTCTACCTACATTGTCTTCTCCATCATTTATTGTACAAGTGACAGTTACTGAAGCTTGAGCACTGCTATGCCTTTGTGAGCCCATCTTCTGCAAAACGTTTTGTGAAAGGACTTCTGCCCTGTGAAAAACAGCATCTACGAAAATATTTTTGTTTTGCCTTGAAGGAGACCTTTCTGAGCCTGGTTTGTGTAGCAGCTGCCCTTTCCTTCAGGATGCAGGTAAAAAAGCCAGTACACTGTTTTTCGGAATCATAGCTGGAAATGAGTACCAGCTTCCACTGCAAATATAGGCAAGTCACCACTCCAAGGCAAACATAAGACCATGAATACGGAGGGTTTTGCTCAGACCGAGGGATCTCGTAAGTCATTCCTTGTCTGGGTAACCTGCTGCTTGTGGAGGGACAGAGTGAAGGGAGCCTTGGGTTGTGGCCTTCACCCTTGCGTAGCACTAGCTATGGGTGCTGCTGTGCCTTTCTCACACTGGTCTTGATTTCTAACCAAATCCAAAGAATAACGAACATGGGAGACCATCATCCAAACTAGACTATGCTTCTTAAAAAAACAAGGGCCATTGAGGTGTGTAAATCGCCATCCTGGGTACTGGCTAGTGCATCCTTGGTCCCAAGGGATGGTTGTTTCCTCTTAGATGCATCTGGGGTGGTGATGGAGAAGGTCTTTGTCTCCACTCCTGAGATGGTCCCATTTGGGGTCCCACATTGTCTTTGCATGCTCCCCAGCCACTGAAGAGTGGATGGGGAGCACGGCTCCATCCGTCCTCCTTTTCTTACTTAATTCCTCCTGGATCAGGCTTGAGAAAGCAGGTGACTATCTATCTATAGGTGTTGTATAGGGGGTTCTTGCTCCTTGATCTATTGCATAGATGCCCTACTGCAAGGACAAATCCAGCACCTAACTTTTAGCAGGGTTTTCCATTACCAGAAGAGCTAGTGAAGCCTCTATGGTTGTGTGACTTAAGAGAGAGTTTCTCTGTCTGTTGTCTCTAATAAAGGCCTGAATGGACACAGGATTGAGCTTTCTCTCACCTCAGCATCTTGCTTCCATTAAAATTAAAAAAATCCAGACTAGGATACATCCCACCTCTCTGCAAATACCTGCAGTGCAGACACCATCACCTGGTTACTTGCCTCTGGCTGCTTTTGTAGTCAAGGGAGAGGAAGAGGCAGATAGATTGACACCACAATTCGTCTCATCCTAAGGAGGATGTTGAAAACAGGTCAGGTAAGTCACACCTTCAGGCACTCCCCTCGGAAAGATAAAGGGAGCTTTGGGTGAATATGACTGATGATTGATCTGGTATTGGTGTTGCTCAGCTGGACCTTCAGAGATCCCTTCCAACTAACATCCCCATGATGCTATGACTAGCTGAGATGAAGGCACAGATGTCTGAGACAACCAAAGGGAGATGAATCCTATCCTACAAAACACCCTTAAACTCCTGGCCCACATCTCTGAGAAGCCTCCAGTTATGTCCTCTTGACAGGTCTTTGCTAAGGGAAGAGGCACCCTGGCATAAACTACACAGCCACCACCCAGGACCCCCAGACAAAGCAGCTTGGTAGAGCTCTACTGCACACCCGGCAAAAGATACAACCCACACAAGAGTTACATGGGTAATTAGGATTTCATCTCTTGTTGAACAACAAGCTGCTTAAAGAGTCTCATTAGCCACAGAAACTGTGAATTGTGTTAAAACTCCTGGTGATGGCATCCTGTGCTTGGGGACGTGTATCACGAACCCAAGAGTGAGCTAAATTACTCAGCTGATAAATAGACTGTAGAGGTATTGGGGAGTTTGAGCTGATTTAAAGAAAAATCTTTGCAGATTATTCAAGCATGGAGAAATGGCTGACAACACTTGGCACATACATAGGTCCTGTTATTTAAAATTATCGGTTATGTCAGCTTCTCAACATTGATGTGATAAATATTACTCCTGTGTAACTAACATGGAAACTATTCTGTAGAGTTGCAAATATGCATGCCAGCTCACACAGACACCGGTGACAGAGCCGGTACAGAAGTTTCTGATTGCTAAGTCAATGCTAAGTAGAGTTGGAAGTCTTTTTTCATTTGGCAAATTTACTTATCCCTAAAAAGTATAATCAAACAACAGTCAGTCAACAGTGTAAGTCAATGACAACTTCTCGCAAATTCACGTCAAACAGAAAAAAAACAATCAAAACATTTTGATATTTTCAGAAGAAAATAGATCTCTTATTAATTTCATTTTAATGTGACAGTCCATTTTGAAATGTATCTGAGTACTCATTTTTTAATAAACTTCCATTCACTCTTAAATTGAAACAATATGTTTCACTTCAATTGAAAGTGATTTTTGTTTCTCACGAGTGTTTCATTTTCATTTAAAATGGGTATCAGTATCATTTCCAATTGCCCCCAAATTATTTTACAGAAGTTTGTCTAACAAGCAAATAAAAAAGCCATTCTACTTAACCATTTACAATCTTCTTTTCAAGGAGAATTGGCCCCAGCATGTTTCAGTTTGTGGATTTACAGTGAACTTTGCTGATTTCTCTGAGTTTCAGACCTGTCTCTTGAGCTGTAAAATCAGAGATTAGATCTTGCAGAAGTTTCTGTTCTCCTTCTAGATAGCATTGAATGATTCTCAGATTTGAATAGGAAATCGCAATTAATAAAAGGGGGGTGAAATCAAAGGCAGCATATTTTGTAGTCATAAAATAAATGAACTTTTGCTGTGTTTATATTATAAGTATAATACAGCAGGAAGTAAAGATCAAAGCCATGTTTATAAAGAACTTGGCAAGTGGTGTGCTTGGAGGAAGCAAATGGGTTCACGGGAGGTACTTAAAGAATGAAGCTTGGATTTTTAGCTGGTGTAAATCAGCGTATCTCCTTTGACTTCAGTGCAAGGGTAGTGATTTACATCAGTGGAGAAGCTGGTTCAAGGATTTCAAGGGAGAACAGATACAGTAAAACAAAATAAAATATTTTTTTCTACTGAAAAGTATTTGCCTGATGTTTGTTCTCTATTTCCAAGTACTGGGAATAACTCAGAGGAACAGGATCCCGATTCCCAGCTTCATTAGCTGTAATGTGTAAAGGTGTGATGAGGTTCGGAACTGGTTCCCACCCTGCTGATCAGCCAAGGAGGTGAGTATCATACTGGGGCTGCCCAGAGAGCTCAGCCTTCGGGCACTGGCATCTCCCTGAGTCCCACAATTCTCAAACTATTTATTTGCAGCCTACAAAAATCCCTCAATGCACCTGATCAATGAAAGGGAAACTGAGGCACAATCGAAAGGGATAATTAATCTCGGGTCTTGTAGTGAGAGCAGTTCACTGCAGCCTTACTGCTCCCTGCCTGAGTTATACCATGAACTCCCACGCTCACACAGGGTGAAAACTCTTCACAGCAGCAATTTCACCCCTATGGAGAGCTGAGATAAACTCACCCAATACCACCCTCACCCGGAGAGAGAAACTGAAGCAAAGAGGTTCAAGACAGCAGCATGGTGAGACCAGACACCCACCACCCTGATCCACCACCCTAGGGACACCTCAGCTCCCAAGGCACCGTCGATCCTGGTGAATTATCCCACTGGAGGGCAGGCGGGGATTGAGTGGCCTCAGTTAGGTGTCTAACAGCTTTGGGCTCCAGCTGTCCCCAGGGGGGCAGCCACGGTGCTGGAGGGAGATCAAAACCTCAGCAGGTCAAAATCAGTCCTGTGGTCACGATGCTGTTTCCATTGACTTGAGAGGCAGCCTCAAGCAAGAGGATTTGAAAAATCCTGAGAAAAAGTGCAGAACTAGCTATAATGTTTCCCTGGCTGCAACGTTAGTTGGACACAAGTCCCCGACGGGCTGTGGGACACGGGAGTCCCACCCAGCAGATGGAGTGAGAGACCTCTCTGCTTTACTGAGCTCTGTGCAAAGGCCATCGTTAATATTCAGAAGTTATTTGAATCTTTTTTTCCCCCTAGGTTTAGCTACACCACTCCAGAGGGTTAATCAGGTCCCCCGAGTTGGGTGCCTGTTGTTAGATGAGGTGGTGATGAAGAGCACTGGCTTTCCTGCACGGGTAGCACTGGTGCTGGAAGGGGACGTTGCCTTAGACATCACGCTTCCGCGGAGGGCTCTGTGCCTGCTCAGCCTCCTCTGCATGCAGGGGACTGCAGCCTTTTCACCCGGGCAAACAACTTGCCAAAATTTTAGAGCACAACCCGTCAGACAACCCCAAACAAACACCCAGTGACACAGGCACCGTGGCAGGGCCAGGAGCTGAGGGCAAGACTCCTGAAGGAGGTGGATCAGTCCTGGGAAATCACCTAGGTCCTTCACCCTTGTCGGTAAGACCTGGTCCCTCTCCAGGTCCCTGCACGACATTGGCATCCCGGGAAGGCAGCGAGACGTGTGCTTCGGACTCTGACAAGCTCCTTGGGGGGGGGGGGCAAACTTCACTCATCTCCAACCTCCTCACCAGTTCACAACAGAGGTGGGAGCCCTGGGCCCGTGGAAGCAGATCTGGGTGCCCTCCTCCAAATTGGGAGGAAGGGAGGCTGGGGACAGGGACGGCAAAGCTGTTTGGAGATCACTGTGCCATAATTACAGCCTGTTTGAAACAGAGCTGCTCCCTCCTTAGCCTGAACTTCATTAATTAAGCTGCTGAATGCAGACTGAATTAATTAAACCAATTATTATGCTATTTTATTCATTTGCTATTTACTTTGATTGATTATATGACTCTGCTTAATAAATATTGAATAAGTGTTAATTAATTGAATTAATTCATTGCTGGTTTATTCACCTATCAGTTACCTATCCCTCACCTCCATGCATGAGTTGTGTCCTGAAAGTTTGTCCCAAGGAGCAGGTTCCCGGGGACTCAGCCACGGGCAGCGGGGCCGGGATGGGGGACGGGGTCACTTACCAAAAGGCAGGACGAAGAAGAAGGGGAACCAGCAGAGGATGAAAACACCCACGACGATGGCGAGAGTCTTGGCTGCTTTTTTCTCACGGGAGAACTTGAGGAGCCGCACGGAGAGGGAGCTCCTGAAGTTGTGCCCCTTGCTCCGGGTGCTGGAGAGAGGCTCCTCCAGCACGCTGCGGCAGTGGATGCGCAGTACCACTTCCATGGATTTATTCCTCTCCTTCTTGACCCCTGCCTCCAAGCTCCGAGTGGTCCGCCTGGCCACCACGTAGATCCTGAAGTACATCACTAGGATGACCATGAGGGGCAGGTAGAAGGAGAAGAGGGAGGAGAACAGGGCATAGCCCGGCTCCTCTGTGATGCTACAGATGCTCTCATCCGGCGGTGGCGGCTCCTTCCATCCCAGCAGTGGCCCGATGGAGATGACCATGGACGAGAGCCAGACCACCACGAGGATGACCCCCGCCTTCCTCTCGGTCATGATTGTGGGGTACTTGAGGGAGTACTTGACGCCGATGTACCTGTCCACGGAGATGATACACAGGCTCATGATGGAGGCGGAGCAGCACAGCACGTCCACCGCTGCCCAGATGTTGCAGAAGATGCGCCCAAACACCCAGAAGCCCAGCACCTCCAAGGTGGCTGAGAAGGGCAGCACGGTGGTGCTGAGCAGCAGGTCGGCAATGGCCAGGTTGACGATGAAGTAGTTGGTGACCGTCTGCAAGTGCCGGTTGCAAGCCACCGAGAGGATGACGAGGATGTTCCCCACGATGGCCGAGAGGATGAAGACGGCCAGGAAGACCCCGACGCCCACAGCCTGCACGTCCAAGGCGAAAGTCAGCGTGGTGCCGTTGCCCTCGGGGGTCTCCTCACCTTGCAGCCCCCAGGACCGGTTGGTACCACTCTGGCTGCCCTGTCCCGTCCGGTTCCCACTCAAGCTGCCATTGCTCAGCTCAGGGAAAGTCATTGTAGAAAAGGTCCGGGCTCCATGGAGGGCGAGGAGAAAGCGATGCCGAGGTGCAGCCCCCCCGGCATGATCCCCGCAGCCCCCTCCAAGACTCGCTCAGCACCTCGCTCCCTCCGCCGCGGGACAAGGCTCGCTCCCCCCCAGCTGGGATGGAGGGATGGAGGGCAAGGGCAGGGGGGCTCGGCTCTTCTCACCCCCAGCCCCGCTTCACGCCGGCCGCCCGCGCTGTCCCCCTCCCCGCGACCGGCTCTTGCCGCCGCTCGGCCCCGCCGCCGGCCCGCCCGGGGGGGCAGCGAGGTCGGTGCCCCCCCGCTGCCCTCGCATGCTCCGGGGGGCTGCGCTGGGCAGCGGCCGGCAGCGCTCGGCGGCTCCGCTCGCCTTCCCGCTCGCACGGGAGAGCTCCGGGAGGGGCGAGGGGAGGGAGGGAGGGGTGAGCCGGGCCGAGGGGGGGGGGGGGGTGGGGGGTGTCGGGAGCCCCGCGCTTCAGGTGCCGCCGGAGGAGGCGGAGGAGGAGGAGGAGGGTGAGGAGGAGGAGGAGGAGGAGGAGGAGGAGGCGGCAGCAGCGCTGCTTTGCGGGACTAGGCGAGCCCGGGGCAGGGTGAAGCCGGCAGCAGCGCCGGGCGCTTGCAGACCCGGCGGGGGGAGGCGAAACGATGGGAGGGGGCAGGCACCCACTCGGGGGGCAGGCACCCACTCTGGGGGGGGGGGAGGGTGAAGGGACACGACAGGCACAACTGGGGGGGCCCAGGAACAGACGGAGGGGGCAGGCACGCACTTGGGGGGTAGGCACCCACTCGGGGGGAGCAGGCACTCCCAGGGACAGACAGGCACCCACTCGTGTGCGTGAAGGGGCACACAGCACTGGGGTGCGGACACCCCGCGGGGGGGGGGATTGGGGGGGGGGGCAGGTACCCCGGGGGTGCAGCCGTCCCGCCGCCGCGCTGCCCGCCGCCGCCAGGGGGCAGCAGAGCGCAGGGTTTGCCCGGCGGCGCGGGCGGCCCGGTCCCGGTCCCGTTCCCCCCGCCCCGGGGGGGTCCTGGGGCTGCGCTGCTGGGGGGTCTGCACCTTCCCACTGGAGACCACCCGTGCCGTGGTCCCCGGCCCCATGATCCCACCAGGAGGGATGCTCTGCAAGGCTGGCTTGTCCCCCCAGCCCCTGCATCCCGCCAGGAGGGATGCTCTGCAAAGCTGGCTTGTCCCCCCAGCCCCAGCATCCCGCCAGGAGGGATGCTCTGCAAGGCTGGCTTGTCCCCCCAGCCCCCGCATCCCGCCAGGAGGGATGCTCTGCAAGGCTGGCAGGTCTCCTTTCCTGCCCCGCATCCAGGGCTTCCAGCAAGCATCCTTCCCGTGCTAACCCTGGTCCTCCCATCCTGCCTTTCCAGCCCAGGCGTCCTGCTCCGGCTGCAAGCATGGGCTGCCCCTCGCTAGGTCCTTCCAAAAGCAGAAGGGGACAATCAGCGTCTCGCATTCAGGGACAGCGTGTGATTGGCAGCTCTGTGTCTGTGACTTAACCCTGCTGCAAGACTTGGAAACGGCAGCTTGTAATTAAAACATATAGGCGCATATTTCTAGCTAATTTAAACAGGGTTGGGTTTTTTTTCCCACTGATAAAAGCAGATCCTGTTTACACTGGTTTCCTCCCAGTGACCCTACTCTCCTGCCTCCATACATTGTGATGGGGACTGACCCCAGTGTTGAACAGGGGCTCTCCCTCGGCTCCTTTCTGCTGTACACAGGAAATATTTCCTTGGAGTGTGTTTATCCATGATTTTTCAACTTTTCTTTCCTAAAAAAATGATTTTAAAGGGCAATCCAAGCAGACAGTGAGGTGATTTAACTGTTGCTCTGTCAGAGCATGGGAGGTCTGTTGATTCACTGGATATGGGAGTGGACAAAAAAATATAATAGTATATTTATTCCCTTACTTACCTTGACAATCATTTCCTTATTTCTTTCATGCACTTTTCTCTTCCTTAAGATTTCACTCTCCTTCCTAGAGCTGGGTTTTTGACCCTGCTGGGAACAAGCAAAGTAGAGCAACTGGAAAATGCAAGCAGACAGGAACAAATACTGTACAAGGAAAATGTTCAAAAGGATGGTTTTGCTTAAAAAAACCCACCCAACAAACTCTTTAAATTTTTTTTAATGTGAATTAAAAAAAAAAAAAAGCCCAAACACCCAACACTTGAGGTCAAATTACTTATTTTCCTTATGTTTTGATGAAAACATGTCAACCACCAAAATGAAGTATCGTTTCTTACTGGGATGCTAAACTCAGCATGGGATGATTTCAACCCATGGAATTTTGTAGCTGTATCTTTGCAGCTACACAGATTGCTGTCTAGATAAATATATCTCATCTAAACTATCCAGTGACATACAGAGATAAAGAAAACATGTGCCTTTCTCCAAAGTTAAGGCTGGACTGAGCTTCTCATGTACAGCGGGATTTTAACCACCTTTTTGGTCAGAAAAGAAAGGTTTCTCCCAAATGACGTGATAGGAAATACCATTAGGGTGAAGATTGCATCTGCCCTGCATCTTGCCCTCCCTGGGTGAGCTCTCCTCCTCTCCTGACCTCTCTGAAGACAACTTGCCCACGTTGCTGAGAGGCTTGAGCTGGCATGGACTGCAGGGTTCGAATGGGACACAGGGATGGGATAGCTGAGCTGAAGGTGCACCTTTTGGTGGGGGTAAGGCTGGGGGCTGCCACCTCGTGTGCCGCTCGGGACTGATGGACTTGCCCCAACCACACATAAAACCTTTGGGGTTGCACTGATGCCTTTCCCCTCCCAACCAGGGCAGGGAGAGAGCACATCCCGTGCTGTCACCGCAACTCAGCTAAAGAACATCAACTCATTAAGATCCAGTTACCTCATTGCTTTCCATCTGTCTCCTTGTTTCAGTCTAAACCAGGGCTATTACGGTTAATTTAAACTAATGAAGAACAGGTTTATACTAGCGCACTTAAACCCAAATAAAAGTCTTCGGGTAGGTCTGCATGGAGGAACTGAAGGGCTCGAAGTAAACATACACGGAGATCTGCGAGCACCTGGGACCTTGCCAATCTGTTGGGTTTGAGCTGGAAGGACATACAGCTCCTTCCCCTCTTGATGTGTTACATCTCTTTCCTCCCTCTTTTTTACCCTTTTACTGTTTCAGAGCAGATTTTATCCTAGGACTTGGGTAGTGCCTTACAGTGATGTGAACGGGGCTTTTTAAACAAAGACACATACACCTGATGAACAGTGTTTGTCACACTGTAATTACATGTTACGCCTGAGTCTTGAAAAGGAAAGGCAATCTTAAAGGATTGTGATCAACATTTGCACGTACTCCAGGTTTACACAAGGTACACCAAGGAGAGCGGTGCCGTGGGTACACCCTTTCTCTGCAAAGGAAGATTTGCTGCGGTGCAGCTGCCTGCAACATCTCCCAGGTCCAGAGCTGGGAGAGATGGATCTTGCTCACATTTAATGCAGAATAGTGCTGAAATGATAATATTTAAGTGATTGCAAAGATGGGCTTGCCTTACTGTGTGCAAGTAATTCAACAATCCTCTGGGAAGTTGGGATCGGTCTTCGCTGCATGTCCCTCTGAGGCCGTATCCAGCTGGAGGTTAGTTGGCTCTGCTGGCTCCTGTGTCCAGATGACCCCAGGTCTTCAAGCATATTAAAAAATGGGCTAGAAGTGATTGCAAGAGATGATTCAAGCCTGTGCTGCTGTCTTTTGTGGGGCTCAAGGTGGGGCTCATGAGAAATTCGAGATAAGGGCAGTAATTGGGAGAGATAATGGGCAAAACACAGACAGGACATTGCCAGAGAGCATTACAATTGTGGGGAATCTTTCTGTTAATTGTGGCTAAGGGACGAGGGGTGGAGCGTGCATAAATTGTCTACCTTTGTCAGTGTTGTGATGATGTTATTTTGACTTTGGTGTGGGAATTCTTTTTGTTGATGTAAGTGAGGTTTGTGAAGATTGTGTGATGAATGTATATTTTAATGATATTGTTGTATTGTTGCAATTTTAGGTGAAGTCTAGGAAAAACCAGGCTATGCTTTGAATGTTTATGTCTTAATTAATGAGGTGAGAAGTATAAGGAGAGGAGATAGATAGCTTTTATCAGCTGACTGATAAAGGTGGGGGAAAAGAAAATCAGACAATCCTCTTGTAACACCTGCCTAAAATTGCCCAGACAAGGGACCTTCCCTTTCCCCTTGCCTTCCTGCTCCCCTGAACCATCCCAGCCGCTACCAGATCAACACCGTTACTACATTTACTACATTTGCTAGTTTTGTCCTTTGTATGTGAACGTGTCTGCTTTGGGTCTGGTTTTTAACTCTTTGCTACCGTGCTGCGGTTCTGGTGGCCATCAGTGGTCCCCAGACCACACGTGGGAGGGACAGTGGTGATCTGGCCCAAGCCCCTTTACTGAAGATGGAGTTGCCTCTTCCAAACCCACCCTTCATGGTGACTTTCTCCTCCTGCAGTGGACTCCAACACCTCCCTATCCTCTTGGTTAGAAAGTCTCCCCTGGTCTAGCCAAAACTTCCTTTGGTGTTATTTCATGGCTTCTTGCCAGGTAATGTGGAGAGTGATTTACTACCTTCCTCTTACGGGTTTTAATTTAATTTTGGGGCAACTGAATGGAAAAAGGCAAAATGAAGCGAAAAAGAAAAGGAAGGAAAGGAAAAGAGTTACTAAGCACATTAACTCCTTGTTTCTGACCATTCTCTTAGTGCAATGAAGGTGCTTTTACAGAGCCTGGCTGTGGTTAACAGTGAAGATTCTCAGGAGCAGAAATTACTTTGGCTTCCTGGGTGCAAGGGCTGACACAGCAAGTGGGGGAGTGAGGCTGAAGCTCACAGGAGCCCTTCCGAACTCAAAACGAGAAGTGGCATAAAACGAGGTGGCAAAGCATCTTTCAGGCCATCAGCAATTGGTGCCTGTTGACATGCACGGGCTACAGGCATTCAGAAGGAGCAAGCCTCCACCCCACATCTCAGACACAGCCTCATACAGTGGACAGGAGCCAAGGAAAGAAGCCAGATTTTTTGTGTGCAGGGAGAACAGCTCTGAGTGCCACGCTGATATCTGGGCAGCCAAGGCAGGTGGGATGGGTAGATAGAACAAGCAGATAAGTGTGGTTTGTAGGGCTGGTTGGACATGTTTGTTATTTCAGTGGGAAAGTTGATGTGTTCAAAATGAAGCATTCCTCAGGGATGTTCTTTTTTTGTCTTTTGCTCTGTTAAAAGCCATATAATAAAATACTTCAATACCAAGCAGAACATTTTAGATCTGCGTTTCAAAACACTTTTTTTCAGGGGGGAATGAGCAAAACATGAGGCCAATTACTTCAGAAATCACTAACAGAATTAGCAATTAGCAGAACAATTGCTAATGACGATGTAAAAAAAAGCAGTCACTAATTTATAGAACAAAATAAATAATAGCATAAAAGATAAATCACAGCAGAACTAAATATATAAATAAAAATGCTACAAAAGGTCAAAATTGCAACGAAGGGTTTCTCTGTTATCACAGAAAAATATTTCTGTTGGCAGTTTTCTTTCTTTGAGAAATTTCACTTCCCCCAAACGTCAGCATTTATTTGCCATTACTGTATTTTTTCCTACCAGTTAGAAATTCAGACCATCAGCTGCCTCAAATGGCAGGTATGGTTAGAGCCCTGAACCAAAGCCCCTCTGATTTGTGAAGGTCTGCCTCTCATGGTTGACTCTTTTGCTCATAAATAAAGAAGTCCTGAGAAGCAGCTTTTGGAAAAGGAGGCCAGACTAGGACTTTGCCCACAAACAGAAGTTATCATGACATTGTTCCATCCCAGCAACCATAAGACAACCATAAAACTTGAGAAAGTCATTGTCCCAACAGCTGCTGTTTAAATAAACAGGGGATATAGAAGCTGGATAGAGAAATGGAGATGTCAGGAGCACTAGGAGGAGGGGAGGGCTAGCAAAGAGGATCTGGGTGTTTGGCTTGAGGACTTCCCCGTGGCAATCAGGAGCAGGGGACACTTGCAGGGAATGAGGATCTTTTTGGCTTGGAGACCACATATGGTGTCCGGCATGGTGCATGCATGTGAAGGCACCTCCGAGCTTGGTCCTACTATAGACCTGTCCATGTGTCATCCTGGACACGAGGGCACAACAGGATGTGGGCAAAGGGGATGGCAGGGAAGGAAGAGGGGGAAAGTGGTGTGGCCACAAGGAGAGAAGCACGTAGGGCAGAGGATGACACTGGGTGGTCGTGGGGTTGCTCTGTTGGCAAGAGGGTGAGTTGACCTATGTGTGTTAGTCCAGGCCAGGAGTGTGCTTTAGAAGCAAAATAATGATCTTGATTCCAATAAAGCCCAACAGCCTAAAACCTTTTGGTAATGCAGTTTGCATGATGCATCAATATAAATATGAATAGAAATAGAAATAAAAATAGAAATAGAAATAAATATATACTATTTCTATAAATTCAAGTCACATTGTAATTTCTCCCAGTACCTTGTTTGCTTTCTTAAGTGAACACAGGGACTTCCCAGGCTTCCACCCTCTAATTTAGCACAAGTAAACACAAACAAATATAAATACATGGCACGAAAATGAGTGGCATAGGCTCAGACTAAAATTAAACTCTGCAAACTGGGTGCTGTTCCTCAACTTTGCCTTCTGTTAGAAATAACCAAAGTTACTTTAGCAGCTACCTCCTGACAGATTAAAAAGATCTGGGTTCAATGTGTGTGAGGTTTTGGGGTTTTTTTTATAAGACACCTAAAATAGTAGAGGATGAGGAATAAATGTCAGGCTCATTTATTTCTGTGGCATTAAGCAAGTTCTTCCCCTTACTGGCTTCCTCACCTCATGTCCACCTCAAAGCAGGAGTCAATAAAACGTATGCTTGAAGCCAGCTACCTGTGGGCCAGGATACATGGCGTAGGTACACCATGACCTGAGGGTGGCTCACTGTGAAAACCTCACCTGGAAGAAAATCTCTCTTGCATTAATATCTTCAGCCGCCAGCTTTGTCTCCTATTTGCTGGTGGTGGTTTTTCTGTTTCCTTTTCAATTCAATGCCGTGCATATCACGGATGCCAAAGTTTAAACAGTGGAAGCTGAGCTTGTACTTAGATAAAAGCACACGAGTGTCTTGTCTCCATGAAATGTTTGCAAAGCAAATGGGGTGTGGGGGAAAAAAAACCCAATGTCTCATTCTTTTTCTTGGTTTTTATGCCAGCAGCCAGTGGCAATGCCTAACGGAGGCTTGTTCTTGTAGTCTCTCTCAGTACAAATAAGGACATTTACCAGCCCTCTGGGAACAAATTCTGACACCTTTTCTCTCGCAGAAATAATGGCACCATCCTGTTTTACATCTTCTGAGAAATTTGGCCCCATGTACCAAGATGCTGCCCAGCTGGCTTTCTTCTTCATCCAACTGTCCTGGTTTCAGCTGGGATAGAGTTAATGTTCTTCCTAGTAGCTGGTATAGTGTGGTGTTTTGGATTTAGTAGGAAAATAATGTTGATAACGCACTGATGTTTTTTACTTGTTGCTAAGTAGTGTTTATCCTAAGTCAAGGATTTTTCAGCTTCTCATGCCCAGCCAGCGAGAAGGCTCGAGGGGCACAAGAAGCTGGGAGGGGACACCGCCAGGACAGCTGACCCAAACTGGCCAAAGGGATATTCCATACCATATGACATCATGCCCAGTGTATAAACTGGGGGAGTTGGCGGGGAGGGGCGGATCGCTGCTTGGGCATCGGTCAGCGGGTGGTGAGCAACTGCACTGTGCATCACTTGTTTTGTATATTCTAATTATTTTAGTATTATTATTGTCATTTTATTACTATTATTATAATGAACATTATTTTCTTCCTTTCTGTCCTATTAAACTGTCTTTATCTCAACCCACAAGTTTCATTTTTTTTTCGATTCTCTTCCCCATCCCACTGGGTGGGGGGAGTGAGCGAGCGGCTGCGTGGTGCTTAGTTGCCGGCTGCGGTTAAAACACGACATAGCTGAAACAAAATCCCTCCTGGCAGAGGTTTGTCTTGCCAGTTCTGGTGACATGCAAGACCAGCCAGCCCAGGCTTTGCTTGCCTACCCAGTGCTTGTGCTCCAAACGTGGCCGTTTCGGGAACTCGTGTGCTACCTGGGAGTGTGCAAAGGCTGGACTGAGCTTGGCCACCTCTCTGCTTCATAATCTTAAAGACCTTTTTGGGTCTATAGCATGGGTAATTAAGGTCTGAGAGAGTTACATCTCTTCTGTATGCCTCACTTTTTCCTTCTGATCAAATGTAATCCATCGCAAAGTGGAATTCTATGGCAGCACTGAGAGCAGGAGGAGGACATCTCCTTATCCCTGTTTCAACACATTGTTGGTCACCTCAGCCTTCCCTGACCTCCCCATGAAAGGTCAGAAATGCGTTTCTGGGTCTTTTTGCTTGAACCCTCATGTGGTTCAGCTTGGCTTCTGCAAATCGCCCCATTAAACCAACAAAGAGTGTCCCCATGAGTGATGTTAACCTGACAGTTTCCTAGGCTGGGAATATTATTTCCAATAAAGAGGTTGCACATGCATAAATATCCAAAGTCATTAACAGAAGAGAAGAATAATATCTGTAGCTGCTGGTCCAAATATTGCAATCTGATGCAACCTACAGAGTTAAAAGTGGTAATGAATTTAGCAACAGGTGTAGCAATGGGCATGTAAAAATATTAGCCAGATACTTACCTTTAGCATGACACATGTAGGATAGGCTTATTCTCTTCCCCCTGGCTCTAAAGTGACTGTATGACTGCATTCTGATTTAGAGGCCAGAAGGGAACATCAGCTTTGTCTTGGCTAGTAAAAGCGAGAAAACATTGCTGATTGATAGCTCTCTAGTTCAGAGATGAACTAGGTCAGAGTAGCACCATTAAGATAGGTTTTGCCAAAGGAATGACCTTACTGCAACGGCTAGGCTATTCGAATGGCAGCATCGGTTTCTTATTAGTTGTTCCCAAGTGATTCTGTGCTGCTTTGTCATTGCAGTCAATGAACTTGGCCTCCCTGGGCAGGGCTTTCTGTTAGCAAGCAGAGCCAGGGAGGAGAACAGGCAGTGACACATAAACATACACCTGGGACTCCAGAGCTTGAAAGAGCAACCACTTCGGGAGCCAGTGACCATATGCAGATGTATTTACCAGGTGAATGCCCATCCAAGGATGTAACACATATGGTGCCCTTGCTAGGCTTAAATGACGTGCCCTTGCTAGGCTTAAATGACGTGCCCTTGCTAGGCTTAAATGACATGCCCTTGCAAGGCTTAAAGGAGATGCATTGAATCAGACTTCCCTGTTGTCCACTGTAAAGATGTCTCTTCAGATGGGAAATGGTACGGAGCTGCAGTTCCCAGATTTCTTCACTGGTGGCTTTGCATCTCGGTACAAGCCCTGTTTCTGCAAATGAACTTTCATGGGGTTTGGAAATCTTGAATGTGGTTCCATGGAAGTTCAGCAACCTTACCGGTGGCTGTGACACTTGGCCGCTGTAGAGAAGGGGAGACAGTCATCTCTTCTTCTTCTGTGCGGCTCCAAGGTGCTTTAAACACTGTTGGGTGAACTTTCTACCAGGGTATTTCTGAAGCTGAAAATTTTCAAGACACCACTTGGCAATTGTAGCATTGTCGTGGTTTAGGCTCAGCCAGCAACAAAGCACCACGCGGCCGCTCGCTCACTCCTCCCCCGCGGTGGGATAGGGAGGAGAAAATACAACAAAAGCTCGTGGGTCGAGACAAGAACAGGGAGGTATCATTCACCACTTATGGTTGCAGGCAAAACAGACTTGATTTTGGGGAAAAATAAACCAATTTAATTTGTTACCAATCAAATCAGAGTAGGATGATGAGAAATAGAACCATATCTTAAAAAGACACCTTCCCCCCACCCCTCCCTTCTTCCAGGGCTCAGCTTTGCTCCTGATCCCTCGACCTCCTCGCCACCCAGCGGCGCAGGGGGACGGGAATGGGGGTTTGGGTCAGTTCATCACACGTTGTCTCTGCCGCTCCTTCCTCCTCAGGGGGAGGACTCCTCACACTCTGCCCCTGCTCCAGCGTGGGGTCCCTCCCACGGGAGACAGTCCTCCACGAACTTCTCCAATGCGAGTCCTTTCCACGCACTGCAGTCCTCCACAAACTGCTCCAGCGTGGGCTTTCCCACGGAGTCACGGCCTTCTCCGGGCCCAGCCACCGGCTCCGCCGTGGGGTCCTCCACGGGCTGCGGGGGAATCTCTGCTCCGCCGTTCACCTCCATGGGCTGCAGGGGGACAGCCTGCCCTCTCACCAGGGGCTGCAGGGGAATCTCTGCTCCCCCGCACCTCCTCCCTCTCCTTCTGCACTGACCTCGGGGTCTGCATGGTTGTTTCTCTCACATCCCACTTCTCTCTTTGCTGCAAGTATTTCAGCAGACTTTCCCCTTCTTAAATATGCTATCACAGAGGCGCTGCCATCGTCGCTGATGGGCTTGGCCTTGGCCAGAGGTGGGTCTGACTTGGAGCTGGGGAAGCTTCCAGCAGCTTCTCACAGGAGCCACCCCTGTAGCCCTCCCCGCTACCAAAACCCTGTCACACAAACCCAACAAAAGCATATACCCTATTTCCTGATGTCCCAGGGAGGAGGGTGGGAGATCCAAACCCCAAATGTGGGATCAGATCTCTGTTCCCCCTTGTGAAGGGCTAGCCTCATTTACTGAGCATGTCTTTCAAATTACACATCCCAACTGGAAGGAAGGGGTTAGAGATAAATTTCAGAAATATTTTACATGCTATCCCCCAGTTAAAGACAAAGAAACAAAGGTATTAACCAAGATCCTTCAGGGAAAGGAGCCAAATTTTCTGTCTCCACTGTTAGATTTCCTGGATCACCATGGTCCCCGGTGAGCCGGGCTCAGCCGCCCCACAAGGCTGCAGGTTGCAAAGGCAGAGAGAGTTGAACTTCAGTCCGAGGATATCTTGGCAACGTGCAACGTGCAAACAGCCACCATTTTACAGAGACTGTCTTTGCTCGGGGCTATCCCACGTACCTCCCCCCTTTTTGCTTTTTGAGCATTTCCTTGGAAGACAGAGAGTCCTTGTTGTGGGGACACTGGCAGAAAGTGGTTGTCACACAGCATGCCAGCAACGTGCCAGATGTCAAAATAAATATCTCAGGGCACTTGATAGGGTTATGCTTTCTTCTGGTGATAAATCCGTGGGGTCTGTATGCGTTGCTACCTCTCAAGAGAAATCCAGGTCTGACATGCAAGTCAGGAGCAAACTCCCAGAAGGTACTATCCAAATCAATCTTTCTGATCTTGGCTATTAGGGATCTTGAAATCTAATGAGTCAATCAGACAGAAGACATGACTCCCAAAGACTCATGGAAATTACTTTGGAGAAGACAATGAATAATCTTCTTGCGTCAGCTAGCTAAAGAGCTAAATCAGGTCAAGGAAGATCAGTCATTATTAAAACTATCATCACTATTTTTAGTAGGGACTAGAATATAAATATACAGAGAGGAAAAGAAGAAAAATACAAGTCCAGAAATGTGTGTTATAAGCAGCTTGACAGTCAGTGGAAGAAAATGGTACAGATTAGAGGTAGCAATCTGGAAAGTGAGGCAAAGACAAATTAGTAAGGCCACATTAAAAAACAGTAGGAACCCAACGCAGATTTTTTGCAGCTCTGTTCCAGGAAGGAAGTAGGATTTACTCTTTGCTGTGCAGTGTTTGGATAAAGAAGCATCCATAAAATCCAAAAAGATGTCTGCTGTAAAAGTTACATTGCAACTCTGTTAGGCAGGGGAAGCCTGGAACGGTTTTGAAGTCTGCAGCTGCTTCCAGCTTCTGGTTTGGAGCAGTGGCTGATTGCAGGCCATGATGCAGAAGCAAAAAAGAAAGTGCAGTAATTTAATACAGATGTTTCAGAAGTTAGTGAATCCTTGGTTTTGACAGCAGTTCTCTGGCATTCAGGAAATTATTGTGGTTAGAGATTAATGCTTCTACTGCTCTGCTTTCCTTCCAGGATGAGGGAAAATAAAACATGAAAAATGAATGCAGAAGTTACCGAAAGCTGAGAGGCGGTCTTAGAGTTTGTTTTTTCCCCCCATGTTTAAAGCCATATTTGCTGGAGAAAGTGTGAGAAGCAAATGTTTGCCTTCTTAGGTTATATTTGTTTATGAAGAATATAACAGCCAATTGCTAGAGCCAACAAAGACCAGAATTCAGGTCCTTACTGTCCAGGGGTACCTCTTAAATCCAAGTAATTCCATGTAATGGTATTGCCTTAGCACAGCAGTGAGGGTTCAAGGGAGAGGGTGAATGAAAGCAAAATTAGCATGAATGCTAATAGCTTGTTGAATGCTAGGAAAATAATTTGTTTAGGAGAGGTCTTAGCACCCATTCTTGTGTTTTGAGCATGACGATGTATGAAAATCCCTTTGTACAACAGTGACCCACCTCTGATCACTTCTTATTTTATGATATAGCTGGATGCAGTACCATACTAGTGAGAAATTCTGGATTTTCCTGCACAATGGCTACACCTTGACAGTGATGGCTGTGGCACAACTGCCAGATTACGAGTATCTGAGGACGGATATCCTCTTGGCTGCAGATTAGCTGTTAAAGCAAAATGCAGCCAAAATTGCCAAGAAATGAACTAAAGGAGGGAAAAAGGGCTGGTAAAGATATCAAACACAGAGATATCACCTCTGCCTCTGGTTGGAGGAGGAATAATACATCTATATACTCTGGCAAGAGTATAGGTGGTATATACTCGCCAGAGTATACGGGTGTATTACTACCTATCATCTGCTCTGCTGTTACGCTTTTTGCAAGGCAGCTTGCTACTGTCAGAGAAAAGACTCTAGGCATTTCTCTTGTCCCAGCAAGGCCACTCTTCATGTTGGTATCCGGGAAAGAGGAATAATGAGGTCACTGCATAAGAAGATATGCTCACCTCTTCTCCCCAGGATTTCCCATGAAAATAGAATCAAGAAATAACTGGAGAGAAATCAGAGATACAACAACTTGCCACAGGCCAGGCAGCAGGACTCTGGTAACACTTAGAACAGACTTCTGGTTTCCTGAGTTTCCAACAGGCTTCATCATCTTTTCTTTGTATTGTTGCAATGAAACTTAAAACATATGAAACTGATAAAGAAGGGAGCTGATGGCACAATTGGTGTAAAACAACCCTTTGTGTTCATAGGCCATGTTATGGTTTTTTGAATACTTCCACGGGCATCATCTAACTCTTTAAAAGTAACTAGCTGGATTCAGATTAAAAAAACCTCCTTGGCTTCATAGAGGCAAAACTCATTTTGGGGGTTTTTACAGCATGCTGCAAGAGCTGAAGCTGAATGTGGTGAGAACAGTGTGATACATTCAGCTGAAGCAATGCCTTCAAGTGTCAGCTGCGGGGACTGCAGAAATTATCTGCCTTCACACTAGATACCTAAAAATGCAGTGAGCTCTTGGGGTTATGATAGTTACTTCCATAAATACCTAGGATTTCTATAAAACAGCCCAAAGCTCAATAGAGTAAAACAAAAAGCACCACAAAATTTAGCAGTGGAAAAGAAAACACAGAACATTATGACACTGCATATATCCTTAATATTTGGATTTTTCCAGATCTTGAATACTATATGTAAGTTTGGCACCCTTATCTCAAAGGAAATATAGAGGAACTACAGAGGAGGGCAACAAATCCATGCAGCTGTTAGCAACAGTTTTTCTATGAAGTCTGATTAAGTAGGTTAGGACTCCTTAGTCTGGGAAAGAGATGCTTAAAGATGAGGATAAAAAATCAAGGGGAATGGAGGTGGTGGAGAAAAACCAACTATTCCTGGTCTCTTCCAAAGTAAGAACTAGGGGCCATTGAATGAACCTAGTACATGTCAGATTAAAAAAATATAACAGGCTACCTTGCCAGAGGATGTTGTGGTACAGGAAGTTTATATGGCTCCTGGAGGAGTTTGCATGAGTATTTGAAGAAATAGATTACTAAATGAGAAAATTGCATCAGATTCAGGAAATCTTCTGAGCTGAAAGTAACGGTAGACGATGGGAATGCACAAGGAAAGTGTCATGTTTTCACACCATGTTCTGACTCTCCCTGACTCTGTACAAGGCTGACAATTTAAAGCCAGCTCCAGGAACATCACCAACAGAGAGGTCTTCTCAACCGAAGGCACGGCCTTTGATGCCTCTCTGTCACATTGGAGAAGCATGTTGTTACCCTCAGCGGAGCCCTGTTAGGGCTGATGTGCCTCACTAACCTGTGCTGCCCCATTCATCCCCTGATCTACCCCAAAGAACAGTCTAGTGCAAGAGTGATGGGCTCAGTGCTCTGAGGCTGTGGGTGCCAGCACCAGCAGGAAGGGAGCTGGACCTGCCATTGTACTGGTACCACTCATGACCCCATGACAGGCTCAGTGGGTGCTCAGCTCTATATGCCAAGCTGAAGGAGGTGGGGAGGATCTGGGACACTCTGCTGGGAAGCAGCCTTCAAGATCTGTCACAAGCCTAAGACAAAGAGTCTAAAGCTCTTATCTGAAATCTGCCTTGGTCATCGTCTCTTTTCTGGCTCTAAGTATTGTATTTTCCCATAATGACTGGTTCAGGATCACCAGACCAGTTAATGAACTGGAACAGTTTCCTAAGAGATGAACCAGAACTGGAATTCAGCCAAGAAACATAAATGGTTCAACTACCTGATTAGGAGATGAGCTTAAGCCAATTTGCAAGCAAAAACAAAATCTGTGGGTTTTAAGTCAATTCTTATTGCGGTCATCATCTCAGAACATGAAATGTAAGAGAGATGACTCTCTATGTGGTTGGCAAAGATTAGAAAATGTGTTGTTTCCTTCTCATATGATATACTTAATTCCTAAGTATCTGCTGGACAGCTTGAGTGGATTCTTTGCAGTGCTGACTTTCCCAAAGCAACGCTATATCCTTCAAAACGAGGTACTCAAAGCAACATGTTCCTATTAAGAAAAACTACACAGCTGAGATATTTGCTTAATTGGAGCTTCTCTCCAGAAACTAGGTCAGCTCCACAGTAGCAAATCACAGTGATGGTCATTTAATTGAGACGCGTAGCCAAAGCAGGGCATGCCAGGCGAGGCCTGTGCAGGGCGTGATACATATTCAGGTTTCTGGGACATTCATCCAAATGATGTTGAACAAGCTGACAAGCCCAATACTTGCTGGATTTTGCAAGCTGACCAGCCAAATACTTGTACATTTCCATTGTATGCTTGCCTCTAACTCTTGGCAATCATAACCATGAATCATCATAGACACTCCACTCAGACTACTTTTTTCAGCTAGATGCATTCAAATCAAGGAGAAGAGACGAGCGTGGCTCACCTAGCAAACTCATATAGTTGCAAGATTTTAACAAAGCTCACGGGCGGCAACACTTTGCCTAACAGAAAGTAAACTGGAAGCTTCAAAAGGAGGTTTACATTTATGGTTAATTATATCATACAAAAGGGTAATTAGTCACTGGATTCTGAGATGAAGAAGGGTTCGGGTTGAAATATGTAGAAGATCAACAATATCCATCAAATGAAAATTCCGGCGAATGCTTTCACTCTTCTGCTGCAATGAACTTTCCTTGAACTGGATAAAGCTCCTCTTGTTCACAGCAAAAAGCTGTCAGTGAGGCTGCTGAGCTAAGGACCACCATCTTTCTTTTCCTTGATCCTGACTTTTTAAGCATCAATGCATAGCAACATGTCTCATACAAATGGTGTATTTAGTAAATAAGTTAAAAAAACAGGAAAAGACTCCATGCACACAGTGGAAGGGGAAAGATGAGAACAGTAATGACCATGTAAATAATGTGTGTAAGTCACATAGCTTAATGTATTACCAAGAAGTGCTCAGACACAATGGCGATGAGCATAATATAGATGAGCATGCAGAACAGAAAAGAAACCAAAGAGATAACCCATGCATTCAGTAATGTTCGCCTTTTAAACCTATCAAAATAGTAGGATCCAACCAATTTTCCTTTTATTGTTCCTCTGTCAGTTGAACGCAGAGCCCTAAATTAAAATAAGCTAAGTGTGAGAAAGCTTCTAATTGAAGCATTACAAGAAATTTCCTAGAGGATATTAAAATACCCTAGAATCAGCTTCTAGAGGAAATACAATGCAAAGAGATTCAAGCACTAATTAAATAGACAAATAAACCACAAGGCATATAAACAATGCAGCCAATAAACTGGGAAAAAGCTCTTTTCCATGGAGCTTGGCCACAGTCTATGTAAAACTGTATCCAAGAACTGCAATCAGAGTTGATGTTGGAGTTGGAACAGTCTTTGGGCTTCCTATAAAGCTAGGATGAGAATGACCCCAACAAACACTCCAGCAATGGCCCAGTACTGTTGAAAACAGCCTTTCCTGCTGTGTGCACCAGCTGGCTTTATTTGATGTTTGATTTGGTTTTAGTGTTTATGAGAGATGCCGGAACTGGTATGCTTGTAGAAAGGTCTCTTGTGTAGCAACAATTCACTCCTTTGCTAAACACTGATTATATCTTCGTCATGTGCCACAGCCATCTTCCAACTCTCAGTGTGAAAGATTCACTTTACAGCTTTGAATCCATTTCTGGAAAATTAACAGAATTAGACACAGCGATACCTATTGGTAGCAACTGGAGGATGTGAGAAAGGAATCCTTTGACCCAGACATGTCTGGAAAGAAGAGTACAGCAGGGTATATAAAGAACCCAGAAAACTCTGGACATTAATAAGCATAAATTTTTGATGGGCAACTAAAAAAAACCCAACCAAAGAGAAAAGAAGATGTTATGACTTTTAATAGAATAGGTAGGAACGGACTGAGAACATGAAGATAGAGGACAGCGTGGATAAGACTGAAATAGTATGGATGGGTCTTAGGAAAAGAAGGCAAGATATTGATAATGGTCTTCAGAAAAATGCATTTCCTCAAATGGCAGTAGTTAAGACCCAAGAGGGAACTATTTTAAGGGGAAAAATTGTGGAGAACTGGCAAAGCCTTAAGAAATTTCTGTTAAAGGAAGACATACAGACTATCCCAACATGAAAAATGGTTTAAGAAAGTTGTAAGAAACTTACTTGGCCAAACAGACCTTTAGGGATCTCAGAGACAGGTAGAACACACACAGGATCCAGAAACTTCATCAAAGCACTACGGACAAGTTTATTAGACAAGCACAAATACATAGGGACAAAAATCAGATACACAAAGAACAACAAAAAAGTATCTGATAAGTGTAAGAAGAATGAGATGAATGTCCGTGACACAGTTGTTCTTCATTTGTCATGAAAGAAGTGGTTTAGATCACTTAAAGAATCACCGTCAAAGATACTAGCAAAAGTGATTTTTAATGCGAATTTGTAAAAGTGCGACTTAACAAAGTTTGATGGCAAGGTTCATTCTATTTCTTGCTACACAGAAGAAACATACAAAGGCAAATCGAATTGGAATCGAGTTAGAATGATTCACACAGAGATCGGAGAAGCAAAAGGGTAAGGGAGACCCTCCCACTGAGTCACGAGGTTCAGAATGGACCCCCTTGCTTTCTAAACTCCATTTCAGAGAGGAGTCTAGGTGCGGCTGGATCCAATCTTAGTCTCAGACTTGGACAACGGTTTATGCCTAACAGAAGGGATACAAAGGGTAAGGAAAATCTCCCGTTAAATTACTATGCCAATTTGTTGGGGAATGAGTGGTTATGGATCCTACATGACTTTGAGGTAGCAGCAACTTAAGATTTATTAACACTACTATGGTAAATCACAAGATTATGTTATATGATTTTTAATAATACTTAATCATCAGCCAGTTATCAGAGTGATTTAATAAAGTTTGCTATCAGCACTACAAAGTTTCCTAAATCAAATCGCACACACAAACACACACACACACACACACAGATATAGAGGTTAACCTATAATCAGGATTTTTCTCTCTTGGCCAATTATGATAAATTATTGGTACCAAATGATCTTGAAAACCTCGTGAAATCTAATTGTAGTGAATTACTCACTATTCTCCTTCATCAGCATTTGTCAGCAGATGATCTTTGACCCCTTCTTCTTCGTCGGCATCTATCAGCAGATCATCTTGGAAATCCTCACAAAATCTTCTCTTTAAAATCCTCGCAACATCTGCTACTTAAAATCCTCGCGACATCTACTACTTAAAATCCTCATGAAACTACCCTTAAAAATCCTCATGAAATCTACCCTGAGAGGCATCTCCACTCAGAGGGAGATACTGGGTCACAGCCTGCTGTGATCCCGGAGATCTCAACGGGTCTCACTTGGGATCACTATTTATGGGATCGCGAGATGATTGACTTTGGTCAGTGTATTTCCATTCTGGCCATGATTCTTGTCAGGTAATTCTGGCACCCTCCAAGGCGGGCCATGATCCAAGCAGCAGGAGTTTCAGGTACGGTTCCAGGCAACAGGAGTTTCAGGTAGGGTTAGGGAGTGCCTGATCGTCCTAACTCACTGTACGATAGCCAGGATAAGAAAGTACCAGATTGTCCCAACTCACTGCAATTGTATCCAAAACAAGAACACAATGTTGGCTGGTCCTGACATCGCAATGTGGCCCAAGGTGGGCTGCACCACCACATCATCTCAAAGGAGAGGAAGATGTCAGCCAAAGACATAAAACCAGCACTATCATCTCAAAAGTGATTAGGTGTTTGGCACAATCAACATTACTGAAAAGAAATGAGAAGTCAGGTTACAATGGGAGAAAAAAAATATAGCAGGTAGGTATATTTCAAATGGTCTGGACTTGACAACATTCACCTCTGTGTATTCTGGGAGATAGCTGGAAAAAACCACAGAGATATGGTAATGACCTTTGAGAACATGGAGTGGGGGGTGAGGTGGGAAAAGACTAACACTGTGCCAATCTTTGGAAAGAAGGGTGGGGTGATACAGTGAGTTAGCATCATTTCAGTTTTCAGAATAACGTTGAAGTAAATAGTCTGTAAGCGTGAAGAAGACAACAGGGATGAATAACAGCCAAAACATTTTTAGTTTTTTTGAAGAACAATCTGTGTAGAAGAATTTTTTTTTTTTTTTTTTTTTTTTTTTTTTTTTTTTTTTTTGACAAAGCAGTAGGCCTGGAGGATAGGAAAGAAACCATAGATGTCAAATATTGTGACTTAAGGTCTGGACATTATTTCACTAGATAATCTCCTAAGCAATTTTGGGAAACAAGGATTAGATAATGCTGCTATTTATTGTACTGGCATTTGACTGGAAAATAGCAAAGCATTAATAACTATTCTCTGAGAAGTATCAGACCAGAACGACGTATTAAGAACCAAAAGCATAAGCTTGCCGTAGGACAGGTACCAGTCAACTTTTTTTTTTAATGACTTTGAGACTCTACAGACTGATGACATTTGCAATCCATGTGAACAAGCAGGAGGACAAGACTGAAATTCAAAATTGTCTTGACAGGTTGGAAAATTGTCTAGAAAAAATAAAGTCTAATTCAATAAGGCCAAATGTAAAATTCTAGCCCTCAGAAGGAATAATCAGCTGTGCGATACAGGAGAGTGCATGAGTGGCAGCAGCCAGTGGAGGAGAACTGGGGCCACAGCAGGCACACAAGGAACATTTGTCAGGAATTCACACTGCTGTGGAAAAGGAAACTGCTCTGCAGAGATCGGAATGCACCAGGCTGCAAGTAAAAATCGATCCAGTTCATAGCAACTCTTTTTCTCACTTAAACCGTTCTAATATGACGTAACACTGTTAAAGTGTGTGGAATCATATTGCTGTAAATCTATTGGAAATTAATATAATTTTTCCCCAGTCTATGATTTTTCAAGATTTGGGATATTCTTATTACATCTTATTACACTTTTAATTGGATACTAAATAAAAAAGGACCCAAGAGAGACAATGGGAGGGTTGTCTAATGGTATGGTCATGGCTAAGACTGATTTTGGCACAGAAATCCTGGTAACTTTGGTCTCCAGAAAGTTTGTGGCTTGTGATGAGCTCTACTATTAATTCAGAAAGGAGATGACATAGGACTGTTGATAGTAATGGGTGACACACGGGCTATCTTTAGCTCAGTAATGTTGGCTGGTCAGCTGGTCTCCCAAATTCTGGATAGTGCCACACTTCTACGAAGGGAGCCACAAATCGCTCAAGGTGAACAAGGATTTAAAAGTTAGGCACTGCGCCACACTCATATGACTACATTGCTTAGGTCCCAGTCACTCTACTGGGAATGAAGATGTCTGGCCAGTATACTGATATTGGCCATCATGGGAAATGTAGTTCAGCTGGAATGTCACAGAACCGTAGCATCAAATTTTAGGTTGGAAGGGGTCTCCAGAGGTCATCTAGTCCAACACCCTGCTCAAAACAGGTTTTACTAGATCAGGTTGCTCAGGGCCATGCCCAGTTCACTCTGGAACACCCCCAAGGACAGAGTACTGCTTTTATCACCTGCACCTCTGGATTTTCAGTGTTTCTTAGCGGGACCGAAGGGGTGAAAATGAAGGTAGTTTCAATCCTATGATAATCCCGAAAGCCAAAATTCTAATGATACTAGCTAAAGATGCTGAAAAGAATGAATTGCAAGTGTAAAATAATTTAAGCAAAGAAAGAAAAAGGATGGGAGGGAAAGGGAAAGAGTTAATTCCTCTTTTGTATGGATTGCAATATGTACAGACAAAGAGATAACGGGGTGCTAATGTCCCAAGTTCTTTAATATTTTGATTGGCATGAACAACGTAAATAAGTCAGCTATAGTTAGAGCTTGTTCCTACATGTCCAGACAGCTCTATAAAAATGTAGAAATTTAAGGAGGGGTGAAGCCTGCCAGCGCTTACACAGCCACGTTAAACTGCTGAGTCCAACACCGCTACTTCAGTGAAGAAAAGTTTTCAAGACAGTATGCCAGGCATGTCCCTTAAACAGATTAGTCTCTGATCCTTGGTCAACAGTCTTTTGAAAGCATATCCGATTCCCAGGCCCTTTGGAAACCTTACCTGGCATTAATTCCATTTGTATTTACACGTGCTGTAAATTACAGGTGTCACGTGGACTGATATCTGCAAAAAAGGCTGTTATTTTTCATACTCTATGGTGAGGAATAACAAGTCTGCTTATGGGCCAGAAAGCATGATTTCCCATTTGGAAGAATTTAAAGAATTAATTATTTGGCAGAACAAATGTGCTTGTAAAATTAAGCGTCAGAACACATTTTGCCCTTTGATTCCCTCTAAAGTTCTCAGATAAACCAACTTACCCCAGATACACAAATCATATACATCAGCTGTCTAGAAAGGAAAAAGGAATGTTATGCGTGAATGAATAAAAACTCTCTGGACTTTTAAAGACAGGAAGTAACCTGAGTTGCCTGAAATCTTTTTTGATCCACAAACAATTTAAAAATGTTTAAAATACATTTTTTTTCTTGTTTTTGTACATGTTTTTCCATGGTTATCAAAAACTTTGTGTCTGGAACACGTGAGAGCTATTCAGAGACAGTTTGTCAAGAGCGGCGTACATACATCCACTTCTAATCCAGGAATCCAGAAACTATCACAATAACTTAGCACAACCTAAATTCATTAAGAATCATTCCTGCTCTCCACCACCATGTTGAAAATCCCAGCAAAGCATATAAGGAGGATTTATGTACATACCTATATATATTTATGTATGTATGCATTAAAAAAAATAAATAGTTTTGCTTTGGATAGATTTACTTGCATATAGATTTCACCAAGCAAAATAATTTTTTGTGAAACTGGGAAAAAAAGGCAGAAGAGCAACTGGAATTCACTGAGGCCAAAAACTCTGGCATCCACATCGCATTTTGGATATACTAAAGATTCCCAAGACAAAGAGCAGCTTGTTTCTGGGACATGTCACCCAGCTTACAGCAGCTGTATCTAATAGTAGAGGAAAGCTTCCGAACAATGGCAGTGATAAAAACAGGTATCTTAGGCCATTTGTTTTGTGATATATCTCTAGCCTGGCTAATGTTGCAGGAGATGACATGCTGCCTTTTTCTTTTACTTACACAGTAATTGTTTGAACCGGGTAGTTTCAATATTGGACCACCAAAATTATGACTACATTTAGATGTAGATCAATGCATCGGTACCCAGAGGGTTTTCTCACAGCTCTTACTAATCAGAGTGGTTAATAAGGTAGTGATCGATGAATCAGGTGCTAATAGTGCCTGCACTGTGATTACAATTTGGTAATTCTGGATTTTATTTACATAATCACCCAATGCCAGCCACACTGCGCTGACATTGACAGAACTTGCAATAGCACCAGGAATAACCAGCCGGTTGAGTTACTGTGTTCGGTAAAATGCCTTCCAGATACGGGTCACGCTGAAATGCTTTACAGCATTAAAGTCGGAACAAACAAGGAACTGAAGCACAACTTCCCTTGAAGGTTTTATGCTTTACCCCATAGCTGGCTGTGGGGGGCATTTTTAGTGCTGGTCGCAGAAGATATTATTTTTGTAGCCTGCTGAAGACAAAGTGGGGTGGTGGTGGAGAAGAGGAAGACAAGGACAAAATAAAAGGTGACAATCTAGGTTTCTATACTGGCGATAAGGTTCTTAAGAACATGAGGAGTTAAAAAAAAGCACTCTGGAAGCATCAAGAAACCTTAGCACCTCTCAGCCCATAGTCTGGATAGAGAGTGTCAGGGAAAGGCAGAGGGCATGAAAAACAAACACAGAAGAACTTAATTCTGTGGTTGCATTGGTATAGCTACAGAGATGGGAGGAGGGAGGAGATGAGACCAACTTCTTGCTTTGCTGGTGAAGAAACAGGTGAGGGCAGTCACTGAGTGTCTCTCTTATATCCGGCCTCCCGTTTTTGCACAATTTAGGATATTTTCTGTGAGAAAACAAAAAAGTCTTTGGACATGTAAAAGGAGTTATAGTGGAGTTTTTTATAAAGAAGTTACAAGACGCACTCAGAAAATACAATTGTGGGTGGTTAACAGTCTGGAAAATTCAAAAGAGCTGCAAAAACATGTTTGATCCGGCACCAAACAAAAGGATGGAGAATAAAAAGTGAGAACAAGCTTCTTCCTTTAGTGTAGTCTGCCTTACATTGTTGGGTCTCTTATAAGTTATAAATAAAATGATTGCCTTTGTAGAGATCATTATGTGTAACTGAAAACCAAGAGAGATGTTAAGGAAGACACATCATTTGAATCATCCCTTACAGCTGCAGGAAAGGGACTTGTGATGGTCAGGATGCAGATGGTCTGGAGCACCGGAGCTGTGGTTTATCAACGTGACAACCAAAAACTACAAGACTGTACTTAGCAGAAGTTTCTATGAACTGCCAGCACACTAGTTTATGTTCACAAATTCCTTTCAGTTCATAAATTGAGGTCAGTAACATCACAGTGTAAACTGAGGCACAGGCTGCTGCAAAGGCTTTTGCTCAGAATCAAATCTCTGGCTATTTCTTATAGGGCCACTAAACTTTGTTGCCACTGCCCCTGACAAACAGACTAGACTAGACTAGAATTATTATTAATGAATAATTAAATGCTAAAAATTAAATGCTAAATTTATTTATCTTGGGTTTTTTTAGAAGAACAGCACTGCAGAGGACATCTGGATCTACCAGAGGTGATGAAGTTTCACCCAGCGTCTGGCACCCTGAAAGTGTTGCTGGCAGCCTGCTGCTTGCCAGAGACGGATTAATTCCTGTGCCGATGTGGTGGCTTTGGCACGGATCAACACGAGGGATGTCAACACCACTTATCTGTTAAACCTCACCAAAATTATATGACCTGGCAGGTGAACAGAATTCCAGAGCAGACAGGCTGTAGTAGGTAGAACCAAGTCACCGAGATTTTATATGGCCGTCTTGCTTGCAAAGAAGTTGTTCTGTGGTTCTGTATTTACTCCATGGGCAAGTAATTTAATTTGCCAAACTATAATCATGCCAATATTAATTATCCATAATGAGTCAGTCATGCAAAATAAAACCTGACCACCGGGGAGATATTAGAGGTGATGTACTTATTTTTTATGTGCATATTAAACTGCTAACTTTAAATCTAAAGAACATTGTTAGACTTAAAAGGCACTCATTATTAAAATTAGGCTGAAAGTTATAAGGCAGACAAGATGCTGAATGATCTCATGTGGTAACAGTGATTTACAAATATGCATTATGAAAAACAGAGAGAGGTTGTGTTTTAAGACTAATTATTCTGTAAACAGTATCTGATTAACTTGTATTAATGTTACGTTTGCTTGTTTTCTTGACCTCCGTGAATGGCACAGGAATATATTAGCATTTGTCATTTATATCCATTTAGCAAAGATATCAAGGTGATAGAGTAACTGATGTTACAGGGTTGGGAGGGGAAGAAATGATAGCCAATATCTACTTAGCAGAGTGTACCAAAGCCAAGCATGTGACTGTGAACCGCAGCCATCCAATGTTTTTCAATTATGTTAAATTTGTCCGAAATCGCAGAATTTCTCAGACTTCAGTGTGACATCAAGCGGATAACTCTGCTAGGGTTTGGTATGTTAATGAGTAATTAAGCTAAGTAAACTATATATTTGCTGACTTCGAGATATGTAAAGTTCCCCCAAAGACAAATAAGATAAGGGTATAATCTGAAGTATTTTAGGAATCTTGTGGCAGCATGCTTAGATTAGTCCAAAGGGATAACCGTGTTTGTTTTTTGAGCATCCTTTCCTGAGCAGATTTGAGATAACCCTCGTGACTCTGCTCTCCAAGGAGAGTGTTATGTCTAATCCATTGCAAAGCTGTCTGTGCCTTTTACTAATAATCTAATAGACCAAGCCCAGCTATGAAATTTGGAGTGTCGTTAATATTGAACTGTGCATTTATGGCTATTAACATAATATGAAATAGTGCCATTCCACAGTGGCTGATGAGTTGGAGAGCGGAGACTGTCACAGTCCAGCAGAGAACTTATAAGAGCACTTCAGTGTGCAACCAATAACTATTAAATAGCCAAATATATGGGAGCAATTTGCAGAAAAAAAACCACCTTGTATATAATAATGAGAGTCTCAGCACATAGGAGGTGAAGCTGAAGAAATTTGTGAAAGCTGTTAAGTCGCAGACCACTTAGAGGGCCCAAAGTCAAGGCTGAGATGCCTTTGAAAAAGCATCATCTATTAATCAGATTGAGATAGAAAAACTGTAAGAAAAAGGGCACTTGAGCAACGCAGAGCTGCAACAAGCTGCCAGCCAGCATAATAGTAATAGGATTATAATAGGGCTTTTGCTCAAAGCCTTTGAAAGACTTTGAGGTTTAAAAAGACCTAAAGGGCTTGTGGCAAAAGCCACACGCCTTGGAGATGGATTGTTGACTTGTAACTCCATCTGTCTCAGCCAATTCTTCAAGCAGCTCTTTAAAGGGCACACAACAGAAGGAGTTCAGTGGAAAGTGTAGCAACCTGTTTGGAGAAATCTTGTCTACATGCATGTGGCTAAAACACAGGTAGGAGTTGCAGTATCTCTCATGAGCTCTTATAGTGAAGAGAGAGCTAATTTGAAAATGAGAGTCCTCCTAATCATTGCAGAGTGGACAGGCAGAGGCAAGGTTCTTGCTGGGCTTCCAGCTGGGAAGACACACAGAAGTCTCTTATTCTCTATATGGTGGAACCCACGGAAGAGAGTACCATGACTAAGACTTGCTTTCCACTGTTTGCAAGTTGTCTTCTTGTTACTAATAAGCCTAGCAACCTTTGTAATTAGCAGTTGCGAAGATGAGCTTTGAATAAATCAGATTCTGGTTCCTGAGGAGCTCAAGAGTCAATATTGGAGCCTCTTGAGTTTTGACAGGAAGGAAATTTCTTCAATGGATGGATGGATGGATGAAAAGATCAGTTCACAAATCCAGTTTTAATTTATAAATATTCACATCTCTCTGAGTACCCCATTTTTTACCCCTCAAAGCCTGTGTTTCAGCAGTCGACGTAGGGCAATAAACATATAAATGATGGTGACCAAACCCTCATGTGAAGAGTCTCAGCTGCCTAGTTACCTGGCTGCAGGTGACCTGAGTGTTTCTGGGAGCAAGGTGGAACCTGGAAAGTCCCTGAGACTTCACATGTGCTTTACAAGTGCTTGGCACTTCAGGCACATGGCTAAAACTCAACTTGGTCTAGCAGAGGCAGAGACACACTGCCAGACTGAACTACGTAAAGACTTTGGTTCCCTGGGATGTGGACCAACAATCTCCTTGAGGTGTCTGAGATCATGAGGCTGAATTATGGCTACATTATGTCAAGTCTTGAAGTTCTAGCATTGCATGGGAGAGCAACTCCTTCATGCTTTACACATTTGGAGGATACATGAAACATCTCAGGCTCCAGCCCTGTCAACCAAAATGTTTTTGTCCCAGCAAAAGTATACTTTAAAAGACAGCACAGCGCACAGCATTCACTTTGCTATTTTAAACTGTTTACACTTTCAACATCATGGAGCAGCTGAGCACCAGGACATGGTATTCACACTGGAATCTGTTTCGGAGAGGTTCACCCATGTAGCACTTCCAGAGGAGTCCAGAGCAGTGAGATTTGATCCAATTGCCTGGGCTGCAGAACAGCTCTGAGCAGACCCCTGAAGGGTCAATGACTGGTTACATTAAAAAGCTAGAAAAATGGCTATGTGCCGCAAAGCACTGGAGCTGTAGTTAATAGCTGTTATCCTCTGGAAAATGAGACTAATTATTTAGATATGCTGATAATGATTAGCCCTGAAATAGTTCTGATCAGCCAGTCCTGTGAAAGCTTTGACGTGTATCCAAAGCTCTTTGTCCCTTCCGTCAGCGATCCAACCTAGCAATCACGACTGTCCCTTTGGCAGCTTGACCTTTCACAACAAAACAGGGAAATGGCCAGGCAACAAAAATGGCCCCAGAACAGTCCCTGAACTAAGCACAGGCTCAGAAAGTTGTAACATTAAATTTTATTTAAGCACAGTTGTAACAGTCTTTTATTATCCATTTGGGTAAACTCTGAAATGGCAAAAAAAAGGGCAAAACCTGCAGGAAACCAATTTGAAAGCTACGCTGCATCATTCCAGAGAGAGCAGGTAATGAGCTCATGCAAGTCCGTGCTGGGATGCGTACACATGATGGGATCTACGCTTTCAGGTTTCAGTATTTGCATGCAAGTTCAAGTTCGGCATTTCCTGGTGGGTGAGAGCCTCCTTACTGCTATTGATTAATGTAGAGCCTTCTGGGTGGATTTCTAAAGGAGAAAAATAAGGAGAAAAAAACCCAAAACAAGTCAAGGAGCTTAATTGCTTCAGCTTTTACATATCTACTGTTTTGTGGGAAAGTGGCTGTATCACAGCACGTTCCTTCTGATGTCTGCATTATGATACCCCCTAGGCTAAGGTAGCTGAGGATGATGTGGAGCTTGCTGGGCTGACTACGGGGTCTAGAGGATGTGGTGGGACGTGAGACCCGGGGTAAGACTCCACAGCCCCAGAGGTCCCTTCCTGCCCGGAGTTCCTATGAGAACATCCTGACCTCCCTCTCCCTCTTCTCCACCATCCCCTTCCCCCTCCATCCCAGTCTGCATGGGCAGAACTGCCCAAAATTCAGCCCAGCCCGAGTCTACTGTCACTTGAACATGCAGCAACGGGTTCCACCAAGGCTCTTGCCAGGTTGTGCTTCACCTTCTGCCTCCAGCACATCTCTCCTTCAGTAGAAAAGTGGAGAGAGATGGCTTTTCACATATTTTTTTGTTTGATCCTCTGCAAAAGTCTTGTGTTTTCTTTTCCAAAAGTCAGAATAATTCTTGCCCCTAGTTTCAAATACTTATGTCTGCTTGTGGGCAAAGTCACACCTTGAGAGTTTTCTGTGGGAAAAGCAGAAATTTAGGGGAGGTCTGAGTAAGGAAAGCAGGGGAAAAGCTAGAGATGGCATTTATGTGTTGTTTAAAGCTCTCACTGCCTCTTTTGCTCTTTCTTGCTGCCTCTGAGGAACATTTATCCACAGAATGCTTTAAAGCAGCTTGCTTTAGTAATACTGTTTTTTTTAATGTTGATTTTTTTTTTTTTAATCAGTGGATCTCAAAACATTTTTTAAAGTAAGTAAAGCAAGATTCTTTACCTCATTTAACAGTAGGTGAAGTGAATTGTCCCCGGTCATGTATTTTATGCCATTGTCAGAGCTGGAAATAGAACTAAGTCTCTTGTGCAATGCAATGCCCACTCTGGTCCACTGTCTGAGAAAGCGAAAAATATCCTTTAATCCCCCAGAATATTTTATAAATAAATGCTCCATAACACATTGGCATAAAAATGGTCATTTGCCATGATGGAAAGGCCCTTCTGGCACTTGGTGATTAGCAGTCCCATAGTCACATCCAAAAAACCTTTGTGTCATCAGTGCCCCATGACGCAATGATCTTCATGTCCTGCCAGGTTCCGCCCATGAGCAGGGACTCATCAAGGGGAGCTGCAGCCCTGGAAACGGCAGCAGAATTTGGGCAAGGTAGCTTAAAAATTAGCTTGCTTTTGCACATATGCACAGACCCTGGGGGAGACGACCGCTCGCCCGAAGTAGTCACAACGAATGTTTCATGGACCATAAAGATTGTGAGGGGCCATTGCACATTTCTCCCATGAATTCCTCCTCAACACAGGGCAAAGAATAATTTTGGCATTCGGATGCTAACGACTTTTTGGCTGTATGGTACAGTAGTACCGTTGCCTACTTTGTTTTATTTTTAGCCTACTGCTGACAGATACCTGAGGGGGGGCTTTTCTGCTTATTTCACGCTGTGGCAATGCTTGCCCAACTTAGCTGGCCATGGAGGATGCAGTAAAGAAAATCAAACTGAAATTTGGCACACAAGGTCACTTTGCTTCACTTCAGAGAAGCATTCAGGGGCAGTTAAAGCAGAGCATGGGGAACAACCCATCCTCATAATGCACTTTCATTTGCTTTAGAACTCCGGTTGTCACTTCTGTGCCTCCCATTTAATCTGCCTCCAACTCCCTGGCATTGTCAATGGTTATAAATAGAGAGGGGCAGCTCGAACGAAACAACGCTTTCAATGCTTCCAGTTATCTGTCAACAGCCTCTTACAAATGCAATAGAATTTTCTCCCAGAAGAGACGTTGGGTTTACTGGTGATTTGCGTTATTCCCCCTCTCTTGTACATAACAAGAACGTAAAGATGATATGTGGTTTTGATTTGCTTTTTTCTCCCTTACCTCAGTAGTCTCTAGAGGTAGAAATGAGATGTATAAAATTCCCAGGGCAAGTTCTGCTCTCTGCCAGCGTATCGTCAATCCTAAATGACAAATCCTGCCTTTGTGATTTTGAGCTGGCCACCTTTTTACTGCAGAGGTCTTGGGGCCAAAGCTGGAGTTAATGAAAAGCTCCTCATTGAAGTGTCCATCACCAGCACAGGCTAAGACTGCCGTGCATCGCTGCAAGCAGCCAGGACTTGTTCCAGCCCCCAGGACACGGCTCTTCCACGTCCATGCATGTGCAAAGAGCTGGTTTGGGAATGCTATCATGCACCAGTGGATTATACGTGTCTGAGTCCCTAAACGGTCCCAGGGCATAGCCTCCAGCCCTGGCTCACCATCCTGTACACCTTGGTGTGATTTTACCCTGTGCTGGTGCTTTCCCAGCCAGCACAATTTCAGGGGATGCCATCTGCCAAGGGCCATTCCCAAAAGGCAGGAGAGACAAGGTAACCCTGTTTGGGGAGAAAAAAGTGTGAACACGATATGTGCTTTGCAGCCAGAAAACAGACCCTGGCCCCTTTTACTCTCCACCGTATATGTTGAAAATATAGAAATAATTTGTGAAATTTCTGTTTGTTCCTTCTTTACTACTGATGCAGCAATTGGCGCTTGTGGGCAACAGGGTGCTCAGCACTGGCTGATCACATTCGGGCTGAGAGTTTATTTGACTGCATGGCTCGTTGGCAGATGCCTCCCATGGCATCTCCAAGCAGAGGTGTGCAGGACAGGGCATAGCAAGAGAAAGAAGCCTTACGGCTCAGCTCTGAAAAAGGGTAGACCATCCATTAAGGCAGTTACAGCTACACTTCCTATTTTAAGAGTATTGGCTTATTCTGCAATAAATTCACGGACTGCTTCTGCACCTCTGTTTACCCAGAAGTAAAAGAGAGACACTCCCAGGGTGCGAGGACTGTACATGCTGACCTGGCCATTAGCAGAATTGTTCTGCTTTGGGGATGCTCCAAAATGGTATTATTGATTTTCTGCATCATGTGGGAAATGTTTAGCGCAGCTCTTGAACGTTTGAAGTCCTTTCATGCTTGGAAGAAAGCGTGACTGTAGGAGTCCCATCCACAGCAGAACAGAAAGGGCTTGAAAACCATTTACAATAAAAAGGGAACTTTTGGAAATGAAACCTTTTCTTTTATCTTCTTACGTTTTTAATTTGCCAGACAAGTGGGAGAGAAGTGCTGAGAAAGACAGCGGCATGAATAACAAAGCAAAGATAAAAGCTACACCCTACTCCTGCTTACGCTTTAATTTTTCTTAGCCTTGAGCTCACACTATAGCGTCTGTAGCATTTTGCCATTCTGGGCTAAAAAGGATCAGCAGAAAACAAAAGCTCTTTTTCCTTAAAGAGCAATACTGGTCATGTGGTTAGAGAGCATCTTGCTCAGATGGAAGAGAGATACAAAGAGGGAGCCCAGATATTGTCCAGCTCTTCTGAGTGGAGAATATCTGATATGAAACAAGCTACAGACTCCCTCAGTCGCATCACAGAGGCACTGGGGATCATTTCCACCTAGTATTTTAATGAAAATTTTATCTTCAGTATGACATAATATCTTTCAGACTTTACCCTGCTTGTCAAATTTGGTTAGCACTGTAAAAAGGGCTAGAATAGTTTTAGGGCTGACACAGGAAGACAGATAACATACACAGTGTCACTGTGCAGCCTTATTTCCTTAGGAAAGCAGGCTAAAAAGCAAGAGACCTGGCTCATAGTACTTTATTCCTCAGTTTCCCTACTCTACAGGGATGCTATAAGATTTCTATTCTTTTCTAGAGCAGTGAACAGAAACTCCCTGACTTCTGCAAATCAATACCACTAAAATGGACTTCATTTTATTTGTTCCTTCGGCAAATGAGTGATACCCTTACTGGAGCTATTCTGATTCATATGTCTGCAAGACATTGTTCTAATTACTGAACATCTGGCCTTCCACAGGTCTGGGGACTTCACAGAGCCCTGCAAAAGTTTTGTCACAATGTCTGAGGCTCCAAGAACTCACTTCAAGCATGCCATTCCTTTAACCTTCAGCGCTGTTTATCAGCATTTCTTTTAAGGCTCTGGTCCTTGCCATTTCTGGAGTCATCATAGCAAGTGGATGGATCACCGGTGTGATGAGCTCAGCTTTCCCAGTCGCTGTGATCTGCTTGTGTCTTTCTTTCCCTTTCCTCTACAGAAAGACCCTTACCACTTGCATGCTGTCAGTCATGTGGGAAGCTTCAATTCCCTCCAAATATGAACAATTAATCACTATCTAGACCATTAATGGTGCTCTATAAATGGTGTGAAACAGATACAGTCTGACGCTAATGACCTCACAGCTGCATTGGTGCTATTAGCATGCACAGAGCATGTTTTTAGTGCTGGTTCTGAGGAGTGACAATTTGGAAATGAACTGAGAGCGCGTTAACAAACTGTGTTTCAATGAGGTGAAACACAAGGAGGAGAAGCTACGCAAATCCTCAAAGAGGTTTCCAAAACCAGAGCCCCATATGTGGGCAAATAACAGTCCTTCAGGAGGTTACAACAGATGCAGCCTGGAAAGTATAACACTTAGAAGAGCAGATTGCCTTTGTGCTGCTAAAACTCTTTTTGACTTGGGTGGGGTGGGAAATCCTCCATCATGTTCAGAGCTGGACAATGGACCAGAAAGCAGGGATGGGGAGAGGGAAGAACCCAGTCTTTAAAACAGGGAGTGATTGAAGACGGTGTTTTACACGGTGATCCAGCTGTAGGGAAGGCACTGAACCCAGCGCCTGGGAGGATGCCAACCTGTGTAACTCGGCCTGCAGACAGGGAAAATCTGCTCACATGATGGATGATAAATGCTACGCACAAGGCCAGCTGGCTCCCTTGTGCATAACTGGGTCAGAGCTGGGGCTCTACCTGTCCTGTCCGGCTGCTGCATCCGAGTAAAGCAGAGAAAAGCAGGAGAGGGCTCACTTCATCCCAGCCCAAAGGAGGCAGGGGTGACAGGTAGCATCCTGAAAGTGGTCCAAGGTAGCCCACATCATCGCGTATCAATATGAGTTGAGTTGGTGGTCATGCAACAGCGGGGTGGAGGTCGCTTTAGATACTGGCACTCTGAAGCTGTTGGGGTATATCCACCCTCAGTCAACGGGGAGGCCACAGCAGTCCATGCCAGACTGGATTAGTGCTGTTTTGAGTCCTTCCCCATGTTGCGGAAAGGACAACAGGTTCAAGCAGTGGTTTGTCCTCTACTTCTGTCCTGAAGAGATGCATCAAGGAAAGGAGAAAAGCACGTGCTTTTGAAGAGATGAATGGATTGAAGAGCTGGTTGATGGGGCAACAAGGGTCAGAGAGGAGGCAAGATGCCTGCAGAGAGGCATCTGGGGCAAGGATAGGTTGTGTTGGGTTTGGAGAACCACAGCTGCAAGGGGAACAGAGCCTGGAGACCAGCATGCCCAGCAGAGATGCAGCATAACTCAGCAACCCAGGCTGCAGGAGTTTTAAACTTGTGCTGGTGGAACCCTGGTGTTCAGCACAAAGGAAACCTAACATTGCACCTTAACCCTCTTCCCCAAACAAATTAAGTGGGGAAAAAGAGAAACAACCCATGATTTTTTCTTTTTCCAAATATCTCTTTTCCCTCTGAAGCAGTGGAAAATGTTCTGATTCTATAGTCTTCCTTAAAAAAGACAATGAATCCTTCTTTCTTCTTGTAAAGAAAAAAGGGGGATGCAAAATGTAAGTGAAAATGACACATGCTTAAGCATTTTATATTGAATTCACTGAGCAAAAAAGAGAAAAAAGGAAATTTGGGGCTATTTTCTCTCATTTTCATCTCCCATTCTTGTTCTGAGAAAACAAACAAGTCCACCTGATCAAAAAGACACGTTCAGAATGAAAATGTAGGGATCTGATTCTCTTCTCACTAACATTCATCCGGAGAAAGTGGGAGCTCAAAGGGTCTGTCTGTGCTGGTAAATAAAAGAGGACCAAGGAGCATCCCCGAACCTTGAGTCCAAGTAATGCATCATGCCTCATGTCTGCACTTTTTTGTGTTAGTCCCATCTTGAACGGACCATGTCCATACTACAAAGCCCTTGGGGGAATTTTTTATTAATAATGCCAAGTGGAGGGTCTGCATTTCATATCCTGAGTTGTTGCCATGGGACGGTCCCCAGGGATATTTAAGGATGCAAAGCCAGGCAGTAGTGTTGGAAAACTGCACAGAGGGAGGAAGATGAACCCCAAATCTAGTCTCACTCACGTTGCCTGCTGGGAGAGGTCCTTGCAGTGAACTGCTCACCAAACCAGGCTTCACCTTGCAGAGAGCTAGAGTGATCCAAAACAGAGCCAGAGATTGAACTATTGATTTTGTGGTGTGGGCAGCTGAGGAACAGGCCTCAAGTCCACTCCTTGGCAGAATTCATTTAGCAGTGTTGATAAAACTTATCACACCACGGCTGCCAAATAGGTGGAGAATCACATGCTAGAGAAACCTCACACCTTGCATGGGAAATCTATGATACAGAAAGAGAAAACTTACCATTGGAAGAAAATGTGGATTGTGACTACATTTATTGTCTTACCCAGTGATCCCCCACTTACCTGGCAAGTAAATCAATCCATCTGCAACTGTTGGTGTCTGAAGATAACTAGTTTATGCACACTGGGTAAGCACAGTCCAGTTGGGAAAAGCTGCATCATCACATCAAATGAAGCAAGTGTGACCTGTGGACGTTTGATCACCACATCAGTTACAGTGGGGAAAACTCACAGAGACAGAAAATGTGCTCTGGGCTGCTCAGCACTTTTGAGAGGAAAAAGGGAATGCTCTTCCCAAGCCATTTTGGGAAAGATTGACAGGAGAGTTAAGGTGACATTATCAAAAAACAGTCATCCTCTGAATGCAATTATGGTTGCAGGAATGGTGGGGGCCAGGCAGGCTGCAAGGTGAGAGCAGACAGGTCTGTCCATCTGTCCATCTGTCCATCTGGGGTGCCTGCCTGTCCTGGTTTCAGCTAGGACAGAGTTAATTTTCTTCCTAGTAGCTGGTATAGTGCTGTGTTTTGGATTTCGTAGGAAAATCACGTTGATAACACACTGATGGTTTTAGTTGTTGCTAAGTAGTGTTTATCCTAAGTCAAGGATTTTTCAGCTTCTCGTGCCCAGCCAGCAAGAAGGCTGGAGGGGCACAAGAAGCTGGGAGGGGACACAGCCAGGACAGCTGACCCAAACTGGCCAAAGCGCTATTCCATACCATATGACATCATGCCCAGTATATAAACTGGGGGAGCTGGCTGGGAGGGGTGGATCACGGCTCCGGAACTAACTGGGCATCGGTCAACGAGTGGTGAGCAATTGCATTGTGCACCACTTGCTTTGTATAGTTTAATTCTTTTAGTATTACTATTGTCATATTATTATTATCATTATCATTGTTTTTCATTCCTTTCTGTCCTATTAAACTGTCTTTATCTCAACTCACGAGGTTTTTTTCCTGATTCTCTCCCCCATCCCAGGGGTGGGGGGGCAGTGAGCGAGCGGCTGCGTGGTGCTTAGCTGCCGGCTGGGGTTAAACCACGACACTGCCCCACTCCTGCACCTCACCAGGACTTGCGGATTCCCGTGCTTCCCAGTCCATTTGCCGAGAGCTTTATAATTAGGAAGACTGGCTTCATCTGTAACCAAAATCTCCTTTCCTGCAAAGGAAACTAATTACTTTCTGTCCTGCCCCAAAAAGTATTTCCCAGACACAAAGAACAATGATCCTTCTTTGTATATGCAGGATTTTTTCAGATGGGCAGACTGTTATATCCTCCCTTCAGTCTTCTTATTTCTAGACTCAAAAAGATCAATTCTTTCAGTCATTCATTAAAGCCACTTTTTAAGACACCTGCCACTCTTGCTGAACCCTGGACTTCCTCCAATTCATTTCTGACTTTCTTAAAGAGAAGTCCCCTAGACTGGATGTGAGATTGTGGTTAAAACATCACCCATTTCTAAGCACAGAGAATTAATTTCTTCTCATATCTAATACAAAGAATTTTTTAAAAGTCCAAGAAGGGATTATTAGCATTTTTTTTTGGCAACAGTGTGAAAAGAAGCTGAAAGGAGACAGAGAAAAGGAGAATCCTTTTCACAAGTCATCCTGTCACCTGCAGCACCCCTCGCTGCAAGATGCTGTGGATGCCCAACATTTACATGGCTTCAGAAAGCAAGTGGATGGAATTGTGGAAGGAAAAAATCATTGAAGAAACATCCACCCAGGCTTATCAAAGTATGAGAGCCGTCCTGCCTGAGGAAGGTGTATCCTTATATGCTTGACCCGTTCTCAGTCAGGCCCCTTCCTCAACTGATTGAGAAATTGCGAGTCCATGTTTTAGAGGTAAATTTAATGGTCTATCAGGGATGGTCCCCTTGCTGAGGGATGTTATCTTGACCCAGAATAACTCCAGGTATCCCTGTGCCTTACTTGGAGGGGTCTGACTATTTTCAGATTAATGATGCTGAGCTGGGAAGAGGGGTCGAATGAAAAACAGAATATATGACTTATACCGTAGTGTGTCTGCTGCTCTCTGACCTGTGTCTGCAGCCCACTTTCTTTGTTACTTCAGGAATTTTCCTGCACACAGAGGTGAGCAGTGACTATTAGTTCTCAAAAATTCACCCACCATAGGAATTCAGGTCTTGATGAATGGTCTCTTATTTTAGCTGCTCACAGAGGAGCTGTGTTAGACAGCATCCTCCCCTGCTTGCTGAAAAAGAGAAAGAGCAGTTGTTGCAACCCAGGCTTTGCCTGTTGGCATCGTTAGGCAGAACCAACTTCATCTCCTTCAGTTCCCCTGTGCTTCAAGAGGGTTTGAGCGTGCTGCTTTTCAGCCAACCCTGTCCAATAGTCAGGATCTGTCTCTGCCTCGCTACCTCTGCAAAGACTGGTCCCATGAAGGCTCAGCCGTCTGGATTTGTCACTCCAGTATGCTCAATTTTGTTCTCCTCACAAGTTTCTCACTTTACTGTCCCCAAGTGGTTCCTTGTCTGGGGGCTCCACCTCTCTTGAGGTGCTGTGACACAGGCAATGGGCAACCAGGCAGGCAGCATGTTCCCCATGCTCAGTCTGCAACGTGCATTTACCCTTTGGAAGCAGGGGCTGTCCTGTACAGCCTCAGCCCCCCACTGTGCCGGGTAGTGGTCTCTCTGCAGCTCAAATAAAAATGGTTTCGATCTGCCTTTTATGAATGTGGATTATTTTAACACCTTACAGACACTCCAAGACTACACGAGTGAGAGCAACTTATGGGAGGTGGCAGTGGAGGGAAATTCACTGTTCCAGCAGCAAAACATCTGATGTACAAGGGAGCAAGAAAACCACTTCTGCATGAAAGGGGATGACATTTCAGTTACAAGGTAAAGATGAAACAGTAAGAGAGAGCAAGAAGCAAACACGCATCTGGTAGCAGGTAGCCTGTGAAAATCAGCACAGGCTGTAAATGATATTGAAAAACACTCAACAGCAATAGACATCTGAATCCCAGATCTATCATTTCTGCTGGGGAGTTTTCACACCACCAAGGAAAAAACAAAGTGCTCGGTGTTTTTCACAGAATGTCACAGCAGGTAAAAGCCAGAGCTTGTCCATCGATGGCAAGAGTTGCAGGAGTGCAGCTATCCTGCAGGGGTTGTGGTGCTCTAGGAGGAAGAAATGCACCAGCCCCTGCAATATTCTGGTTAAGTGAAGATACTAGGATTAACAGTTCAACAGAGGGTAATGCTGATTTTCGTAATTTCTACACTTTCCCTAGTGCAGAAGTTCTCAACATTTTTTTGGTTTGCAGGTATCTCAGTGTTTTCTGCTGAGTAGTAGATCCCTGAATAGCAAACTTAAGCTTGCTGACCATAGTTTTGTTTTCTTAATTACTTTTCATGGGCTCAGAGGCAGTCCAGAGACTACCTTTCCCCCTGGGATTTGTAGACAACAGCCTGAAGGCAACTGATAAGTTTATTAAAGTATCTGCTGTTACTTTGAAGCCCTGGAGTTCCTATTAATAGCCTAATGATATTGCATATGTGCTTAGGGGCAGGAAATTGCCCCCCCATCATCGACTCTGGAATAAAGCTACAGGGACTCTGACGCTGTTCGTACGTCTCTGTGGAGGATGGGGCATTGCAGCACGAGCATCGTTTCATGCTAGTATGGCTGAACAGCTTTGGGAAGGTAGACGACTCATGCCTCATCAGCCTGGACTAGTGGCAGAGCAAGCATGGGACTGTTTACCCCAAACATCCAGGCAATTTTGCCTTATTTAATCACAGGAGGCAAGATCGTGTCTAGCTTAACCTCTCGCTAACAGCAGAGAAAGGACTTACTCTGTTGACTTTTGAACTGAGTCCAGTCATTTGTTTTCTTAAGCAAGTACTTTCAGCCACGTCATTCAGGCATGATAGTAAGACTTCAGGAATGAAAAGGCTATTTGCCATAGCCCTTCAAAACTTGTCTTTAACTCCTGTTATTATAAAAAAGAAACAAAACCTTAGTTCTCATTCAAAAACTCTCATTTTAACTCTAGAACCTAATTATGCATCTTCAGAGAGTTAAAGGATGGGGTCAGTGTCTTCTCTAATGTAAGAACACATTCAACGTTCTCGTTTTGATCTTCATTTAGATTAAGAAGTACTTTCAGATCCAGGGGGTGAATTACTCAGACCCTGCAATGAAGCGAATAATTTGCTCTATCGCAAAGGAACTCTGTTCTCTCAGGAGCACCTGATGCTTGCTTTTTGTCCTCCGCTTTCCTTTTCGTGCCTTATGGCATAAATCAGCACCAACCTCAGTGGGTCAAAGTAACGAGCAGCACACATGGAGGAAGAAAGGGTACGGGTGTCCCTGGCTCTGCTCTCTGTGTCAGATTCTCCAGTGCTTTGCACCTGGAGCAAATCCCAGTCTCATTTACACCACTGCAAACCAGCTGCACTTGTGGGGCTGCTATTACTCTGCCCTTTTACTAAGGAGGCTCTGAGCAGAAGCTGGTCCAGCAAGGGCCTCGAGATGTAGCAGCGTTCCCCACTCTTCTGGCACAAGCATAAACAACTACAGAAGGTACGTTAAGGAACCAAGCATGGTGAGTCTGGCTCCTAGGATTTCAGTGATTGGTGCCTCTATTGGGAAGATCTTCAGCCAATCTCAGTAATTGCAAAACAATATATATACTTAGGGATTTCTGCCTCAAGTTTCATAATGGAATTTAATAAAGGAAGGGTACAGGGGACTGTAGTTGAAAGGAAGTCAGATTATCAAGTCCTAAACAAAGAATCTTATTTCCTTAGGCTGTGGCTTGTGTAAGAGAGAGCATCTTTCCCCAGCCGCAGCTATTACTGGATGGTTTAATGAGAAAGAAGCTTTCAGGACCTGGAAAATGGACTATCGGCCACAAACATGAGTTTGAGGTTTTTTTGTTTCTTTTTCACCTGCGCTAGCTGACCTAATAAAAAAACATTGCCAACACTTACAAACTTTGCCTCTTCTATGCCCCAGGGCCGTTGCCTGCACTTCTACCGTCACTTTGCTAAATATACCACTGCCACAGTCCTATGGTGGGCCACTAAGCAGTGCCTAGCAATATGAATCTCACAGCTTGGACTTTGCAAGCAAGTGCGAGAAGGAAAACAACTGCCGGTCCTTGTAGGATTTCAGACTGTGCTCATTAAGAAGCCTTTCGCCCAAGGAGCAGCGTGCTGTTTCTTCTCTCGTCTTTCTCTCACTGCACAGATTGAAAGCACGAGCCTTTGTCCACATGGAAATGGATTCTGGAAAATGTGTTGCTGAGAGCAATTTTGCAGTGCTGGGGGGGAATATCAGTAAGACATCAGCTCTTCCCTGTCTATATATTCTATTGTTCAGCATCACAGGCTTGATTTTTCTAAAGCTCTCAGCCAAATGCTCACCTGCTTGTCACCTACCATCAAAGCAAGATTTTCAGAAGAGTTCATCTGCCATTTAGACTCTGAAACAAATTTCCAGAAAAACTCCTCTTTGCCTCCCCACTTCTAAGCCAACCCCTTTGAAAACCAGCATTAGTGCTGAATGGGAGGCAAGGCTATCTGAAGAGTCTCCTGGAAGCCAAGGTAGGCAAACTTTTGGGTGTTTACCAGAAAATGTGCAGGGATGGTTTTCAATGAGATGTCTCGCCGCTTCCCTGCAGCTGGAGTGGTAGCACTTTTACTTCGTCATCCCTCTTCGTTTTCCTCCAATAGTTACCACATCCATGCACGTTTGGGGTGAGCATGTGGGGAGAGGTGGGCTTCATTGAGGGTGAGCAAATCTCAGGCTGTTTTTCCGATAGTGCAGGAGTCCCAAAGACTCTGTCTATGACCCGAAACCTTCCTCTGTCACCTCAGAATAAATTTCTACTTGTAAGATTTCCAGCTGAAAAGGAAAACCAATCTATTATTCATGAAGCAGGAGCACAAGTCCTTGGTTTTCAAGGGAGTTGAAACGGTAGAAAGCATTGCTGGAGCTTTGATAAGCCCACATCTGTTTGCAGTTAACAGGTCCCAAAACACACAATAGCATCATCAATGGTTAAAAAAAAGCCAAAAAACCACCAGCCCCCAAACTCTACTGCAATTACAGGCACACGTAGTGAACCGGCTTCAAAACCGCTTTGTCCACGTACCGTGTCCTCCCCCAGGCTGAGGGGGAAATATGCAATTTCTTGTATATTTTTCAAGAAATATGTAGCAATTCAAGGCCAGGGTTATGTTTTCTGGGGTCATTTTTTTGCTGTACCTGGGATGAAACATCACCAGAGGCAACCTTCCCCCTCCCTTGCATCTGCTAGTCTGGAATATACACAAGAATGTCAACAGACTGGTGTTTCCAATTTCCAAAGAAATCCTTAATCATCCTTGGTGATCTGAATTTGGCCTGGACCCTTTGAACTCTTAGCACTAAAATTCAAGGCAGCTTTTTTTTTTTTTTTCCCAAAGGGAAGTGCTTGTGTATGGGTTAAAATTGTTGCCATTTTCCTTGCTCTCCTATTGCCGTGTTTTCTCTGCTTATGCAAAATAGAAGTGAGGAGCTGAGTATCATCATGAGGTTGCTTGTTTCTGGGATAATACAGTCTTTGAGCTATTCTGAATCAAAACACTCTGGTTTACATCATAGTGAATAATTTTGTTTTGGTGGCTTCCACACTCTTCTGTGTCCACCCAAACGGCTCCTGTTCCTCCCAGGAACCATTATTCAGGTACATTTTGTTGCAACTCCTTGATGTTTTCTGGCCCACACAAGCAGGCTGCATCTCCCACATGCATGTCCTACAGCCTCAAGGGCAAAGTAATCTCTTTTGTTAGGGGGAGGCAAAGAAACAGAGGGATGTTTTGGAAAGCAGAGGGCCACCAGAGATCCTTGCCTATAGAGAATAATATTCATAAGAGATGTTCAAATGCAACTCTTGGGTGCATTTGCCAAATGTTCCAAAATAAAATAAAAAGTCATTTCCTACTAAAACTTGTCAGATTTTTCTACACGGGATATCCTTTGTGTGATCATTAGGAGCTGGTTCAACCTAGAGTTGAAATCAAGCTTGTATACAACCTGGCATTTACCTAACAGGGCATCTAATCACAAGAACATGTCACTTCTGTCTGCTGAAGGACATTTTTCATTTGCTGCTTCCCTTCCTTTCCCTGGGCCAGAGGAGTTCCTGTTGCAATCCTTTCCTAAAACAGCGGCTGCAATGAACCCTGCTCATTTGAGTGTAATCCTGATAATGGCAGGTGTCATTCTTTGTGCAAAGAAAGCTTTGTCACCGCTTGCTTTGGTTTTCATTTGAAGTGTTTTCCTGGTCACCACTTCCATTTGTGCTGCTGATTATATCCCACAACTGTATAAATCAAATATTTTACGCATTGCTTGTATCATTGGTGTGGGTTTGGTTTTCACATGGAGGGAAAAAAAAAAAAGGGCACAAACAACTTAGTAATTAAATCCTAAAGCCATCTGGATTTAAAGGCAAAAGCCAGTCTAACTTTAATACCTGCAGCAGCTGTCCCACAGGGATAAGGAATAGCTCTGATTTCCCCTCCACCCTTCCGAGGCCAGTCAGAAAACTCACCCTAAATCACGGGGACATTGAACATGAGAGAGGACGGGAAGAACAGCCTTCCCACGAAGCCAGTCCTCTGCCCAGCAATACTCACTCTCCCATCTGGCCCCAGCACGTACAGCTCCTGTGAGGTACGATCTGGCCAACAACTGGAGCATGCGGGTGGGAGCTAGTTAGCAGAGATACTCCTCTAAACAGGATGGTCAGGCTGCACAGACAGAGTGGTACCCAACAAGCGAGTGGGAGGAATGGGTCCAAAGCCTCATGAATCAATGCTGAGGGTGCATTGCCAGTTCCTGGAGAGAGCACATAAGACTGAAGGGATGACGTGAAATTTTGATCTATGCTGTAAAAGTTGGCTGGCTTTTGTTTTTATGGTGGCTCCAGAGAGAGATGTGGGGATTACTGCATGCCTGACAAAGGCAGAGGAACTGAGCGTGTACAGGGTATACAGATAGCACTTCCTTGGAGATCTCCAGAGCGTGGGGATTTACGACAATGCTGCAAGGCAATCTGAATTCTGTTGAAGGCGTGCTAGTGCCTGAATGTTCTCTGTCTCCTCTGGCCAAACTCTATGAGACGTGGGGGTGGGTGAGAATACAAGCTGCCACAATCCATCTGTGCCCAACAGCAGCGCGCACCCTGTGACAGATGAGAAACTTGCATGCAGAACTTTCCACTTGCTTGTCTGTATTGACTATCTACAACATAGTTTGCTTCTGACATAAATAGCTGCAAAAAAAACCCCCCAAAAGCAGGGTTTTCTACCTTGGTATATGAGTTATCTACAAGTATACTTAGAAATATTTTTTCTTTTTGCTTTTAAGTATCTATCTTATTTTCACTTGTATTTTGTACCCACACATATTTCATGCCAGCATAGTATATGTATTGGCCCTATCATGGTTTTATTGCCTTGTTATTTTATTTACTTTTTGCATCGTGAAGTATATGTTGTTAGGCAAACCTTTTATTTCTTAGGGTAGAAGCCTAATCTCTTTGGTGGATGTTTCTTGAACTCTCCTTGTTCACAAACAGTGCCTGGGATTCAACAAATATGACTGTCAAAGTCAATGGAACCGCAAAGAGCATCACACTGTTGCCAGTCCCACATCCCACACACTGAGTTACCACTACTAGTTGTTTTCAGTTATTGGGGTATTTTTGTAAGCTAAGTTTTTCAGGAGCTGCAAGTTGAGAAGACGACAGCGCGGCGTGGTGCTAAACAAGTTATAACAGTGTGAAAGCATTCATAAGTGGTAGTTCACATAGGAAAAAATGGGATAATTTATTGGATGTTTCAGTAGATCAATAAGGTACAACGATTTCTGATGACGGCAGTTACAAACCTACTGCCTGCGGAGGAACCCCGGATGCCTTGTATGTTTGGCTACATAGGTACTGGTCTGCAAAAGCTGTGTGTTAGAGGTGGGGTGTTGTCACTTGGGAATGAAGATGTATACATGTGGAGATATTCAGGAATCACTGTTAACCACACAGTACTTCATTTTGTGCTAATTTTCAAAACTATACAAACCATTAGGAACTGGGAAAACAGACAGATCTTGCCTGTGTTGGTTTATTTTTCTTCTATTTTACCCATGCTGAATCTTCTCTGTGTTGCCTGTGTTACATTCTCTTGGTCATTTTACAGATTGGGTATTTTATCGATGTTTTGCTACTTCTTTTATTTTCATGCCATCAGTCAATTTCACAGCGCTTGATCTTCACAAGAAAATAAAAATCATGGAAAGGCAGTGCTGAAAAACTCTTGCTGCTTGGGGTGTGCTCAGTTAGAAAGTACCCAAGATCCTGGGGACAGGATTACTGGTTCTGTGCCCAGCCTTGGACTGGACTTTGGATTGGCGTGCCACCGTTTGAACACCAACGGGTGCATTTCAGGTGTAATAAGAGCAGTTCTGCTACAATGAGAAGGACTTGCTGGACCACAGAGAATCCCTGAAACAGCTCTGAGAAAGTGGTCCCTTTCTTCAATCCAGCATTGAGGACATCCATGTTTATGGAGAACCTTCAGCCTTTGACATGCAGATATGGACTGCCATAAGAGTATTTACTGAGTAAGTAGCCTTGTTCATCAGGATGTCAAGCAGCTTAGAGGAGGTATGCACAACATCCATGGGAAACAAGGCCAAAACCTTGGATATCTGCACATGGCACAGGAAAGTGGATGTGAAGTTGCTTGGGTGATCACCAACCTATCTGGCTCCACCAGGGAGTCATTAACACTGGATTCCCAGAGAAAAACAGCCTCTGAAGTTGTATTGCCACTTCTCTGCTTCTGCAAGCATTTGGTAACCCTGTGCGGCTGCCAGAGATCAACCTGTTCCCTGAATACTGGTGAGACAGGACAGGTATTCCTGCATGGAGTTTCATTTCTCCACATGGGATAGAACCTTAGGGAGTGTGCCTCTTGTTTTCAGCCCTGATTACTTGGAGAAGGCTACTTAAGGAGTAATTTCCTATTCAAAGTGGGAAATAGAACGGAATCTGGCCATTTGGCGTTTTCTTCTATAAGGGAAAAAAGGTGCAATTTTGAACACATTAAGCAGTGATGCTGAATTGCAGAGTAGGGAGTTATAAAAAGATATGGAAAAGTTCTCCCTGCCTGTTTAACCAGGGAAGTCTAGCTCTTCACAGCCTCGTGGAGCACTAAACAGTTAACACTTAGTTTGCTTTTACATCATGCACATGCAAGGCAAGGTCTGGTGATTTTCTGGGCCATTTCAGTCGAAAGCTGGAGGCGCAGCCCACGACAGGATCCCGGGTCGAGTAGCACCAGGTGTCAGGGGAATCAGACCCTGCAGAGGATGCAGGAGCAAGGAGCAAAGGCTTCTTTGCCCCCACATGTGAAAAGAGGAGGAGTGAGGAGGTGGAGCAGCCGGGCAGCCAAGAAAGAGAGGAAAAAACAGATGATTTCACAAAGGTCGTCAACACTTCGTGAATGATATGGTTAAATTTTCAGCAAAGGGCAATATGAACACAAAGAGGAAACAGGCTAGTTGAAATGGAATGAGAAAGTCCAAAGAGAGGCAAAGCTCAGAGGTTTTACTGATCACCAATAGATCATTCCAGAGATGATCAGAGATGATCATGATCCCAGAGATCATTACCCTAGAGATGTGGAAGGACTGTCACGGTGAACTGCAAATGAAAAGGTACCATAAACCCAAGCTTGTCTTCTGTAGCACAGGGCAGATTTGGCAGGACATGGTACTTTTGACTGTGATGCTTCTTGTATCGCCCTGCCATGCTCTGCAATATTTCCTGACCTCTTCTCCCTGTGCAGCAGGCCCTTCCACGCAGCAACCCTTTTGAATGTCATACCGCAGCATCTGCCACTGCAATGACCTTGTTACTGATGTTCCAGTAATGCATGGTCAGACTGGGGCACCTGTGTTTAGCACAGCACAGACATGGGGAAAAGATGAGCACTCCTCACTCCCCAGGAGCCAGACAACAAAAAAAGGGTGCAAGAAGGGAGAAGATAAGACCATTATTAGCAGAGAGAATTACCCCATGCTCTGAGGGATGCCCTCACATGATGTGCACTGCATTGAGGTGTTAAAAGCCTGAGACATCCAGAGGCAAAGGAAAGCAGATAAGTACCATTGCCTTCACTTTGTTGGTGTGGACTGGGAAGGCAGGCGATTAAGCAAACTATCCGTCCTCAGTCGATGGCTGAGTTTGTAACTGAAACCGCCCTCCACGAGTCAGTTTGGTGACAAAAAGAGCTGTTTTTTTAGTGTGCATAGAGAAAATCAGAAACTCTCACATCATCCTGTTGCTGCATCTCCACTAATAAACTAAACGGAGCCAGGACACAGCCTATGATTGACCAAACTGTTTAATTTTTAATATGTTTCCTCACACATCTTCAGCCTACGCCAACTAAGAATCTTCCATATAATACTGGGGAAAGTATAAATCTCACCTCTTTTGGGGCAGTAGGTTCTCAGACTAGTCTTGCCTTATTTTATTTATTATAAAAGGTGAAATAGCAAGGGCTTTGCAAAGGTCTTGTGGTCACTTAGCTACTCTGGTGTGATGCTGCTGAAAGCTGCTGTGTGAAATTTAAGCCACACACAATTTAGCATTTCAGAAAAGACTGATGATCCCAGGAAGATAATGACCTGCAGCAGTAAGAGCTGCTGTTTTCCTGGAGGCTTGGAAATTTTCTTTTTTTTTTTTCTTCTTTTTCCTTCTCATTTTCGTTCTTTTTTTCTTTCCACTTTAGGGATTACATTTGAAAACCTCTAAGGAAGTTCTTATAAGAGGTACAGAAAATAAGAACCTGAAGATCCATCCCTGCTTATCAAGGTTGTGAGACCTTGTTTTCTTAAGCAAGAAAATGCACAAGGATGATATGGTTAAGAGTTGTCCTTATGACATTCCTCACCACCTGACCTGCCATGCAGATTTATGGTTATAAATAGACTACACACAAAATCAAAATATAAAATTGTCAGTTTAATGGTGTCTGACCATTTCACGTTCCTTCTTAAAAGGAGGAAATTCCTTCAAGTGGAATGTTCAGCAAGAGCACCCAAAATAGGACCTTTTTTTCCCTAACCAGCCTTGGCTTCGAGCTTCGGACTCCTCCCAAGCATATTTCATGTAAGGCTCCAGGCAGTCTCGCCCCACTAACTGGGCACTTGATTGCTTGGCTGGGTTGCCTATCCCAGGCTTGTTTGGAAAGACAACAGGTAGACAGACAGGCCGAGAACTGCAGTCCAGGGTCCCTTCCAAAAATCCAAGGGAGCTGTTTCCTCAGCCAATATGTGGTCTAGTGACGTTAATGAATTGCATTATATGCAGTGAAACAAAAACTAGTTTTGTTTAGGCAATGGTATCAAGAGATTAGCTCATGGGGTGATTGAAAGTACTGAGCATGAGTCATCAAGGTCTCACGCAGTCCTTTGCGCACTGACTACATAACTAGAATCGCAGGCTCACATGTTCTGAAATAAATAGTTACACCAAGGCCAGCTTATCGGGTACAACTGTTCTCTGACCCTGTTTATGAAGCCATCTTTGTTGGATACAATTTTTGCCCGTCCCCTCAGAGGCTGAATAAAATATTTTTGCAATTTCTTCTGCCTGAAGCCATGGGAAAGCTTTGCAGTTCTGGAGGGATGAGAGCATCAGGTGCAAAGAAGAAATGCACAGAAGTTGAAGAACTCTGAAACCTGTGGAAAGGACAGAAGTGGAGAACTTCTGCAGAAGAAAGATTTGTAGCACCTGCAAATATGGAGGGGATCATTTATAACTTTAACACCTGTACCCCTTTTTCTCTGGGGATAGACTGAGCTTGTCACAGAACAGAAGAATCAAAAGCAACTGTGCCAAGTTCAGGAGTTCTCAATACTCACATCCGTCAGCATGAGAGCTGCTAGCTAAGGTGGCACTACTTAGAGCCAGGGAGCTCCAAAACTCAAAACCAGCCCCAAATAAGGGCCTGTGTCTCAAATGCACTTGGGGAAAAGGAGGGCCGAAAGGGGATTGCGCAGTTGTATTTTCATGCTCATGTTAGAAAAGAACATCCTCTGTTGTGAGAGGTCCATGGGTCTACATCTGTGTGACACTACTGCACTTCTCTTGCACAGATAGCCCATGCAGCTGGTGGGAAAATCAACTCTATTTGGCTCGTGGGACTGAGGAACTGGGGGAATTCCTATAACTGCACCGCAAATATGTATGTGCATGATAACAAAAACACTAGTTTTACAGTATGTGTTAGGATGGGAGGATGATTGTATATTAGTTGTATGCACAAACCTGAACAATTTCCCAGAGGAAGAGGAGGGATGAAGATAGCACCTTGGTAAATCTGTATCTGCCTACCTGTTGATCTGTCTGTAGGGTCTGTATAAGTCATCCCACTTTTATGGATGACGGGAGAGGAGAGCTATGACTTTACAAGGATCTTACAGCTCTTTAGGAGAAGTCCTTAGCCACTTATTCCAGCCTTGGCTTCCTGGATGTCAGGACAGGCTGCAAAGCCCAATCTGGAGGTAAACCTTGGAGACTTGAAAGGTGTTTCAGCCTCCTGGGTTACAGAGATTTATTGACAGATAATTCTTTGGGTGGGAGGTTACAAGGAAGAGATGGTTCAGTATAAATGCTTTGAAATGTGTCCTAGAACTCCCTTTGAGCAAAGAAAAGCTGAGGTGTTGTCCTGAACAAGGATGCATTATAAAAGTAAAAGAGGGTTATCAAAAAGGGACACAAATGGCTGTAGCCATCTTGGACGGTAGAGGTGGGTTGTCCCCACTGTCTGACACAAATCAGATGCAGGAGTGCAGCAAGGTCCTTTTCTCTTCTGGATGACAATATTTTATCTATCTGTTCTCAGATTAGGAGCAGGCTTTCATTGCTCCTATAGATATCAAGGCCCCAGTCTCTGGTGGGATTTCAGAGCACCACTGCACTCTTGATGAACGAGGATCAATCCTTTGTGGTTCCCTATAAACAAACCTCATGTCTCATCATGACGGAAGGCCTCATTTGGAAATTTCCACTTCTTATTGTCTCCGCTGGTCATTTCTGTATATTTTTGTCTCCAGTGAGCAATCCGAGCATCCTGACAACAGTTGAGATGTGAGCTATGAAAAAAATGTGTCTTGGGATTTTAATCTTCCTTGGGACATTTGCTTGCAAACATCTGCCTGTTTGTGCAATCCGGCTTCTTGCAGCAGAAAATTTGTTCCTCAGAAACTTTTTGATGAACCCTGGGACTAACTTGCCTCTGGCATGGGTGGTTTGTCTGTCCCCAGAGCAGGGGGAGGGATGGGAAAGGGGGGTGACTCTAGCAGATGCAGGGAAACTAGCTCTGACCTTCCCGTCATTTCAGCGTAGGATATTACAGAGGGTTTCCCTTGGGCTTCATCCACACCATCCCTGCCTCTCTGCATTGACAACAGCGTAAACAACAACGGATCTAAAGTCAGAAAACTTGCAGCTGCATCCTCCGAGGGAACATGTTAGTGAAGTCACCTCGCAGGTTGTTGTGGGCAGAAGGCAGCTGAAGCAAGGCATGTCTGGCCAAAAGGAGGGCTGCCTCCTTGTCCCACTGCAACTCAACTCACTTTCATCAGGTCCTGCCAGCTGCACTCTCCGCTCCAATTCCTGGACAAAACGCACCAAATAACAGACCAAATGCGCTCTTCTCTAGCTGAGGGGCAAAAACCCCTGGCAGCAATGGGAGTGGGTGAGCAGACTGGTGAAGGGACAGATGGGCTGATGCGGTTGTCTTCCACCAGTTCAAGATTGGAGGGATGATGTCCTGACAAGGGCAAACTGAGTGCTAAGTGATCTCCTAAGTCATGGTCATAACTAAAGGAGGACTTGAAGAGTCCCCTCGAGACAGGCTCCAGGGAGCAGTGGCAGCAGAAGTAGGGACTGACTGGAGAAGAGCTGCTCTGCAAGTTCCCTGCCATTGATGTGACATGTTCCCACCATTCATGTGACAATAAGTTTCTGTCCCTCCAGGCTGGCTCTGAACAATGCACCACAGCATGGCTGCTCAGCAGTCGTGCTCTCCTGGCCAAGCACTCCCACTCACTGCAGTCCTGGGTATCTTGCTTCGCAAATCTACTGATGAGATCAAATCTCGTGTGCAAAGATTTACCTGGCTTTATGAAAGTTGGGGTGACATACATCATTACCAAGAATTTCACATTCTCCCATGAGGCTTTCTTAGCACCTTCAACCATTCACTGCTGAAGCTTCCCTGAGCTGCACAGCATCATTATTCTCATTTTACAGATATGGCACCAAGGAGAGGTTACATGGGGGTATTCATCTCCCTTAACTCTTAGAAATCTAAAATGAGATGTCTCGCTCTAAGCCAGTCACTGTGACCTTCCATTAGAGTGAAAAAGGAGAAACTGGTGCCTCCAGGGGAAAATTCTTCCAACAGACTGACGATAACCCAGTTTAGGAGGAGATGCATCACCCTCCACTATATCTCTATAGCTTTTCATGGATGCTAAAGCAATTTGAGGGTGACTAACTTGCACCATGCAAACTGGTGATTCTCACCCAGACTCATCTGCTGAGTCTGGAACAGATCTAAGAGCCCCTAAATCCCCATCCTTATTTTCCAGGACTACTCAGCTTCATCTCAGCGATCAGCAGCATGTTTGAGGATTTGAGACAGGCATTTAGGCTCTACTCCCAGCTGACTCAAGTCAAGGGCTGTCTTTTCTCTTGTTAATAGAAACTAAACTGAATACAATACTGGAAATATGGAGAACAAGGATTTGTGTGGTCTCAAGTGTTATGTCAAACTGCAACAAACAGAACCTGTTTCAACAGAAAGCACCTGCTATTACATGGCTGAGCAGTTATGCTTTCGGTCAGTGCAACGCTGCTTTGGTGCTGATTTCTTTGCTGGTGTTACATTGGGGTTTTTCTGCTTTAGTTTGAGATCTGACACAGCCTCTTACGTTTAATCAAAACTTAGGAACTGTTCGCTTTGACAAAATACTCACTTGGCTCACTGCAGGGAAGCATGGATTTACTCACTGTGGAAGGAGAAACAGGGAACATGCTTCCCTTTTTATGTTTTCTGTCTTCTGCTTGGTGGGATGTGTTGGCCTGCCAGATGCAGACACAGAGGCTCTTCCTCCTCCCCCTCAGTATAGGGCATAGTTGTACCTGTGCCAGGATCCCCCAGATGGCTACATCACCCCTGTGACCTCAGGGGTGCCTTCTTACAAAAGCATGAAAAAGCCCCTGAAAAAGACCCAGCCAGGCAGATGTAGCAAAATGAGAGACAGATTCTGTCTGATTTGGTCGTAAAATCACAGCCAGTTCCTAAATAGCCTCACTGTTTACAACCTGCCTCCAGCTTCTGGTCTGTATTCCTGAAGTTACTGTTGATTCTCACCAGATCCTTCTCCTCCACTAGCTTGGACTTCACTCCAGACGTCTTTGCCTTCCTCTGTGTCCATACACAGGGGTGGGAGATGACTATACTGCTGTGCCTGCTTCCTCCCTGCTTTGGCTATTAGCTCTGGATCACTGGAAAACAGAGACAATTTAATCCTTGCTATGGGCACCTTGCACCTTCTTTCCAGTTAGTTAGAACAGCTCAAGAGAGCAGACAGAGAGAATGAAGACACAGAGACCGCACAGCTAAATGGGCAATGGTTGCATGGTCCAAAGATGACAAATCATGTGAAAATTTAAGTAACTAACATCTGCTCCTCCTCAATAGTTCCCGCTCACTCCATCTTCATCTAACTGAAGTCTGCTGGGAGTCACTGTGAAGAGGAACTTGAGGACAATTTAACAGCACAAGGCACTGCCCTTAAAGGCTGGGTCAGGTCTGGGACATCAGCAAGCCCAGCAGAAACATTTGTATTTACTGGGAAGGGTTCAGTGACAAAGAGTTGAAGTGAAAGAAGTGCTGAAATCCAAGCACGGGTGACTGACGCCCTCGCTGAGTGGTTGAGTAGTGTGCCTGGAAAAGCGAACAGATATGCAAGTTTTCCCACTATCTTTCCAGGTGGAGAAGTGTTTTATAGCCCCGCCCTACTTTTGCATTTTTCAAATGGCAGTGCTGAAAACATCAAAATGCAGATTAACCTGGAGAGCCTCGGAATAAAACTTTCGATTGTTATGAAGTTCCCTTTTGAGGTTAAATTTCACTTTCAGCCAGGTTTCCTCTTTTATGCTGGTTAGTTTTACTACTTCTAAAAACTCAACAGTATTTTTTTTTAATTTGTTATATATTTGGGAAAAAGGAATGTTTTTAATTTACAAATCTGAGTTGCAGTAAACCAAGTTCAAGGGGACTCATTAATCTTTTCAACAGATGTAGGCAAAACATGTACTTTCAGTAGATGGAGAAGTATTTTATTATTTTTTTCTTTTATGCACTGCAGAAAACACCTGGACTACATCAGGGCACGCAAATCCTGCCCTTACATAAGGATCTGGCAAGGTAGACTTATAGTTAGTGCAGAGAGTCTAACTTGATTAGCAATAATTAAAGCTGAGTGAAGATTTCAGTGTTAATATGCCAACACCAGCTTGGAATGAAAATCAAAGACCGAGACTATTCCTGTCGTATCTGGTTGGTGCAACTGTTCCCACCAGCTAGGAACGAATTGTCCCACCCTAACAAGAGAAGCTCAGCTTTATAAATTGAGCTCCCTAGGACATGGTGCGTCAGTCAGGGAGGAAATCACCATGCTTGTTCTGCTGACTTGCTGTATGCCCAGGCTTCCCTGCTCTCTTCTGTCCAAGGAGACTGCAAGGTCTTTAGAGCACAGTCCTTCCTGCCAAATTTTTCTAGGGGCCGGTGGGATGAGATCTTGATACTGTTTTGGTCATTTTCTGGTAGTGTCGTGCCATTGGTATGGTTTCAGGAAAGAATCAAAGCACTATAAGAAGCTGGAGGCTGAGTGTGTGATAGTGAAGACCTTCTCAGAGCTGGAAGAAGGAGGGGCTGCGATGAGATGAGAAATTTGCCCACTCCCACCTTTATGTCCTTTTCTCCCAGTTGCCCCTTAAAGCAGAGCAAAACTCCTCACAGTAATGGTTCTGCGTTGCGTGACTCAGGGGTTTTGTGGCAGAGAGGGGGAGACACGGAGCTTTCCTTTTCCTGCTCCCATGAAAAGCTTTCAGTAGCCCCTTCCCTTCCTTGACGCAGAGATGCTTACCCTGCCTTCCTTTACTACTGGCTCTTCTGGCTCTGTGCTGCCTTATGTTCTTTTTTAAGCCAAAACCAAATCAGAATTAGTTTTAACCAACTTTGCCCACCCACAAATTGTAGCTTTTGTTTAGCATGCACCAAAGCTTTGTATGTAAAAGGAATTGCAATCTGGAGCTGGTTTTTTGACAGCATGGTATTTTCTGATCTGTCTGGATACAAATATGACAGTCCTCTTTCAGAGGAACCAGCACGAAGTACTGGCTCGGATCCAGTTTTTATGGTGTGGTTGCTTTCTCTGACACACAAATGAATGGCGTACTGATAACGACAAGCTGCATAATTGACGAGTAGTCACAGTTTGACCTATGAGAAAAGAGCAGCACCTTCACCTACAGGTAATGCAGAAATTCAGAGATGAGCCAGAGGCACCATCCTCATCAAATAGCGTTTCCCATTGACAAACGGTAAGGTGAGAAGCTGCTTTAAAATCTGGGCTCCTGGTAGTCTGCTGAGAGCTGTCTGTGAAGGTGGGCTGGAGTCTTTGGTGCCTGTGCCTCATCTCCTTTGTGGGACAACCCCGAGCTGGTGACGAGGGGAGGTTTCTGAGAGGGGCACCCTTCACAGACCTTTTCATAGAATCATAGAATCACAGAATCATTTAGGTTGGAAAAGACCCTTAAGATCATCGAGTCCAATCATAAACCTAACACCGCCAAGTCCACCACTAAACCATGTCCCTAAGCACCACATCTACACTTCTTGTAAATACCTCCAGGGATGGTGACTCCACCACTTCCCTGGGCAGCCTGTTCCAGTGCTTGATCACCCTTTTGGTTCAATTAGGTCCCAAAGCTCCGGTTATCCTATGTCATTTCTACATCTTCTTGGGGGCAGTAGCCAGTTTGGGTGGGTCCCAGGGTCCCTGGTGTATCAGGTTGGAGGACTGGGGTGTACTCACAATCTGCTCTCCAAACACAACCACGTGCTGCCTGATTTGATATCATACTCTTCACAAGCCATTTGCTCCCCAGGATGACTGTCCCTGAGCTTTCTGTACAGCAAATCTTCTAGCGAGGCTTTTGCCCAAGAAGACTGCAGTATTGTTTGCAGTGCAAGGAGACCTTTTTGGAGGTATGTGGCCCTGTCCACAAACCCTGAAGGATGTGAGAAAGGGGATTTGAATGTCAGTTGGTACTGGGATGATGCATCCTGGACTAAGGTGGATGTTGGTGCAGGAACTGATCCACTAGCTATGGCCTCATCCAATGTAAGGTGGGTAAGGAAGGTGAGCATTGCTCAGCCAATTTACAACCCACTTGGGATGCAACCTTGTCCTTCCTCAGCAAATTGTGCTTTGACAATTTTTCTTTTATATTGCTTCATATTTTAGAGGATGAGGTCAGTTGCACACAGGGCTGGAGATCATCTTTTGTTTTGTGCCACCCCAAATACCTGTGGGCTGCTTCATGCTAGGTTCATAATTAGGAGACTAACTTCCTTTGGCCAGTGGAAGGGGGTTAAAGGGCTGCAGGTGGTGATTCAGGGCAGATGAATCAGACTATGATCCTCCCAAATTCCCCATTCTGAGAAACAATTTTCTTCCGCATACAACATGGAACCCACTATTTGCATTCGTTAACTGCCTACAGCGGGCTCTGTAGAATATCCCCAAGAAGGGGGTTTCTTCACCAGAAAGAAATTTTCTGGGGAAAAAGAAAGTTCTACCAAAAGAATTAATTCACTAAAATACATTTTTCCATTGTAGAAGCCCCTGTGGCAGAAGCAATAATGCAATGTGTTGGAGGCACTGTAGTCGGGCTGGTTCAGAACAAGGTTGTTCGTTTGTTTAGTCTGTGCTTCAGGGTAGCCTAAGGGAGAAATCCTCAAATGCCCTCCAGCTTCCCTCTCTCACTCACACACTTTTTGTCCAAAAAAAAGGCAGAGCATTTGGCTTTGTGCCACACTTTTTGTATTCAGCCCTTTGGATATATGAACAGTGAAATGTACCCAAAGCTACGGACTTCACCGGTACTGTAAGAATCAGGCCTGCCAACTTGATTGCCTGATTTATCGACCATTGCTCGGGTAACATTGACCCTACATGCACTGTAGCTCTGCAGCAGAGCCTTGTCTGCCTGCCAGATGTGGCTTCTTGATTAAACATGTTGTGTTGAATAGCCGTGAGTACAAAGAAATACACGAGGGCAAATGATGAGATCTTTCCTGATACAGCCAAGGAGAGACAGCCAAGTCTGCTGACGTTGAAGTGGAGTACTATCAGCTTGCACCAGCTGAGCATCTGGACCTTGTGATTTCCAACCTTCTCCAGCTTGCACAGCTGTAAAATTACATTAGTGGAATTAGAGGCATCTGTGTTATGAATTTCAGCCGACTGACAATAGGTAAGGATCTTTCCCACACCCACTGGAGAGGTCCATGGACTGCAGCTGGAATGCGCTGGCGAGTCAAGACTAGTGGTTCTCTGCTTTCACTGACACTAATACTAATCCAAACAAATGGAAGACTTCCAGTTTTGCCCAGAGTAAACAAAGGGAGACACCAAACCCCATTATTTTCTATGGCTCTTTGTTCACAGAGTATTTTTAGTCCAGTTGATGATCTTTTTATGTATCCATAACGTTTAATTAAACACATTCATCAAAATGAAGAACCCAGGGAAATTTTTGTAAGCATTACTCCGTCTAGCACGTCACCTCCTTGCAATGCCAATTTTACATGTAACTCTGGGAATCCAGGCATGCTTTTATTATTTTATTATCAGAGTTCAATAATTAACAAAAAATCATCACATCCCTCTCTCAATTCTGGAACCAAATCTCTTCCCATCCATGGTCACTACAGCTCTTCCCAGCCCGCGATCATCAGGGAAGCGTGCAGGAGAAGTAGAGACAGGACCCACAATACCTGCTTAACAAAAGATCTTGTACTTTCAGGATGCATCTATGGTGCAAGAGGTAGTTGTTAGGCCACTTGGTGCTTTCCAGACTGTGTTTCAACCCCAAATCCAGTTCATCTATTCTGCAGGCTCCTACCAGTTTGCTGAAGTGAAGATCTGTAGGATACAGAGGTGAGCATATTTCATGATGCCCCTCAAATCTCAGTCCTGTCAAGCAAGAGGGAGAAAAACTGTCTGCCTGGGTCTGAAGCAGATGGGATGCATGGAAACAGAGCAGGAATGTCTGGAGGAACATCAGAAAAAGCAGCTGGCCAGTGGGCTAAAGTATGCTTAATCTTCCACAGTAAATCTACACCTAAATGTTTATAAAGAGGTGAAGGGCAGACACTACGTGATGTGACCACAACCACAGATGATGTTTGTGGTAGAGCTTGTAATGCCCCCCATCCCAAATTGGTGTTTCCACATCCACACAATTAATTTAACATATTCCTACTTGCAAAGTCACTGGATCAAATGTAGCAAGTGCTACACATCAGACATACAAGGCTTTTCCCCTGTGGTCTGACTTCATCAAATCCCAGAATGAAGGGCAAGAAACACCCCCTGTTAGGCAGCAGAGTTGCCCATATGTTATTAGCACTGCTGTTGCCAAGCTCAAGCTTGGAGAGGGACACTGGATAAAATGAGAGGACTGTGTTCAAAGGGCTTAAATTCCACCCAGACCATCTTACTGCCATTCATGGGCTCTTCACCAAACTGGCTTGGGGCTTTAATATCCAAAAATAGCCCATGATATCGTTTAAGTTTTAAAAGTCCTCTTTTTTCCTTTTGGAATCACTTGAAAATTTATTTTTAAAGCTCTAAATCATGAAGACCCATCTCATTCCTTGAGATTGTGCTGCTTCTGAAGCAGTGGCATATGAACCGTGGCGGGGGAGGGAGTGAGAGACTTCATGTAAACATGATCTTGCTGACTCCACTGCGACCATGGAGCAATCCAGACTAAATCATCGCCCCCCCCCCCCCCCCCCCCCCCTTTTTTTTTTTCTGGAAGCCAGAAAGCCAGGCAACAGTGCTAGTGTTCATTTGTTTGAGGAAAAGCACAAGATTTACTCTCTTGTGAGCTTAACCTCCAGGCTGTTTGGAGTTCTGAAATCGCAGCCTGGCAAAGGGCCAGCTCTAAATAATAGCTCATCACTACAGCTTGTTTCTAAAGAGAAAAAAACCAAAAATAAACAAAACAAGAAAGCTCCACCCATCCTCTCTGTAATTCCAGGCATTGAAATATTCAGAGCTGGCTGCTTCTCCAGACTTTCTAGCAGACGTTAGAACACAGCAGATACATACAGAGGGGACACCGATACTCTTTGCTCTTCCATGTTTCCCAGTAACTTTACATTGAACATAAGAAGGTGTAATGGGCTCTCTCTTCTTTTTGCCTGATGTGGAGTTCAGTAGGTGGATAATAAAAACACAGCATAAAGCTCAGCTCCAGGAAAATGTTCATTTTCAGCTGATAAAACTGGTATCTCCTAGAAGATGTCTGGAAGGGAACAAGACCACTTGCCTTTCTACATATTGGAGCACCTCCTCAGAAGGTTAAAACTCCCCTGAGCTCCTCATCTCCCTGGCTCTTGCAGAGCTCCAGACCGTCAGCTGGGATCAGGTGCTTATACAGCCCTGCCACCCGAGCCCACCACGTACGAGGGAGTTCAGCTACCGGGGTGACAGGGCCATGGTTCAGTGACAGAGCATTAGGTGGCCCCATTGCATGGTTGAGAGAACCTATCTCTGTGCTTCCTGAGTGTTGCAGGATTAACCCCGCAGCTTTACTGTTGAATTAGCATTGCCTGTTCATGAGCAACATCCTGGACTGCACTGGTGAGCGTGGCTTGAAGGGCCTCGAGAGGCAAGGCAGGCAGGAAAGACTAAGGAATTGGACATCATGCTTTTTACCTTGAAGGAACCTGAAGTATTTTGCAAGCTGTAAACAGTGCAGAAATGCAGCCGCCCCCAGGGCTAGGAACTCCAGAGAAGAAAATCGCAAAAAACAAATCCAGTTAAATCCTAAGATCTAGGACGGAAGAACAAAATATCACATAGCACAGTGAGTTTTATTTTCATTTCAGAGTAAGGTTGCTAGCAAAGGTGGGTGTTGAATGGGTCTGCTAGGGCTTTACTGGTGCAACTCTCTGCATATAGTTCAAAGCTGTAAATTGACTTTGCAAATCACAAGCCAGCTGCAAAAGAGGAGGAAAGATGGCTCTGTTTATCCTTGTTTCAACCTTTAAAAGTAGATACTTGTATGAAGCAGCAGCTGTTTTATCATGAAAGTTTGCTCCATATGAGAAAACACCAGTTTTTCTTGTGGAAGTGTCAAAGATGGAATGCGTAATATCACACAGTTTTCCTCCTGTTTTCTCACAAATTTTCTGTTTAAAAAACAGGCAATTCACTGAAATCAGGTGCTTCCTGTAAACAGTTCTGATTGCACAAAATCGGTGTACTCCTGAAAAGAAATCCAAAATAGCCTTACTTTCATCCAGTGGGATTGTTGTCTTTGGCAAAGTTGGATCAACTGAAACATGGACTAAAGGATCAAAACAAAAAGCCACTGAGTTTTGCGTAGAACAAAATCCTTCTTCAGCAATAGATGACCAATCTGAATAATTTTGTACAATGTTTTAGTTCAGCTCTTACGCCCCTAAAATTGGTAGTTAGTTGAGGCCATCAAAGAGGTGCCACGTACTTTGAAGGAGCACAGTGCTTCCCCTGCAGACAAGTAAGGAACCAAAGTGTCACCTGGAATAAGGAGGCTACTCAGATTTACAGCAGCTGTGATTTTTTGTCCTTATCTTTATGGATTTACAACACCATCCATCTATGATTTTCTTACATGGCTTTGTGGTGTAATTTGGGTGTCTGGCCTTTGCAGAGGCCTCTTAGTAGGTTGTGTTTTGAGGTGAATTGGGATATTGTCTGACAGCCAGGGAGCAGTTTGTGGGATGGAAGTTGGCACAGCTTGTAGAAGAGGAATGGTCCATGCAAGGACATCAGTGGGACAAGAGGGACCACAACGAGCTTGAGGAAGTTGGTTAGGTTTACCAGGCTCCACAGGATCAGATCTGATGGTAGGGGAACAAGGCAGCAGAGGGGATGTATGAACAAGGAGGAGCACGTCTGGGAGCACAGCAAAGGTGAGTCAAGAGGATATGGCAGAATTAGGATAACACTCTTGTGATAGTGAGACCACCGCTCACTGGAGCCGAGGGTTTGCATTAATGAACCCAAGAAGCGCTCTCAGAAAAATGGAAAGAGAATATCAGAGGAATTTAGAAAGACTGTTGTTGTGGTTTAGGCCCAGCCGGCAACAAAGCACCACACGGCTGCTCGCTCACTCCTGCCCCTGCCCCAGCGGGATGGGGAGGACAAAATATAACGAAAGGCTCGTGGGTCGAGACAAGGACAGGGAGGGATCACTCACCACTTATGGTCACAGGCAAAACACACTTGACTGGGGGAAAAATAAACCAATTTAATATGTTACCAATCAAATCAGAGTAGGATAATGAGAAATAGAACCATATCTTAAAAACACAACGTCACCCCACCCCTCCCTTCTTCCTGGGCTTAACTTTACTCCCGAATTTCTCTACCTCCTCCCCCCAGCGGTGCAGGGGGACAGGGAATGGGGGTTTGTGTCAGTTCATCACACGTTGTTTCTGCCGTTCCTTCCTCCTCAGGAGGAGGACTCCTCACACTCTTCCCCTGCTCCAGCATGGGGTCCCTCCCACGGGGGTCAGCCCTCCACCAGCTTCTCCAACTCAAGTCCTTTCCACGGGCTGCAGTCCTCCACAAACTGCTCCAGCGTGGGCTTTCCCACGGAGTCACGGCCTTCTCCGGGCCCAGCCACCTGCTCCGGCGTGGGGTCCTCCACGGGCTGCAGGGGAATCTCTGCTCCGCCGTTCACCTCCATGGGCTGCAGGGGGACAGCCTGCCCTCTCACCAGGGGCTGCAGGGGAATCTCTGCTCCCCCGCACCTCCTCCCTCTCCTTCTTCACTGACCTCAGGGTCTGCATGGTTGTTTCTCTCACATCCCACTCCTCTCTTTGCTGCAGCTCTTTATTTTTAGCAGTCTTTCCCCTTCTTAAATATGCTATCCCAGAGGCGCTGCCACCGTTGCTGATGGGCTCAGCCTTGGCCAGAGGTGGGTCTGACTTGGAGCCGGGGAAGCTTCCAGCAGATTCTCACTGGAGCCACCCCTGTAGCCCCCCCGACTACCAAAACCCCACCACACAAACCCAACACAACTGTGTAGAGATGGATATCTGTGCTTGCATCTTTATACCTGGTTAGGACAGGAACAGGTCAAAAGTGCAAGCTACATAGAGGTAAGTGCGGGCCAAATGGGGAAAAAAACATTCTTATTTTGTTCAGAAAAATAATTGCTGGTTGCTAGAGCTGCTGCCTGCTTCCAAATCCAGTCCAGCCTTCAGGGATGATGGCTTTCTCTTCTGCTTGCTTTGCTGCAAATCATGGTATCTCCTCTTGATTTTCCAAGATCCCTTCAGGAGGCCCAGATGCTGCTTCTGGCAACTGCAGAAATACTAATACTAGTAATTACAAGCCTCAGCTTTGTCCTCTGAGCAATTCACTGGGCCCATTGTGTCTACAAGCACAGAAGTGCATCACTAGCTTTTATTTCTCCTTTTGCAACATGAGGGGATGAAGACAAGCCAGTTGTTGAGTCACCTAACTGGAGACTTCTGCACCTGGGGAGGATCAGCCTCATGCACCCCAGGCACGAGTATGTGCTGGGGGCCACCCAGCTAGAAAGCAGCTTGGCAGAAAAGGACCTGGGGGTCCTGATGACACCAAGTTGACCATGATCCAGCAATGTGCCCTTGTGGCAAAGGCGGCCAATGGTGTCCTGGGCTGCGTTAGACAAAGTATTGCCAGCAGGTCAAGGGAGGTGATCCTTCCTGGAGTGCTGTGTCCAGCTCTGGGATCCCCAGTACAAGACAGACATGGGCATACTGGATAGAGTCCAGTGAAGGGCCACAAAGCTGATGACTAGACTGAAGCATGTCTCCTATGAGGAAAGGCTGAGAGAGCTGGGACTGCTCAGCCTGGAGAAGAGAAGGCTCGGGGGGGGTCTCATCAACGTACATAAATACCTGAAGGGAGGGTGCAAAGAGGACGAAGCCAGACTCTTTCCAGTGGTGCCCAGTGACAGGACCAGAGGCAATGGGCACAAACCGAAACACAGGAGGTTCCCTCTGAACATGAGAAAACACTTTTTGACTGTGAGGGTGACCGAGCACTGGCACAGGTTGCCAGGGATGTTGTGGAGTCTCCCTCCTTGGAGATATTCAGAAGTCATCTGGACATGGTCCTGGACAACCAGCTCTGGGTGGCCCTGCTCGAGCAGGGGCGATGGACAAGATGACCTCCAGAGGTCCCTTCCAACCTCAAACATTCTGTGATTTCGTGACTTAGTTTCACACGGCATCCCCAACCCTGTTTCTTCAGACTGATTGATGTCCACGTATTGACACTTGCAGACCACACAAATGAAATAATAAGACATTAACATAGAAAATATTAGGGTTATTCTGATCTCAATTCTACTGGCACGAATCTGGAATTGTACTGCTGAAACCTGTACAGCAAATAACTGAGGTGAGAACCGAATCTGGCCCTTTCGACTAATGTCCACTTGGTACTAAAAAGATGCAGTGTTATTTTTTTCTTTCCACATCTGAATGCTATTTTCTTTTCTTTTCTTCTCCTTGTCTTTCCTCCCCCATCGTCCTCTGAATTTCTGGAGTAGAGCTAAGACAGTTCAGAGGGACAGCTGTGTGCTGTGGGTGGTAGAGGGGGTGTGATATACGCATACCATGCAGGCAAATAGGTATATAAAAAATAGTATAAATAAAACACTGACAGACTCCTTTTGTAGCCTGTTTCATCATCGCATCTTACAACTTGGTGAGATTATTTCACAGAATGTTTGACATCAGTTTGATACACATTGTTACCATGGCAACAGGTCTTTCTCACACTTTTGTTTTGGTTATTTCTTGAAATATCTTATTCTTCTTCAGGAACCAACATTGTCTCAGAGATGCTTACCCCCTCCCCCATCTTTTCAAAGAAATTAAGCTAATTAGCGAAAACTTCTTAGCCTAAATGATATTGCATTCTCTCGTTATTTTCCAGTGTTTTTCTGTTTTTATTTGACAATATAAAGTAAAAAGAAAAAAAAAACAACCTAGGGAAAAAAAAAAGCCTGCTAATTTTAGTGCATTGAGGGAAAGAGCTCACTGAACTCCATGTGCAGACGCAATATGTTATGCTATGGACTGGGACTTGTCCTAGCCCTCGTCTGCCACTGATGGAAAGCAGAGGAAATGCCTTGTTACCACCAAGATTCTGGATTTCAGCCCCTCGGTCAGGGCAGGTACATCGCTGCTCTGGTTTATCATGTTCTGACCATGCAAAGCTTTCTCCTAAAATGATATCCCATGATACCACCCTTTCACACTTCATCCCCTAGTTGTTATTAAAAATAAATCCTGCTCTTCAGCAACAGTGCAGACTGCATGGAGTTGTGGGGCACATATGAGGAAGTTTATTTCATGACCCCTAATGTCTTCTGATAACCTATAGGCCCACTCTGCCTCCCTTCTCTGCCTCTGATGGTGTTGCATCAGAAGGAAAAATACAGCGACGGGACTCACGTTTCTGTGAGGAGACAAACACACAGCTCAGAAATGCAGAATTTGATGGTAGGGCATGTGACTGCACCCGTCAGCAGGAACCTTCATCACAGCACCAGCACTAAGCAAAAGGTTTTTTGTTTAATGACCTAAATATGAACTTGGGACCCATCCTTCCAAAACTGCGAACGCCATAAGCATGTCACCAAATGGCCAGGCCGAAAGATGCCTAGGGATCCATCTGAAGCGTGTGAAGGGGGCAGATACCAGCGGGAAAGGAAATGGTGAGGGTGTCCCCTTAGGGACAAACACGCAGCGTATCAGGAAACGTTTCATAGCAGTGAAAGCTATTTGGCTGCAGAGCTGGCTCCCAGAGGAAGTCCTCTTGGAGGGTCTCCAAACTATTGCATGGGGCTGCACAAGCTGCACGGGAACACACTTCGGACAATGTTATTAATGATCATGTTTTCCATGATGGCACTAAACAAACCAAACCAGCATCCAGTGCAGAAAAGCTAATTAGTGAACACTTGTGTATGAACGCAAGGGCTAGAAAGAGCCATAGCCAGGCTGGACAGGGTGCAGCAACACAACCCTCGTTCTCTCATGCTTTTCCAGACTTGTGAATGCACTTCCCATAGGACATCCGCCCCAAACATATCAACAGTCACATCCCTGCCCCCCAAAAAAGCAAGTTAAAGAGGTCTGGTGAAGTTTAGAGAGCCTTCTTCTGGCACTCGTGGCATGCCCTTCGGATGCAGCCTTGGGAACCTGCCAGCAGTATCCAGGTTTGCAGGGTGGGATGACTGATTGCGTCTGGGAGGTGACGCTTTTCAGCTAACAAGAGCAAGTTGCATGTAGGAATTGGGTGAAATATTTAGGAAGGAAAAAAGATAGACAAGAACAAGAGTGTTTTAAAGGTGGGAGCAATTGCCCTGCGGCAGTAACTGTCCTCTTCGGCAGCTGGAAACCTCTTTAGCAAATGTCCTATGACACCCTCTGCTTTGCATGTTACGCAGCTTTCCTTGCTGGTGACTGCATCATCCCCAAACTCCTCAGCACATGGGCAGAGTTACTCTCAGTCCCTCAAATCCAGCTAGAAGGTCCCCTGCTCTAACTAAGCAGCTGCAGTATGGGTAATGATTAGAGGCATTAGAGAAAGGTTTATTAGCAGAAGACACTAAAAAAATAGAACTCCTGCGCATAGTAAGTTTTGTGCTTTTGCAAGCTCATTATTCTCCTCATATTCTCCCTACTATTTGTGGGAAGTGATAAAATCAGCTGCTTCATTCAACCCCAGAATGAGGATTTCTACACAATTTTTGAAAGCTCACAGGACAGTCACAAGACAAGAAAAAACCAAAAAAGATCTCACACTAATCTCAAGCAAAAACGTCTTTCCGGTTGCAATAGGTTTACAATGAAATTCAGTCTGGACAAGGTTTGACTGCTGGGCATCCAGTGAACTGCCTCCGCAGCACACACACACACTACACACCCAAACAGCTCCTGACAGTCTCTGCTCACGTAGTGGGTCTTCCTGGCCCTGTCCCATCACGAAGCTTCCACCTGAAGAGGGGGAAATGCCCTTTTTTCCGGAATAACTTTGTACAGCAAGTGAGGCACAAGCAGGCAAGCAAATATGTGATGGGCCAGGAGCTCTGTATTCAGCAATTTGCCTTTTTTTCTTCTTCTTCTCCAGCTTCAGGCATTTTCATTATGTATTGCAAACAATGGCTCAGAGCTTGGTATATTGTCTGCCACTTTTTTTTCCAGAAAAATGAGAATGATGAACTTTGGGGACTGAAACTAGCTGGATTTGAACCTTTCAGTGCGGTTGCTTAAATCCCTCAAGTTGAATAAATTTCATGGTTTTTCTTAACAAAAGAAATTCAATTGGTGTCCTTATGCCTTCCCAAAATGGAGAGTTTGTCAAAAGAGAAGATTAACAGAAGACATGCTCTGTGCAAGTTGTTCTTTCATGTCCCCAGAGCTCGCTTCAAAAGCCATTCACCCATCCTTGGTAGTGACAGGGTCCTCTTAATGATGAGCATGACCAGCACTCAAACGTCATTTATCCTTGCAACACTCCTGTAAGGTAGAGCAGAGCAAGAACTGCAGCAGAGGTATCACTGAGCACTATAGAAACCAAGGACAAAGCCCCTGGCTCCCAAAGGTACATGTCTAAATTTTGCCTTTGGATTTTTAGGCAATTAAGAGGCCACAGAGGGCTTTATTTTTTTTTCTCAGAAAACATTCAACAGTTTAAATTCTGCTTCTCAGCCTAGCTGGAGATGTGATTGAGGAACTCCACAAAACTATATCAAGCCTAAACGATCCTGGGATTTGCAGAGCAGATCTTTGTGCCCAGGCTGCCCCATGGGTGAGATCATATCACATTTACAGACTGACAGCACCAAGTGGAGCAAAGAGCAGTAGCCACAATCCCTCTCCTTCAAGCCATATCCAAGAGCAAAGGCGCTGGTCTCCTTTTTGTAAGTAGCGGTTTGGGTGTTGGAGCTCTCCCCTCTCTGGGAATGTCCTCCTTAACCTTGAGCTTTTAATCTCTATCTCCAAAAACAGTGTCCAGGACACTGGACAGCAATAGGCTGGAACATCGTTGTGATCCTTTCTGTCCATCAGAGTGGGCCACCAAGCCATGGGAGACTGAAGAGGAGGGAAAGAGAAGCTGCAGGAACAAGACCTCTTCCTGGCTTACCAGCACACTGTAGTGAGCCCTGGGAACCTTTGGCAGAGCTAGCAACAAAAAAATGAATATATTTTTTCATCACTTCCTTGACAACTGCACATTGTCACAGACCCTGCTCAACAGCTAGTTCTGGTGAGGATGAAGGGATGGGGACACTTCAGGAGAAAAACAGCCAGGAGAGGAAAAATAAAAAAATCCCAACTTGTTAATATATCCAGGATTTACGAATAGAGAATACTGAGCAGGAGTTCCTTTCAGTTTGTTCCTACCTGTGAGTTATCAGCCTTGCTTTCAGCAGCTTTCTCCCATGGCCCAGCACAGTTTTAACTACCAAGCCTCCTCTACATGCCCACATTTACTGGGAAGAGTTTTATATCACCATGGAGAATAGGTGTTTTGCAGCCCCCTCCAGATTACATCTGCCATGGTTTATGGCACCACAGAATGCTTGGGGTGGGAAGAGACCCTGTGCAAACATTTTCTGTGCAATTAAATGGAAATACCTTCTGGCCCAAGTGGACTGATCCAACTCAACAGTGCAATGTGAATACCACCAGCAAGCCCACCTTAGAGCTAGTGATGCGTCCTGGCACACCCCCTTCCCTAATTTCTGTTCACAGATACATCATAAAATTTACTGAAAGCATCCTGTGCCACAGTGAAATAGCTGAGCATTTGCTCTTCCCAGGTCCTTTAGGTCTGATCAACATTTTGGAGGAGCTGGCACAAAGGGATTAGAGGTGCCGTATTGCAGGATATTAGAAAAGAAAATAGCTTTAGCAGCTTCCCCCTAAGAAAGCATTGGTCTTTTATCAGGACAAAGAATATTAGCAGTTTCCTAAGACATAGGCAACCCGGGCTTTTGCTAATCCATCACACGGGTGTGAAAATAAATTAATCGCATGATACAGGACATTACAATTAGGTGTGACTCATTACAGGTTTTTATCTTCCTTTGAAGCAGATAGCACTGATCAGAGAATGAAGCCTAATAACAGTGGTAGGAGTCTGGAGAGGAGAAAAGGGGGGGGGTTTCTGAGACTCTCCACAGATTAATTACATTGAGAACAGATTTTCTTTGTCATCTTGCATGCCGTGGAGGTGCTGTGTGACTTTAAATCCCCTCCTATTACTCTACCATCTGTCTTTGCTTGGAAATTCCTCATTTGCAGAAACCTTGATAGGTTCATAGTAAGATGACTCAGGTTTAAAGATCAGAGAAAGCAACGTCTGTGCCATTTATGACTTGACTTCTACCAAAATGAACATATTTGTCTAAATTAGGTGCTACAGCCAAGTATAAATAGATCCTGTCTAGACAGACAATGTAATAGAGAAGCGAGAGAAAAGGTTTTAACTGTACCAGCCTCCTGACTTTAGTATAGTGATCCAGAGGCATTTCCAGACTGAACTAGGCTATCAAGAAGGGAAAGTGGAAATGGTTCACTATGCGTTCATCTGTTGTTAGGTTTCTGTTCCTTGAATTAAAACAGTCTGGGAGATTAGACCCAAAATACAGGAGGGCCCACAAAACTAGTGCAATAGCAGAGGTAAAGGGAAACAGCCTGCTGGATGACTGCTTCTCTGCCCAAATTCCCATGTCAGTCATAATCTCAGTGTAGTACCATGTCACCAAGAGCACACTGAAGAAATAGCACTGCAATGTCTCTGCTGATTTAAATTAAAGCATTTCAGATTTTAGGCAGCTGAAGTGAGAGGTGAACTGTCAACAGGCTGATGGATGTGGCGTTCCCATATAGGTAGGTTTTGTGTGGCCAGGCCAGATCACCTTTCCAGGCAGTTTCAGGGCCGGCACTTTCCCATAACTGAACGAGGAAAGACAAGAACAGCAACATCATCAACAAACTTGGTGTCATTAAGCCCTTAAATATAACAAGAGTTCAGAGGCAGTAGGATCAAGCTTGCACCTTCTTCCAATTTATCTTCCACCCATTCCCAAGGAGAACTGATACTTTTTGCATTTGTGACTTTATTCCACCCCTGTGGGAAACAGTATTTTCCGATCAACAAGGGGCATAAACACCAGTATTTTCCTGAGTCTGCCTGGTTGTATGAACTATTTCCCTCTGGGGATTTAAAAGTGCAGCACTAAAGGGGTCAATAACATCGATGGAGGGTTACAACAAGGCCATGGTGCAGAAACAGTTGAGTAGCATGAAGCTGTTGCATACACGGCCAATGCCATGCTTTGACATACTAATAGAGTATTATCATATAGGTTGTATTATCTTGAATGCAGCCTTAATTGGACAATTACAGGTGTATTTACTCAAGCCTGATATTTATATTTCAATGAGAGTACTGAAAAAAATGTAAAGGGCTTTTTAAAAAGCAGCAACAAGTGGTCTTTAAATTACAAATTTAATCAAGAAATTTAAAAGCTTTCTCTCTTCAGCTTCACCATGAGAGTTAAGAGTTGACTTGGTCCCATTTCTGCAAGTATCTCTACAGAAATACCCTTCCTGAGAGAATACAGCTCTTAAATCTAGGAGAAAAGGACACTGTGATAGGTGGAGGTCAGGCTAGAGTGAACTTCTGGAGAAATTCAGACTAGAAATAAAGAACAGATATTTTAGTAGTGAGGGAAATTAACCACTGGAACAACTTCCCTAAAGACTTCATGATTCTTCATGAGCTGCTTTCTTTAAATCATAAGGGAAAGGTTTTTTTCTAAAAGGTATGCATTCACTCAAAAGGAAATTGTAGGCATTTTGTCACCTGCCTACATTATCTGATATGGGTCAGGTAGTGTTGGCTTGAATAAAGACACAGGTTTTTAAAACAGAGGGGATTGCATAAGTCAGAAATTGCATTAGGCGCTCCAGGAGTGGTCATGTGCGAAGTAGAAAAGATGTTAGCATGGGTCTTGTCTGATGTTAGGAGTGCTTTGCTCATTTTTGCCTAACCTTGAGTACGTGTGGGACCTGGCCTTGATTTTGCTTGCATAGATAAGAATATGAAACCAACTTTGTTTTGCCTTTCAAATATGTAAAGATAGCTTTTACTTTTGGAGGGAGGAAACACTGATTACCAGAATAAATTAGAGATGCAGTTCTAAGACAAGAAAGAGCAAAAGAGCCACAGAGAAAAGGAAGGTTTATTTCCTGGCAGTTTTTAACTGCAAATCAAAATCGTCAATTAAAAAAAGTGTATTTGACTTTCATAACACACAAAAAGTAAAAAGTCTCATTTTTCTGCTTCAGCTTTTAGCCTGGGCAGCCAGGAGTAGTAAAATAACTTTCTGATGTGACCACACTCTCCAGATTGCATGGCATTGTGCAGATAAGGTGGCAGGCAGGATGACTCACTCATCAGCCAGTGCGTAGGATCGTGCATGCACAAACAAGTGATAGTCCCAGAAGACATCCCTGAGATGGAGATTTAAAAGTCAGTTTATTTCCATTTAAACTATTCTCAACCAGATTGTAAAAATAGTTCTATACCTGGTCTCACTGGAACTCTTCAGAAACTCAAGTGGGCTAACGAACGTCATCTAAAAGTGATTTATTCAGAAAGTTTTTATCCCGACAGCAAAATTGCTTTGAACATGTAAAGTAATTGGGAGATGCGGGGTTGATCCCCCACCACAGTAAGCACTGCTCCATTTGGCCGTTGAAATGATAGTTGCTTTTAGAAAGAGCAAATAGTCAGTTTACATATCCCTGATTGTCATAACATTGTAGGAGATCAGAAAGTGGTTAGCGTGGGGGAGAAGCTGATTCTGGCTATTCAAGAAGACATTTTCCATCAAGACAAACGAAGCCTACTCTTAAATTATTCTGGAATCTTGGTTATAGGAATGGATGTGAACAAAACCGACTGTGATTATTATTCTGTTCAGCAAGATGATAGCTTACTAGTGAAATCATTTAGGTTCCCAAAAATCAGCTGGTATAGTGTCTCCAAGGAACATATAAGTTTTATAATTGATTTCACACAGGAAAAGATATGGGATTTTGAAACCAAGGAGGAGTTTAGCTGTTTGTTAGCTAAATGGCTAAGGGTAGTCTCAGTGTCCTGCAAGACTCTGTTTCCTAAAGCAGTTGTGGCAATTTGCAGTGTGATCTGGAGTGGGGAAGGTGCTTGATAATTGGAGGTATTTGAGCTGTCTTTCCAAGCCCATACGTCTTTTTCAACCCAAGTGTTAACTGCAGTAGTCCCATTGCCTGAGCTTGGACTATGGTTGCAATTACTATCAAGCTCTGAAGACGTCAGAGGAGGGCTGAAAGCCTCAATCAAGTCAAGGATAATCATAGCTCTACAGCATTGAAATAATTACATGGATTTAACCCAGCTGAGCATCTGAAAAAAAGCTCTTGTTATTGATGCCTGGTTTTTGAGGGAGTTGAGAGTTTTGTTTGTTATTACACAGCACCCTTTATTTAAAGGTTGGAGAAGAAACAGAAAGGACAAGATGATGGATGAAATTCTGAAGGTTTGGAAATCCTTCAGAAATTCTGACTTTCATGGAGACAGGATTTTACTTCTGATATGCTAGACAAAAACCTGATTTTGTCACAAAAAACTGTAGCAAACACTTTACGAAACCAACAACGTATAACCCCTTTTATGTCTGACTGTCATGGTTTAACCCCAGCCAGCAACTCAGCACCACGCAGCCACTTCCCCCTCCCCTCTCCCAGTGGGGTGAGGAGGAGGAAAGGAAAAAAAAAGTAAAACTCGTGGGTTGAGACAAGAACAGTTTAATAACTAAAGAAAAATGTAATACTAACGATAGTAATAATGAAATATAATAATAATAATAATAGTAATGAAAAGGAATATAACAAAAAAAGGAAGGGGGAGGGGGGGGAACAGTGATGCACAATGCAATTGCTCACCACCTGCTGACCGATGCCCAGTTAGTTCCCAAGCCGCGATCTGCGCCTCCCGGCCAGCTCCCCCCTGTTTATATACTGGGCATGACGTTCCATGGTATGGAATACTCCTTTGGCTAGTTCGGGTCAGCTGCCCCGGCTCTGCTCCCTCCCAGCTCCTTGCACACCTGCTTGCTGGCAGAGCATGGGAGACTGAAAAGTCCTGGGCTTAAGATAAGCGCTACTTAGCAACAACTAAACCATCAGAGTTATCAATGTTATTCTCACACTAAATCCAAAACCCAGCACTGTACCAGCTACTAAGAAGCGAGTTAACTCTGTCCCAGCTGAAACCAGGACACTGACTTTGAGGCATTGTTTTACTCAAAAAAGATGTGCCTTCCACTTGAAATCTCAAGTGCAGAGGTCTTCAGAGTTATTTCTCCTTCCCCCATAAACTTGATGATTCACTAAGCAGGGCCTTTTAGAGATGGCAGGGTTGAGATGTGAGACTTGCCACTTCAAGAAAATAATTCTCTCCCTCTGTTTAGAGGGAGAAACATTTTCCTTTTCTTCTGTTTGGTGGTAGGAAATTAAAAGGTATTTTGTATTGATGTCTCATCAATGGGAAGTATTGAAGTGTGGCAGGGTATTTTTAGGAAGGCCGAATGGTTAATTTTAGAATTCTCTATCTAAAAATATCTCCGTATATTTGAAACACCGAAAAATCTTGGCAGGATTCATAAATAGAACATTTAACCCTTGAGACTGCCTTCCTAAAAGAAAAACCATTGAAAAAAAGGCTGCCCTGGCTGTGAGCTATTCATGACTGAAAACTGGATAAGCACAGCAGCCAGGTGTTCCGGACCAGGCATTGAGCTCAAAGTAAACCAGGGAGTGCCCAAGTTTGGCCTTGTTTGCTCTGTGAGGTCCTTCTTATTGTCTTGAAACCATATTCTATAAAATCCAAATTTCACACGAGGGCTGAATGTCTATGGTCAACGGCCCAAGTTCCCTGGTGGTCTGGAGAAGAGCCTTGCCACTCAACATTATGCTTAAAGCTACTTCTACACTATGTCTTACACATCTCATGAGCTCAAAGTGCTTTTAGCCATGCTCTGTCCACATTCACGTCTTAATGTCTGAGGTTAGGCCTTAAACTCTGGTCTTCTGTGGGTGTCTTGGGGCAATAAAGACTTCACGCAAATCCCAGAGTTTTCTCCATTTGCTTTGCACTGGCTTGAGGCTCTAGCTCAGCTTGATGTGCAGGAGCTGAGATTGTCAGAGGGAATATATTGGGTTTGCGTGGCAAGGTTTTGGTAGCGGGGGGGCTACAGGGGTGGCTTCTGTGAGAAGCTGCTGGAAGCTTCCCGTATGTCCGACAGAGCCAATGCCAGCTGGCTCCAAGTTGGACCCGCCACTGGCCAAGGCTGAGCTCATCAGCGATGGTGGTAGCGCCTCTGGGATAATATATTTAAAAGACAGGGGAAAAAAAAAACCTGCACAACTGTAGCCAGAGAGAGGAGTGAGAAGATGTGAGAGAAACAACTCTGCAGACACCAAGGTCAGTGAAGAAGGAGGGGAGGAGGTGCTCCAGGTGCCGGAGCAGAGATTCCCCTGCAGCCCGTGGGGAAGACCATGGTGAGGCAGGCTGTCCCCCTGCAGCCCATGGAGGTCCACGCTGGAGCAGATATCCACCTGCAGCCCGTGGAGGACCCTGTGCCAGAGCCGGGGGATGCCCGAAGGAGGCTGTGACCCTGTGGAGAGCCTGTGCTGAGGCAGGCTCCTAGCAGGACCTGTGGACTTGTGGAGAGAGGAGCCCACGCTGGAGCAGGTTTGCTGGCAGGACTTGTGACCCCGTGGGGGACCCACGCTGGAGCAGTTTGTGAAGAACTGCAGGGGAAGGACTGGGGGAGAAGTTCAGGAGGGACTGTCTCCTGTGGGAGGGACCCATGCTGGAGCAGGGGAAGAGTGTGAGGAGTCCTCCCCCTGAGGAGGAAGGAGCAGCAGAGACAATATGCGATGAACTGAGCGCAACCCCCATTCCCTGTCCCCCTGCGCCACTGGGAGGGAGGAGGTGGAGAAAATCAGGAGTGAAGTTGAGCCTGGGAAGAAGGGAGGGGTGGGGGGAAGGTGTTTTAAGATTTGGTTTTATTTCTTATTACCCTACTCTGATTTGATTGGCAATAAATTAAATTAATTTCCCCAAGTCGAGTCTGTTTTGCCTGTGACAGTAATTGGTGAGTGATCTCTCCCTGTCCTTATCTCAACACATGAGCCTTTCATCATATTTTTCTCTCCCCTGTCCAGCTGAGGAGGGGGAGTGATAGAGCGGCTTGGTGGGCACCTGGCATGCAGCCAAGGTCAACCCACCACAAGGAATTACACCAGGAGCTGCAGTTGAAACGTGTCCATCGCTATTGGGAGTGCACCAAGATGTTAGTTCATTTGCTGCACCTGAAGATGAAGCCTTGCAGTGAATGCCTACCATGCTTGTTCCATCAGAAGGCCCTGAAGGTCTTCAGGGTTTCTGCAGCCCTCTGAAATGGTTTATGTGTTATATAAAGTCATGTGCTAAATGTGCCTTCCTATTTCCATAGGCTGGCAGTGCTTTACTGACTTTCCTCCCCTTCTGCAACATCCAGGTGTCTATCTGCTTGCCCTTCCATCCCTGCCTGCCAATGTTTTTTGTTGGACTTGGAGATGAAGGGACCTCCTCTGGGAGTTGCTTCTCCTTCTACCAGAGTCTCCTTTCCTGAAGGTCTCACAGTCTCGTGTCTAGAAGGGCTGTTCTGCTGGAGAAGCCATTTTTATACCCCCACAACATTTTTGCATTCATCTTATTTTGGGGAACCATGAACTGTGGACTCATTTGTGGCCCTGGATACAGTCCAGGCAATTGCTTGATGAACTTCCACCCCTTTGATGCTTTATGGTTTCCTCAGGAGTTCATGCTTCACTTAACAACAGCAATTGTGTTTTTGTGCCATCACAGGATGCTCTTGCATCCAGACAGCTTTGCTTTGGCTAAGCACTGTGTTTGTAGCAAATCAGGGGGATCCTGGGACAGAGGCAATCTGCTTTTCCTTCCCCAGCCCTTACGAGGTTTCTCTCCCCTTCTGAGAGGATGAGGCTCCTTATCTGATCTCTTTTACTTTTAAAAGCCTATCAGGAAAATTTTCCAACAAATCACTGTAAAGTGACAGAGAAGAGCTATACTGGTGGCTTAGTATACAATAAAGTTCAGACTGCTTTTTGGTGCTCGATCTCAGGGTTGCAGATCAAATATTCAAAGGCATGTACAGATAGGGAAGGAAGGATTTATCCCAGTTTACCATTCCTACATCCTGGAAATCTGATGATCTCACCAGCTTTCTGGAAGTAGTTAGAAAAACACATAAGAAAGGAATTTTGTTCACATTTGTGAGGCCATTTTAATACAGCTTATTATATGATTATCATATCTCTTTGACAGAAAGTCTTAAACAGTCGTTCAGAATATCCATGGATGAGGGATTCCCAGTTATTTTTCAGAAGTGCAGTAAATGATCACCAGTCATGTAATTATTTTAATTGGAGAAAATTACATGCCTGGCACCTCTTAGCATTACACCTGCCACAAACTGTTAAGCGTCCTGTGGTCTGATTCCAAGTCTGCTTCATCTAAATCATAAGTATTTAAAAACATCACTGCATCATGTCAGACCTCTATTGGTTTTGGTTTTGACTCTAGCTTTGTTGTACTCTATTCCCGAGAGAGACTCAGCCTCACATTTTCCCCTCTAGCCTGCTAATGAAATTTTTGTTTTTAGAAGAAAATAACTTAAAACATGTAGCAGAGTCTCTACATGAAGTAGAACACAATTCCAGGACTGGAGATAGCTCTCTCTAGCACAAGCCATGGCTGAGTGCCAGGAAACCTGTATCTCTAAGAAAAGACTACAGTGAGATGCAGAGGTCAGTTCACAAGCAAAGGAACGGTGGAGCCTGGTTTGCTGATGTGTGGCTTTTTGTGAGCACTTGAGTGGGTTCTTTCAGAGAGGACATTAAGCAGAATTTCCCTCTTCTGCATAGTCATGTAATTATAAAGCATAAGAAGTCGTAATATATCTGAGACTGCTCTCCATCCATAATATTTTATTGATGTTGGCTTATAGGTTCACGAGTTGTAGGATACGGAAAGTGTCCGTCAGGGTTAGTTTCATCCACACATTGGGCTTCCACAAGTCTTTTTCCAGTGTCTAATCTAGGCTTGAAGAATTGACAGCTCTGAGGCATTTATTCCAGAGACATGCAGGCTCAGTTGAAACATTTGTTTTCCCTAATACAGCTACAGCTTTTTCTTAGTTTGATATTGCATTAAGCAGCATATAAAAGAAAAAGAAACAGATTATCTCTTAATTTTCATAAGTTTCACACCACTGTTATATTTCTGAGTTAGACAAACAACTCAGCTAAGGACTAAGCAATTTTTGTCCCCAGGCAGCTTGAGTTAAAGGTTTTAAAGATATTCCCAAGACCGTTGCATGGTTTTCAGAGCATGGTTTTCATGCTTTGGGTAGTCCTTTCTACACCTGGGCGGGGGCAGAGTTGGATCTGGGTATACCAACATCCCCACTGATGATCAGTCATTACTGTGGCTGTCTGGAGAACACTGTGAAAAACCCATTGTGGTGCAAAATCATCAGGATGCAGTGTCATCTATAGAAATGGACAGTGTGAGAACATCATTATTCCTGTGTAATTGCCAAAACTGTAAAATTGTGCCATCAATCTGCTGAAGAAATAGAAAAGGTTAAAACAAAAACAATAAAAAGTGTTCACTATGAAGCACAGCAGGAGGAAGGGAGTCTGAAAGACTTACTATGTAATTATAGACTCAAAGAGAATTTTAAGCAAGGAAGGGCATGTGCGTACAGACCTATTCATGCGCGAATAGAGAAACCTTTGCAAAGAAGCACTTTTGACCATAAATGAAGAGCCATCAGTGGACCTGCAGATATAAATTTTCCTCACTTCTTCAAGGATAATGGTAACGGGATAATAAATGTGCAAGTGGCACAGGGTTCATATGTGGATAATGAAGTGCTGAAAGGGGGGGGGGTGGGGGAAGTGAAGGTTCAGGAAAGAAGAGATGCAGGGAGAAGGTAGGATGTCTTCTCTTGATCTTTCACCTTTGCTTTCCCCTCTGCCTTTCCAGCTTTCCTCTATCTTGCCATCATACTCTGTTCATTTCTTGTATCTCTGTAAGGGCTGGGAGGAACAGATCTCATCTCTACAGGCAGGACAGTGGAGTGTGGAAGACAGCCCATCACTCCCTGCTCTGAGACACCCCTCAGACATGGGTGCTTGCAGGAAAGGCATGTCCTATTTGCCCCAGCATCTCTTTACATCTTCACAATGTAAAGTCATCATGGAAGTAGCAATGTGTCTCTGGGGTTTGAGACGGAAAATCCTTCTCTTGAGCTTGTTTGAACCGTGTAAGCATCCAAGACACCCTCCGTCCGCAACCACAGGGAAAGCTCCCTTTTGGCAAAGCGAGGACTGTTCCTGTGTGATAGCCCTGGAAAGTTCATCCACAGTTGTTGCCAGGTGTTTTTACCTGTGGACATAAAGTGTCCTGGCTGTGTGGTGCCCACACTGCCTGCAAGGACAGAGACTGAGTGTTGAGACAGTTGCCTCCAGGACCAACACTTCCCTTTCTGCAGGGACAGTTGTCTCTTTCCAGTTTCGAGGTAGAGCAAGAGCTGACTTTCTGGTGGGGTTGACCATGAAGGATAAAGTATGTGTTAATGTGGACATCAGACTCATTATCTCAGTTCTTGTGTTCTTTAATCATCTGAGAAATGAGACTCTTGATGCTTCAGTAGAAATATCATTCTTTCTTTGTGAGGACACTGTGATAGAGAAAGTCATCCTGATGGGCAATACTGCTGCACTGAACCGTAAAAACCCATATACTGTTTTCAGAAGAAAAGGGCAAGTTTTTTTATTACTGCCTAAAGATCATGTCTTGCTAGATTTTTTTAAAGAAAATAATCATTACATGCAATAAATTTCTCTATGAACAAGGCAGAAAGATCACTTCATCTGGGAACAGAACAATGTGCAGAGAAGCAGTCATCCAAGCGGATGACTACTGAATACGTATTTTCAGCAAATACATGTGTGTGCTTTAAATGTCATGCTTCTGTCCCTTTTGCATTCCAGCTCTTTAACATTCAAAGATTTTTATGTTTAAGATCAGGAGTCACCTGGATTGACTTAACTCTTGCAGAACAAAGGCAGGAGGGGGAATTTCACTGAGTTTTAAGAGAACTAAATGGTTGAGCTACGTCATGTTGTTTTAGAAAACTAACCTGTCTTGATTTAAAGACTTAAGAAAAAGTGACTTTGTTATGTCCTGTGGTAAACTGACATAATGTTTAGTTACTTTGGAAGGCAAAAATGAGTCTTGATCTTCCATCTGAATTTGCTCATCTTTCCTGGCAGATATTCGATCTTGTGAATCTTTCTGATAAATGAAAGTGTGCAGTCATATCAGAAATCTTTACTTGGCTTGGCCAAAGATCTGGTATCAGGAGGGCTTCTAACTTTCTCCTGGATAAATTAAATTGAACATCTATACTCTCTCACATCCATGAACTTGAATGACATTTGAACATTTAGGGAAATGCAGAGAAAAATACACAAGAATAGCTATTGCAGCACATTAAAACTCATCTAGATTATGACTTTCACCATAACTATTTTCCCCAAATTGTTGCTCTTTCCAATTTTTCCCCCAGCACCCTAACCTTCAGAAAGTGATCTGTCACTGTACCTTCACTGCTATTGGCAATTTTACGTAGGCTGCAGGCATAAAGGAATCATATCTCCAAGTTGGGCATTAAAACCCCTTGAAATGAGACACACACTGTCCGTATGAGGTTGTATAGAGTCCCAGCAGTTCTGCTGTACAGTACTGCTGTGATCGTACACAAGAGCAGGAAACTCAAGGGAAAAATATGAACCTATTTTCTCAGTCCTTGCACTGAGGTGTGATCTCCTACCCTCTCTCTTTATCTTGAGAAAGTCAAACCTAGTCTGTCAGGTCCCCACAGATCAACAACATGCAACATGTCCCCTGCCTTATCCTGCACCGCCACTGACTTGTACTTTGAAATATTCCCCAATTCCATCTCCACTGGTACAATGGTCTCATCTGCTTTGCAGAGAAGTCATTTTTCACCAATAACTTCAGCACCAACTGACCTAAGGCTACTAAGGAGAGTGTTGCCATACAGAGCTGCTGGTATAGCCATGGTTGTGCTTAGGGCAAAGAGCAATCTGGCACTCCACAGTGAAAACGGAGTCCTAAAATCACACTTATTAATATTACTGCTATACAAACAATCGCTTAATGTCAAAATCCACCCCCACCTCCTATACCCTTCAAAACAGCCGAACAGCAGGAGGAGGAACGGCTGCTGTGGTACTTCTTTTTAGGTCAAGCACATACTAGGGAAAGCTAATTCTGAACTCACCTGACTGCTTTCAAGGCAAGGAAATTCCAGTGCTGTGTGTTTTCCAAATTTACTCTTGCGATCTCTCTGGAATGGAAGATGCAGAAAAAGATGATGCATTTTTTCAGTTCAACTTTGAAGGAGTTTGTACACTTGAAGTCAGAGTGAATTTCACTCCTTACTGCTAAATGCAAAAGAAACCTCATAATGGTGTGCAGAAGTTAAAAAAGTGCCAAAAGCTAACAATTCTGGATTTCTGTTTGTCTCTGTTCTAGCATGGAATGGAGATAAAATAAAGATTTTTACTTTTTAATAAAACTATTTTCATGACATCATCTGAAAGACTATGATTTAGTCACAGATCAGATTTCTGACTTCAAAACTTTTAAAGATGCTCAACAGGGTTTCAGTCAGTGCAACCATGGGCCCAGTGAACTGTGCACTGGGAATTTTCACTGCTGAACACGTTCTGGAGCAAGGCAACTGAGCACCAATCCCTCTGTTAAAATTCATGTGAGTAAAAAGAGAAAATGAATTGAAAGCTCTTCAGTCCTGTAAGACTTAAATCGCCTATTTTTCCACAGAACAGTTGACTGCAATGCACAAGCTGGCAAGTTTTCCACCTTACCTTGCCAGCTTGCTTCAGGATCCCATCTTGCGAATATCAGCTAAGGCTAGAAGATAAGCACAGCAGAAGACGCGGTGAGTTATCAGCAAGGTTATTTGCCATAATTTTATCCATGATTATTTTCTTATGAGGTAGATATCTGTGCTTCAGAACCTGGACTAAGGTAAAATTATTTTCAAAGTATGACATATATCTTGGATAAGGGGTCATTGCTAATTAATCTTCTATACTAATTTGCAAAGACATGCCTTTCACTAAGGGGTGTATATTAATTTAAATCCATTACTTTCCTCGGTTGCAGAATAAAACTACTGTTAAACCAGTTAGGCTGATTGCTAATAAAACACAGACTGCAAGCAATAGTCAGTGATTCTTCTGTTCTGTCTAATTAATTTTTTTTCCAGGAAAACATAGACTACCAGTTCAGAGACTCCTGCATGAAGGAGAATGTAACTGCATTTGGTGGATGTTTGTGCTAGTGATTAAGTATGCTTAGAGAAAAAAAACCAACTATCTATTATCACATTAGAGTTCTGCTAGCTTCAGCTTCAAATTCACTACTACTTTACAGAATAGCAGATTAGCAGAAAACTAGAGCTTGATTCACATCTGTGTACTAGTGAGATCCAGAGCCAGCAAATCCTAGCACCCACATGATAGAGGGGGATTAAAATTTATTTTCCAACCTTAGTGACCTGACCTTGGTCAGAGTTACAAAGGTTAACTTACTCTGTCACATACATCACTTGACAATGTTATTGCTCTTCCCCCTCCAAAAAATTTGAAAGGGAATACCGTCTCCTTAATGTTTTTATTATGATAAAACACTAATGAACTACAAATGGATAATCTTCAGCTGTCAGTGAACTGCATATTTATTTGGACAGGTCTCACTTTTTTAAATGTCTGTGAGAAGTTTCCAAGGAAAATGCCCTGCTTTTTTTGCTCTAACATTAATTCATGTTTTCATCTCCTTGTCCTCTTTGAAATACAATACAGAAATCTCTGTCAAGGATCAAGACTCCAATAAACTAGATGTTGAACCTGAAATCACTTAAACAAACACAAATGTCATGTGTACATTTAGTTTTTATGCTAGAGGTCTTAGCTCACAGCTGTCAATGGAAGAGCCAAGAGTGGCTGAAAATCTAGGAGTTGACTAGGATGCATCTTACCCTAGGATGAACTTCACACCTCTTCAGTAATCCAACTAGTCCATGGAGAGCAAGGCATCCATCAAAGTGATCTACACTCAATAGAAGATGGAGGACTGCAACAGTAGCCCTGGAGTCTTGATGTTTTCTTCTTCCCTCCCCCCACAATCTTTAAAGATATTTATCTCAAAGTGATTCTTTTTTTTTAATCATTGCTGTTCCAGCAGCCCCAAGAGCATTGAGCAATGTGGAAATCACACAGTGAATCACATGGTGCATTTAGCCAAGACGCTTAGCAAACTCCATGGCTTCCCCATAAGGTCTTTCCATTATCCGGGGATTGTTCTCACGCTATACAAGCGGTAAACTTAAAGTCACATCTGCTTTGCTGACCTTGCCTGAAGACTGAACATTGTTTGTGTGTTCTCTGAGTTGGAACACGCTGTGTAGCTCCTGCACTGAAGTGGGAAGGAAACATTTTTCTCTATTTCCTGTGTCCTGTGTGAACTTTTCCATTGTAAAATGTGTGCTGTGTTTAAAAAAAAAAAAAAAAAAAAAAATTGACTGGAAATCAATATTTTCCATCTGATACACCCATTTAAAATTCACCCACAGGAACTCTGTCGTTTTCAGTTGGTACAGGAACTTTAATAAAAACCAAATCAACAGTTAATGGAGAGGGAGGAGACTTGGGAACAGCCATAATCATCATTCATTGGGTAACGTATCATTTGTGTTATTAAAGTGCCTGCTGCAAAAGACTGTGAATGTATCACTTTTAAGACAAACTAAAGGCTATAGGAAAGCTAAAAGCAAAATGTCTTTTTAAAAACAAAACAGGTTATAAGTGACAAATGCACACCTCCAGCCTGTCACATTTCTAAGTTTCAGATGCTGTTGTGGCAGCAATTTAGACACACACTTACTAAAAGGCAACCCTACCGTGGGAAAATTGCCATCTAAATAGAGAAAACAGACAAAAATCTGGGTGAGTTCAAGAATTTCTTCCATTTCTATAAAAGCCTCACTCAACAAGCTAAAGGGTTAAATCCAGCAGAAGTTAGGCGCTCTCAATAGGATTTATCTCACCTAAGCAAAACTTCTTGATGTAAGATACTGGGTCTGATATAGTCTGAGAGGCCGAGTGACGGGGGGAGAGAGAGAGGGAAACCTCTAGAAAGTAGCAGTACTTCACCTAACTTAGGATACAACCAGTCGTACCCTGGAAGAGCATCTTTCTACACAAACCTTGGGTTAGATGACAGTCTTTGACAGAAGGTGTACTTTAAAAGGAGCGGGATAGATCAAATGAATGCCAAACAGTCACAACATCTAACTCGAAGTTTCCTGATTCCTGAGCTGGTCCCTTCAGCCTCAGAGCCCTCATATGCTCAGGAAAAAGAGATGGCTCCAAAAGGGATATTCAGTGACTGACACACGGAGGGCGGTAGACATCAGAGTAACCTCCAAAGAGAGCTATGTGCCTTAAACCCTTCCCTTCAGAGACTTGGTGTGTGGCTCTTGCGCACAAGGAGACCCTTACTAACTAGGCCGCCTTTTCTAGCACTAATGTGTACATTTTTGCTTTTAAAAGAATGAAATGAGCTCTTTCTGCTCTCTTCAGGTGCCACAGAAAGAGAAGATAATTGCTGCCCCCTTTCAAGCATATTCTGGAAAGTGGAAAGCCTTCCAGTCCCTATCACCTGTGGAGGTTCAAACTCTCTCATGAGGCTCCACTAATGGCTTTGTCAGCAGACAGCCTACGTGTTGGGGAGACAAGGGAGAGCATTCTTTGCCTATCATGCTGAAACTGAGCCTTTATGCAGCAGATCTGGGATTAAATCTCCTCTGGATCAGAGGGGTAGCAGGAAGGCCATCTGCTAGCCAAAGCAATAGGGCTGTCACCTGAAATGTGGAGGCTGGTTTCCAGTTCCTGTTCCAGGGGCTATTTATACCTTTTTATCTAGTAACTTTTAAAAAATTGATTATGATTACGTGGTGTGCTTCCTATGCTCCACAAATAGGTTGGAAAGCCTGGAGCTAAGATATCGGCCAGTCCATGATGGAGAGGCAGAAGTTGGAGACAGCTTGGAGATCAAACACCAATTCTGTCTCCATCCGACTGTAATTATGTGACAGAGGGGCAGGAAATCTCTCGCTCTTGGATTTTCAATCTAGCAACATTTGCTGGAATAAACCCAAGTTGCAGTTAGAGGCTGGAAGAGATCACATGGACACTAGCTGCAGGAACAAGTTTCTTTCCAAAGTAAACCCTTATGGAATGAAACTTGGGTTTCCAGTCATGGGAACTTCTTATACAGTAAACGCTTATAGAGTGGGAGACATGGAGATGTTGGGATGACATCTCCCATGTCTTTGTGACATGGATCTGCAGTTTAAAGGCTGTCATTTTCCTCTTATGTTAAAGATCATTCTGTTTCTCCTTTGTTTATCACATGAATGAGAGAAAGTTAGAAACCCAATTTTATCAGACCAACACTGAACAAAGCAACTGTTGATAAAATCTTGCTTTCCGTGAACTCATCTTGAAGATACCTAAAGTTTTAAACAAAATTAAACTAAAAAAAAAAAATACATGAATGAAATAAAAATCATGAGCATTTCTTCATCTCTGGGACTCTGCTCACTGGAAAAAGCCAAACCAAACCAAACCAAATTCTGGAAAGATTTATTACCAGTTTCACAGGTATAATATGTTTGCCACACATGCTCACACGTGTGCTTTCCTGCTAATGTCCAGTGAGTAGCAAGCTCAAACCCAGGCTTTAAAACATATTGATTACTGAACTTTTTCTGATTTCAGGTTACAGGGTCTTGCCTGAGGTCCTTGGAAACTTCCACACAAGATCAGCAGTGTGTATATATGGAGGGCAGCTCTACTGTACTGTCTTATTGTCCTGTGCAGAGATCTTTGAGAGACTGGGAAAGGGTCTCAGAGCCTCATGGAGAAACTGGAAAAATAAATTATTTCCCTTTGAGTTTGGAAGGAGGAAAAGGAACTGCAGAGGAAAAATGAGGTGGAAGAAACCCTCTGACCCTACGCAGTGTGATGCTTGAAGAGCGAGGGCCTGCCCAGGCTGTGTTGAAGCTTGGGGACTGAGGGCGAGTCTGGGGGACGGGACCTGAGCACGCTCTGCCAAAGGCCCTTTAGATAGGAAAATCAGCTGGTTTGGAATCAGGCAGGTAGGCTCAAGAGAACAGTAGTTATCATTCAGCAGCAAATTTAAAGGCAAAAAGATCTGAATTTCTTTACTGATTTTCTACAGAATAGCTACAGGTAGCGCAGAGATTCTGAAGAGTAAGCTTAAACTATTTCTGGAACAACTGTAGGCAATATCAGGTTTGTACTTAGGATTACTTTATCTTTTGAGCGCCTAAAGATGACTTTTATCTCACATCTATTGTGGGATTAATATTGGCTGTATGAAACAGTATCTAAGGGGTTGTTAGCTTACTATATGGAGAGTACACTTTATCTTCAAATCCTAGTTCTCTCTGTTCTTAAAATTGTAAAGTGCATCATGTCCACCCCTAGCACAAATAAAACAGGCTTGTATAAACAGATATAGATTAAAGGAGCCTGTATAATAGCACCTGTTAAAGTTCAGTCACAAATCAGAATTAATTGTTCCTGTAAAAATTTTATCAATTAACTTAAGAAGAAAGATCTGTTTGAATGTGTGAGAGCTGTTAAGTACCTCTTTCAATAGTGCATTCAGGCTTGTCATAACTGAATTCTATGTGAAAACATTAAAAATGCACATTACTAGAATATTGTCCCTTACTTTCACATAAATGTGTGCACACACATACACAGAGAAACAGTTTTCTTTTTCTCTCACCCTAGAATGATAATGACTGTACACTGAGGATGCACGTACTTGTTCAGATGGAAAAGCCAAAAATCACTCAGGAAAAAAAAAGGATGGCAGGAAGCCATAGGGATTGTTTACTATGTCCCCCTTTGAGAGGTGTGACAGGCCTGTCCCCTTTCCAAGGGATTCCTCTCGCTGCTGGTGCTCTGACTCGCTGTAGACACAGCTTTACCCAGAAGGGTTTTGTTGAGCCTCAGGGCAAATGAATTCTTAGGCTCAGGATTTTGTTCATGTTTTGTTTTATGACATGTCCTCTCCAGTAACAGGAGCATAGTTTTACCAATTAAAGTAATCTATGGAAGCCAGGAAGCGGGGAGGACTCCTTGTCCCCATGGCTCTCCCTGTCCCTGCTGAGGTTTAATAATGTCAAACATAGCTGTGGTGCTGTGGCTCCCACAGGGTGGCTATTTAAACAGCTGCAGACTCCTGGGAAAGGCCATCCATACAACTCATCTGCCACCATCTGACCAGAAATATTCGGAACTGGCTGCCCACAGTCAGTATCGATTAAGATGGACCCTGCCAGTCCCGAACAGATAAGACGTGCTCCCGAACAACTGCTGCTTTCTGCATGGCAGGTCCATACTCTCCTCATGGAGGATGTCAGACTATGGATGGGCTATCATCCATACCACACCTACCCCTAAACGTCCACATTGCGGACCAGACCCAACTTGGAGAAATAGATTTTGTTGACATTTTACCTCTATACAGTCATCTCTTTTTTTCCAGACCTTTAATCATGTGATGTACTGGTCGGATCATTCACTGGTCAATACATGCTTAGTACTTTGCTGCATGTCATGAGTGCAAACTGTGCCGGATGCCCTAAGTCTCCCTAAGCATGGGAGCTGTCAGGAAAAGGGCTTGGTATCCTACTAGTTGTTGGATAGAGGAAATGCTAAATTCCTGTTTTCTTCTTCTCAGTTCATTTAAACAAGATTCACACAGTGGTGGTAATGTGTAGGTTACTGGCTGGCTTATAAATCTAAATAATAATTATAAAAGTTGGCACTTTCTAAATGCAGTTTCCAAGCTTTTATATTTTATCTTCAACTTGTCTAAAGACAATAGACACTCACTGTAAATAAATAATCTGGTTCTGTTTTGCAGCAGAAGCCCATAGAGAAAGGTGTATTTTCAAGTGAAAACTGATCTTCCGAAAGCTGAAGTTGCCCTCTCACTTATTCAAGGCAGAAGATCAGACATGATAGGACATCTTTATTAATGTTCTTTCTGCCAGGTAAGTACAATCAACTGGCAAATGAAAATTGTTCTGCCATTAGCACTGCCTCATGCATGTGCGAGCTTTGCTAAAATTGACCACAATCGCTTTTCATCTCAGAACATGTAGAACAATAATCTCTTTAAAAATAAATGAAGGTACATGAGCTTAGCTATTTGCTAAGTATTACAGTCAGTCCTTCTCCACAGAGTATAAGTACTCAGATATTGTAATGGTTAGGGCATGGCAGTGTCTAGATACACCTTTAGACAGATCAAGCAGTGCTTTATACATTTCAGAAAGTCTGTCTGAGTCTTTCTGTGTCTATCAGGTGTCCTCACTTATTCCTACTATTTCCGAGAACTGGAGCACAGGAGCCCATCCTGCTGACCAAGCTAATAACAGCAAAGGATGACTTTCGTCCATGCTAATATGAGATGATCAACTCATGTGCAACACCAAGAGAACCAGAATGCTGAGATAGATATCCTCCACTTGGAAGATTTTAGAGAGAAGGAGAAGGTAGAGGGGTTTACTCATACGAGTGTTTTTCCAAGTCTAGGAAGACAAAAAGAAAGAAAACTCAAGGAAACTTCAGAGGATAAGTCGTGATAGCACTGAAGTATCCAGCAGACCCCTCCCCCACTTCAATTAGTCCATGCTGAGCCAAAATCCAACGCTCTTGTCTGAATGCATAGTTTATCACACCAAGAGCTAAAAATTCCTCTCAGTAGGTAACTTAGGGCTAATATAATCACAAAACAACTCTTTGGGATTTGAGAAAAAGTAGCCTGAAGCAAAATGCCATTCTCTTTTTTCCCTTCTCTTTTATTCAGTGAAAATGCGAATCATTCAAGCAAGTCTGTTCACCAGTAGCCACAAAGAACCAGTATGTCCCATGGCCCAGAGGTTTTTCATCACTTTTCTTCCAGCTTAAGATGGATAATTCAAGTCAGAACTTCTTGACAGGAATGATTCAAAAGACCTGAAACATTTTCAGATCCCTTCCACTGCTTTGTGCACTTGCCTCAGCAAGTCCTCTATCATGCAGCTTCTTTCCTGGTCCTAAGAGCTAAAGGCAACTAAGATGCATGATTCATTGACCTGCTGTGGCTGGTGCTCGTGGTGATGGAGTGGAAAACAACCTGTAGAGCTGTGCTTGCATCTTAGGGGAAAAGTGACTAGAAGAACCTGAAAGTCAGATTAGTGCGACCTGCTCTACCTGTAGCTTCATGCCTTGCCTCCTCCTCTGTTGTGTGGCCCATGTAGCAGATGTATCCCCAGTCAGACGATCAAACTCAAAGCTGTCTCCAGCACAGGGAAATGCAAAGCTTGAGTGGCCTTACTGGGTCATATGGTTAAAATAAATCATAACAGGAGGAATGTTTGAAGACATATTTACTTAAAATATTTGAACTAACCTACAAATCCTGTATAATTTGCCTTTTTCGCCAATAGGTGGTGCCAATAATTTATGCATTCGTGTCTTCTGCTGGGCAAATGACTCAGAATAGATAATTTAGCTGCACTGACTGCAAGGAGACCATCTGTAGGGAAGAGTTTTGACCCAGTAAACTGCTAGGAAAGTGGATTTTATTGAAGTAAGTAGCCACGGCATACAGGTGGAAAGCAGTGAGGAGAAAACCCATATGTTTCAGGACAAGAGTCATAAGGCTAAACTAAAATATGCTTCCTTTGCATGATTCAGAAAAAAATTAAAATCTCTTCTTGGCAAGGCATACATCATTATGTGCATTAATCAGCACGCGGCTTTCAGAAATGCAAGTCAGCCTTAGCCCGCCCTTTTGCACTAAGTCAATAGTAGTATGTCAGAGAAGGCAAGAAGAGAGGTCAAGAGGGAATGTATTCATTCATTGAAAGGGAGAGTATCAAAAAACATCCCTTTGATAAAGCCTTTTACATTAAAAACCCACAGCTGGCGTTTCTGTTAGGGCACACATCAGTTTTAGCTGGACAGCAAAATGACGAGGCTTTCTTCTTCAGGTTGGATATTAAATTCCCTGTTTAAAATAATTGATATTATTGCATTTTGGTTATTTGGTTTTTTGCATTCTGCTGGTTTAAACTTCTTCATGACCCCTTCCCATCGTAAATTTGTGATCTTGGATCAATATTATAGTGGAATGAAATGTCACTAATTACGTAAAAGGTAAGATAACCTTTGAAATATGTTTAAGCAGCTTAAATATATTTTTTAAAAAAATATCAGATTTCAAGGCAATATATTCAATATTTGATGGCAGAAGAAAGGACTGGAGAATGCCAGGAGATAACTAAGAGTGCCAGAAAGCAGATTCTAGAAGCCAAATCCTTAACGTAAAAATTAAGTCTAGTTGGCTTTGGAAAGCGTTTATCATTAGAGGTCACTAAGTATAAATTGAATGAGATACGCTTGGGTGTTTGTAGAAGTGATGCTATTCCCTGGCAGGAAGAGGCATTAGACAAACTCAGCATCCCCTTCAGCAGTACTTGCGTATGTCACAAAAAAAAGGTACAGTGAGTTTTACCCTCCCAAATTGAGTAAGGAGGAAACCCTCTCCTCCATAAACCTCTGACTTCTTTTATTTGGAAATCCTGTTTCTTTGCTGCCCTCTCACAGAAAACTTCTCCTTATGTCTTTAGTGCCGTTTATTAAAAATCAGTGTCCTAGCTCCTGTGCTGAGTGTTGGGGGGCAGGGGAAACTGTGGTCCTATGTTTTGGCCAAATCATATTTACTGGCCCAGTGCCTTGATTGGCACACCTGGAAAACACAGCAGTTTCTTTTGTTGTTGTTGATTTACTACTAAAATAAGTTTTCCTACTCCCTGTGGTTGAGTCACAGTGTACCAGGCAGCTTTTGCCAGCTATTTTTATATCAAAATCACAGCAGATATACTTTTTGAAATAAAATTGTACATTCACAGTGGGAGAGTGGCTGTAGGGAAACAGGGCATGAACTCACAGCCACCAATGCAAGAGTGTTTATACCATTTAGGCAATGGGTCTAACTGTTAGACAATTCACAACCAGGATGGGCTACAGGTGGAATCACAAGAGACCTTGCAATGATGATTAAACCAGTACATCTATTTGTTTCTGCCAGTAATTAAAAGAAATCTGTAGGTGCCTGGTCCATGTCCTAAATATTTATTCCTAATTTCTAAACATATCAAAGAAGGGGGAAACAGATCTTCAGGGGATGGGTCACATCTCAGTCTCTATCATTCTTTGGTTTCTCCAGTCCTTTTCTTTACACTCACTGAAGTTAATCCATGCACAGAAGTAATCAGTGCAGTATCAGCCTCCGTATGCTACTGTGCCCCTCTGCATTCAGACAGCACAGTAAATTTGGATATCTAACAAGTGTCAAGAGTTTTTGTTTCCCCCTCTTCCAGTTCCTGACCCCAACTGTAATAAAGCACAATGTTTCTTTTCTCACAATTGAACTCCAGAGAATTTTGGCACTATAACCTCACAAAGCTTCCAAAATGAAGGCAATCTGATGTTCATGGCTGTAGCAGCAATCTCCCCAGCCATGCTCTTAATTAAAAAGGAATTAATTGAAATGGAACTTTTGAGCATTGAATTTAACAGAGTTTTCCTTTTACACAGCTACTTCTTTAAAAGAAGTTGAAGAAATCATCTATTTACTTACAGTTCTCTGCAACTACTTTCTTTGGTGCCAGAAGGCTAACACTGACATTGCACATCACAGTCTTTAAAGATGCTCCTTTGCCAGTTGTACACAATCCCTAAGATGGTAGGAAGGTGCTAGCAACCTTCTTTTGCTGCTTGTCCACTATAGACAGGGATTAAGACCACATCTCTAACTGGTGGAACTTCTCAGCTCCTTCCTCCTGCCAGTCATCAGCCTTTCTAGAAGTGGCAGAACACCCAGAAAGAGGAGATGGTTGGTTGATTGCTAAATGTTCCCTCCAAAGGGATAACACTTCTGCTCCTCAGCAAATCCAGGAGACAGTGGAGATGAACTAGGGGTGGAGTCAGCTCTCTTCTGTCTCCTGCTTAGACATTGTCCATGAAAGCACAGTCTGAAGCATGAACTCTTCAATGTAAAGACCATACGTCTTTGAAAGACTGGAGAGTGGTAGCTCTCCTAAATGTGTGATAATATTTGAATGGAAGAAAGGCAGAAGAATAATCCAATTAGGAGAAAGTGGAGGTTTGGGTGACGAACAGAAAGAGCTGGGAGAGATGCACTGAGGTGCTGAGGGAGTGAAGTCTGGCAGTGGCAGAGCAACCATGACGTGACTCTCAGAGGCAAGGAAAACACATAGTGACATAGGTCTCACCCGCCTGTTTTTTTCTAGAAGTTTATTATATTGAACAGGGCCCTTTCTCAGACCAAATTGCATTTGAATTCTTGGAAATTTGACAAAAATGTCTCCTGAGAACTGGCCTGTTTCCTCTCTTTCCAAGCTGACCTTTTAATGAGGTCTCATTTTGCTTCCCTAAGCTGAGAACAGAGTGTACGAGACCAGCACAAGATGTGCATTGTCTTTCTAGGATTTCTCACCTGGTTCATTCTCCTGCACATTTCTACTTTCCAGGGGCCAAATCCCAAAACAGTTGTCTTTACGTTCAGTGAGAGGTGTTGTTCTTTCAGGAACCAACATAATGGATCTACTTACCCTCAAAACCACCGCTATTGTCAGAGGTCCTAAAATAGCCACCTATTCACTGTGTCTTCTTTCATGACTTAGCACAAGTCTTTCACTTGGAGTATTTGTTTGTTTGTTTGTTTTTATCAAACAAATAAAGGGAATGGGAGCATTGATTGTGTTCCTGAAATAAGGGTCACAAAAATCTTTTGATCTGATTCATAACAAAGCATTCTGTGGGGTTTTTTGCAATACAAGACCTAATCCTGGTATTATTCTAAGGATGCATCAGCAGATGCCGGAAGGAAAGACTAAATCAAAGGCTACCATTCTATGGGTATTTAAGATCATACTAGGAGTGGAGAAGAGGGCTTCTATTCAGTCTGCTTCATCCCAGTTGTTACACACACAGCAAAAAATGGAGTAGCAAAGCCCCTGGCTCAAAAACTTGACATCATAAATGGAGGAGATTGAATGGGATGGAAAGTTAGCCAGGCTCCTTGATGGAGGGATTTGGGAGTCTCTTTCTTTCTCTGAGGACTGTTTAATCCTGCCAGGAGACTATGAATAAGTAGTAATGGCACAGAGTAGCTTTCCTGTCCAAGGCCTGGAGAGAAAAATGAAGGAAAGTCACCTTATGATCAACCTGAGCTTCTGAGGAAGGGAGAACAGTGAATAAATCTATGCTCACTATCTCATCTCCGCCCTGAACATGTTGTGGCTACTAAAGGCATGTGCCAGAGCTAGGAGCTTGGTAGCAGAAGGAAGCTTTTATATCCTCCATCAAGCTCCTGAACAGAGACCATTATGCCAAGGGATCTGGAAAACCTACTCTACCTTAGGCACTTGCAAGCTGATGCAGTTACTCTTCCATGGCGCGCTGTGCACAAGGGAGATTACGACTCAGTTATCTCTTCTTCCATCTAAGCTACCACAACAAGATCCAGTAGCTGGGATGGGGGAGAAGAAACAAGGTCACAAATTTCAATTATAGGGATAGCTAAGGCAAACAGCAGGTTCTTCCATTGCTGAAATGCTTAATTATGTTATTACTTTATTCAAAATGAGACGTTCTAGCTAAGCTGGAAATTGATGCAAGATTTAATGAGTGGCCTGTATTAGACTGGATGATGATGGACTTAAAATTGATAGCATGGTCACAGGGACCTTATTCAGTAAATACAACCATGCTGGGGAGCCATGTAGCATACACCTAACCGAGGGTCACAGCACAGTGCTGTGCACTCCTGTGTTGCAGGTGCAAATTCAGTCCTTATGCTACTGGATGTTTAATCAAAAAGCTCAGAGCCAACATATATATATTCTCTAACAGTTCCTTGCAGCTTAGCTCAAAAAGACAAGGAGTAAAAAATAACTGCTTGATGGGAGACAGGGATTCATGCTTCTGCTCCTCATGATAAGTGACAGAAAGTGAACTGTTCATACTCCTGCTAATCGTGATAAAGCAGAGCTGGGAGCCTGTAAGGTTTTGAAAAATGGAAGCGATAATATTTCATAGATGTGCTCACACACATATAATCCTTCTTATAGGACCGTTTCTTAAACGGTGTTTTGGTCTGTAGATCTCAGCAACAACTTTAACTGAACAAAATACACTCACCTGCGGAAGAAAATAAATAGCTTGGTACAACAGGATGATGGCCTGGGGTATTCCAGGCTGAGACAGCAGACAACTTACGATTTCTTCCTATAACTCCTCCCAATCTCTACCCTTGCAAAAAGGTGTGGATTCAGCCTGGCAGGTCAAAGGAGATAGGACATGCTAACAACAACTGCACTAGCCTGTTCCTAGGTTTGAAAGAGACCTTTACTATATAGATGTCCCATTTGTAAGAGCGACCCAGTGAATGTTTAGTGGATGTCTTCAGACAGAACCGCAAGGACAGTTGGAAGTCATGAGGCAGTCACTGAAGGCAGGATTTGTAGGGCTGCTCAGGCCAGAGACTGGGCTGCCTGAGGCTTTCCAAAGGCAGCTGGCACATCTCGCTAGCTGGAAGAGAAAACAGTCCCCAGACAAACCAACAGCTCAGCTCTGGACAAATACAACTCCTGGGGAACTTTGCAAACTGGATTCTAGTGTTGTCTCATGTCAACAGCTAATTATTGCTCTGTATAAAGTCCCTGAGATGGTAAAATATGAGGGACTGAGGCTATCCATCTTCTGGTTGCTCCAGATAAGGATCACAGGCTTAATAGAGTTGGTACTGAGTTACTATATTTAGAGATGCAAAAGTTTACCCACTAAAGATATTTCTTGTGCATATATTTTGTTACTTTCATTATGCACTTAAAATAGAAAGTTTATGATCAGTGATTTTCTGTGGAAGAAAGAATTAAATTGCATTTATAACGACTTCCCTCCTTCTTCTGTGAGCCTCTTATGTATTATTTGCTACAGGAGCAAGAGAGACTCATTTGATTTTGTAAAGTATGTTCCTATAGACTTTAATTTTACTCTTCGCTTTTCTTTCTTCTGATGAATAAATGTGGCAATTTACATATATGAAAACATTACCTCTTCAGTCTCTTCTTCCTTTTTTCAGTTGAAGCTCATTGATTTTCTCTAGACAGCTCCTCTGGGAGCTGCAGAGAGATCAATATTTGAAGAAAATGTGAGGTAGCTGTAACATCACCAAGTCAATCCAAAAGAAATAATTCAGTATTAACTCAGACAATTTTTGCATGTGGTTGACACAAATGGACATCTAAAAAAGGTAAAGAACTATTAATATTTTCAAACATAGGTTAAAAATAAGAGGTAAAAACACAAAAGTACACTATGTTAACAAGGTACACACCGGCCAAAATGAATTAAAGCAATGGCCACTGGGCCAGACCTTTGGCTCTGTTGAAGTAAAGGGGAATTTTACCGATCACATCACTAGGTGTCCAGATTCATATAGGGGGGCTCTGTAGGCTCTGAACCACTCTAGCCCAAATCCAAATGAACCCCACTTGGATCTGGAGAGTCAACTCACATTTACAAGGAAACAGCTGAGAGAAGAGTTTAGACCATTCAGTCTAGTTACTAAGGAGAATCTACCATTTTAAGAGCTAATCCAAGTTTCACTTCCATGAGTGTAGATCAGGAGGAATACTACAGTAGTCAACGGATAAGTTTGAAATCTGAGTCAAATCAAAGAAAAAATTAAAGACTGAAAATTTCTACAATCAAGTTAAAGCAAAGTATCTTAGTATGTGACATATGTAAGCAAAGATTGGGTTTTCTGAAGTGCTTAGTTACCTAGAAATGTAAATAGAAAAGTCTTTCAAAAGTCCCCAAACTTCTTAATCATGCAGTACTAGTCAAGGAAGGGGTCACATGCCGTAAGAATTTGTTAAATACCATAAAAACACATGGAACTGCACAACATGAGTGTTCCCATGTTCTTGGCAGCGTTTGTCATCTCTCATCCTAACTGCTTTACAGTAAGCTGTGAGTGCAGAGTGGAAAATGAGAGAAGAATATCATGGTCTGAGATCAGTACAGAGCCCATGGACTCAGAGGATTTTTTTCTGTGGGAGCAAGAGAGAGACGATATATATACCCTTCACTGAGAAAGGTACTGAAATAAGGAACGAGACAGATCAATGAGAAAACCAAGAAGGAACAATCTGTTGAGACCTCAGGAAATAACACCAGCTGAGCCAGGGAGAGGGCTTAGTGACATAGGTCCTTTCAACCATCAGCATCTTTGATCAGAAACCTGCATCGGTTTTATAATGCCAGTTTCCTAATAGCAAGTTCAAATTACAAAGCAGAAGCAGAGCTCATGGAAAGACAAAACTCCCTTTAAAGGTTAAAGGAAGGAAGTGACAAGGCTTATTCTTCTCATGCCCTGTTAAAAATTATTCTGCTGAGGTTGAAAAGCAGGAGTGAAATGTTAACTCTTTTCTCTTGCTTGCAAGGAGGAGACATTCAGCAGGCATCTGAAAGGTCAAGGCCTGGAGAAATGCATCTACAGAATACAATAATGCCTTGTGCTTCCCCGGCGCTTTTCACCCACAAAACTCCCGGTATATACATGGGGCTCCCTGCGGTGCTCTGGAGAGGTAAGCAGAGCACGGGGAGAGGTTTGTCTTTTTGGCAGATCGTAATCTGCAACTGGGGCTGCATTGGGTCAGTTTGCAATTAGATACCAATGTTAATGCTCATATTCAGCACAGGAAAGACATGGACCTGTTGGAGCGAGTCCAGAGGAGGCCACAAAGATAATCAGAGGGCTGGAACACCTCTCCTATGAGGAAAGGCTGAGAGAGTTGGGGTTGTTCAGCCTGGAGAAGAGAAGGCTCCAGGGAGACCTTATAGCAGCCTCCCAGTACTTAAAGGGGGCCTACAAGAAAGCTGGGGAGGGACTTTTTACAAGGGCATGTAGTGATAGGACAAGGGGTAATGGTTTCAAACTGAAAGAGGGTAGATTTAGACCAGATATAAAGAAGAAATTTTTTACAATGAGGGTGGTGAAACACTGGCACAGGTTGCCCAGAGAGGCAGGAGATGCCCCATCCCTGGAAACCTTCAAGGTCAGGTTAGACGGGGCTCTGAGCAACCTGATCTAGTTGAAGATGTCCCTGCTCATTGCAGGTGGGTTGGACTAGATGACCTTTAAAGGTCCCTTCCAACCCACACTATTCTATGAGTCTATATTTAAAAAAACACTCAAGAACACTGAAGCTTTGTTACACAACCTGGTCTAGTGGAAGGTGTCCCTGCCCACAGCAGGGAGGTTGGAACTAGATGATCTTTAAGCTCCCTTCCTACCCAAACCATTCTATGATTCTATGACACTCCCTTGCAAACTGTTCCTGGAGCTGATTTTGACTACAGTGAGGGAAGCAGATGAGGCAGAGTCTTTGCCAGGGTAAACTGAGCAGAGCTCTCTACAGCAGGTGTCACCAGGTGGGAATCAGGTCCAGAACCTTTTTAAAAAACTCCTTGCTCTAATGTGGCTTTGAAGGTTTTGCTAGAAAGTGAGACAGGGTAACACTCTAAGTGCTCCTTTACTGAAGACTACCACCCTGGAGAGCCATCCTTGCTGGTGTTCAGAGCATAGTCACTGCTGCTAACACAGACAAGATTGCTCATTCAGTTACTCTCTCAAGTTTTTGGAGTACATGTTTACAGACCCCATGTAATTTTGGGGGCTGCTACCCACACTGAGAAACAAGTATGGCTAAGCAGGTATCTGAGCAGAGTTTCCTTGCTCACACTGGTTTTTGTGAGATATTCTTCAGCCTTGCTGGCCTGCAGAAGTTGATGTTAGTCTCACTGCCCCATTGCACCTTTCTTTCCAAGCATCTTACACCACCCTGCATTACTGAAGAGAACCTTAAAGTATCCTTGCACAATAGAGGTATGCTAATATCATGAGTTTGCATCTGGGAAGCTGAGGTAGACTAAGGGCACAAGCCCACCAGGAGGTGTAGACAAAATTCTTGGATACTCCAGAGCTGTAAGTGTAAAGCTCTAGCAATAGTTGATGATTGAGAGACTTCATATCCCCATGACATCCAGCTGGGTTTATAGTGTCTTGCTCAAGCTGGCTCTGATCTCCAGCATCTTGGGGATCTTGCACAGCTTGCGAAAAACTGGGACCTAGATCTTCAGAGTGTCACCTATTCTGCAGAACCAGAAGAGTGTCTGTCTCAGTCAAATCTAGACCATGCTGAAAAAATAGCTTGGTTATTAGCATCATTGCCCTGGATTCCAGTTTTGTCTATGTGGGTCATCAGCTCCACCAGTGAATGCCAAGCTTCAACATACTGCGTGTTTTCCAGGTTCTTTGCATTCATGTGCAAGAGCATAGGGAGTGCACAGCTTAGAATGCTGGATGGCATATTATGCCCAAGTATGACTGTATGATAAGGATATATCTCACTCCCAGGTTGTTCTTTGACAAAATATGTTTTACCCAGGAAGCCAAAAGCATAAAACCCCCCTCCTAACCCAGGAAAATCTGCATGCCTGTTCTTAACTACTGTAAATCAGTGTATCTTCAGTAACAAAAGGGTTGAGAATCTGGCCCTAAATCAGGGACTTTTGATTTTCTAAAATAGGAAACAGGAAATGACAAGACATGAATTAGAAATATATGCAAATGATTTAATTAGTTATTTCTGTCAACAACTGAGAATTGGCTGAATTATATCCAGAAAGCCTCAAACTCCAAAAGTTTTTCCAAAACAAGATTGTTTTCATAGATACTATTGGAAATCCATGAGCCTGCACCAAGAAAAGCAGTTGCCTGATAAAGGGAAGAGTGCTGCTTGCAAAGTCTGCCTGCACTTATCACATACATTATTGCTGTGTAACGTCACTAAGTTGAGAGATGGTGACCTGACTGACACCTGGAGGAGACGAACCGCATCTTCTGAAGCCTCCAATTTTGTTCCTTGTCCTCAAATCTGCAACTCCAATCTGCAAGAGCCCAATCTGCGTCATTCCTCATTTGCATGAGTGTGTGGGTTTCTGCAGCACTTGCTGTAGCCAAGAGGATTTTACTGAGGAAATGAAAAATGCTGCTTGCTGGACACACAGAGAGTGAATATTCCAGCTGGCACTGTTTTCTAAGAGTACTAAAAATTTCCATCAGATTCAGAACAACGAACCCATCTCTCGGCAGCAGGGACCATATAAGTACTGAAAGTAGAACGTAGTCTGCTTTAAATTTGAGAATATGGAGGGGCTTGTGGGGAAGGAATAGGGGCATCTTGATAAGGGGAGGGTGGGATGGGGCTGTCCCCTCTCATCACAGGAATATGGATTCTCGAGGAGACTGCAGGAACGAGTCCTCCCTTGGGTTGCCCTGAGGACTATTAGGGTTGTCTCCTAAATTGCAATGAGTGTTATGTTCAGTCCCAAACTTGGAAGAGCTGGCACTTTCTTTTCCACTAAGACAGAGATTGTGCCAACTTGCTCTAAATACATTCCCTCAAGTCAGGCAATGGGAAAGCTGAGCAGTTACACTATCTAACCCAGAGAAAAAGAGACCAGAATCAATTGTGTATTGCAGAGGGACATCCTCTGTCATAGCTGTGGCAAGGCAGACGGGAGCCAAGCCAAGTTATGCTAAAGCAAAGACAAGGAGTTTGACTGATAATGGCTCTCTGACATCTCTCAGGAGGAGAAGGGTCACCTAAGTGCAAATCAGTCACTTTTCCTGGAGAGTGAATCAGCCAAACTATATGAACAAAAGGTATAAAAGGCTGCTGATGAGTAGGTGTGGGCTTGCAATGACTGACCATTGCCAGGAAGGGATTTCCAGTGACTGGATTCCTTGTTCCATCTTCTGCTGCGATAAATAAAAAATTTGTATATCACACGGCCTAGCAGGGTATGGGAAACAACATGTAACTCCATGATCCACAATCAAAATAGTCCAGTATGCGGGTAATCATTCCTCTTCCTTCTTCTTTTTGGAGGAATCACAAAAGTTGAAAGTTGGTCTTGAGCTCTCTAGTTACCTGGTTGATAAATACAATGCTTGCATTGCAAAGCATGCCAGTAAGGCTATGAACCTCTGGAAAGCCATTGGGTATTTGGCTTATTGGAAGGATTACTGGATGGGATTTCTGAGTAACTCGAGCCTTAGAACCTGGAGTGACTAATTGCTATATGCTCTGGCCTTGAAGCTGACAAAACCACTCTCCATTTTATAAGTTCTGTGGACTGTGCTGATTTCCATCAACTAAGGATCATACTCATCCCATTTAATAACTGCAACCATAACTGGGAATAAGTAGGAAATCTCAATAATGAATCTCAGAGAAATATCAGGAAGAGGTGCTTGAAAAAATAAGCCTGCCAGAAACATAAATTGGGAATGCATCATTTCCATGGTCCCTCTTCTCCAGACTCCCACTGTTTCAAACAAACGGGAAAGTTCTCACTTGGCAAGGGAAAAGACAAGAGAGAAAACCTGGACTGGAAGCACTAGAAATGATACAAAAGCTGTATGACAACAGGAAACTGTTTGGATAGTAAAACTCTCCCCCTCTGTGCAAGACCTTTGTGTTTTTCTCATGAATTCCTATGACTCATTGCAAATTTTATACAAGATTATATAGGACAAGGCTGACAGAAGCAGTATTGCTGGGTGGTGGGAGCAAATTACAGCTGAAGAAGTGTTTTTTATAATAGCCCTTACCATTGGTATAATCTGGCTACGGAAAGACTCAGCTTCTCAGGACTTCAATTTCCCATACAGGACATCCTGAGAAACTGCTGCAAAACTTTCATCAGTTATCTATAAAGCAATGTGGCATTGTTGTCTCAATTAAAATTTAGATCTCCCTTGCCTTGGTTGCATACTGTGACTGTACCTACATTTAACATAGGTACTTCTTGAATGGGGGGAAACACTGGTTTTTCTCAGACATCTTGGGAGGATTAAACTCACCCTGGAGTTACGCCTGTTAACATTAAAAGGTCAACATCACTCGACTATTTAAATCTACCTCTTGTTGCTCCTGGCAGTACTTTGCAGCAGGGTTGCAGAAATATTCTGTGTATTTGATCCAACGGAGGATTTTCTGTAAAAGGAGAAAAAGAAAAAATGGAAAAGTTACAATTGGAAAAGAATAAATCTCAACCTGTATTTATTTACACCTTCTTTAAGGTCCTTCTTTTGTCCTTCTCCCTAAGTATGAGAGCTGATAGCCTGGAAGACTGAACATAGGATGATAGTGTCACCATCATCTCTTCACCTTCACGAAAATCATGAGTGCAGCCTGGGAAGTGTGCTTGCTCAGAAACCTAACAGAGTTGTTGAAAGCTGCCCAAACAAGCACAGAACACACTTGTTTGTCAAGTGCTGGGAAGAGGCCAGAGAGGGGTGGAAGACAGAAAAAAGGAGGAGAATAGATGTTTGTAGGAAAAATAAAAATAATTATATTCTTGCTAGGACTGAGAGGCAGTTCCCATCCGCAGAATGAGTTGGCATTAACTTGCTGCCAAAGGGGGACGTGCGCTGCTCCCTGATGTGCAATGCTGCTGTTAAACTGGAGAAGACCTGCCCTCTGCCTTTAGTCCTATCGCCCTGCAAAGAAATGCAGCCAGGCGTGTTTGCAGAGAGGATCTTGACAGCAGAGAGTTGGCAAGGCAGCACGTGTGCCCTAAGGATATATTCCAGAAGGGACATGCTCCTTTCTTGCAAAGGGGGAAGAAAATGAAAAAGGTGTGATTCATCTTCTATCATTTTAGATGTCTAGAACTTTGTCATCTAGTCTAAGCGTGTCATCCAGGGTCCCTCTGTAAAAAGGGGAAAGGTGAGGGCTCTCCATGGGATGGCTCCAACTCTTTTGCTCTAAGGCTGATATTTCCAAGTTAAATTGTTCTCTGGAGGTGTCTTTTTCTCCCCACTGGTTTTCAAGATTTCTGAGATTAGATATGTTGGAGCTTTTTCAGGCTGAAAATTTGGTGGGATCATTCCTATACATAGGGCTTGATTTAAACTGTGTCATCGTTAGCCAGCCTACAATGCATGCCCAGTCTAGCATTCACCTCATTAATTTCAGAGGCAGCTGGCATATCACAATGTTTGATGAAATGGTTAGTGGTCTCTTCAACTGAGACATCGTAGGAGTTAGAGGGACAAAGCTAGGCACTCAATCAGGAGTCCGCATACCTCACAGAAACAATAAAAGCTGTTTTATTGAACCTGGGAGTAAACTGCAACCAGCCTCTTTAGTAGCCATCTTAGAGTTGTAGATGACCAGAGTTTTGTCCACATGAAACAAACAGCAACACCAAAGTGACCGGTGAACATTGTGATGATGCGGAGTTTCTTTTTTTTCTTTTTTCTTTTTCTTTCTCTTTTTCTTTTTCTTTTTTTCTTTTTTCCTTTTAATGGAACAGGAAAATCAAGGGATTAAATTCATCTGCTCTGTCTCTTTGACTGTGGTTTGATGTCAGAGCTTGAACTTCATTTTTAGGATACAAAAGGTTTTCTGACTAGGGATTTTTTTCAGTGTTTCTTAAAAACTGTCAGAACCTCTGCCTCAGTTCCCCACACCACCTTTCTTCTCCATGCCACCTCTCTTCTGCTGCGTTAAATCCCACAAGAAAGAAAAAACAAAAGGTCTGAGATGAATAAATGTTGATAATATTGAGAGAATTAAAAAAAAAATCACACTTTTTAAGGAAAACAAGCCAAACTTCACCTCTGAGCTAACCTAAGGTGACCTGCCTGCCCTTTCACATTTAAAAAACTCCTCTGCCAGGCCACAGTTATCTCTGTTGCCTCCCACGGCTACAAACACACTCCACACTCAAGCACTGCTTCTATTTTCGCTCCCGGTGGCACAGCCGAGCGCCCTGCCCGTACAGACGGCAGGTTCAAGAGGGGCAGCGTGAGCAGGTTCTGTTATGGATTAGACAAGATCACTTAAATCACATTTTCTGCTCCCTGGAGAGTTGGTTCAAGAGGAGGAAACTCTTTTGATTGTCCTTTTCCACCGAGGGCATGAAAACTGCTGCTACAAGTAGGTTGGCCACGGGAAAAAGTCAAATGCTCATCTCTTCGTCTCCATATTTTATGATGTCCCCCAGATTCGTTGCCCATTTGGTTGTTCATTTTCTTTGTAGGTTTTGGCAGCTTTGCTGGCTACAAATTTTCTTGTATATCCACTGATTCTGATGCTCAGTTTGTGATACTTCTAGGACTCTCCTGTCATCAGTCGTCCTTCTGGAAGAAGGTTTTTTCTCCTCTGTGTATTTTGAGATCTGATCTTCTTCAGTGCCTACAGACGCTCAGATAAAAGCTACTGTGTCCTGTAGATATGCACACAGGTAAGGCTCAAGCTCCGTGTTTTTAGACTTCTTTGTTGCTCAAGAATCAGTGAAAAACTTTATCCCACCAAGCACATATGTTTATGTAGGTTGCCAGGAGAATCTCCTGCTACACCAGTAAAGACAAGATAAAATAGAGTGTCAAAATCTCTAGCATATCTTTAATTAGGTAAATTATTAGCATGGAATTAGCAGCCCCAAAATCAAACATTCCCAGTCTCTTCTCAGATATGCACAAAAGCAAGTGGAGAGATAACAAGAACCTAAGAAATGTCTGTTTAGTACTATTGCATACGCGTGCCTTAAAAAGTTTCTGAATCATAGTTTAATGGAGAATTTCTATGTCAAGATGGTTATTAGTTTCCTCATTTAAAATGTTTCTAATTACTGCCCTTGGGATTTTTGCTTTTATAGTCACAAGGTTCAACGGTTTCTCCTTTCCTCCCCACCATAACTTTGTGATCTTGTGTTAATCTTGCAATGCAAATAAATATTACTATGTGCACAGACAGTAAAATAACCTTGGAAATACGGTTAAGCTGCTTAAGTGAATTAAAAGAAAAAAAATTGCAACCCAGTTTTCAGTCTCTGATAGGGTGAAAGAGCATTCCAGGAGAAAAATGGGGACTGTCACAGTGCTGGAAAGTAAGGTCTAGGATCCAGTTTCAAAATTGACTGGAGTTCCAAGCCTTAATTTAAAAAACCCAAACCCCCTATTTCATAAACATTAATAAAAAACAAAGCTAAACTAGTTATGTGAGATAATTTGCTTTGTACTTGCCTTAGGCCAAACGTGGGCACGCTGCCATTTACCACAGGTCAGCTGATACACAATAAATTCAGTTAGTTAAGCTCTCTATCACTAAAGATAAGTCACCTTTCACAAACTCATTTTCTCTATGGTCCAGGGGCAAAAAACAGAGGTGATACCTGCAGAACAGCTTCTGTATAAGGAACAAATAAGTTGGATAAGTTTGTCTTTCAAGTTAAAAAAAAAAGACAGAACTGGAAATGTTGAATATTAAATCTAGGATTTTAAATCAGGAATGAAATGGGAGGGTGAATGCTGGTCTGCCCACCAGCATGTAGATAACCTGCAGAGCTGCTTGCTGAATGTGAGAATTCTGTGGACTCCAAAATCTGTAAGACCCTTGGAAGGCAAAGTCTTTGAGGATTATTAAATACAAAGACAAAGATTTTGTTTGAAATTCATGAATCACCAAATGCTGGGGTAGGGTTCCTGAAAGAAGAACCAAGTTTACCTCGTTTCTGTACATTTCTCTAAGTGCCTGCCAAAGGCCACTTTTGGAATGGGTCTTAATTAATTGTTAATGAATAGTTAAATACAGCCGTTGATCCTGAGTCTGCTCTGCCTGCAGAAAGCAACAGGACCCTATGCAGGAGCTGCTCCCACTCACAGCTGAATGAGTCAGCTTAAATTTATGGGAATGAGCGTAAAGCAAAGAGCTGGCTTTGTATGGAATCAACCATCAGCTGGAGGATGGTACCAATTAAATAATGTGAGAGAGCATCTTAAAACTCTGCAGCCATTACCGGAGACAGCAGCAGTCAGAGCTGGAGTTTGGAGAGGTGCGAAGAGCCTGCCCTCCAGCGAGATGGCTGACTGCGTAGACACAGAAGCTCGGCACAAATGATCCAAGGAATTTTTATGAATGTGCCAAAGTGATCAATGAGCGGAGCTGGAGTTTCTGCTGCATACGTGGAGTTTCCCACTTGGTGTGAAGATCCGGAACTCAAGCTGGAACAAAATTCCTTCATCCAGGCCCTGCTCCAATGGCATTACCTTAAAACCTTGAACGACACATGCCGCATGTAGCTGGAGCAGCACTCAGCTTACAAACAGCATTCCTTTGCTGATCTTCTCATAGAATACTGAGAAGAGCCTTGTTATTTTTCATGGTGCATTCAGATAACCTCTGTACTCATGGTGAAGAGTTGTCTCCTGAGTCTTGCAGCTAGTGGGAGCATTAGGTGTCCAAGGTCAGGTCACGGTCGCCCATGCTGTTCATAAGACAGACCAGGAATGAAAAGAGAATTTAATTACTTGGCTGGAGAAGTGGAAAGTCCTCCCAGATGTCAGCATGCCCTTTGCAGCGCTTCCCAGGGTGTGTATCTGTAAACTGGTATTATGGGTGATTTGGGTTGAAGCTGTCCATTGATGGCTATTGCTCAGTGTTTAATGTGGTAACAGTAAAACTTCCAGGAGTTACCTCTATCTTCTCATTGTAACAAGGAAATTGGTTTTCTAACTACTGGAACTGAGATAGACACTGAATTATTTAGCTTTGTGGAGCAACCTCAAACAGATATGCTGTGAAAACTGACTTCAGCAGCTCATTCCTTTCTTCCTCTGTCCTCTTACCAAGCTTAACCCACAAACTTCAAGTTTTCATTTCCCATGTGCCGCCTTTTCCAGGAAAACCCCACCAAACACTCAAAGAATGCCTTGTGCTCATTTGAACTTCATTAAGCTTAAGAAAAAACTAATCCTTCATTTGGGATGGGATGTCCAGAGTTGTCTAGTAGAGACCCTTATAGTCCTTCAAACACTTAGCTAGAAAAAGCCACATCTGACCTGATCCAGTGTTGCCAATACTCTCCTTCGGGCTGGAGGTTGGATTAGAGATTTCCAATAAGAAATGATTTCCAATATGATCAGTATATGTTTTTACTGAAGCTGTTACTGCACAGGGGGGACCCTGGAGAGGTGCCTTGCACACAGCTTGGCAACCAATCCCTCTACAGTGAATTTCAGAAGCACAGCAAGGGATTCTTCTTCCTAATGCATAAAAATTGCATCCAGAAATCCACCACTTGCTTGCAGATTCAGATGCAAAGCAACTGTGAGCAAGAACAAAGGCTCTTTCTACACTGATGTCTTCTCTCTGGGTGCTGGATGCGGTGCTTACTGGGCCCTGCCAGGCTCACAGTGATAAGGAGCATGCAGGTATGTACATTTCTCAGCTGCTTCCAAGCACAGTAGTTCAACCAGCAGCTCCACTGGTGACCCAAAAGGTCTCCCCTGTGGGCATTATGAGCCGCTGGTCTTTTCATAGAATCATAGAATGGTTTGGATTGGAAGGGACCTTAAAGATCATCTGGTTCCAACCCCCCTGCCATGGGCAGGGACACCTTCCACTAGACCTAGTTGCTCAAAGCCCCAGCCAACCTGGCCTTGAACACTTCCAAGGAGGGGGCATCCACAGCCTCTCTGGGCAACCTGTTCCAGTGCCTCACCGCCCTCACAGTGAAGAACTTCTTCCTTACATCTCATCTAAATCTCCCCTCTTTCAGTTTAAAGCCATTACTCCTTCTCCTATCATGACATGCCCTTGTAAAAAGTCCCTCTTCAGCTTTCTTGTAGGCCCCTTTTAGGTACTGGAAGGCCTTAATAAGGTGTCCCCAGAGCCTTGTCTTCTCCAGGCTGAACAACCCCAACTCTCTCAGCCTGTCTTCATAGGAGAGGTGTTCCTTTGTGGCCCTCCTCTGGACTCGCTCCAACAGGTCCCTGTCCTTCTTATGCTGGGGGCCCCAGAGCTCAATGCAGTACTGCAGGTGGGGTCTCATGAGAGCAGAGTAGAGGGGGAGAATCACCTCCCTTGACCTGCTGGTCATGCTTTTTTTGATGCAGCCCAGGATACGGTTGGCTTTCTAGGCTGCAAACACACATTGCTGGGTCGTGTTGAGCTTCTCGTTAACCAACACCCCCAAGTCCTTCTCCTCAGGGCTGCTCTCAATCCATTCTCCGCCCAGCCTGTATTTGTGCTTGGGATTGCCCTGACCCATGTGCAGGACCTTGCACTTGGCCTTGTTGAACTTCACGAGGATCACCCAGGCCCAGCTCTCAAGCCTGTCCAGGTCCCTCTGGATGGCATCCCTTCCCTCCAGTGTGTTGACTGCACCACACAGCTTGGTTATCGGCAAACTTGCTGAGGGTGCACTCAATCCCACCATCCACGTCCCTGACAAAGATGTTAAGCTTTGAAGAGCAACTTGCCAGGGAAGAGGAACTGACGCCATCAGTCCATCCATCAAATCCATGTCTCTCTGATTTAGAGACATGGATGTTGTGTGGGACAGTGTCAAATGCTTTGCACAAGTCCAGGTAGATGACGTCCATTGCTCTTCCCTTATGCACCAACGCTGTAACCCTGTCATAGAAGGCCACCAAATTTGTCAGGCACGATTTGCCCATAATGAAGCCATGTTGGCCGTCACCAATCACCTCCTTATTTTCCATGTGCCTTAGCATAATTTCCAGGAGGATCTGCTCCATGATCTTGCTGGGCACAGAGGTGAGACTGACTGGCCTGTAGTTCCCCGGGTCTTCCTTTTTTCCCTTTTTAAAAATGGTGATTATGTTTCCTCTTTTCCAGTCAGTGGGAGCTTCTGCGGACTGCCATGACTTCTCAGATATGATGGATAGTGGCTTAGGCACTTCATCCGCAAGTTCCCTCAGGACCCGCGGGTACATCTTGTCAGGTGCCATGGACTTGTGCACCTTCAGGTTCCTTAGATGGTCTTGAACCTGATCTTCTCCTACGGTGGGCAGTTCTTCATTCTCCCAGTCTCTGCCTTTGCCTTCTGCGACTTAGGTGGTGTGGCTGGAGCACTTGCTGGTGAAGACTGAGGCAAACAAGTCATTGAGTACCTCAGCCTTCTCCATGTCCTGGCTAACCGGGTCTCCGGCTCCTTCCAGAGAGGGCCCAGGTTTTCCCTAGTCTTCCTTTTATCACCAACACACCTATAGAAGCTTTTCTTGTTGCCCTTGACGTCCCTGGCCAGATTTAATTCTATCAGGGCTTTGGCTTTCCTAGCCTGATCCCTGGCTGCTCGGACAATTTCTCTGTATTCCTCCCAGGTTACCTGTCCTTGCTTCCACCCTCTGTAGGCTTCCTTTTTATGTTTGAGTTTGTCCAGAAGCTTCTTGTTCATCCATGCAGGCCTCCTGGTGTTTTTGCCTGACTTCCTCCTTGTTGGGATGCATCGCTCCTGAGCTTGAAGGAGGTGATCCTTGAATATTAACCAGCTTTCTTGGGGCCCTCTTCCCTCCAGGGCTTTATCCCATGGTACCCTACCAAGCAGATCTCTGAAGAGGCTAAAGTCTGCTCTCCTGAAGTCCAGGGTAGTGAGCTTGCTGTGCGCCCTCCTCGCTGCCCTAAGGATCTTGAACTCCACCATTTCATGGTCACTGCAGCCAAGGCTGCCCTTGAGCTTCACATTCCCCACCAGCCCCTCCTGTTGGTGAGAACGAGGTCCAGCATAGCACCTCTCCTTGTTGGCTCCTCCATCACTTGGAGAAGGAAGTTGTCATCAACACATTCCAGGAACCTCTTGGACTGCTTAAGCCCTGCTGTGTTGTCCCTCCAACAGATACTGGGGTGGCTGAAGTCCCCCATGAGGACCAGGGCTTGTGAACTTGAGGCTGCTCCTATCCGTCAATAGAGGGCCTCATCCACTCGGTCTTCCTGGTCGGGTGGCCTGTAGCAGACCCCCACTCTAATGTCACCTGTCCCTGCTCTCCCTTTGATCCTGACCCACAAGCTCTCAGTCGGCTCCTCATTCAGCCCCAGGCAGAGCTCCATGCACTCCAGCTGGTCACTGACATGGAGGGTGACACCTCCTCCTCGTCGTTCCTAAAGAGCCTGTATCCTTCCATTCCAACACTCCAGTCATAGGAGCCATCCCACCACGTCTCCGTGATGCCAATGAGATCATAGCCCTGCAGGCATGCTCACGTCTCTAACTCCTCTTGTTTATTCCCCATGCTACATGCGTTTGCATAGAGGCATTTAAGCTGGGCCCCCGATGAAGCTGACTTACTGGCTGGAGTGGCTGGAATTCCTTTGTGCTGTTCTTCAGGTGCTCTCCTGCTGGCCTGTGATCCCCTTCCAGGCTCTGAGCATCTATTGCTAGCACTGGCATCAAACTGGTAGGAGTGGGATGGATTGAGGTTCCCCTCCCCCGGCAACTTTAGTTTAAAGCCCTCTTCACCAGCTTGGCAAATCTATGACTGAAGATGCTCTTCCCCTTCTCTGACAGATGGACCCCATCAGCCCCCAGTAGACCAGGTTTCTCAAAGTGAGTCCCATGGTCTAAGTAGCCAAACCCCTGTCTGTGGCACCAGTCCCATAACCATTTGTTGATTTGCCAGATTTGGCCCTTTCAAACCCATTCCCTTTGACCGGGAAGACTGATGAAAAAGCTACCTGCACTCCAGAGTCCCTTACAGCTGCTCCCAGGGCTCTGTAGTCCTTCTTGATACTCCTCAGACTGCTCCTGGCTGTATCACTGGTGCCCACATGAAACAACAGGAGCGGATAACAGTCAGTGGACTGTACAAGGCTTGGTAGTCTCTCGGTGACATCCCTGACACGAACCCCTGGCAAGCAATACACCTCTCTAGAGAGTGCGTCAGGTCGGCAGATGGGTGCCTCCGTTCCTCTCAGAAGAGAGTCACCTACTGCTATCACCCATCACCTTTTCTTAGTTGTGCTGGTTGTTATACGGTGAGTAGATCGGGCTGCCTTACTCAGCTCCAGCGTCTCTCCTGATGTGACGGGTCTGTCCTCTTCAGTCTGCAGAGCAGTGAGGTGGTTCTGCAAGGCCACTTCAGGCTTCGGTGGAAGTCTCTTCCTCCTGCAGGTCCTTGCCGTTGCAAGCTTCCATTCTTCCACATTATTGGTCCCCCTCCCTTCTGTGTGTGCCGGTGGGGGAGTTTTTGGCTGTTTGGCTGTTTGGCCATGGGCTGTGGGTCCACTGCAGACTGCGCTTGGAACCACCTATCTAACTCCTTCTCAGCCTCCCTGATGTTACACAGCCTTCTCACCGCCTCCTGCAGCTCAGCCACCTGCTGCAGGAGGTCCTCCACCTGAGCACACCTTTTGCAGGCAGGTCTGCTGCCCGTCCCTGCCTCAGGAGAAAGGTCTAGGCACTGCCTGCGGTCTGAGGTCTGCACTGCACCCTCTCCCATCAGCAGCTCCGTCTGGGGGGAGGCATCGGCCACCGCTGGGGTAGATGGTGCAGACCCCCCAGCCGGAGCTGCAGCCTTTGCTCTTGGACAAGTGCCCACCATTCTGCCCTGAGGGTCGGGTAGGATGAGTGCCCTTGACCTGCGCAGATGGCCACAGAACGGTGCCTGGTTGCCGGGTGATGTGGACTTCGAGCCTCTCCACTCAGCCAGTGGAACGTCCCTCCTTCGAAAAGGCACCCTCCCTGCGCGCCCTCCCACACGAGCTGCTGCGCCACGCCCTGGCTGATGTGCCACGCCCTGGCTGACATGCCACGCCCTGTTTGCCGGCTCTGGTCGCGGTGCTCCCGGTCGCCAGCGCTCCCTAGGCCTGCCCTGTGTGGGAGTCAGGGGTGGCCGCCATTACTGCTGGCCCTGCCCACGCCTCATCAGCCACTCTCCCTCGTGAGAGCCGCCGGCTCCTGGCGGGTCTCCGTGCTCTCCTGGCATTTCCCCAGTTCAGGAACCCCCCCTTGCACACCATGATCCCCCGCTCTGCTGCAGAACACACCTGCACCAGAGCTGATCACCTCAGTGAGTGACTGTTGTTGGTGGTTACGCTGTGTTTAAATCTGCTAGGACCTCCTTAGAACCTCGAAGTTCTTTAGCGATATCCAAGCCACAAAAGGGAGGTTGAAGGGAGACGAATCTCCCAGCTGAGCCACCCAATCCATATCTTCATGGAAGTAGTGGTTCCCTATCATAATTTAATAATTCATGATAGATGTCTTCTCCCTTGAGTCCTAACTCTGTCATCTGAGACATCCTTCGGCAATGAGTTCCCAGGTCTACCTCATACTGTAGGAAAACTGCCTTTCCTACCCTAGCACCTGCTAGATCAGGCCTTGAATTTGATGAGAAAATAAATAATTCCCTAGTCCTCTTTGTCCATGGTTCTGTAGACCTCTGTCGAACCCCTGATTTCATCTTTTTTTCCAGGATGAAGAGACGCAGTCAATGCAATTGCACTTTGTATGGAAGCCACTCCATGTCTTTCATTGTCCTCATTGCCCTTCTTGGTAGCTTTTCTATTTATAATATATCACTTCTGCATACTAAGTGGCAGAATGGTTCATGGTATTCAGAGTCTGGGAGAACCATGAATTCATACAGTGTCATAATGATCTATTTTGCTTTCTATTTCTTTCCTAATGATTCTTAGCACTTGATTTAGCATTTTTTTATTACTGTTGAGCTCTGAGCTGATGTTTTCATGGAACTGTTGCCATAATATCAAGCTCTTGCTTGAGTCGTAATGGTTTGATGAGAGCCCATCAGATTCGTTTTCAGGCATCTACCTTTACATTTGTCTCCCCCTTCACTTCACATTTATCCACAGTGAGTTTATTCTGTGATTTTATTTCTCACTCAATCTTGTAAAGTGTTTTTCCAATTCTTCACAATTGGTCTTTGTCCTTATTGCTCTGGAATAGCTTTATATCTGCAGCAAATTTTGTCAGCCTCGCTGTTAATACTTTTTATAGGTCACTAATGAATATCTTCAGCAGCACAGTTTCCTACAGAATCCTTTTTGTTACTTCCCTCCATTACAAAAGCCACTCATTTACTCCTACCATTCAGTACTGATCTTTTAACCGTATCAGGACCATCCCTCCTGGCACTCTTGCACAGTTCCTCTTTTCACGTATAATAGCAGAACTATCCTGAAAAACATCTGAAGTGGCTCCTGTTGCCCTTTAGAGTAGCTCATTAGGCTGTGTATTCTGATGGGTGGAAAAAAGGGTTCTTATCCTTGCTAAACTTGCTAAAATCCTGAGGAAATCTTTAACTAACCTATTCTCATGGTTTTTGGAAGGAGTTTGTGGTTTAGAGGTGGATTTTGCCACGTTCTTCTCCTGCCTCACTCTGTGCCTTGAAAGTTTCTTACTCTAACAGTGTATGTATCCAGAGAAATTTTCCCCAATACAGCAGTGACCTGCCAGCTACAGTGTCAAAGCATGTCCAGGCCCAGATTCATCTTGGATCACATGAGTCTAGATTTTAACTTTAATATTTCTAAGCTCCCCCTATGGTCTGCGAAAAAGGAGGTTCTTTTCCCCTCCACCTATTTTGGGCTAGAAGGGATATCTTAAAAGATATTTCTCTATTGATTTCAGGGCTAATCTTGACAGCTGGCTTAACTGACAGAGTTAGTCTCCCATAAATGTGGCTGTGATTAACCCAGCAAAAATCATACTATGTAGGGGTTTAGTGAAGTGAACTTTTCTGATAATAGTGCAGTTTTGCTGAAATAGTTTTGCATTTCACTAAGTGTCTTCTGCTGGCAAAGCTTTTCCAGTCAAGAGGTATATTGTGTCCTGTCTTTAACACACAGAGTTGTGCTGGCAGGAGGTACAAGTAAACTAAAAGACCATTTACAGCAACCTTTAAGAATTACAAAACCAGTGAGATTTGTTGCAAGAACATTACAGAGCGCCTCAGTGGCTCAGGAGAAAAGGCCTCATACAGGCAAAGCATCATCGTTCTGTGACTGAGCTAGCAGACAAACAGCTATCACAGAAAAGTTTCATGCAACCCTTCTGGTGGAAAATGAAGCTCAGTTGGAGAGAATCAGCCTGTTATGAAGGGAGACCTGAATCTGTCCCCTCAGACTGCCAGTGTGAAAGTCAATAGGAACTCATTCTATAGCACTTGTCACAAGGAGTCTTTGATGTACCTATATTTACAAAAGCAATAAGGTATTAGCATGGATTACAGTTCTGGAAGTCTGCAGAAATCTAGCAGTAAATTTATTGCTGTTCTTTTTAAGGTCTTGCTCTAGTTTGCTTCACATGATAATGTTATTGTTCTTCGAGAATTTCCGTGAAAAGTCAGAAATATGAAGAATTAAAACCAGTTCTAGCCATACTTAGACCTGAAGCAAATCCTGTGTGATGAGATGATGGTTCTGGTACGAGTATTCAGATTTCAGGAGCTCATGTTGCATCAGTTGGGCTGACCTCAAAGCCTTGCTCATGCTTGGAGAAGCCCTCCTTTCTAGGAATCCTGTTCAAGCAGATCCCAAATCGCTGCTGTTCTGGTAAGCTACAGTTGCTTTTTTGCTGTGGAGGTGGATACAGTACCTGCATCCAGCTGCAATGGTTGAATGGTGAAGCTCCATGACGCAGGACTGTGTTCTGTGACAGACTGACAGAACCTCTTCCAGGACATACAAAGTCTTCCAAAAATAAACTAGCTCAAGCTCCACACAGGGGCAGGAAGGTTGACAAAGTAGCGTAGAACATCCCACATTTATTAACCATCTTAAAGTCAAAAGGATGTAATTCTTTACAAATGGAAATGGTCCAAATAATAGGACCAGAAGAGATCAACCAACAAAACCCAGATGCAGTCAGGACAGCTGACTGGGATTAGAGAGGGCAGCTGGGCTGAGCAGTGTAGCCAGGAGATTTCCATCTCTCAAATCTCTCCTGCCTGCTCCACGGGGGCCAGGGGAGGCAGCACCAGATGCTGTCCAGATCCAGTCACTTGCATGAAGGAAAGGACTTTCTTAGATCCTGATTTCTTTCTTGTGCCAGAGGAAATTCAGACCCGAATCTCCACTTGAGGATGAATTGCCATAACTGCACAAGGGTGCTGATCTTTTTGCCTTACAGTGCATCTGGTGAAGACTGCCCTCCCTCCATTACAGGTAGCATAGAACATCCTTATTATTGTTTCATCCAAATCATGTGTTTGTAGTCAGTTACTTTTGCTTTTTCTCTGCGTGGAGATTTCTGAGTGTACCAAGCAGACTGAATTCTTCACAAGAAAACTGCCAAACCCTCATGCAGTCTGTCCTTTAATGACTAGATAAGTAGTACATCTGATCCATAATCTCCTCCTGCTGGTTATTCTCTGGCAGCAGTGTATAAAATGAATATCACAATAAGCTCCTGGAGGGTTGGCAGTGTCTCCATCGACTGGCTCTGGGCCTGATGCTCCAGCTCGTTGTCATTATGAGCAGCTAGAATAACCACAGAGAGCACTGAATGAGAGGGAGCACTGTCATCCCAAAAGCGCTTCCCAACAGCGGAGTAACTCTCTGACACAGTACTTACTTGTGAGAGACACTAGAAGATCTGGATATTGCCATACAATACCTGAAGGGCAGTAATTACCAAGGAAGGAAAGGATTGCCATAGGCAACATGTTTTTCTGAGATTAAAAGCATTTCATAAACGTAGGCAAACAGATGGGGTGGGATGAAATGATGGGCCTAGAATGAGCAGTGAAGATTTCACAGGCATTGTTTCTACATGAAACAGAGCTGAGCTTGGCAATAAAGATATTTTACCCACCTTTGTGAAACAGCCAGTGCTCAGGAGAATACAGCAGCTGTGCAAGATTACAAAGAAATGTTACATTGTGCTTTAGTTCAGAAATCAATCAATAATATTGACTAAAGTATTAAGGAGGGTATTTATAGAATATATAGAGTATTTTTGTGTTATCTGACTAAGATTTGGCACTACATTAATTATGTATAAGACTCAAAAGATAGAGGTAGCCTTGACTCATTCTGGCATGAGTCAAATGATCAAATGTGGCTGTGGGCTTTTCTAAACACAGTCATTCCACAACTTCCATATTCATGTTATTAAATAACAGTCATAGAAATGGTGGTTGAAAGGGAACTCTGAAAGTCTTGAATTACTCTTTAACAACACAGTCACTCATAATGCACACATTCCAGTGTCCTGTCAATAAATTATATGCACATTTCTTAGTTACGTAGAGAACGCAAGTTAGTATTCGTAAGATCAGCTTTCATTTTTCATAGAAATAGAAGACTGTCCTAAGGAGAATCAACCTGGACTGTTATAGAAATCCTCATCAATAATGCATCTGCAGACACTCCCAATTTCAAGGAAAGAACACTATGTACTTTTGGCTCAACCTAAAACTTGTTATACATCACAGGAGTGTCAAAACTTTGGTTATAATTACAAGAGTTAATTAGGATATAGTCATTAGAGGAGGTACAGACCTCCTCAGAAAGCAACAGTGTGAATTCCTTTTTCAGGATTCTGTGTGTGGGTTCAGGAGCTGTCAGGATCATTAGATGCAGCCAGCAAATTAGCACACCCCCACGGAAATCAAGACATTAGTTTAGTTTCAACATGAGTAACTAACAGCTCTGGAAATCAAAAGGATCGAGCTCCCTCTTGTTGGCATTCAACCAAAGTCAATGGAGCTGCTCCAATTACTACTGCTTGGCCCAAGGCTCCCATCCACCGAGCGTACGCAGCATGTATCCGTAGACATTGTAGGTACCATCTTTTTGGTGCTTTATCAATCTTCCTGAACTGTGAGATGGCAATAGAAAGGTAGGTATCTGTGGAGAATTACCAAAACATCCTACCATAATAACCATTGTATTTTAGGGCAGGGACTGTCTTTTCACTACAGAACCTAGAAGGATGTCTCGTAGTACCTCTTGTATTTGCAGGAACTTCAAGCCAAGATCCAGCACTTACTTTCAGGAAACAAAAGCAGCCACAGGTGAACAGTTTTGATGACCATATTGTGTTGAAACATGAGAAAGTCCCAGTTCCGGAATAACCACGCTGCAGATGTTACAGACACAGGATCAGGGATGAAGCTGAAGAACAAAATGTCAATAGCATAGGATCATATTCTTATGGAGTCATACATTAAGACCAAAAAAATTACAGAGAAATCTGTTGAGATGAGACAGTCCTACCATTCACTGTGTATTATTTGGAATCCAAATCTCTCTTGTTTCTTTTGATCTCTAGCAGAAGAGATAGAAAGGACAGGGCTAGAAAATTGAGTGAGTGCCATCTTCAGAAGAAGCAAGCAAAGCAAATATCTTCCACAACATTTTCTTGGTTTTTTTCAGTGTAATTCTAAAACCCAAAAAGGTTTGTAACGTGGCAGTGTAAATTGAAGGGGAATGAAAACAATACATATATATATACACACACACACACACACACACCCCCCAAGGACATATTGGACAACAATGATCTTCCGCAAGACTGTTTCCTTAGCTGAAAACCAAAGGTCTGCCTAATAATAATAAAAAAAATAATGAAAAATACGTCACCTGCCCTAATGAATAGGTAATGCAGCCAGGAGACTGAGTGTCAGAAAACAAAAAGATGTCATTAATTACAGAATTTCTTGGGCACATCACCAAAACCTGGAGGCGTTAATTCAAGAAGACAGTAAAATCATTATGTATAGTGATTATGACTTCAATGTATTCCTCATGGAGGTTATTTCCACTCGCTCTCAGCAGCTACCATCACTTGCACTCAGACTATCATCTTGGCCCACTAGTCTAATAAGCATTCATATTTCCCACTTCCTTGCTCAAATCTGGAGTGCTATTTTCTCCCGTGTAATGGCTTTTTTGCAAAAAGCTGGATATAGAAGCATTCCTTAGAGTTGCTATTTTTATTGCCCCATTTGTCTTTGATGTCTTTCCTTTGCAGCTGCTGATTTGTGCAAAAGGTCTTTTCCACTTCCTCAGCTCACTCGTTCTCCAATTTGTTGTCATCCTTAATTTTATTGTCCCTTCTAGCAAATTTTCTCTCATTTAATAGAGTTTCTTGAGTAATTTTGCATCAGAGATAGCATTATAGATACTGCAGTTACTGAGGTGGAAAGCCTCATTCTGACTCCGGGAGTAAATATTGATTTTTGTACATTATAAGCTTTCACGTTCCTGGGATTATTGCTCTTTGGTATCACTTAAAGTAATGCTTCTACAGGATCAATGCAAGAGGCACATGCCATCCCTCTTTTCCTTCTCATATCTTAGCACACAATATTTCAACACACTGTAGTCACAGAGTTTGCTCTAAATTCACCAGATAGATGGATTTCAGGGGAAGTAGATGAGCTGTGCATGAATGTCAGGTAAAGGTTTTAAAATATCGGGAAAGCTTGTGTGGCCTAGGATGACTGGCAAACTCCCTTTTGGGGACAGATTTACTAACAAGGGAGAAGCAGCTCTCTTTGCTGCATGGGATTGTCTACTGGAAATGAAAATAGGGAAGGAGGAGAGATGCTGGTATTCTTTTCCTCTTGTATTTGGAAGCTTTGATAGGCATAAAGTAGCATTAATAGCCACTGGGGACTCATATCAAGATGTACCCTTGGCTGTACCTACATTCCAAAAAAAAAAAAAGAGGAGGCTTCAACATGCTGAGTTTCATGAGCAAAGTACTTTCCACAGAATTTTCTGGGCTGTCCTGTGGCTTCAAAGTTTTTGCATAACGCTTAAGGAGCCCTGGCTGGCAGCATTCATGACTTTACCTATGCCCAGGCTGCCCAGGTGTCACAAGCAAGCACTTAAGCTTTCAGTAAGGTGCCAAGTACTTGCAGCAGCGCAGCTTTCAGAAGCTGTTTCCTCCTTACATCTTTGGAACATCTTCGGAGTGTGCCATGTGGATTCTATCAAATTAGTGCAAAATTCATATAACCTTTATCCTTTCCTAGGATCATCTTGACCACAGGAGGTTTGTACTTATTTTTCTATCCTTTCCAACACTATTAGTACTTTGTATGAGGATTTATTCCAGCATGACCCAGAATCTAAGGAAGCCATTAGATGGTCCTTCTTTAGGTTACTGGGTCTGCAAGCACACCTATGCATTTGACTTGAAATGCACAAGCAAGTCTTTCTGAGGCCCATGATCCAGCCAGCCATCCTTCTGCAGTGAATCCACCTCACACCTCATTTGTGCTTTTGGAGTGTAGTCAGTAAATTTCTTCACTAGCTGGGCATGACTTGAATCATCTGGGTTTTTTTAAACTGTTGATATTTATAGTACGGAATAGTAGTAACGTTACTGGGAAGACATACACTTTCATTGTAGAAGAGCAGGCTGTTTCAGTTCATGGATGTTAACTTGCAACTTTCTCTGGAAAGTGATACAAATTCTGTTGAAGGTAGTGAGCACCACTATGATGATCAGTAAGGCCTCATCATTTCTAGCACCAATGGAGTTTTTTTTAGACAGATGTCCTAAAACCACAGAAGCAAACCTCATCAATAAGAGACATTGGCTTTAAATAAGGGTTACATACATATTATCTCAAAGGATGATATATTTTACTAGTCTTGTCAGTTATAGTTGCTAGAAGTGACTATCTGCACCTGAGTGCTTCACCTGCATGTAAAATTCTTGATGAAGCCAGTTTCTCTACTAGAATACACAAGTTTACATCAAGGTAGAATATTGCAGTTAATAACTGCATTTCTTAGATAAAGCTCATCTTGCTTTTGATGCATAAGTTGATATATTGCCTTTGAAAGAGCTACACAAGTTTACAGCAATGCAATTTGTCCCACCTTCTCCGCCCTAAGTGAATTATCTAGGAAAAGGGCAGAAATCAGAGTAAGCACTCATGAACCAGCCTATATCCACGTGTCTGGGCTGTCAGCTTCAGCATTCAGGTGCAGTTCACTTAAAGAACTGATTAATTTTAGAAACATGGGCAAGTATGTGAAACACTAATAACGCACCAAATTTGATGGGACCAGTCAAAATGCTAATAAAACAATGAAACATCAAGGGTCCCTGGAATCCTGTTTTGGAATTAATGAGCTGTTGTTTCCATTCATTACACGTATCCTGTAGAGCTTTTTATTTCTGTGGCAAAAGCAGTGCTGACATTAGAAGAGGCAGATCAATCCCCTGAAGCCAGTTTCTCTCCTTCCTCCCCCCAACAGTCCTGTTGCAAAAGAATAAATAGTAGAAGGTCAAATAGCTGTAGGTGTCCAAATAACTTCCCCTAACCCTTTTCTTATTGCACTGTTAAAATGGAGTGCCATTAGTGTTTATGAAAAAAATGCACCCTTTACTGGGAAAAGCTACACTCTTGTTACAAAAATAAAGACGAAAAAGGCCAAGGCTATTATTTAACGATAAAATTCATTCAGTCCTGTGGTGTAGCCTTTCAACAGTTCTCCAGCAGAGGAAACTCTTTTTATCAGGCACCTGGAATATATTGTCCCAGGGGACTCTGAGATAAGAAAGCACATTCTCAGCTTCACATTCAGCTGTGGTGTGATTTGCAGGGTGATAACATTTCTCCAGCTGGCTGTGAGAATCATTCATTTATTATTGAGCCATATCTCCAAGCCCCCTTGATCAAGGGTCCTTTTACTTTCCATCAGGCAGCTGTTGTGTTATGTTCCTGGTTTCTTTACATCTCTGCCTTCAGTACTGTTATCTCTAACTTAGACTATCCCAGTGTTCAAACACAGGGTCCTTATTTTACCTTTGCAAGAAGAGACAGGGTGAAAACAATTATGTGATGGGTGTTTAATGTGTTTCTGGGAGCTATTTGTTGCTCATTTAAAGTCTGGACTTACTTACCCTTTACTAGAATGTAAAAAAGAAAAAAAAGCAAAACAAGAGGGAAGCTGCCATTTTTCAACGCTTGCTGTAAAACCCTCCACTTCACTCTTTTCCCTGCCTTTACAGTATAATTGTTAATGATGTTTCTAATTGCTAACTGCTCTCATCAGTTTCATCCCTCCAAATCTCACTTGAAGCTACTCCTATGATTTGAGAAGAACGAAGCAGTTTATTAGTGCTGAGGTGAGAGTGGAATGAATCATGGAATTGTCACTTCAAAAGCCTTTTGTGACATTTTAAACATGTTTACAGACAGAGGCCATTTCAATATCATTCCAACATATTTTGATAGAAAAATGGATTCATCCTGATGGCAAGTTTCATTCCTGCTAACAAGAAGCTAAATTCAGATTTTTTTCTTGAAGTTTCCTTCTGGGGCCACCCCCTGACATCTACAAGGGTATTGAAGCCTTCGTAACCCTCCAAGAACCATTCAGCTACAGAAAAGGAGTGGGACAGCTTGCAGGAGCTGCAGATTGAGGTAATTATACACTTGACTGCTCAGTCTTGGCAGATGATGTTGCATTGTCCTTGTAAGATAGACTGAAGTTCACAGCTATGTGCATTTGGATGTAGCGAACAAAATACCTACATCAGCCTTTCAAACAAAATACTTTTCACACCCTGCAAACCATTAAGGTATTTATGTGTAGTGTTGCTAAGGTTTAATCACAGAAGGAAGAACATTGAGGAGGATTGATCATTTTCCCATGTTCAAGAAAAATCACGGAATCACAGAATGCTTGAATTTGGAAGGGACCTCTGGATGTCATCTGGTCCAACCCTCTGCTCAAGCAGGGCCACTTAGAGCCAGTTGCCCAGGACCGTGTCTAATTGGTTTTTTAGTATCTCTAAGGAGTGAGACTCCACAACCTCCCTGGGCAACCTGTGCCAGTGCTCGGTCACCCTCACAGTAAAAAAGTGTTTCCTTATGTTCAGAAGGAACCTTCTGCATTTCAGTTTGTGCCCATTGCCAATGGATGACAATGTGCCCATTGCCAATGGTGATGGACAAATCCATCGCCAAAGTTTATGGAAGGACTGATTTAAAATCAGATCTCAAAACATGACTTTGAATATAGACGTGCACTCTTCAGTATGCCAAATTTACCGTTAGATTTCTTTGCCTTAGTCTGCAAACTCTGGACAGTAGATGCAATTTAGGCTTACAGAAAGACAAAATAAAAATTAATGTTTTAAGAAACTTGTGTTGACAACTATTTTATTTAACAGAACTTTGCTTTATCATGTAAACTGAGACTTCATTTATCATGAGCTCTGTAGAAGCAAAAGAACAATTTACATTTTTATGTTTTCTAATTCCAAATCACTGACAGCTTATTAGAAGAGAATATTTATTTATAATGGCTAGCTTTTACATTTGCATACTGTTCAATGTATACCTGTCATTACCCATGGGAGAGGATCTTTGGGTCAAAGAGGGCCCTCAAACACTCATTGTTTAAGAATATGCTGGTAAGAACAATTGAACAACTCCATTTAGAAGATAACGAAGTATTGCTGAATATATATCCTAACATATGGTTACTCTCATTATGAGGTGTATCTACTACATAATCTGAACATGCCATACGAGGACTTATCTTTAAGCCAGTTGATGCAGAGCCATTTCACTGCAGCAGCACAGGGTGCATCCTAAGAAGTGAGTTTTCCCCCAGTTTGCACCAAGAGCAATCATTTCTGTACTTCCAATTCCTCCCCTCTGCCACACAGTTTTCATATCACCACATCAGCCCTTTTCTCAACAATCTTATGCATGTAGTGACAATTGTTTCCAGCGGCATTCAGGCCTTCTCTAAGTCAGTCATTGATTTCCAAGCGAGAACCACCATGCTGAAGCTATAGTCCACATTTTACCCTCTGAGAAACCTCTGGTACACTCGGAGACTGACTTAGAGAACAACGACCCGGTGAAAAACGTGATAGATACGCAATGGCCAAAGGCGATGGACAAATGTTAATGACATAGATTTCCTGTCCACACTTAAACATAATTCCACCACAAGATGGTCTATTTCATTAAAAACATACTAAAAAAGTTCTCAAAACCCCTTATTCTAGAAAGGTTGAGAAGCATGCGTAAGAATCACATTTCCTGTTTGTTGCTATCAGTGTACTGAGCTATGCAGTTTCCCTCCAGACTTGGATCAGAGGCCACCAGCTAGGATGTCTGATTGCACAAAATTTTTTGGTCACTGTTCACAAACCAACCCTACTGGAGAGATCCCAAATGCCCTCAGAAAAATCTACTTCCAGTTTCCTGTCATTTTATTTAAAGCATCTTGCCTGTGAATGTGTTGTCAGTTTAAAAAAAGCTCATGCAATGACCCAAAGTCATGAGCACCCCATGGCTGGTAATTGGCCTCAAATCGACTTGTTTTTGCCTTGGTCATTTGTCAGTAGCTCATTTAATTACAGATTCCACTCTCGCTAGGCAACGGCAGGAAAAATTGAGTGAGAATATTGAATTGTCATGAGATCTCAGAGACCATTCCTTCTCAGTGAAAGCATTTTATATTGCCATCTTCTATAACATAATAGTTTACCTGCAGAGAGAATATTGGCTCCCTTTGGTGTCTATATTCCCTCTTTCCTCCCCAAATCCTTGCCTCACTCCCGCCCTTGCCACAATGAACATCATTCTGAGCATCAGCCATGCCACTCTACAGGGCTTGTACCCAGTAGCTGCAGTCATTGGATAGCATGAAGAAGAATTTTGCTTCTTGATTACGCTATTATAAGAGGTAGATGGGAAAAGAAATTGGAAAAAATGGTTGCTTTTAAAGTTAAATCCTCAAGCACTGGTAAGCAATGAGCAGGTCAGGGCTTTTTATATGCCTTTAATGCATGGAATCACATAAATATTAGTTGGACGAAGCTTCTGGAGGTCTCTAGTCCCAGACAAAGTTTCTCAAGGGGCACAAATGCACACCGGTAGTGGCAGGAGGTTGCTAGTGTTTTGTCTGCTGCTACGTTAGAACTATTTACAGCAAAACTGAATCAAGATAGTGAAGGCTTTCTTTGCCAAGACAAGAAACAAGATCTGTGCTTGGTGATATAGGTCCATGCCTATTATAGAGAACAGCAGAAAACCTGAAGTGTAGAGCATGTTACTGTCCCTGACAGTCAGATTTTCACTCCGTCTTTTTTTATCCTGCCCAAGTAGTGGTATCTAGCACAAAGTATACATAGCAGCTGGTTCCCTCCTGCTTTGCAGTTTTCTCAGGGATTCATATGCCAGCTCACTGACTGTTTTGATCTCACTACAGGCAGCGTGCCATGCCATCTATACCATGCACAGGGCTTGGCCTGTAAGCCCTGCAGGTGTGTGAAGGCAGGGGCATTATCCAGGGCTGAAGTATTTTATAAGTGAGAAGCCAATGAAGCAGGGGCTGTATGTGGCTTCATGGCCCATCACGAAGCAGGAAGGACATGGATACTCTATAAAGTCTTTTATGCACTAGGATGGACTGTACTTAATTTCAGATCACCCCAAGTCACTCAGAACAAATACATGGGAGATCTGAGTTACTTCAGCACTAACTGCTTCAAGGTACCAATCTAGTTCCATCTTTCCATGTAGGCAGATCACAACTGTTCAAAAAGGACAATGAGTTTCTGAGGATCTCTGTGTTACGTGGTGGTTGGAATGAGCAAAGAAATGTGACTTTCAGAACTAATCTTGGCATAAATGACCCACTACTCTTTCAGTAGCCTGTAGGCCAAAACCAAAGCTGCCTAATTCCATCTTTCCAAGCCACCAGTCTGCCATACCTTCAAATGCCTTGCCAAGACTGCCTTGATTTTTCTGGTTTGTAATTTAATTAGGAACCTGTCTGGGAAAGTATAGGAATGTACCTCAAAGCTGGAGGTGATCCGGCTGTTAGATGGTAAATTAATAGCTCTAGGGCTCCTTTTTGATTCTGTAATTCTTCAGCATTGAACTAAAAAATCTCCAATCCAGCTGCCAATTCCAGGCTCCAAACTGATGCTAAAAAATGCTGCAAAATTTTTACAAAGTCAGAAGGGAGTCTGGAGTGTTGCAGTTCCTGGTTTTCAACATGAGAATCAAGAGTGCTAAGCATACAACACTTCCAAGAAAACAGATCTTAGTATATAAACTCAAACATCCCAAAAATCAATTGCATTTTCTTGTTTTGCCCAGTCTTGCCCATAAAAGCATTGTATTGAGTTCTGCATATTATATTTTTTTTAATCTTCTAGACACAAAGGAGATAAAGAATGCATTTCATATCTCTTCCTGTGCTACATGACATACTATCATTGCATCTTTAGGCATTAATAATACAAGTATCTTTGTGAAATGCTTATATCCTCACTCCCTTTTTTCCTACCAGTCAAATCTCGCTGTACACTTACAGGCCCTTTGCTATACTCCCAAAGTAGGAAAGTGCCTTGCAAATAAAGGTGAGATTCTCTCCACATTATCTGTGTTCACAGTTAGTGGAGCAGCGAGAAGGACACACAAGTGTGACATACTTCTGATTCATTTGAGTTTTTGGTAACACACCCTTGAAAATGAAAGATAAATTCCACTGGGTATGATCCAATGAATTAACAGAAACAACTAACTGGTCATATACAAAAGCTTTAACAATTAGGAGCATCATATTCTTCCTGAAGTTATATAGAATTACTTCAGATTCCCTCTATCAATTTTAAGATGTTTACTTCAAATTTATACTCATGCACTTGGGATGGTAACCTGGCCCAACGTTTTCATATACTGCCTCCTCAAATTTCTTTCTATTTTCTTACAGCCCTTCTCAGAAGTTTTCTGCAAGCTTATCTCCATTCTTTCTGGGCACAAATTAATTGTTGATAAAAATAAATACTGTTTGGACATCTACAAAGCAGCTGTCATTCTTCTGTTTGACTAATCCTGAAGGTCACTCATGATATTTTGAACAGTAAAGTGCTCTTTTTTAGAAACAGTCATGGTAAAAATTCTCTTCTCCCAGAAACCAAGAGTGAATGGAAACACAATCAAGTAGGGTGATTTTATTATTAGTCTTAAAGTTACACCTTTGGAAAAATACTCAGAAGTTACTCTCCTTTAGCATGAGGCAAAGATGACACCTCCCATGGAGAATAACTACAAGTCTCCCAGCAAGGTGTCCTTACGTTGCTTGTTCTGTGAACATCAGATATATAAAACCTAATTTTATACATATAAAGGGAAGTTACAGTAGGGGCAGAGAAACTAGGTATAGAGAAATTTCGACTCCTAGTCTCAGTCAAACTTTGACCTGGATTAATTACTGAATTGCTGTGCATTGACCTTGAAACTTGTTAAAATGCTGAGCAAAAACTTCTTTCAAAAAACTTACATACATGTAGTTGAGCTACATGAATGGTCCCTCCTCAGCCATCACTAGCCCACGATGATACTGAGCAAGCAGTATGCTGGAAGCAAATCATCCTTTGACTTCCCTGGCAACCTGAAGAAATAGGTCTTGTTTGCTACAGCTGTGAGCAATGAGAGAGTCTCACTGGCAACCTTTTGCCTTTCAACCATGCATCAGAGACCATTAATCTATGAACATCACATCTAAAGCAGCAAGAGCTACAAATAGGTTACTTTTTGTACCAGGCCTATATGCATCTGTTTAAACATGCTCTGAGGAATAGAGAACCGTTTTTTTGCATGTCTAAAACCAAACAGTACTGGCAAACTCGTTGGAGAATGTATTAATTGTCATATAACAACTTCTGTACTAAAACTCTGAAATACTGTGTATAATTTTGACCACCTCATCTGAAAAAGGTTATGTAAAAACCTATTTGAGGAAAGTAACCTAGAACTGAAGAAACTCCTCAATAAGAGAGTTTTTCCCTGTTACTGATCTGAATAAAAGGAAACAAAGCAGAAGTGAAGGGCTGACCTAGTCAGATTGCACGCTTTCTTGGAATGTGCTTTTACTCTTGAATCATAAAACCACAACAAAATGAGAAGTAAAGCAGCAGTAATTTTCCAATGAGTAAGAGGAAACACATTTCTCACTGCAATGCCATAGGCAGTAATAAGATCCTCAGCATGCTAAATATTTATTGTTATATGCACCTGCTCTTGGAATAAGTCACATTATTGGGTGACAACTTGTCCATTCGTGTGTCTCTACTGGGCTGGAAGAAGCGCTGAGGAGCAGGTTGGAGCAGAAAATCAGTTAAGGCATATGATTTTTTTTCAGACTACTTTACTAAAGTAATCTCGGCTGTAGTTCTCTATTTAAACACAGACCTAGAATAAACATTGTGTTTACTTTTATTGCATGACATTCAAATATAGTATTTGTGGTAGATACGTTGGAAACGTTCCACACTGCATCTAAATGGTTGAACTCATTTAAGTGATGCAACTAGCCTTTAGTCAGAAAAACTAAATTCATCACATGCCATGATAGGAGTGAAACTGAATAGGGAGAGTATTCTTTTTCTTCTGAAGGTGTATGAGTTACTGAAGTCATGTTAACCTGTCAGTACTAAAGAATGTCCACCATCTCAGGTGGTAGTGTAGCAGACATGTCATCTGGCTTTATTGAATGAGTATAAGAATCCTTACAGGAGAAGCAAGCCAGCCTGTTTTCAAGCAAATAAATTTCTAAGACAGTTGCTTGCAGAGAGTGGTTCTGTCACTTAAGGGGTTTTGGCCAGGCTGGCGCATCAGCTGTGAGAACTGGCCTTGGAAAAGCTGTTGAAAGAAGCCATGTGAGAAAACTCACACTTGAGCATGCAACAGTACGGTGGTATGGAAGGGATCAATGGCAGGGGACAGTGGAGCACAAGGGCAGGGAATGGATACTCTACACCGTTCAAATACAGCTCCAATTCCACACAAGTCCCTTATTTGGCATTTCCTGTTGGTTAATTCGATGCCTTCATAAATGCCTAGCTAATGGAAAACATCAGACTTGGGGATTTTAGGCCATGTGAAAATTGATGTATGTGGTAAGATGGCAGTTTTCTCCTTAGCGTTAGCTCTGTCCTAAGTGGTTCAGCTGCTTTCCCTGGCCAAGGAACCAGAAGAAGGTATAGGGAGGAGAAGTGTGTAGGATTAGAAGAATAGGGCTGAGCATGCATTTGAGGACCTGGTGAAAAGTTGCCAGCTGCGTCTGTAGGTGCCACAGAGTTACCTTCAGTGCCTAAACAGCAGGTGTTAGAAAGGGGCAGGGTGTTTTGGTGATAGCGGTGCAATATCTGGTTGTTGGTCCAGAAATAAGAAGGAACTAACTCAGACCTGAATACTACTAAGAGATTGGCACAGGAGATAGGTAGGCTTATGGAGAACAGAAGGCGAAAGGTATGATGTGATGTACCAAGCAGCATTAACTCCAGAGCCTCACCTTACATTTCCAACACTACCTTTGAGCCCTGGCTCTTGTCCAGCTCCTAGGCTTTCATTGCGAAGGGACCAGCTATAAACTGTGGCTCAAGTACAAAATACACAAGTGCGAAGCTGTCCTCTGTATTCTCTTCCTGTGCTATGTTTCATTTGTGGCTTTTGGTCTTTCATTAAGAACCTTCTAGTTGGCTACACAATACTGGGGGGTATTTCCATAGCTGAAGGCATTGTGAGCTACAGTCTGGGCTGCAGCCTTGTCACCAGCAACCAAACCTCTCATACAGTGCTTTGTTATGAGCTTTCTTTCCACCTCCTCCTCTCTCAACTTAACTTTCCTCATTGTAGACCCAGAGAAGTTGTCTTGGTTTACTGCAAGGCATAATTTGGCCCATAGTTTGCCAGAATTTCTTTTGAGATCTCTTGAAGTGAGGCTGTAGTATTATCTATGCCTTCGGCTATGGAAAGTGTCTCCACTGAGCTTCATTTCCCTTTCTGCAGAAGGAGAGTACAAGTTTACATTGGTATTTGGCCACTTCCTCCACAGTCCCAAGTTGTAGTCCTCCTTGTGGATCATATACTGTTGGCTGGGCATGCAACAGCCTGCATGCACTTTAATTCCTATGGCCAACTCAGTTTATTCTCATTAATGACAGCTAGTGGTATAGACAAGGCTGAATTAGGACGCCTCCTGTTCCTTAAAATGGTAGCTTTGAACAGGAGTTCCCTTTGTGATTAGTTTCTATTAATTTTTTGCTACCACTATAAAATCCACTTGTCCCATCCCAGAGGATGGGACACATCCTCTCCTACCAGACTATTACAATCAGGCTAATTCAAGACCCAAAATTCTGCCATACCCTTTCTCATCAAAAACTGCTTTGCATTTTATAATATACTTTTATGCTTTATGCTAATACATTTTATATAATATGCTTTTTATAAAACTGCTTTTTATAATCCTCTCCGGTACTATTCACCATTAATGCGTCTTCCTGGTGTGGCGTTCCAAATTTTGCCAGCTGATTGAGCAAGGGGAAGGGAACTCTTTAAATATTGAAACTATCCTTGGAGCAGCTACCAGCGAGTACTCAATCCCAGAGGGCCAAGAAGGGTTTGGATGCCTTTCGGTAAACCAAATTTCCTGCACGTTCCAGCTGTCAAGGCAGCCATTGGCCCCTTGAACCAGCTCTCATCTGAGTATTTTTACTCGTTCCCCTGAGCCCTTTTCAACAGCAGTTAACTTGTCCCAGGAAGGCTCAGTTTCACTCTTTGCAAAGGAAATTATCAGCGGGTTTGTTAGTTGTTTGTTGTTGTGTGTGTGGGAACAGTTTACAAAGACAGCGTGGGGTACTTTTCCTTTGGGAGCCACTAGAAAAAAAAAAGTTTAGAAAATTCATTTGCAAAATGAGTGTTTTGGATCCCTGAACAGCAGACATTTGGTTTTACTGCAGGATATTTTTGTTACTTCAGATAATTGAATAAACACACTGCTCACAACACCTCTTACCCATCTGTTTGGAGGCAAGTGTAACATGAGTATTGCCGTTTCCTTCCAGGGCAGCCTATCCGAACCCTGACTCAGCAGCATGTAACTCGAAGACAAGTCATGTACTTCACCAGGCCACTCACGTGGGGAGGCAGGGCATGATCTTCTCAAAGCCTGGGATGCTTTCTGCACCCAGCCTTATGCACCGGTGCTGTCCCCAAAGGCAGCCAGTCTGCAGGTTACACCTGGCACCCAGCAGTGCCAGGGCCCATCAAGAAATGTCCCAGGATTAGCGAGCTTCTACCGAATCCAACCTCACTGTGATGCTGGCCAGATGAGACAGGGTACTAGGTCCATGGGCCTGACAGGTTACGTGCCTTGAAGTTGTTACAAGAAGCAGAGAGAGATCAAAGTTTCCCTCTGAAAACACATGCAAGTCACTTAAGAGCTGTTTGACCATACACTTCTGACCAACGTATAATTTGACCTAGGAGCAGCCTCAGGGCCACTCTGTCCCAAAAGCATAGGAAGGGTCTATTTGTACGTGATTGCTTATACGCTCAGATACCCACGTACTTGCCAGCACGTCTTGCTGAAGGGACTATAAGCCCGTGGGCTCCAATTAATTTTAAAAAAGAATCATCCCCTGAAGTTGACTTAAGTGTGCTCACACTATATGTGCTTTTGATGTCTCTTCCAGCACTTTATTTCTATGATTTTGTGTAGCAGAAAGGAATAATGAGCCAGTAGGTGCTTGGAAAAATATCTTTTTTCCCACTGAAATAGGCGAAAGTTATAAATATCCTCCAGACAGACTCCACCACCACAGCAATGACAACCATACAACGACAGTAGGAGACATCTCAATAGGAGATGAGTCAGGTTGCTTCTGTGAAAACAAATTTACCTATAAGCTCAATTTCAACAGCCACTGACTTACACGATGGGGGAAAACCCAACTTCTTTCCCACTGAAAAAAACTACTTTTATGTTGCCAGTGCTACAGCATCACAACTTGAAAGCTATCCCCATTATTCCAACAACTGATTGATTTCCTCCTAACCGTGCAACTGGTGACTGCGTTCATTTTGGGAGCCAATTACACAAAAATATATAGTAACAGTTGTAAGAGAAGCTCAGATTACTGTTTTTAAACTGTTTTTCTCTTTTCTTCTTCCTTCTATCTAATCCAAAGGAGACATGAGTGCAGAGTTCAAGTTTGCAGTAGGAAGGAGAAAAGACCAATGTCGATAAACCAAAAGAACTGAGGAATACTTATTTATTTGGATCATTTTTTCTGTTGAGCAGGATGCATCACTTCTGTTTAGGTTTTCTGAATACTGACAAAGTGACTTACAGTGCAGCTCTGTCTTAAAAAAAAAGTCTATGGACAAGTCCTTCATGCCCCACCTCCCAGTTTTCTAATACTTGTTATTCTATAGCCTATTGTAGTCACATTTGGAAAGGCATAAACTGCAGAGGAATACTTCAATGTCATGCTGCCTTTGCCCATGATATATAATCCTAGCAGATGAACATTGGCTCAATCCAGACTCTAGGTCCAGGAGTTTGATTTTGATACAAGCAGATCAGTCACGTCTACCTGATTAAGTCTATGTAGAATTTTGTATCATGTATCATAATGAACAGAAAAAAATGTGAAAGCTATTGGAAAAAACATCACTTTTCTAAAACAACACTGAAGAACAGGAAAAACATGATTTTTTTTGCTTACTATAATATTAGATATTTTATTCTGGATTGTTGACATTTCTGTGTGTCACATGCAAAAGAAATTTTATTAATGGAAATCAAAACCCACAGCAAGGAAGAAGCATTTTCCATCCTATTTCTGACTGTTCCCAACTGAGGAACACGTCAGACACAATATAGCTTTGCAATTACACAAGCCTTTAAAAGATGCTGGCAGATGGTTTGAGAGTTTGGCATTCTGTATCAGTAAGAAAACAAATCCATGACAGTTTCCTATCGAGTCAGAACAATACAAGAACAGGACAGAATATTTTTAGCATAGTTATATTCCATACCACACACCTTAGGCTACTGCTAAATAATTTTTTTCCTCTTTGCTGAGTTTTCCAATAGTATATTGACCAATTTATAATCAAATACAGTTAGAATTCATTGACAGCTTTCTCCTGTGGAATTACTTAAAGACTTAGGCCTCTAGTAAAAGCACTTTTTCCTGCATTGCCAATGAGTATGAAACAAAAAACATGAGCCCTTAAGGGCCATACCCTCAAGGGCACAGGGGAAATCCAGGGCCATCCAGTGTAGCATCTCCGTAGCTCCTGGCAAGCCAAGATCTCCTGAAACTACCGATGCTATCATGAGTTCTTGTCAAGAAGATTAAACTAACAGTCAGCACTGTGTCTGGAAAATGGATGAAGCTAACAGAGAGGAAGAGCTTGCTCTCCGATGATGAATTCCTACAGCAAATAAGCTCTTCCCCCATTAAGATCATTGTTAGAGCAATTGTTGGATTCGGAGGGGAATCACCCATGAGTGTGATCTCTTCTCCTATGTATAATTTTATACTTTTATAGTCATATACATCTGGGTATATGAGATCCACCTAAAGCTTCCTCTTCACTCTTGAGGATGTATCTCAGATCAGCCTTTGCATTTTCCCCTTATTTTTATCTTGAAGAGCTCCAGTTTTCCAAAGACAGTTTCTTGTATTGTTAACTTGCACTTTTTCTCTTATTTGCCTGTAAAAGGTTCAGGGGTGGCAGCAACAAAAGACTAGCTTTTGGGCCAATAAGTTTGTGATACGTTAATAATATTTTGAGGAGCAGAATAGATCCCCAGTAAAAAATACAAGTAGCTTTGACACTCCAGAGCTTGTTATTCATGTTTTCCTGAAGGCAGAACATTGCTAGAAGTTTAATTTAGAGAAACTGCAACTTGGATTCAGAGAGTCAACATTAAGCTGAAAAACATATAGGGATTATGAAGAAGTTGCTGATTTCACTAAGCTGGAAGAGAAGATGATAACGTGTTGCCTTGAATAAGAATATGGTTAATTCTTAGAATCATAGAATGATAGAATGATAGAATCATTTAGGTTGGAAAGGACCTTTAAGATCATCAAGTCCAACCGTTACTCTAACACTGCCAAGTCCACCACTGAACCATGTCCCTAAGCACCACATCTACACGTCTTTTAAATACCTCCAGGGATGGTGACTCCTCCACTCCCCTGGGCAGTCTGTTCCGGTGCTTGACTGTTGCAGAAACACTGGACAGATAGTGATGTATTTTGAAAGTCAATTTTCTTTAATGATATCAAAATGTAACGGTCAAATTGAACAGGAATGTTATGTTGTATTGAGGTATAATGGCCAGATGAAACAGGAATATTAGGTCATAACACTGCAAGGAACACAACTTGTTTACAGGTTCAGGATGTCAGTTGGGAACTAGTACTACACGAACTGTAACCAAATCCAAGCTTAGAATGACGACTCACAACGCGCACTCACTCACCGATAAGGCGAGGCTCCCAGCCTGCAGGAGTTTCCGTGGGCGGTGTCCCGACCCACGGGGAGAGTCCCCGGCTGCAGACCCGCCGCTCCGAGGAGGGCTGGCTCCATGTGCGCTCCGGCGGGCTCCATCTATACCCGAGGTGGGATCGGGGCTGGTGGCCATAGATGGTCAGCGGTCTGGAAACTTCTCGCACCCGAGGGGCTTCCCTGGCTGAGGTGTTTTTGGCGGGCTCGGTAGCTAGGGTGGGTGACTTGGGGCACTCTGTGTACGTGACTCCAGTCACCCCGCGGCTGGCAGGCTCAACCCCCAAACCGCGGCTTCTAGTTTAACTCTTTCCTTCCAGTGGTCAAGAAGTTTCGGCCTTTGGGGGGGGGGGCACCTGCCATATCGACAACCCTTTTGGTGAAGAAATTTTTCCTCGTATCCAATCTAAACCTTCCCTGGCACAACTTGAGGCCATTTACTCTTGTCCTAGCACTTGCTACCTGGGAGAAGAGACTGACCCCCACCTCACTACAACGTCCTTTCAGGTAGTTGTAGAGAGCGATAAGGTCTCCCCTCAGCCTCCTTTTCTCCAGGCTAAACAACCCCACTTCCCTCAGCCGCTCCTCACAAGACTTGTGCTCTAGAGCCTTCACCAGCTTCGTTGCCCTGCTTTGGACATGCTCCAGCACCTCAATGTCTTGATTAGTAGAAAACCCTTCTTTCTCACAAGCCTGGAAGTAGGTCACTACAACATGGCAACGCAGCTGGAAGAACTGAAGAGGAAAAAAACCCCTGAATCTATGATGCGTTTATTGGAGGGCCAGCATATTGGTTCTGATATCCCAGTCTTTGGGGCAAATACCTAGCAGTTAGAGCACTCTTAACAGGAAGAATCAAAGAATGTGGCTCACCCCTTCCCATCAAGGTGATTTTATCACTGCAATTATGGTGAAATAAAAGATTTAGCTAGTCCCCTCAAGAAGTTTCCCATAATTTTGTGAAAAAAATTTCTGTGATCACATATGGGGGAATAGTCCAGATGTGTTTTTTTTAAATCTTTGGGTGAAACAATAATGTATCTTGCCTGTGTATGTTGAAAGCTAAGGAGGTTCTGTACTTCTAAGTTTTTACTCCACATCTCTCCCTGTGTTTTTAACCTGGGCACATTCAGCTTTCCACTGGGTCACACACTGTTAATATGATCAGCTATTATTTTTCCCAATACTTTTCACATTTCCTAATACTATTCACTGCCTTTCTCATCTCTGATGTGTGAGCTGGCCAGTGCTCACACCCTGAGGACAATTCTTTAGGGGCATCACATCCCTGGTCTGTGCCCTGTTATAAATGGGATAGTGATCCCCAAACTCTAGTAATGCACAAGAAAGGAAAATATAAGCAGTCAACTCTTCTCTCAAATGTAACCCATCATTTTCATGCTGACACATTCATTTTGTATCAGAAGAAGAATTGGCCTATTTTGCTTAACATCAATATCTATTCCTATTCACTGCTGTGCTCAATTGCATTAAGAATTCAATATACTTGAACATGGTCCTGAGTTTATTCAGTGTAAAAACATCTTCTGAGCAGTGAAGCTATCAAATGAATGAGTTAGCGCCAGCTGAAGCTCTAGCTTTTATACAACCAGTTATTTACTTGAGCAGATCTACCGATTCCTGTCATTTGAAAGTTTAGCCCGGTCAGCAACTTCATTTTTTAAACACTGTTGCTGATCAACACAAAAGCATCACCCCAAACCCTTGTTCTGAATATGCCTTATTTCTGTGTGCTTACATCGGCTTTTTAATTTTTCACACCTTGTAAAGGGAAGATAATTAGCAGGAGAATTTCTAGTTTACATTGGCTTCTGCTTTGAGTAATGTTGGAAGAAAGAATAACCATCTTCCTCTAAATAAAATTTTTATTATTTCCTAATAAAAGGCCTATTCTAATGTTGTTAAGAAACATGCATGAAAATGTCCTCTGATTCTGAGTGCCTACATATTTGCTGTTCCTACCCTGCCCTGTGACTGTTGACACAGAACTTAATGTGATCTTGAGCCAGAGTCTGTTGTTCTTTCCTGCAATTATCCTATTCTTTTCTTTTCTCTGCCTTTGATGAACAATGTGAGATTACCTCCATAATCAGTCTACTTCCATTACAGTCCTGTTTCAAAATTCTTCATAGGGAGCTGAATATCTTTATTTCCTAGAGATGCCAGGGGTGAATAAGAAGGCTTTATATTAAACGTGCTGCTGACCAGCCTGAAAGGTTGAACTTCTAACTAAAATTGTTCTCTCTCATAATCTCTTTTATGAAGCTTTGCTACTACTTTGGGAGGACAATCTGATCGAGCTAACCTCTGCTCCCCTAGGCATTTGTCTTTTCCTCTTTTTTGGGGGGTGGGTGGGAAGGAGTATTTTTTGTTTTGGGGGTTATTTTTGGTTTTTGGGAGAAGCAGAAAGAAAAATGACTTTGTGGGAACCTTTGCGTTGCAACTGCTTTGCTCATGGCTACCTGGAGGTTCTATGTGCAGGAGATGAGGTTGCAGTGGTGGGACCACATTGTGTTTAGGCAGTGAGCACTGGTCACAAAACTTTTGGGTATGGAAGGAGGCAATGAAAGCCATCTATTGTGAAATAGTTCCCACACTTTGGCGGTGTTGGATGACCTGTTTAAAAGTGCATATTGCTTGGGAATCCTCATGACCTACTCAAGAGACTAACCAGTGGGACAAGAAAAAATATGCATGTGACAAAGTCATTATCAAGGTCTTCAAGGCCATTCTCTAATGTTCCTTCAAATAATGGATGAGGAAGACTTTAAGCATACCCAGGCCTTTGCTTTTTGTGGGTTCCCAAACTGCATGGGAGCCAATGGATATGTGCACACTGGGGTCCAGTGTGGACTTCTACATTTTATAAATAAGGTTTCAGATTCTCAGAAGCCCCTGCAGGTATAAAGGAAAGGGGACACTGAAAATGTTTTAACTTTGAACCTGCAGCAGCCCCACTGGAAGCTATTGTTTAGAGCAACCTCACAGCTGCTCTAGCTTAGTGAGAGTTTTCAGTGAGCTATCTCCTCATCATTGAGCATCTGAATGTCTTTCTATATTGGAGATGGCATGGGAAGGCACACAAAGTCTTGAAAGGTGCTTCCGCAAGTGCAGTGTAAGGGATGAAGAACTGGTGCATATTTCTAGCAAGTCACACTGCTGTAGAAATAGGAATTAGTAGAAATACGAATTAGTAGAAATACCCTCAGAGAAGTGTAGCTCTTGCAGGACCATGATGAGACCTGGTCTGAAGCACTGAACACCGTTTGGTGTACTCTCCATTCAGGAGAGAATTCGTTATCTGAGACAAGGCAGCCAAAGGAGTTTGGTTTGTAAGGACAATGGTCCTTTCACTTGCCTTTATATATTTACATCCAAGTTGAAGTTACCCGAGCAATATAAGCTTCTTCTGTCACCAGTAAGGCCAGGAGAATATGAAGATACTTCTACAGAGCAATTCATCCCACCCAACTTAAAAAACACTCTCCAGGTTAGATCTGAGTCTCTAAAATTTACGTACTAAGCGAGAGCCAAAAAGTCTTACCATTAATTTTAAGTACATGATATACATTGCTGCCCGTGAAATATGCAGTGACTAAATACCAGGAATGAAGAGACAAAATTAAGGGCAAAGCTGGTACAAGAGCAGATAAAATAAACTTGTTCTGAATAAGTTGGCCCAGAAATTAAAAGCTTTTGTGCCAGCTGAATGAGTAAGACTCCAAACAATTTTTTAGAAGAACAGTTAGGACACACACCATAACTATTTTGGCAGATCAGGAGGAAGATTGCTATATTTGTGGACATGGTTATATGCCATGGTTTCACCACAGGAATGAATGACAAGGCTGAATAACCTGGGAGGGTTTTTTCAGCTTTATATCAAAACATTGTGTTTCCTGCCCTCTGTGAAAAGTAGGGTAGAGAAAGTGACCTTGCAATACGGACATGAGCAACTCAATGCCTAAAGAAATGGCAGAGATAAATAAGCCTAACTGCTATGCAATATCCTGTAAACATATGCAAAAAACTCAATAAAAAAAACAAAACTCCTTTGGGGGTATTTGTAGGAGACCAACTGAAAAAACCAAACTTGTAGCCCCCTGGAACAAAGAGCTAGTTGTTCCGAAGGATAACGCAGGAGACAAAACTTGATAAGGGTGCAGGAGAGGATGTTAGATCCCCTGAGCCTGTCCGAAGAATGTCTCAAACACTCACAATTTATGATCCTTGAAGAGGAGCTAAAGACTGATAAGAGGGAGTAGCCTGTCAAAGGCTGGATGAATTACACAAGAAGCTGTGAGGCCAGCAGTAATTGCCCAAGAAGCGGCGAAGCCAGCAGTAACTAGGGGAAAGGTAAATGTGGCAGGGGGAGATCGCAACCACCGACTCAATTTGAGACCAAAAAGTCTTGCCCCCCCACGCCTGCAAGAAGCATGCGTGTTAATTTACATAGCAAGCGAGGCTAATTAAAATAAGAGGCAGTCCACATTGAAGGATAAGAATATAAGGAGAAGGCAAGTGCCAAAAAAGGGGGAACTAAGAGGAAAAGAAGACGCCCACAGACCAGAGACACCCCCCCCGTTGGCTGGACCAACGCTGGAACCCGGACCGGTGATACCTCTCTCTCTCTCTCTCTCTGTTTCTCTCTCTCTCCTTCCTCTTCTTGAAATATATTGTAAGCCTAACCAAGAAATACAGTCAGAGTTTTGCCAAGTGCCTTATTCGGTCTGAAAGTTTTAAAGTTTGGAAGTAAAATTGCTTTGATTAAACCTCCTGAGAACTTTGTTGTTTCTCCCGCGCACCGCCCAGAGCATATCAAACTACCTTTCCCTAAACCCGCCGAGCGGGACGGGACAGTATTGAATAAGCTCCTCAGCTCATGCAAAAAGAATTCATGTAGGGCAGTAATTAGCCTTTTTAGAATTATGCTGTAACTGTACTTAATGAATCTTCTGCCATCTAATCAAGGAACTCATACTGACATTTTGCAGCATAGCTAAAGCTTCCTATACAAGCTTATTTGTCTGAAGAGCTTTCTATTTATAAACCTCATTGAAGGTAAAATTAAATTAATGAACAAGTCCATCTCATTTTTTCCAAAATGCAAGAACATATTCCTGTTCCACCACTTTTAGTATTGAATGTTTATTCACCAGTTCAGGCATAACCCATCACTTTTTATTGAGAAAATATTTACTTCTGATCCAAGCAGTTTCACACAGAAACATTAGCAGAAGAGAAATAAATGTATTAAAACTCCGCTGAGTAAAAGCAACAAATAATCTTTTTTAGGAATCCAGAGAAGTTAATCCCATCTAAATATTTGATGAATAAACCTTTAAGAAGGAAAATAACAACCATTTATATTTCTCATTATCATTGACTCAGTGGTTTCAAAGTTGATGGCATTGAGACAACAGGCACCTGTGTGACCGTAGGGCTTTTTTTAATACGCTAATAAAGGTTAGTAATGTCCATTGTATGGTACTTGCAATCATAAATTAAAGCAAAAGAAGTTGTTTCTCAGAAGTGTTGTGCAGTCTCCATCCTTGGAGAGTTTCAAGACCACACTGGATAAAGCCCTGAACAGCCTGGTCTAAATTCAGTGTTGACCCTGCTTTGAGCAGGAGGTTGGATCAGTACATCCCAAGGTCCCTCCCAACCTGAATTATCCTGTGGTCTCTGCTCTGACATCAAGACCAGCCAAGTAATTTTTTCTGAAGAGAGTACGACTACTGTCTAACCTGATGTTTCCTCAATCAACTTGAAATAAAAAAACCCAGAAGCCCTATTCCAAGGGAGGCTGTCCAGGGTGAAGCACATTTATGCTGAAAGTTTAAGTGTCCTATTTATTATTACTGGAAACAAAAGTTTAGCTTGCCATTAGTTGACTGCTTCAGTTCCACTTGCTCAACTGTATGAACAATGGGGAAAAAAAAAAAAAAAAAAAAGAAAGCTTAGGCATGTTTCTCCCTACCAGGAGGTCTGACAAATAAGTATTTGTGAAAGGACCCAACATATGAAGTCTAAATCTTTTTTGTGCTCACAACTGTTAAATACATAACTATGCAGTTATATGCCCGGGAGTCCCTCCTAACACTTTATGCAGTGAACATTAGATATTATTAAAAAGACTACCACTGCTGAGAGCTGAGCAACTTATTGCCTCCTTGGATGCAGAATACAGGCACTTTTACAGGAGGACAAGGAAAAATAACTACAACAATTTGGACAAAACCAGAAGAAATGAGTCTGAAAACAGTGAAAGCTGAAAGGTGTTCTAGCTGGTCTAATGGACCACATTGTTTTGTCAAACTATTTACAGTTTTATTGATTCTGTGGCTTGTTGAAAAACTTGCATGCTTTTTGGCCACTAGGAAAAAAGGTTATCAGGGCGGGTTTTTTGTTGGGTTTTTTTTTCCCCTTTTTCTTTTGAGAAACAGATTGTGGGAAAATTTGTTTCTGTGCAATAGGACATGAACAGAGCTCTGAGTAAAGAGAGGTCAGTGCCTCTTCTGACAGCAGTGACACGTGGAGTATCTGCCAAAAGTCAGTCATCATCACTTCTTCATAGTTAAATCTTACAGATTTTTTCTACATCTTTTGCCCATTTCTTCCACTGCTCACAATACTCCTGCCAGTTCAGTGAGACAGTCATGCATGCAACAAGAATGACATTATTTTTCTTTCTCAGAATTAAACTATATTGCTGAAGCTTAATGAAAAGCTAGTGTTGAATTACAATTTAATTCTGTTTTTAGGATTCAGGCGTATATCAGATTATTCGCTTTTTAAAATAATGCCTTTGAATACCTCTCATTCAATAGGCTTTCAGGTTCCTTCCTGCTTCAAGAAATAGCACCCCTCCCCTCCCTGAGAGCTAACTAAAGCTTTTGAAATGAGGAAAGATTGCTTGTATTTATGAAACAGGCAAAAAATATAATAAGGAGCCCTGGATGACATGGTAATGCATTTGAGCATCAGGAGAAAATTTTCATGCACAATGAGGGTTATAGGCAAAAATATCAATAATAAGCAACATTAAGATCTGTCCAGGAAACCTTTATTCCATCCTCCTCTGCATACACATTAGGAAATTTTTTTTAACAACATTTACGACTTCCACACAGAACAAATGCATCCCTTAATGAATGGCTATTTATTCGTAGACTATTTTGCGTACTATCTGAGTAGAGGCAAGTCAAACCAAACAAAGGCCCCAGAAGGATCAGAGGAAGGATGCTAGGTGGAGGCACCCGCCAACGCAGGGAAGAACAGACTGTGCCAAATTGGCGACTCTCATGACCACCGAAGGAGAGAGATTAGACCGTTGTCCTTCTTGTGAAACCCGCCGCAGCGAGTCAGCCAAAGAAACTCTTTCTCCAGAGTGCTGTACAAGCTATCAGGTGTTATTGCCTACAGGGGTATAGGACTTATTATGGGATGCAGGAACAAAGAGAATTCGGGGTTGGAATGGAGAATTTTGGAGATGTATAGAAGTTGTTACAGGGTGTTTAGAGGAAGGGGCAACCTCTCATCTCACTAGCCCAGTAAGGGAGGAATCTTTGTGTCCTACCATCCACCAGATTTAGGTTACTAATGTTTTTCACCTTCTCATGACTGCGAACCCGTTTAATTGATGCAAATGTGTCCATATCTCCATGACCAATTCTATGGAGTTCACAGTTATAGAGTGATATAAAAATAAAATACATATAAATAAAAACACATCATTTTTTACACCTAACCCAAACTCAGAAGCCTGATTTTCTTTAGTATTTGATATTTTTGCAACAATTTCTATGTTGAAAGCACAGGTCCACCAGACAGTAGCAGCTTATCTAGCTTAGGAGCAGTGGCTTGTATTCTTGTATCCTTGATCCTGAGCATCCAAGAAATGAAGAACAGCTGATTGGAAAAGTAAAGTCTTATCCTCCACCACACAGCAAGTGTGTGAAGACAACAGGGGCAAAGTTCTCTTGGACAGTATTTAGTGGTCCTAACTGTTTCTTCTCCTCGAATGCCCCGTTTCTTATACACCTTCTGTGAAGGCAGCAGCCGCATCCTCACCAACCTGCAAAGAAGGAGGGTACCTGCGTCGGGAGCACCAACACAAGGTATGGTTTTGTTATAGGAAACTGTTGGAGCTTTACACAAGAGAAAGATGACACAGGGCAGACAGTGATCACAGAAAATTCCAGCCTAACTGTTTTAAGTTTGCCCAACAGAAGGAAATTCAAGTTTGGGTCTTCTGAGTACAAGTATTGGATGTCATTAAATGTAAGATATACTATTGTAATTTCTAATTTTGGACTAAAGAAAAACTGCAGGCTTTAGTAATCTTCTCAATAATTTTGCAGGTATGGATTTCTTTTTTTTTAAACAGATAGTAGGGACATTTTATCACATGCCATTTAAGTTTTTTGTTCCACAAACCTATGGGGACAAAACAAAAAGTTAATGTCTATGTTTCAGTATCTAAAGAACCAGAAATACGCTACTTCATACATCTTTCACCTGTTTTGCATAGCTGCTTCTCTGAAAGAAGAAAAATGGCCAAATTTGTCCTTCTGACATTGTCCATCTTTTCTTAGGTGAAGAAAATTCTGAATATTTTATTCTGGCAAAATAAAGCTGAAAACTGAACAGTAGAAATCCCCCCACATATGTGAAAAGAAATTCACACCTCCCTGCATTTTTATTGCAGTAACACAGAAACTCCATATGTTTTTAACTTTCAAGTTTGCCTGTTCCCTTAATGAGGGCAATAAACCCTTCTATTTCTGAGATGTTCATACAGGAGCAAATCAAGCATTTCTCAAGTCATAGTGAAAGGAGGACTGATGTCTGCTCTGCCTGGTAGAAGTTGTACTAGGAAACTAGAAAGAGATCAAAAGTGGGAATAAAAAAGGCAGATGTGTAACCTTTCTTTGCAAGGGAAGTCAAACGGTTTAATGAAACTGAATTCAAAGCTGCTCTAGGTCACTTTAATAAGGATAACCAATTAAGCAATCCACCACAAATCCAGCCCACTCTTCCCATTTGTCATCACTCTTGGTGTTGTCTGAGAAGGGTTGATAACTGGTGAGGAGAACCCAAGGCCAAAGTGATGCTGGTCTGGTGTGTGCATGGATGGAAACCCGCATGCAGAGTCCTTGAGAGCAATCAGCAATATTGGCAGCAATTGCTGACTACAAAAAAAATAGCTAAGGCATCCAGACTGCTTGGCTGCAGTGGAGTCCAGGCTGGGTTACAAAATCCTTCTGAATAACAGATTAAGTTAAGCCCTGCTGAACTCTATGTTGCAAAGGCGAAGCTGACTTTTAACCGCCACGGGCTTTACCCAAGCTCTAGCACGATATTTTCTATCAGTACTTGCAGCTGATCATAGAGAAAGTTTGTTAAATGCTGCATGATGCGCAGAGTCACTACAGACTGCCACTTCCATAAAGTAAAAATATTTCACCAAAACATTACATACAAGGTGTATATATTTATTCATTGCTAAGGTATTGGCAGAGCAACTGACAGCTAAGTTTCACATCCAGCGAATTACACTTGGCATGTATGTGCAGTGTTTGTTTAAAACTGCAAATCAATTACATTCCTTTCTAAAAGCAAATAAAAAAAAAATATCCCACTGGAGTCAGAAAAAAATTCCTGCTATGTGAAGGCAGTACAACAAAACTTTGAAGTCAAAGCAACTTCACTTCCCAGTCTTTTTCATAAAATTGATCTGTAGCTGGAGAGGTGAAGATACATCTTGCTTATATTTTAGGACCTGGTTTGTGATTCACAGGCTTCCCAAATCTGTTTCTAAAGGAGATAGAACCATAGGGAGTTTAAGCCTGTGGACGTAGTCTTGCATTTATCTCTCCTTGACCCTACCTCTAGTTCAAAATCTGCCCGGAGCGGGTAAGGCTGTAGGTAGGAAGGCAGCGATCTGATAATATCAGCTATAGCAGAGGACCATCTTGTCAAGCTGCCAGTTGCCACTGAATACAGTTGTACTTGCAGCCACCAGAGGGGGCAAGGAAAAAATCAGCCAGATTTGGGGAAAGAGATCTCAAAATACATGTGAAGGAAGATTCGGGACAAAGGGAAGGATAAGCTATTGACAGCCTTTCTTATTAAAAACAAGCAATATTTTTAAAATTGTCTCAACTTTAATGGCAGGATATTAAGGGATAAAAATGCGGGATTCTTTTCACTTGTCCTCTGACCCTAAGGCCCTCACTTTATCTTTTCTTTTTTCTCAATAATTTAATTGTAGGATACTAATTGTAGGCTACAGAATTTTGGAACAACCTTGCATTAGAACTGAAGTCACATCACCATGGGAGCCAAGGCTTTCACCCCAGATGTCATGAGACTGACAAGAACACAAACACAACCACATTTCTAGAATTATCTGCAATCCAGACAAGAGGAGAGGAGAGAATTAATTAATAACCCGCCTGGATTTGACACTTGCTTAAAGTATTGTAGGGCAAAGAGAGAAACCCTCGTGGTTTTTGCACCCAGGAATTAACTACTCTAAGATCATCTTGTTCTATCAGAGAAACTGTGGTTCCCTTGAAAACCTGTTATTTGATGGAATACAGCTGGAAGTCTGACAAACAGTCCATTTTTGACTGTCTATAGGAAGGTTTCACTTCATTCACAAAATTCAGATTTTTCATCACCAGCTTGATTCAATCACTGAATTGTTTTTTCTTTTAAAAAATCAATGATTTCAGGTGCTGTTCCTAGCTTCCTTTTTAAATCAGAAAAATCAACTTGACTCATGGGAAAAAATAGTTAAAATCAGTGAAAACATGCTCGTTTAGATGAATTCAGGAATTCAGCTGTTTTCTACCTTTGGAAGAGCAAGCCCAGCAAGTTTTCCTTCGATAGGTCATGCCGGGTTTATATAGCTGATGGTTTGGGTTCCTCAGTGTTATTGAACTGCTTGGCATGTGGCCTCAAGAGTAAATAAACAGAGCACAAAGCCCTTGACTGTATTTCACTTCTCCATGCTGCTTGACAAGTGTTTACATTGCAGCGACTGTGAATCTGGTGTACGTTCTTTTTGGCATCTCTCCTCTGTGGTTTCTACATAAGGAGGAAGGGAGAGAAAGATCTACAGATGGTGCGAAAGCAAACCCCTGCTCATGAGAAGAGCTTTCTTTTTTGAGGCATTAACATATCTGACATTTACAAAGCATCACATGCCGTGACAGAAGCTTTTGCCTCCATCAGCAAATCGCCGTCTCGTGGGAAAGCAGCTTGCTCTTCACGTCTTAGAAGAGAGCTGGTGCTCAGATGGAGTTATGACCACGAGGATCTACGCCTTCATCAGAAAACAGTACCCTGCCGATTAGGCACCCCAAAGTTATTTTTGAGAATTTGGGCATGCTGATGATCTATTTGGGGCTGGGCAAAATGAGACCATTCCCACCGCAAGGACACTTTCTCCACAGTTCCCATGAGGGTAAACGCAAGCTCATGCGTCCCATGTGCCACCCATACAGCCACGCTGTATCTGTAACAGTGAAGAAAGAGCCCTTACGAGTACCTGGGGCACCCCAGAACTGAACAAGGCTATGGAGAAGGGCTACAGGGTCTCTGAAATCACTGAGGTTTGTCGTTTTACTACCAAGAACAGCTTTTTTTCCAAATAAAGAGCTTCACCTCCACCAGAAGTGGGAAAGTTGAGCCAGTTTTCTGGAAGTACCCCAAAGGATTTGTGCAATAACAACATTTCCATTGCCTGCTTAACCACAACATATGCATACCTACAGCTTGGCGGGGCCCCTAGAGCACCTATAGGCTTGAGTTCCTGGACCAGTCTTCCCTGAGGCCCCCATCACATCCTCTGCCTGTGGCTTCAGGAGCCCCATATCAGCTCAGGCTCAGACACCAGCCCATCCCTGTTCAACCAGTCCCTGGGGTTGCTGTTCCATCTGTGCTGGCTCACCCCTAGCTTCCTGACAGTGATTCATAATCTCTTAAATGCATTGCAAGATGGCTGCAAAAAAAGCATGAGTATTGAAGCATTGAGAGACCTCATGTTATTTTATGGTGTAAATCCAGATGGTGACATCCTTAAGAACGTCATGGTACAGCAATGTTCCATCTTCAGGAACAAGAAGAAGGGGATGGAAACCAGGTCTCTTGTGAAGATACAGAAGATGGTCTGCGATAAAAGGTACTGACTGAATGTTTTAACAGTCTCCGCAGCAGTTTTTGGTCATAGGTATGCACTAGAAGCATCCCCTGTGCACTATTCAGGCAGCACCTCGCAACTGTGGGAAAACTTGTCAGTGACAAAGATGTCAACTGCCTTTTCTTTTTCCTTTTTTTTCTTTTTGAATGTAAGCTATCCCTAGATTACCATGTGGCTGCAATTCGAAGGGTCCTTCACAGTCTGGAGACCAGAGCCGACAGGAACTGATATCAGTAAGGGAAATCCTCATTTGTTAAAAGGAAGAAGTTCTTTGCAATGGGGACGGTCACAAAGAAGAGTCTGTCCAGTGGCTGTGGAGTTTACATCCTTGGAGGCTGTCCAAACTCACTGAGCAACCTAATGCAATCTTGAATAGTTGGGGGGTTTTTTTTGGGGGGGTGGGGGTGGATGAGATGACATCCAAAGATCTTTTCTAACCTAAGTTATTCTGCAAGCCTGTGACTATCACAGAAATCAGCCTAATGCCTGTGGCTGATTTACTTTGTCCAGCACACTGCCTACATCAAGGGTTTCAGCATCTTACTTAAGAAAATCCAAGGGCTTACAAGATTTATTTATAATTGTTTGGAGATTTAAAGCACTTCCAGAAGGTATCACTAACACTATTCCCCAAGGGAGAAGGTATTTACGCCACCACACAGTAATTCAAGGATGAATAGGTAGGAATGGCTGTTTTTGGAAGACAAATCCTCATAGGATAGAGGACTGTTGTTTTTTTTAAATCTTCTCCAAATGCTTTAAGTTGCAAAGATCAACATCAAGTTGAAGTGTCTATTTATGTTTATCTCCTCACATAATCACTGTTCTAACTTTGTGTCACTGACAATGAAGTTTAACTCTGGGCTATGTCTGTTGCAATGAACTAAACGGAAAATATAAACTCTGCTGCAAATCCTCTACTGATGCAGTTGTTTTGCCCTGGTTTTGGAACTAGATTCCTTTTGGATTCAGCGAAACAAGGACCTGCAATTCAAGCATGTTTTATTATGGGACCAATGGGTCCCAAATTCCTGTGTAGGCTGAGTCACTAGGAAGTCACCTAGTGTGTGTGCTACCAAAAGGCTCTTAAACTATGAAGTTTTCTCATGCCCTTGCATCATTTCACTTGCACTGTGAAAGGCCAAACACCACATGCACTCCATCTGGTTTTTTGCTGAAGTGTGAGGAACTATGTGGGTGTAAGGAGCTGGTGGATTAGTGGCATCATCTGCATTTGGGATTTGGGGTGTGTGTGTAGGAACACCGAGGGATCCTGGGGATCCTAATCCCAGCCACAACCTGGTGTTGGTACCCAACTGACTTGTCTTTGACTGGCAGCCCTGGGTGCTGTCTGGGTTGGCCTGCTGCATGTCAGCTTCTGTTTAAACAGCAGCACCAGATTCACACTTTAGAGAAAACATTGCTGATGAGAATGCAGATATATTGCATGTGTTTTGCAAAGCCTGGAGCTATATGAGAGTTTCCGCATGACAGTCTATATCATGTCGATTATTGTCACCCAGATAGTGTGCAATTAATACATTTATTAATATGGGCCTATTCACCATCTCTCATAAGCATCTCAATGAGTTGTCCACACATCCCAAAATGCAATGTATTGCAAGATGACAGTGTCTTGGCCTTGCAATACACAGCCACAGCCTGAAGGCAGCATTTTTATTAACAGGGAACCATTGCAGTACTGCTCTCCTCTCCACTGTGTTACTCTGTTTCTACCCCTGGTCATGGTTTCAGAAAGACATGGTGTGGGTGCTCACACAGCCTGTCTTTTGCAAGGTGGCCTGGATAACAGCTAGGAAGACAGGAATGTGGGTGTAACCAGTGTGCGTGAATAGGACACCTGTCCTGGTTTTGGCTGGGATAAAGTTAATTTTCTTCTTAGTAGCGGGTACAGTGCTGTGTTTTCCTGAGGGTGTTTTCCCAAAATTCATCATGGTAAAGATGATGAACATCAGCATGATTAAACAGCAGCCAGGGAATTACAGGTAAACTTTTGAAACAAAGTGATCAGCTTGAAAAGTATAAAAGGCACATGAAAATTTGTAATGGCGAGAAAAGCTGTCAAAACCTGACCTGTCACTGCCAGATGTGGCTCCTGCAGGACCACAACCTCTGCTGAGGCCCGGTTGAGCATCCTCCCTGCCAGTATCGGTAGAGGGTGCAATGTGTAGGGACTCCACCCCAGCTCGTGGATGGGACCCCATGTGAGCTTTCCCACAAACATGGGCATGAATGTGTTGTGGGGAGCAGTAGGGGTATGCCAAAAGCAAGAGCAACCACATCTCCAACTTGGATGGGTGTGCAAGCAGGGGAGTCTGCAGCTATGGAAGAGGAAGTGTGAGCTTCACCCACATGTCCTTTGAGAGTGGTTATTTGTATGAGTGTGTTCAACTAAAACTTTTTGGGAGCCATTATAAACAGATGTCCAGAAATCTGGGGGTATTTATTAGCATTTTTGTGTCTAATAGCATATCTGTTGCATCACAGATGTTGACCCTGAATGTATAACTCACTGGTTGCCAGTTAATTATATGCTATTAATAAATCAGTATATTGTTTCAGTCCCAATCTGATTCCAGTGGTGCAGGCTTAGCATGTTTTTGTTGCAACATGATTTTGGTGGAGAATGATGGCAGTCTACTGAACTAGTCTGGGACTCAATAAAGGTTTGGGTAGTAAACTTAAGCACTTGCTGGGCAAAAGTTTAGAAAACACTGTAGTGACTGGCACTTGAGTAGGAGAGCATTACAGAAGCGGGACAAGACAAAAGGGAAGAAGTGGAACATCTTACTCTCCATACCACCCCATGGTACCCAGCTGGTCCAGGCCATGGCAAGAATTGGCTAAAGTAGCTGTGAAAACCCACAATCCCATTCCTTAGTACAAGGACCAGATAGTATCAATGTGGTATGATGGGGTAAAGTTGACCTGAGCTAGCTGAAGCAAGGAGCAGAGTGAAAAAAGTAGGTGGTCAGCATAGTTATTTATGATGGTTATTTGAGAACACCCTTCAAGAAGGGAGGATGAGATATGCAATTTGACCCATGTAGAGGATTATTAGCAAATAATAATGTGTTTGCAACCACTACTAAGAGCAAAGCGAGAACTACATGAGAGGCTCTGAGGTTAGTGCTGGTGGCTACAAAAAGCACACCCAGAGGAAAAAGGACAAAAACTGAAAAGCCTTAATGGCAGTCCAGAGGCAGGATGAAAGGTGGAACAAGGCACCCATTTGGATCCAGAAGACAGGCCAGAGTCTACAAGGTCCTTCTCAGGGGTGTCCTAGCAGCCTTATTCAGCCTCTAAGCTAAAAGTTAGAATAAGCTTTTCCAGCAAAAAGGAGAGCACAGTTTTGTTTGTGCCTTTGCAAGTATAAGGAAGAAAGCCACCTTCTGAGGGATACTGTTTGGCTTCACACAGTGGCTGTGTGAAGTGCTAAACCACATAGCATTATCATTAGATGGAATAATGCCACTAAACTTTGGATAACTGAAGGTAAAGGTGAAAGAGAACACGACCCTCACCATCACCTCTATTATCAAAAGAAGAGAACTACAGAAATGAGATTACTTTCACAAGAATCAGGCAAAAGAAGCAACATTTTCTTAAGTGGAAGTGTCAGAATTAGGCACTTGAACAAATCAAGACTAATTTGACAATACAAGAAAAATAATCAACAGTGACAAAAGGGAAACATGCTTAGGGAAAACCAGTCCAACAGCAGTACTCATTTAGATTTAGGAGGTAAGCTTGGTAGGGTAGTACTGGGCTAATGCAACAAAATCTGGATCTAATTTAAATGGGAGTATGCTGTGTTCCTGAAATGGAGGTTAGTGAGACTGATTTGAAAACCCAGCCGTTGTTATTGTTGGGGGGAAAGAAAGTGAGGCCTATATAGGCCCTCCAAGCGAGTATGTTCTTCAAATGAAGCTTAAAGCCATAATAAGCAATGGCATTTTATCAGATGTCATGATCTCACAAATAGATCATTTTGGGGGAATGGTGGAAGGGCAAGGGGTTACATGCAAAATAAGAGACCTGTCAGGTACATTAGATATTTCAGAAGTTCTCAGTGTATTAACCCAAACAGAAGGCCTTTGAGCCCAATTCCAAAATGCAGCAAAGGGACAGAATCAGGCAGGGCTGATTTGCAAGGAGGTATACACAAGCCATAGAACTGGAGTTTGTGTTGGAACAAGAATTGTTTAGTGCCACTAAAAATATCAGGGTGTTTTGTTTGTCAGGAGCAATAAATGATTTCATAAAGAATTTAAGCTATTATATAATACAATAACAACTTGATAGGGAAATGTAAGCATTAACATCTCAAGTCCAGAGGGGGTGGTGACAGAAGGCATTGGACCAATTGCTAGGAAAAGTTAAACTGTCTTCCTTTATAAATCTATGAAACAAGATAGGTCTTGGATGCAACAGTGCAAATGGTCAAGTTTAAGAGGGTTTAAAAAATAAAAAGTGTAGGAAAAAGGCATTTAAACCTCCAACACTTGATTAAAACTGCTGTTACCACAAAGCAGTGCAATTCTTTGGCTCATAATGTCCTTAAGTCAACAACAGTGCTGTTTTACACTGAACTGTTGTTTTCAGCAAGTTGATCAAGCAATTGTTAGATGCACAGTGATAGAAAGCAACAATGCCCACAAACGCTATTAAAAGTGGTATCCTATATAGATGAACACTGACTTTTGGTTCAAATACGACCAACTGAATTTGTTGAGAGATGGAATATCACTCGTGCAGGATTTAAATTCTAAATATTGCCCTTAACAGTTTTCAGTACATGTAAGTATGAGGTATAAGAATAGAATGTGGCAGGTATTAACTGGAATGAAGTGATTTCTGAAAAACGCCTGATTCCCTGATTTAATCTACACGAACATGAAGTGGTGCAGGATGCAAAAGCTTCCTTATGCCCTTCAGCCCATACATAGTACTCATGTCACAGTAGACTTACACATGGCAGCAAGCTAAGGCAACTTTTTAGACGAGCCCACAGTTGGACGGGCAGTGTTGTGGGATAGGTGTTTAAGTTAGAAGTAATCAAATGCAGAATGGGAGGGAGGCATCAAAAAAACCCCAAACAAGCACAGAAAGAGAAATACCGCCCCCCCCCCCCCAACTCAAGACAAAGATATGCAGCAATTTCAAGAATTTTAGGCAAATATTTTATTTATAAATAAAAGATTGCTAGCATAAATCCAGCCTGTTTTTCCTACAGAAGAGCTGCAGAGGAAGGGAAGTTGGCCATGATCTGTTAACGAATCTCAGGTCCCACGAGATTGTCTAGCAAAGGAGTACTTCAGGTCTACTGTCTAATCCCAAATGGTGACGGCTTCTTTCTACAAACCATCTGTTTCCCCACTGTCTGTCACCCCTCTTCTAAAAACATGTAGCCAACCGAATCTTGTTTTGGGAGATGTGTTGACAGACAAACAAACGAGGTTTCTAACCATCATCGAAAGGCAGCAATTAGCAAGACCCCAGAGCACAAGGTGGCCAGTTGTGTCTGCAATCTGATCAATAACACCACATACAGATTTCCTTGAAGGACTTCAGGTGCTTTGAAAAAACTAGTCCTTATGCTTGCAGTTCAACAAGTCAGTAATCCACAGGGAATACACCACTTCGTGTGTTCAGATGGATCAGCGACCAATTAAAACCTTAGTAAGAAATAACCTTATTCTAACCTCTGTATTCAATTCCCAAGATAGTTTTAAACTGAATATAAACATGAAGAAAAAATACATCCTGGAAGATAAGATGCCTGTTTAAGCAGAAGATGAGTCAATTCTTTTCCCAGCTATTAGTGAAAAAAACACTCATGTGAAGGACTTGGAAACAATGGCTGAAGTGGGACTTGGGCATCTGAATTTCATATAAAATTGAAACTTGCAGTCCCATGTTACCTACCCACTTGCCATTAACTTTGGGGACTCAAGGCTGTGCCCAAAAGCCTAAAGTTGAATTCCCCTCTGCACACCCGGTAAGAGCTATTTCAATGTCAGTAGGGCAGAACTATCCAGTACCAAACACCAAATCAGCAAAGTGGTATTTTTCTCAAATCTCCAGACAAACTTGATAGGAGAGTGTTTTCAGATCCCATGTTTTGCATAACTCTACAGGCTCAGGCTCCTCAACATACGTTCATATTTAATCTTATTTAAAAGGCAGGACACTACCAAGTTCACTACCTAGAGCCAGTAAGCAGGATACTTATTTTTCCTTTTCCCTCACTCTCGTTAATATTGAATAAAACCTGTATGAGATAAAGACTTGGTTACTAACCGAGTCCTTTACAAGTTATCTGGTATGTTTATCTTTTTCAGCCAGCTAAGGGTGGAATGAAGTACCAAGTTAAATTTTAGGATAATGACTAGTTTAATTGCTACCACCAGTGTGTTTAGTACTGTACAATTGAAACTTGAAAGACAAAAAAATTCTACATTTCTCCAAAGTTTACCCAATGTGTTCCCCAGTCTGACGCCTGGAGGAGTTTCCTCAGAATCTAGAAGAAAAGGCAGACAGTGCAATGCATACGCAAACTCATACAAGAGTCTTAAACCATACTGGGAGATGGCTCGAACAGAGTTTAGCTATAGAGTTCAGTGGTATTTGTATTTCCAAAAAGTAAACCATAATTTGTTAGTCTGAACAGCTTTCCTACCTTCTGGAAAAGGAGAGAATATCTGTGCTGGAGGAAGACTGAAGCTTCAAAGCATTTTTAAAATCCAAATTAGCAAAATGCATCTCTCTGTAACTTCAGTTAGATGCAACCTGAGATAACGTGTTCAAGGAAGGAGCACACCTAACAAAGTGGTTGCTGGAGACCTGCAGCAAGTCAACCGGATGAAAAATAACCTTTTTGATTTAACTCTAGTTGAAACAACTTGAGGTTCAGTATTGTCTCTTATGGCTATAAGGGAAAGTTATTTTACAGCTTGGCTTTCACTTTACTAACAGGAGATGAAAAAAGACATAGCAAGGTATTTCCTTCTGTGTTGGGTTTGTGTGGCTGGGGTTTGGTAGCGGGAGAGGGGCTACAGGGGTGGCTCCTGTGAGAAGCTGCTGGAAGCTTCCCCAGCTCCAAGTCGGACCCACCTCTGGCCAAGGCCGAGCCCGTCAGCAACGGTGGTAGCGCCTCTGTGACAGCATATTTAAGAAGGGGAAGAAGACTGCTGAGATACCTGCAGCAAAGAGAGGAGTGGGATGTGAGAGAAACAACCACGCAGACCCCGAGGTCGGTGAAGAAGGCGAGGGAGGAGGTGCGGGGGAGCAGAGATTCCCCTGCAGCCCCTGGTGAGAGGGCAGGCTGTCCCCCTGCAGCCCATGGAGGTGAACGGCGGAGCAGAGATTCCCCCGCAGCCCGTGGAGGACCCCACGCCGGAGCCGGTGGCTGGGCCCGGAGAAGGCCGTGACTCCGTGGGAAAGCCCACGCTGGAGCAGTTTGTGGAGGACTGCAGTGCGTGGAAAGGACTCGCATTGGAGAAGTTCATGGAGGACTGTCTCCCGTGGGAGGGACCCCATGCTGGAGCAGGGGAAGAGTGTGAGGAGTCCTCCCCCTGAGGAGGAAGGAGCGGCAGAGACAACGTGTGATGAACTGACCCAAACCCCCATTCCTGTCCCCCTGTGGGGGAGGAGGTAGAGGAATTGCAAGCAAAGCTGAGCCCGGGAAGAAAAGAGGGGCAGGGGGAAGGTGTGTTTTTAAGATATGGTTCTATTTCTCATCATCCTAATCTGATTTGACTGGTAACAAATTAAATTGGTTTCTTTTTCCCCAAGTCAAATCTGTTTCACCTGTGACCATGATTGGTGAGTGATCCCTCCCTGTCCTTGTCTCAACTCAGGAGCCCTTTTGTTGTATTTTCTCCTCCCCATCCCACCAGCAGGGAGGAGTGAGCAAGTGGCTGTGTGGTGCTTTGTTGCTGGCTGGCCCTAAACCACGCCACCTTCCCAGCTTGAAAGCATTATTTCTAGACTAGGATCCTGTGATACTAACAGATACTCACTTCTCTACTGCAGTAACTAGAAAAGGACATTATGACCAATAGAAGCTTTACAGGCCAGAAAAAAGCTAATGACCCAAAGGTGAGGAAAGAGACCTATTTCCTTCTTACTTTGTCTCCCAAGGTCTTTTTATAAAGTGTAAAACCTAGAAGTCCTTAAAGAATTTTACCACCAGCTGGAAAAGTCTTACATAAGCATTGTACCCTTTCATACATTGCAGGTAACCAGAGAAAGCATATCATGCTCTGAGATTCAGGACTGAGAAACTGAATACCCAAATAGTGGAGCACTCAGATAAGGGATGTTATTTGTGAAAGAGGATAATAAATTACAAGCCACTTAATTCTGCATAGGTTACTGCAAGATGAACTAGAGATTAGAATAAATTCAGAAAAACCTATAGAGCACACAGGTACTAAAAACATATAGTTGACCAATAAAATAGAATTAAGAGTAATATACTAACAGAAAAACAGTAGTTGTTAACCATCCTAGCAAGTTATTTGTATCACAGATAGCCTCTCCTTTCCTCAATTAGTATAAAAGAAACATTTAAGAGTAAGACACATAGTTCTGAAAAATCCTAAAAAGCTAACATTATCTAATAATTACAGACACTTGCTTTTTTAGGAACACTATTTTAGTTCTAAGAAAGCATTGAACAAAGCTACTGCTTTGGTGCTTATCCCCAGACACCCCCTTTCACAAACAGCTGAGAGATCCTCCACAAAAAAATACAAACACCTGCAGTTATTCTCTCTCTATATAATGACCTGACTTAAGTGTCAATTAGTGGAGCTCCTCCCAGCTAGGGCTTTATTTTATAAATGGGTTCTGTCTCAGTAATCCTTCTGTAATATATTTTAGTTCTTGGTATGTGTTCAGGATGGGCTACAAATGGATTGAAGTGGAAGCAAGAAGAAAAGGAACAGTTGAAGCTTGGTTTGTTCTTTCTTATTGTATTTTTAATTCATTTTTATATCAGCTGTTGCTAAGCACTTTTTACGTAAGATTAAATCTTTTTAGTTGTTTTTTTTAATAAGAGAGCATGTACTTTTAGGTACAGATTTTAGTAGCATAGCTAAGCTCTTTCAGTATTTCTAAGCTTAGGTGCAAGGGCAAAGGAAAGCAACTTCTGTTAAATAAAAAATAAAAATTAAAATAACTTTTTTGGCTTACAAATTTCTTTTGAGTGTTATCAAGATGAGGCTAAACACTTAATGCAGGTAACAGTCAACTCATAATTTGTCAGGTCTTTCAATGATATTCAGGCACAATTCTTGCTGCAAGCACAGCAAGAAGTAAAAGTTGTAAAGTTGTTGAAATACTCTGAGTTTTAGGCTGAAAGTAGGATTTCCAACTCAATAAGACACAATTTTCTTTAAAATAGAAATTTCTTTTACTTGTATAATAGTGAAGAACTATTGCATCCAAATAAACATATCTTGTTTATATGGCATTGTTTTCTAGCCTGTTAGAAATACTGTTTTGTTTCAAGTGTTTTATTATTAAATATCAGCATAACAAGATAATATCTTTTCATAGTTTAGGTCTAAAGTTCCTTATCAAGTATTAGTAAAGCTAGGTGCCTGATTACTAATAGTTTTTCGTACGTAGTCACTTAAGAAAAAGTATTTGTAAGAACTGACTGCCCTGCATTACTGTGTACTTGTTTTAGACTTGGTGTTCAGATGCTGTGAGACATTAGATTAGATGATCATGACGTAGCCTGTTGGCTACAACATCCCTGGAATTATTTCAAACCAGAACTATTTAATCTGACCAGAGAATCGAGGAAGAGCAGATGCTTCTAGTTTGGTGTTTGAGTTTTAGTACTATAGCACCTTGGCTGTAGGTCCCACTACGAGAGGTTTCACATCCCAGGTACAGAAAGAACAGTGGGGTGGGGGGTGGGGAAACTCCCCAACTTTTCACATACTTTAAAGTAAATACTGTGTTTAAGGTATTCAATATCAGTATATGAATGTTCAAAACTTGGTTCCAGATCTGCTAGGTGGTTTTCCATCAAGCTGGGACTGGAGAGCATTGCAAAAATCTGTATCATCAAAAGAAAATACAAAGCCCAATAGGTTTGCTCGTTCCTAGAAATCTGTCCCTTGAAACTACAGGCAAATGCATACAAATAATTGCTATGTTGTTGGAAAAAAGTTTTATTATTTACACTTGTATTTCCCTAATTATATTTGCATAATGTAATTAGTATGATTAGGCATACTGTACATTGCAAATCTGTATTTTTTTCTCACACTCCAACTGTTTCCTTTTGCTTTATTTTTTCTTTTTACTATGAAATGACTTCTGTTCTAAGGGTGCTGGTGTGCAAGCTCTTGTGAAATTTTCATTTCTCCTTCATTTCAAAGACATTAATCATCTCTAATGTTTGATGCTTTGCCATAGTGAGCATGTTGTGACTGTGTAAGGGTGCTCTTCTCAGAAAGTAAAATGTAGGGGTGCAGGACTGACCAAAGCAAACCAGTGGAGCAGCACAGCGTGAGGACTTAAAGTAAGCTTTACAGCTGGAGGAGTGCAAATCCCACCTCTCAATACTGTATCTGCCCTCCAGGTATTTGGCTACAAGCTCATAGTAAAAGATGCAGTGAGGATCTGGCTAATCTCAGTCTGTATTTAAAAAAAAAAAAAAGGAATTAGTCAAGGAATGGTCCTGGTACAAATGCAGCAGTAAGATCTCTGTAATGCTGGAGATCAGAGTAAGTAGTCTTCTCTATTTGGGTCTCAGATCGAATTTTTGTTAGTCTTACTGTTATTGAAACCCTGGGGTAAATTTACCCCAATGCAGAATGTCCAGTTCTAGTTTTCAGATGCCCATGGTTTACTACTAAAAATTCATCAAGCTTTTGTCATAAGTATCTTTGTCACGTTACATTTTTCTTCACAATTGGAAATACTTTTTAATGTATGTGCTACTGCAAGGGCTGAAGTTCAAAGCAAAATATCGAACTATGAGCCTTGCAGTAAAACTGTGAATGGTGGCAATGATGACCTGATGTACGTTAACTAAAATTGCCCTTCAGGAGAGTTGTTTTAGCACAGCTTAAAATCTTCAGGACCCGTATCTTTTCTGCTATGGCATTAGATGCTATATGCACATTGTCCAGCTCTTCTATATTTATGTTCTATCAGTTCATAAAGGATAACCTTCGGTAATGTTCCATCTCATGCATCTGAGGAACTGCAGATTTCCTGTGATGAAGTAGCTTCTCAAGGTTAAATGGCAACTGAACTTCTGAAATATTTCTTGTTCTGAAGTAGTTCTTGTTCTTTCCTAGAGATTTACCCATATCTTTCAGTAGCAAAGGTTAAAAATCCTAAAAGTGAAAACCACTGCCAGTCTCAGCAATTTGATTCTTAAGGAAAACATTATTTCCAAACTGGGTTCATGCTCTTAGAAGTTCAGTTTGAGCTTTAGTCCAGCTCCGATGGCTTTGTAACTGGATCTTTTACTAAAATTATTCTAAACACTCAAGTGCTGTAATTTTTAAATAGCTTCTGTGTAATGATCATCTTGTTTGTCATTAATTACCCAAATTAATGTTTCTAGCCATTCACCTACAAGCCTTCCTGAGTATTAAATTCCTGCACTTATTGAATAATGTTACTAATTATTCCATAATCTTGTAGATGAATGTAATTTCATCAGTGTAATATAAATCACTACAGAGAGCTGTAGGGCTTGATTCCACACCATCAATGTATAATTACATCACTTATTGCTCTTGCCTAATGCATGGATTGTTCCAACAAGGATGCCAAGGCTTGACCTGGCACCCCAGGATCTCATCTGGGTGGCAGCCTGCTGGGGTGTTGGTGTTCAGATACAGAAGCAATGTTTCTCTTTTTTTCAAATACTTCTGGTTTTAGAAATATATGTGTTCACCTCCCATGACCATTCCGTCTTTCGGGCGCTAGGCAGACATCTCTGTTCCTTTGTATCACTGTGGAAAACTCTTCCTCTTTGCTTATGTGCTCAAACTTCTTGCTATCAACAGGACCTCTATCTCATCAGAATCCCTGTCCCACCCTCATTACTTGCTGGTGCTCTCGGATGATTGCATTGATGCTTGCAATTTTGCAGCAGTGGTACTGGGGGGGCAAAAGCACCGGCACCCCTAATGAGCACTGCATCACAACTTTCCAAGGGAAACTGGCTGCAGTTGAAGAAAAGGAAAAATGATTCCTTTTCACTGCCTGATAACTTATCCTGATGACTGAAGGAAGTTTACAAAATAAAATAAGTTGACCTGAGGCCAGGACCAAGCCAGTGGTGATAGGAATACCCATAGTTTGAATATCATGGTGTCAGGGGAAGCAAATCAGTATACCACCATTATATTTGCTATTATGAACATACACACTCAGAAAATTAAACGGCTACTGGTACTACTATTATCAGTTAATCTGATTCAAGTTTTTACTTACCTAAGCTCAGCAATCTAAATATGAGACAAGTAGAGGAGGCAAGGCACTGGGACCCTTTGACAGCTAGTGGGAGAAACAGGCAGCTTGGGAAGGATCTTCATTCCATGAGAGATGGTTTTCTCAAATAAAAAGGAGCCCTATGGAGCTGCTTATTTTCATTCACTTTTGTTTTGGGTACCTGGACAAATTTTGTCTGGTTACTTATTCTTTGAGTGTGATCAGAGGAAGAATATGAATAGACGAAATTAATATTATTTTCCTACCCTATGAGAGTCCTGTAGGCATAAAATGTGTTACAAAGTAAGATATTGCTTTGAGTGGCAGGCAGGTTAGTATGCTAGATCAAATCCGTGTTGAACTTGGCCAAGATTGTTTCACACAGTGGTAATATCAGAAGGGAAAAGCAAAAACCAAGCTACATTTTAATTTGTCCATTATGCATATCTGCACATGGATAGCCATCATGATTTCTATGCAAGGATACCCGTGAAATCCACTGTAACTGGGATAAGTGTGTGCTGTATTTCAAGTATTCTTAGAGATGCAAAATTAGGCTTATCTCTCTGAAAAAGCAGTACTTTTCAGATGTAAACCAGAGCAACAGTTATGTTAACTATCATTAGTATAGCTTGCAAATATTTAATATTTATTTTCAGATATCCTCAATACCACACTCTGGCAGTGAGTTCCATAACTGGTTTACATATTTCAGGAAGCAGCATTTCTATTAATGACACTTATCATCTGGATAATTTTATGGAAATTTCTCTGAGTTTTTGGTCGTGGTAAAATGAAGAATAAGAAGCTCTTCCTCTAATTTCTCAAAATTTAATATATTTTCATCATAACTCCTTGTATTCATCTCTTCTGTAAACGATCATACAATCTTTCAATCTCTTATGAAATTTTTATTCCAGGACCCTGATCATTTTCATAACCAATTTCTGAACACCTTGTGATTCTGTAATATACTTCAGGAAGTTCTTTTGTATTTTTTATGAGAAGTAGAATAACAGCATCTTTAACTGTTGTTTATATTTAATCTGCCTTCCAGCCTCAAAGTATTTTCAATCTTCACTACCTACTCATGACATTTTACTCCTGTTTTGTCCTGCACATACTCTTCTATATTTCTAGATAGAAAATAGGATTTGTGTCAGCTATTGCTGATATCTTAGACATCTCCATCTAAGTTGCTATTATAGTCAGAGCAGGTTATATAGATTTGCCTTCTGGAATTGCCTAAGATGCTTACCTTAAGATGAAAAATACTTAGTGCATGTATTATCAGGAAAGTGGAATGGAGAATAGGAGCTGTTGGTGTTTAATTATTGACAGGTAGGAGCAGGAGAAAAACCGTTTGAGATATTCAATATAGCCTGATTTAATGTTAGCATTCTGAAGATTTCTTATGTTTAGTTTCAAGTATTGCCACCCAGAGCTTGTAGTTAAAAGCACCCATAAGGGACCATCTATCCTCTTTCCTGCTCCAAGACATGATCACCTCTATTTACATTACTTTCTAGCAGATGACTTTCTAGATGTTTGTTATTAAAATCTTCCAATGATAAATGCACAACTTTTCCCTTTTAGCTGCTTAACTACATTCACTTGGAAGTTTTTACCTGTTGTCTGACCAAATCTCTCCTTTTCCATTTTTTATATTCCCTCTTGCAGTGTCCTCAATAGCTACGAACAGGTTCTATCTTGACAGCAATCTTTCAAAAATTAAAGATAAATATCACATTGCTTCTTAGGTCATCTCCACGTCAACCCATTACAGAAAGAAATGAGCCTTGACATTCCCTTCATAAAATACAATTCAGTAGTTTCTTATGTTTGTCTTCTAGATATTTAGAAACAATTTGGTTGTTTTTTTTTTCTAGCATGTTACTGGGAATGTAAGTTAAATAAGCTCAGTCTGTGACTCTGTTTCCTTCTTTTCCCTGTTTTTAAGGTAGGCAAATGTTGGGCTCTTTCCCAGCCTTTAGAAATCTCCCCCATCTGCTCTGCGTTCCTAAGAGAGCCAACAAAAACACCACAATTGTTCTGGTAAACCTGAAATCTTAGAATTATTTTCTTCATGTACAGCATATTTGAAAACATCAGATGTGGTCAGGTATTCCCTGCCCTGTTCTTTCTCAATTGTATCTGATGCTGTATTCCTTTGGTGGTGGTAGCTATATGAAAAGCTGACTACTTTTTTCACTTGATCCTATATATGCAATTTTAATTGCATGCCTTTAGAAACTTATCTGCTTTCAGATCTCATAACGGGTGGTCTTGTTACTACATCAGACGGAGTCTAAACTAGTTTATGACCATGGGGAGGAACATGCTTATGTACATTCCAAATTTAGATAATAAAGGAATCGTGGTAAGGCAGCACAGGGCACATGTACTGACTATATTTCAAGTTCAGTGTGAACTATGGAGTTCAGAGTGAATTTGTATAACTGAAAGATAAATAATGCAACAATCTGGAAGTATGCATGTGTAGTTGTCTTTGATCACTGCCGTCAGCTTCAGTGTTACACTAACACTTGGTGACGACATGTTTTTCCTCTGCAGAGCTCAATGGTCAAACACAAAGTGGGAAGGATAATTATTGCTATTTTGTTAGTGGGAAAACTGACCAAGAAGAAAGTAATTCATCCAATATCGTGTCATTTATCTCTCTTACAAAGGATTAGATTTTATGGCACACTTCTAAACAATCTGCAGATCATATGGGTAAATCTGATAAAACCTCAAAGATTTTAGCTTCAGTGAACTGGCCCTTTGGAATCTGCCAACTTCCTAGAGCATAAAGACAGCATGATATAATCAGAACTGAGTAACTTCCCCAGTCTTTTCATCAAGGAAGTGATTCTAGAGAGCCCAGGATTTCCCTAGGAGCTTTATATCCTCTACTAGGATCAGCATATGCTTTTTCCAGCCACAAAGACTCACAGAGAATATATTTTGATGCTTCCCATCACTTAATCCTTCTGTTTCAGGAGTTAATCCTTACAAGTACTTTCTAGCTCAACTGGCCTGTCATCTGATACTCTCAGAAAGCATATCAATCAGTTCTTCAAGATGATCTTGAGCAAAGACTCTTGCTTCCTAAAAAGGACTCTGGTGGCAAAAGTGAAAGAGCAAAAGCCTGGCTGTTGGAAGAGCACAGGAAAGTATCTTCTGGCTCACTTCTCCTTATGCTTCCGCAAGTGAGGAGAGCTAAACCTTCAAACAATAGCTCAGAAGGGGGAAAAATATGAAGGTGTGACTGAGGACTGGAAGGGAATAACAGATCCCAGAATAAATTACACTGGTTTCAATTGCATCAAAAAGGCATTAACCTTGTCCAAGGCAGATTTTAGGGTTTTTTTCAGGGTTTATTGCTTTTCATTGATGTTTGTGCAAACTGCTTGCATCTCTGATGCCTTTTCCTTAAACCTAGGAAGATTATTACTGAACGCATTTTTTATTGTGTTGTAGGATTCAATTCATATTTCTACTCTTAATTTTTGTCCCTTTTCTTTTGGGACTGAATGAGTTAAATGACAACTCATTTTTTTCTTTGGCAGGTAGGGACCTGACAATTATTCCTATGCTTTTGCAAATCCCACGTGGCTTGAATCAAATCAGCTTGGCAAACACCAAATCTCTTGGCTGTTCAAGGGGGCTGACTTGCTCTATTATGATGTGCTCCCGACTATGGTGTGAGTGAAAACTCGCTCAAATAGAACTGTCTCAAACCTCCAGTCTTTTGTTAATCTCAGTATTTGTGCTAATGGTTTCATGAAAACTACATCGTATGTAAAATTATATTAATAATATATATAGCAGAATTCACCACAAGATTTAAACATTATCTCTGTATTTCTCTGGTCAGTCCTCAAGCTGGGGAAGGTTAGAACCAAGTTTGGGGAGAATGCATCTATTTCCAACGCCACTTTTGAAAACCCCAGTGCTCTCTTCGCTCAGCATTTGAGGAGATGCTACTGAGAAGATATTTCCACCTTCTCTAGGGGAAAAATAGGTTGGTACTCTTGCACCAGGCTGGAGCATCCCCAGAGCCTTCCTTCATCTAATATGAAAGATGTCCTTGTCTTCACTGGGGTTCAATGGAAAAAGTTCAGGTTTGAGGGCTTTTTTTAAAAAAAACATTGCTTCTATGCAAATATTTGTTATAGTTCTTTCTGTAAACCAATTATTTAGTTTACTTTATCTTACAGATGGATTTATTCATGCTTGCGTATATACATGTTAGCTCCCTCTGACATACTTGGGACAAGACCAGAGAGGAGTCTCTACAGTATTTAAAATGTGACTGAAGTTAATGATGTCCCAGAAGGATTTAGCTGGAAATCGAGTCATTCAGGTAACAGCAGCAAGAGAAATACGGTAATATGGAAAGCAACTGTAAAAATCTCAGGACCCAAACTTCTTTCAAATCCACGGCTCTCACATATTCCTGTCTGTGGCAGGCGCACCCGCCCCGATAAAGGCCGAAAATTCCAGAACTGTCTGTGGCAGGCGCACCCGCCCCGATAAAGGCCGAAAATTCCAGAACTGTCTGTGGCAGGCGCACCCGCCCCGATAAAGGCCGAAAATTCCAGAACTGTCTGTGGCAGGCGCACCCGCCCCGATAAAGGCCGACACTTCTCACCCGCGGGAAGGAAAGAGTTAAACTGGAAGCCGCGGTTTGGGGTCGGGCCGGCCAGCCGCTGGAGTCACGTACACACCGTGCCCCAGGCCACGCCCCCAGCTGCCCCAGCCCGCCAAAACCACCTCAGCCAGGGAAGCCCCTCGGGTGCGAGAAGTTTCCAGACCGCTGACCATCTATGGCCACCAGCCCCGATCCCACCTCGGGTATAGATGGAGCCCGCCGGAGGGCACATGGAGCCAGCCCTCCTCGGAGCGGCGGGTCTGCAGCCGGGGACTCTCCCCGTGGGTCGGGACGCCGCCCACGGAAACTCCTGCAGGCTGAGAGCCTCGCCTTATCGGTGAGTGAGTGCGCGTTGTGAGTCGTCATTCTAAGCTTGGATTTGGTTACAGTTCGTGTAGTACTAGTTCCCAACTGACATCCTGAACCTGTAAACAAGTTGTGTTCCTTGCAGTGTTATGACCTAATATTCCTGTTTAATCTGGCCATTATACCTCAATACAATGTAACATTCCTGTTCAATTTGACCGTTACATATTGATAGCATTAAAGAAAACTGACTTTCAAAATACGTTGCTATCTGTCTAGTGCTTCTGTGACACTGTATGAAAAAATACTCCAACTCTGTATTTATCTTGGAGAAGATTGCTCCTGAATTATCAGAAGGGTTAAATTCACTTCTGCTCAGTGGAATCAAATGAAGAGAGAAATAAGTTGGTTAATGTCTGCGTGGCAGGGGGTAAGATAAACACTGCAATCACAATATCAGAAAATAATTTTAATGAGAAAGGGGAACCCCGTCATTAATATTGGCTAGGTATTTAGACATGTGTCTACGCACAGCCTTTGTAAAAGCCATTTGCCTTTAATGTAGACATTCATTGATTATTCTTAAACACATTATCCTGAAATTATTCTGCAGCCTCTCAAGCACTTCTATTCTTTACTATATGGTGCTACAGCACTTGAATATACAATGGAAACTTGATTGAAGACTCCAGGTGCTATTGCAAATAAATGTAAAGGCAGCCAGGAATGACTGAGCCTCAAGAATAAGCTTCCCATGGAAACAGGGCTAATTTAATTCAAGGTCATAGGGAATGGTTGCATCCTGTAAAGATTAACTTTACTTCTGAAAAGATGTTTAAGGGTTGGAATAATGGTTATTATTTCATTGGCCATGTATCTGTTCAGATTATTCAAGCTGTGTTCTGTTCTTCTATTCACAGCAATTTAAAAAAGAAACAAAGACAAAACTGTGTCAGTCAAAACTTCCGAGCAGATTAGCTTTGAGATTTCAGCAGGGTCAGTTGCAGAAAAAAATCTAACTTAGAATGGTGCTAATAATGTACTGAATCAATAAATTTTTAAGTAATAGAGGGAAAAGGAAAAAAGTTGAAATTTTTGTGATCTGACAAATGATGCAGATTTTCCTGTTTCTTAATTAGTACTAGAAAACAAAGTGGACCAGCTGGTGTCAGTTGGTATGAGTCTGAACTCAGTGGGAGACAATGATTTCATATCAGCTTGAGGTTTTGGCCCAGCTGATTCTTTGTATACCAATGAAAAAGCCTGCCCCAGAATGATTGTTCTAACAGGCAAGTGTTTATAGCAGCAAGTAGCTGTTAAAATAAATTAATTATCTATCTGATTACACTTATTTTGGCTAACTGCTTGCCCTGAATAGATGAAAACTATGCAAGGAAGCAGTATACTAGCCTTTACTGAATGGATCTGGTGACAGAAAATAGATGCAGAAAATAATTTTATTGAGACAATTTTTAGAATTTATTTTGCGAGCTCAAGAAAGAGCTAATTGCTTATGAATTTGTATCCAGTGGCATCATCTGCATTGTTAAGACATTGACAGTACAAGCGGTTTTTCTGACAGCTGTTCTGTCTGTGCTTTGAATCTTAATCAAGCATTTTTGCCAAAGAGTTATAACAGCACTTACCACAGACTCTCCTTTGCAAACATTAGTTAATTAAGCAGAACTCTTTCGAAACAACAGCAACTGGAAAGTCTACAAGGCAAAGATGGAAGGAGGAGAGACAAACAGAAACAGAAGAAACAAGTGAAGGCAGCACATGAGAGCTAAACTCTGAAAGATTACCTGGTATTATGTTTTTGTCCAAATCTCAAAGCTGTGTTGACCTGTTCCCAAAGACACTGAAGTCCACAAAAAGACCTGCACTGATCTCTGCCATATGGTGGATATTGTCCCTGATGATGCTTTCTCCTTCACCTGGTTGTATTTTGTTCAGCTGAAAAAACACTTTGGTCCCTTTGCTTTTTTGCACAGACGTTGGTAGGTCTAAGCAGTCATGGATGTGCTCACCCTCTTTACCTCGTGTCCCAAGTTTGAAGTGTTGTAAAAGGATGTGTAGAGATTACCTTGCTGCTTGTGATGTTGTATGTGTGATATTAATTATCCAGACTGAGCTTTTCAAGAGTAACGTCGTTATCTTGACTTTATTTTTGTATTAGACAAACTATTTCCTGACGAAGTAAGGCTCTGTGAACAGATAGCAGACTTCTGTCAAGTCATAGCTGTTGGGACCCACCTCATTTGCCTGTGCAGTTAATGAGCTTTAACTTACTATTTTGGAATATTGTGCAGTAAATCTAGATAGTAATGTATAAATGATACCTATTCTTGTAAAGAAGTGCAAGTGGTGCCTATAAATCTCAGTAGGCAAACACTTTAAAACATTGTAAAGTAGGTTTTTGACATGAATTTTTTTTTCCTATCTAAGGCTGGTTCTGTTTGGAGATTGAGCTATAATGGACCTCCAACACCAGCTTCAGGAGGCCTGATGTAAGCTATTTTTGTTATTTTAATGAATAAAATATAGGTCATATTTTAGTTCTAAAAGTGTATCATCTTTTCTCGGTGATGTTTTCACACCCTTTTTTCCCCTTGTGGTTTGTACAGTGGACATGTTTAAGATCTCCTCTGTATTCTCCCTTTTCCCCTAATATATACTGTCCCTTTGTCATCAAGTGGGAGAAGTGACTGTAAAATACCTTTTTTTTTTTTTTATCTGAATGCTCCAGATAGTGGTATGGCTAATTAATCTTCACACTTCCCAATGTGACCATGGTCCTAAACTTCTCACTGGGATCATAATCATGCTTCAGTCTTACATCGTAAGGTTGTAACGAGGTGGATGTCGGTCTCTTCTCCCAAGTAACAAGTGATAGGACAAGAGGAAATGGCCTCAAGTTGCACCGGGGGAGATTTAGACTGGCTATTAGGAAAAATTTCTTCACAGAAAGGGTTGTCAAGCATTGGAACAGGCTGCCCAGGGAAGTGGTGGAGTCACCATCCCTGGAAGTATTTACAAGATGTGTAGATGTGGTGTTTAGGGACATGGTTTAGTGGTGGACTTGGCAGTGTTAGGTTAATGGTTGGGCTCTATGATCTTAAGGGTCTTTTCCGATCTAAATTATTCTATGATTTTATGTTTTTGTGAGTTTGGTAGGATAGAGCCTACATCCAACAAGCAAACTTCTTCCTTTCTCCACATACAGGTTCTTGGAAATAGGAAAGAAATATAATTCTAGTCCCATGAGCCAAAATGTCTTCTCCTTTCTCTTTCCAGTGCCAGTGAGGTATAGTTCTGACCAACACTCAGTATCATTTTGTTGCTTCCAGAAGCTCATAATCTTTCATGAATTTCCAGATAGTGGTCAGATAGTCAATAGCTGAAAAGGGGAGGAGGAGAGATTTGTTCCTTGCATATTGGAAAGGCTTTGTATAATAAGAGCTTTTAGTGTTGATCTCCATCTTTTCATTGCCCTTGGTACATTTCATGTTAGGCTTCTGGTCAAGTTTCATAATCTTCCCCCTAAGTATCACTTAGATCTGTGCTGTCCAAAGGGTTTGAGCTGGGCATTAATCTCTTCGGACTTGGGAGAATGTTGTTACTATAGGTCACCTCACTAGTTCCCTCCATTAAACACATTCATGTTGTTTTTTCTACTTTGTGATCTCCCCTAAAGATGACCAGTCATTTCTTACTGCTAACCCTTTAAATTTTCATCAGTGAACCTTTTTATGTCCCTTTTTTATCTTTAGTCTCATGACATTCACCTGTTCCTTCCTGGAACACTAGTTACTAATGACCTTTTGATCCACCTCTTTCTTTTCTGTTCCTCTAGTCCAGTAATATTTTGAAGTTAAATGCTATGGAAGCTGATGTGGCAGCAAAGAAATGAGTCATCTGCTAAAACACAGACTTTTTTCTAGTCTGCAGAGGGAATTTCCTTGAATTAAAAGAAAAGGTCAGAATTCAGTGAACAACAGGCAATGACAATGCAGTGAATAATGAATCTAGGTGCACAGCAAAAGTGCATGTGACTGGGATTTAAAGAGGGAGAAAAGTTTGGAGAACTATGGTGGTTTTGATTTGTGGTTTCTTTTTTTTTTTTTTTGACAAATGCTGCTGTAGACATAAATGACTAAGAACTAATATCCTGAGCATGCTGTTAGCTATATGTATTGCTCGTTTGTTCACACACACATTCTGTCCTGGCTTTCAAATGCTTTTTAGCCTCACTGACTTTGTCCTCCTTTAATCTAATCTCTCTGATGTTCTTGTGTCTCCATGGCAGAGCCTTTGCCTACAGACGTTTTTTTAACAGATGTTTTTTTAACTGAGGGTCTTTGACTTTTGTAAATGATGGCAGAAGGAAATACTCTAGGTAAATGATATGTACAACATGTATGCATGTGCTTTAGAGGAGGAGCCAGCCATCTAGAGATTACTGAAAACATTAGATGGATGCAAAAATATCCATCCATATCAAAAACAGATCATCCCCTTCTATTCCCTGTTCCAGGAAAACCAACTCTGAATAAAAGCAAGCACACTGGAAAAGGGAGGAACAGGAGAAAAACAGGAATGAAGTCTAGTGGCCTCACTTACCACAAGAAATGCCTGGCTGATGAAGAGTGCTTACTCAGTATTTTAATTACAGGGATTTAGAACAGCAATGGAACATGGGAATGTGCTGAGAGCAAGGAAGAATTGGGAGGGTGAAAATGTGTAACAGCTCCTGTAGTGTAAAACTGCTCAGAGCCCTGAAGCTGATCTAACTCAGCTCCAATCTTCCCCCAAAGGCTTGCTCTTGATAGTTGTTGGAGAAGCTTGTGGATTAATTCAGCAAGCAATTCTTGGGATTAAATCCTGGTACCGCTGCAGCAGCATGAAAACAAATGATGAAGGCTCACGAAGCTTTTCATTCTCACCCTGACAGGAGACATAACATGCTGGGGACAGGCACATTAACCAGCCTGGAGAAGAGAAGGCTCTGGGGACACCTTATAGTGGCCTTCCAGTACTTAAAGGGGGCCTACATGAAAGATGGGGAGGGACTCTTTATCAGGGAGTGTAGTGATAGGACAAGGGGTAACGGTTTTAAACTGAAAGAGGGCAGATTTAGATTAGATGTAAGGAAGAAATTCTTTACTTGTGAGGGTGGTGAGGCACTGGCACAGGTTGCCCAGAGAGGCTGTGGATGCCCCCTCCCTGGAAGTGTTCAAGGCCAGGTTGGATGGGGCTTTGAGCAGCCTGGTCTAGTGGAAGGTGTCCCTGCCCATGGCAGGGGGGTTGGAACTAGATGATCTTTAAGGTCCCTTCCAATCCAAACCATTCTATGATTTCAGTGTCAGGCTTCTCTGTGCTACGGATTTGTTTGCACATTCAGGGATTTAGCAGAAGTATTATTATGAAGGCTATCAAGGACTCGGCCAAAGTCCTAATTTGCTTTGGCACACGTGCAGATGGATGGAAAGACAGATCAGCCTGTTCTACCCAGCCTAGCAAAAACTCTTCTTGGGATGTATCTACTGTAGGAGTGGGTGCCAGTAGTCAGAAATCTGTGTATAAGGCTGAAGAACGAAACAAAAGTTTCCTTCTTAGGCTTTGTGAAGGCCTATTAAAAATGTAGCCAGGAAATGTACAAAGCTTAAGTCCAAAGCATTCTGCTGAAAGGAGGACGGTAGCAGTTCTGAAAGTAAATAAGAAGATGCATACTTGGAAAAGCAATAGAGCAGGGATCGGTAGTTTGCCTGCTTGGGTTTAAATGCCTGCACATCCCATGTGACTTATATAGCCTCAAACTGTGCTACAGACTTTTGGCTTTGGCTCACTTGTACATATCAAAATTAGAGAAGCTGGCAGGTTTTTATAAAACGCACAGTGAATGTTACTGTCAAGTGAAACTGGGAGATTTGAGACAGTGACTTTTGCTACACTAGGAAACCAGGGGTGCACTAGGTAAAATAAAACAGGAATGGACTTTCCCTGTGGTTTCACTTCCATATTCATGTGGCAAGGTCTGAGTGCTAGTAACAAAGAAAGGCTTCATTGTGCTGTGTGTTGTACCAACCACTTAAGAAAATGATGCCTCTTTGCCAAAAGAACTTACTGTGTAATATTTGGCAAGGAAGCTGCATATATTCAGATTGTGACTGTACTTTTTGGTGTACCTTAGTGCCTTCAACAGGAGGGCAGAGTCAGGACTCTTGTGAATATTTCTGGAAATTCCATTCAAATCTCTGCAAGTTATGTCTTGTATAAAAAGGGAGTACCTAACTTTTCCATTCTCTCAAGTACAAGTGAGAAGCCTTGGTCTTTGATGTCAGGCTTCATGTGGTTTCAGTGAGATTATGATCTGATCTTCTTGAGTTGGCAGAAATGGTCTAGCAAAGCTTTCAAGGTTGGGGAGAAGAGCACTTGCATGTTGCGGTTGACCACCTTAATGTGTATGCCTCCAGTCATTTTTTTTTTTTTTTAGTAGTATAGACTACGTTCCTTCAGAGTCCAAGTTCTTTACCAGAGATACCTGAACTCTATGAAAATGGGCAAAACTTACAACTTTCTGTAAATAAGAGAACTTCATAAAATGATGCTCTAAGTTTAGGCAGAAGGACTCAACATCCTTTTTGAGTTAGAAGGCATCTAAAACAAGGCAATATAAGGGTAATGATGCCAATCATCTTGTTAGGGTCTAAAGAGCTACATAACACTGTAGAACAGAGTTATCTCCTGAGACAGTTCTTCAATGGCAAAGATGAAATGGCCTCTACATGGAAAGACTTGCTCTTATAACAGACTTATAAAAGGTCTTCTGTAAGGGAAGCATTGTACAAAAATTTGCAGCATACCAACGAATAAGCAAATGTAGAGAAGACTGGTAACCAGTGAGGAAGAGGAGCTGACATGACAATTTCAAACAGATAGCCAGTGGTTTATTAACAGCATCCTACTGAGGCCTTGACAGAATATATCTACAGATCTCTTGTTTGGCAAGGAGAAATATATCCTTGTTTGTAATAGACTTCTTTGCATATGAGATCACAAAATCAAAAAAAAGAAGGAAAAATAAAAGGAAAAAGACCCCTCCCTGTTCCTTGTGTCATTCAAGAACTTGTGATTGCTTTGATTGACAGGCACTCACCACAGGTTCTCTGAATGCCTGTCAATCCTGTGCCTCTCAGGATTTTGTAGGCGGTAATGGATCGTTATATCTCCTTATGGATCTAGTCAAAGGGTTAGATAACCTGTAATGTATCTTTCTTCTAAAGCAATAAAATAAATTAAATGAATGAGGAGCTTTTTAAATGCACCTCTAAAATAATGAAGTGAACCTTTTAAATCAGGTCTGGCCCAAATACCAATTAATTTGGCACATGGACAACCTCCGGCAAACTCTTACTGGGGCAGAAAATTCCCATTTCCATTTCTGGTGCTTTTAAAACACCTTCAGAGCCAATCTTGGAAATGGCAACTTGCAACCAGAAAGTTTCACTAATAAATCAAAATAATAAAAAACAAAGAGAAAATATTTGAATACCTAATTTCAGGTAAAATGACAAGGTTAAATGCCTTGCTGGCATTTGGATATTGTGCTGAGTGCATTAGAAATGCAGATAGATTGCTGGGGTGTTGGGAAGACAGTGATCCTAGCACATAATTTATAACCTGTCATAGTAGAAATTATTTAAAGGAAAAGGGAACATCTCTGGAAATCTCAGTAATATATATAGAAAAAAAATCAAGAACCAGTGAAACTTAGTAAAAAATGGAAGATGTGTGATGGGAGGGATTTTAAAGTAAAAATTCAGGTTTCATTTAAACATAAATGGAGGATTCTTGAAAAATAATTTGGGTGGCTTGTAAAACTTGAAGAACTTGCAAACAAAAAGGTAATAAAATTACAGGAAATGTGTCATTCCCTGAGAAGCCAAAAAAATGGTATTATGGTGTATACAGTAAGAAAGATGGTGACACCAGAGCAATAGAAATGTGCTGTTCAGAAGGACACTGATCAAATACAGAAACAAAAATGGAAAAGAAATTACTGCAGATTGTACTAGTTTTAACTCATCTCTCCTTGGAATTGAACTTTGGTTATGTTGAAGTTTGAAAGATAACTTCAGGATGGAGCCTCTTTTCAGTGGTGTCCCATGACAGGACCAGAGGCAATGGGCACAAACTGAAACACAGGAGGTTCCCTCTGAACATGAGGAAACACTTTTTGACTGTGAGGGTGACCGAGCACCAGCACAGATTGCCCAGGGAGGTTGTGGAGTCTCCCTCCTTGGAGATATTAAAAATCTGTGTGGACATGGTCCTGGGCAACTGGCTCTAGGTGGCCCTGCTTGAGCAGGGGTGTTGGACCAGATGATCTCCAGAGGTCCCTTCCAACCTCAACTGCTCTGTGATTCTTCTTTTGGACCAGAATTTAAATGAATGTTGGAAAACCCTCTACATTTGTGGTCTAAAAATAGGTGGAAAGGGAATAGTAAGACTTATAGAATGAAATTATTTTAAAATTATGAAAAAAATACTGAAAACTGTTTATTTTTCATTAACTCTTCTGTCAAAGCTTTTCTCTGTCTTCCTTGCAAAATGTTGGATTGCAATGGAATTTTATGAGCCTAATTGCAAGTATTAAAGTCTTTAAAAAAAAATAGAATAGTTTGGGTCTTGGAGCAAATAATTTTACAGAAGCAGATATGGAGTGAGAAGTCAGAATTAGTCTTATAGCTGGAAGCTGTATAGGTACAGATACATTGCGGAACCTCCACTAATAACTCTTATCAAGAGGTGAAGGATCTTAGTCTAGGCTGAGGACTGTTTGCACCGCTACTGGTTGGTAGAGCACTGCCAAACTGAGCCCTCGAACGAACGTTTAGATAAACCCTTGTTTAGCAAGTGCATAGTGGTGGGTTGACCAACTTAATGTGGTGGGTTGACCCTGGCTGGACACCAGGTGCCCATGAAAGCTGCTCTATCACTCACCTCCTAAGCTGGACAGGGGAGAGAAAATATAACAAAAGGCTCATGCGTCGAGATCAGGACAGGGAGAGATCACTCGGCAATTACCGTCACGGGCAAAACAGACTCAACTGCAGGAAAAAAAAATTAATTTATTACCAGTCAAATCAGTGTAGGACAATGAGAAATAAAACCAAATCTTAAAAACAGCTTCCCCCCACCCCTCCCTTCTTCCTGGGCTTAACTTTACTCCCAATTTTCCCTACCTCTTCCCCCACAGCGGCACAGGGGGACGGGGAATGGGGGTTGCGGTCAGTTCATCACACATTGTCTCTGCTGCTCCTTCCTCCTCGGGGGGAGGACTCCTCACACTCTTCCCCTGCTCCACCGTGGGGTCCCTTCCATGGGCTACAGTCCTCCATGAACTTCTCCAATGTGAGTCCTTCCTACAGGCTGCAGTTCTTCACGAACTGCTCCAGCATGGGTCCCTTCCACGGGGTGCAGTCCTTCAGGAACAGACTGCTCCAGCGTGGGTCCCCCGTGGGGTCACAAGCCCTGCCAGCAAACCTGCTCCAGCCTGGGCTCCTCTCTCCGTGGGGCCACAGCTCCTGCCAGGAGCCTGCTCCAGCGCGGGCTTCCCGTGGGGTCACAGCCTCCTTCGGGTATCCCCCTGTTCTGGCATGGGGTTCTCCATGGGCTGCAGGTGGAGATCTGCTCCAGCGTCGACCTCCATGGGCTGCCAGGGGGACAGCCTGCCTCACCATGGTCTTCCCCACGGGCTGCAGGGGAATCTCTGCTCCGGTGCCTGGAGCACCTCCTCCTCCTCCTTCTTCACTGACCTTGGTGTCTGCAGAGTTGTTTCTTTTGCATATTCTCACTCCTCTCTCCAGCTGCAATTGCTGCTGTGCAGTAACTTTTTCCATTTCTTAAATATGTTATCACAGAGGTGCTACTATCATTGCTGATGGGTTCGGCCTTGGCCAGCGGCGGGTCCGTCTTGGAGCCGGCTGGCATTGGCTCTATTGGAGCTACCAAAACCTTGCTACGCAAACCCAGTACACTTAAAATGAGAATTATCTGCTCAAAGCAGTCTAGGTTATATCTCAAATGTGGCTCCAGTCTTTGGACAAAACATGTTTTGCTGCACTTCGTTCATGAAATTCCTTCTTATTCCTCTTCTGACATGTTTTAACAGCTCAAGACTTTCTTTGAGGTGGTGTTATTATGCAAAATATACTGCAACTACTATCTCTGGGTTTTTGGATCAACCAGCAGAACATCCTTGCTCAGTGACTAGAAGTGCTTATCCACACTGCTTGGGGATCTGAATAGTTGTTTGAATTTGGATTTTCTTTGTGGCTTGCATAGCTCTTGCATACTCTTCTGGAGTTTTTCCACTTTGCATGCATAGCTGAGGAGGCGATGGGAACATCAACAGCTTTTCGTCTCCTGAAATGCCTACACAGATTCAAGGGACGGCTGTGTTTGAGACACATGAAGCATTACTCTTTTCCAGGCTGCATGAAGAAGTGTCGGCAGATGATTTTCAGCTAAAACACAAAGTAGATTGTGCTGCTGCAAAGTGATGAAACATTTGTCCCTTGGAGGAACAGCAGACGTTTAAGGGAAAGGACTGTCCCTGACTTAGTGTTGTCCCACTGTCAGACATGGCAGGAAGGCCTGGTCTAGCCATGTCCTGCTCTAAATGGGGAAATGCACCTGCCCCTGAACAAGGGATCTGTAAGAGTGGAGGATTTGTACTGATGCATTTCATGGTACAAAAGCAGGCAATTATTCAAGAGACCAGCTCAAAAAACCTGGTGTTTTCACATTGGCTTAAATTCTCTTTCTCTGCCGGGGGAAACTTGAGCCAAAAGTTCCTTAATGTCTGCAAAACACAATCTTATCTATATGCAGAAGACAATTTATACAGAAACAGTTCTGTCTGTCAACATCTGTGTTCTACCTGGAGGCCCCAAACTGGACACAGTATCGAAAGTGCAGGACTAGAGGAAAAGGATCGCTCCCCTGGACCTGCTGGTTGCCCTTGTGATAATACAGCCAAGGATGGAGTTGGGCATTTTTGGCCATAAGGTCACACTTACAGGACTTATTTTCAACTTTTTGCCCACCTGGACCCTCAGGTCCTTTTTTGCAGAACTGCTCCTGGTGTAAAACAGTGGATTTCTTTTTTCTTTTTAAAAACAGGCAGTAAAAAGAGTATGCGTAACTGCTGAGCCCAAACTGGAAAAAAATGGGGTGCATCTCCAGAGCTCTTGAACTTTTGAATAAATTGGGCTATGCCATTAACTATTTCTGTGGGACAGCAAAATAATGGCAAAATGCATCCTAATAATTTCATTTATGCAGTTTGATCTGTACGAAAAAATATGTTGTTGCTTTCCATCTTCTTCTTCTGAGCCCCTGGCAAAATGTGACAACATAACTGTTGTTTGGCAAGAGGAACTCATATTTCTTCATAACAGACTCCTCTGCGTATGTTGAAATGGCAAAATCAGAGAAAATGTTCCTGTTATTGAAAAAGAAGCTCCAAGCAATTCAAAACTCAAGGTCATTATGACTGACAGGGTGCTGGAGAGTCACTGACACTAAAGGATTTGACAGCCTTTCAAACACATGTATCAGATGATAGTTTTCTTTCTAAATTAGAAATTTGCCAGTAGAAATCCAATAGGGTCAGGAGATACTGCTTTTCAGAGTTTAGATGCTTCTCACTTCTCATCAGCTTATCTTTGACATCATGTTTTGGTGCAGCACCTCCTCTTTGCTCCTGCTGAATCTTAAACAGATGTCTCAACGCCCACCCTGCAATGTCCACCTCCATCGATGTCTGTTGTACTTTTCTGACCCCTGCATTAGATAATGGATTGGTAACAGTCTACATGAGCCGTTTGCAAATCCAGAAGCCCTTGATTTACTAGCCAGCAACATGCTTCTCTTTCAGAGAAAAGCCACAACGTAAAAGAAAAGCAAGAACTTGCAAAGGCACTCCTAAAATGATGGCAACTTTCTGCTTAGCGCAGGGGCTGAGCTGGCAAGAGTAAATGTGAGAAGGCTCTGCAGAGCATTCAGGGGCAGCAGCTTCTCTGACGGGGCTGAACCCTAAAATGCTGCAATTGCTCCCATGGCCAGAAAAGTGAAGAGGTCAGGAACAGTCCCAGTAGAGCTCTAAAGCAGCAGGTTCAGGAGATAAACTCAATGTGGGAAATTATCAGTATTTTTACGTAGGTTTGAATCATGAGGAGAAACTAGATTGTCGTGGTTTTTTTCCTGTGTCATCCCAAATATGAGTTAGCTGCTGTCTGGATTCTTTTTCTGTTTCTCTGCTAGACATCTTCTTCAACAGAGAATGTGCAAGTGGGAGTTTGCGAAGACATCAAGTAAAAGCACGTTGGCTATGCCCTGAGTACATGGGCAGTGATTTCAGGATTTTGACATGCCTTAGTTCTTGCTCTCTCAGTCAAACAGTGAACTTTGCCTGTACGGATATGGATATCTGAGCAAAGGTTTTATTACAGAAGAATCTTCCCAATAAAACCTCCATTGAATACTTGGCTTGTATTCCTGTTACTTCCCCTTTCTTAAATTCAGGGTTTCTTATGTAAATAAGCACTACACTAAACAGAATAAGATCAGGCTTTTACAAATATCTTTTAGGGTTATTGAAGCACTGATGAATTGTGTGTTGATTACATACATAAAATGATCATATATCAGATGTCCTAAGAAATCTTCTTAGGGAAACAAAAAGCATGGGCTCATGTTGAACATGCAGCAAGAAAGGATGATGCTTCAAGAGCTGAAACTGCTGAGTGAATGGTTTAACTCACATTGAATATTTCACTCCATTTCAAGCAGGTCAGTCTCAGGGAAACAAATAATATAATTTCTGGAGGCGTTAATGTGCCTGACATTGTAATAACAGAAATAGATATGGTCCCTTTTCATCTTAGACATTTGAGCACTTACTACATCAAATGGATTATTGCTTGTACTGTGCTCTGGGATGGCAGCTCAGCTCTCTGATACCACCATATCAACAAATATATAACATGCTTGATTAGGATGTCCAGTATCTGTTATTTAGTGCTCACATGCCTCTCTATTTCCAAACACACATGCGGTCTGAAGGAACGTTGGGTCATCGTCTAGGCCTGCTGTCACCTCCGAGGCAGAAGCAAGAAGAGCTGGATCTATTTCTCACGAGTTTATCAAGTCTGTTCTAAACTCTCCAGTAAAGCAGGTACTTCAACCCTCCTCAGACTGTTGGACTTACTTTGCTATTGTTGTACTTTGTTTTTTTGCTATTCTTACCACCTCAGCCTTTGCTGATTAAACTGATTTGTTCTCACCACCTTTCTCCTTGGGAACGCTGAGGATTCCCATCCGTATAATGATACCTCATATATCAAAAACCTGAAACTTTCCTCTTAAATCTCTCCTTTCCAGACTAAACAAACTCAGTTCCTCCAAACCTTGCTCCATAAGTCATGCTCTTAAATCTCTTCTCATTTTTAGGACAGTTCTCTGATCTCTCTCCAATATGACTAAATTTGCAGTGGCAGTGCCCAAATCTGAAGGCAGTATTCCAGCTGAGGCCATCACGGTACAAATAGAGAATAATAATTACCTTGTACTAACATAGTCCAGACTGGAATTCAACTTTTTCCAGCAGGATCCATGCTAATTCTATTTTGTCTGTGTTCAGCCCCAGTCTGCTGGGGAGGGGATACCTCTAACCACACCTTTTTTTGCATGATTCCCCTTGCTTCATTCTTATACCACTTTGTATTTCTTTAATTGCATGTCACCATGAGGATTTTTGAACTTCTGTCAAATCTACCAAGGTGACTTAAAATTCTGGTTCTGTTTTCCAGACTGTTTTCATTTTTTCTAACTTGTTAACTGCAAATGGTATCACATTACTCTGTATCTCCATAGTCAAGTCACCAATGAAAATATTAAATAGAACCAGGTTCAGAACAGATTCTGTAGGACCTCCACCTGAAACATCCTCCCATTTACAGAAGACCAAAAGGATGTGCTTTTCTTCTCCAATTTATTAGGCAGTGATTTTCTGGTGCTTGTATATAGGCCACATTCCCTAATTTGTTTGAGAACTACATACCAGAGCAGTATGAAAAACTTTTAAGACCTGTTGCCCCTTCTTCTTTCTCTCTATTTAGGTAGGCTAAATTATCAGTCAGAGAGGGAAACTAGGTTACTTTAACATAATTTGTATGGACAATTCCACATTGGCCATATTTTTATCGCCGTACTATGATGTAAGTGCTTATGAAATATTTCATAATTTAATTCTACTATTTCCAGAAACTGAAGCTTAGGGAGTTTGAGAGAAGTACTTCTGATTCCCTTTTTAAAGCCTACTGCTATGTTTGCCATTCTCTTGAATCCGCTCCCCTCTCCTATGAACCATGAGTTTTAAGGAGTGTTTTCACTGACTCAGATTTTTTAAGTATCTGTACAAAATGATATCTTGAAGGCAGGGTGAGAAAAGATTCTAAAGACCCAATGTGTCTAAAACCTGAGATGAGGTATGCTTTTGGAGTTTGGTTTCTATGTAAGTCTTATTGCTCATGGAGGCAAAATTAGGCTGTTAGTGTCAGGAAAGGTATAAATCTTGGAGGCAGCTGCAGAAATGACTCAGGCTTCTGAAGATAAAAATGTGAGACATGTTTGAGCTGAAATTAAAGAGCATAAGAAAGGTATAAATAATAATAAAGCTACGTAATTGTATCTCAGCTATCTCAGAACACTTCTGGCAATAATTTAAAGGCAACTGGTGGGAAATGTTATTCCTTTCTTAGAGGAAAAAAGTCCTAAAAATGATTAATTACCTCACATGACCGTCTGAAACTAGGTTTTGCAAACTGGGAAACCGGACTGCCATTTTTTTTACACTGAATATCAGACGGTTTTCTTTGACTTTATTAATATTGCAGCTGGTTTAACATACACTGTTATAAATTGACAAGTACTATGCACTCCCCATAAACAACACCCCTATGGAGCATGTTACATACTAAAGTTGCTTCTCCTTTTTGTAATCCATCCTTTAGGCTGGAATGTAAATGAAGCTTCAATTAAATGAAGCCACAAAGCATACATTCACATGTACCTTATTTCTTCATCTATTTGTCTGTTCAAGTTCAGTGCTAATCTATGGGCAATAGCTGTTGCTCTGCTTTAAAGTCATGTTTCACTGAAGTTAATATTTCTCATGTGATTTCTTTTTCTTGGGTGAGCTCTACAATACACCATTCAACAAACACGGAGGAATAAAGACAGGATAAATGAAGTTTATTCCAGAAAGTCAGTCCACATGCCTCTCATGTCTACTACATCCATAGCTGACTAGCTGGTGTTGGAAGGATGCAGGGACAGACTATCAAAGATTTTCAACATAATTAGATTATAAATGTCCTTACTGTAAATAACAAGGTCAAATAATAATATGTAGCAATCTTATTTTGGAACATTTTCTATTTAACTCCTGTGTTATTTGATCTAAAAACACTTGTTAGATTTGAAAGGCGGTTAATTCTGTCAGTAACACTCTTCAGTATCACTACAGTCTCCATCCCAAAATCTTAAGCACTTGAGCTGAAACCAAAGTCTGTTCTAAAACTAAAGGGATTTTTTTTTAAACTTATGTATTTATTTTATATAGAAGTGTCTTATACAATTAATAGTGCAATAAAATCCCCATTAAAAATAAACCTTTAGTACAGAAATGCCATTAGCATAATAGCCTTCTTAGGAGACTTCAGCTATGAATCAACATGTAAGAGGAGTCTGGATAAATCTAAGACTTCATTTCTTATAGCCTGCAGCCATGTGAATTTTTTCTCTTTATTATAAATAACACTAAAGTGTGTGTTTATGAGACCTACCAGATATGTTTGAAACACCTCTATAGCCCTCAGCAAGGAAAAGATTATAGACCCAAGAACTGAATACTCTGAGAATAGTACACTTTGAATCTTTTTTTGTGCTCTATGAACTATTCCCTCCTTAAAAAAACCAAACCAAAACAAAAACCGAAAGAAAAGGAAAGAAAAAACTTGTAATGCCAAATAAGCAAGCTAACAGGCAAGGCATAAGCAGCTGCTTAGATACTAACCGCTCTTTTTTCGCGAGAGACGAAGTGCACAAAAAATGTCTCCTGAAGTGAGTTGTCATTTCTCTTCCTTTTCCACATAATAACAGAAAACAAGGCAGGCATTCCTGAGAAGCCGTAGGGTGAATACACGCAGCTGTATTTTGTCCTGTTATGACAGGAGAAAAGTTTGACAAGGACCAATACTGGAAGCTTCAATCTAGTCAATTCTAAAGTTAGAAAGTGAAGACTTGATGAGGCAGTTTCCTTGGGTTGTTTTTTTTCCCCCTCAATGGCAGATCATGAAAAATCTACTTTTGCTGAAAATTTTCACTTTTCTAACCAAAATTTCGCAGTTCTAAACTGAATGCTAAACCGGGGTATTTCAGGTCAATATGACTGACATCGAAATATTTCAGTTTGAAATGATCAACTGATTTTTGTTGCAAGGCAGCTGAAGACTCATCTCCAGTAATATCTTGAGGATCATTGCCTCTCAGGAGCTGTTTTCCAGGAGCACTATATTCTTTTCCTTCCTAGTCCTCTTCTGTTCTCCTTCCTTAACTGCATATCAGACGATGCACTTCTCCCCTGGTGGGCTGTGTCTGCAGTTGCACCTTGCGTGGTGAAATCTATTGCAAAAGGTTGAGGACCTGAAAAAGAACCTACAAATTGCAGCAATGGACTCACTACTGTTAGAAAAATGCAGTTTAATCTGTAATTTTTCAGACTGTAGAATCCGTAATGCCCACCCTTTCCCATTTTTAATTCTAGTTTTGGAAATACTAAGTGCTTTAAAATGCATTCATTCCTGCAGTGAGGAAGATTCCAGTTTTCTGTCTGCTCCAAAACCAACTCCAGACATTTGAACACCAAGTTTTGAAAAACGATTGGAGAAAACTCTGATGCGTTATGATGGGTTGCCTCTGTAATCAGGATTTCAAGACTAAACTCTCTAGCTGGAACTATTCAAATAAAAAGAACTGGGCTTACTGTGCAAAGGTGAACTTTTCCAGTTGTATTTTGTAGATCTTGTAAAGCCACCTAAAGGTAACTTCTGGCCTTAGCGTGGCCCTCCTCATTGGTATCTGTTCCTTACAGCTCTGCTCCTGAGAGCAGCTGCCACACCTTTGCTCTGAATTGAACTGCACCTTTGCAAGACTCAAATGCAAACTGGGATGGACTCTTCTCACCCACCTTCTTAAAGTGTTGAGCATACTTGTACAGGCTAGCAAAGACTCTTTTCAAGAAGTGGAAAAAACAGATAGAAAAAAAAAAGGGGAAAACAAACAGACAATCCTGAAAACTGCACTTTTTTATTTTCTTTTGAGCACCTTGACCTAAGTCCCAAAAGTTTTGCAGAAGATGCACAAAAAAGATGTTTGATCTCTAATGGTACAAGTGTTCTGGACTCCCAGTGAAAGAGCTGCTTTGCCCCCATATGTGGGTGGAATATAAAATTTTAATAAGCTCTACCACACTGAGTCATTCTAATCCTATTATCTGTCAATCCCCTTGGTATTCTGTATACATACTTAATTCTCAGAGGTTGGGCTGAATTTTTTTTTCTACTCAAATCACCTCTGCTACTTTCACACTGGGTAGAGCAATGCAGTAAAGTCACGGTGCTCTGCCCTCCCTAGTGCCAATTGCGACACAAATCGCTGTGCTTTTGATCGGGGCAGAATTACCCCGGAGGCCACCACATTGCCCTCCAGCACAGCTGAGGTTATGCTCACATTTTGAGTACAAAGTGGTGACTGGCGAAGGTGCAAGATACGACATCATCTGCACATGAGGTGATCTCATCCTCGTTCTGTTTTACACTAATACTTGATTTGTTTTCCCAGTGACCTGCTTGCTTGACAAAGTAAAGCAGAAGGAGCAAAAGTGAAAAGATCCACATATTTACTGTTGCATACTGAAAAATAGCACTTCTTGCTGTTATATTTCTAACTTCAAATTTGCTCCCATTATCAGTGATTAACTTCCAGGATTTTCCATTGTCAGAAAATGATATGTTAACAACAGCATTTTTTTCTGGGGGGCCATTTCAGGGCTATTTCATTGCCTAATTCCCCTCCTAATGGTATCATATCTTTTCTCTTCAAATAAATTTATGTCCTCGAACACTTGAATACCATGATAATGAGCAACACTGAAATGTCCAAATGGAAAACCTGAATGAGACATTACACTAGAAATCAGTATTTATAACCCCTTCAAGGGGCAGGTTTGCAATTAGCATAGGAACTTAGAGACCAATTACACATGGAGTTTTTGCTTTGTGGTAATTAATCACCATGCCACTGAACTTCTTAAGTACATTACGTGATATTATTAATTAGAAATGACAGAGAAAGCTAGATAGCTGCTTGTTACTGTGTAGAAATGTCCACAAGAGCTCCAGGGCTGCTTCTGTTTGTAGACCAGCCTGAGAAACGGGGAAATATTTTATTTTTGTTTTGTTGCATAATCAATACCAACCCATGTCTGCATTAACAATGACCGTTCAGTTTCTGGGAATCTCTTAGCTATTACTTTTATGCTAGTTTTTGATATGTATAAAGTTGGATACATTACTCCAGATATGACTCTTTTAGTGTGTCTTACTTGCATCATGAACATAGTCTAAGAAATATGCCCATCGTGTACAATTTGGTTAAGAAACATTGCTCCTTTGTTTTGAGTTTTTCTAAAATATTTGCTTGGCACAAATCCCAAATAAATTAGTAACAACAGAATGCCTAACTTAATAATAAGAGAAAAAAAATTAATCACGCTTTTCAAACCTTCATTGACTACATTTATTTGAAGCAATGCTGTTTTCCCTAAAACTAAACTGCACTGAGTTTCTCTGGCTTTTTATTTAGAAGCTCTATTTTCCAAAATCTCGTCATTCTTATTGCCTTTTTTAGACTTTGAACTATCCATGTATTTCTGCAGTTATAGTGTCTGAACTGGTGACTGGGATATTTCCAGTGCTTGAGAAAAGCAGGATGCTTTTCTTCACATACCCTACACTGACAGCAATGTTGTAGTCATCTTGGTAAGAAGTGTGTGTTCTCCTGGTAAGGCTGACTCTTGCTTTCTTTTATCCACTCTTCTTTCCATGTACGTTTTCTACAGAAATTTGTAGCATGGAATTTTTCATCTTGTTTCCATGCAGTTGATTATTCCCAGTTAAAAGCAGTATCTTGTAATTTCCTGCATTGAACTGCATCTTATTTATTTCAGACCATATCTTTAATTTGTTCAGATCATTTTGAATGTTATGCCTATCTTCCACAGTTCTCGTGGGATCTGAGAGACCTACTAGTTTATCATCTTCTGCAAACTAATTGCTTTTGCAAGTCCTAATGGGATGCTGTTCCAGAACTTTATTGCTCTGAAATGGCAAAAAACTTTCTAATTTCCAACCCAAATATATTACTGGTCATGTTTGTTCTTGTTCCTACCCTGTCTTAATTTCACTAGTGATTTCAATTCTAGCCCAAAGCATTTATGGATGGCAATCAGATCTTCCATTCAGCTTGTCACTTTCATAGACTCAATAAACAAAATTGTCTTTGTTTCTTCCCATGGTGGGGTTTCCATTCTGTCTTCGTCCTCCCAGCCCTTCTGAAAGCCTCCTCCAGTTTGACTTGATTCTTCTTGATCTTGAGAGAACAACTGCTGAAATCCAGCAGCTTGTTTCTGTATTTTCAGTTGCAGTCAACACTTAAATGTAACTTAGAACACACTTACACGCCCGTTCTAGAATATCTATGTCTGGCAGGTGAATCTTCTCTAAGTTCACTTTGCAGATTAAGTAGATCACTGCATATAATACTTTGAAGTCCACACAGAGTTCTCTTGGGTCAGGAAAGGTAGTTTTTTACATAGAAGCACAGACCAGAATGGAAACTTGTGGATCTTCAATACATGTTCTGCTAACTTTGGCAAACACGTAATATACTCCTCCTAACAGGCTTTTGGAGATCAGTAGTATGGATTATTTTGATGGGAAGATTCCCCTGAAGATGTAAGTCCCTGTTCTGTTCTTAGAGAAAAGCATGAGCAGCAGCTGTAGCAGTTTTCTTAATTTCTCACATCATGAGGAGCAGGGCTGAGCAGGGAGCACTCGAAGACTACATGAGAGAAGGACTTTCTGGTCCTCACCTGGTGTGTGAAGCCTCCAGGACTTGGAAGGCCTTCCTCTCATTTCAGATACTCCTCAGTTTCTTCAGCACTGATGAGTCTGTTCCATCCACTTCCCATCGCCCAACCATAACCCCCAGCAGCTGGTTTTGGTAAACTGGATTGTTTTTCTCCACTCAGACCTCTCACACTGTTCGATCTTCCTGTGTGTGCGCTTACAAATTTCAGTAAGTGAAAGAAATAAGAGGCAATCCCAGAACAAGACTCCAACAGCTCAAAACTACTATTGCTTTCATGGATATTGATCTCAGCAAGTTCCCTCTGGGTTGTCTGTAGTCAAAGTAACAGAGAAGAAATACTAATGATTTCAAGGCTTCTTTGAGCAGCCATCCAGTCTCAGTGCTATTATTTATTGATCTTTCCCTTTGTGCAGGTAAACCATCTTCGGGGTTTGCATTTTAAATGAGAGACAGAAACAGAATGAAGCTGGCTGATGGATCTCATATATGGAGATATATGGCTTGTATTTCCATCTCTGGTTACTTCTCTTGTGGCATAGGCATTATTAAAAGGAATTTGAAGGATCCTCTTCACTTCTCCTCTGCTATTCTTGAACACACATTCCGGGTTCTCCTTCCTTTCTTGCTGTAGCTGTCATTCAGAGAAAATAAAGCAGTTTAGAGGAAGTAAAGCTGTAAAATGTAGTCTCAGAATGCACCTGTTTTAAATTGATGCTAAGAAAATTTGTGAAAAAGTCCTAACAGGTCTGGGCCCCTCCTTTCTGGGAAAAGTGTTGGGGGAGAAAAGAGCCACTTCACATACAGGAAATCTGTATAAAAGTTGGAAAGGTAAAAACAGATTGAAACAAAGCCCTCTTGAGTAAGAAGGAACCATCAGCTGCAAAAGTCAATGTCTTGCTTTTTTGCTTGGCCCCTTACCGTTGTTTTTTAAAAACAAAAGAAACTTATTTTTACCAAAAATGAGTCATCAACATCCAGACCTGGCTTGACCTTCCCTTCAGCTGTGACAAGATTCCTGGGACTGAAGGTCTCCTTAGTTGTGTTGTAGCTGTGTTGGGCATCAATAATGTTATCTAATGATCTAATCTTTTTTACTACCTTGAAACGTAAAAAACAAGATTAACTCACTAAATTTCATTAATTCTCAAAGAAAACAAAATTAAGATGGCACTAAGGCTGACAGTATAAACAGCAATTAAAAAAACCAGTAAAAAGATAATAAGGATATGTTAAATTCCAAAATTAAGCAAAATAAAAACCAGGAAAGTGGAGTTAAGAATGCACTTAGAAACACAAGATACTAAGATGAAAAAAGCAGAGTTAAAAAAAGTCTTAAATGTGAAGTGGAACAGTGGAATCAGGTAATAACTATGTAACTAAAGGTATTAAAATTAGTGTTTTAAAGGGAAATTAATTTTAGCTTATTTTAATGTATATACTCCCTTTTCATGACATCACATTTCATATATATAATTAAAAAATCAGGTTGGAAAGAACTTCTGGACGTCCCTAGTCAAACCTTCTTTCTTGCTCAAATCAAAGCTAGCTGCAGAGAGAGACTGAGTTGCTTTGAGCCTTGCCCAGCTGAATTTTGAATGTCCCCAAGGGTAGGGATTTAACATCTCCTTAGGGAACCTGTTCCCATGCCCAACCACTTGCTCAAAATCAGAATGTTTCCCTTATGTCTAAAAGGAATTTTCTTTGCTGCTTTGCTTTTTGTCCTTGCACCGTGCCTGTTTGAGAAGTCTGGGTCCATCTTACCTATAAGTACAGACCGGATTTTTAGATAGTGGAAGACTCTAGCCCCACAAGCATTTTGGGGGTCCCTAGTCTGGGTTCTCTCCAACATCTCTCATGTATTTAGGGGGTCCAAAACTGGAAAGAGTACTTCACCTGTGGCCCCACAAGTGCCAAACAGAAGGAAATGATCACTTGCCATGACCTGGTGGTTGTCCTCTTGCTACTACAGCTGAGGATGCTGTTGCCTTTGTGGTCGCCAGGTGTTCTGCTGGCTCTTGTGCAGTTTGCTGTCCCCATGGCTGCTGCTTCTTTCTCTACAGAGCTGCTCCTCAGCCAGTTCACAGAATCATAGAATCATAGAATCATAGAATGGTTTGGGTTCGATGGGACCATTAAAGATCATCTCGTCCAACCCCCCTGATCTTTCACTAGATCAGGTTGCTCAAAGTCCTGTCCAACCTGATCTTGAACACTTCCAATAATGGTGCATCCACAACTGGTCAGTTTGATGCTGACCTGCATCGACTCATGGTGCTGCTCTGTCCCAGGTGCTGAGTTTGCATCTGTCTGCGTTGAACTTCATGAGGTTCAGGTTGGTCTGGTCCTCCAGCTTGCTGAGGACCATGTGAATAGCAGCCCTGCCCTCCACTGCAGAAACTTCTCCATGCCCCAGGGTGGTGCTGACCACAGACTTGCTGAAGATGTATTCTGCCCCCTTGCTGTGATTGTTGATGAAGACATTTTAACAGCATTACCAAAATATTGATGCTTGAATGCTGCCGCTTAAACCCGAAACTGTTGAGCACTATACTTGCAGCCTGATTCGTAGCTAATTCTTTCACCATAGAAGACCATCAGGCTGGTGTCGAGCATGATTCTCTCTTTAAAAATCCTTATTAATTTTTCTCAATTGTCTTCATGTCTTTCCTGTGCTTGGAAATGTTTTCTGTGAGAATTTGTTCCATAGTTTGAGGTGAGGTTGAGTGGCCAGTAATTATCCAAATTGTCCTTCCTGCCTTGTTTGACCATTCGCTTTTTTTTGTGAGCACCTTTGCCCTTCAGGACCACAGGGTCCTGCGCAGAAATTCCCTGAATAAACTGAAGTCTAGTCTCCTGAAAACCAGGGTCTTCTGGCAGCTACTTGCCTTCCTCAATTCCCCCAGTTTCTGAAGGGTACCCTACCCTGGCTGCTGAAGTCAAGGCTGCTATCATCCATCACATCCTGGGCTATTGTTTCCCTGTTTGTGACTAGCACATCCAGCAGAGCACTCCGCCAAGTCAGCCATCCTCAACCAGCATCATTTTTTTTCCCAAAGGCACTACAGAAATCTCCTGGATTGGTTGTGTCCTACTGTGTTGTCCTCTCAGGAGGTGCCAGGTTGGTTGAGAACTATGAGAACCAGAGACCAGAATCAGGAAACTTCTTCTTGAAGAAAGCTTCATCTTCCTCCTTCTTTTGAACTGGACAGTCTGTAGGTATCCACTGTGACACGTTCATGTGTTGGAGATCCTTTTGGTTCTGACTTGGAAATGCTGAGGCCCATGCCATAGAGGAGCTCTGTGTATTTGAACCACTCCCTTACCAATGGGAGGGTCCATTTTAACAATGTCCTTAGCACCTATTGCATCAAAATGGAACAGGCATTAAATAGTTTAGTGCAAGATGGCACTGTCTGCAGGACTGGCTGGATGCCAATGCTCCTTGTGCTCTCTGAATAACAGGCTTATGGGGAATCTGCTTCAGGCTGAGATATGCCATTCAAGCCAGCATGAGTCCTTAATGTGACCATCATTTAAAATAAGATTCCGTCAGTTAGTGCTCAGCCCATGCATAGTCCTGACCAGCTGTCCATCCAATATCTGAAATGTTCCCATATTAAAAGACAAACAACAAACTAACTCTCCCCAAACGGTTTGTTTAAAATCTTGATGATCCACCTTTGCCTTTTTTCTGAAATACCTTGTGTTGTTAACAACTTGTGGTTCGTTACATACTGTTTCTCTCTAGCTCTGATAGGAAAGCCAATAGTACTTGACCTTGGTGGTGATCCTGATGGCCCTTGCTTAGCGTCACTTGTTCTTTCAAAATACTGTGCTTCCAAACTCTCTGCAGCTGCATCCCTGATTGCAGTAGGTTTGCTCTCAAAGCAGGCAGCACAGTCCACGTCTGGATCTGTTTCCTCTTTGCAAATATCAAGTCAAGCTTTGAGTTCTTCGTTTTCATCCTTGAGATGCAGGTTTTGATAGTCTGCCCACATGTATTTCTTGGTTTCTTGGTGCACAGTTTGTTGTTTTAATACAGGCATCCTTCACAGCTTGGCAGATGCCTAAAATATGCCAGGCGTGAAAGTTGCTGTCTATCAATCACTCTAGTATTGTCCTTGCTCCAACTCCAAAAATCCCTGGTGGGATATACGTTACCTAAAGTTAAAGGGCTATCAGCAGTTGCCACTCAAGTATCCTGCTGTGATTCATAATCCAGTCAATGCTAATTGGACAACTTTCAAAATGTCCCATTTTGCAGCCTTACCTTCATAGTTTAGTTTATTGTTTGAATGAATTATTTCTTTATTTATAGGCCTCAGGAAAACTGGTTTGGATCAAAAGAACTACTAGCACATACTGGTGGTTTGGAGGTTTCTAGTAGTGCTTTGGGGTCAGAAATAACACCTCTCTCCTTCCCTATGTCTCCAGCAGTCAGAAATAGCTTCTCCTTTTTTTTCTGGAATCTCGTCTCTCCCCTAAGAGGTCTGGTGAATCATAGTGTCACCAGAGCAGGTTGGCACATGTGAGCAGCAGCTTTCACATTAAGAGTAAATTTAGGAGATCTCATCACTCACAGCTCTCCATCTCTAGTAATAGCATATGGAAATTGTTTTGTGTTCAAGCAAGGAGATGGTGTCTTTACTGCTTTTTAATTACTGGTGATGAGAGTGGAGAGAAGTGTCCTTTGCATCTGAATGATCAGCTAGATGAGTGAGTCTTGGGCTTGTGAACACATGAAACAGCAAGAGCTTCCCCAGCAATTTCAAGAGTACCTTTCCAATTTTCGTCAAGCAGGTCTCAACTTTTTCCAAGTCTACTTGTTTCAACTCAGGATCAACCAGAGTCTCAGGTATTTTCCAGACTTGCCTGGAGCTCTTATATTCAAGCCTTCAGTGCCTACCTTCTAGACCTCACAGTCATTGGTTGTGAATGAGTTGTGAGCGGGCTTAATGTAAAACCTGTAGCTCTTTTAACATGGGTCTTAAGGCCAGCCAAGTAGCAAGAAGACACAACAGTTGTCAAGGTATAATTCAAACCTTCAAATGATTAGCTCAATAAAACGAAATAATCTGAAATTTCCATAGCAGTGGTCTTCCTTACTGATAGCCACTGTCACTGTTTTCTTGTTAAAGATTGCAGATCAATTGCCAGATGGAAAAATCATGATACTGGGTCTCCTTATTTGACCCTAGCTTTGAGATGTCCTACTTCTGTACGCTCCTTTCACCATTCTAGATCAGTTATAACATTTTCATAGGCATTTTCAATGACATTGATTATGTGTCAGTCAAAACCTTTCCCTTCTAACAGCCAGGAGAGACATTCATACACTAATAAGTCAAAAACAACACAACCAATAGCTTTTGTTTTTTTCTTGGCATGTTGCATAACGAGCTGCAAGATCTTTATTTTCTGAGCAGCTGGAGAGCAATATAACCCCTCCTTTTCAAAAGTTAATAGAGCATGTCTTTGCCAGCCTAATAGAAAGTATACATGCAACTATTTGCAGCACTATTTAGTGGTGATTGGCCTCTAGTTATTAATATATTTTATTTTTTCAGCACCCTTTGTCTAGGGGATTAGCACCCTTTAATGCTATTAGGGATCATGACTGTGATCAGAATATATTGAATAAATGTGCTAACACTGTTTCAGGGTCCTCTTAACACAGATTTTTTTAAGATGGCTCTGTCCTGAATTTTTACCCATTTCTCCCATAATTTGCTGTAATTATAGATTTGATTCCTGAATTGTCAACTACATTGCCACCTGAAAAAAAATTTAGGCCTTGAAATGTTATTACTTTCTGTGAATTTTAATTATATTTCATAAATTTCTTCACCTTATACTGAAGAAACCCCTTTCAGAGACAATCGCATTTACTGTATACCTTCTCAGTTAGTTTTTGTTTTAATCTCAACAGGTAAAAGTCAAATTTTGATTTTTTTTCTGACTCTTTTCAGAATAACTTCTTGAAGGAAATCAGATCAGATGTCAATAGATGTGTTTATGATTAAAGGCTTAGTTGCTGGACACCAGAGCACTTGTATGCCAGCAACATTTCAGTGCCTTTTTGTGTGATTTTGTTATAAAATTATAGTTGAGTCTTTCAAAAACACTTATCTTGAAGACCTTCTTTGATTCATGGTATTGGGGAATCCATAGCCACCTTAGGTTCTGGGTCATTACATGTGCCCTCCTTTGGGAGAGCTCTTTGCAACATTTGGCATGAACATGATGAATTTGGCTTGAATAATTACAGATAGGTGGTTGGGCATTTTTTCCACCTCTTTTGTGTCAAAACTTAGCTATCAGCTGACTTCTTTTGATGGCATTCCCTGATGTTTAGGGATGTGGCAGAGGAAGCTATGACGGTTTTTATCAGTTATCCCACATCCACATAACAGACATCAGAGCATCGGTGATCCCACATAGTGGACATCCCCAATACCATGGCTTTTTTCCTGAGTGCATGGCCAAGGCAGAGCTCAACAAGTCTCAGCATATTGGATGAGCTGGATTATTATTGAGGAGTATCACTAAGGGCATCTTTGGTCTCCTTGGTGGGGACGCAGCAGTAGTATAATTGGAGAAGGATATATGACCGTGTATTTTTGGTATGAATAAGCTATTTTCTAGCAACTGAGGCCACCATTTCTGTGCAAGCAGTCTCGCTTCTTAAAAAGAATGCTGGTATGTTTAATCGAACTAGATGTGGGCTTATGTCCAAGTAATTTACCTGATCCTTCAGCTGAAAGGATCTCCATCCCTATCAAAGGTTTAGGTACCTATTTAAGAAGGTACTGGCAAACATCCTCAATTTTAAATTTAGAAGGAAATTTAAGGAGAAACAGTCTTACTTGACAACACTGTGAAAAATGCTTATTTGTCTCAGTGGCCCAGCTGTCTCTTTTCCAATCTGACTGGCCACTGCTGATGACATTGGCAAAGTCTTCTTTCTTGGAGTATAGTGCAGATGGTTTTTGAACCAACGATGTTCTTTTGAACCATTACTTGAATTCAGAATTCTTTGCTCAATTCCAAACAGCTGCTAAGGCCATTATCAGGGGAAGAAGGGTTATTCCTCATCTACTGCAAGATTTGATACAGCTCCCATACATAATCCAGATTTAATTAAAGTATATACTCTTCACATATGCTCCCAACATAACAGTGGCATGCTGATGTAGTGCTTTGCCTGGTGCTATTTATGTCTAAAAAGAACCTTAGGCACCATTTTGCTGGGCAATATACAAATTTGCATGTATATGACTCTCCTTGTCCCAGAAAGCTTACATAAAACAAAGCAGAATGTGTTGCAAAATAATCAGCAGGAACAGTATAAGAAAACTTACGCTTTTGCTGTAATAAAATATAACAATCATAATGCAGCAATGGACTCACCTCATTGAGTTTATTTCTTTCTTCTCCAGGCATTTTGAGAGCTGGATTTAGAGGATAGCAAGGTGACTGTGTGGATATTTACTGAGTTCTTCCCACTCTTGAGGGCAGCGTGGGAGAAAAGATGACAACTGCTGGGAATTTTGAAGAGCAGGTCTGTGAGAGGGCAACCAACCCTTAGAAGCCAATCCCACCTATGACTAATCGGCTGTGACTCATCGGAGGCTTTGGTTTCCTTTATTAAGGCTTTTCAAAGTCTCTACATCCTAGGAAACACATAGGCAATACACAGGTACGATTAAGTCAGAGCAATCCACAGGCTTACAGGTTATTACAAGAAATAACACCGTTAATTCTCCCAAGTGCTTGTATACAGAAATAGCAAAGGAAGATGAATAACTTCAAGAGCTGCACAACCCCAGGTATAACGGCATCATGTCACCTCAAAAAAGCCCTGGTATCCTAGCATCAAACTTCCTTTCTCACCAGTGGAGACTCTTTTGTGGTGACTCTTAGACTGCACAATGCTTCTTGTTGGCACCACTATTCATAAACCAGATCTGAAAGTGAGGACTGAAGGAAGCACACAGACTTGACCAATGGCTGCTTTTTTTCTGTCTACTTTCTACAAAATCACTTTTGAAAGTTCACCTAATAATTTTTGTAGTTTGTCTGATTTCCAAAGCTTTATCTCATGCTGTAATTCCAGACTTCTGTTTCTTCAGTGTATAGAATAAGACCTATTTCATGAGAAAATAACAGCTTCTCCCTTGTCCCTGTACACACACCTCTCTCCTCAGACAAATTCAGCAATTCCTTCACAATTCAGTCCAGTGGTGGAAAATTAAACATCCAAAGTGCAAAAAGCACTCTAACAAGTAACCTGTACTTTTTAGAAGATATGTGACACTTGCTAACTTTTATAGCTTCCTATAACCTGCCATCTCCAGCACCTTTTCCTAGTTGCAGCTCTCTATTTTCCCTCACAAAAGACTAGCTCCAGCATTTTGAGCTAACACTGTAGGCTCTGCAGATGATGCAGTCAGGGAAAGGTCAGTCCATGTTCCTCACCTCATTTGGCTATTTGGTTTTTGAAGGCTGAGTCTGGTCCCCGAAGCACTCCCATTAATCTCCAGGCAGAAACCGAGGGTTTTTTGCACGTCCTTTTGTCATGGTTTAACCCCAGCCGGCAACTAAGCCCCACACAGCCGCTCGCTCACTCCGCCCTGGTGGGATGAGGGAGAGAATCAGAAGGGTAAAAGTGAGAAAACTTGTGGATTGAGATAAAGACAGCTTAATAGGGAAAGTAAAAGCCGTGCACGCAAGCAAAGCAAAATAAGGAATTCATTCACAGCTTCCCGTCAGCAGGCAGGTGTTCAGCCATCTCCAGGAAAGCAGGGCTCCATCACGCGGAACGGTTACTTGGGAAGACAAACGCCATCACTCCAAACGTCCCCGCCTTCCTTCTTCTTCCCCCAGCTTTATATGCTGTGCATGACATCATATGGTATGGGGTAACCCTTTGGTCAGTTGGGGTCAGCTGTCCCGGCTGTGTCCCCTCCCAACTTCTTGTGCACCCCCAGCCTACTTGCTGGTGGGGTGGGGTGAGAAGGAGAAAAGGCCTTGACTCTGTGTAAGCACTGCTCAGCAGTAACTAAAACATCCCTGAATTATCAACACTGTTTCCAGCACAAATCCAAAACATAGCCCCGTACTAGCTACTATGAAGAAAATTAACTCTATCCCAGCCAAAACCAGCACACTGGCAAGAAAAATCTCACTTCAAGATGTTTCCCTAGAATACCCAGAGTTATTCTTTACACTCATACTCCTGAAAGCTGATTAAATCAAGCTTCTTCTTTATACCTTGTTTGCTCTTGAATGGTAATTTGTGCTAGATGAAGAATAAAGCCTGACTATGATGGGGCTTTCACAAAGACACAATGTTGGCTCTACTTTCATAAAGAAGAAGAAATGTAATGTATTCTTGGCTGTAGCAGGAAGTGCATTACTGGTGAGGAATTTTTGGGAAAGAAAGTTCATAATTTTGTAAACCTGCAGTTTGTCATGAAAAACATTCAGTTGTATATGCTTAATGAATACAATGGATAGTTCCATTGCATTCTACACTCACTTGGAATACCAAGCAAATGCAGCCTTAACAATTTACCAATTTAGGAGTTTCAAGAATGTGGATTTTTTCACTAATGTACACAGTGCTCCAAACTGCTGCCTAGATTCAAAGAATAAACAAGTTGTCTTATAGCTTCTTCAGGAGCCAATCAAATTTTCCTGGGAATCTATGCTTTGCTGCAATATTACTGCAGTCTGACTCTACCTAAAAGACAGTCAGCTAATGGATATTTTGACTAGGGGAGGGAATTGCCGTCCTCAGCAGAATCCTAATTAATTTTACACTTCCTTTATTCTTTTATTCTTTCAATAAAATCTGAAGGAGAAATGCAAAATGATACTGGTAAACTAATTTCCTTGGAATTTAAACATCTGCTTGGATTTTAATCAGATGATGGGATATCATATGTCTTTGGAAAACATAGGTGTTTCTAGGACTGAGGAAAAAAGATGTTATGATGTTTTTTTAGTCTAGGGAAGTTGGACTTGAGAAGATCAGCAGTAAATGTGTGAATATGCTGCTATCACACCAAATTTCTGGTCACAGATGCCAAGGACTTGAAACAACCTCAGATTCATTCTGGCATCTGGGACATCCAAGTGCCTAATCAGTGTTTTGATAGAACTGCCTATCTTGCTGTCATTTGTTAAAGAAACTTCTATAAAATGAGAAATGCCACCATCTTACATGGTTGTAGTGGACAAAAAACTCTTCAATGACAGAACAGATGATTGAAGAGATAACCACTGATTAAAAGGTTTTGTTAAAGCTGTGTTCATGATACCATTTCATTAACTGAGTTATAAGTAGATCAGCTTTTCTGAGGCAGTCTTGCCAATACTTTTTCCTACCCTTATGATCGGAACTGTCCATCCAATACGAGAACCATCTCTCTGTTTTCCTAGTGTGTTCTAGTGTTTTCTCTGTGAAGGTGGAGCTCACAGCCACCAATGAAGCTGAGAAAAATGTGTAAGTGCACTGAAGCACCTGCAATTTCAGTTCCAAGCCATCTAAAGCTAGCACCTGAATCTCTAGGACCAAGTGTCCATTGCTCTTTTGGAAATGTTGGAATCTAATTTGATCTAGTTTGCTGATAATGCTATAGAAGCCCTGGTTTATTTTTCAGAAACTGTATACTGTGGAGAGTAGACAGTGTCTGCACAGTCTCCTGGACCTTCTGCTTCAAGCTTGAGCCAAGAAATAACAAAATATTATTGTTCCTTTCTCTACATGCTACTTAGTCTGCAAAACAGACTTTGGTCACTTTGCTATTAGTTTCTTATAATCAGATTTGATTGGCTAACATGGAAGAAGCTTGGTATAGATAGTCAGCAGAGCTAGCCGATAATCGTAGAGTAAACCTAAATTGGTGGAGAGGAATTGCTATTGGCTAGTGAGGTCTCTTCTGCTGTTTAAAGCTAATACAACACAGACTGAAGATTCTGATAACAACCTACTTCTTCCTTTCTGAGTTGGGGAGTTTTAGTCTAAGCATTTTGATCACCAAAGTGTTGAAACTGGAGAAATATGTGTCCTACCCATACTTTCACTGGGAACTTAGTGAGCAGACAAGGAAATTCTTCTGTCCCAAGAGGGAACATGACTGTGCCTTCCATCTCTTTACAAGGACAATACTTCAATGATTTACCATTGAAAGTATTTTCTATAAACTGGATTAGCTCCACAGGAGGGAGAGGAATGTTTCTATGGAGGAACTTCCGCTTAAGTTCTGGAAGAAAGAGCTTTTCTTTACGAGTGACCAGAAGAGTCAAATATAAAAAAACATGCTTTCTCTCCTTAGTAGTCTCATGACTGCCTTGTCTTCAGCCCTTTCCACAAAACACGAAAATCTGGGTGGTGGGAATCTCGGCTTTGCAATCAGTCTCCTGCTAAAGGAAGGACACAAACTATATGTGGACATGTGCAATGCAAACATCTACATCAGAGCTAATCACTGCAGGATACCTTAGTAGCTAGTGGGAATCAAGTGAATATACTCAAATGAGTCTGGAGGATGAGTCAGCTCATGATGCAGGTGTGTAAAGTAGGTCTGATGATTCATGATTTAAAATTGCCTAGTTCTCTCCTTTAATTCTTAAGAGAGCCTTGGGTGACTAGCTCATGTATGACTGTCTGGAAAGAAAAAAATTAAAGGTTAGACCAGATTAATTCCGTCTGGAGACTTTCCCTTTACCCCCCTGCCCCCGTTATTTAAGCCGAGATTTGCGATGCCGAGCCGTTTCTCTGCCTTCAGTAACTTCTGAATGATCAATGTGTGATGAGAACAGGTTAGACAAACACATTGTTTGCTTGCATGTTTAAAGTACCATTCAGTTAACTGAGGCAAAAATAAATTTTGAAAAGGAAAATCAAAAACAGGTTTATAAATGAAAAACATCATCATTTCTGACACTTTTAGTAGATTATAATCACTAATCACACAAAAGAATGCTCCGTCTATGTTGCTGGACAGGAAGACGGGTCAACTGTCTCCACTGCAGATATTCTAGACTTCTACAAAATATTTTTTTTACATTAAACCATCCCACGTATCTTACGTTTCAAAAGAAACCTGCCACTGTAGTCTGCAGGTCCTCATTATGACATTGAAAAAATAGTCTTTTCTATTAATATAATTATAGGATGCAGGCACTGGGCAAATTAGGGACACATTTGGGATTCTCAGATCTTGAAAACCAGCAATTATGATCACAGGGATCTCTTTTAGCAAGGGAGTATAAACTGGCAATTGCCTGTGAGCACAGAGGAGCCTGTGAAAGCTCTTTGAAATATTTGCCATGATTGCCTTTCCTGCTTTAAGCTACTCTGTTATACAGCATTTACTGTAGTATATTTCAAATTTCGGTAACAGGGTTGCAACCCAGTTCTCCATACAGACTGCCTGTTCAGCACGCTGAATGATGGGGTTTTGTCAGAAATACTAGGAACAGAGTCTTTTTCATGTTGAAGTTCTTCAGCAAGATTTAGAAGCCCTAAGCTTGTAATTTGAGCTTGTGTCTACCTGTATTTGTGAGTCAGTGATTCCAAAAGCACTCTCAACAAGGGACTCAGTTTCTAAATCTAGACTCTGAATTCAGTCTTACAGGATCCAAAGAACTAAGCAATCTGCTGCAGAAACCTCCAGATATTTTTGCAGCAGCTAATGTCTTGCCATTTTGATGATATGGTACTGCCTCCTCTAAATCCTTCTTCCCAGCTCTCTAAGATAACATGTGCTTTGCAAGATTTCACCACTGCAATCTGGAGCAACCTAGCTGAAGTTTAAACAGGAGAGATCAATTATCCGTGACTGACACCACCAGTTTGTATTGGCAATGTGAAAGAGAACATAATGAAAAAGGATGATCCAAACTGACGTTAAACCAATTGAATATGAAGTCCCTAAGCTAAAAACCTACCTTGTAAATGTAAATTGGTATGACGGCTGACAAAGCAGTTCAGATCTTACAGCTCAGACCAATGTGAACATAGCTTTGGACAGCTGCTTGCCATCTCAAGTCAGATACACCCCTGGCTTCTGTCAAACCCCTCATTGTCTCAGCTACTCAGTGTAAGATATCCTTCAGCACTGAAAACTAAACCCTTGATTGGAAAATCAGTACAGGCAATGGTGTGCTTACAGAGTTGGTCTGCGGCTTCAGCTCTGTCTGAGCACATCCTTGCCTTCAGTGTCCTCTCACTTCCTAAATAGACTCATCCAACTAATGTGACATCTGCTGTCATTGCATTGTTTATTCTATTTGCAATTTCTATCCTTTCTTTTTTAGGTAGGAGTGGAATGTATTGGGTTTGCGTGGCAAGGTTTTGGCAGAGGGGGGTGGCTACAGGGGTGGCTTCTGTGAGAAGCTGCTAGAACCTTCCCCGATGTTGGATGATAGAGCCAATGCCAGCCGGCTCCAAGACGGACCCGCCGCTGGCCAAGGCTGAGCCCATCAGTGACAGTGGTAGCGCCTCTGGGATAACAGATTTAAGAAGGGGGGGAAAAAAACCTGCACAACTGTAGCCAGAGAGAGGAGTGAGAATATGTGAGAGAAACAACTCCGCAGACACCAAGGTCAGTGAAGAAGGAGGGGAGGAGGTGTTCCAGGCACCAGAGCAGAGATTCCCCTGCAGCCCGTGGGGAAGACCATGGTGAGGCAGGCTGTCCCCCTGCAGCCCATGGAGGTCCACGGTGGAGCAGATATCCACCTGCAGCCCGTGGAGGGCCCCATGACAGAGCAGATGGATGCACCTGAAGGAGGCTGTGACCCTGTGGGAAGCCCGCACTGGAGCAGGCTCCTGGCAGGACCTGTGGACCCATGGAGAGAGGAGCCCAGGCTGGAGCAGGTTTGGTGGCAGGACTTGTGACCCCGTGGGGGACCCACGCTGGAGCAGTTCCTGGAGGACTGTAGCCCGTGGAAGGGACCCCACGTTGGAGCAGGGGAAGAGTGTGAGGAGTCCTCCCCCTGAGGAGGAAGGAGCAGCAGAAACAGTGTGTGATGAACTGACCCAAACCCCCATTCCCCGTCCCCCTGTGCTGCTGGGGGGAGGAGGTAGAGAAAATTGGGAGTGAAGTTGAACCCGTGAATAAGGGAGGGGTGGGGGGAAGGTGTTTTAAGATTTGGGTTTACTTTCTCATTATCCTACTCTGATTTGATTGGTAATAAATTAAATTATTTTTTTCCCCAAGTCGGGTCTGTTTTGCCCATGACGGTAATTGCTGAGTGATCTCTCCCTGTCCTGATCTCGACCCACGAGCTTTTCATTATATTTTCTCTCCCTTGTCCAGCTGAGGAAGGGGAGCGATAGAGCGGCTTTGGTGGGCACCTGACATCCAGCCAGGGTCAATGCACCACACTGTGTCATCTTTACTTAGATATCATCTCTTTGCAATAAGGATTGTGCCTACCACAGTGAGACTTTGGATCTATTTGGTCCTTAGGAACTACCATACTGAACATGGTTAGTATGCCCCTGACCCTCAGGAAATCCATAACCCAACCCCTGCTGAGATTTTTCCTCACGCATATGTGCCCATGGAAGAGACTGTAAAGCTATGGGGGGAAAAATTAATCTTATTCACTGTAGGGTGGTACTTATTTTTTTCTCAGGACCTCTGAATAATGTATTATTTGGAATGCATCAAGAAAATAAAATATTTTCTGGTTAAGAAGAAGCAGCAGGATTTTGATCACTAGTTCCCAAGTTATGTCACTTTGAGGCGATACAACCCATGTTGACCTGCTGTGTGCAGTACGTATGTTAATAATGACTGGGACTGTCAACTCTATCCATGATAGCTAGTAGGACAGGACAATATCAGGTCAGGCAGCATGGACCTTCCTAAAAATCCTGCATGTAGCTCCTAGCAAGGAGGTTACAATGGAGAAAAAATTCAGACTGCCTATATTCATTACCCAAGAGGCGCTGTTCCTGCTTCTATGTACCTCAAAAGTGAAAGGCTCAGTTGACAGGACCAGTTGCTTTGCTAATTCAGGAACAACTCAAATAAAGAAGCTGTTATTCTTTTTTGCAGTTCACAAGTCAAATTGTCATGCAAACATCTCCTTCACATGCTTGTTAGTAGCAGTTGTGAAAACCTTCACAGTTTAATTAGCAATACGAGTATGGATCAGCACCTGAAAAAGAGATATGGAAAACCAAAAGGAAATATTTGTCTCTGTGAGCCTGGCAGCTGTGCTTCAAGGTGCAAATAAGAAGAAAAAACATGTTTGATATTTTGAACATTTGAAATACCTCCAGCTCCAGGTATCAGGATTCCATACTTCAAGAAAATATTTTCATAACTACTTATGGCTTGGTATTACATGGGTAGGATAAAATCCATTAAACAATTCATTTCTGCACTTAAGGTCATGCTCTTTCTCTTCATACAAAAGTAAACCATCTGTCTAGAATAATAGCTAAAAGACTTTATCGCCTTTCAGTGGTTGTAATATGAGTGTTAAAATCATCGGCCTATGCAAGACTGAGAACTGCTCAAAATCAGTACACTTATGCAATTAGCGAGGAACATAGTATGAGCTCCAAAACAGATCGCCTAGTTAATTGTTAGAATAAAAATAAATAAAATAAAACTAGATGAATGCTTGACGTTGTGTCTTCATCTGAAAACAGCAGGGCAAGGAAGGCTGGAGGTATGACTCCTCGAGTGAGGAACGTCTTAAATATGTGAAATTAAATACATTTTGTTCCTCTCAAAGTATTCAAGACTACATAAAATTATTCTTGCAGTTTCTTGATTATTTAAGGTATGAAAAAAGAATGATAATTACAAAGAAAGTGGTTTTGTAATTTGCCAGGTTAGACAGTAACACTTGCCATCTTCAGGGAATCAGATAAATTTTATTGCAGATACGGTGAAATAGCATTATTTGGTGTTCTACTAGCGCTTGGTCTCTGACTAGAAATCACCGTGTTTTACAAAAAGAGTCTCAGTGTCTCACACTTATTCTCACTCTTTCCAAACATCAGGTTCACTCAATACAGTATTCAAAACAATGACAGAAAATGATGAGAACAATGTGCCAGTCTTTGAACGAGGCAGGGTTTTTTTCATGAAGCCATGCTTTCACTCATTTTAATTGACATGGACTCTGATCCATCTCAGAAATGGAAAATTGCTTCACCTAGATTTCAAAGTGGTTTTCATCAAGGCTTCTGAATTGCTTTAATACTAATTTCCAGGTCAAAATGTGATTAAGAGGGTATTGAATTTTTACAGGTTTTTTTCCCCCACACTTTCACCTTCTTGCAAATCAAATTCCTTTAACCTTGTTCTTCTTAGATTATTTCCTTGTTAGACGTATCCAGTTGTTACAGATCAAGAGCCCAGAAAATACAATGAAAAAGCATTACTGATCACAAACTTTCAGAGAGTACTCAGTTTAGGAATTAACAGATTTACTTCAGTATTATAGGGTTATCACAAAAATATACATACATGTGAATTTTTTCTTTAAAAAATAGCTTTTCTTATCGCTGAGCAATACTCATTCCAAATTCTGCTTATGTATCATGGGACCCTGACTTCTGTAGTTTTAAAAATTTAAATATTTCTTGGAGCTTTACTTTTATTCACAATAACAGTTTACTATGGCGCCTATCTGTTCCATGTGCTCTGTACTTCGATTTCCATGTATTTAAGGGCTGAAAAACGAACCTGTAGAAGCCAGTGAGATACTAACAAGCCTAAAGTTGGACAACTGCCTTTCGGCAAAACATTTTAAACTGACATTTTCTCTCTTGCTGAAAGGAGTTCTGGAAGACAATGGATTGAAGCCTGGAGATTTTCATTCTAAACCTGTTTCTGCTGAGTGCTTGTTTGAAACCCATATTAATCTCCTTCAGCACTGAAAACTTTAACCAGAAATCTAATTTGAGGTCTTTTTGACTGGGGATTTTGAAATTAATACCGCTTTCTTGAAGAAAAATCTTTGAATGAGTCCATCATGTTATGTTCCATTGGTTTGCTGCTGCATCGCTGTTTGAATTAACTTTTGACGTTGGAGGAAGGTGCATCACTTCTCCCTTTGGCAGATGGCCTCTGCAACAGCCAGGGGTATATAAGTCCCAAAACCACTTTGCACAAGATGATAGGAAAAATTTGGATAACCCAAATATAGATGTGTCTCTCTACCAAAAAAGGGCAGTCTAAAATGTACAGGGAGTGTCAGTTCACAGAGGTCTTTGTGCTATTCACCCATGAAAAATCCCACGTTGCTTAGCCACTTAAAATAGAAAATTACGTTATTCTTTGCAAGTCACTAAGTTTCAAAGCATCTGTGATGGAGGGGCTGTCCAGGAAAACTACTTCCTTTGGCCTCTTTGATCAGATTGTTTCAACCTTGTGTGATTTTAATGTTTTTATACTGATACTAAAAATGATGACATTATAAACTGCAGTGTAAGTTCTGACACAAGCTAGTTTCGGTGAATGTTTTAAAAATGTTTTTTTGAGCTTTACAGAGTTGCACTAATCCATGTATTGATACTCATGTGGTTGGTGCTCTGTACTTAGAAGTGTGGTGACCTCTGTGAAAGGTAGGTAAAAAAACCACTCGATGATCAAAGATACTAATGCAGCTTTTACACTGAGGCGGGCCTAGATTTGGTCTTTAAGTCCAATTTGGTCATGAAGTCCAGTTCTACTTGGTTCAGTCTGGCATAATTAACACCAAAGAGGGCTCATCCTGTGAACTCTGTAAGTCCAGGAACTCTGTTGCAATGTTGGCTTTCCTCCCAAGCATGTAGGCCGAACTGTTGACAAATGTCACGCCATTCTGTTGTAAGGAGCCTTACTCAGAGCCAATTGCCCAAGAAGGAGAAAGATATATTGAGAAAGTCCCTGAAAGAGAGATTTCAGGTTAAACTAAACCGTGGAATCAGCTAATTGCATCGTTGGAACTAGACATCACTTTTTTCTGTGACTCTCTGATGTACAGTACGTTTGTGAGTAGCAGCTGACCTGACCACCACAGTGTCTCCTACAAAGATGTTTTCAGGTTTATGTCAAACAAAAGCATTAACTGTAGCAATTCCCATCTGTACCGGATAAGTTCAATCATAACCTACCCCACCTGCAGCTGAACCACCCATGCCAAGTTATTAGAGGCTTTAAAGCTTTTTTCTAGAGGTTATAAAGCACCCTGGAAAGAGGTGTGTGGCGTTTCATGTTCCTGTTGTCACACTATTGCAGTATTGTGTGCTGAGATTGAAACCCTGTGTTCATGGCTGTTCTCACAAACTAATTCTCTTTCTTCAGGTGGGAAGTGTTCAATTCCTAAGAGCTTATGAGATAAACATAGAGTTTGGAAAGGGGGTTTTGCTGGTCAATATATTGCAGAAATTGAGGCCAAAAAGCACTTCTTTCCCTTTACAGTCAACAAAGGGAGCCTGGAAGGACTGTCTCGTGTGAATACCTACTTTGGAGCAAGAGGAATTTCCTTTCTCCTCTCATACATCCAGTGTTGGATCCTGTGGCAGTATGCTCCTCCGCTCCCCATATTCCCTGCTTAAGCCATAACCACTGGTGTGGGTTGTGATGGCTGCATCCAGTTTACTCTGGACTTTGGGGAACAGATGGCAACAGGGTAGCCAAGGGCTGGCTGGAACAGTGACCCAGACGTCTTGCTGGTATGCAAATATGACTGTAAGTCAATCATCTTACTTTATAAATAGTGGACAGCCCAGGGCCCACTGAGCTCTCCTGCATGGCAGTGGGCTGCATGCCAGGATCTCCCCTTGAGTAGGGACACCTCTCAAGGTTACTCCTTGAGGTTGAGAGATTCCGTGCTGCAACAGTTCCTTGGTAAGTGATTAATGGCATGCTAAACTTTGAAGTCTTAGCTAAGTGGTATAAAGGATTGATTGCGCATATATAATTCTTTAGTCATAATCCATTGACCAAGTCTGGGACTATGAGTGGATTCAGCTGTGCCTAGACTCCTCTCTCAGATGGAATTTAGAAAGCAAGGGGGTCCATTCTGAACCTCATGACTCAACGGGAGGGTCTCCCCGACAGTTTTGTCTGACCCTGTCATCTATGCAGTAAATAGTCAAGTGTACCTTGCCATTGAATCTTACCACTGTCGCATTTACCATTGAACTTTGTGAACTCGCTGTCTTATATCAGTAAACTATATTGTTGCTTCTCTCTTGAGAGTGAAGTGCGTCACTCCATCCGCGACAGATCCAAGACATTTGGACTCATTAGTTGCTTATCCCAGTCAATGCCTTGTGCTTCCATCACAATGCTCAAATGTCAAAACTAAAAAAAAAACCAAAAACCCAAAAAAGGAATAACAGTGTGGAAATGGAGAATGATCCAGTACCAGCATACTACTTTCTGTCACTACTGGGAAAGTGGCTTTAGTCAGTCAAGCTGTCACTGCTATTTTCAACTCAAAAACTAAACAAAACTTCATTGACTGCAAAGAGTTCACAGATGACAGAAAGGAGTGATCCGAGAACACAAGGGTGCAGCAAATTCTGGGTATGGTTCTTGACATCTCCAGGCACAGCCTGTCAAGGCGAGGCGCTGCCTGACTGCACTCTGAGGGTTTCTTGCCCATGGGTGAGGCAGGAGTTGAGCTCTACTGTCCAACTCCAGCTCTTTCATAAGTTGCCATTTAGAATGTGTCGGTTTGGTATCTCCTCCGCCGCCTTGTGAAAAGGCGAGCTATTCTCAGGTCATGAGTTTTGTTATCTTTGTGTCTCTCTTACAACTGACTTGGAAGTGACACTGTGAAATAATTTTAATCTGTTTGTAAAAACATTTCTGGTGTTCAATAGAATCTTTAAATCCATTTCGTTTTTTGAGGTAATAGCCTCTTCCCTTCCTCGGCCTCTCATCAGTTCTTAGACATGTAACCGGCATTTAGGTTCTTTGCGGAACTCTGTTTTTCACTCATTTTATGTTTTTGGCCAACAAATTTGGCATGGCCCTGAAGAATGGGAACACACTCAAGTAACCTGGGATTGAGTTGAAGTCCTCTTAGGTGCAGAATTTGGTCCTTCTTCATCATCAGATTGGAGCTGATTGGAAATGAGGACTTCCAAACTAGGATAGGAAAACAAAATTGCAAGTGCTTGAAAAAGTGCCTACCTCGCAAAGTACATTTGTAACCACAGAATGAAAGTCAGCTGCAGTATTTAGAAAAGGAAGCCAGATGGAGTTGCTCCCTGTATTCACGTTATTCCCAGCACACACTGCAATTTTGGAAAGCCAAGCTAGAAGTCCTCCTGTACCGTCAGCAAGGTGCATTCTACTCACACAAGAACTCAGCAAGAGAAACAGGCCATTAACTTAAATGGATGAATGAATGAAGCTATCAACTGAGATGTCCAAACATTTGGAGATCTTTAAAATAAAGTATTTAAAGCATGTTACATTCTGTACTTCAGATCTTCAGAGCAACACAGTTTTATTTTGTGCTGTGCCCTGCAATGTGTCAAGCCAAAGGCTTGCTTTCTGACATTGTTTGCACATTGTGACTTATTTTAGTGCTCTATACAGTTAAGAAATGAGGGAAGAAATCTAAAATACTCTTGCTTTCCTTCTTCTCCTGCTACAAAAATCTCAGAGTAAGTTGTCAAAAAATGAAGGTTGGGAGGTTTTCTTAATTTAAATAAGTCAGTTTTAAAATGTTCTTAATTAGGAGATGTGCATGTTTTGTCAGCTGTAGCTAGTACAGCTTGGAAAATAGTGGGCAGGTTTGACACAATCTGTACAGTTTTGCTATAATTAGACATACAGAACATCCTTCAGAGTAGAAAATGCCTGGTAAACTACATAATTCACTGACAGGCTTTAAAGATCTCATACTGTCATCTGCTAACATCTATTCTGTCTGTCACATAAGCTCACTGTAAAGTCCATAAGAGCAACACATCCCTGAAAATGACCCCCCAACACATTGCTTCATGACAACGTAGATCATGGCCAATTCCATAGTCTTTTGTAAGGAAACTGTTAAGAGCATAGATTTAAGCAGAATCACGAAGACAAATTGCTGATCCACTTGGATAAGATCTTGTTTCTGGTTTAGGATTGAGACCAAATAGGATTGAGGGCTGACTAAAATTTAAAATATTTTGGACAGATTTAAAGACTTGTGGCAAATCTGTCAGGTTATTGCTCCAGTATTGAATTCATGGGTCCAATATGGAGTTCCTGTCTGCAGTGGAAAAGACATGTATATGTTGTGTATGACTGTCTTCTTTTAGAAAAAGGGAGGAGCAGATGTCCTGTGCATGGAAGAATGCGGGAGTGCTGAAAGTACACTGCAGTAACCCCCTCACTGGCTCTGTCATCTGGTGCTCTTCTGTGAGGTATCTCTTCACAGAGGAGACTGATTATTCATGCCCAGTGGCCAGATTCATGATGGCTGCTGGTTTGGTGTCACACTACAGATCTATGAGTGTTTAACAGGCCCTACCCCTTCTCTGTAGGGATCCAATAGCAGTGTCTTGGTGGCCCCTTCTGTGCTTGCCAGTGCACTGTCCCACAGCTGGGTCAGTGAGTGTTACCTGATGTATTGGGTTTGCGTGGCAAGGGTTTGGTAGCAGGGAGGCTACAGGGGTGGCTTCTGTGAGAAGCTGCCAGAAGCTTCCCCTATGTCCGATAGACCCAATGCCAGTTGGCTCCGAGACGGACCCGCTGCTGGCCAAGGCTGAGCCCATCAGCGACGGTGGTAGCGCCTCTGGGATAACAGATTTAAGAAAGGGGAAAAAAAATTACTGTGCAGCAGCAATTGCAGCCAGAGAGAGGAGTGAGAATATGTGAGAGAAACAACTCTGCAGACACCGAGGTCAGTGAAGAAGGAGGGGGAGGAGGTGCTCCAGGCGCTGGAGCAGAGATTCCCCTGCAGCCCGTGAGGAAGACCATGGTGAGGCAGGCTGTCCCCCTGCAGCCCATGGAGGTCCACGCTGGAGCAGATATCCACCTGCAGCCCGTGGAGGACCCCACACCGGAGCAAATAGATGCACCTGAAGGAGGCCGTGACCCTGTGGGAAGCCCGTGCTGGAGCAGGCTCCTGGCAGGACCTGTGGCCCCACGGAGAGAGGAGCCCAGGCTGGAGCAGGTTTGCTGGCAGGACTTGTGACCCCGCGGGGGACCCACGCTGGAGCAGTCTGTTCCTGAAGGGCGGCACCCCATGGAAGGGACCCATGCTGGAGCAGTTCGTGAAGAACTGCAGCCCATGAGAAGGACTCACGTTGGAGAAGTTTGTGGAGGACTGTCTCCCATGGGAGGGACCCCACGCTGGAGCAGGGGAAGAGTGTGAGGAGTCCTCCCCCTGAGGAGGAAGGAGCGGCAGAAACAACGTGTGATGAACTGACCACTACCCCCGTTCCCCTGTGCCGCTTCGGAGGAAGAGGTAGAGAAAATTGGGAGTAAAGTTAAGCCCGGGAAGAAGGGAGGGGTAGGGGGAAGCTGTTTTTAAGATTTGGTTTTATTTCTCATTGTCCTACTCTGATTTGACTCATAATAAATTAATTTTTTTTTCCCCAAGTTGAGTCTCTTTTGCCCGTGACGGTAATTGCTGAGTGATCTCCCTGTCCTTATCTCAACCCACGAACCTTTAATTATATTTTCTCTCCCCTGTCCAGCTTAGGAGGCGAGTGATAGAGCAGCTTTGGTGGGCACCTGGCATCCAGCCACAGTTAACCCACCACAGCTGAATATCCATTTGCTCCTTTTTAGGAAAATCAGCAGGGCAGAAGGAAAGTTCCCATTGGCAGCTGCAGCATCAAATTGCTATAAATGAGACACAGGTGTATCCAAAAACTTAGCTCTTGACTTCATCTTCCACTGTGTGTAAACTCTCTCCAGATCTCCACTTAACTCCAGATCTCCATGTTATTCTAAGATCATCACATACGGCAGTACTCATCAGTTGTCTTAATTGTCTCTTCATTCAGGGAAGCTTTTGGATAACCATGAGGGCACATAGTAGCTGTGGAAATCTCCTGCTCATTAAGTGGGAGAGAGCAGAATTAAACACTGCTCCTCTTTTGCATTTTGTGATTGGGATCAGTCACTCTGTTGCTATCCTCATTTGAATGTATCTTGTTGAAAGGTTTTGTAAAAGACCACAGAGACACGAGACTCAAGTCATACTGTTTGTGCACAAGGAATTAAAAAATCTACCCTCATCTATTCCATATGCTTCTTGCAAATGGGATTTAATGCTTACTTTTTCTTGGGCATAAAGAGTTTCACTTTTGTGCAAAAATCTGTCCTTTTATATCCTGTGCAGCCTTTTCTGCACGAGTCTCTCATTCAGTTGAAAAAAATTCACGAGTTACAACTTGTAAAATAAAGTGACTGACAATTTTGGTTGAAGAAAATGAGTGAACCAGATCATAAAATTGCCACAGGCTGCATTCCTATTCCAAAAGAAAGCCCAAGTTTAAAAACAAGTTTAAACTTGTTTTAACTTGCTTTTGCTGCTACTGTGGGCTAAGTCAGCAACTGTGTGACGTTAGGGTTTTCCTTAGCATGGCACAACATACGTTTAGCATTATCGCTTCATTACTTTTGTTTCCAATTTAAAGCACAGCCTTCACGAATGGGCTTTTGGAGCAGACTGCAGGCTATTGAAATTGCTTGAAAACTCAAGGAATTCTTCCAGCACATAAACTCTGAACTGTTAAAAAGTGACACAAGACTGTATTTCCTATTTTTCATGTATTATGTACTACATACAGGTTGAAAAGGCTTCTTGCTGTTCTGAAAGCTGTAGTCTTTTAATTTAGTTTTCTGAGCAGGAATGTGAAACGTTAACGCCTTCATTGCAACGATGCTGGGTATGGATTTGAAAGAAGAGAATTAAGTATTTGTGGTGACAAATACAAAATCTCTGAGGCATGAGTCTGAGTTTGCCTGTGTAGGCAATACTGGTTCTCTGTCTCCTTGAAGTCTCTCTAGCAATATTAAAATAAATATGCTTTACATATAAATCTGTGAGACTTTGAGTTTACTGCTGGAGCCAGAGAGGAATTTGGCTCAAAGATGAAAAAAGAGGACTTTTAATAAATACTGTTCAAGCCAATTATACTTACTGACTTACCTTTACATAAGCCGCTGTCTCTGTTTTGTTACTTACCCAGTTATCCAGGGCTTTCATTTCAGGACTGTCAGACTTACCTAACCAGTGGCGTTGTGACTCTGACACTGTGTGCAAAACAGCTGGTGAAATAGGAGGTCATATACCGCATCTACGCTTTGTCTTAAAGAACTCCGTTTGATTGCTTCTGCTTATGTTTGGGGGAAAACCAGAGAAAATCAGGCCAACTAGAAGATTGGTGTGAAGTAAGGAGATTCTTATTACTTTCATGAGTTGCGCTTCTCAGTTTAAAGGCAATCAAAACCTGAATATCTTCATTCGTACCCTGCTTTGAGTACTCTGTTCTCTTTTATTCCCAGCATCCAGACCTTTTTTCTTCTTGCAGCTGCCCTCAGCTTTAACTACCTCTATGCTCTGCAGGGATTTATGAAACTCATTACAGAGTGATGAGTTACTCTAGCAAACCTTCAAGGAAAGTGATGCGGTTTCCACCTTCATATTTCCAAATCCAAAACTAGATGCCTAAATTTGGAAGCTGGTCTCCTTTTTTTCTCTCTACTGAATACCCCTCTGGTAGGTGATTGATTTAGCCCGTCTACGATCTAAGTCTCTGGAGATGCCTGACTTCCTCCAGTGATTGTATAGGGAAGTCTAATGTAAATAAACTCATGTACCTCTCAGTTCAGTACATAAATCTGGGCTGCAATAGTAGACTCTGACTCCTTTTGTTACAGACTTCTTCAGTAAAGAAACTTACTCTGTCTTGATAAAATGGACTAACATGGGAGTGTTTCTCCAGCTCTCTGCCTGAAATGAGTGCAAAAAAAAAAATTATATATCTATATGGACATCCCAGCAATCATCTAACTCCACTTTGTCAAGCCAGGGTAAGTTTACGCTACATACAAAAATTTGTTGCTTTTCTTCCAACCTAACTTCATGGATTTATGGCCATAAGCATTCAAATTAATTCTGTTTAATGGATTACTTGTCCTCATCTGGGTCACAGCAAATGCTTGTGGCCATGTCCTTAGCCCTGTTGCAAATGGGAAGGAACACATATTGGCTTAAACTACCCTCAGGCTCTGAAACAACAAAATCTAAGGTTACATGAGCACTCGCTGCAATAACCGATGTGCTATCCAGGAGCAATGCATGTTAATGACGCTCTTACTAATACATTATGCATCATGACTAAAGTCAATCAATACCACTTTCTGTGACTTATGCCCATTGAGACAGTGTGACTCATTGTCAGGTCTCTGGATGGGTCAGCAGTCTGACACTTTCCCACTGTAGAGAAATGCTGCTCATCTGAGGCTTTTTCATTGTGAAGTTCACCTGATTTTTATAAGGACCCTAATACTAATCTCTCTTCTTTCACCACAGAGCTTACAGAGATTACAAAACCAGGTTCAGAAATCTTTCGCCTCCTGTAAACAAATAAACAAATCAATAAGCCCTTTTATCTTAAGGTTAAAGGTTAATGAGGTGAGAAGTAAGAACCAGTCTGAGAAGTGGGCAGCTGGGAAGGAGCTGATGATAAGTTGTAGCTGACGGTATTTCCTTCCTTGAGTGCAAAGAATACACATAAAAAAGACAGACTTATTAGTCTCTTTTCAGTTGGAAAAAGAACACAGTGGAAAATCAGTAAAGCAAAACTAGACAGTAATAAGCAGTGCTGTTGCCATTCTGGGGTCTTTTCTGCATTTCAGGCCAAGTGCCTTGTGGAGTCATGAAACTCCTTTGGAAATCAAGTCCAGTGGAGCCATGTCAGGATCACCAAAATAATGTTCAGTATCCAGCTAGCTATGTGTAAAGATGCCAAATTTCAGTACACCTCTAGAACTGTGAAGCTTAAATAAATAGATCATATACTGTGATTTAAGAAGTGGTAACTCTTCATAAAAACATCTGTTGACCAGCCCATTGGCACTACCTCTTCCTTTCCTCCTCCAGTCACTTCCAGATATACTCCCTTCAGTTTTCAGGTTTAATTTAGTGCCTTTTGAGTGGTTTCGGAGAATAGTTAAGCTTGATCTCATGAGAAAACATTATTACCCAGGAAATTTTCTTTGTTCTTGTGGCTTTCTGGGATTTCATGCCATAGCAATCATAAGCAGTTTTTCCTCAGATGGATGTCTGGCTTAGGAAAGTCTCTAGTGAACCACTAATTATACGAAACAGTTTCTGAAAGGAAGGAAGTATTAACAGGTTATGCTCTGTGTTGCTATTTAGGTGTCTACAGAGAAAATAAACATTCAGAAACCCTTATCTTTGAGAAAATTACTTTTGTAAGATACACAGTAGTTCCTAAAAAAACATGCCCAATGAGGAAAGCCTGAAAGAACTGAAGCATTTTATTCTAAGCAAGAGAAGATTGAGAAAGAATATCTGTAGTAGTCAAATACAGAAGAAGGTGTGTATCTAAGGCGAAAGGGGAGGATGGGAAGATGTTTGGAGCCTGAGATTAAAAGATGAGGAAGAGGAAGGCTGGCAAAGGTCAGCAAGAACTTTTGCACTTTTCCCAGTACACTGTCCTACCATGGAGACTGTCTGCATGGATCAGGTGGACTTGGCTCAAAGACATGCAGCAATCTTTCAGCTTTTTTTTTTTTAAAAAAGCAAAAAACCCCACCTCCATTCTGTCCGTGGAATATATTTTCCATCATCCTGGGTATAGACACAGCTTAAGAAATGGCACTGTAGTCCTCCCCAGAGAGCATCAGTAGCATGTGTCCATCAGTGAGAGGTGTATCTGTGTAGCTTTGGGGAACTTGATTGCAATGCTAACATTTCAGTAACCAGAGGTTTTCCTTTAATGTGATACCACTATTGCCTCCTTTCTCATCTTTCCTGTGCAGCCTTCAGCAAAGCCCCAAGAGCATTCAGTAGCTTAAAGAGATGTGTCCTGGCTGCACATCTGCTCGTCCATAAACCAGGCGGCTTTGTGATCTTCAGCTCTTATGATGCTGCAGCAGTTACAGTGCAAAGAGAAGAGTCTCCGAGGCTGTGAAATGGTCCCCTTTCCTCACATGAAAGTGCCTGATGTGGAGCAGGCCAACCAGATAACGTGAATGATTATGCATTGCACTTCAGGGTCTACATCTCTATAGACAGGTTTGCTGTTATGAGAGCAGCAAACCCTGAACTACAACCTGTAGCTGTATTATATTGCAAAAGATGTCTGTAGTCAAGGTGAATGGCTTGGGGACACAGAGCTGATGTCCCCATGTATGTGAGCAGGATGCCCATGTTCTTCTTTTAGTAAAACAGTGCAGCCTTTCATGGGCTGCCTGTCTGAATCAGGAGCTGAAGGCAGAGTTTCTAGTTTGTGCATAATTTTTGCTCTTAAAAATTTGCATAGGCTAAAACCCAGGAATACTTGAAATTCTCTGGGGAGTTTTCTTGGAAAAAATGGAGTCCCTGCTCTGAGGCTGGTTTACCTTCAATCTGTTGTCCAGTCTCCTTCCTTCCAGCCTCAGACCAGCTTCATTTGAAACCCTGATACCAGTGTAAGATCCTCTTAAAATGCTACTATGTTCTCCAGTGCTGAGCAGTGACTTTTACCCTCACTAGGAAAAGGTTCCTTTGCTTCAGGCTTGTCTTTCCTCAGTGCCACATCTTGCCAACTGAACTGGTTTGGGAAGGGGAAGGTCCCCGTTTCTATGACAGTCAATCTGGCATGCTGGACCCGGAGATTTAAATGGTGTAAATATCCAGTTCCCAGGCCTGAAGTCCAATTCCAAATTTGTTCAAATATAAAGTTCCTCAACAAAAAAAAAGGAAAAAAGAAAAGGAAAAAAGGAGGCTGTAATGATGTTCATTTGAAATGAAGAGGTTTCAGGTGTGATGTTCCAGAATCAACAAACCTGAGTTGTTTGCATATATATTTTTTGTGATCAGAAAATTTGCCAGATTTCCTCTGGCCCCCAAGAACAGTTCCTATTGACCAGTGCCAAGCTCAGTGCTGAGTGGGAGATACTTTTGCCAGTGATATTGCAGAGGATTTCCCTGCTGATACGAGCCTCTGCAAATCTGTCTGATTAACTTGATCTGCTGGCTCCAAGGGCTGGCACTTTGAAAATCCTTGTCCCAGGGCTGCTAACTTAGGGACCTCATTCAAGTGCAGAAAACATCCACATGTCCCTCATCTGCCCCAGGCTGGGTCATCATTAAACCCTCCCTTGGGCTTGAAGTCAGCCTTACTGGAGACATGGGCATGAAGCCTTAATGCCAACTAGGGCGACACTTTTGGTTATGAACCAATAGACTAATGCAATTGATAAAATGCAAAGCTGAAAGGGGGTTAGAGTTTTTTAATATTATTTCCAGAAGGCAAAGCTACAAAGGAGATAGAACTCATGTGATTTTTAATGCTGTTTGCTACAGAGGAGAAAGTGAAAAATAAGTGGATTTTTGTGCTTTGACCTTAGCTAGAAAGAGTTTGAGTATTTTTAACATAACAAAGTTAAAAAGGTTCCCACGAGCTGTGCCCAGTGAGGACAACCTCTCCTCCAGGAACCTCTTCCTGTCCTCCAGGACACCAGTAGATAAAAAGAAATATTTTGTGATATGAAGAATAAATCTTGCTGTTTGTTTTCTTAAGCAATTTTACAAACTTTTTAAAAGAACGTTTTAGCTCTTCTCTCCCATGACAACTCTGAGCACTTGGAAGATTTTGGAGACCAAGCATGATGATAATAAAATAGCTTTGACCTTGGCTTTAAAATTTGCTAAGGTGACAGAGAAGCACATGAATCAATTAAAAATCATACACAGGTAAGATGCAAAGGCTGCAGCTGGTTAAAGTTTTAAGAATCCAGGACCAAACAACATTACCAGTACTCACAAATAGCCAGCTTCACAGCTATGTGTCAGCTGCTTTTTTCAGTACACTTTGATTTAAAAAAAACCCAAAGATGTGCAAGCTCAGAGTCACTGAATAATTCTTCTGCAGGTATCCAGAATTTGCTGACATCGAACGGCGCTTGAGAAGCCTTCACTTGTGGGATTCAAGGCAAGGCATCACAGAGCAGAGGGAACTGGGGGCAGGGTAAGGACCTGCTTTGTCGGGGGGAAATTCCTGGGTTTTTTTTCCAGAGCTTTTTACTTTTTTTTGAGCTAATGTCATTCCCATTTGGCAGGTCTGCACCCCAGTCGCTGCCTGCAAGAAGAATAAGTAGAAAACATGTGGGACCGTTGTTTCTCACTATAAACAGAACAAAGCACAGAGGCAGACAAGTAGGTGCCACCATTGTAGTGATAATGACAAAACAATGTCTTTTTCTGAGCGGATTTTACAAGTTAATATAAAGCTTTCAAAACAAAGCTTTGTAAGGGCTCCTGGAATACAAGCATAAATGGTTTATAACCTCTCTAGTCCTGTGAAAGTGATTCTTGCTATTTAAAATATGACTATGCTTAATGTTGCATGTTTTCAGATCACTCATCACGATTTGCTTTAAATGGATGGTGCATTTAGTCCCCTTCTGTTACGCAGAGGACAATGTATTCAATTTATTAACTTTTCATTCAGGCTTTGATAGGGATATTTATATAGCATTCAAAAGGGTGCTTGATGCTACATATAGCTCTGAAGAGGAGACCTAGCCCAGGCCCTGAAGAGGTCTATTTTTAATGGGATTCTAGAGGTGACATTAACAACAGGCTTGGGCCAATGAAGCACAAAGATGACAAGGTGCTTGGATAAAATGTGTTTTCTAGAGATTTGATTAATGTGTTTTGACTCTGTGTGCCCTCCTGCAGCAGAAACTCTTCCTATCACGCTCCCATGCCTGGAGGGGAGCTGCAAAAGTGAGCAGGTGATGACAACCGTCCTGCCCTACAGCATTTCGGGAAAGCTTTTCTGACATCTGGGCTGCGCACGTCCATCACTCCCTGCTTCCTGCTCTGCTGCCACACTGGCACTACACTGCTGGCCACTCACCAGCACCTCAGGCGATTTAAAGTCCTTCTCAAAGGGTAGTTGGCACAAGGCTTGTCTTGGAGGACAGGTGTGCTCAACTTCATACTGAATTATTGCATGATTTTGGGTGGGAGGGACCTCTGGAGCTCTCCAGTCCAACCTGCTCAAAGCACGGTGAACTTCAAATTTACAGTTCGTAGCTCAGTGCCTTATCCAGTTGCATTTTGAGTATCTTCAAGGATGGAGGTTCTCCCGGTACCTGTTGTAGTGTTTGACGTAGTGTTTGACCACTGTCACGGTGATGTCGAAACCTCCTTATGCAACATTTACTCTCAATATTTAACTCCTCCGAGTAGGCAACGGGACTTGCTTGGACATTTTCCTTCACTGTGAGCAACCCCCATAAATGTCAATAAGGTCGTAAAGCAAAAAAAACCTGAACCACTTTTTATAAGAATATGAATTAGACACGTGAGGATCTTCTGAAATTGAAAATAAAATGATTAGGTAAAACAGATTACGACGCAAGGATTTAAATGCAAATTGCCTCTTGCTATTCTTCCCTTGCAGAGCAAGTCCTTGATTCCAGGTTAGGATTCAGTCTATTCAGTGGTAAGCATGTTGTGTAAACCCTGACCATTGCTCTCCAGCAATTGTGTTGGGTTTGCATGACGAGGTTTTGGTAGTGGGGGGGCTACAGGGGTGACTTCTGGGAGAAGCTGCTAGAAGCTTCCCCCATGTCCGATAGACCCAATGCCAGCTGGCTCCAAGACAGACCCACCGCTGGCCAAGGCCGAGCCCATCAGCGACGGTGGTGGTGCCTCTGGAGTAACAGATTTAAGAAGGGGGGGAAAAACCTGTGGCAGAACAACAGCAGCAGCCAGAGAGAGGAGTGAGAATATGTGAGAGAAACAACTCCGCAGACACCAAGGTCAGTGAAGAAGGAGGGGAGGAGGTGCTCCAGGCGCCGGAGCAGAGATTCCCCTGCAGCCCGTGGGGAAGACCATGGTGAGGCAGGCTGTCCCCCTGGTAGCCCATAGAGGCCCACGCTGGAGCAGGTGGATGCCCGAAGGAGGCTGTGACCCTGTGGGAAGCCCGTGCTGGAGCAGGCTCCTGGCAGGACTTGTGGCCCCATGGAGAGAGGAGCCCAGGCTGGAGCAGGTTTGGTGGCAGGACTTGTGACCCCGCGGGGGACCCACGCTGGAGCAGTCTGTTCCTGAAGGACTGCACCCCATGGAAGGGACCCATGCTGGAGCAGTTCGTGAAGAACTGCAGCCCATGGGAAGGACTCACGTTGGAGAAGTTCATGGAGGACTGCCTCCCATGGGAGGGACCCCACGGTGGAGCAGGGGAAGAGTGTGAGGAGTCCTCCCCCTGAGGAGGAAGGAGCAGCAGAAACAACGTGTGATGAACTGACCGCAACCCCCATTCCCCGTCCCCCTGTGCCGCTGCGGGGGAGGAGGTGGAGAAAATCTGGAGTGAAGTTGAGCCTGGGAAGAAGGTATGGGCAAGGGGAAGGTGTTTTATGATTTGGTTTTATTTCTCATTACCCTGCTCTGAATTGGTAATAAATTAATTTTCCCCAAGTCAAGTCTGTTTTGCCCATGACAGTAATTGGTGAGGGATCTCTCCCTGTCCTTATCTTGAGCCACGATCCTTTCATTATATTCTCTCTCCTCTGTCCAGCTGAGGAGGGGGAGTGATAGAGCGGCTTTGGTGGGCACCTGGCATCCAGCCAGGGTCAATGCAGCACACACTTTAAGGGAAAATCCGGCAGTCTCCAGAGGCATCACTCTACTGTCTAGCACCACCTCTTCTCTGATCAGCAATTAGTCTTCTCCCAGGCTCTGGGTGAGTCTTGCAGGAGGACAGTAACTTGCCCCTGAAAACATGACAAATAAGAGAAACTGTCTCATTAAGTGTGTTTGCAGACGTATTAAAATTAGTCTTAGGGTTCCTACTGCCAAACGGAAGATGCTGTAGTAAAATCACTGGAACCCTCTGCTGCTCGCTGGGTCTACGCCTCAAATTTTGCTATTGTCACAGCATCTATGAGTTGGGACAGCAGCACCTAGCCAGAACTAGACCATTATACATCACACTAGCAAATGGCTAAACAGACATGGGAAAATCCTGCAGGAGAAGGTTGAAAATGTGCATGTCCTCGCAGACTTAAGATGCACAAGATGGCCTAAGCCAGTAGTTCATGTCACTTTTTAGGAGATTGTTTCTTGGGGTAGCAGCTGATTTCACAAGCAGCAGGTCCAACTTCTCCAACAGGCTGACCAAAACCGACCATTGGATGGATGCATTGCATAGAAGAGGTAAGTGAAGGGCTGAATTCTTTGCGTAACCGTGCTCCATGAAATCGCAGTCAGGAGGTCTGAATAATTCAGTGGTGTTTGTCTGAAATGTGCCCTCCTCCTTAATCTAACTTAGATATATTGTGCCAAGTAAGCTGACACTTATGCTCATTTTAGCTACAGTAGATAAAAAGAAAAAAATGATTGTTTTCTTTTTGTATAAGCAGTTAACTTATTTTGAAGATTTATTCTGACTTCCCTGAATCTTCTCTTTCTAAACTAAGCAATCTCTAATCTTTTCCACCTCTGAATTGCTATATTTTGGAACAAAGTCACCCATCCCATAGAAGCTCACTTTTGGGGTTATTGAGGAAATCCCAATTGACTTTGCACTGGAAATCAACATAGTCAGAAAAACTTTGTGGTTAATGAAAGAATTTGAAGAGCACTTAGGAGAAAATGTTCATTTTATGAGAAAAGTGAGAATCTGGTGTTGAAGCACACTGAAGAAAAAAGACCTATATCTCTTTCTTTTTAGTGTTCTACATCTGTTGCATCAGACTCCTCGAAAATAAAGGAGATGAGAATAAATTAATACTACCTCTGACCATTTAGTTCTGTCTATAGAAAGGAAGAAAAACACTTCTTGGACTAAACATTTTTTGGCTGTCTGAAGAACTATGAGAATGTCTTCTGTCTTCTTTATAAAGATGAATTTCAGGGATGAGTTTTATGATGACTTTTGGTTTTATGGCAGAATTTTTACAGTGAACTCTGGCTGAGCAAGTGTATTTATTATGAATTGTTCTCCTGCAGTTCTTCAGCTACCCTGGTAGTTAGCAGATTTGTCTGAAGTCACTGTAGGGAGTATCTATTACAAAAGTACTGTGCAACTTTAAAAACGTTTATCATGGCAACAGCTTCTGAAGACAGAACGGTGTTGTTTTTCTCTATTGGTTTCAAGAGAGTAATCAGACTGATGCTTAGTGACTTGTCAGATGCTGTACAGGAAGATAGTGATTGAGAAGTGAATTAAATGCAGGATTCCCATGTCCCGGGTTAACATCCTAATGGCAAGAACATTTTCCTCTGTGTATCAGAGAGGAGATGTCTCTGCCCTCCAGTGTATCCGTGTGTGCTAAGGATGATTAAGACTTAAAGCCTACTGCTTTGGGACGTGGTGCTGTTATTCAGAAATGACAGGAAATCAAAGTATCTTTCTTCTTGTGTTCATTAAAGAACTGATGGCATATTTTGATTGGTTTTATAGGAGTACTCTTTCCTGCAATCTGGAAATTCAAATTTGGATCTCTGTGCATTTCATCTACCAACATATATACCCAGCATATATTTAAGTAGCATATACATATTCATCTTCACCTCCTGTCTATATCTTCCGTTCTGACATGTGTGTTCACTTCCATGGTAGCTATGCATCACCTTTTTTCAGTTAAATAACAGTGAAATTCTCATTAGTCTATAGGTTTTAAGTTTTTTAAAATGTCAAAAAAGCGAGATGGTCCTGGTAATTCATTGATCTGAGGTGGTGCAAGGTTGTACCCTCAAATACTGACTGTTTAGTGGATTTAAAGCTGTACCAAGTTCTGTAGTGACTAAGGATAGTATTAAATCCAAAATTTCCTTTGGAGTTAATTGTCATTTATTCAGATATTTTTCTTCACAGAGAAGAATATTATTTGAAAATTAATTACAAATACACTAAATATGTTAGCTGTATAACTATTGCAGCCCGTCTGGCATAAATGTTTTAAATAAGCAAACACCTGCAATGCTTTTTGCTCATGAGTTAACCCGTCTAGGCATTAAATACCAAATCTGTAGCCCAGAAGGAGGTATTGTATGTAAAAATCATCCGCATTGTGGATATGCATAAATTAAAGGAACAATGACACATGCTTTTAGCAACCCACACACAGTTTAGTAACATATGTTCCACTTGGGCAAGGGAAGACTCTTGGAGGGAAACCAAAGTCCTTGGAGATACTGGCTCTACTCCCCGTTTTGTGCTGAAATCCCAACAGGAAGAACTGAAAGAGCACCAGAACACTGCCTGAGACCTCCTGTGGTGTCTCAGACATTAGGCAGAATGACAAGGAGACTGCTATCGTGCGCAAACTTTAATTCACTGCTAGGCTGAAATGTTTAGGCGCCATAGAAGTGCCCACAGAAATGGACCTTGTTCTTCTTGCAGTATTAGAGAATTGCTAAAACTAACTGAAATTCAATGGGAATAGCTATTTAGGATAGTATGAGCTCTATTGGGTAAGTCAGTCATTTACATAGCTGCAAAACCTAGTAACAACGTTACTGGTGTTGATCTAACTAAAAGCTGATGTTGATCTGATGATCTTTAATCTGTAACAAGTATTTCATGCAAATCAAACTTGTATTCCCTGATTTTGGTCTTTATGACTAAGAATCCGTGCAGGTCTGTATATGCATAGGGAAGAGATGCAGGAGCAGACCTGAAAATCAGAAGAGGATTGAAAACCATTCTAGAAAAGCCAGTAATGCTCACAGCTCCCACAAGAGTTGTGGGAAATGGAAGAAACCCAGTCAAACAATAGTCTTTCTATAAGAGCACGTGTGCACAGCACCCTCTTCCTCTTACTTTTCAAAGAACACCATTGTAGGTCCAAATTTGCAGCTGGAAAAAGACAAAGGGAGGATTCCCTGGTCATCTAATTCTGGCATCCATTACGCGTCTGTGTTTTGAAACTAGAGAATCACATCTTGCTTTTCTTTTTGCAGGAGCTCTACCTCATTCGTGGCCTCGGTTGGACTGCACTCCCTAAAAGAAAAACTGTTCATTATTTATCTTCCCCCCACCGTGAGTGATGCTCCTGCCTTATGTACAGCACATGGTTCAAGACCATCAGCTTTCTCCAGGATTTTACTGTGAGTCTCATTGATACAGTGCTCTGCCTTCTGAATATGAATGTATTTAATTTTCACAACGCCTAACTGGGGTGAACACAGGCTCGCTTATTACTGGGCTTGTTTTGCAGATGGGAAACTGAAACACAGGAAGATGAAGGTCAAATGTATCTACTAACTTGGCATCCTCATTTAAGACTTGTAATATAAAGGAGGTCAGAATAAATGTCATGGTCTCCCCTGGCCTTGAACTTTATGAAAAGGCTGGTTATTAAATCCCACCTGGATATCTCTATGTATAGAGAATAGATTTCAGGCAGATGCAAAATCGCTTTTGAGTTAGCAGGATACAAGCCAGCTCCACACCAGACTGTGTAGCAATGTACTTAGGCTATGCTAATTCAAGTATGGAAGACATCTACCTTTAGGATTAAGGCCTGCTCATGTCCAGCTAGTCTGAAAGAAAGCAAGTTTGCGTCTGCCTACCATACGCCATGATTTTGAGTGTGCTATCAGTCCAGTCGCTTTAGAATGAGATGCTTTTCATTTCTCAAAAGGCTTACCTGTAACTTGCTGTGGACATGGGAAAAGCCAGGACTGCTGCTGAAAAGGAGTAGGTGGGGGATGCCTGCGGGATCTGAGCAAAGAAAAAAGGTGCAAAGGGTGGATGGCAGCAATCCCTATAATTTCTTCCTGAATCCCAGCCTGATGCATGCTGTGAACACAGACGTGAGTAAAGTCTCTAAGAAGGTATGTTCTCTGTCTGCTTCAGCGCACACTGACCTGTGTTGTTCCCTTCTCCTGCCTCCAGCTGCAGACAATGAAAACAAGCCAAAACAAATCACAGAAACACAAATATGTCTGCCCAATTTTGTACCAAGGGAAATTTAAATCCTGCTTAGCTCACCCAGGAGACACAAAATTCTAAAACATGAATATTCATTATTATCATTATCTTAATACTCAGTAGAAAGTACCCTGAGCATTTTGAGGGCAATGCACACATATTTTGTTCCGTCTCTAGTCCAAAGAACTTAGCTTACAGCCGAGATTAATTTAAAAATACGGATTTAAGTAATTATTCAGTCTTTGATTCAATAATATTGACTGGGCAGTGTGAGGCTTAAACTGAGATATGTGCTGGAAGGGTCACAAACCCAATGTAAAACAATTACTTTCAGTGACTTTTTCTCCTAATTCAATCTCAACTTGAAGATCCCAAATGAATGGGGTGAATGACTTAAGTAGTGTGTCGGGTTTGCGTGGCAAGGTTTTGGTAGCAGGGAGGCTGCAGGGGTGGCTTCTGTGAGAAGCTGCTAGAAGCTTCCCCCATGTCTGATAGAGCCAATGCCAGCCGGCTCCAAGATGGACCCGCCGCTGGCCAAGGCCGAGCCCATCAGCAATGATGGTAGCACCTCTGGTATAACAGATTTAAGGGAAAAAGTTGCTGCACAACGGCAACTGCAGCCAGAGAGAGGAGTGAGAATATGTGAGAGAAACAACTCCGCAGACACCAAGGTCAGTGAAGAAGGAGGGGAGGAGGTGCTCCAGGCGCCGGAGCAGAGATTCCCCTGCAGCCCGTGGGGAAGACCATGGTGAGGCAGGCTGTCCCCCTGCAGCCCATGGAGGTCCACGCTGCAGGAGATATCCACCTGCAGCCCGTGGAGGACCCCATGCCAGAGTAGGGGGATGCCCAAAGGAGGCTGTGATCCTTTGGGAAGCCCACACTGGAGCAGGCTCCTGGCATGACCTGTGGCCCCATGGAGAGAGGAGCCCAGGCTGGAGCAGGTTTGCTGGCAGGGCTTGTGACCCCGCGGGGGACCCACGCTGGAGCAGTCTGTTCCGGAAGGACTGCACCCCATGGAAAGGAACCGTGCTGGAGAAGTTCATGGAGGACTGTCTCCCATGGGATGGACCCCACGGTGGAGCAGAGGAAGAGTGTGAAGAGTCCTACCCCCCCCGAGGAGGAAGGAGCAGCAGAGATGTGTGATGAACTGACCGCAACCCCCATTCCCTGTCTCCCTGTGCCACTGTGGGGGAGGAGGTAGAGAATTTGGGAGTAAAGTTAAGCCCGGGAAGAAGGGAGGGGTGGGGGGAAGGTGTTTTAATATTTAGGTTTTATTTCTCATTACCCTACTCTGATTTGACTGGTAATAAATTAACTTCTTTTTCCCCAAGTTGAGTCTCATTTGCTCGTGACTATAATTGGTGAGTGATCTCCCTGTCCTGATCTCGACACACGAACTTTTAATTATATTTTCTCTCCCCTGTCCAGCTGAGGAGGCGAGTGATAGAGTGGCTTTGGTGGGCACCTGGCGTCCAGTCAGGGTCAACCCACCAGAAGTGGTTAGCTAATTTCCTAAAAGATTTGCATGTTGATGGCACATTCAGTTTTCCTGGCTCTAACTCCAAATTCTCAGCCTTGTGATGCTGCTGTGTGCCTACTCAGAAACCTTCTAGTGTCAGGCACCTTGTCCCTCCATAAAGGGAATTATTTCTCCTCTTAACCTCTCCATCAGTTGAACTACTGGACTAAACACCTTCTCAGTGTAGGGCATGCTTTCCTCACCTTGAATCATTTGCATGACTTTCCTGAATGTTAAAATATGAATGCCTGACTGGATGCAGCATTCCAGCCGCGGCAATGTCTTCCTCAAAGGTAATAGCACCTCTTTGGTATTAATCAGTATTCTGTGTTACCAGTATAGATTTCTCTCTGTGCTTTCATCTGTAAAACGTATACCTGCACTTTAATCGCAAGGAAGACCTATAAAAAGAAACGTGTGGGTAGCACAGGTTGTTTATCTGCTTTTTGCTAACAGACTGACCTGTTAATTATCTGCTCTTATTCAGGCTGGTCTGTGAAGAACAATTTGTTTCCCATTGTCTTCCAGTGCAGAATGGGTTTGTCTTTAATATCTGCTGCATTATCTTGTTATCTGCTCCTGAATTATACCTTACTGAGCAGAAACGCCGGCAGGCTTAATGTGCAATGTAGGTTGCACTGAGGGGAGACAGGAGTGGACACTGAGATGAGGGTAGAGGCACTCACCACTGGGCCTCATGTGCAGAAAGGCAAAGATGGGGCTCAGTAACTCTGTGGGGATGCTCCAGTTCTTGGGCAGCTGAAGGAAGGAAGCAGGAAGGATTGGATTCCTCTACTGAGGTCTGGTGGGGGTGAAGGAAGAGGATTTTATGAAGCTGGATCTGAAGAGAGTGCTAGTCTGTACCTGTACTAGCTTTGTCATGCCTGCCCTGGTGTGGTTTTGTCCACCTGAACACCCAGCTGGCTCATTCCAGACTTAAACCCAACAGTAAATCAACACACAAACACTGCAAAGGATTAGAGAGCTCAGCCTCACATCTGTGAATTCAAATCCTTACCTGACAGTGAAGGTGCAACTTCATCTATATTAATGTAGTAATGGACATCTCTGCCTACGCTAGCTTTTACGTTAGTTATTGGAGATCTAGTGGCACAGTAGGTAGAGCAACAAGCAGCTTGCTCCAGCCTATAAAAGTTAACATAAGCCTGCATAAATGCCTTGAGAGCTCAGTGAAAGAAAGCAGCAACCTCCATGGCTAGAATGATGGTGATGTCCTAGCTCCCTCAATCCATGCTATACTTGAGTTATTGCAGGATCAGATAGGCTCCTAAGGTAATCTTAAAACCATTGAGAGGTGAGATGGGAATTTTGTAAGGCCTCCAAGAGGGGTCTTATAAAGATCCACCAGCGATGTGTCTTCCTCAAATGCTTCAGGTCTTGCCAACTTGCTGGAACAGAGCTAAGAGGTCTGAAGGACACCCTGGAGCCCAGGTTTCTCCTTTACAAGGGGCCACTCTGCTTCAAAGTCTGGATCATTTTTTCCAGCAATGAAACAAACAGATAATTTGTTTGTACAACCTCGTACAGCCATCCAAGTTTCCCCATTTAATAATAGAGTTTGCTGGAAAAAGAGATTTCCTAGTTTTAGAAACCTTAACTTCAAGGTCAGTGAGGAAACTCTTACCTAAACACAGAGTTTTAAGAGCAAATCTGCCAAGTTATATTTGTGTTTCTGTTCTTACAATTAAAAAAAAAAAAGCATAATGAGCCACTAAACAATTTATTCTTGGTGCTGACTAAAACAGTTAAAGATTACTACATATAACATAAATAGCCTAGAGTGAATAATGTTTAGTTTTCTTTTCAGTTCTGTCCCCAACACTTGCATTGGCCTGCTCTACTGGTATGTTTTGGCTCTTTATTTTTGTCAGAGGAATCATTTATTTCTGACATCATTTCAGTGCCTTCAGGGCAGAATGCTAGCAACTAAACAGCTAGTCCTCTCCATGACATTTTCCAAGCCCATATCAAGTTTCCTTGCTGCTAACCAGAGAAGTTATGGATGCAGGGCCAGTGAAAGGAACCCACTGGTAGGGTTCACTTTGAGAAGAAAGCTATTTCATGCTGTGTATCCACAATTACCTCCATATTTATAGATTTCTGTGTGTCCAGAATTGGATATCTTAATATGCACCCTTGCTTCTTTCAAAAATGATCAGTTTTTATATTAATGAGAGACATCGTGGCCAAGTTTCTTTCCAGCAGTCCCCAAACAAAGTAAGATGATCTCTTCAGCCAGGCCTCTTGTGCCTATACCAACAGAAAGACCTTTCTTCACTACTTGTAGGCCTTCAAGTTTTTGTGCAGGTGGAGAAAATCACATTAATCTCTGGAATCCTTTGAAGCATGACTGAAGGGACAGCATTAAGCAAAGCTCTGACTGAACTCCTGCTTGTGGCATCAATTTGTCATCTTACATCTCCAGTGCATGCCCTTAAATACTGCTTGAGGAGGTTTTCTAGATTTCTGAGGTTTGCTTTTGGACCTCTTCCTTCTTTTGAGGTTCCCTCTTCCTGATACCCACTAGAAAGCAAGGCAGAATACTAGCCAGCCAGGTGGTCTCAGGCATCATTTTTCTTAAAGAGGATCTCTACAGTCGTAGGTATCAACAGTCCGAGATATCAGTCCAAGATGTCCTTCTCCTTGTGTCCACCCTGATCCCTAATAGGAATGTCAATGGTTGTAAAAGTTTCCAGAGGAACTTGTTTACTTTTTTCCCCTACAACGTTATTGGAACAGTATTGGTGTTTATCTAGCAGAATTTGCAAAGAACGCTGACAGTTGACTCTTGTCCTTGTGTTCACATTTAGAGATGACTTCTTAACCATTGTCTGGAACAATGGTTAAACTTCCCATCAGTAAAACCAAAAGAGGGAGTTTTGCTTCAGGGATAATCACCACGTGCTGATTCATGGCAGTGGGTCCCTCTGCTAATAGAAACCTTCTCAGAAAAGGATCTGCAGCCTAAGATTTCCAAGCCTGCCCCAGTTCAAGGTTTCATTTCTGCTTGACACTCCCAACTTTGTTTTTCCTCTGCAGAAATACCCCAAAGCTTTTAATTCCTTTCAGATACAGAGAAGAAGGAACAAACCCTATTATTATTTTCCAAGGTAAGGCTTAACTTACCTACTAAATGCCAAGCATTAACAACCTCCTTACTTCTTGCAAGCACCAGGTGAACTGTAGATGTTTCTTTAAATGGGTCTGTCTCTTTAGTCTTGCTGTTTCTCCATCCTTAAGATGAGTCACTCTTAATGGTAAGTATAAATAAAACTGAGATCTTGAAACTGGCTTTTCTTTGTCTGCAGTTCCCCAATTTGTGTACTTAATTGTAGCAATTATTTGAGCAAATCAAGAGAATGGCTTTGCAAATAGGTACAGTGGAGATGTTAACTGGAAAGAAAGGTCTTTATTTCTCTTTTGAAGGTGTGGATGCCAAGAGATATCGAACTCCCTCAACTTTACTTAACCCCATTGAGAATCAATGTAACTTGGCACTTTGCTGCAGCGCTCCCACCCAGGCAGGCAGCATTGATTCGTGTTCATTTGCACTTTGATATTCATGGGAGGACTGAGAAGAGTAAGGGTGGAAGGACTAGGGGTTGATTTCTCCTTTGAACTCCAGTGAATTTTTCACTCCAGATAAATTTGCCAATTACCACTTGGATATCTCATAATGTTTTCTCTCCGCTCAAGGCAATCAGTGGACAGAACAGAGAGAACTAAGTCTGAACAGAGCATTTATCTTGATAACATTCAGTGTGCCAGCATTCAAGTTATAAAAAATGTCTTTCCAATTACTCTAATCTCTTTTAATTTGTTTCAGCAAAGCAAGGAGAGTTCATGTTTATAATACTGCAGATGGCCGGGTACAATAGTATGTTCCTGATTCTTGGATATTTTGTATGTATTTAGTGACTCTTGAACATTGGACTTGAGTATGTATGACCTGTCACGGCATCATGTAGATCAGTATATAACATTTTATCTGGACTAGTTCGCCTTATATTCTGCTGCCAGTCAAAGTATTTTATTAACTTATTTTAAATTGTCCTCACGTTGGTTGATATTCACATAACAGAGCTCTTCATCTTACATCAGTAGCATGCTTTTTCCACATGCTGTTTCCATGGGTAATAACTAGATGAAATTAGTTTATTCTTTTCCCTTTTATTTCTGTGAAGCTTATGCATCCTGGCTTTCCTATTTGGAATGATAGGTCCCAGCGCTGTTGAACACACTGCAATCTTGGTTTCATCATCCCTCAATTGCGTATGTTGGGCCTCTTACCAAAGTTGTGACTCCTGCTGTGGATAGCTCTGATACGGGGCAATTAATCTGTAATTTCAGAATATTGTAAAATAGCTGGCAATAAATTTCCCTGGACCATAACTGCTTTAGGAGTTAAGAAACTTAGAAGATCTAGGGTCTGTTCCCACACAAATATTTTGTATTACTTAAGTAGCAAATATTTATTAAGTTAATATATATTAATAATTAGCATTAAGAATATATTGTGGTTTAACCCCAGCCAGCAACTAAGCACCACGCAGCCACTCGCTCACTCCTCTCCTCACCCCCCCCAGTGGGATGGGGAGGAGAATCAAAAACAAGTAAAGCTTGTGGGTTGAGATAAGAACAGTTTAATAATTGAAAAAAAATAATAACAATAATGATGATGTCATAATAATTGTAATGAAAAGGAAGATAACAAAAAGAGAGTGAAATATAACTCAGGGAAGACAAGTGATGCACAATGCGATTGCTCACCACCCGCAGACCGATGCTTAGCCAGTCCCTGAGCAGCGATCCGCCCCCCCTGGCCGACTCCCCCACAGTTTATATACTGGGCATGACATCATATGGTATGGAATATTCCTTTGGCCAGTTTGGGTCAGCTGTCCTGGCTGTGTCCCCTCCCAGCTTCTTGTGCCCCTCCAGCCTTCTTGCTGGCAGGACATGAGAAGCTGGAAAATCCTTGACTTAGGAAAAGCGCTACTTAGCAACAACTAAAACCATCAGTGTGTTATCAACATTATTCTCATACTAAATCCAAAACACAGCACTGTACCAGCTACTAGGAAGAAAATTAACTCTATCCCAGCTGAAACTGGGACACAATATCGGCAACAATATAAATGGTAGTTAATAATATAGTATTAATAGAGAATTTAAGAGTAAAAGAAATAATAGTAATGGGAGTAGTAAATATTTATTGATTTAGTGGTACAAAGAGATAAGTTAGGTGAGTGTTACTGTAGTAACTTATCTTCCTGATCTGTGGGGTGTGATCCATCTCATCAAACTCTTCGTGTCTGCAATGTATATGCATGCGTCGGAGCTTAGCTTGTCATTACACAGTGGAGAGAAGTGGACACTTCTGGGGCACAATTTATTTCCGCCCAAGGTAGGATTTACCAGTATAAGATTAAGTCTTTCCCAGTGGTTAGAAAGAAAGTCTAGATCTAAGGCTCAAATCCTGACATTTTCGGTTAGGGTAAATGAAACCCATCGCAGTCTCCTGGAAGACACAAACCAAATAATTTCCGTTTTGTCTGTCTGTATAGTAATTCTGCAAAATATTTTCCATGTGAAAACTTTTCCAAGTATTTCAATATATGATCTTTTCGCTGTGATTGATGTTGGTGGTAAACTACATGAACATGCTCAGAATTGCTTAATGCAAATAATCTCCTAAACTGTTTTCACAAAATCGTTTTGTCTATTCATTGCCAGAGCAGCTATGCGTTAAGCTTGAGAAGTGCAGGGTTTATATCACGATTGTCAAGCAATACCTATCCAAAATGTTGCAAATAGGTGAAATCAGTCTCATTGATCACTGTGTTTTCAAAGCATCCGGTATAGTGGGGCTTTGATTCTGAAGAGGGGTGTGTGTGTGTGGGGGGTGTGCGCGCATGTCTGTGTGTCTGTTTGTGTGTGTGCGTGCACTCGCGCACGTGCTTGGAAGAGGGAGGTATTTGGCTATACATTAATGAAACCATTACCCCCTCTTGGCAGATTCTTATCAGTCAAGTGCTTCCTAAATTCATCTGAAGTGACCAGCTAGCCCATACTGAGGTCTTGCAAGTCCGTGTGTATTAATACTATGGGTTTCTGGAAATTACTGCAAATTTATACACTAGTCCAATGGGAAATGAATTTAGACCACCCCTGTATAATTATTTGAATTACCCTATATGCCAGTGTTAGTTCTCATGAGTTGAATATGCATACTGAGAAAAATTGGGCCTCTAAGGGTGGAAAAAAGGAGGTGTAGCACTGTCTCTCCATAAATCTATCCTTATCGCTGTAGTTTGCTGTAACAACCTCACTTTTCAGGACTATGAAGTTTAAGAAGTTCCAAGAAGTACAAAAATTTCATGAAGCATAAAGTGATGTAGGCTCATTTCCAGCAGGGAGTCACCATAGGGGACATGGTAATGCAATGGCTTCAGCTTGGAACTAAACGTATGTCCTGCAAGCAATGCACATAAATGCAATACAAACCTCTGCGCATCATGTGTGAAGCTGAAACTGCAACCCAATTTCTTAATTCCATAAACACACACTTCCATCATGAGAGAAAGAAAATCTTCCTTTATTTCTAGTTTCATGTTTTTGTTGGCTTGAAGGTAGAAGACCTCATCTATTGAGCGGGTTTTCTGCTGTCACACATCGATGTTCCTGTGTGCTGTCAGCTTGGCCCACAGTAAAATTTTAACTCCAAAGCAGAGACTGCAGCAACCTTGAATATACTTTTTTTTTTGTTACACCTTTATCAGTTGGAAATTGTATGTCTTTCTGTTGTTTGCTTTTTGAGCTCTACCAAAAATAAAAAGAAGAAAAGATCTCATTCTTTTAAAAAGGATAAATAAATCACTGCTACATCTGTTGGGCTTCATCTTGAGAAACTCTGGCAAAAAAAATCTGTGCTGAATTAATGTCTCTGAGGTAGGCAGCACAGCAAAGAAGTCTAATTTTTGTAGAAAAGGGTAAGGAACTTATATCTTGCAGGCTTTGGTCATAAAATTTGCACAATGAAAATATGTATCAGAGGGCAAAGGATTAAGATGAGAACATACTGGAAATAGTTCAGCATTGACCTGGTGGCACCCTCCATTACGTCTTCACACTGTCATGCCTCAAGAGTATTGTAGGAAGAAGAGTGACTGAGATTGAACAGAAGGCTCCAAGAGCTGTCTAGGTATTACAATGAGACCTGACAATTCATTAAGTATTCTTATTTTCTATCCCTCATGTAGATCCACAGCAGATCCACGTTGTTAAATACTGCTGAAGATGTAGCCTTATAAACACTTACAATTTATTGTCAAGGTTCTTAAAATGCCGTAAGTCTTTGGTAGCACCAATGTGTTGGGTTTTTTCTTGAATAGAGTGTTAGAAGGATAACCCTTTCTTACTTGTTAAAAGAAAAAAAAAAGAATGAAGTAATGAGGCAGTTTAAATATGCGGTTTTCATATTCTTCTCTGAATTACTTGCTGTTGATATACCTTGCTTGACTAGCCTACCATGTTACACCCCAAAAGATGGTTGGATTTGGAGAGAGGAGGAAAAAACACCAAGAATTCCTCCCCTCCAGGGCCGCTGCCCCCATTCCTCTATGTGCCATGGTAGGGCTGATGTTGAGCCCACATTAACAAGTTCAGTGAATTGTGGGCTGACTAATAGCCCCAGCACCTTGGGTGTCTCTGTGCTGGGTGCAGGCCAGCATGCTCCTTTCCTGGGAGCTTAGACATGGGAGGGCTGAAGGCTTCAGGGTATGAGACATATGAAAGCCTCCAGACATAAGCTGGCTGTGGATGAAAGGCTGCTGTGTTTGCATAACACTGTCTGAGCAGCGGCACAGACAGTCCAGCTATGGACCACGGAGCTGGCTGTACCCAATAAATGCCATTCTGTTAATTACTCAAGTTCACTGAGAGGACTGTGAGGCAGCACTAAGCTATGGAAGTGGAAACACATTATTGAAGAACATGATCTACATCTTGAACTTTCCCAAGACTTGTAACTGTTAACATTCAACACGCTGAAGTTTTATCATAAAGGCCGTGTCTATAATTAACATGACAAGTGGTTGCAATCACCTCGTGTAATGAAAAGAGATGTTCTCCTGGCATTGCTAAAGAGAGTTATGATGCAGCAAACATCTTTTGGCTGATGCACCATGCCAGGGGCTCTGAGTCAGCAAAGGTGGCAGAGCCGCAGAGAGGTGGCTTGTGACTTATCATGGAAGTTTTGAACTGCCTTGCCTTTCTGTGCAGGTTGCCTAGAGGTAGCATGTGCCACGAGGAACGGTGACCCTCAGTCCAGGAATCCCAGCTCCTGGCAGGCTCCTGGTACCTGTCTGCTGGGTAGGAAATTGGTCATAGAGGATTGGAAAGGAGTTCTTAAAATAGACCATGTATATGTGATTGTCTTCTGTTTACATTCGATACATCTTTCTGCTCTTCAGCTGAATCCCTGGTATTTATATGTGTGTACTACAGAGCTGGGATTTCCCCCTCCATTTATTTCATCTTGCATATAGTTAAGTCTGATTTTGAAACTTCTCATTTTGGCTCCTGCCTTTGTAAAAATAAGACATGATTCTTGTATTATCCCTTGTGAAGGCTGATTGATATCAGAAGGGTCATATTTATTACTTCATTGCTATTTTCCGTAAATCTTACAGGTGATGTTAAAGTAACAATGTTAAACAGGCAGTGAATTGACTTTGACTTGAAAAATAATAATTCTGAGATCATAACCAAAAATAGCTATGTTTTTAGAGCAAGCTCATAACAACCATGGTTTTCTTTTATCATAATGCATAATCCCATTATATTAAACAAATAACCAAAAAAAATTCATAAAAATAGAAGATACAAGACATAATTATTGATTCGGTTTGGCCTGAAGGAATAGAACTCTGTTTCAGCCAAACAAGATAGCATCAAATTTTTATTCCTTGCATTTTGTTACTTGTGACTCATCTCTGGCCAATCCAGTTATCATTCTAAATACTGCAACTGTTTTCAAAACTTATTTCACATCATTTTAGGCAACTTCCCCTGTATTATTTACCAAAATCAAACAAGTAGTAAATTAAAGCAAGATGCACTACCAATGCATTAAGAAAGTTAGGACTGACAACTAGTTTGCCCAGAAAAAAAATGGAAAAGCTAAAATAAAAGAGAAGGTCCTGGACTCTGAGTTAAAAACCAGGTGACAGCAACAGCCATGTGAAAACTCAGAACGTACTCTTTTCCTCCACAGAAGACTAGAGAGAGCCTATTGTTTCTTTTGAGGAAGAAGGAAATGAAAATATAATAGACAAGACTGGAAATGAATTCAGTAGCATGTCATAAGATTTAAAGTTTTGGACACTTTTGAAAAATCTATTATTTTGGTTTGCTTTGAGGTACTTTGGTTTGTAGTAGCTGTAAAGCTACAGCTGTAAAGCTGTCTTTGCAATTTTGGAAGTCTTTCACTCCGTAAGCAACAGTGGAGGTGATGGCAAGTGGAAGCAAGAGCTTTGGCAGTGATGTTCCTGAGCTCCTTTTGATCTGAGTAAATGTCCTAATCTTTCACTTCATGCAGATCCTTAACTCTGATGCAACCCGTTTTCAGCTCTTTGGGTAGGAGGGGAAGGATATTTGGGCTGCTATTAACCAACCTCTGTTACCCCAACATCTCTGTGCTGGACTGCTTGGAGAGAAACCAGTGACTCATGTCAGGACTACTCTGCTTTCTGCTTCTTAAAGCTGTTTTCTAAAGAAACCCGTCAGCAAGTTCTTCAAAGAAGGATACACTAACCATATGGTTATAATTTAGCCTACTTCTGTGTTATTTGCGATTTCTTTGCTTTTTCAGCTCCTAATCTTTGTTATCCAGCATAACTCAGAGTTGAATGTATAAAACATTTCCATCTTCCTTGGCTGTATGAAGATTTAGTGGGTTTTCTTTTTGGTTTTGCCCCAAGACACAAAACTTCTGTTTCCCACAGCAGAAGCCCAGAGCAGTTAGCCACGATGAATATGTGAAAAAAGGTATGAATTGGTTGGTTGCACTGGAAACAGGGTTCTGGTTCATTGATGTGCATCCTCCAAATTCAGCAACGAGCATAAGTACTCAGAAGGAGCAGCATCCTTGCGCAACAAAACAGTACAGAGCCTCTGGTGATAATATAATTCAAGCTGTTGTTTAGTCCTAGAAGCTTATAGGAACCTAAGCAAATTGTGAATAGAAAGTTTTTATTTGGATGCAGTTTTGAAGCCTTTTGAAGAGTGCTGCAGAGGTGCTTGAGCCAGGTCCGGACTTTCCCAGCATACAGGCAGGATTATGCCTGGACTTACAGTTTCATCTTGTTTTATCCAGCAGATTTTTTTTCCACAAAATAAGCTCTACAGGGAGTGGATTTACAGCTCTTTAGCTCCCTTTGCACTTGTTCTAGTCCTTAGGCAAACTCAAACCAAATTTGTTCCGGTCCTGTAGAGCCTGGTAACCTACCCCAAATTATGGCACACCTTTTTTGATTAAAAACTGCATGAGAACAGATCTTGCAAAGTAACTAACAGGTGAAAATTTCATACCTAATTGCTTTATAATAACTTGTTTCTGTGGCTTGACCCCATCTCATGATACTTATTTGAAATAGTATCTTTTGTAGGTACTGACTGAGGATTGGAAGCATGGCATGACTTTTGTACCCTTGCTATGAAATGGGAGACATTTTAGATGCGTTGTAGACAGGAGAAAAATCCGTAGAGGGTCCCACTCTGACACACTGGGAGTTTTATAATAATCAACTAACTGGATGAGCTCATAAATGTAACAAATAAGTGTGCCAAATGTGACAATGATTCCAATTTCCCCTGGGTGTATTACCTGATTAACATTGGTTTACTGTCCAGGTCCCTGTTGGATTAAATAAAGTTGTCTCAAACACATCATATTTCAATCATATACATTAAACCCCCCCAAAAAAGAAAAAGAAAAAAATAGCCATGAGTCATGTCTTTTATTCATTACCCTGAAAAGTTACAATCCAGGATTCTCGTAAAGTCAAATGACATTTTGAGAAGAGATGTACCATAAAATAACATAGAAATCTTTTCCAGGGAGCTGTTTTGATAGCTATAAATGCTACCCCACACCGACTTTATGCTCCACTTGGCACCACGAAGACAATTAAATGTATTGTTTACCCAACTTGTACAAGACAATATTTCTGCAGAAAGAGCTGGAAAGGGACAAATAACATTTTTAGCAACATGAAACTGGCAAAGAGTGAAATCTGATTCCTTATGTAAGTAAATGGCCTTTTAAATGACACAAATCTCCATGGCAGGAGCATTTCATAGTTGAAAGAAACTAAGAGCAGATGTAAAGATCCAGTTTTTAAAAATTATTATTTTCCTTACAGTTCAATTGCTGTAGAAGCTGGAAACTCCTTGGGGAGGACCATAAAGGTTAATAAATACATTTTGAGTGATGACAGCTTTAAGTGCTTTCATTTGGCAATGACCATAGATAATTAAATCCCTCTGAGAATGAAGTCTAAATAAGATCAAATAGGAAAATTACATTGGGAAGATGCGTGACACAGCAAGGCCGATGTTAGTCCTCAGCTCCTGGTGCTCTTCCTTGCCTGTCACTTTTCGGAGGACTAGGACTGGGAAGTGGGTGGTTGTTAGGAGCAAACATCTCCTCCATATTTGCACCAATCTGCTCCTGATCAGAGTCTGTGATCAAAGTAAATCACACGTCCTCTTGCAGTGCAGTGACCAGTGACCCTGCTATCTCATCTCTTCTGAAATACTTTGGTTTTCTTTTGAAAGCAGTTGGGTTTGGCTTCCTTTATTTTTTCAAAATACTCTTTTTAAGACATGTAATGGTTGTATTGCGAGCTCTAAGAACCCCTCTAAAGAACTGATCACTAATTACTGACAAATCAACCAACCCCCAAACTGTTGTTCTGCTAATTAATATCTTAAAAGATTAAAGTTTAGTCTTCCTGACCAGCTGCTTGCTGACAGGTTACTATATGCTCTTGCTTCTGAAATTAGAAAGAGACAGCTCCACTTCCAATATATTGGTGGATGGTTATTTAAACCAAATTATCTTTATGATATGGTGGATAGCAGACATGGTCCATTGGTCCATTGGAGGCTATGGTCCATTGACTTTTTTTCTTTTAATAAGGGAAGATTAAACCCTGTAGGTCAGAGGAGGATCAGTAATATCCTTCCGTCTATGGCGCTCTACATTATCGGAATATAATACTTTACTGTGAACTGTTTTAGTAGATAATGCATTTTTATTCCGGGAACATGCTAATCTACTTTTAATGATTTCTTTTTTTGTAGAAACATGGATATTTTGAAAGAAATCTGTGCCCAAAGTCTTCCATTTGGGTGACTCATGTTAGCTACCAATATATCTGTACTTTATGGTGGCTTTAATAAACAATAATCTCTGTTTAGCATTCAAATTTAACTCATATATTTGTTAGGATAAAGGCATTTTTGTACTACACTAAGTTAAAAATCAAATTTCCATAATGCTTAAATACATATATTAAGAGGCTTAGCTGAAGTTTATATAACCTTTAGATTGCCACAGTATCTTAAAAATCTGTTTAAGGGAGGTTTTTTGATTATCTGTTGATTACAATGTACTTTGTGGGTTTTTTTGGTGTTTTTTCTGCAGATATGGATAAAAGCAGAATATTAGTTTCTTGTATCTTGCTTTAAAACAAGCAGAGGGCAGTCAGTTAATTCTCTAAAACTGTGTGTTGCAAACAAGTAGGGTGCAAAATGTTATGCTCATTTTTTCTTAACTACTGCAGAACCTCAGCAGGCTAAACCCCTACTTTTACATTAGCTATGGGTGTTTATAGTGACAAGTAGTAGAGCACTTAAACTGTATTTAGTCTTTTGGGCTTCAGTGATAATCAGGTAACTGTAATCAGTTGGCTGGAATGATATATTTCTACCCTTTGGCTGTGAGACTGTAATGCCAGCAGAGAATACATTCGGAAAAGGTCGATGGGCAGTTGACTGTCTTGACCAGTGCACGTAGAAAAGACACTTATAAACAACTCAGTTGCAGAAATGGCCGTGTAGTACAGTCCTTTCTACACAGTTAAGATATTTAAGAGGTTTTTTTGCATGCATTTTAAGATAATCAGTAACAATGAATCACGCGTGAGTGGGACTGGACACATAGGACCGCCACCCAGCTGTATGTAAGACCTGTATGATCCCTAGGCAAAGACACCCTATGCAAAGATCCCAATAAAATACAAGTGGGTTTTCAACAGACACAGAATGTGAGTGCCTGTGCAACAAACTGAAGAATAGTACTATTAACCTAATGATAATACATTCAGTTAATCTACTTTTAGGAAGGCAGGGTAAAGCTGGGAAAAAAAGGCCTGTTTCTTAAATAGTGGTCTAAAATACACTTATTTTCCCCACTTTTGTGTTGCTGCTTAGGGACTCCATATAAATTTCATCCTAGGCAGGAGGGGAAACAAAGCATAAAGTAATCCTTCTTCTTAGGAGTCTTCAAAAATATTACCAGACTTGGAATAGGCAGTTTTAAAGCAGGGAAATGTTTTCCTGTGTCAAAAAGTGGTTACAATAATCAAAGCATCTGAAATTAAGCTAGGTTTGGGTCAAACTAAGTCTCATGCTGCTCACTCCTTGGTGTAAAATGACCCCCACGTGGCATATACTCATTGTCTATCTACTGCAAAGCTATTATGTTGCAGGAAACTTTTTTCCCCTTCTTTTTTTTTCCCTTCTTTTTTGTTTTACTTATTTTTTCTTTTTTTTTTCTTATTTTTTGTTTTTTTTCTTATTTTTTTCTTTTTTTTTTTCTAATGTGATGCTTATGTTAGCAGTAATGTCAGACTAACCCAGCCTATGACATAAGTTTGACAGCGTGGTCTGAAGCAACCCAAAACCTACTCATGTAGCACCTAAAAATATCCATTAACATCATCTGGCTGTTAGGATGACGTAACTTAACATTAACAACTGAAATGGTTGTCCAGATAGAGGTAGTGGATTTTCAAAGGGATTGGGATTTTTACCAGAGTATTTATCTCCCCAGGATATTTTAATTCAGCATAAGTCAAATCTGATGTTATTACATGGGGCTCAGGTGAGAAGAAATCTGGTTGTGAAAGCATGCAAAATTCTCCATTAGCAGGTTTCTCTGAGCAAGAAATGAGTCATCGTCTTGCAAGTACTTTATGCTTTCCCTTCACTGTAGGATTTTAATTGGCAAAATACTTCAGTGCTTAATGACTGCAAATACTAGATGTTATTTCTGTTTTCCCCACCTCCTGAGCTAAACGTATCATCACAGTCTTAATCACTTCCCATCCAAGCAATATTTGCCATTTATCACTATGATTTAAAACTTTTTTACTTGAGTCTACCTGCTAATTTTTACTGTCAAATAAATCACCGTGGAGCAGGAATATGCCAAGCTATGGCAAGGAAAGGGAGATATTAGTGTTTTGACTGCTGTGTTAGAAAGTCACTGGGTAAAATGTAAAACAGATGCTGGGACCAGCATCTAAGTGTCCCCTGAGAGTTGGGTGTATCAGTGACTGCAATACAGAGATATGTCTACATCTCAGGTCTTTGACTCAGTAAATGTCAATTTTTATTTCTTTATTTTGCACACCTAGGTTGTTGAATGACTCTCCAGAGTCCATCCTGCAGGTTACAGATTTTTCAGGGGCAGAAAGAACTGAACTTAGGCTTCCCATTTCCTAGGCAAATACTCTACATTCTCGCATATTGCCTAAAAAGTGAGCTCAACCCCTGTTCTAAAAGAAGACAATGACAACCACTGTGTTTTGCAAGAAGCCTAATTTTGTTGTAGAGTAGCTGTATTTTTGGATAATGCCTCAGCACTCTAGCTGTCAGCCAGAGGCTGACTCAGATGGGTAAGGGGCTGCAGTCTGCCTTTTAGCATCTCCTGAGGCACCTGTATCTGGATTCTGCCTAGTTTGGATTGCAAAAAGGGCTGCAGTACCAGCTCAGGGTTTCACTACAATTTTCTTGGCATGATTTTGCCAGATAGCAGTATGGCAAAACTCACCTTTCCTCACTGCAATAGATATGCTGAATGCAGATGTGGTTGTGCTGTCCAGCAATTGCTTTTGCTGGCTTATGTAGTGTCACTGGCAAGATGGAGTAACAACCGTAATGGGAAACCTTCTTCTACTGGCTTGTTTTTACTAGCAGCCTCTGCAGCCCCTAGTCCCACCTATAGCCCTGTCACTGTGGCTATTGGGACTTGCCTGGCTTGGGCAGGTCATTGGACTGGAGCAATTCTGTGCATGCATGGGTGTAGCAAATATAGGGACAAAAGAAATGGAGCTCTGGATTTAGGCACTGTTAGGATTAGACAGGATAGATTTCATATTTACCGTTGATTTGTTGGAAGTGTGATAAGTCAGCCATCTCAGAAGCGGAACCCAATATTCCACTTTGATAATTATTAATCAATATTTGTTTAGCAGCAATCCCAAGGAAGCCCCATCTTAAGACAGGAATCCCACTGTACCTGGTGCTGTTCAAAATGAGAACAAGGAGGCCCTACCACTAGCAACACTATGATTTTATCAACACCATCTTCTGCCATAAGGAAAACATAAAAAAAAAAAAAACAACCCCAGTCACGAGTGGAGAACTACTTTACTTTTACGCATTTACTTCCAAGGTAGTTTCATAAGCAAATTGAAGATTCTTCCAAAGTATAAAATAAGCATAGTGCTCTCATTTTTTAATATCTGATTGCTTCTCATTCAAGCTGTGACATAATAGGGAAATTAATTAAAACAAATGTCACTGTAGCCATATCTATAATGAATCTCAGTGCCCTAAAACACTCCAAAAATTGACACAAGAGCACAAGAAATTCTATTAAAAGGTTATGGCATTTGGTAAGTACTTATAAAAGGTAATGATATAACTTACACCAACAGTTTTAGGTACTTGAAATAACTGTTCATTTATACATAGCTGTACTGTCTGGGGACCCTGGCTGTGACTGTGGCCTGCTGTATCATGTGCTGTGCAGACACGCGGTAGGATGGCCACTTTCCCACAGAGTTCCCAGTATGAATAAGCAAGACGGCAGGGTAAGTGCTGGGGTACAAAATTCCTGACTTCACAAATTGTTGCTAAAATCCTCAGCTGGCCACTAGCACCTAACTACAAGGGAAGGAGGGATGCTAGGTGCTGCTCAGAAATGGGAGTTGATGGCTACCCTTGAGGAGTCCCCCACTTCTCTGTGGGTGAAGGGATGCACGGAGTGACTTGGAAGCCCATTATGACTCTTTTTCCTCTGTACCCATATCCGACCCTTGGAGGGGCAAAATCATAGGGAACCACCTGGGTCATCAGCTCCACTCTCTGATGGGTACTGGCCACAGGGTAACAGACATTAAGCCCTGCAACATCCCTAGAGGATTGGCTTTGTATGCCACAGACTACAAAACCCTTCTCAGTACATGAGTAGTACGAAGCTTGCAAACTTTTGTGATTAATGAAAAGAAAATGGCCAAAAAGGCAAGAATTGGTAGAAAGAGCTTAGCATCCGTTACCCCTGCAAAACTCAGTTGTCGTTCACTGGCTGCCTGCAGAACAAGTATTTGCTGTTGCATTGTAACCTGACATGGACAGAAAGGAGTAGATACAGTAGTCCATTTCAGCCCTCCTACCATCACCTCTCTGCTGTTCCCAGGCTCAGTATTTTTCACCTCTTCAATACCATTCATACCTATGTCTGCTACCTTTCACCATACAACAATAGCCAACCCTGCAAATTTTCTCTTGTTCCTTCCCTCCTTCCTTCCTTCCTTCCTTCCTTCCTTCCCTCCTTCCTTCCTTCCTTCCTCCTCTCCTCTCCTCTCCTCTCCTCTCTCCTCTCCTCTCCTCTCCTCTCCTCTCCTCTCCTCTCCTCTCTCCATGTTTCACTTTCTCATACTATTCCCAGATCAGATGTTGATTTATAACCTTATCCTATCATAATCTAAGGACTAATAATAAAAGAATGCAAGCCACAGTTGTGATATGACATAAATTTCCCTTGCAGCTGCAGATTTGGATGTGTCCTATGATCTAGGTCTTTTTCTGGAGAGGGGCTAGGTGCCCGGGGTAACCACAGAGGTCATCCTCATTTGGGTAATCAACATCAGAACATCAGCCTTTTCCCAGTCATGATCTTCCTTTCTGAAAGCAAAGAGGTCTCTGCCAACTCCTGCCTGATGGCTAATGGTGGAAAGAAACCAAGACACAGCATGAAGCTGTGGTGAGGAGCCTAAGTGTCCTCTGCCCATATCTGATCCGAGACAGGTCTTTTTGGACACCTGTTTTTTCAGCATCTCCAGCTGGTAGCTGCTTTATGCTCCTATGATGGAAGGAGGCAGAATATTTTGGTCACGTTCAGTATCTTCACAATGAGCACATCGGAAATGTTAACAAAATCCAGAATCCGTAGGTTGAGCACAGGATTAGTTTGGCTAATCTGGCAAATTTATTGGAGGCTCCTTGCTTTCTCTGTCCTTCCTTGTCTAATTATTAATACACTCCTTCGTGTTTATCACTTCTGCAAGGCAGCCTCTACAGAGCAGGCTCTCCTCCTGTGTCTGTAAAGGTTGTTTGGTATGATGCACCTCAATAGGTTGGTTGTGTTCCTTCTTGCACTATTCAGCAGTGAAGCCAATATACCTTAGGAAGCTTTGATCTTTTCTTGCAGTTGAACAAACAGAATGCAGCAAGCTTAGCACGCTCTTTCACACACCCTGGTTCATACCCACTTGTTTATAGCTCTACAGAATTCTGCTAAACTCCATCTGCCTATTTTAAAAGCAGATGTACAAAAATACCTAAGCACCAGACACAAATTATCATAACTGGTATCCATATGGCAATTGTAAAAACAGAAATGTAAAAAGTTCAAGGCAAACAACTCATAAAAAAAATCACTAAAAATGTTACAATTTTTTTGCAAAAGTTCTTACAAAATGTAGCTAGTCTTCTTGACACAAACTATCATGAAAATTTAGTTTCCAGCTTAGCATAAGATAGAAAAGCTCTTTAACCTTAAAAACCATCCTTGTTAAAGTAGCCTTCAAATATATCTCATTGGCTAATACAGAACAACATAAACTACATAGAATCAACAGAAATTCTTCTCTTTTCCAGCCTAAACATGTTCAATGTTGGTTTATATCCAATTGGTCTTCTGCCAAAATTGTCCTTGAAATATCAGTATGTACACAGGCTTTCGGAGTCAGGACAGTGTAGCGGCACTCGTGGCTGTGAAAGTAAGTTAGTTTGAGTCAACGTGAGAAGAGAGGAAGTCAGAGAATGAGTTGGAATGGAAATGTCAAGCAGAAAAAGTGGATCATATTTTCCTTTCAAATTACTCAACTTGGAGAGTGACAGGAAAAGTTTCACGTTTAAAAGACCTTTTGTTTTCTGAAAGTTTTCGGCATCTAACAGTCATGGGTTATATTGGAAACTCTCTTGCTTCTTTTAGCTATGCTGTAATTTTCATGAGAGGCAGACAGCTTAACAATAATACTTACCATGTCATGCAGTTCTTCAAAGTCTTGCACAAATACAAAGGAACTCTCTGAAAGATTAGGAACAAAATCATAGTTAAACACAGCTGCATCTTAGTTAATATTTTTAAATATATGTATTTACACGAGATATGTAATTAAAACTGGGAGGAGAGAATTCTGCTCTCGCTGCAGAGTACAGTTGTCAGTCAAACCATTTTTAGACCTTGGTCTGAGGCTGTGTCTATGTATAATACTTTAGATTGACAGTCAAGTTCCATCTCTGTGGCTGCAACAACCTATTTTTGTATAATAATGTGGGTTTGGATTGGCAACTCAATAATGGCAGAATTCAGCCATCCATGTACCCTTTTTATACCCTGGTTATCTGCTGCTATACCACTCAGTTGTACACATCCAAGCTGTCAATAAAAATGGGTGTAGTGCTCAACTGTATGCAACCAGCACAGTCTAGAGGATCTGAACATCAAAATAAGAATATTAAAAAACAACAAAAAACAACAAAATAACATAAAAATTTAATATTCTACCCTCCATGACTGATTGGCTGCATCCTAAGCAGCGTGAGTGGTGTTTCCAAGTCCTTTACAAAGTATATCTTTGGCAGTATATCCCTGGCGTTGGTTATAATTTCAAGGATCGCACAAAAGAAGCCCGGAGAGAGACAGGAGTGAGTGAGTTTGAAATGTTCAGTAATGGCCCAGTTCAGTGTGTCTTACTACTCACATCACCTTTGTATGCTGGATGGCTGCAACAAACCCGAACAGCTCTGAGTTCCACACCATGATCTTCACTGCTCAGTTTCCTCACAGCAAAATATTGCTTTGGTTTACCAGGCAGATTCTTCTCAGGTTTTGTAAAGTTTAGAGAAGTCAGGCTTGTGGAGCGGTTTTGTTCCACTGTGGACAGAACATCTTCTCTCTTGATTTAATAGATCTTGGCTCGTATTGTGGTAATAGAGGTGTTTGCATGCTGAGCCATTTCATGCATTTTGAAAAGTACTTTCTCAAATATTAGGCTTTATATCTTTGCCAGGTAGTAATACTGCAATTCATTTACTCATGGCTTTTAATGGTAGGTGAGTAGAGCTCTCCTGTCTTGAAATTTTGTTGTCTGGTACAAGTTATTCTTATAAACTTCCTTTAGTTTCAATAGAGAGAGAGAGACAGAAATGGAAACTGATTCATCCCATCCATCTTAGCCGATTTCCTAGGAGGGGGGAGTTGCCCCTGCGTCTCTGGATATTGGGCAATACTGTCCTGCATACGCACTCTGTGTTTCTTGTGATTTCTCTTGTTCAGTATCATGAGCAGCTGATGAGGAGATGAGATTTTTAAACCAAGAATTGCTTGATCTCAACCCTGCTTTAAAACTTTGCTGTATGTGTTTGTAGGAGCAATTAAATATAGACAAATATGTCTGTCATGACTGCTGGAGGCCGATGTATCTTACCTGATGCAGACCCCCATCTTAATGTTACCCCTCTCAGATAAACTGTTCCCTGACGGCTGCCAGTAAAAGAACATTTAGGAGATTTCTCAGGCACTATCTCCTAACCTCTTCCATTCTCTTTTAACCTCGAAAAACAGTTTGATTTTTCTGCTTAGTAACTGTCTTTATGACAAGAAGTTAAGGCAACATTTGTCTAAAAGGACACAGAAAAACTACTCCAACTTAAGGTTACTTGAGAACTTCAGTTATTCCTTTATCCAAGACCAACCTTTACATCATTCAGAGTCGATCCTGGTGTCCCTAGTCCAAGCTTTGTCTCAGTCCTTAATCTACGCACACCCTTTGAGTTGCTGACTGGACAAAAGGAATGAAAAGAGGAAGAAAAGTTTATCTTGTCAGTATGCTCCTGTGGCGAAATGATGGTTCCCCAGGGAGTCGTTTGGGTCAAAGCGCCATTATCACCATTACCTTGAAAAAAGAATTTGGGGTAAGGGAAGAGTGAAGTACAAAAAGTACAAACAACACTAGGAAAGACTTGTACTGGTAGCACATTACCAAAGACCATGAGTGAGGGACATAGTTGAGTTGTCTTGCTACAACTTGGAAGGGCAGCAACTGCGGAGTGGATAATACTAATAGGGACGTGGCTTGGAGGAGAGAGGCCTTAGCAAGTTATCCCTGGTCCTTGGTCACACTTAGCTGTCAATATAGCCCCCAACAGGGAGTCTGACTTCTCCTTCCCTGGTGAATGAGTGAATTGGTGGTGAAAAGAGGCTGACGGACTGTCAACAGAATAGCAGTAAATAACGGGATGGCTAACTGCTAAGTGCCTGGTACTTCTGGCTGGGAGTGACCTATGAAACCAAAAGAAGAAATGCATAAACATCAAGTCCCAGAACTACATTTTCAAATGCAGGTATGTAAAGTGAAGGAACAAAGCCAATATCTGAATTTCTAAATTAGCTGTTTAGTTTTCAGTTGGTGCAGAAAACTTGACCTTCTGAGCTGAAAATTCTCAGGTTTGTATCTTTCCAGAGGATGTAGATTAAAATTGTTTTGTTTTGTGTTAGGATTTTACTGCCTTGTGGGAAAGATGATTCTGTGGCCAAAGAGGACGTGATTTTGCTTATAGCACACTGTTCATAAATGTCAGAGAGAATTTTCCCATCCTATCACATGCCTATTAAATCACATGGTATCTTACAAAGTTGAGTTTCACCACAGGTGGTGGAAGACATCCACTGTCTTTTCTAGAATGTGTTCAGCTGGTAAGAGCATTCACTTTTTTCTTCAATTCATTGCTTGATTTCTTCTACAGTAAATCTTGACTTACATTTTCTAGGAAGGCTGCAAAGTTCTGTTCAAAATGCAGAAAGCATTTTGATACCTTTAGTTAGCACTAACCACAGCTGTAAAAAAAAAAAAAAAAGTATCTTATTGGAACAAAGTGCTTGTATGTTTATCTTCAAAATTTCAATCAGTTCAAGCAAAGAGGTTTTCTTTTATTCTTTTTAATTAATATCTTCAGTATAAATGACTGATTTGTATCTCGGTAATAAAATTTTAAGCTGAAAAAAGCTAATGAAGGCGAAATAATTAAATTTGACAAGTGTCAAGCAACTCAAAATTGCACTGGGATGTAGTTACATTTGGTAATATTCCCTCTAGACATTCAGAATTTAGAGTGGGAAATGTTTTTGCTAAATACTGCAAGAAGAAAAAGCATTTCAGCAAATAGATCTGAGAGTTCTGTGACTGTGTTATATATTTATATAAAAAGCTGTTCCGTCTTTTCATTTCCTAGCATTGCTCAGATTAGGAAATGAAAGCAAAATAATTTAATCACGTCAGATTTGATTTATGATGGATATATAGGTTTATAGTACGTACGAGGGCTTGTACTCATCTACTAAAATGAACTAACTGTGGCTTAAAGTGAATGGAGAGATTAAGAATTTTCACAAAAACTAATGAAACTGACTAAGCTTACATGGTAAATATTACTGAAAGAATAATGTGAACTCAGTCTAACAATTGGTCTACATGCAGATTAAGAACTTAACATTTCTGACATTAAAAAAATGAATTATTACGTTAGCTCAAATAGTAGAAGTCTATGCTTGAATTACAAGGTCTTATCCCTCTGTACACTCCATGAAGCAGAAAGGCTTTTCCTCCATAAAATACTGTTTGAATTGGATTGTTTACCAAAAGATCTGTAAGACTGAATGCTTTTTTCCAAAGCTGTTCTGGTTCCAGTCAAAATGATGAGGCTTCATGCACAAGTTACTTGGTGACAACTTTTTTCTGGGGGCATCAGGGTAGATGACTATGAAACTTCCTTTGCCTGTGCAGTTTTTGATTGTTTTCATTGTTTTCCCTCTCAGTGTAAAGCCAAACACTTTTAACCGTAAGACGATATTCACAGTGAAGCCCACTTACATTGTGTTTCGAGTAGTGTGTTATTGGCCATCACTCCAGCTGGGCAGTAGAAGCAGGTTTTGAGCAGGGGTTATAAGCAGGTTTTTAAGACACTGTAAATCCCTTTGTGGTAAAAATAAAAACTTATCAGTAAGCAAAGAACGTGTACTCAAGTATCTGTGAGTTTAAAGTCATTGAGAACAAAAGAAATAATACTTAGTTTTCATGGAAGTTTGTATTAACGGAGCATGAACAAGCAGTGCCATGCAGCCATTGCCTAGTATGACAGAAAAAGATGTTATATAGAGAGTGGCGTTAATTAATGACAAGGTAGCATGTGCTGCAACAAAGTGGTTCATTTGGACCAAGGCACAAGTTTGAAACAACCTGCTGAATTGTCTCCTGGTTTTGCCTTGAAAGCTTGTATAATGTCTATCGCTATATGTTTTTAAGAACAGTCTAAACAAATATTGCAGAATTACACCTGATCTTATATAGGGTGATCTTATATTACACAGCCGCTCCAGCCCTGCTTTTTACTGTTCAGACTGATCTGTGAATCCACGCCAGAAGGCTCTGAGTGGGCTCTGGACAGGTTGCACGCTCAAGCACTCCAGGAATTTGTCTGCATTTATCCTGCGATGAGCAAGCATGGATAGGTTTTCATATGGATTAATGATACAAGCATTTCTGATCCAAACTAGTTGAAAAATCAGTCGAGACCGCTTTCCTGGAGTGTGCTGTTTAACTTTACAGGTCATAAATAATTCCAGAAGAGTGTCTATGCTGGGCTGGAGAGAGCTTGCAAACGAGCACTGTTGAAACTCCGTGATCTTGTTACTGGCTGGGAGATTCATTGCTTTTTACATGCACATTCTGGTGAAGCTGGGAAGTAACCAGCAGGTACATGCTAACCATATTATTGTTCTGTTTTTCTGATTATTTATTTTATCTTCCATCTGTCCCTATTTGTTCTTCTGCTGGAAAAAAAACGTTCCTCTGGGCTATGTTGAAACCTGCTATGTTCAGATGAGGAAGGCAAAAGAGAAGAGGCGGTAGGTGGTTTGTCCCCTCAGGCTGCCACTTTGATATTTTTAATATGATTTTTTTAGAAGAAGAAGAAAATAGGGAAGTTCTTGTGTAGATCCCCTGCCAGCCTGCCACAGTGCTTGTTTCTGTTGCAAGCAAGGAAAAGGAGAATAACTAGGAGTGAAGTGTTGTAAGCACCTAGTGCTGCAGAACAAGCCTTTGGCTGGATTGTAAGGATCATCCACACTCTGCCTGGAGAACATCATGAGCTATAACTTATTTTCCTTTCCACCAATGTGGTGCAGTGTTCAAGCTCATGATTCAATCTGATCCACACGGAAAGATGTTTATTTCTACACAGAGTTGTTAGGGTAAAGGGTACAATGGGAGCATTTATTTCAATTGCACTTTTCACTTTTAAATGCTGTTACTGTTTTCACACAGCGTTTGAGAGTTTGCAAGAGGGATGGCGTTTCCTTCTTAAAAGACGACTGGGTGCAGAAGCTGTGGGGCTCGCAGAATTGCACCCAGGAGAATAGGTGCTGGTAGAAGCTGCGTATGTGTGCAGTGCCATCTGGCAATTGCACAGGGAACTAAAAATGCTGAAGCATTTTGCTGGGCTAGAGAAAGCTCCTGACAGTGGTGTCCTAGTAAAAGATATAATTGTGGGGCTGAAGGAAGCAAAAGGCTAAGAAAAAAAGAACTCAGGAATTTTCTGCGCTGGAAAAACAGGTAGATGTGGCAGTGCCAAAGGAGAGGAGATGCCCCTCCACCCAAAGAGAAAATAGAGATAACCAGGCATTAGAGCTCAAAAAAGAATCAGAAGCACAAAACCAACAGAGGAACTACAGATGAAGGGAAAACAAAAACTGGAAAGGTGATATCAAATTGAAGAAGAAGCAAATCTGCTAGCCAGGCACTCATTAAGAAGTAAGATTTTCAGCCTCTGAGTGCATTCAAAATAAGAGCGCGCTGTCTCTCAGGAGGAAGAGCACAAATGTAGATCTGAGGCTGGAAAAGACCCCAAAAAGGAGCAAAGAAGAATCCAGTCATCATCTGGGACAAGTTATGCTGCCAGATTTCCAAATAATGGCCCAGCATACATCTCTGGGAGAAATACTAGCAATTGGAGTTTCAGGGCATTACTGTGGCAATCTTGCACTTCACAGAGGAGGAAAAGAAGGTGGTAAGGTGACAGTCAACAGATGGTTCAAGAGCTGGTACTCTCAGGAAGGTTTGGGGACAGTGACTACTGGAAAGAGGGACTTTCTCAACTCATATATGGCTCTACAATAGTATGTTTCTTGGGAAGAGAGTAACTTGACTGATAAAGAATTTTAGAACAAGAAAGAATGGGAGAAGTTTGGTATTAGTTCAGAGAAGAAAAATCAGGCAAATCATGTGACAATGAACTAAAGACAATCGCTGACTGAAGGGTAAAGAGCAAGATTTTTAATGACAGCAGTGACTATGTCATTGATTCACTTATGTCATTGGGGATGGTCTCTTCAAAACAGCTATATGCAGGAAACTAAAGCAGCAAAAAGAGAATACAATTTGCAGGTTAAGGCCTACAGCAAGAAGCTACAGGGATAACATATGTGACTAGCAAAAAATATTGATAAAGGAATTGGAATGGAAAGCCAGACTTAATTGTCTGGTTCAGCAAAAATAATTTAGAAAAAAATTGATGTGAAGATAGCATTAGGACACTTATGCAAGGATAAAAATAGACTGCAAATAAGGTTTAAAATTCCAAAGCAAAACTGTCGATGGCTGAAAGAAGTGCCTAGTGGTGTTAACTCAATTGAAAAGTGTAAAGACTTGCATATAGAAGCTTTCTAGATTTTCTTTAAGCCAAAGATGTAAAAATAATAAGGAATTTGTATATTAAGCAAAAAGAAGCACAGTAAGGAAGAATTCCAGGCTTCTCTCTCTAAATAATTAGCTCTAAAAAAATTAACAAAGAGGTTAAAAGGAATAGAAAAAAGGACAAATCAGCAAAGAATGATATGCTCTTGGGGTCAAGAAGGATACAATTGTAATGTAAATTGCTGGAAGTCAAGTGGATTTTTATGAAACAATTAACAAAGGTTCTTCAGCCCTATAAATAAAAGAAAGTGAGGAAGGAATGAAAGAGATTGCTATGCAGAGAGACCCACAAATTATGTTGAATATGGCTAGAATACCAACTAAATATTCTGCCTTAGTTTGCAACAAAAACACATAAGGGAATGAGAGGATGGATAATAGGAATAACAGTACAGAAAACGGCAGTGGCAGAACAGTGGTAGAAGGAAAAAGTGACACCTCCAAATAGGTGGGCCACATCATTTTAGTGTGATAGTTGCATTATCAAGAAGTAGGAAGCATGACTAAGACAGAAAAGGCACGGACATTAAAAATGGGGCAAAGATTGAAGAACTGATATAATGGAAATGGAGTGAAAATCACTATGGAAATTTGCAAGGTTTTTTGCTTAGAAGTATCATGAATATAGAAAGCTTCTTGAGAGGAAACCGAAAGAACTTAGCTTATTTATCTGAGAACAAGGCCTGAGAGAGGATACAATTTCTCTCTCTACACTTGTCAGGACAACCAACAACAGGGAAGATAAAATGAGCTATTGGTGCTAGAACATGTTGGCACAAGTGCAAAAGGCTATAGCATTTTCCATGACCTAACTGATATAAGATAAAGTTGGGAAGAAATTAGAAGAACTCCTACATTTCTCCTACTGTTCTGAAACAGTCTTTCTATAAGACAACAGGGTGATAACAAATCTGAACTTTAGTAGAGATTCATATAGAGGAAGGAGTTAGAATTTATTGAAGAACCAGGATAAAGAGGGCAAAAATAACTTGGGAAATTTTGTGAACAATGCAGAATGGCACAGGAATCCCATAGACTGTGCACATGTGCCAACTCCATGCAGATGTCTAATATATTCTGAAACGTCTTGAGTAGTACCAAACACCTGTTAGACAGCTGAATCACTCTTCTCCAATGCAGACACCTCCATCTGAGCAATTGCCTCATGACTGTCTTTGTAGTCAATAGAGAGCTCCAGATATGTGTATTTGTCTCTCTTGACTACAAAGAAAGATTAGAATAATTAGCTGAAATGCGGATGCTGTTGTGTAGTTAAATGAGAAGAGCTCCGGTTGGACTGTACTTCTCAAGCATTTTAAAAATCAGTGTAAGTCTCTAGAAAATTACCCTAAAGCTATGGTTATTAATGAAGATTGAGAGGAGATGCGGCAAGAGTCTTCCACTGAGTTAAAGGTAGCAGATGTAGAAACATGCTCTTCTTGTTCATTGTATGTGGGAAAAGAGAAATGGTTTAAATTACAGCAAGAGTTATTTGTATTAGCTACCCAGGAGACTTTTCTCAGAGTAAGGAGAATTAAGCCCTAGAACAGACTGTGTCATGGGAAATTGCACCACTTCCCACAAAAAGCAGTCTGGGGAACAGTGTGAAAATGTTTCTTTCAGGATCGGCTAGATACCAGGTTGACAGTTTTCAGGTAGTGGTTGGGTGGATCTCTTGAATCTCTGCCAGCACTATTTTCTACTGTTTCTGTAGTTAAAATCATATCAGACTTACAAATCATTGTTTAACGTATTGCTCCATTTTTTCTGTGGTCTTTGAAAAGATGTGTAGCTTATTCCTTCAGAATCTCATGTATTTTTATGCCCCCAAACGTTTAAAGTGAGGTCGAAACAAACTGAACAGTGAAGGCAGCATATATCTCTTCTTACCTACTTTGAATTTGTACCCAAACGTTTTCTTCTCCGGAATCCCTAACACCTTTGATTTTGATCACACACCAAAAACTTCTCTTTTTATTTCCCCAGAAATTCCTAGTTTGATTATTCAAGCTACTTCCAATGTAGTATCTCCCATTCTCTTCCCCACTTTCTATAGTTAAGTCAGCTGCTGTGACCATACTTAACTGCCTTCAGCATTGCTGATTACGAAAACTGCCTTCTCTTCACTCAGGTTTTCTCAAGCGTTTTTAACACGAAACCATGAACGTCAGATAGATTTCTACTGAGAAGGCAGATTTTCATTTTCATTTATGTTAGCAAGCAGAGTTACGGTTACAGAGGAGTCTGAAATTTTTACTCAACTTGCTATGTTTTGTGAAAACTCTACACTGCATTATCTCCACCTCATTTGGATTTTACATCAAGTTATATAACTCAAACTTAGAAACTTGAGTGAAGACCATTTTATTTTCCATAGTAAAGATGAAGCATGGTGGAAAAAAGTATTCATCTAGCTTTCTTTAAAACTCTGCACTTGCTCTTTGTGTTCATAAAGGCAACGGTGCTTCCAAAAGTGTTAGTTGCTCAAGGTTGGATCCTTCATCATGCAAAGTGGTGGGAGTATGTTCATTCAACCTTTTAACTAGACCTGCAGCCACATAGTGCTATTCTTGCAGTGCAGTTGGAGGAATGATGCGAGGGCTGGTACCCTAGCCTAGACTGGCTCCTCTAAGGTAAAACACCAAGATGCAGGGTCAGAAGAGGGACAGCGAATGTTTAATTGAGCAGGTTTGTCCAGATCTGCACCTCAAGGATGGCTCATCTTCCTCCATGATGTGCAAAGCATTGGCCAATCCTTTCATCATATCTCTCTACATTACTCATCTGTGAGTATTTAAGAGTTAACAGTGGCTCCAGAGATGGGGATGGGGATTGCTGGTCATATATTTACACTAAATGAGTAACTGTTGCTTGTCCATAAGCTATGTTGGTACTTGGCGTAGGCTTCTTTCTGAGTGCCACCACATGCTGTGTGTTTGACTTGTCATCTTGGGTTTTTTCAGCTTTGGGGAAGGCTCTGTGTCTTCGTGCCTGTTTGCACTTTACTTAAGCACAGGAAGATCCTGGCATTGACTGAAGCCTCTGTGTGGCCTCTAAGTCATACCTTATCATGAGTTTTGAGCCTTTTTGAAGAGCATCACGTTTCAGCTCCTCGTTTTTTTCCCCCTCTGTATTCCTGGCTTTTGAAGTCTGTAGTGCTCTCATAGGTTTGACTATTCAGTCCTGTGAATAATGGCTCTCAAATGACACTCGAGTTACTGCATTTTCTCTTGCAGTGGCTGTGTGCACTCACAAACCTCGGGGAAAGAAGAGACAATATGACATGATCGTGAAAGCTTGTATATTTTCAAAGGCTGGTTCCAAAAGCTGTTGTGGGCTAACTCTCACATTGAATTATTGCAATAAGTTTTGCATGCTCCTTCATATTTCTTTATGCCCTATTTGAAAAGGCTGTAAACCTTTTATGGATATCACTATCTCTTTTAAATGCCAGCAGATCTGAATATGACCACCTTGTGAATTCCCAGCTCATATAACCAAAGGGAAGTTATCGCCGTTTCTGTACACACCTGTAAAAGGTGTGTCTGGTCTCAGGATCTAGGAACCACCAGACAGGACAGAACAATGAAAAATGTCCTACGTTACCCAGTTTTTATTTCTTCCAAGGATGATGAAAGCTGTAACATGGAGCTATACAGAAAAACATGCTAATCTTTGTTGCACCAAAACTGGTAAGCTGTTTCTGAGATAAGGCAATTTAGGAGGATGAGATAGATGTAGCTGATCCTAACTCTGGAGAATGGATTATCTAATCTTTAAGGGCCCCTCTAACACCCTTTTTGTCTCAAGTTGCAGTATTTTTCCTGCTTGCAGTGTCTGTATGAGTTTTTAATGCTTCTGGGAATTCTGCAAAGATTCGGGAGCTGAAGATATTGTGAAGTCTTCTAAGGAAACATTTCCACTTATCTGTTGTCTTCTGATTGCTTTGCTTTTCTTCCCTTTCCTTGTTGTAAGAAAGGGGGCATATAGGAGCGTCTTGCCTTCATTTCCTAAATAATTTATTAGTTTATGTACCTCTTTCTTATGCCCTACTTCTCTCAAAACCAAATACTGTCCATGTTAACAGAGATAATGACAACATTTAAGGATTGGAAAGTTCCTCTCATTTCATTTGCCCTTCAAGATTAGCCTAATCACTTTCTAATCCATCCCCTTTTGGCTGTCTATGATTTAGTTATCCAAATCCAATTGCGTTTATTTCCACTTAATCAGTTATTTTATGGTCCAACCCCAGACTGTCACTTATGATAGCTGATTTTTCGAAGTGTTTTAAATCAATTTAATTAATTTCCATGTAATCTCTCCGAGAACTTTTGGGATGTTGCTTCCTACACCAATTAGCCTCTCAAATTACTGGCATGTGCTTGTTAAGAAATTTCCTCTTATCTTTCAGTTCCTATGCATGTAGCTGTTCAGTTCATGGACCCTTTGATAGTTGAGTGAGCTTGCAAATCGTGGCCCATGCACTGCTGCTCTCCCTTTCTATTAATGGGTTCTCCTCTGAATGTTGTTTGCAGAATAAGATCGCAAAGAGGAGGTCAAAGAGCTATTTAGCATGATAGGACTCAAGCTACTTTGAGATAAATATCTGCTTCACCCTGACTTTTAGACGTGCATCAGATTAAGACAGGCAACATGCACTGAAACATATCCTCAGTCTTAACAAGTTTATTTTTCTTTGGATACTATCTGGATACTTTATGTGTTTATATATATATATATATATAAAAAAGATCAGACTAAGAAACGTATATATATAAAACATATATAACATATTACTTGCCATCTGTAACTAAAAAGTTACAAACTTTGCATCTCTACCAGTCTATGATCTTCTGTTGATTTAAAGACTTATTTTGGATTTTCAGCTAACCTGACTGACCAGATGAATACACTAGCACCCCAGTTTCTTATTACGATTATTTAAGGCAGAAAGAGGAGTTTAGTACAGCACAGCAGAGTGAGAACAGGGCAGTGCTGCCCCAGCCAGGTTACAATCCTACCTGGGGGTGGAAAACAGCAGAAAGAAGAGAACCACACACTGGATGTGGGAGAAGGAACAGCGCAGCAGACCAGAGGTCATGGTGATATGTCAATGTGATGACTCAGTGTTGGTTTTGTGCACCTCAGATGATTCCATGTGATTAAATATGAATTACATTTAGCTCACTGCTTGTAGGAAATTATTTCCCTTTAGTCTTCTTAGAAGTCTTTGGCAGGAAAAGGACAGACACTCCCCCTAGTGTCCTACTATTTAGAGCAGAATAAAGTTCAATCTCTTTCTTTTTCGGACATTGGCTGTCATCTTCCTTGATTTGTCATGTGCATGCTGATTCCAGCCTGCCTTTTAAAATCCTTTCCACCCCAATTGCTCCAACCTGGTTGCACTGAAATGAAAGAGGAACTTCCCCGTGAAAGTCTCCTTTGGATCAGGAATGGGACTAATGGTAACAATCGTCTGTAGTGTTGTAGGACTTCAGCAGCCTGCTCAGAAGCCAGGGGTGCCCAGCACTATAAAAAACAGGAACAAAAAGACTGACCCTGCTGGAAGAAACTTATATTTGATACGTGAAGATGAAGGGAAATTTCCAAGAGTGCAAGGGAAGTAAAACCAATGTTAGACTACCCACTTACATCGGGATCGGAAATACTCCAGGATGGCTAATAAACACACTTACAGGGTTCAGTGGGCTAAAGAGAACCAAGGTCCCTCACTGTCCCTGTTAGTGCCAGTGGGCAGCACGTGCCCAATGCTTTACACCCTGCACAATGCCCTGGCTCAGGAAAAAGCTATTTTGTACTGTGCATTGGAGCTCCAGTGTTGGTTTTGGTTTGCTTTTAACACTGCTTACTTCTGTGGAAAAGCTAAGCAAATCCTTGGGCCATAAATCCGACCCCCATGTCACTGGAAATGTTTTTAATCTCCCAGTAAAGCCTGCTTGAGTTTCTCTTTGACACAAAATCTGGGACAAAAACGAGGGGTTTGCATGCCTTGGTTGCAAATATCCAAAATTAACAATACCCCAATTCTTAACAGCTGCTCAGGTCAAACTTGCTTGTTTTCAGTATTCTGTTGCTGTAATTCTTTGTGTAGATGCATTTTTTGTTTAAGTCAGGGGGTTAAGGAACAATTGTTTTTCGTACAAATCCTCTTGTTCAGCTGTGGATGGACTGATTTAGCTGGAAGCAAGAAAAGTCTTTGTCCATTACTGACTATTCACTGTATTTCCATGTAGAAGTCCAGGGAATAGAAACATAACATAAGGTGACTAATGTCCAATTATCCAGGACAGGGTGGTGAAATACTTCAGCTGAGCAATTTATGGAATTGGACATTTCTGCCTTTGTTTGTCTCTGAGTGGGTGAGAACATAGGAGAAGTTTAGAGAATAGAAAAGCCCTGAATAAATAGCTTATTGACACCAACCTACAACTTCAAAAATTATAGGATAACTCTCAGAGGAATAAAAGAGAAGTAACTACAGACAGTATCATGTAAGTGACAACTAACTAGCCCTTTTTTCTGAGATGTTTGCAGAACCCAGTTGAAAGTCTGCAAAATGGTAATAAATATGAGATGGTGAAAGTTTAACTGTCTCCAAAGTGTTTCAAAAAATAGCAAGTTTTAACTTCCAGATCACCTTTGTGTCAGGATTTTTTTTCCTCGCTTTAGTGAGGACGGTGACACCTTCCTTCTTCCAGTAATACTTCACTTGCACCCCCTGACAGAATACAGAATACAGTCAAATTGATTCCCTCTCCTGCATGCTCTGGAAGGTGGATGAGCTTTTTTATTCCCCCTCACCCTTTGCTCATCTGATTAGCCCTGTAGGGAAGAGGGATAGGTAGTGATTTCCAGAGCAGCCTTTTAACATCACTGGGCACCAGCAGAGATCAAGATGTCAGTCTTCAGAAGAGGCTTTCAAGTCGCAGCAGCTCTCCAGCCCTTTGCAAAAACGTGCTCACGTCTCCACTCACACAAGACCTGGAGCTGGTCCATCTGGCAGCACTGCGGTGGTGGTTGGGTCACCCAACTCACAAGCTGCTATGGCAACTGACTGAGCACAGTCATCCCATCACGTGAGATATGGTAGTTTCTTGTGCCCCTTATACAGCACTGAGCCAAGCAGAGATCAAATAAGCCCCAAAATTGGAAAGCGGGGCGGGAAGGAGGAATACTTAGAGCAGATTAGAGGCTTTGTGTCTCAAGAATTTCTGTTCATAAAGTCAGTGTGTGATGGAAAACATTGCATACTACTTGAGTCATAGAGAAAAGAGGCAAGGAAGCAGCAGAAGTATGACTGACAGGGTAAAAATGGTAGGCATAAACCACAGGGAGTGGGGGGGAGGATGAAGGAAGAGAAGAGGCAAAAGGAGCACAAGAAATAAAGAAGGAATGAAGAAATGGAATATAGCAGTGTGTTAAGATGGTGTTAATATGGGTTAAATATTTCCTTCCATTAAATATTTAAATTTGTATCTTCCTGGCTAACTTTCCAGAACAGAGAGTGCTGGAAGAGGGGTTACGTTCTGTAGGAATGAGGAGCTTTGCTGTCAGGAGTCAATCAACCTCCCCATGCTTTGGTTTCTCAGCCACAGAATAAAATAAAAACCTGCCTTGTGGGAGCATGGAGAGGTCCAGCGTGCCCAAATCCTTCGAATAGCCTCGGGCGAGAAGAACAGCGAGTCCTTGCCAGAAGAAGGAGGTTGATGAAGCCACTCTCTTCCATCTCCCTGGGGAGGTGGTTCACTGCCTGCAGCAAACCTCACAGTCCTGAGCCGGAATCTGCTCCCTGGTTCATCTGCTTTCAGTTTGCTTTGAAGACAAGCAGGCATGGAGAAGTAGGACAGTTGTATTGCCATGAAGCTTTCATCTTCCAGTATTGCTGGCCTTCATTTGTTGCTGCTTTGCTCTCATCTGGCTGCAGCTGTTTCTCAGTGCTTTCTATGCAGCCTTTCTGGATGAAATCCTACAGTGAGAACACACTCTGGGTACTGCAGTTGTAATAACTGTGTCATTTGCTTATCCAAATATATTCAGGAATAATACTGTTTTATTTAGCAGATATCCACTGCTGCAAATCACTTGAAATCCATGTCACACAGAGGCCCAACAGTGTTATTTTAAAGGGACACAATCAACTTTTCCGATTTTTCAGTTTAAATTTGCAGTATCCTTCTTTCTTTCCTGCGCTTCCCCAGAGGGGACTCTTTGGGCATACCGCCACTTACAAGATTTTGTCATTTAGGTACAGCAGAGACTTTCCAGCCCAGGCAATCTCATTATACTGCCCTTTGTGTCATGTGATTAAAGTCTATTTTTAAAGTATTTAAGGCTTTCAGTTTTGTAATTTGGAGTTGTATTTAAACTGACACAAACTGCCACCCATTTTTTCTCGCAAGTCACTGACGTGCAAAATACTTATTTCAGTCTTGTACACTTGTTCTTCATTTGGATCACCTACTCAAACACTCCCAAATGTGAACAAGTGGCATCTCCCATGTGTCTCGCTCATCATCCCATATCTCTTCCGTACATGCTTTCCCACCTGTGCTGGTGTAACAGCAGAGTAACATCTTTTCCCATCATTTACTATGTTCACTGAAGGCTTTGAAAAATATACTAGGGAGAGGTAGTTTTCAGCCCCAATTTTAACTTTGCAACAAACACATAGGTAAGAGATTTGGTCGATGTGTTTAAACCATCTTATACTGTACTGTATGTCTTAACACTCTGCATAAGAACTGAATAGTGGTATCCTATAGAAACAAGGGTGGCCCACAGACTCGCCTTGTCCAAGATGGGATATGAAAGCAAAGCAAAAAATACCTGTTGAAACCTTTCTGAGTTTGTCCTTATTTTTCTTCAAAGTGAATTAATGTTTAGAACTCCTCACTGTAGTGCTTCAATGGAGAGGAAGAGCCAAGTGTGCACATGGGACAATGCACCTGCAACGTGCCAAAGCAAACGAATGTCAGGCTGGGAAAAGATACTGCCTCTGAGAAATAAAGAGTCTGTCCCTCTTGATTTGCACTGAAGTTTTAATGCACTATCCTTGTCTCTTGTGAGCCATTCGCCGACACATCTTCCCCTGCTAATAATCTCCTGCTCTCTGGAGAGGCAGGGGGGGACATGGTGAGACAGGCAGTACCGTCTCTGGCAGCATCTCCTGGCTCTGCGCCAGTCGTCCCTCAGCATCTCCTCTGCCAGTTGCTTTGGTGCCTCTCATGTCAGCCCGCCAAAAAAATGAGCGGTGCCCTAGTGGAAATAATCCTGTGTGCAAAATAAGTCTCCAGGAAATGGGTTTTCTAACCTGCAGGCTTAATACCTCAGAGATTATTGTGTGTGACTAAGCCGCCTGTTGGCATTGGGTACCTGTATCTTTCTCACATTATCAATTATCACTCCCCACCCCCCAGAAGCACATATACGTGCCATCTTGAATGGGAAGAAAGTCAATTTTTTGCAAAAGGTGCTCTGAAGTCCTGTCCCTCTGAGGGGTCTTGGGATCTTTAAATCATTACAAGCTTCCTTTTGAACGATCTCAAGGGTAACGCTTTTCTCCTGCAGCCTGCCCACTTGCTCATTTTTGAAATTGCTAGCTCAGATGGCTGTGTGCCACAGTATAGCTTATGGCAATAAGTTATTTTTTTCCTGATGATTTTTCTGATAATTATTGCTTTTTTTCCCCCCTTTTTTTCCCTTTCGTGCTGATTTTATGTTCCTTCTTCTGTTTTTCCTTTTGGCAGTTGCATTTTGCTGTGAGGCTTCATTAGTGTGAAGGTAGTTTTGATGCTAGATATCTGTTCCTTGCTTCTATTAACCATCGCAGTAGGACCCTGGGAAAGCTGGGAAAGGGATCCATAGACATGCAGACATGGTTTTACAGCTCACAGACAGATTTATGAGGGGAAGAGAAGCTTTGGGCAACTCCAGCACTAGTATTACACAAAAGGATGGACATCTGTTTGAATCAGATGATAGCCTTACAGAGGATTTTCCCATGCCCATGGGGCTACTTGTCTGCACAACCTTCCTTTTGGCTTGAGCTGGTTTCTCCCCTGAGCTCAGGGCTTGCTGGGCACTGCAAGATCCCGAATCACAGTCTGACCCTTCTGCAGGTCTTGACCAGGAAGAAGGACTTCCCATATAGGTACCAGGCTGAGCCAGTGCTTGTCGGTTGGCTATGAGAATGGCACTCAGCTATTTGTGTCTTTAAGTCAAAATCCATCCTTCCTCCTCATTGCTCCTCAGTCTTATTGGGATTCCATCCCACATCTGGGAATCATTTTAAGCAAAAGTTTGGGATTGGACAAAATTCCTGGCACCAAAAAATCATTGATTTGGGGTAAATTTTATTTACACACTCTCATTCTCTCTCCTCTCTTCTCATTGCCATCAGTATTGCAAGAGCAGCAGCCCAAAGTTTACATGCACATGAACTGAACCATGAAAAACAAATGAGTGCGAGTGATTGAATTGCTCTGGGAATAAACAGTGTTCAGGGCTGTCCAACTGGCACTTTTCAGGACAGCTATATAACCATTGATGAAGGAAAAAAATAAAGTCTGCATTTCTCAAAAGCCAGTAAATGATCTTTATTTCATCATGTGGGGAGAGAAGAAGGCTCACAAATCAGTCTCATTCAGCTGGAAAATTTGCCTTAGTTTCTGTATTTCTGTGTTGGGTTTTTTTGTCCAGAAATTGAAATTGTCAGGCCAACAATTTAAAGAGTTTCTAGCTAATCTTCCTAGATTTGCTGTGCCAGGAGAGGATTTTTCTACAACTTTTGTTACAATCTGGCAACATCATAGTTTGTTGACATTTTAGATATGGTGAAGACACATAAGCCAAGTTTTTATCAGGAGAGTTATGATGGATTTATTGCAGGATAACAGAAAACAGAGTTTGGATCATTTATTTCTAAACTGGGATTTCGCTCAAAATGCCCCAAGGCATTTTGTTATAATTGTAAGGCTCCTTCTAGGGACACTAAGCAATCCCCAGAGAGACTCTCATTTTGATTTACTTTGAGTGTGAAGTCTTCAGGGAACGTGGCAGATATTAATTTGCGGCCTATTGAGGTAAATTCACATTTTCCACTTTGAACTGCAGTTCAAACTTCAGTTTGAAGCCAACTTGCAACCTTAAGGTCCTTTATTTTTGCTTTATCTTTTCACTTTGGATTTTGATTCTGTTAGCTGTTGGGTACCATATCTTCTGTAGTTTTTTATTTCTTCACATGTCTAATTTGGCTGTTTCACAAAAAAAAAAAAAAAAAGTGAACCTATCTTGCAGCTTGGGGCACTGCAAGATTGTTTTATTATTATTATTATTATTCATTCTCTTTTTTCTTCTGGAATCTCATGGCTGTCAGCAAAATCAAAAGCCTTTCCCAGCATTAAATCTATTTTCACTAAGAGGACTTTTGTATTTACAGAAATCTGTCTTGTAGATTCTCCTTTAAAAACAACTTAGAGCTTTCTTAATTTGGCTCTAAATACTGAACTGACTTTCTTACTGCTACTGCCTTTGACAGTTCTGTGATATGTGGCTTTCCTGCATCAGAAAGTCTTGGAAAAAATATAGCAGATGATTCAGAAAAGAGCCACAAAAATGATTTTAAAGGTCTTACAGTAAGAGGGGGAAAAAGATCAAACCTTTAAGTTTATCAGAGGAGAAGGTGGAGACTTGCTTTTGTTAAAGTAAGTAAGTACCTGCACAGAGAACTAACACAAGGGAATAAAATCTTTTTCAACTAACCAGAGAAAATCTGAACAGAGTAGACTATAGATAAATTCAAAAGAGAATTATAGCATCTATTGTAGCAGCAACTGGAGCTGTCTACCCAGGAAAACAGTAGCTATATCAACTTCAGATGAAGACTGGCTGTGTTTCAGGAAGATAAGTATTAATCAAGAGCAATACAGAAGAAAAGAGGGAAATCATGGGATCTTTTTATGCAGATGTGTCCAAGTGGTATCTCATGATGGTTTCATGAGGCTTTCAAGCGGTTTGAAGCACAGCCCCTATGCCCGGACTGCGTAGGTTGATGTTGACAAGAGGCTTTTGGCTAATTACTTTCTGAGAGTAAAGGAGTGGAGGAGTAAATCCAGGAGGAGCTCCTAGGACCATGTAAATCCAGCCCCACTGGTTAATGGGCACTATCCTTCCACTCAGCTCTCTGAAATACATGTTATATGTCTCGTCGTCACAGGAAAATTTCAGTACTGAAAAGTTGGCCTGCCTCTGATCTGGGTGATCAAATGGTCCTTTTGAAACTCTCACTGTGTAAATTTGTGAATCACAAATGCACACGTGTCACTTGAAATCCTTCATGTTTTGGCCATTTTCAGGACGTTCGTTAATAATACGTGTTATTCCCATAAATAAGGATTATCTATTCTGATCCGAGACAGAGCCACCAAGAAGACAGACATTTTGTTTGGATGAAGTACCTCTTTGATAGTGCTATTTTACAATGGCTGGGTTGTACTAAACCAAAAAGTTCATTGCAATTCTTACTTTATCCTGTTTGCAGTTTGGCCCTAAGTGAGTTCCTGCTGCAAATGTAGCTGAAGAGCAATGCCGGTTCCCCTTCCCTTGACCAAAATGCAGCCGTGTTTGCTAACCCTAAACAGATACATGAGCATCTGTGTATGGATCTAACTCCTGAGCTGAATGAATTAATTACAGCTGTAATCAGGTTTCCAGTGTGAAATCTGAGTTTTGTGGTAGTTAGTGGTCTTCCTGGACTGGAAGTTGGCCCAGGGATAAGATTAGGACAGCTATTCAGCTGAAAAGAAGGAAGGGGAGAAAAAAAAAAAACCCAAACCCCCCAGAAATGGAAGTGGAGGTGGAATTTCATTTGTATTTACAGTGCATCCAGATGTACATAGTAGAAAAGTAGGGGTGGACCCTCAAAGCAGCTTTGCAACTGTTGTTTCAGGATCTTCTTTTGCCACATACATACACACAAGCCCATCACCTAAAATACTAACCTTGATTAAGCCTATATCCGGGATTATTTTAAGCAGATATAAAGCAGCAACATTATTCCAATTTTATTTAATATTTCTGGTCCAGTCAACTTCAAATCTTCAGAAATCATGACCAGCTGGATTGGATTAATATTAGCATTCTGAGTTGTACTAACATTTGCAGAATCATGTTTTCAACTTTTCTTTCCATCTTCAAGACCTTCTACAGTTGAAAATTGATATTTCTTATATCAGGAATCTTTAGAGATATATAATGTTATATAATGGTTTATAACATTAAGAAATCTCTAATAAAATTCGGAGAGTAGGCAATTCTGCCACTTCACTTATTTTTAATGCATTATAAAACTGATCTAAAGCCAGGGGATATGGTAACTGTTGCGTTCTGCTCCTAAGTATTGATCTAAAAAACTTACTCAAAAAGACATCTTTACTTTGGATTTACAACATATCTTGTATCACTGATACTGATGCCCTTTAACCCTTGTGAAATAAGCAGTGTTCATTCACATCTTTAGCCTGAATTTTCGAGGTTCATAATTAAGAAGAAGAAATATGTTTTGCATACATATAGGTCTTATTGAAAGACAGGAATCATCAAGCCTTTTTTTGTAAATATACTCTTTTTATAAATATACTCTTCAAACAAATATCTATTTTTTTTCCTGAGCCATATATCGTAAGTTTGAGAAGCAAAGGCAGAAATACACTCAATTATTAGAAGCACTGAAGATCCATATACTCTCTCTTTTCCAGTTCCTATATCAGCTTGTTGCAATACATGTCTTGGAAATCCTGTTGTTGGATTATTTGATAGAGAAATAGAATCTCATTCCAATGCCATAAGTTTCCAAGAATCACTGGAGAAGTACTTCCAAAGCTGAAAGCCAAACAACGGAAGAAAAATTAAATATTATTTGGAAGAGACAAAGGTATGAAAAAATGGACTATGCAGGTTAATAGTCAGCACTAACTGTTTGGGTTGCAGGTAAAGATAAACACTGCAATCTTAATATGGAAAAAGTTTCCCCAGAGTATCTGGGGAAAAAAAGTACTGCTGGGAAAGATGCATGAAATGTTATGCTTTGATAGTCAACCACAAATTATCTGTTTGCTCAAGTAGTGGAAACTGGGATACAAAAGCTCAGGACAAGGGAGCTGGTACCTGAGTTAGTTCTAATGAAACACAGCAGATATTTCCCCAGATATTTACGCACAAAATAGTTTTCATGCTGTTTTCATATGATGAAAGAACATACGCAACGTGTCCTAGTCATTAATTTTTCAATCTGAGAATGCATTTTCAAGGAGTCATTTTTTATTCTTCAAAGCAAATGACAGTCGGCATTAAGGAAAATAGACCTGTTGGGAAAACACACTTCCATGCTTTGTTCCTTGAAAGGTAGTTATTTCAGCTATTCTTATATGGCACATTAACTTTGCAGTCTTGCAAAAATATACGCACAGGTGGTCCCTTTGCATTTATCTGTAAAGTTGAGCACATGTCTATGTCTCCCCAGAACCAGAACTTACACATGTCTTAGTCTACGTATCTACTGAAACATTTAAGGGGAAAAAAATGTGTCTCTAAATATTTTAAAATTCATGTAATAAATATGATAAGTGGATTTTTAGCTCTGTGCTATTTAATAAAGAAAAAAGTATAATCATTTGTCTGTACTCTATGGTAAGAGATAGAAAATATCCAGGGAAATAAAGAAGCTTACAGTAAAAATAAATATCTATAGAAATTAACACAATAGTGTCTGAAAGATGATATGCAGGAGGAAGAACCTGAGTATGTCTTTAGGATAAAAGGTAATGATCTTCTCTAGAGAACTTCAATGGGCCAGACAGCATCATAATAGTGCAATTGTTACAGTTGCCTGGTCATGTAACAGTGGCAACATTTAGGGCACTTTCTCTTCTTTAGGTGACTTTTTCTTCAAAACTTGCAATACAGTCTGCACTATCCTAACTGGTAAAATAGGAAGAATTAACGGCTTCATAGTCCTGGGCCAAAATAATTGCAAGAAGCAATGCCTCAATCCCCTGCTCTGTGAAAGAAAAGATTTTAGCTTTATTACAACCCGTAAAAAAACATCAATTACCCAGAAGTTTATTGCATTAGCTTTGGACAAAACTACTAACTACGAATAAAGAATTTTGCTCCAGAAGTCACTATTTTGTCAGTGAAGCTGCTTTGCATAGTGCTACACCTGAGCTAATGATGCTTTCATTGAATGCAACTTCTTTTAAATAAACCTTAGACTGCATTTCTCATGGCCAGTCAGCAGCGTAATTTCTGTACTTCTGATTCAGTTTGCATAAGGTCATGTCAAGTCTTTCAGATTTAACTTGTTTTGACCACTTGACTTTGATCTGCTTGTCAATTTGAAAAAAAAAAAGAGTTTAAAAGGAAAAGCAACTAACAACAGTGTATAAGAAGCACTTCAGAGTCAATGTCCAGCTTCAAGCATGCATTACGCTAGATGTTATTCAGTGGACATTTAGACAGCTGAATGAGTTGAGCAGAACCTAAGCAAATGTGTCTCAGTGAAGGACATCAAAGATATAGTCCTGTATATATGTATAGGAGCTCTCCAGCTCTTGGTTATAACAATACAACATGAAAATAACTATAGCCAAAAGTCCATCTAACCCTTTCTTCTATTTTGCAATGTGTCCAATAGTATATACCTAGAGATACATATTGACATACGGTGACACTAGTTTCATCTTCCAGACTTTAGCCCTCTGCTTGTGTTACCTTGTTCTCTACAGCTGATGGTCGGTCTTTGTGATGCTCATCTTGCTTCCAAGCTTGGAACCTGAGGAGGGATTAATTCCTTGCTACAATTTCTGGAACAGCTATGATAAGTAATCATTTTCCTCCCTCTGAATATTACATACTGCCCAAGACCTGTCTGCTCTTCACAGATGACAAGTGATGCTCCATTTTATTAGCAGTGATTGCAGGACGTGCTCTTCTTCAGTGTTTCATAAATGAATGAAGAATTTCTGGGCTTAAATTTCATCTATCCTGGAATCCCAGCTAACCTTTATCTGGTGCAATTTGTGCTCCAGCTATCTTTGTGTTCTTTTGCCTTTGTACTGTATTCTCTCTTCTGCCCACTGAAAGTGAAGAAACAGGTCTCATTATATTCTTTTCTGATTGGGAAGTATCTTTCACTAGCAAAAAGTCAAAACCCATGTTAACTACAGCCCTGAAGGCCAATAGAGCTATGCAATCTATTCAAAGAGGACAAATTAAATAGTAATTAGAGATGAAAGCTTTGTTATGCTTATGTAACCCGTAATAGCACAATTCTCCCATGACTTGCTGCTTACAAGATAGCTGACCTTCTAACAGTTAGCCACTTCTCTACAAATCTGCACAATGTGCTTTTAATTAAAACTTGCCTTTGATACTAGGTCCAAATGAGTTATCCTTCAAAAGAAAACAATGAAATAGGACCCATCTTTCTGATTTTACTCTGAACCAGATCCTGCATATTTTATTCCCACCATAAACAACATTCCTCTCGGTGTCATCCTGCTAAAACAAAGCTGTTCCTGCTTTGTTAAAGTCAGTTAGCAATCATGTCAGGCGCTTCTTCAAAGATGGAGAGAAAGATGGAAACAGGATAGTGTTTGGTGAGGTTTTTTACTTTCTCAACCTGCCTCTGAAGATTCTGATTTTTCCAATTGCTCATCATCGGGAGATATGGGCATGGGATCAGGGCACTGAGCTTGTCAAATAAGGAAATAATGATTGAAAAAGAGGAGACGAAGTTTAAGAAGAGCATCCCAGCAACCTCTGGTAAGGGTACATTGCACTTTTCAGAGGTACTTGCAACACTAAGTGCCATCTTAAAAAACAGGTGATGAGACACGAGCGGCTCCAGGAAAATGGAGGAGGTGCAAAGGGTGCAAAGTAACATTTGAGTGAACAGCTGTCAAAGTGCATTAGATTTACAAGCTTCTCTCCAGTTGAGAAGAAAGAGAGTAGATTAGTTGTATGTTTCATGTTGTACATGTTTAAAACTAGTAATGAGAGGACATCTACATAGTCCATCTGAGAATCTCCAATATTTGTCCCAAATGAACAGTCCCCTGGAAAACACTCGGTTTTGTTCCTTGTCATGAGTGAAACTTCAGGGTCACATCACAAAGCACCTTTCTGTACTGTACATTAAAAGCCTACAGTGACAATTTTCATTTAAACAGAGAAGAAGAGGCAGGAGTTAAAGTTAGGTGGAGTAGCATTACAAGGAGCAATGAGCGGTGTCTAAAGAAATTTAAGGCAGTGAGCTTAAAGGGAAATCCCTCTCCCTTTTCAATTCATTTCAATTCAATTAACTGAATTGAAAAAAAAAATTAGGAATAAACTCCACTTGCAAGATTAGACTGTGGAATCACTCTGCCTCTGCTCAGAAACAACTAGGAGCTGAGCATAAGTGAAATAATATATAGGTCTTTTTCCACTGGCTAAGAGGGCATGTGTAGCCAGTATTATTTTTTTATGAAAAAGTGTCTGAAATTGCAAGATCCTAAGAGTAGAGCAGTGCTTTTAAATTATTAGTGCTGGTCAGTGGTATAAACATCTGAACTGCCTGAGCAGTTTAGAGAGGAGATCTCAATCAGGGAGCATCGATCAGGGTGAGCCACATACGAACTCATCAGCATGTGCAACCATCTCCTGGGCTTAGGAGAGAAGAGTCTTTTCTCATCATGCCCTACTATAAGAGGGTAAAAGAAAAGTTGTAGAGGTGCCATTATTTTCCATGCTGTAATGTGCCAAAACAGAAATCCTTGTTGCATTGCTCTGCAGATTCAGAGATAAGCATTTAGCCAGAAGTCCCTAAAATATATAATAGTACTTTGCTCAGAAAGACCTTCCTGTGTTCTTGTGAGAGATGAAAACTACAATTGAATCCCACATGGCAGTTGTTACAAAACCACTTTCTTTCTCTCCTATTAAAATACTGTTCCAAAACTTCACCAGTATTATAGTATGAAATCTTTTTGTTATCAGCTCAAAAGTACTCATGGACAGTTAAATCCAGTTGTTCTTGTTCCAAGATTGTTTTTTAGCTTCAAAAGATCTTTTCTTTCCCTGGAATTTATTCCACTGAGGTACTGATAGAGGGCAATCACATCTCTTCTTGGCCTTCCTTTTACTTGACATACCAAGGCTGGTTTTCCCTCACTCCTCCATTCCACAAGAGGGTTCTCAGTCCCCCTGATCAAGACAGTCTCTCCTTACACCTCTTCAAGATGCAGTCTTTCTTGACCATGAATGGACAGATTTGAACACTGCATTTCAAATGAGATCTCTTCCACTTCTTATACCAGGGTATTAATTTTTCTTGAGTGTACTGGAAATAGTTTTTGGCTGTTGCATTCAGCTTCCTAGTTGCTGGCATCACACCAGCATTTCATGGTCACCCTGCTATCAGCTGCACTACACCACTGTTCTTCTTTCTCACTCATTTCCAACTGGTAAACCCACAGCTCGCAACAGAAACGCCTATGGTCAGTCTCCAAGTATGCAATCTTACATTTTCTTCTATTAAATTCCTTTGAGCTTTCTTTTAATTCCAGTCTTCAGGGTCATGCAGCTTTTAGGGTATAAAGTCCTGATTTTTCTGTTAATAGAAGATGCCCTCTAGCTTCATGTCATTGGGAAATTGAATTAACGTAGTCTCATTTTGTGCCAACTCATAAAAGAAACCATGAAATGAGATGAAGCCTGAGTCTTATTTCTTGGGGAACTCCGCCAGTGACTTCTTTACCTGTTGTCATCTCCCCTTTACCTGATGTCTTCTCACCACAGAGTTCTGGTAGAGTCTCCATGGCATTGCATCAGGTGCTATACCCACACTCAGCTAGATTAAATGTGTAACACTTTTCCTGGAAAATCTCTTATATTTCCAGAGAAAGGTATTAAGTTATTCTGGCATTATCTACCCACAGTAAATTCAGCTTGCATTTTATCTTGTTTTTCCTTTGTTTCTGTCTCGTCACATACAATGCTCCAAAGACTCCTCCAAAGTTTCACACAGTCTAAAAGCCAACTTTTCTAGCATGATAAAACTTTCTGTTTAGGGAAAACTCAGTGTCAGATATATTATTAACCACAAATTTAGTGAAAATCCTTGCTCATGGACCTCTGAGTATTTTTCAGAAGACTACAATGGAGATTTGAATCTTCAGCTTTACATGAGCTTTTCGTGCTCCTCGGGATGCTAATTTTCTCCTTTTGTCTGGATCTTTCTGTGTTTTCCAAGCTGTACACTAAACACTTCGAATAGGTTAGTCACTTAGCTCATGACATAAAGTGGGTTGGAAAATGACAGCTCTCCACTGATTGTGAGGTACTTAGAGATACAATAAAAAGGAGCTTTAGACATGGAAATTGTTCTGTTCATTGATGAATCATAGTCTTTTGAAAGAGTTCTGTCTGAAGTGAGTATTAGATGGATCTGCAGCATATCTGCTTATAAATTTGCACTGTGCTCCATCTTTATTGTTATGGGCAAGCAACTATTTTGTGAAATAACTTTGTATTATTGTGGTCCATACAGTAAAGGATTTAATAATCCTATTTTAAAAGCCTATATGTGGATGTCCAAATTGAGTTTCTAAGTGAAAATAACAAATACATACCCAGGCAAGTAAAAGAAACTGTATTATTCTTTCTGAATATCTGCATCATTCCCACAACATGACAGTACCAACTGTTTTACAAGATTATGAGCAGATCCCTACTTTTCATCAGGGGACTCAAAAGCAACTAGCAAGGAATACCAGATAAAAATCTCATATCCAAGTACATGCAAGGATTCCAGCCCATTCAGGGTATGTATCTGCTGCTGTAGCATCTGCATAGCTGAAACTTGCCATTATAGCTTTCAGTGATTTTTTTTTCCCTTTTTTCTTCCTTCTGGGAGGCCCCAGTTCACTTTGGGAGACCCTGAGGACCAGATGCACTGAGGCAGCATAGATGGCAGTCACCTTCATTAGGTACTGCAAAGACTAAAGATCAAATACTTTATTTACTACCTGTTTACTACTGCATCCGAGCTGCAGCAAGTACCACAACAACAGCAACAATGGATGCTAGTTTACTCAGATACGAAAGTAGCTTTCTGCCAAAATTGGTTTCTAGTGCAAAACCTTTTTTTGGGGGGTGGGAGGTGGAGGGCTGCCTTTAGAAACAGATATTATTCTACATGCACTGATGGTTCTCTCCAGTTTTATGGCAGCTTTTACGATCTTTGAAAGCTCAGTCATCATCCATAAGCAGTCAGAAATAACTTCTAATGTCTCTTAGTTCTGTAAGTGTCCTACAGTGAAGTTAATTTAGCCCAGGCCATTTGAAGACATTTAATGTACAAAAGAACAGCTGAGTCTCTTCCTTCCTTATCAGAGGCTGAATCTTTCCTGTATGTTACGATGCTCCAGTACAAGAAAATACTATTTAGTGGCAAAATGTTTCTGAAAGTTTTCTCAGAACATTCTGTCCCACAACTTTTAAAAAATATTTAAACTTTTTGTTTCAACAAAGTCTGAAATATTTGAATTTCCTGTCTAACGTGAGAACTTGTTCAACTCTGTGCAGCGCTGAGCATGACTAACTGACATCCATGCATTTTCCTGGTTCAGGATTGTATGAAAAACCCGAAGACATGAAGGAGACTATGAGCACAGGCCTGAAAAGGTCAGTGTCACAGCTGTTCTGTGATCAGTTAGTGTACACAGGTCTTTCTTCTTAGTCACGTCCAACCAAAAAGTTCCTGTATTGCATCAAAAATCACCACTATTGGCCCTGTAAGTTCAAAGCTTTCATTTTTTACTATTAAATTTTGTCCTGGTGAGTATGCTATTATCAGGCTAACTTCAGTTCCCTTCAATCCATAGAAGTGAGGTTGAGAAGAGAGAACACAGATCATTATAGCCTTATAGCATTGAGTCTGTTTGAATGAGAACTTTGTCGTGACCACTCCTTAAAGTAGTGTGATAAACACTGTCCTTTCATAGTCAGGGGAGGATGGTTGTATTTAATTCCTTTAATTTCTTAATTTAAATTAGTATTTAATTATATTCAGGTGATTTTAAACTCACAGTGACAACAAATTATAAAAGATAAAAAATAAAAGGCTGATATATATTAAACAAACACAAATGTGGTCAATATGCCTGAAGATGAAATCTCAAAATCTGAAACCACAGAGGGTTTGTTTTGAACTGCCTTGCTCTTCCTTTTCATCTTATACAGTAAAGTAAAATTTCTACTTTCTGCAAGAAAAATTAGAAAAGAAAAAAAAAACCAACCCAGCCACTTGATTGTCCTGGAATAAGATAAGGATAATATAAAGCAGCTCTGAAACTGGAAGCTTTCTTGAAATATACTGGTGGTGGTAAGGACAGCAAAGTACTAAACTCACTTCAGAAGGAGAAAAAAACCCCCAGACATATATAAGTATTGCATATGTCCTATCATATTTCTCCTAAATATATTCAGGCAATGAGCTAAACTCATGTGCTGCAAATATACCTTATCATTCCCTAGCAATGACTCTCTTTTTGGTGGAAACTGTACTCCACACCAGAGTATTCTGGAATGTGCTAATTTTACAAAATAAAGAAATAGTCACTAGATCATACTTCTTCCTTCCTTCCCTGCAAGCCAGTTTTAACCACTGAAATGTAGTTGAAGTCTACAGCATCAAAACACTGCAGTACTGTTTAATTACCTGTTTCTCAGCTCATTACTTGGGACATAGTAGGATGCTCAGTGCCAATGTGCTGGAGGACATCAACACAGGGAAAAATAATATGGAAGATTGAAAAAGGAAAAACCAAATCCACACATACTGACAGGCACATTCCAGAGTGAAGGTCAGAAGACAAATAGGACATACAGAAAGGAGAAAACAAAAAACAAAACAGGTTTGCAGTTGACTGCAGGTCACTGGTGCGTTTGCTACTGTGTCCAAACATGCAAATAATCTCTCCAGAAGATGGGAAAAAAAATAAATGAAGCAATTTTTTCTGTGTTTACTATGCTTCCACATGAAACAACTTGTCACTTTGACTGCATCAATAAGATGGAAGAACTGAGTGTTGTCTGTGATGAGGTAGCAGCGAAGGAACTCACAGCAACCACAAATACACCAAAAAATGTTAGGTAGCAACCTAGGATAAAACAAATATAGGTAAAATAAACAAATGAAAAAGGTGACAAAGGTCTTGGAAGTGCCACTGCAGTTCTTTAAAAGGAAATAGAAAACAGAATTCGGTTCAAGAATGAAAGAAATTAGCTTAAAAAGGGTATTTGCTTCCTCAATACGTCTATAAACAAAATACAACAAATCACTGATAAGCTACTCAAAACTACTGATTAGGCCATGTGTTAGACCATATGTTCAACAAGTTAAGAGGAGGGATTAAAAGGTGTATTGCGTTTGCATGGCAAGGTTTTGGTAGTGGAGGTGGCTACAGGGGTGGCTTCTGTGAGAAGCTGCCAGAAGCTTCCCCTATGTCTGATAGAGCCAATGCCAGCCGGCTCCAAGACAGACCCGCCACTGGCCAAGGCCGAGCCCATCAGTGACAGTGGTAGCACCTCTGGGGTAACAGATTTAAGAAGAGGGGAAAAAAACCTGTGCAACGGCAATTACATCGGGAGAGAAGAGTGAGAATATGTGAGAGAAACAACTCCGCAGACACCAAGGTCAGTGAAGAAGGAGGGGAGGAGGTGCTCCAGGCGCCGGAGCAGAGATTCCCCTGCAGCCCATGGGGAAGACCATGGCGAGGCAGGCTGTCCCCCTGCAGCCCATGGAGGTCCACGGTGGAGCAGATATCCACCTGCAGCCCGTGGAGGACCCCACGCCGGAGCAGGGGGATGCCCGAAGGAGGCTGTGATCCTGTGGGAAGCCCGTGCTGGAGCAGGCTCCTGGCAGGACCTGTGGCCCCGTGGAGAGAGGAGCCCAGGCTGGAGCAGGTTTGCTGGCAGGGCTTGTGACCCCGCGGGGGACCCACGCTGGAGCAGTCTGTTCCTGAAGGGCTGCACCCCATGGAAGGGACACAGTTCATGAAGAACTGCAGCCCATGGGAAGGACTCACATTGGAGAAGTTCATGGAGGACTGTCTCCCATGGGAGGGACCCCACGCTGGAGCAGGGGAAGAGTGTGAGGAGTCCTCCCCCTGAGGAGGAAGGAGCGGCAGAGACAACGTGTGATGAACTGACCCAAACCCCCATTCCCCGTCCCCCTGTGCTGCTGGCGGGGGAGGAGGTAGAGAAAATCTGGAGTGAAGTTAAGCCCAGGAGCAAGGGAGGGGTGGGGGGAAGGTCTTTTAAGATTTGGTTTTTATTTCTCATTACCCTACTCTGATTTTGATTGTCAATAAATTAAACTAATTTCCCCAAATCGAGTCTGTTTTGCCCGTGACGGTAATTGCTGAGTGATCTCTCCCTGTCCTTATCTCGACCCACGAGCTTTTCATTCTGTTTTCTCTCCCCTGTCCAGCTTAGGACGGGGAGTGATAGAGCGGCTTTGGTGGGCACCTGGCATCCAGCCAGGGTCAACCCACCACAGAAGGTCATTTTGCATCTTGGAGAATCAGATTATTGGTGGCTGACTGTTATTTACCCATTCATATTGTTTTGGCTGTCGGTTTGTGGAGATCCTGGCAGTGACTGTAAGCCCGTAGGCATACATGCCTAAGCAGCATAATCTTCCAAAAACTGAGATGCAATTATCTCTAACATAATCAGAGCTTTTGTGCAAACTCTACTCTTCCCTGAAAAAAAAGATTGGTTAAACATCAGCAAAGGCATGTATAGCGAAGGAAACATGAAGCTTGTAATTAAATCTGACAGGAAGTAAAAATAAAAGCTTCCACCATACACCATTAAGAAGGCGATGTTTAAATGAACACAGTCAGGTGTTATGAGAAGTTGAGAAGTGATGCAGTAAATAAGAAAAAGATCTGTAAGGTTGGAGAGAAACTTAATGCATTTCTCCAGAACAAGGAAACGACCGAAGGGACTTTTTCCATTTATTCCAGAAGAATCTGGATCAGACAGTGTAGCAGTTCAGAAACTCGTCTTCTACCTTTTTACGGTATTTCAGAAATAGCATGAAAGCCAAGTAAGGAATGTCATTATTGTCAGTTCTGTGCAAAAGCAGGTCTGAAGCTTACACAAATAATCAAATATCTGCACTGAATTAATTACTATTAATCACAAGACACAGGGTTGGAGGACAGGGAAGCTATGAGGGTTCACTAGCTTCTATCCTTGTAGCGAGTATGTGTTTCCAGCAATATCACATATTAACAAAATTTACCCAAAGCACTTTTGGATTATATTTGCCTTTATTATCGAGAAAAAATAATAATCTTTCCTGAAGGTCAGCCATACTCCCCAGGCTTGTAGCTCCAAAATTTTCACCCTTCGGTCTACAGTTGATCTTTGCTATCTCTATGAACCTCAGCTCAAAGTCATAAATGAAAGTAATAGCAACTGATAATGCTATAATGCATAAATACATTTCATAATAGTATAAAGGAATTCATCATGGTATAAAGCGATGGCGGGGTGTCACCCAGTTAATAATATCTATAAATGCTGTTGTCCCCTTAGTTTCATAAGTAAGCTAATTATTGTTAATGGCATGAGTGAAGAGGTCAAAGGAGCTTTGTTGTTTCCATTTCATCCTGTATCTCTGCTGTGAGTCAGTAATCTTTACACAAATGCTGAGGTGCTAAATATGCATTTTTCCTTTTACCAGTTGTTAGCATATTTCAAAATTAGTATCAGATGTAGTTTAATATCTCCAATAACTATTGTGTGTCTGAGAGTCACAACAGAGATTTCACTTACTTTCTTTACACTTGCTAAAGACCATCCAAGGTAAATGTGGTTGAACCCTGATGCGTGAGCCAGTGACCAGAAAAATCTTCCAGGATCTTGTCAAACTTGAATTCTATAATTAATTGTACAAATATAATGCTGGAAAGGGAATATTTCATTGTATTGCCTATTTGCATAGAATTTCTTTATATGAAACATGGTATCAAAATTATAGCACTCTGCCACACTCAGTGTGTTCTTAATGTGAACTATTCTCAGAGGTGTTTGATGAGTTTAGTACTGCTATAAATAAGTCCTTGTTGATAAGTTAAGATTGGTGAGTCTTGTTGGTATGAAAGGCAAAGGGAGGGTTTTTGCTACTGGTTCCGTGGAGAATATATCTGTCCTCTACAGAAATGAAAAAAAAGGAAAAAGAAAAAAGAGGGTTCTAAAGTTGCTATTATTGGCATATCAATGAGTATTAAATATTAATGAAATTAGTTAGGCCAAAGTTGAAGATAGTAGAAGTCTGTAATACGGAAGAGAAGTCTACATGTCTGTTGTAGAGTGCCCATTGCCTAGAAAAAGCTATTTTGTGAAAAGCAGTGTCACTAAAATACCAGTTATTTCATGAATTTCTTTTTTAACTCTCCAAAGTTGAGAATATCACTGTACTTTCTACTCTATCTTCTCAAAATTTCCCTGGAGTTATCACTTCCTAAGAGTTTAGCTGACTAAATGTTCTATTGTATGTCCTTTAAATCTGTGGTTAATTTGCCTTTGGAACAGCTTACACCAAAAAAATTTATTACCTGAATTCTGTCTCATTTTTTACATGTTTAGTTTCAAATCATAGACACCCTGGAGTGTCTTGTCTGGCTGCGTGAGTCACCTGCTTGCCTGTGCCGATGTCTGAGGTATCCTGGTGCATTTCTAATGGCTCTGCACATCTATGTTTACACGACCATGGCTGCTCCTTAGATGGCTTTTCTAGGCGAACTGGGGCATATCTCTCAGGGGATGATTAGACATGCTGCTCAGCAGGCAATGGGATGAAGATCTATGACGTGTCTGGTGTGTGTCAGCTTTATGTATTCAGAAAAGTTCCCTTTGGCCCTCGGTTTATGAGAGGTATCTCCAGATGCATAAACCCCCTAATGTTTCAAAGGTGTAAATGTATTCAGTGCAGGTTCGGTCTGTCTTCTTGTCATGGCAAGCTGGTAAGGAACAGTGTGATACTGAGAGAATGTGGATGTTTCCTTAGGCAAAGGATTTCTATAAATCACAGATGTGCTGCTGGAGAACAGGGCTCTGCCTAAGAGTGTGGGGCATCCTGCTATCTTCTGGCGGCCATTAACTACTAATCCTTTGCTCCTGCCGTCCTTGAAGGTTTTAGTGTTTTTCTCTGACCAGTTTAAACACACTCTGTTCATGCACACTGCATCCAACTCATTCCACTGCACAGTATCTTCACTCATAATATTCTTGGCTATAAAGAGGATTCAGTCATACACAGATCTTCTATATACAAGGAAAGAGAAGAGGGTGGCCTTTGCAAAAAGAAAAATAAAATACATTTCCAGAATGAACCCTTATGGATAGTCCCAATAATGAATTGTATACAAAAAGTTAACTAAAAGAATGTGATGATGTCCTCTTCAGGAGACAAAATATTAGCACATGTACTGTTAAGAAGAGCCAGCACCACTGCATTCAGAGTGTCATGATGAAGACTTGTTTACCATCATTTTGCTTGACTGGTTTTCTGGGATTGATCCTGACCCAAATCTGGAAATTTTACTCAGGCAAAATCTCCACTGAGCTCAATAAGTTCTTGCTAGCAAGGATTTGGAAAGGCAGATCCCCAAGGAGATGTCATTTGTTGTCTTTCCATGAGGAATATTTATTGTATGTAATGAATAAAACTGTAAACTTTTGTGAGGTTTTTCATTTACATTTTTTAAAGATTAATTGATTTAATTTGATTTATACCTATGTTCAGTTGAGGGAAGGCTGTTAAACAATTCAATGGACTGGTACTGATCATGGAATATATAATTTATATTCATTAGAACTGGTAAGGGTTCCCAGTCTTTGTGATTTCACTTTTACTAGCCTAATGCAATGAAAAATTAATTGGCATAGAGGCAAGAGATTCTTCACTTGATTCAACTCAAGATTCATAGGCTTTGCTTAAGCAGTCAAGGCAAATTTCTTATATGGAAGGTGAGTAAATAACTGACTTTAATACTGTACTCAAGGAGTTAATTTTTTTCTCAGTCAGGCCTTGATCTTTTCTGTCCTTAGGTTCATGCAGGCAGAATCCAAGGATTTCTTAAGAGAAGGCTCAAAGACTAGGGATAACAACAGTCAGAATTACTCATTTTCCCTCCTGTTCTTATTTTAGCTGTCATGATTGTTCAGGCTATTCTCAGTTTTAAAATTTACCCTCCCTCATTGTGTTCACTGCTCTCCTCTCACACAGGAAAACCGCCACTTCAACAGCACTTAGCCTTGGCAACAGCTTGGAGCTTTGAAATGCTGCATACTTGGGAACAAAGAATCTGAATTTTCATTAACGATTATGTATCTCAGTGATGGAGAAGAATTACACCATGACTCAACCTGCATAACTGTTATCAAATGGCAGGAAAGGCCCTCATTCATAAAATACCCCCAACCCCATATTTTCCAGAGTAAGACACAACATTTCATGCCAACACATCTTCCTCTAACAACAAGAATACCAAAACCCAAAGTGAATAGATGTCTGTTAGGCAAAGCACAGGAATGTTCGCTGAACCCTGATGACTGGTTTGGCCAGATAGAACGAGCCCATTTCAGCACTGCTCGCTCGAACACGTTCAGCATGACAAATCGTGTGAAAATTTCCATGCCGCATATAGCAGCCATGCTCATTGGTTATTTATGAAGGGTGCTGCTCCTGGGTGCTTCCTCCCAGGAGTCAGCTGGACCCTGTCTCTGTGTTGAAATCCCTCCTGTTCTCTCCATGATTCTTCTGTCTATTTCTGAACAAGAGGAGGCTTCATATGGAGTTGTAGTTTCCAGTGTGCTCCTATCTCCTGTGTTCCACTTAGAATTTTCTTCTTTGCTTCTCAAAAGGACTCCAAAGACGGCTGTCACACTACTCCATCCTGTGCACCTCTAGACTTCAGCTTCTAGTTCAAAGTCACCAATTCTGACTTGACAAGATATGGTGTTATTTTAAACTTGGTTCTCATAACCAAGTTAAAAATGGTTCTTATAACCATTGGTCTCTCTTATGGTTCACATAACACTAGTGTGGTCGTTCTCTTTTAGAGCCACGAGTGCTGATGGTTTGCTTTTGTTCTTTGCAGCAAATTGCCTGCTGTTGTGTTATGTACAGCCACTTTGTTCTTTTGTTATGTCTTTCTACTAATTGCTAGCCTACAGGATCTCCTGATGATGTGGGTCAGACTTTCTTGATGATGTTTTGTATTTCTTGGAGCTCAGAGTTATTTGTCCTCTCTGCTCCTGGACAGGCAATAGTCAGACTCAAAGTCAGTGTAAGGGTCTGCTGGCTACACTGAATGAAGGACACTGTTCACAAAGGATCTGATATGTAAAGGTACTTATGTGCCAAAGCATAGCGATGGATCTACTATGGAAAAGCCAAAGATTTTAAGAAGGTTTCTACCTGCAACTTGAAAAATAAAAGTGGTAAAACTAATTAAAAAGGAAAAAAACCCATGAAGTGTCTTCTCAGAGAGTTTTCTCTGGGAAGGAGTAATGTCCACCTCATCACATTTTCCAAGATTCAGTTTCCACATAAGACTCTGATTTCCATAGTTGATGTGGGTGCTTGAGACTGTAAGATCACAAAAGCCCATGCTGACTTTGTGTGGAAGCCCATGACTAGATAGGAACTGCCTTCCACCCTCCTCTCTAGAGATGTTCCTCGTGCTTTTCCTAACAAGTCAAAGAAGGTTGTAACACCACGGATGATCTCTGAAGGGAAATCTATGCTATCTCTCCCGTGACTGCAGGGGCAACCATTAGAAAATGCTAGATACTTCCCTCCAGCCACCATCCAGCCCCCACAGACTTCCGAGATACCACCATAAGGAACAGAGCCAGTTCCTTTTTGTATCCTAATGATGATGCCACTTCCACCTTTTGTGCATAATTGCACAGTGGTCCATGGACGTACCTAGGGCATGGGACAACTGGCCTCTTGGTCTTTTCCTCTAACCCAAGAGCATTCATTTCCCGCCACATGGTGGATTTTGGGAAGGGTGGTCACTGTTCACCCCTGTGGACATAGCAGCCTGTTTCACAGTTGGGAATTTGAAAAGCATGAGACCTGAAGGGAATGGGTAAGAGAAAATCTGACATCTTCCATGCATATCAAAGATCCTCATTTTGTATTTTGAATAACACTGTCACAGATTACACAAAATAACACAGAAACGCTTCTGGACACAGGGACCAAAATCTTGATTTTTGGTGCTATCAGATGAGTGACTTAAGCTGAAAGCAAGACCTCCCCGACATCCCCACAAACATGCAAAGGACATGACTGACTGGCTTGCTTTGACTACTGGGTGCTACTTTCTGAATGAAACCCCACTCTTGTTGAAACCAAACTCTGCAGCTACACTGAGAAAATATCTTTTCAGGATTTCTTGTTTCGTAACAAAATCCTGATGTTTCAGCTGGTTTCCAGAGTTGGAGTGAAAACGCAGCGTGAAAACAGATTGCCAAAAGTTTGTGATTTTTCCAGGAAAGAGTTGTTGTTTTTACCTTAGTGCCACTACCTATATGGATTACTTCAGAAAGACTTAAACTTCATTAAAGGTAGGGAGGAAAGCCTCATTTCTTTGCTTTAAAAATCAGAGCTGACTGCCTTATGCTGTTTAGATTACCAATCAGGCTATGACAGTGGCTTTGCTCCGCTGTGGCTTACTTTGTCATGACTCTGAAATGTAAGTTTATGTCTTTAATTGTGCAAATGTTTAGTGCATTTTGATAATAACCTGTGACCTACCTTTTCAACTTTTAAATAGTTCGCAACCCTTTTTTTCCCCACCTGTTTCCTGAGGCACAGGAATGTGGGCAGACAGCACCCTCTGCAGTGAACGATGGGGAAATGGGAGTTTGATCTCTGCCAGGGACTTTTATTTGTGCTGTATCGGATCTATCTGCTCGGAGCCCTCTTCCACACTCTGCTTTCAATGGACAAGTGAAACAATGGAGTTTGGAGCTGGTGTGAAAGTTGGGACAGGCAGAGGCATCTCAGGATATCTTGAAGCATGTGTGGTCTTGCAGGGAAGGGAGATGGTGGCTAAATTGAGTTCAAAATATCCAAAATTTTATGGCACATGCTGTTTCAGGTGCTCTTGTCTCCTTTCTCCCTAGGGGTTATCTTTTTTTTACAAGTACAACCTTGTCTTATGCTACAGATATGAGATTTAAGAAGATTTTTTTTCTGAGTTGCAGTTCTTTGACATGCAATGTGGTAAAGGAATCACTGCCAAAGGACACGTCTCTCATTTGCAGAATGGGAATCTGATCCAGACTCCAGGCAGGCCTGTGTTGCCTGAGCTGTGGTCACCCCTGTGGTTTAGTCATATTTCCTACTAACAAGGACAACAAGTGCTGCAGACACACTGGTGCAAAAACCTTGGTTTCAGACTAGTTTTTACCAAACCACAAAATAGCAAGACGGTTTTCTCCCAGTAAGAGTGACAGCAATGGACCCATCTTCCTCCATGTTGAAGTGATCATGTTAAAGTGATCTTTGTCATCAGGGAAACAGCCTTTTACCTGGACCAGAAGTTTAATACCATCTTCTAGTCCTTGTTTTCTTCAAGAATTCTCAGCTGCTTTCCAGCGAACCCTGGTCCAGCTCCCAAACATGCAGCCTTCCTCTACACCAGCTCCTAATTAAAAGAGGTTGGAAGCAAGCCAGTTTAAGAAAATACAATTATTTGATGAAAACAAAAGGTGGTAATTTCAGGTATCATGGGGGCTAACTGATAGTGTCTCAAGTCACTTCAGGGTCAGCAGATTCCTGAATACATAAACCTGAGCCTTGCACACCAGTGCAAGCTAGTGGGCAGCAGCTCACATTTATGGTGTGGGCCTTGTGGGGTAGGTTTACCCAGGTTTCAGTCCGTATTGCTGTGCTTTGGATTCCCTCTGATACCTGAATAAACAAGTTCAAAGGTAGCTTGGAGTCTCCAGTGCTCTGCAGCATTTTGCATGATGGAGACATAGGCAAGTTATGCACCTAAGTGGATACTTAATCTCTCTGTACTTCTGTTGAGCTGCCACTAAGGGTTCATCCTGCTCTTTGGACTATTTTATAAATCCTTCTGGGAACCCGCTCTTGTATGAGAGCAAACTCTTGAGATTCACAAACTCTCTGCTGGGGCAGAGCGGCAATAATGCAATGACATGATTTCTATCCGCTTTTTCCAAACTCTTCTGGAAAGATAGAGATGCACTCAAAAGTTGGAAGAGTTTTAAAAAATAAACAGTGATGTTTGTAAACTGCTAAATTAAGTTTCAAATTTCAAGTACCCTCAGGGTTTCACATTTGGTTAAAAGCAACCATGTGCATGTGTGTTCGCATACACACACACTTGCATGTACAGAAAACTGGGCACAGAGACCCAGTAAGTTTTACTATGCCCATGAGATGAAAACTTAATATGAAATTTCAAATCATAATTTTGTGATAATGTGGAGAAAATTTGGAAAATATACAATAAATGTTATTTTCTGCTCTTTGAAAATCATTTTGGCTCCCATATCTCTCCCACAATCTTTTTCAGGCTTTCCAAAATATTCTGGTTTTAAAGTCATAGAGAGGTCTGATTTCATTGAGACTAGGGCAGTCAAGGTCAAAATTAGATTAACAATGGTTTAGTCTGGTGGGGTTTTTTAATTGTGGAATGCTAGTGCTTCCTCATAATTTAAAGCATGTTGGAAATCTGTGTTATTCCTCTTTAATCTGAAGTTTGATTTAACAGTAGGAAATTGAACCAAATGTGACATAATGTCCCTCTCTTTATGTAGCCATATATAAAATTTCATGGTTTAGTGGTTTTGACTGAAATTGTTATCTGACACAGAGAATAAAAAGAATTCTTCACTCCCAGTGTTTTTCCTCACTCTACCCAAAAGCATATAGGAACCTCCATCCTAGATCAGACCAAAGGACTACAGAGTGCAACATCCCACCTCTGAACGTGGTGCGTAAAGGGAGTTGCAGGAGGTAAATGATAAATAGGGCATGTACAGAGCAATTCCTCCTCCAACCTTCCAAGCTTCTGAGAAATCAGATGTTTAGAGCAACCATTTACCATGTTACAGTCAATAAATGAGAAAAATCAGGCAGAGCGTGGTTTTGGGGGTTTTGTTTGTTTGTTTGTTTGGAGTTGTTTTTTTTTTCCTTCCTAGTGTTGGTTAACAAAACCAGAGTGATTGCTCCACTCATCAAGCAAATTCTTTAAGTCTTTTTCTTGCATAGCTTGACATAGAACTTGAAAAGACTGAGGGATGCTGATGTGCGCTTCAAGACACTCATAAATACATTTTGGCAAACACTGTACATGCAGCCAATTACATTGTAATGAAGAATCTATTTTTCAGTTGGCTAAAAATATCCCAATGTCCACAGGTGATGATGGTGGGAATTAATTGGATTTCATCATGGTTTCATTTTTTGAATTACAGGCACCATTGTCTTAGGATGATCACATTCAAGCTTATTTCTAGGTAAATAAGCCATGGGCTGAAGGCTGTTACAAGGTCAAGGAATGATCCTGAGTTACCTGGAAACACTTCAGCATGGAGAACATGGTGCTACTCTATATTACTTGAAAGGAAAAAGCCTCCAAGGAAAATGTTAAAGCAACCTTGTTGTCTTGCTCTAGAAATGTGTAAAAGCAAAGTTGTTTTTGCTGGTTTTGCTCTGATGAGTCACTGTAAAGAAGAAGAAATGTCATTCGCATATTAAAAAGGGAAAAAAATCACCTGGTACAATTTTGATAGGCTGCTTAGACTTGCAAATACTGTTGATGGACAAAAGAGGAAAGCATCATGAGCAAATTCCAAGAGCAGGCTACTGAGTGATTTCTGCTTCAAATCCTCTTTCAGGTGATTTTTAGAATCTAAAATAGTGATAATGGTGTTGACCGCCTTTGTAAAGTGCTTAGTGATTTTCTGATTAAAAGGAATATATAAGCTAGTTTATTGTTATTATTTTATCATTATTATTATTATTTTAGAATTATTAGTCTTATTCTGTATCTATTGAGTACATCAAATGGTTACTACACTTGTCATTTCAACTTATAAATTTCTATATAGTATCCATGTTTTTTATTCTCAAACTAAGAGCTATTCCTGTTGAACTTCTCTTCTTTGTCATTTTTACCTCATTTTATGACCAGACAAGATCATTAGAAAGCAATCAAGTTCATAGCCTCTCAGAGACTGCTAATAGCTTTTGAAAGCTGTAGTGTTTTTCTTCTCTCTCTCCAAGGTGTTTTCTATAACATTGATTTTATCTAATTCAGTGCAGCCACTTAGGAGGTTGCCATCTCTCTCGCTTCCCTGTCATTGGCAGTACTTCTCTCTTCTTGCTTCTATGGGGGTATATTTCTTTTTCTCAAGGTTTGGAGCAGCCTTACCCACATCGGTGGTGTTCTTTGGGTCTTCTGCCAAGGGAGCTGCCCATAGGTTTACCTTCAATGATGATGTCTTCCCAGCTCAGTCATCTGGGTGTTGTTTGGGGTAAAGCTCTCTGAAAAAAATCAGGTGTAAGGTGGTGCTTAGGTGAATTTCCACGTGCCGCAGCTGGGCACATAACGCCTTCCAGTACAGAGAAGTCAATGAGATTAGATTGCAGATACAGCTAAAGTGATGCTTCCCCTGTAATGGATTTCAGTAACTAAGACAGCAAAAGAAGTATCTGAGTACCCTTAAGGATTCATATCCCTGGCCTTCTAGGATGCTTCAATTTCTGCCAGCTTCTCTTTTACTTTTTTTCCTTTTGGCTCAAAAGAAAGAGGCACTCATGTTCTTTTTCTCCTAGAAAACTCTGTTCCATTGCTAAAATCATCATCTTCTCCTGATACTTAGCACTGCCTTACAGCAGGGAATTGGCAGGATGGCTCATCCTGAAATCAATGATGCAGCGTCTGGGTATATTACAAGTGTAACTTCCTTTATTTATATAGTTACATATATAGTGTTATATATGTTCTGGAATAGAGGTCGTCATGGGGGAAAGATAGGTACAACCTCCTATGAGAAATATCAGCTCCCAGAACCTTGTGTAAATAACCCAGAAAAGCAATTTTTTACTGTCCTAAAATCTTCCTTATAGGCTTCTTTCAATAAAAACTAAAAAAAGCCCGAACTGTAATTGAAGTAAACCAAGATGACAGTGTGTATATAACAGTATCACTTGGTAACTTGAAACATTATCTGGATATCCCAGACAAACTGATACAGATCCACAACCTAAACCTCTGCTTTAGCATCCCCAAAAAAGTCTTGAGGATGCTATTTGTCCCCAATTTTAGAAATTACTTGTGACACAAAGGTTCCATAAATCTTTTGTCCAGGACTTTTTCTCCTTCTTGCAGCCTGTGAAATCAACTCATCAGCATAGCAAGAATGTAGAAGGCAGATGCTACTGAAAGTAGAAATCAACTGCCCACCATCCAGAAGACAAGAAAAGATTCCATCTGCCATCTGAGGTCCATTTTTGGGAGTTACCTTTTTATTTATCTCATGCCTTTTGTAAGGGTAAGATAAATATTTCCATACTTGGAGTATTTGGGTACATATGTTCCACTACATAGAAATGCAGAAATGAGACTCAAAACATTGAAAAGATATAGATTTATACCAAGACTAGATTATGCTGCTTTGCTTGGGCACTGTCTGCCCTTGAAGGCAATACACAGCTTAAGCAAACTTTTGTGAGAGATCCTTCTCTATAAGGTCCTCCCTCATAAAACTTAGGACAGTTCAAATATAAGTGAACTAAGCTCTAAAATCCTGTATAATTTTAAGTTCTCCGCTCTGCCCCAACCTGAGTGAAGCAGGCAGGTTCACACACTTTCTTCTCTATGCATTTTAATATTAATTTCTATTAGCTGCTTTGAACTCCTTAATGTAGCAGAATACCTGACGACCACTTTCTGTGTTGTTGACGAGCTTGCCAGCATTGATGATCTCTTCGTTGCTCCTCCATTTGCTTTGCCTATCAATTAGGCTGTTATTGTTCTGTAAGTTACAATAATTGGCAGGTTTTGCAGACACAGCTGACAGTCACTACGCTGAAAGGTGGGGGAGTATGAATAAATTTGAATACATATGCATATTGAAAATGAGCACCTAACAATATTAAATATAGACACCCTTAAAATAACTTCTAAAATAAACAACAGTCAAGGAGAATAATCCAAAGTAGCCCACTGACTGCAATCTGGGAAGCTCAGAAAGAGACAAAGGAAGTACCCAACAGCCAGGGACAGAGAAAAATTTTGGGGCATTTGGCTTCTTATTTAGTCTATCATACACATTTTGTATGATTCAGTGCTAGGCATTTCTACTGTTATTTTCAAAAAGATATAAGCAAGATTGAGCACTCATGTTGATTTTGGTGTCTTAGTTCCTCTCTATGAAATGGGAGCATTACTGCAATACTATTTTCTATGAAGTACAGTTTCCCCTTTGCAATGTCATCCATGGAGAAAAGCCTCACTGTGCTGGGGGTTATTCAAACAGCCAACAGAAACATAGTCTAAAGAGTTTATGGTCTGAGCAGGGTATATTCGTAGAGGTTATGAAGTGCTTAGATAGTGCAATAAGAACTGTACAGTGTCTTAGTTGCATATACCATACATTTATCAAGGCATTTCAGTGTTGCTTGGCGTGCCATTCTTACTCTAAGGTCATCTAATCTGAACTACTAGTGAGTACGAATATGAAACCCTGATGTTCCTACTATACCTGCTTTGCTCTTCCGTAAAACTCTCACTGAACTGAAGAGCCAATGCAACTGTTTTAAATCTCTCACCAAATAATAGGAAATGGAAAACAATTAAACTCCAGTACCAGATGACATTCAATCCAGAGTTTGATGGAACTCTAATATTAAGTTGCTGAGCCTTCAGGTGGGCATGATGCCTATCATGGCTTACACATCAGAATTGCAGAAGGTGGAAACCTGCTTTATAGACGCAAAGCAGAGCAGTATGGTTTTACTTAGAGCTGGCTATGATTACAAAAACTAGATTTAGAGGCAATGAAAATGTACAGAACTTCCATCAGCCTAGGAAAAAGATAAAAGATGCTAAAGTTTGGGGAAGAATAAAGTATTTAGGGATTGTGAATTGAGAGGAAAGAAAAAAAAAAACAAAACCAAAAATCAATATGGGGGGTAGAGATTTGATTGCTCTATGTCTTTTAAACTGGGAAATATCTTTTATCTGTATTGATGATTTATCTTGGACAGATTTGGCCTGTAAAGGGCCATGGTCTTTGTTTTAACCTTTGCAGATTTTCTGGTAAAATTGGTGAAAGGGGTGAGAGGCATGCTTAAAATTTTATTCAGTTGTAGCATTCCTTCCTGTATTAACTTGCATTGAGCTGCCTTGACATGAGAGCCAAAAAAGGAACTTGAAGAAATAAGTCTGAAAGTAAATCCTCCGAGGCTGATTTTGAAGGTGAACATTTTCCTGCCTCCTTGGGTACTCCCACTCCCACAGGCTCGAGGGAGCTGCATCATCTGTTGGGCTACAGCTGCGGCTGGGATTCATAATCATGCTTCTGTGGAAGAGTTAATATTTCTTGTCTTTATAATCATGGTTCTGGGGACTAGTTAATACTTTATGTCTGCACATTTTGAAAGTTGCATGCATTTGACCTTGCCCTGGTTGGAGCTGGAGTTTTGAAAAACAGGATTGGGATCCCAAATGTTTCACAGCATGGAAGCCCAGGTCTATATTTCCTGGTTTAATTTAACTGCTGGTTTAAATTGTTGTTATATGCTCACACATTTACTTGACAGGTTCCTAAAAGTCATTACAAATAAAAAATAATGAAGGTGCTTGGCATTTTCCTGGATCATTTCTTTTCATACTGGCACAGCATAACAAATTATAAGAAGACTGCAAAACTGGGTAATCTGTATGTCTTGTTCTCTCCCCTACAAACTGTACCTGTTTCCCAGAAATGATAAATGGAAAATCTTATCAAAGAATAAAATGAAATTAAATGGAGCTTGCGAGTACCAAGTCAGAAAAAAACGGACTAAAGTTATGTAAGAGAAAAATAACTGGTTTTGAAGACAGAAGCAAAATAGCATTTTTTGAAAATCTGGAGAACAGTTAGTGTAAACGAAATAGCCACAACACTGCACTGCACTGTCAGTATTTATTTACATGAAATCCCCTAATAATACCAAAGCTCTCTAGATGGCAATGTCAACATATGTTTCAGAATATCATGCAGGTGCCTCTCTCTGTCCATTACCTATCATTTCAGCCTAAGAAAACTGCCTTTCCTAAATTTTAAATTGCTAAAATAAGGTGGATCCCACAAACAGAAGGTAAAATAAACCCACATGCTGATTCAGCAAAACACTTAAGTCTACACTTCTGTTTAATCATGTGTTTATTGTAGAATCATAGAATCATTCAGGTTGGAAAAGACCTTTAAGATCATCAAGTCCAACTGTTAATCTAGCACTGCCAAGTCCACCACTAAACCATATCCCTAAGCACCACATCTACACGTCTTTTAAATACCTCCAGGGATGGTGACTCCACCACTTCCCTGGGCAGCCTGTTCCAATGCTTCATCACCCTTTCAGTGAAGAAATTTTTCCTAATATCCAATCTAAACCTCCCCTGGTGCAACTTGAGGCCGTTTCCTCTCGTCCTATCACTTGTTGCGTGGGAGAAGAGACCGACCCCCACCTCGCTACAACCTCCTTTCAGGTAGTTGTAGAGAGCGATAAGGTCTCTCCTCAGCCTCCTTTTCTCCAGACTAAACAACTCCACTTCCCTCAGCCACTCCTCATAAGACTTGTGCTCTAGAGCCTTCACCAGCTTCGTTGCCCTTCTTTGGACACACTCCAGCACCTCAATGTCTTTCTTGTCGTGAGGGGCCCAAAACTGAACACAGTATTCGAGGTGCGGCCTCACCAGTGCCGAATACAGGGGGACAATCTCTTCCCTAGTCCTCCTGGCCACACTATTTCTGATACAAGCCAGGATGCTATTGGCCTTCTTGGCCACCTGGGCACACTGCTGGCTCATATTCAGCTGGCTGTTGACCAACACCCCCAGGTCCTTTTCCGCCGGGCAGCTTTCCAGCCACAATTCCCCAAGCCTGTAGCGTTGCATGGGGTTGTTGTGACCCAAGTGCAGGACATGGCACTCAGCCTTGTTGAACCTCATACAATTGGCCTCTGCCCATCGATGCAGCCTGTCCAGATCCCTCTGTAGAGCCTTTCTGCCCTCAAGCAGATCAACACTCCTGCCCAGCTTGCTGTCATCTGCAAACTTGCTGAGGGTGCACTCGATCCCCTCGTCCAGACCATTGATAAAGATATTAAACATAACGGGCCCCAATACTGAGCCCTGGGGAACACCACTTGTGACTGGCTGCCAACTGGATTTAACTCCATTCACCACAACTCTTTGGGCCCAACCATCCAGCCAGTTTTTTACCCAGTGAAGAGTATGCCAGTCCAAGCCATGAGCAGCCAGTTTCTCCAGGAGAATGCTGTGGGAAATGGTGTCAAAAGCTTTACTAAAGTCTAGGGAGATAACACGCACAGCCTTTCCATCACCCACTAAGGAGGTCACCTTGTCATAGAAGGAGATCAGGTTAGTCAAGCAGGACGTGCCTTTCATAAACCGATGCTGACTGGGCCTGATCGCCTGGTTGTCCTGTACGTGCCATATGATGGCACTCAAGATGAGCTGCTCCATAACCTTCCCCGGCACCAAGGTCAGACTGACAGGCCTGTAGTTCCCCAGATCTTCCTTCCAGCCCTTCTTGTCACATTTGCTAACTTCCAGTCAACTGGGATGTTCTCGGTTAGCCAGGACTGCTGATAAATGATGGAAAGTGGCTTGGTGAGCACTTCTGCCAGCTCCCTCAGAACCCTTGGCTGGATGCCATCTGGCCCCATAGACTTGTGTGTGTCTAAGTGGTGTAGCAGGTCGCTAACCATTTCCCCTCGGATTATGAGGGCTTCATTCTGCTCCCCATCCCTGTCTTCCAGCTCAGGGGGCTGGGTACCCAGAGAACAACTGGTCTTACTATTAAAGACTGAGGCAAAGGCGGCATTAAGTACCTCAGCCTTTTCCTCATCCTTTGTCACTATGTTTCCCCCTGCATCCAATAAAGGATGGAGATTCTCCTTAGCCCTCCTTTTGTTGCTAATGTATTTATAGAAACATTTTTTATTGTCTTTTACGGCAGTAGTCAGATTAAGTTCTGGTTGGGCTTTGGCCCTTCTAATTTTCTCCCTGCATAACCTCATGACATCCTTGTAGTCCTCCTGAGTTGTCTGCCCCTTCTTCCAAAGGTCATAAACTCTCCTTTTTTTCCTGAGTTCCAGCCAAAGCTCTCTGTTCATTCAGGCTGGTCTTCTTCCCCACCAGCTCGTCTTTCGGCACATGGGGACAGCCTGCTCCTGCGCCTTTAAGATTTCCTTCTTGAAGAATGTCCAGCCTTCCTGGACTCCTTTGCCCTTCAGGACTGCCTCCCAAGGGACTCTGTCAACCAGTCTCCTAAACAGGCCAAAGTCTGCCCTCTGGAAATCTAAGGTAGCAGTTCTGCTGACCTCCCTCCTTATTTCTCCAAGAATCGAAAACCCTATCATTTTGTGATTGCTATGCCCAGGACAGCCTCCAACCATCACATCACCCACAAGCCCTTCTCTGTTCACAAACAACAGGTCCCACAGGGCGCCTTCCCTAGGTGACTCACTCACCAGCTGTGTCAGGAAGTTCTCTTCCACACACTCTGGGAACCTCCTAGACTGTTTCCTCTCTGCTGTATTTCCAGCACACATCTGGTAAGTTGAAGTCCCCATGAGAACAAGGGCTAGCGATTGTGAGCCTTCTCTCAGCAGCTTATAGAATATTTCATTTGCCTCTTCATCCTGGTTGGGTGGTCTATAACAGACTCCCACTATGTTATCTGCCTTGTTGGCCTTCCCCCTGATTCTTACTTATAAACACTGCACCCTATCGTCACCATCATTAAGGTCTAGACAATCGAAACACTCCCTAACATTCAGGGCTAATGTATTGTTTAATGTAATGTTTATGCTATATTGATTAATGTTTATGCCATATTGATTCCACTTACACCCAGACCTGAGCTTCAGTATCTGTCCAAAAGAAAAACTTCCTGCACAAGAGCCAAAAAAGGTGGACAGAGGGAAAAAATGAAGAGTCCATTAGTCAAGAGAGGTTTTTGTTTGTTTGCTTGCTTTGTTTGTTTTTGCAATGATCAGCAGTTCAATATTAGTTAAAGCAAAGACGTGGAAATCTAATGTGATCTTTTGTAAGTAGGAACTACAAATGTTCTGTTTTGCTTGAATTGTATTCATCATAGGTTGACATAGTAATTTGTATTGTCTTCATCTCCTCGCTCACATTTTTTCTCAACAACCAAAGAGAAGCTTTTATACTTTTCAAATTTAACCCGGAGGATATTCCCTGGGATTACATTTTAATGCCTAGGCAGCTTGCCTTGCTTTTCACTGTTGCAAACCTTTCTTTATTATCCATGCAGTACGCACTGCATGAGAATCAATACTCTTTAACTCAGGAGCCAATTATTCAATCTTTTTGATTAATTAGTTTGAAATGTGGTCTGCATGCTTAGATTTTTTTTTAAGTTTTGTTTCTGACATTTTGTGGGGGCTGTCTTGATTCCTTTTTCATTTTTCTCAATGCAACTTCTGCTTTATTCTCCACAGGGAAATTAGTTTTCTACTCAATCTTTCATGCAGACAAAGAATAACTCTGTAATATTTATTCGCAGAATGACTAGAGAGTTTTTGTGAAACCATCTCTTACTGTATCTGTGATTCCGTGGCAGAACTGCAGTCTGTTATGTCAACAAAATGGGAGAAAGAAATCACTTTCATGCAGAAGTGTGGAGTTAGAAGAGATATTAATCAATACAAAATGTCTTGTCTCCCTCTATTCCTTCTGTAAAGTTAACTTCCCATAAAGCCTTCTGGTTCATTTAATACTTCAGATTCCAAACTGGGCATGTTGCAGTAATTTAAATCAGTTTAAAATATTACCTGAGACGGCACGTTTACTAGAGCTGGCAAGAAAACACATCTGGTTAAAATGCTATTTATGTTTCAAATATTCATCATAAGCTTTGCCTGAATTTTTTTTTTTTTTAAATTGCACTTAAATATTAGAGTGGAGGAAATTTGTATTGAACTACATTGTTACTTTACAATTACAAGACTATATACACACAATTAAATATTTGGTTCATAAGAATTTATGTTGAATATTTGATGAACTTTTTTTTCTGGTCAAAGAAGGAATTATCTCTGAACACTGTTATTACTAAACACAGCCTCAGTGAAAACAGTGAGTTATGTCTTTAAAGGAAATAGTATTAAAATCTCAATAACGCATAAAGCTTAGTATGAATTTGTAGTATGCTGGCATATTAAGTCCACAGTTGTCTTCCACTTTCCTCTTTTTCCTTCCCCAGAGGGAAATGTCCTTAACATTTGTATAATGCCAGATAAAATTGATTCTTAGAGAATATCTGCACGGACATGGTGAGACCAGACTTTGGTGGTTTTGCAGTGAAGATGTTACAATGTGAAGATGCCAGCCAGTTACAGCCAACGATCAAAAAACCAGAGATAGAAGAATTAACCAAAGAAGATAGGGTAGTCATTTTGATTTGGACAAGTCTAATTCTTCTGATGAAAGTGAGAAAAGAAAAAAACTCTCAAACATCTCTTCCCAGAAACTAACGCCAAGACTCATATCCTGCCATTTCCCTTTTATGCTTTATTTTCACTCTGAAAGTAATGAGGGCAAACAACTGCACTCCTGAGAGCTCACAGGAACGTGGTGATCGTTTGTGCCCTTGGCTGAAGTGTGTGACTGAAAACATTACAGGCAAGCAAAGTAATATGAACTAAAGGGTAGCAACCAGATGAAACCGGAATAAGCTGGACAAGCCACACGCTGTGTTGGACATGAATCAATAACGACACCCTGGCGCAGAATGGCAAATCCCAGGTAGAGTGAAGTCTCTCCCAGCCCTGCGATTTTAGAGATTTATGCCTGACAAGTGTCATGCAGTCCATTACTTTTTTTTTAATCACAGAATTCCCCCAAAATTGTGTCTAGATGCAAGCTTTTCAAAGATTTCAACTTTCTTACCTATAAATAAAGCTTTTTTGTGATTTTTTTTTTTTTTGGTGATGGTTACATTTCCAATTATATTTGTGTGTTTGAACTATTATCCTCACTGATAATACCCAAAGTGTTTGAGGTCTTTAGCATTTAAAGTTTGTGGGGGTTTTTTGTTCCTCTGCAAGTTGAAGACTAATAATATCACTACCCGAAAGACTGTTACCTGAAGAGTTCTTAGAAATTAAGCATAAAGGAGATAAGATTACCGTGTTAATGTTACTAAATCCTTTTCCTTTGATACTACTGATCAGTGTGAGCTGCTCTCAGCTTGTTTCAGTATTTGCATTTTTAAGTCCTGTCAAGAACATAAAGGGCTGGCTGATTGCATCTAGAAATCAAAATTCGTGTGTGCTCTGAATCCATCAGTTCACACCTGCTCACTCTTAATGACCGAGCAATTTAGGTTTTTAGTCAGACGATGCAACTGTCAAGAATTATCTCAAAGAAATAGACCTATTCTGCAATAAATGTCTTCCATTATCCCTTTATTTCTATTGTTAGGGTCAACAAGCTCATCATCTTAAATAATAGCCTGGGAAGACGTAGATAAATCAAAAGAATGGGAAAATACACACATACACACACACACACAAATGCCAGAAGTCTCATTTCGATTTTCTGCTTTCTACAACATGGTTTCCATAGTTCCACCAAATGTTGACCCTTATAAGAAATTTAGTCTTGTTTCCGTATCAGTCCCACCTAATGCTCCCAGGGAGGCTAGGACTTTCCCACTGCAACACAGATGCATTGCAGGAAGGGAAACCGGCACAGGGAGGTGAAGCAGCTCCTCTGAAGGCATGCAGATGGGGATTGCCTGAGCCAAGATCACTGTCCATTTACCAGCTGCTGAAGATATTGCCTTTTCTGTAAGTCTTTTGCATACCTAATACTTCAGACTGCAGCTCAACAAGAGGCTTGAATTTGTGTTCATCGAATCATGTATGATTTTACACTCGAATTTTTCCAGGAGATGACCATACTAGACCAATACTAAAGCCACCTTAAAATCCTTATCCCTCCTCCTAGCCTTTTCTACTCACAGGATAAATCCATGCCTGCTAAACAAGCAATAAATTTAAAAGGACATTGCAGAGTGTAAGCTGTCGCTTTTACAACAGTGTCCAAGAAAAAGTATTTGCATACATTCAGAGTGACATAGGAAAAGGCTAATGTAATGAAATGTTCACAGGCAAAAGATATCATGCGTGTTAAGAACAAATGGAGGATACTGATGAATAAACCTACAGTAGTTTGCATCCCTCTGTAAATTCCACCTGCTAATCAGAAATCTTTAAAACCAGGATTTATTCCGTGTTCTGTCATTATCCTGGGATACAGACAAAAGCTGTTGGGGATGAGAGTTTAATGTGTGTACCAACATACTCTGGGGAAAGGAACTGGGAAAAAGGAAAGGGGAAAAGAATCAGGGAGACCTAAAAATCATCCTAAACACTAAGAAATCCTAACCCAAACTGTGAGAACTTGTAACAGCACAGAAGACAGACAAATCATAGTTCTGTGTTGTCTGGAAGGCTTCCCTGTCATGCAATCATTTGGTGATTAATGTATTCACCTGGTGATTAATGTATTCACCTGCTGATTAATGTAACAATTACATTGTGAAATAATAGAGGGCTCATTACATAGCCTGTCAAATAAGGCAAACAAACATTGAAAAAAGCGTATCTTAAACTGCAGAGAGAGATTCATTTGATTGAATGAGTCAGGTAAGAAATAATTAGAGTTTTACCAGCAAAAAGAAATCCCCAGAATGACTCAATTTAAAGCAACTTCCATATACCGGGGCTAGGAAAAGGCTTTCTCAGGAGATAATCTATTCTGTAATTTTCTCATGCAAAAGTCTATCCTGAATTTTTCTCATGCAGTTTCCTGTGAAACAGATAGACTGACTGTTCTCAAAGCTACAAGACAAAATGAGTGAGTGGCCTGGTCCAGCTTGCAATCCAGTTTGCAATGCTTCATCAAGGCTTCAGTTTAGAAAGATCCCCGAGCAAGCCACTATCACTGAGCTTGAGAGTGTGGCTAAGCCGCATTACTTATGAGCTTGAAGTCAGGCATCAAGGATCTTTGGTGCCAAGTGATTATTAGTTCCTTTTCTGAGCAACTAACGAGCTGGGACACAATAATAAGATTCTAGTAATAGTCTACCAGTGCACGTCAGTGTGTTTCCTCCAAAAGCTTTGCAGATAAGTATTTGTATGTCCCTGTGAGCTTGCCTCTGAGGACTGAGAAACCCCTCTTTTCTCATCATCGTTTGTCTGGTTTGGGAGATGGCAGATACATTTAGCAGTAGCTTGCAATTACAGATCTTATTCAAAGCCCATTACAATTAACAACCATCTTTCCGTAGACTTGGGTGAACATTAGATCCAATGTTTGGGTGTGCAAAATATCTATATCTATATCTATATCTATATCTATATCTATATCTATATCTATCTCCTGTTGAGAGTGTTTTGGACTTACAGTGATGTATGTATCTGCCTTGAGCTTACCAGGATTCATAGAATCATAGAATCATAGAATCACAGAATCATAAATCACAGAATGGTTTGGGTTAGAAGGGACCTTTAAAGGTCATCTAGTCCAACCCCCCTGCAATGAGCAGGGACATCTTCAACTCGATCAGGTTGCTCAGAGCCCCATCCAACCTGACCTTGAAGGTTTCCAGGGATGGGGCATCTCCCACCTCTCTGGGCAACCTGTGCCAGTGTTTCACCACCCTCATCATAAAAAATTTATTCTGTATATCTAGTCTGAATCTACCCTCTTTTAGTTTAAAACCCTTATTCCTTGTCCTATTGCAACAGGCCCTACTAAAAAGTCTGTGTGTCTCTCTCTCTCTCTCTCTCCTATAGAGGGTATTTTGGACTTGCGGTGATGTATATATCTACCTTGAGCTTACCAAGATTCACAGAGAAGGGATTGTTAATTGAAGTTACTTTACGTATCTTTCTTACACAATTTGATTTTGTTTAGCTGGTGGGAGATTAAAAAATAAATGAATATGTAAGGAAATAAAAGCAACTCCAGTAATCTGTTTGGCAGCAGTAGGAATACACTTAATTTCAGGTTCTTCCTCATGACATTTTCTTGGTCTTGGAACTTAGATTTACATTCTTTATTTCAGTACGGACATGAAAAGTGTTGTGTACCATGCTGCCACACCAAGGAAAAAAAGAAGAGAAAAGAATGGAGGGACTCTCTTACACATTTTAAAAGGACTGACTGAAATGGCTTTCTTGGTGAAACCCAGACTTCAAAAATAATTATGAGAAGGTGGAAGGGGAATAATAGAATTTTTTTTCTTTCATCTTAAGGTGGATTTTTTTTCAAAGGCGGCAGATCAATTTGGTCTATTTTTAGAAGCATTTTTCTGGCTGGCTTTAAAGCCATTGTTCTTGAGGAAAGTTCTGTCAAATCTCATTTAATCAGAAGGTTTCTTGGTTTTGATGGGGCTTTTTTTTCCCTCTGGATGTTGATGAGTAAGGCTAAAAGGCAAGTATGATATTAAGGACTTCTGACAAATAGCATTAATGGGGAGCTTTCTGTTTCATTTCTCTGGGAACTGACTGCCCATTCTGAATTGCAGCTGATACTGGAGGAAGAACAGATTAACCACGCTGCACCAGGATACTGTCCCATCTCCAGTAGGCTCCACCATGTGCTATTGGGGGATTAAGAGGGACTAGAGAAAGAAACATCCAAATTCTCCATCTGGCAGAAATAGCAGCAGGCAAAGCAAAGACCCAGTAGAAAAATAAGGTTGTAAAAGTCATTAGCTAAGGTCATCCCTCTTTCCAATAACCCAATGGGTGTGGGATGATGTTGGGGAGATCTCTAGCCAAGCCACACACCCTTTGGAAACACCAAGGCCTGGATTGATCCCATCTTACTTTAGATCTCCATCTGAGGCACCTGTGTCAGGCAGACTGTGGTCCCTCTGGAACTGGACCATCATCAATGGAGACAGAGAAGCAATTCTGAAGGAAGATAGAGATCTTTGGCCTCCATCTCCATCCATTAACTATAGCAAATGCAAGGCAATGGGGTCCCTAAATAAGGTGCCTTGGTGAAACGACAAAGTAGTTGGAATCTGTATCTGAGCTGAGACCTCTGGATCCAGGGAGCTGTCTGCAGCATGCAATTGAATTTTTCTCTTTTTTCCCCAATTCTTCCCTTAATTCCTCAGTCCTTCCTTCTCTTTGCAGTTCTCCACCTTCTCTTCTTCCCTTTTTCTCTGTCTGATCCTTTAGCCTTCTCCTGTTTCTCACTGTCTCCTTAACCACACATAGTAAAAAAACCCCTTACTTTAAAAAATGACAGGCAGGAACGAAAGAAAGTTAGCTGCTGTCACACTCTGTGTGTTATAACTCTCCCTCCATCCTGGCTGTAAGATTTCTACTTAAATTATAAGCTCCTGAGAAGAAGCATTGTCTGCTTCTCTTAGTGCAATGCCAAACACAACGGGGACCTCTAAGTCCTCAAGTACAAACATAATAAAAGCAGTAATAGCAGTAAAGGAGTGAGTGGGTCAGCCAGCTTCCCTTTTTCTTTTATCTTTGTGAGCTGGAAGGTTCACACCAGTACAAATGGGAACACAGATGAATGAGAGCTCTACTTTCATGTGGCAAAATGTCTGCAAATAAACGGCAGAGCAGGTGTTCAGAGAAATTAAATGATTCAGAATACTTTACAGTGGCAGGAGCATCAGTTTGACAATTGCTAAAATGCAGGTACTGAAACATATTTTATTACATTTTCAACTAGTAAATGTCAGCTGCTTTATTGGTTTTAACATCATATCAGATGCACCAATAAATTTACAAAGCACACCATTTGGATTTCTAATAAGCATGGACTACTAACCTCGGATATCATTAATTCTGCGTCATTTGTGAGTGCCATGAAGCTAGAGATGTATTTTAGTTGTGATTTGCTCCCATCCTAATCAGTTTTATAGCAATTTATAATACAATTTCTATGTGTCTTGAACAAAGTATTAGTGATTAATAGATCGCAGTGCTTGTTTTGCTTTAGCTTTTGTTCTATTAACAAAGTTCTCTTCACTCAGATCTAGAGGAATAATAAAGCTGATTTGCAAGCTAACAACTTGCCTTTCAAAGTTAGATAATAGAAGGGACACCCCCTAAAAAAAAGACTTGGCATTAAAATCATGAACTGGCTAAGCAGTCGGTTAAAGGCATGATGAATGCCAAAATCAATTAAAAGAGCTTACTGTAGAGCTTAAATCTTCAGCTAATGAAAAGAGAATGTTTTCTATTGTTAAAAAAGAATAAAAAAAAAAATCCATCAGCAAGGGCATTCTAAAGGCATTTATTTAATGCAAAGTATAAAAATCATGAATTGTTTGAAAGCAGAGTTTGATGTCTAACCTGGAGGGGTAGATTTAGATTAGATGTAAGGAAGAAGTTCTTCACTGTGAGGGTGGTGAGGCACTGGCACAGGTTGCCCAGAGAGGTTGTGGATGCCCCCTCCCTGGAAGTGTTCAAGGCCAGGCTGGATGGGGCTTTGAGCAACCTGGTCTAGTGGAAGGTGTCCCTGCCCACGGCAGGGGGCTTGGAACCAGATGATCTTTAAGTTCCTTTCCAACCCAAAACATTCTACGGTTCTATGATACTAATGAAAAAACACCAAATCAAGGTCACTAAGATGATTTTTATGCTCCATGAACATGACATTGACCCTTTCCAATGACACTATATGTTGCATTACAATTCAGGGCTCTCTCCCATTACTGAAGCCCTTTTCAGTCATGGCATATTATTTTGCCAAATTACGTAATATCATTATGCATTGATTGAGTCTCTCGCATTGGAAATATTCCAGAGAACACTCTATATATGACTCTCTGTCTAGGAATTGCTTCAACCAAGAGTGATTTGGAGGTGTCTTCAGAGGGAGGAATATGCTCACCTTCCGCTTTTTACAGCATCGTCGTGAGTCATACTTGAGCTGGAAAGGGGAAAGGTTTTGGATTGCTATTGCAGGGAAAGTTTGGGTGGGTGAGGTGAATTCAGTGTGGGTGGTGGGTTGACATAGCAACTAATATAAAAACTTGCCAATGACAACAAGTGGGAAGAATCTTCTTTTTTTTTATGCTTGCTAGAGAGACTGTAGTGAATTCAAAACTAGCCAAGCTGTTACTTCCCTTCCTAACATGAAGGAAGGGTGCCATCTAATGAGCACTAGCAGCAATTCCTGCCATACCGCAAGCTTTTCCTGCCTTATAGGAACAAACTTTATTCACTACATGACAGCTTGTTTCTATCTGTAGGTTCAGCAGCTCAGCTACTGTTGACCTTGACTTTAAAGTAGTTAATGGTATCAGGAGCTGGCTCCTGACAGGGCACATGAGGATAAAGATGCTGCCTATGAGCTTTTAAATGTCATCTGTGTCTATTTTTTTGTTTCCTTCTTGCACCTCAGTGGGTATTGTGAGGGTGCTTTTGTTGTCTCCTTTATATCACCTTTATCCAACTTCACATACAAACACACTTACAGGGATCTTACTGCAATAAAGAAAACCACTATAACCACCCTAGGAACATATACAGGTATCAGGTCCTTGCAATTTCCACCTAGTGGTGCACAATGTAAGTATTATCACAGGTGTGATTTCTTGTGTAAATCACCTTCTCAGTGAAAAAGCTTAGAGGCTTCTAAGAGTGAGGAAAGCATCAAAACTATGGTGCCCAGTTTGAGCTCTCCACTACTTCTAGACCAGCAGAGTCTCTTGTATGAGCCATTTGCTACTGCTAGGATATCAGGAGCTCTCTGCAATGCGTTGCAGAGGAAAGATCATCCACCGCTGACATCCCTGTGTCATTCACCACTCAACCTGCTCTGTCGTGAGTTGTAAATTTTCATATCTGGAAAGTGTTCCAGCACAGAAAAGGCAGAAATCTGGTTCCATATTTGTAACATACAGAAAAAGAAGTGAGAAGCATAAACTGCAACAACAACAACAAAATACATTAAGAACTTTCTAAAGGTAGGGATAGTGAAGTGTTGAAATTAATTGTCTGGGTCATTGATAAATCTGTGTCAATGGAGTCCTTTGAAAGCAGGTTGGGCAAAACACCTGATAGGGTCAGAAATTATATCTGATCCTAGCTTGGGACAGAAAGATGGACTAGCTCATCTCTGGAGGCCACACACGATGATTTTGTTCATGATTCTAGCCTTAAGTGTATGAAAAATGGAAAAGGAGCAAGTTGTAGAGATTTTATAAATATCTTTCAGATTCTTTAAAAAAAAATTGTTTTCAAAACAAATCTAATTTATCCCATGTACTTGTGAAAATATGACTGCCTTGTTGCCAGGACTAACACTCCTTTTTTATCTACTAGAGTAAACATTACTGACCTTCAGAATATTTCCCACCTCATGGCCATGTTCTGAAGCTTTCAAGACTCTCAGATCAAAGGCACACAGCTGTATAAACGGTTCATCATGGGTAGTATAGTTTCAAGCTGCCACATTTAGGCAGTGGCTTGCAGTTACACGTAAGGTCATTCCATCTCCTCTCGCTTCAATCTATCTAAATTAAATTCTCTGCAAGATCAAATGTTAATTTAGGAAGTTATTTTAATTTCAGTAGTGCTGTGATCGAGTGACCTCTAAAGGTACGAGTTAATATTCCCAGGTGCTGCCACCATCTTTCCTTTATTTTTTTTCTAAAAATAAAACTGAAATTACTGCCATTCTTTTTGCTTCTTTGGGGACCATGATACCAATGTATGTGACTAGCACCGACTCACACAAAGGACTGCCTCTGGAAAAAGAAGTAGCTTTTAATCCAGCACGTACCACAGGCAGACTCTTGCATTTTGTTTTAAAGGAGAGATTCTCCAGACTTTACACTCAGCAGGGACCAGGGCAGTCCCTAGACTGAGAGATTTGTTTTTCTTCCTTCATGGTGTCCTCAGAAAGTGGTCTCAGGCCCTTTCTAGTCAGCCCTTGCTGTTCATGGGTGCCTGCCTCAGGCAGTGAGCTTTAAATAACTTCCTAATCTTCACCACTCCGTTCCAACACACATTTTCCCAAGCTGTAGCTTCATTGCAGTTAAGGGCGATCAAACTCATCAAGCTCCAGCAGAAATGTCTATCTAGAAGAACACCATGGGGAGGAAGCAGCAGTCTGCAGTGTATACAAGAATGATAAAGCTGACAAACTCCTACACATACTGTGCTAAAATTTTGGATGCCTTTGCAGCATAAAGCTTAAAGATCAGCAACAGCAAACTGGTCCTGCCACCACTGAGTGAAGGCTGATAACTCTGGTCTCACTTTGTGTAAAATACATCTTCAATTCTGTCATCCACAGTCCCAAACAGATTTTTATTTTCTGTTTGTCTTACAACCAGGCATCTTCATTCTAAACAGATGTTTCAGCAATGAACTGATCAGATTAATTGGTTGCCAAGTCAGTGTAATCCACAAGAATTCTGAAGACTCATATTGGGAATCACAGTGTTACTTACAGCACAGTTGATGCTGAACTAGTGAGTGATGGTGCTGCCAGATGTAAAATTATGCCCGGCTCTTTCTTCCCACAGCTGCACTGTAAAATATCGGAATTTATTTCTGTGAAGACTGAATCTCCACACTTTGCAGCTGAATCGGGACAGTTGTAATGCAAACAGAGAAGACAGCATGCCCATGCGCCTGGCCAAATGATACAGGTGTGTGTGACATGCCAGTCAGCATCAATATTGTGGCTGAAACTTTCTCATCCCCTTCAGTAAGCAATGCTGAAGCTCAGCATTTCTGAGACACATTATTAGTTGAGCCAAAGAGCTACCAGGTAAGCCCAGAACTGGTGGCAAATACCCTATATGGCACAGCTACTACAGAATGAGAACCAAGGACTATGTGCTCATTGCACATACTAGCTACAAAGCATTTGTGAGCCAGTTTTTCACCTTTCCTAGGGGTAGAGTTAAAGATGTAGCAGGTGGCTTCTGGGACATGCAGCATCCTGCACCAAGCCAACTCCAACTGACAAGTGCAAAATTCTCCTCCCATTTAATTTGCTTTGCACTTCTTACATGGTGGTGATGACTATCAAGGTACTATTTGCAATATTACTTCAGAGTGAGTGGGAGAGGTCCAAATGGATGAGGGAGAACAGTCTTGCATTTTCTTGCAAACCCATCTCTCAAAGGTTTGGACTTGGAGGTCTTCAGAAGGAAGTGGTGGAGTCTGGCAAAACTCTGGAGTTCCCAGGAGCTGAGCCCACAGGAATGATGACCTGTCTCTAATGTGCTGTTCAGTTCTCTATCTGTCTTTTTACGGCAGTGAAGGCAGCAGGAGTTGCCATTGCCTTTAGGACTGAATGTTCCCTAGAGATGATGGCCCCTGACCGGTCAGCTTCCCAACTAACACAGAGCAGAGATCCAGGAGGCCAGACCTTCTGCATCTGTCAATCAAGGTGGAGTGGGCAGTACCTCTGTCCTTTCAGTTATTACAATTCAGGTCTTAAATTATGTATTCCTGTGGCTTGAGAAGATAATGGAATAATCAGAACCAAAATCAGGTAAAGATAACAGATATAGTGAGAGAGAGACAAAGACAAAGACAAATGACATGCCAGTTGAGGGTATCAAAAGTTCCAACTGGCAAAGCATCAAGTAGGACTTTCTATCTGCCTAAAGCTACATGGCCAAAAGTGGCAGTCAGAAAATATAAAGTTCTTTAGAGTCCCCTAATGAAATGGGATTCAGTGGGAACTAATGGTGGCTTGGCAAAGCATAATAACAGTCTTCCCATACAGAGGCTTTAACATTAGGTATGACTGCAGCATGTGTTGATATGGACAAGAGATAGCAAAAAAGACATGGACAATGTGTGGGCATTGAGTACTATATCTTCTGAACTCTGTGAAAGTGGTGGGAAACTTAAAGACATTATTCTGTACCTGTGCTGCCAGCCCACATTTACTTTACAAATGACCGTGATCTCAAAAGAGCAAGGAGAAACAAAATTCCTGTTATAGGGGATGAGTCAGTCAGCTTTGGATCTTCAGCAAAACAACCCCCCCGGGATGGCAAAGCAAATATTTTACCATAGTTCCATAAACTACTAGCAAAATGGAGTTATGGAAGTAAGACCACTTCAAAATAATAGCAAAGTGACTGCAGCATTATTCAGGGACATTGCTCAATTGCAGACTGTGCCAGTGGCGTTACATCTAATACTGGAGTTTGAAGTTCAGAGTACTTAAATAAAACCCAAGCCTTCTAGCAAATGCATATTTCAAGCCTACTGTTGTCTGTCTCTGGCCATCCAGGATATCCTATTTGCCACTTTGTTGCACAGGCTGACAGCAGTGTTTTTTAGAAGAGGAGCTGAGCTTTATCCCAGTTGGCCCTGCCAAGATACGAGCTGCTTCTTCTGCAAAAGGAGGGTATTTGGGGAAAGTCCATAAAGGTTAGAAGCGCCTGAGAGTAGCACACTATTGCAGGATCAGCTTCGGCAATAGATATGGCAGGAACGAAAGGGATTTGTGCTGCTGTAGGCCTAGTAAAAACGTCTACAATCCTTTAATATATTAACTTAAAAATTACATCACTCACTTGTAAACCAGTCCATGAATCAAGGACTGGTGCCCAGAAGGAGTCAAGATCCAGCATCCTCCCCATTCTGTCTGAGTTCCCTAATGATGGGTAATGTCTGTCTTTCTGAATCAGCATCTCTTTGTTGTTAGGTAGCTCCCAAAATGGCAGCAGCCCCAATCCCAGCCTTACTCATTGCTTGGGACTCATGACATGCCCCAAGAAAGCTGGAAGACACTGGATGTCATGAAGGACACTGACCACAATGTATGCTTCTTGGAAGACTACTCTGAATCAGCACCACAAGACTTGACAAAGAGGAGTCCTGAATCACTGTTTTGAAAAGAACTTACCTTAGATCACCCCGTTATAATTATATAGTGAGAGTGAAATGCTGCTGATCCCAAGGAAACAGTGAGTTTTGAAGTCTGGAGATGCATCCAGCCCTCCCTGGGCTATACTGTAATTTTATAAGCAAGTCAGAGAATAAAACTTAGGTTCTAGGACATAACATGCAGCGTAAGCGTAGCCCTTGATATCATTTCCCATGAAGGAACAGTAAGTAGGGCTTGTTGCCACATCTTACCTTCTCACTCTTCTTTGAGCCTTAAGTGCCTTCCTGAGGAAAGCAGAGGGGCATCTTTTCCCATGAAGCTCCTGAAATGGCTTCCAAACATGCGATAAGGGAAGGATTCACTCATCTATGGGTGGTCTTTCTCGCCTATAGATGGCATGGGAAGGAGCAGAGGGGAGAGGAGAATTTTAATCTAGCCTAACAACGCAAAATTGGAGTTGCAACTTAGGAGTTCTAAACTGGGTTAGAGAAGTCCTCTTTCAGAGACTGCTGACATCTATCTCTAATGTCACTTGGTGGTTCTCCTGCTGGAGGCATGCTAGCAAGCTCTTCAGAAATATTTCTTGACGGTCCAAATGATGCCACTTCTCACAGATCCGCTTTTTGCAGCTTACAGCACAAGTGTGAGGAAACTGCTTTCAGCAAGTTCACAACTAGCTTCAGTCCATCCCATTTATTAGGGCGGTGAATGGGCTCGATAAGCTGATCATTGTATTGAAGAAGGGTAGGTGATGTTCAAGGCATGTGAATTCCTTTCGTTGTCAGGAAGACAATGCTTTTATCTTTGAACTGGATCATGCTGCAGTGTAGAAGAATGTGTTGTATCTAAATGAGAAGTATCTGGTTTTATCCGATTTCATTCCATGTTTTAAATTTGCTTTTGCTCATTGTTGTTCTGAGTGGGAAGAAAAGGCACTGTTTTTTTAACATGTTAACACAAACCAAAATTATTAAATAGATATGTATAATACATATAATATATGTATGTATATATATCTATATAAAAATACATGTGCATCTCTTCGGATAAAACAGAATATAAAATAACTTTGTATATAATAACATTCTGAAATGAGTCAGTGTAAAACAAAACACTGAAATATTTATTTCCTGCATAGTCAAAAAGTTCCATTTCAATTGCATTAAAATCTAAGCATTTAGGCACCTTTTCAGAATGAGAGGTGAGACTACAATCGACTTATTTTCATACCAAAGAATATTCCACAGGAAGCTTTTGGTTAGTACTAATTTTAAATTCTAATTTTGTTCAGTGAATATCAATTCCCCTGGAACTATACATTTGCTGAATGTAAAATTCAAGGAAATGCTCTCTCTACCCCTTGCCATGACATCTGAATCCTGGCTTGTAATCCCTACTTTACATGAGATCTGAGCAGCTTCAGAAACCTGTCACGCTGTCTTCTACTCTGTCATCAGTTAAAATCTAATCGGGTGCCTCTCAAGTCCAGTGGAAGATACTTACTAACAAAGCTCAAGCTAACCAGCTGGACGTGGTGTTCAAATATGATAGGATCCTCCAAATAAGTGGCTGTTTTTGGAAAATTTACTCTGAAAACTGAACTCACCCTGAGACTCAGAAGGGCTGACACTCAGTGCAGCAGTGCCAAGCCTTTCCGCACTATTCTAGGAATGGTTAAAGGGCTCTAAAGCATGCAAAAAAGTCCCCTGATAATCTTGTACAAGGTTCATTTTTTCCCCTCTAGTATAAAAGCTTCAGGCTTGTCATACTGCAATGGTTTGGTGTCTCCCTGACCATCAGTACACCTAGCCTTTGGTCAGGCTAGGGCTGGCTGAAGATTAACGAAGCAGGGGCTCAGGTGAGTCTGGAGAAGGGATGGATATTTCTAGCATAGGGAACATACTTTCTGTAAGGCAGCAGCTTCGCTAGCATGGCTTTGCTCCAGAGTATTTTAAGAGCCATGTCCTACATGGCAGATCTGGGACAGAACACAAGAGCATGGGGATGCAGAGGGCTTTCTTGGGCAGATGGGCCCAGGAGCTCCAGACAGAATTGTTGGTGTGGGGGCAACCAGACAACCCAAGAGGCATGCTGGTGGGCTGTGCGAGAACCAGGCGATGCAGTGCTCCAGCTAGAATGCTGGTGTTGTGGGCTTACCAAAAAAGCTTCATGAGCTGAATAAGGTGGTGGACACACAGGAGATCTGGTCTTTAGAATGCCCCAGGGATGTTGCAGCTGCACAGTGTCGATGTGCCTTTTGGACTGACTCCATAATGGAGCTGGAAAAATATATGTATAAATATATTTATCTGTGCAGGGATGACAGGGATGATTTGGGAGACAGCTGCTGAATGCTTTTTAATCACTTGCTGAATATGGCTTTTTTTCTCCCCTGCCACCTCTGTCTGACATTTACTTAAAAAAAATTACTATGCCAAAGCCAAAGCTGTGATATTAAATCCTCAGAACATGACCACGCGGGTTTGCCAAGCAAATGAGCACTAAGTGCAAATACAGTTTGTTCTTCTCCACTGTTTCTATTTCTGTAATCATCTTCAGTTGCACTGTTCCATCTTCAACAGACCAGGCAGTACTCAGCAAAAAAAACACCCAGGAAACTGGTCAGGATATCCCATCTACTCCTGTCTGTATTTTATGTTTGTTAACTACATGTCTCCAAAGCATCAGAGAAGCAAATGCTCTCATTTCATTAAAATACTCTTTTTTCATAAAATGTTAACACTGATCAAACATGCCTTACAGCATATTAATTCTGCAAATCAGGTAGCAATGAATGAGCAGTCACTTCTTTTCACTTTAATTTTTATCCCATCTTTCTTCCTGTGATAGTCAAAGCAAGTTACTGGAAGAAAGCAAGCCCTTTGGGACACATCAAAGGCTGGAGGCCTTGAATATTGTCTATGTGAAGGCTTCTACAGTTCTGATACCTTGGTGAGATACCATCACTACACATATTGTCTTTATTGATATATCAAGGTCTGGAGTGCTGTAAAGCTCCACTTCAGGGTAAAGCCACTTTCTGGCGCAACTTGAGCAGAAGAGATGATCTCTCAAGGGGAGAGGAATAACTCAGAGTGGCTCCAACTGGAGAGGACATGACGTGCCCATGACACACACACTGCTGAGGGTTACACAGCATAGGCTGTGGGTACCAGGAAGACTGAGGAGGTAGCTAATATGAGAAAAGCCAAATGTTTCCTTTTTGTTGTGTGAGGCAGCAAACATCTCCAACTTGCTCTCCCAGATGTGTCTTTCAGAGCTTAAATTCTGGCGATCTAAGCTAAAGCCTCTGCTGTTGGCAGTTACTCTGACAATATGGGTTTCTCCTGCCGCTGCACATTGCTGGGCTGCCTCTTCACCCATGGTAGTGGTACGTTAACCAAGATATACCTGGAAGGGTTTCACCCCTCGAGCCAGCTCTTGAAATTCCCCGGGAAAGTGTCCTCAGGCCTCCATGATACTCACTTTGTCTTGATTGGCAGAAAGAGTGAAAGATATGTCTTGTAACACCATTTTCTCTAGATCTGCTGCTTCTTCAAAAGCAATGTGCTCACAGTCTGTCACTTGGGCACGCTGTAAACACAACCTACAAGAAAGCTGGGATTTTATTCTAGCAGCACAAAAGGTCTACATGTAGTGGAACAAAACTGGAAGAAATGTATGAGAAATAAGAAAGCACAGGTTCAAAGTGTGCATGACTTTTTTTTTTTTCAGTGGTTACTGAGTGTATGTTATGAGGCATATCAGAGACCCAAGGCATGGCTCACAAATATTCTTCTTTTCAGTGTTTTTCAGAGTGGGTTTCTACTAAAGCCTCTTTTCCTCTCAACCTTTCCAAGTGCTATTGATGGTAAATGACATTTCAAAGGATCTATTAAAAATGGTTTTTATTAATGTACCTTTATTAATTTAGAAGAGCTCTTTGCACAGTGCCCTTGTTTGCAGCTACTTGGCGTGAAATGAAGTGTTCTTCACTGTATTTGATAATGAATCACTTTCTGAGATGAGATCAACTGTGTATTACTCGTCATTTTCTTCCTACTCCCATCCCCTATTTACCTTCTTTCTGGAAATCTAAAGTATTGCATTTGATACAAAAATACATTTTAACGTTTTCAAAATAATTTTTATAACAGTTTAATGACCTTATGTGGTTAGTTTGCATTCATAAAGACCAGATGGAATAGTCCCACCCAACTGTACTAAGGGACAATGACACTAGAATATAGTCCTCCGATGGCAACCGGGGAAGACCTACTTGAATTAAACAGTACCAATTAATAGGATCATTGATAATTTTTTTTTTAAATGGTCATAAAATGAAGCTAATGTTCTGTGACCTGTCCATGGTCAGGAAAATTATATAGTAGAAAGATCTTTGAATTGTGACAGGGTAGGAAGAAAAATAGAACAGAAAGGATTGCCGTAGTTACTTTCTGATTGAACTCGGGAAAGCATGATCAGCAAAGGTGAGCAGAGGTTTACAGGGCCACAAATCTTCAAATCATGGATGACTGATGACAGAGGAAGTTAATAAATGAGAGTAGAAGTTAATTGGTGCTCTTGGTTTCAGGAGCTGCTATGTCACAGGTATTTGCAGTGACTTGAGGAAGGTGCATAGTCCTGTCCTTGCAATCTGCTCTGCTATTTTAGACCTAACTAGGAGAAATTTTAGCAGGCTCAGAATCACTTGGGGTTTTTTGAGGTTTTTGAGTTTCAGAGCAGGGGGGCTGGCCTTGTATGTAGTGGTATTAGATGAGATAAATGGCAGTTCCCATTAATTTTAACAGATTTCTGGCACAGTGAGTAATTAGGGTTTTGTGTAAAAGCACAGGCATTAAAGACATGGAGATATGTGTTCAATGTTATGCTTCATGCTGCCCTGAGTATATGTTTTACACAGTCTGGATTTTGTTTTTCTCTCAGTCTAAAAAGGAAGAGATACATCATTTTGGCAAGTTTTCGGTGTTGATTTATTAGACCAACTAATTCAATTATATTTTAATTTTTTGATGGCATGTTTCTCAGATTATAAAATTAGATCATCCCATCTGATATTTAAATAACACAAACTATAGTACTTGATCCTATGTCTCCCTTCAACAAGCCCACATCATATGATTTACTCGGAGCCATAAGCTTCATTAAAGACTTCAAGTGACAGTGAATTTCACACAGTCCTTACTAAGATGTTCCCATGGTTAATTGAATTAACTGTAAGAAATATTCAGACTTATTTATAGGTCTGAATTTTCCTAGATTAGTTTCCAGCCATTAAATCTTAATATCTCTTTGTCTGCTAGATAGAAAGATCTGTCTGGATGACCAACCTGATGCTTTTTAAGTCCGATTTCGAATAGAGTTTGCTGATGTTAAATCAGATTGGCAGCATGTCTAGTCCGCTAAATACAGCATCTAAAATTGTGGATGTTATTTGATGAAAAAACTGTGAGCTCTTTAGGTAGACTGTGCTGTAGAAATGCAAAGTATTTCTTGGCTTATGTTTTTAAATTGCACTACATGAATTATTCAATACTAACAAAATTGCTTGTTGAAGCATTGTAGGAGCTAGCAGCCTGGGTTGTACAACCCTGTTTGAGGACAACTGCCAGCTTGAATAGCAGGATGAAGAGTCCAGATAAAAAACATGCTCTGACCTTACATCCACGTCAAAGACCTTTTGCACTAGCCCTTGGAGGTTGCTTGGGGACAGCAAAGTATCTAATTCCATCAGCTGCAAACCCCAAAAACTTAACAGCAAGGAAACAGTTAACACCCTAACAAAATTTGCATCTCTTGCACCATAAGCATAGCTCAAAAATGCATATTTCATTAGATAATGTCACCAATATTTTCATACCTTTTGAAGGTGGAGGAGTAATGTATCTTGATTTGAATAGCTAAATACCATAATTTAAGCGACACTTTTTTGCAGACATGGAGTTTAAATTTGAAGCATGAAGCTATTGGGTTTGTAATGACACAAATTACCACAAAATTTATTTTCTAATTTTTCAGACTCTTTTTCTCATAAACTTAGTTCACAAATTGGTAGAAGCTGCAATTAACTTAGCAGACTGAAAGCAAAGACTTTTCCAAGGCACTGAGAGAAATTCTCAGAACTTTGTCCATGTTTCTCTTTTGCCTCCAAGCTCTTACATACCTTGATTAGAATTAGGTGTTAATCTCAGACAAGTTATCAAAAAAAATCCACATTTATCCAGAGGACGGAAGTAGCAGAGGGCCTACTGTACACAGAAAATGGACTTTGAAAGCAGCATAAACAGTTTGAGGAAAAAACCAAAACGAAACAAAACAAAACCCCACCATCTCAAAACCTAAGGTAGAAGATTTGTTTAATATTAGGCAGTTAACAGATACAATTACATTAAAGCCCAACTGTCATAGGCTTCCTCTATAGTTGGTATACAGATACAGGGCAATTCAGCCCACTTAAGATGCGGCAGTTTGTCTGGCACTTACTTCTCTGCATTGACTATAGGAGCAACCCAGAGAACCTAGACTCCGATTTGCCTATATTTGGCTATATATTTAGGCATATTTGCCTAAAATTAGATGAGATTAATTTGTGTCATGGTGTCCAGCAGGTTCATAATATATAATATAGCATGAGGAGGACAATCCAGATCTCAAATATAACTCCACGGGCATCATGGTTGAGGGTAAAATGTCATTTCTTCATGATAAATATATTGGATACAGACAACAAATGCATCTATATAAATATCTTATTCTGACCACCAATATTTCATATTCTGTGGATGCCAGCTTCATCAAATACTCATATCATCTTCAGCAGGTCTGCTTCCTCAAGCCATATGAAAGCACTACTTCAATAAAACCACAGAAGCTTTGAAGGCCAGCAGAAAGAGACCCTGGGAGATAATCTAGTGCATTTTCTAACTCTAAGGCAGGTAGTTCTGGCCAAACAATTTCTGAACTCAGGAAAAGGAATGTCTTCTTTCTGCTTGTTTTCTGCACTTTCAGTAAGTCTTTCAGTTTTGCTTGAATGTCTCCCAGCCGAGTTTCAATTTCAGTAGAAAATCAGATCTCATATGCCCTTACAGGCAAATATATATTTAATGTCCTCATGTTTATTTTTCAGTGAGCATATGCCCTCTGAAGAAAACCAGTCACATGGGAAAAAGAGAATTCTTATTGAGAAATAACTGTGATATTTACCTCAGTTTTTTTCCATCTGGAAACAGCTTTTCTTGGTATACAAGCACGAAAGAGTGGAGGTAAAGGAACACATGAAGGCAACCCACTTCTTAATTCAGCTGGAGTGGTGGTTTAATTTAATACAAAGAAAAAGAAGGATTTTTTTTTCTAACAAATGCATAAAGAAGCTGATTTTATCCTTCGTTTCAGCTGTGAAAACCAATGAACCAAACATCTAAAACAAATTTCCTTTAGCTTAATTAATTGTACCAGCCCTCAGACAAGTGCACTCCACTGCTAGGCACATGGAATAAAATGTTGTATCTTTTCAGATGCTGCTCTCTGAGGACCACTTTATAGTGCTGCCGAAAGGAAAGGTCAGACAATGCCCTTGATAAAGCATATAGCTGGTGTAATAGAAATAAAGGTCTAGACTGTTTTCTTTCATGCCATCCCTGGAAATTTCAGATAAGTTCTCAGCAAGTCCCTCCAGTAGTTTATGCTAACTCTGTTCCTATCCCAAAGCCTGATTTCAACATGACTTAGGAGCCGTCAGGCAAAGATCCTACAGATTTCCACAAGATGGTGAATGATTAGTAGACTGTATAACAAACTGGTTATTTATGTAATTCCAATGACCTTAGGTGATGCAGACGATACTATAAGTGACGCATTTGCATGTGAACTCTGCAGACAAGCAGTGGAACAAAGCCATCTGCTGCTGTAAAACTTTTCAGAGCAGTGAACACATGATAAAGATTATGTAGATGGTGATTACTACCATTGCGTAAGTCTTGCAAAATTCATAGATGCAAGTCAGAGGGGAAGCAGAAGGGAACAATTTAATGATCCTGCTTGACCTCTGGTATAGCGTTACCCAGCTAATCTCACCCATTCTTTCGTGCATTGCTTCTGGCTGAAGTTTACCTTCCAGAAAGGCATCCACTCTTCATATGGGGAATTCACTACTACTCTTAGTTGACATCCTTGAAGTAAACATGTATCTTATTTCTCATTTGCATTTATACTGTCTTACCTTCTAGTAGATGGGCAAAACCCACAGAAAACATGGTTGTATCCCATGGAGGTTGTGCTGTTCTGCAAGGGAGAGGGATGTTATTTAAAATCATAAGGTGAGAATAAGACTTTGTACTTAAAAGAAGAATGAGACTGCAGTATATGGTCGGTAGATGTAAGAAAGAGAAAGGGCATGAGTTACAGTAATCCTATTTCATACTCATTCAACCACCAATTCATTTTTTTCTCATAGATGTTTAGTTTGACTTCCAACAGCAGAAGGATGAGGTGAAAACTGAACTATTGGACAAACTCTGAGAGCATATTGCATTTTACTTAACCTCACAATTTCCTGATTAATCAGAAAATCTTGTGCTTTTTCTGAACACACTTTTCAGCACTCCTGACCTGTTCATTAAAACAAATAGCTACTTTGTTGCAACCAAGGACACTTGCCCTTAAGGAAATTACAGCAATCAAATGGGAGTATTCAGACATAGGCTGGTTACCACATACATTTTGATTGAATGAGGCTAGAATTCTTTAAAAGAAGGCTTTTTTTTATACTGTGAAAAACAAAACTAAACCACTCATCCATATAAAGAATTGGATGGAATCGTCCATATGGAATCTTTATATGGAATCGTCCATATAAAGAATTAAAGATGAAGCATACAGAATTTTAGATTTAGAAGTGGAAATGGTGGAATCAGTGAAAAATGAGTAATATATAGAGGAGGGGCAACCTATTCCCGAAATAAATATTATTTGACATTAGAAATTGACATAACAACTGGAGCTGGACTAACACTAACATATTAATTGGAAAAGTCTCTTTCCAGATGTCACGGATGGAGTGACGCACCTCACTTGGAAGAGAGAAGTAACAATATGTTTATTGATATAAAACAATGATTTAACAAAGTTTGATAGTAAATACGACAGTGATTTAACAAGATTCAATGGCAAAGTCCACTTGATATTTACTGCACAGAGGACAGGGTCAGACAAAACTGTCGGGAGACCCTCCCATTGAGTCATGAGGTTCAGAATGGACCCGCTTGCATTCTAAACTCCTTCTCAGAGAGAAGTCTAGGTGTGGCTGAATCCAGACTTAGTCCCAGACTTGGTCAACGGTTTATGCCTAAAGGATTATACATGCGCAATCAATCCTTTATATCACTTAGCTAAGATTTCAAAGTTTAGCATGCCATTAATCACTTACCAAGGATCTGTTGCGGCAAGGAATCTCTCAACCTCGAGGAGTAACCTTGAGAGGCGTCCCTACTCAAGGGGAGATCCTGGCGTGCAGCCCACTGCTGTGCAGGAGAGCTACAGATGTTAGTTTCTTCCAAATTCGGCTTGAGTTGGACATCAACCAACACTGTGGTTAGGTGGGCGCATTGCTCAAAGTAGCCCTTGTCTACTGTGTTGTCATCTGTCTCCCTCGAATCCACTTTGAGCCAGATGCAGCCATCACGACCAGACGCATCCATTACAACCGCCACTGGTGGTTATCCCTTGAGCAGGGTTACGGGAAATACAGGTCAGGTTGGGGGGCGGAGGGGGGAGCACACCACCACACCAGAAAATACTAGATTATACAGATCCTGCTTGGTTTTTTTTTCATTTTCAGAAAACTGCATATATTCTTAATGAATTTCTTGTTGTCACTAGGATATGAGTCCTCAAAGATCCTTTTCAACCTTTAGGAAGCAGTGGGATTTTCAGGAAGCACTCAAGCTCTTTATATGAACACCTGAGCTAGAAAATTTTCCTTTCTTTTTCTTTCCCTTCCCCCCAGAATCTCATTCAATAAATGGCCAGAAGTTGCTGGGGTTCTAAAATGGAACATCAAATATTTCTGCGAGAATTGGCAAAGCTGCTAGGGGCATGATAATTTTAATGAACAGCACTCAAGGAATTACGTTCTGCATTGACTCACATCCTGCTTCACTCATGCAAGGCATCAAGCTTATACAACGGATTAGTTGATGACAAATTTGGTTGTCTATGGGTTACAAATGAGAAAGTTACAAAAATATCAACATACAAACAATGTTATCATGTATTACAATTGATTTTCACTGCAGTGCGTAGATTTTCAGTTGTTCTTTCAAATTGCATACAACTCAAATGTTAAGGAAAATGGGAAATTCTGACTCCTGATGGGGAAAGAAGGCAATAACTACTTCTACAGAATGTACGTCTATTTGAGATATTGAACTGATATGGAGCTCATGACTGGTGACCATGTGATCATGGCATAGAAATAGATTTATTTACCTAGCACTCTGTATAAGGAAAAATATATGGTCCTAATATATATACACATGATCCTGGAGACATAAAGAGTGAACCAGCTGTGATTTATTCTCCATTCTCTTATAAACTGAAGCCCAGAATAGTAAAGGACTGAAAAATGGGGAGAGGGAGTGAAATATGGGATTTAAGCTTCTACACTACTTGGAAGGAGAGTAACAGTTTCTGTGTAAGTAACTATCCTTTTTTCTTAGGCAATGTGTCACTGTGGGACATCATAGTGACAGGCCAGAAATTGTCTCATCCTTGTTAACATTTTCAAGAAATTGCATATATTCCCAACAACTTTCAAGTTATCAGCAGCTTAAAATGCCTAAACACCAGGATCCTGTTCCATTGGATAAAAAAAAAAAAACAAACTGAAGCAATTTACCTAATAAAACTAAACTCAGATTACAGTACTCAGCCTTCTAATCTGATCTGGCTTTGTGGAGAATGATGTTTAGCAAATGTTAGAATGTTACTGAAGATGGACAGGCTGCAAAGGTCAGTAATTGGCTTGTTCTTGAGACAGGCCAGTGGTGTTATCTGCACTTTGGTGGATGGCAGATTACAATCTAGTGAGAGTAAAAGGTGGGGACATATTGGGAAATCAACTTTATAAAAATCTTGGAATGAAATTCAGGTTTATCCTATGCTCACAAATGTATGGGTGGGGGGAATAGAAAGAGCTCATTTGTTTCTTGGAAACAAAGTAGGGATCTGGAAACATCCATGAGAGAAATCTTTTTTTATATTTGGAATAAAAACATGTAGTGTTGGCAGAATACAGAAAGAGCATCAACTAGTTTGGCAAAAACTTCTGCAAACACTTTAGAGGTGAAGCTGGGATAGGGTGGTTTGGATGTCGCTGTCTTTCCTAGCTGTTATGTTGGGAGCCATAAAAACACTGTTGGTGGTAAAAGAATCTAACTGTCATTCTCAGAGAGGTTTGAAAAGAAACTGAGCTAAAAAAAGAAGATTTTCAACTTGGAATGAGAATCTTTTGTCCTCATTAGAAACCTTCTCAGTGTTATTCATGCAGGTACTCTCCTGATACACAGATTAACTGTAGGATGTCTTGTTCAGGTTTTGGGGGACTTTATTCAGGTAATAGGAGAACATATGAGTGATTGGTTGGACATTTGTAATCTACCTGGCAGCACAAACTGTATCAAGCAATTAGTGTAATAAATGGTCTTGTTCTTTTGAACAAAGAAGAGGAACATCTTCTGCTTTGGTAGGTTTGTGATTCAATCCTGACCCCTGAGAACATTTAAATCCAAAGCAATTCTGCAATCTCCACCCCACCTGCAGCTACTTTTGGAATTTTTGGAAGTGTGAGTATGTGTTTGTGTATAAAACTCATGCACGTATATCTATCTGTACACATACAGGTAGATAAATTTTGGCAAATTAATTGTTCAGGTGAATGTTTCAGACCAGATGTCTTGCGTAGAGACAACACAAAGCAATAAAAGGTCCAGGCTGTCCAGTGCTCGGAATATGGACAAATCATCCCAAAATTATTGAAAAGGCACATGGCCAAAAGAAAAGAGGTTATCTCACCTCATCCCTCTTGCTGAAGTTGACTACCTTTGACTGTAGCCATATCCTAACAAAAAAGAGATGGTGTTTGTCTGCTCTGAAACAGAATTAAAAAGACTGCAGTTACTCATTCTTTGGAGGAAAGGATGTCTTCACCTTGCGATGCAGCAATTTGATATCTGTGAGCTTTTCTAGTCAAAGATTATCCCTTGGACTTTGCAGCACACTGGGAGCAAGATTGCACAAAGGTTTCTTTGGAGAGTCTAAAGTCATGTAGCAAGTAATTGATTTGTAGGAGGGTTTGATGCATTGATTGTCCCTAAAGAGCTGATGTCCTGGTCGTTCAGGCTGTGAATGGCACAAATCTATATGTTTGTGTGGTGCAAGAAAAGGTGTTTAACTGTGTGATTTCTGGACAAGTCCTATGATGCAATGAGCTCTTGGCTTCTTGGAATAACATGAAAAAGACCCTGATAAGGCAATGACTTTATTACTGAGCTTTAGCTGAAGGAACTTCAATTGCTTGCACAGTATGAAAAAGAAAGCAAGACTCTAATTCCTCATAGTTTCACAGAATTCATGCCTGTAGGGTGCAAATTAGAAGTGTGACCACTTAAAAATATCCTGAAAGTATTACTCTGATGAATATGACTTCTCTCTGTGCCTCAGTAACAGTGCCATGTTTGCTGCATGCTTTAAGCTATTTATAAGCTGCAGTGATCTGTTTCCTTTGACAGGCCTGTAATAATGTTTGTAAGTTATAAAAAAATGAGCACGGAAAATACAGATATTCATAGAATTTGGAGCCAGAAGGAATTTTCCTTATTCTCTTGTTCCTAATCATGTAAAATTCCTTCTGCCCAGGAATTAATCAAGACTTGTTATTAACATCAAACTCCAGTTTTTGAAGGGCTAGCATGTTAAAAATCAGTGGCAGCATAAGAAGTCATCTATCAGAGAATATATAGAAAAACTTTCAAGATATTAAGTTTCTTGAAGAGGGCTGTAAGGATGACATTGAAAAGTAAATCTGGTTTTTAAATTTGGTCAAATATCCCCAGCTGGGTCTCTGAAAATTACAATCCCTCCACTAGTGAATGCATAGAAGGAAATTGTTGGCCATGGCCCTGTCTCAGGTTGTTGGAGGGAGAGTAGCGGGTGCCTCTGTGACCTTCACAACACACTGGATTCCTCAGAGAGACCTTTCTGGAGAAGCAGGTGGCTGTGGTGGATACCTACAGGGTCTAAACCTGGGAAAGGGAGAAGGAAGAATCAGGAAATCATTATGTTCTGCGGAACAATAAATTGTCTTGTTCCCAGTAATAAAAACCTCAGATTTGCAGAAGAGGAAATGAAATTACTGCAATTAATATGAGATTTCCAGAGAGGGTTGTGGCAGTCAGACCTTGGCTCACGTGCTACAGAGAAACACTAAACTGAGTCCTTTTGCCCTCCTACTCTTGCTCTCAGCAGCTGTAGAAAAGCAGATATTCCTGGATGTTCCTAAATTGTGGATTGCTGGAAAATGGCAGGAGATAGCCAGGGAAAAGTTGTTTGTACTTGTCCATTTTCTTATGCATTTTTTAAATAGTTGTTAATGACCTGTCTGAAACAAGAAACTGGACTCAGCTGAATTCTGCAATATTCTATGGGCAAAAGGGAAAAAAATAAACAACTTTCATTTCCTGCAATTTTAGTGGGGTGGAGAAACTCCTGGAGTCCAAAAGCTCAGGTTTTGCCTCATTTTCTTTCCCTGGCTCTTTGATGTGCAACCAGAGAATGTTGTTAATTAAAACGGGTCCCCAAAGGCACGGATTGTTGTTCTGTTAAAAGAGAGAGAGAGAAGAAAAGCAACCTGCATAGTTTTGCATTGCAAGGGACCAAAATAACACCCTTTAAAATTAATTTCCACCGAGTGCTTTGAAATCTGATTACTTGTCCCCAGAAAACACAATCACTGGGCCAAATATTCAGATGGCGTTGATCAGTGTGGCTCACATCGCAGGCACGAAGGCTGCTGCAATTCATGCAAACTCTTCGTGCCGCCTCTGACCATGCTGTAGCAGTGCATTAGAGTAAGTGTCATGAAAAAGCATTACACCGAACCAGAGATTAACAGGCATCCCGGACGTAATCCCAATAACTTTTTTTCTTCTTGTTGACCAAAGTCACTTCTAATTGATTTAATATGTATTTTCTATTTCCATTCCAAGGCTGTCTGAACTATTGTTTTATAACTTCATGTTATGGCATGTGTTCTCTGGTTCTTTCCCACTCTTATCCATAGTGCTTTATGCAATGAAATAAAAATTGAGCATAAAATACAGATTTGTATATAAAGGAAAGGAAATTGTTTCAAAGGAGGAATGACAAAGACAGCGACAGGATCATTGAAAGAGATAGATATACTGATCTGAGGTCTTTGCAAAGGAGTTTTCTTACGAAACATTGCATTACAGTAATGTGGTGAAGTTTCAGGTAAAACGACCAAGTCTTTGTGTGGATGTTGGTATGGAAAACAGTCTCTCCCCAGACTGTTTACTAAGCGCACTGGAATTTTTTTTCCATTTATTACTGGGAAACTGTCACACACAAGGACTGATGAAGGTGACTAGAAAAAGGCTCTCAGAATATTATTTTGCCTCAGCTTAGAAATGGTATAAAGGACTAATCATAATCTTTTGTGCTGCCTTTCCAGGAGCAGTTTGCAGGACTTTCTCTGCCTCCTATCATATGCAACCCGTTTTACGGGACGCCTCGAGGTTTTTTGTATAATGATACTTTGGGCACCCAAATTAAACCGTGTTCACAGACCACTCAGTGTAAATCAAGGCAGGAAACCCAAATCTTCTGCACATCAGTTCAGTGACCTAAGCACAAGTGACCACTTCTTTCCTCTCTGCTTTTCCCTTAACACTAGAAATAATCTGCTTGGCTTTCCAGGAGTTTGAGCCTGGGGACCTGTGGGCTTAACAGTTTCTCAATATCAGCTTGGTCTGCAGGCCAGAAACAATCCTCCAGGTATGTTCCAGTCTGTGGTCCTCATGGGTCAAGAAAGCCACCAGCTTTGATGGAGCTAAAGGAGAGGCATGCAGAGACAGGGAATTTTTTTTTGTTGTTGTTCTGTATTTTTAGAGAGACACTTCTTTCATTAAATAAGAAGGATTTTACTTATAATTAAAAACTTCCCTTGTCTTTTTTATTTTTCAGTCTTACCTGAGGTTACTCTCCTTACCTACAATGTGGTATATCATGTTTTCCAGGCCAAAATATTCAGTTTTACAAAAGATCTCAGCCATAATCTGCCTCATCTTGGAGCAATTGCATGAAATTAAAGGATGTGCAGTGAGAAAACATCCCAGGAAAGCAGAAAATTGACCCCAGTTCCAGGAACCCATTTATCGCAGCTGTGGCTGAAATTTCACAATGCCTAAAATCTCGAACAATGAGTACAAACACAACACCACCCCCCCCACCCACACCCACACCCCATTCTAATACCTAAATAGAGCTCCCAAACAGATCAACTGGTTTTAGAGAGAGAAAGAGAAGCCTGCTAATTCTTCATTTATATTCTGTGGTACCACTGGTGTTCCATAATGGTCCTTTGTGAGGAGTTTGTTAAATCAGTGTAGGTAGGAAGATATTAACAGAGTGAGATTGATATAGTCAGTACACAGGGCTGCAGAAAGTATCTTGCGAAAATTAATGGTCATCTAAAATAAGAACTATAATTAGTTTGGGCTAAAGTTTCCCATCCTGGCATTTTCCAGCAGCCTCAAGCTATTCTGTTTTACTTTCTTAGGGGTAGAAAAAAGATAAGATGAGGAGAGGGCAGTTGGTTCTTTCTTTCCCTTAATTTTCTTTAAAGTTCTCTGTGTGCTTCAGGAGAAATTAATTAAAGAAGTTATATTCTGTTTCCCTAGCCTGAAACAGTATTTTAAAAAAATCAAAACCAAAACCAAAGCCACATCCATTTTACTGAAATCTGTCAGATTGGTTTTTTTTGCTTTTCTCCTACAATCCACGCTGTTACAAGCTTCCGAAAACTCTTTTTTTTGCCTGTTCAATAGAGACATGTTTGAATCCAGCAATGAAATACAGCAACCTGCACTGAATATCCTCTGTCTCCTCACCGTCTCTTGAAAGATAGTTATCTTATACTTACAGCACAGGCCTACTGGACACTTTTTGGAGTTACAAAGAGGAGCAGGATTTTCTCTACAGCTCAGTTTTGGGCTGCCAAAGCACTAACAGTCTCAAGGAAAAAAGTTGAATTTGAGATTATATAGGTAATTCAGTAATACTCTAATACTTTGGGCATGAAGTAAGACTTGCACAGGATGCTTAACTTGGGCCATTCAGAAATTAAGAATGTTTACTTTGCAACTGGTCATTCTTTTTCTGTGTAGCATTTTAAACTAGTGGATGGTGTTTGTATCTTATTCATCTTGCAGGAAGGTAGGCAGGATTGGAGGCTGGAAGGTGATGTATAGTGGAATAGAAGAAAAACGAATAAATAAAAGCTCAAGCACTTAGGTGTTCCACAGTGCCTCTTGTGCTGTTTAGGAGCAATTAGTTACAAGATTGCAACTTGCAAGTTTTTTAGCTTAATTTTTGTTGTTCTTTTCCACTGCATGGTATTTGCAGAGACCAATGCTTTTAAAAGTACATATTCAAACCTTAACTTTTGCAAGGGTGTGTATGAATCAGCTCTTTTTGCCAATCAGTCCTTCCTAAGCTGTGAAATAATATCCCTCACCAGCAAATTTCCTTTCTCTTTTTCAGAAGAACAAACTATGATTGCATGTTCTTTCCTATCCCAGCTGTTATTTCAGATTAAAGCCTTATGTTTTATAGGAATGCGCTCTTTATTAGGAATTCTGGTTTAATGTTGTGATATACCCCAGTGGATATCACAGTAAGATTCAACCCACTAACCTCCAGCAGCAACAGCATCATTCTGTTTCGGTTCAGCTAACTTTGAGATGGTAATAGCTACTTTCTCTACTGCTTTCTGTGCGATACTGTTTTCTTTAACAGGAGAAAATTGCCACAGAGGGGAAAAGTTTTCCTCTTTGCTGTTACTAGTGCTACACAACTTCTGATGCCTGTGAATAGTAACTGAGGGTGAACATTTCAAAAGGCAAAAGGGTTACAAGTATTTTACTCCAGGCCCTAAAATATAAGGCAGCTCTTATGACTGAGGAATTTGTCATATTTCTGAAAAAAAATCTATTCATCTGGTAGATTAGTTTTATTGTTGTATTTTTATTTTACACTTTTGTTTGGTTTTAGTACATTGGTACCCAAGCAAAGTTATCTTTAATGTTTTAACCATATTATTAACATGTTTTCTGATCAGCCAATATAGTTGAATCAAGGTAATATGCCTGGCATTAATACTTTCCTGCTTTTTCTAAAACAAACAAACAAATCCTGAATAATAATGTGGGATTTTCCGGCTTGGCTGCAAACAGTTTCTTGCCATCCTTTTCTTTAAAAAAAGGAACAGAATTTCCATCTGAGATGCCAGGAGTGCTGTCTTGGTTTTGTTCTCATATATAATTAGAATGTCAGGAAAAATAAAAGCTTGCAACTACTTTAGTGTTGAGACCAGGGCTTTCTCTTCTGGAGGAGAAGAACATAATGTCCTCATTAGGATTAAAATCATTAGTGTATAAATACTCATTTGAAAATCCTTAATGTAAAGTGTTCTTAATGCTACAGAACTATTTCCCTAATCAGAGCACTTTTAAGTTCAAGGGTTTAATTGCAGATACAGCCAGCAGATATGGAAAAATTACCCAGTACATTAAACTGTGCTAAAAGAATGTTATCGATTAGGTAAATATGATTAATGGGACTTATCCTTGGCCCCATAAGTTCAAAGGAGTGGTATTAAATAATATTTGTAGTTTAAAGGTATGTTTGTGAGGGAGATAAAAGCTGAGAAGTATCTGGCTGGGGCACACCAGTTTTATTGGACTGTCAGAGGTGATGCACCAAACCTTAACTCTTACTCACCCGCCTTGGTCCCATGTTGTCACTTTCTCCTTTGCCATGACTTTGGCTACTACTACTAGTAGATAAAGGACCTTTTTAATCAATAAACTTAACACCATTTTTAGGCTTCATCTTCCCTACAAAGTCCTGTCAACGTGTTGTGTTTTGCAGTGGTTTGGTGCAAGCCAGCAAAACACAGCCATTGTGTCCCTTGAATGAAGCCCCCTACTCGAATGAGGAAGGTCTTTGACTGACCCACAGTTCCTGGCAAAATTTTGGAGAGATTGTGCTCCAGTGACGTACCTACTCCTATAAATGCTGAGATCCTCGCCACGGGATGCTACATTGTGTGCTGACACAGCCACTTGCAATGAGGACATACTGTACTCCAAGAAACAGCAACAGTTATTATCCTGGCTCAAAAATAAGCTGGCTGTAAAACGTCTTACTAAATACATGGCCCATACAGACAAACATCATTTCTGTAGTTAGAGCTGGAGTCATATGACTTGTGTGTGTCAAAAAGCCTGAAAAGGTTGACTTAGATGCTCTGCTTTGGAGAATTTCATATCAAATATATACTTCATGTGTTATTTCTGAATGTCTGCAGCCCTCATGGTATTTTATCACAGATCTTATACTTGTATTTGCCTTTTTTAGCATCAGGATCATCCAAATGAAGGGAAGATGTATGACTTTTGCATCTTCCAATTCACAGTTATTTTCATAATTCTCCCAAAAGCCTCCAACAATTGAAGCTCATCAAATGACATTTAATATTTTATTATGAAATTGTCAATAGATTTGTGAAATGTATTCAAAAGTCCTGTTTACCATTTCATAAAATTCTCTCCCTGGATAAAAAAGAAAAGAAAAAGAAAAGAAAAAAGCCTAGTAAACCCCCAAAGACTTCCTAACTATATTTCAAACGGAGAAACGTTGCACCAAAACTCTTGCCAATACACATATATAAGTATAAAGATACACCCACAATAATAGCAGGTGTTTCCTTTTCAAAGGAGAAAATTTACCGCTTGAACTAAAAGGCTCTCCTCTGATACTCCGATCCTTTCTTTGCTATGAACAGCCTGTTTCTGAGTCGTGAGAGCCCTCTAGGGTTAGTTCATGCACTCAGTGTTGCTCTAATTAGACCTCAGAGAATCACAAGAAGCAGCACGCAAACTGTGCCACATCACAGTTGGCTGGCTGGACACAGGCACGCTTGCCTACAGATACAATTGCTCGGGAATCTGCTTCTGTAAAGGGCACAATTTACATCCCTGTACTCCTAAAGCCCCAACTTAAAAAGATCTTGTCTTAAAGCCAGCTTTCCCCTTTCCTGACAAAGTGGGACCCATTTCTAATCTTGCTATTTTTTTTCCTAATTCTCTAATTTCTAATCTTGCTACCAACTTTGATCTGGGCTGTAGCAAAGAGGAATCCCTCTATCCTGATGAGAGGTAGGGAGTTGAGCAAGTGACACCAATTTTTAGGTGCCAATGTGCAGCTGCACATAGGAACTGGTGGCTCGTACCTTGTCAGATTTAAGCTGAGAATAGTCTTCCTTTATTTATCCTGATTTTTTTTTTTTTTTTTAATTCTAAAAACCCAATCATGGCATAAAAAAAGTTAACTGGTTCAGCAAATGTTGGGTTGGGCTGCAGTTCCTGTCAAACACAGGTTCTTGCAGGATTTATCCACATGTGTCACGAGTCTCCCCAAAGCACGTATTGGTACAAAGACAGAAAACCTGATAGGCAATTCAAGCCACAACATACTCAGAACAGGCTCTTTTCCAAATTTCAGAAGTCTTGTTTTTCTTTCACACGTAAATCATCAGCAAGGACACACACAGTAAAGGAAAGTCAAAATCAACAACAGGCAGCACAGCAAAAACAAGTCCAGCTTTTCTGATGTTGCTGTTATATACATAGGCAGATGTTTGTCACATACCATTTCAAGTAAAAAGTCCAAAAGATGTCTGTTTTTACAGAAATAGGACTGTTGTACCAGCCGCAGCCAAACAGTGGGTTATAAGTCCCTGTCTTTCAAAGGCAGCAATGCCAAAATATAGACAAACCCTTTCCCTGGTGGTCTATCTGTGTCTCAGAGCTTATGCTCCCTACTAACATCCTTTTTTTTTGGTCTGTTGCCAAATTCCCTTCTAAATGTCACATATCTGTAAGCCAGGTGTTGGGAAAAGGAAGCCAGTTCAAATGGGTGATGCTGTTTCTCACAGTTTCATGCCTAACTTCAAAACACACAAAAACCTTGGTACTGTGAGGCACAGAAATCTGATATTGCATTTTTTAAAGTCAGATGTTAACAGCTATAGCATTCACTTTTTTCTTTTTCAAGAAACAAAACTACTTAGAGGCTAGTTTGTAGCAGAAAGGCTCAGAAAGCCAAAAGTAAAGAGAAAGAATACAAAATGTGCTCTTCATGTCAAAATCCCTTTACAGGAAACTCAAATTCCCATCTGATTTTGCTGACAGAATGACTTATAGACTAACAGAATCGTTTAGGTTGGAAAGGACCTTTAAGATCATCAAGCCCAACCGTTAACCTAGCACTGCCAAGTCCACCACTAAACCATGTCACTAAGCACCACATCTACACGTCTTTTAAATACCTCCAGGGGTGGTGACTCCACTACTTCCCTGGGCAGCCTGTTCCAATGCTTGATGACCCTTTCAGTGAAGAAATTTTTCCTAATATCCAATCTAAACCTCCCCTGACGCAACTTGAGGCCATTTCCTCTTGTCCTATCGCTTGTTACTTGGGAGAAGAGACCGACCCCCACCTCGCTACAACCTCCTTTCAGGTAGTTGTGGAGAGCGATAAGGTCTCCCCTCAGCCTCCTTTTCTCCAGGCTAAACAACCCCAGTTCCCTCAGCCGCTCCTCACAAGACTTGTGCTCTAGACCCTTCACCAGCTTCGTTGCCCTGCTTTGGACATGCTCCAGCACCTCAATGTCTGTCTTGTAGTGAGGGGCCCAAAACTGAACACAGTATTCGAGGTGCGGCCTCACCAGTGCCGAGTACAGGGGGACGATCACTGCCCTAGTCCTGCTGGCCACACTATTTCTGATACAAAACTTGTAACAGTATAAAAATGTGCAGAAAAGCCTTTGTTGATATTTTAATGATCAGTAACTTAGTAACTGAGTCTTAGAGTTTCTAAGCCCTTAGTGCTGGCAAGCGTGTAAAACGTGCAAGTTAGCCAGAGCTGAGCATTATCAGCTACATCAGAACATCTAGAGTCACAACCTGTATATATTTACCCACTCATGTTTCCAAATCTCCTTCACCTCTTTCCCCCCCCCCCCCACTGTGAGTATTAAAAAGATATCTGGTGATTTTCTCAAAGTTTCAAGCCGGTGCACAAAAAATGGGAGGAGAGTGGGAGAGCTAGACTGAAAATGCCCAGTGCTCTGTGCTCCATGCTGGTACTTGTAGCCATGTGCTGGAAAATAGCTTTTCGACATGTCCTCTTCACAAATGTCCCCTTCACCACCTGGCAGGAGCGGTGATGGTGAGCTGCAGCACATCGCGGATGAGGTGTGCTCCTTCAAGCTGAGCCAGAAGAGGGAGACCAAGGATGCACTAAGCCAGATGCCAGCTCCTTTCACTGCTGGCCATGCCCCTGCTCACTTTCAGGAAAACCTGATTGCAATTTCTGTACCTGTATGAACTCTAATTTATGGAACTGAATAGGTCTACAAACCGTAGTGCTGGAGCTGTGCAACCGCACTGTCTTTAAAAGAACCTGACAAGGTCTAACACAGCATTTTCAAATGCTCGAGATAGTCAAGGCACACAAAATGCCTGTACAACCTGCTAGAAATACAGCAAAAAGGCCTTAATAAATATTTTTTTTTAAAGCTGGGAAACTTAAATGCTGGTACAAGAAACCTGTTTGGTCTTAAGAGGCAGCTTGAACAAGACTACATCGTACGACTGCCTGCATTACTAGAAACTAGAAGACAGCAAGCCAGGATATTCCTGTCATTTATATGTTCTTAGTATTTGGGCTTCTCTGGGTCTGCTTTACCAGCTTTCTCTTGATTTGAACACGGTTTCATATGCATTCTCATTCTTTTGCTCATTCTATTATCATCTTTTCATAGTCATAACGCTTTTGGTTCAGTAAAGCCTAAAAGCCACAAAAATGGATCAAAGCCCCTCTGTGGTGGATGGTATAGAAATACATAACAAAAAGAAAGCCCCTGCCACTTAAATCCTGCAGTCTAAGCAGATTTGTAACAAGAGTGGACAGAAAGGTGGATGCTCGGAAGGGCTGTAATTGCCAGCAAAGATCCAGTGACTTCTGTAGTAAGGTAATACATTAGGATATTGTCCTAGCACATCAGCTGCTCTAGGCATGTTTAGGATTATATGTAGGATTATATGTAGGAGTATCTGAAGGTATCTTATTGGAAACAGCATGCATGATTTCCTAGCCCATTACACAGGATCTCAGAGCAGCACAGCGCAGAAATGGAGCTCTATTATTGCCTTCACTGTGCCTGAAAAAGACAACAGTGTTAAAAAAAAACAACACCTCCAAGGGAGATGCAGTGTCGCATTCCCTTGTCATCACAAAAAAATAAAGTGCAGTGTTCTCAGAGGAATGAAAAATAAAAAATAAACAGCCAGTACCCCATAATGCTGCTCCAGACTTCAGCCAAGATTTACCAAGACATTTCTAAGGATAAGAAACTGCTTCAAAACTTGAGGCAACACTGGCAAACCTTTTGTGACTTCATTGAGGGGTAGGTTTGCAAAAAAAGAAGTGTTGCTAAGTGTCAAAATAAGTGCCTTACTTACAGCAGTTCCAGCTGTGGCATTCATGGGCAGAATTTCCTTCACCTTATTCAATTACATTCATTGCAGATGCTTGGATTTTCTACTTGCATCCTCAAATTCTTACCCAGAGTTCACTGACATCTATAAAAATATCCCCTGTGGCTTAGTGGATTTTGGATCTGGTAATTTCCAGACTGTATTTCCAGCTGATCAAAAAGGCAATTAAATGCATTCATATAGCTATGAGCATACTAAAGAGAATGGTTCTAGCTCCTTCCTGATAAAACTTGGAAAATGCTTCAAAAAGATTGAGTTCTTTCAGGTTTTCTCTCTTTCCAGCCTGTCCCAAGAAAGTTAGATGTCTTGCATAATGCTGGCAAGCAGCATTGAAAGACAAAGCCGCAGACTGATCTGTTTTGTTTTTATCCTGATGTCATTTTTGTTTCAAGTACTGTTACGCAGAGCGTTGGGTAGCAATAGGCTGAAGCTGATGGCCATGTCTATCGTTCCTTTAGCAGAAATGTAAGCCACTAAACTTTTTCCAGAGTTGAGTGTCTTGAGCAACAGGAGCCACCAGCCAAAATCACAGGTCAATATTGCTGAACATATCAGTGCAATTATAGAGGTGTAGGGATGGCATATGAGTAGGCAGAACTAAAAACAGCCCACAAGCAAATACAGGACACAGCAGAAAGCAGTGGATTAGCAGAAAACACTTCCAGAAGGATCAGTGAGACAATTTGGAAAAGGTTTCTGGGAAGAGTGCTGGCATCTGGTCTTCAGGAAGGGAGGAAAGAAGAGGAAATTTCTCCTGAGCAGAGAGAAACAGGACTGTGCGTGCGCTTTCTGTAAATAAGCAGCCTTGCAACAAAAGAAAAGCCCAAGGCAACGTCAAGTTCTCCTTGTAAGGGGAACAGCAAGGCTGACTATTAACAAACAAACTGTTCAGATAAAATGCAGAAAACTACAATTTGGGTCACCAGGCCCAGAGTCACAAGCATTCTGCTGTCAAGTCAGTCTAAGACGCAAAATGTGTTGATACAAGCACAACAAAAAGCTGCACCTGATCTGAATGGGTATAGCAAAGGGAGAGAGATATCCGACAGCTATTTTAGATGCTGAAGCCTGATGTTCAGGTGCAGCCAAGATTTCCAAATCCCACTTCTTTCCAACATGACCTCATTGTGACTTATATTCCTGTAGTACTTAATTTTCTGTTGACAATGTTTTCCAGGTACTACTGTCTGCCAGTAGGCATGCATGTGATCATCTAACTGCTCATGCTGCTCTAAAGCTTTGACAACATCCCAGCAGCCCTGGAAAGATCTTATCTTCCAGGGGTTTCCAAACATATTGCTGAGACATCATTGTACATAAAGAGAAAGTCTGGGATAAGCCCTTTCAACAGGGACCTCATTTGATTTTGCCCCACTCTTCAGTAGTTAGGGGACGCATCTGGGATTTGGAGAACTCGCTTTTGTTTCACCTTGCTGTTTGATTTGAAGCAGAGAACTAACTGTAGGTTTCCTGCAGTCGAAGAGGTTGCTGTAATCATGAGCCTGCTGGGTCAGTTTGGATAAATTAATCCTACTGAAGTTGCTCTGTTTTATATAAATAATTCAATATCTGATGCACCTAAGAGTAAACAAGCCAAAAAATGAGTTCCTGTCTGGTCATTAGAGTATTTTCCCAGTATCTTGGTGGGAAGATAAGGTCAGGCACTTGTTCCAATGAATATTTATTTACACAAAATAGAATAGTTTCAGGCAGAGATTTTAAGAGATGTCTTTACAGAAAGGTCTGAGACTCATAGTTCTTTTCTGGGATTTAAAGAAGCATCTTCCAGGTTGAGCAGAGTAGAGATTTGAGAGCATGTTTTCTGCCTTCCAAGTGGTATCTCTTCTCTTCCTTCTCCTCCTGCCTGGCTATCTTTTTGCACAGGCAAAGGCAAGTCTGGCTTTAGCACTCAACACCACCTGAGAGCTCGCAGATGAAAATCTGAATCAAAGATAGGTACTAGATAAACATTGTTTTGATTTTACTGGAGATTAGTTGCCTAAATGTTTTTAAATGTGGACCTAAAACTGTAAGGACTAGAACACTGATAACTAAAAAATCATCTAAGAGGTGAATCATGTTTCTAAATGTCTTTGAGACATTTATCACTCTGGGATACATGGTGCAGCATTAATTTCTTTTCAGACTCAGTTCTTACTGCAACATTTAATATTTTTTTCTGAGAAAATGATGGAAAAAATAATCAAGTGGTTGCACAGCCTAATAAGGCAAGCAACCATTTCAGCAAACAGAAAAACACAACTGAGCGCTAATAAAAGAAATTATAGCAAAAAGGGGCAGTTACAGACTGCATTAAACACACATCAGGAAGCAGTTTAACAGCTGAGTAACCAGAGTCATATTATTCAGACTTGATTCCCACAGAAATGAAATATCATACTGTGCTGACACCTGGTGCACAAATACATTTGCTCAGGAAACCACAACCCCCTGCCATGCGTTCCTAAAGTAGCTTTCCAGCCCAGAGAGGTTAGCCTTAAGCCTTCATAATCATCTGATGTTTGCAAATCACTTAAGAGACAAGCAGAGTTGTCTGGGAGTGATGTCTTCCTGAACAATTCAGCACAATTAATTTTCATCTGTTTACAAGACGCATCCTGCTACTTTAAAGATGTGATTAGAGGCTTGGAAGGAGTTTTTTCAAGGACATAAATAGGAGCGCTTGACTCCGGAATACATCTTAGAACTGATTCCCTTTGCTACTTCTTGTTTAATTTGGAGGCTTTGAATGTCAGAGGCTAGTGGGGCAGATCCTTAGGTCTTGTTTGGCCCAGGTCACTCCCTAGGGTTAAAACGAGAAATATTTCTTGTTCATACCCTATCGTAATCCATCAAGAACCCAGCATGAGTTTTCAGCAGGCTAGGAAGCAGCCTTCTCCAGAGATGTGGCCCAAATAATTCTCTGAATGACTCACCCAGTGCTTTTTCTCTCTGTTGGTTGTGTTTCCACATGCTGCATGGCAAAGTGGTACCTCATTTAAGGGTCTTAGGCACTGCTGTGGTAATTCATCATAACGAACACAACTTCCTAATGAGCAATTCTTAACCTACGTGATGTTCCTACAATTTCACTGTCACTGTCACTGTTACTGGAGAGCCATATGCAGTCCTCTCTTTTGACACTGCCTTGATCCTTTCATACAAACACTATCTTCCTTTTTTTTTAAAAACATCATAAACCTTGTTGTATTTCCTTACCTGTACTTTAGAGATTCTTGTATTCATGGACCATGAAGTTTCATGTAGGTGAAAGAATGACCCACCAAAAAGCCTGTGATATGAAAAGGGCCTTTTCCAAGTAGAGACTGCAGCTTCCTGTTTGGCTGCAAAGTGCTCAGCCAATTAAACTAATAAATGATAACTATTGCATTTTCCAGGCTTCCTTTAGATGCTTTCTATTTAGCCCAGCTGTAAAACGTACACTTGATCACTTAGTTTGGGAAGAACAGCTTCACGTAGACACGATGCTTTTCTGTGCTATGGGAAGAAGGTATGCTGTAGCTAGATTAACAACATGGCCTTGATTCTTACTTATGGATGTCCTTATTCTACGTTCATGTCTTTACACCCCACCCCCCACTTCACCAGTCTTTTGCTCTTCAAAGTTCTGTGAAGGAGTGGTGAGAATCTGTGGCAGTATGTATCAGATGTATTCTGCTAACAAGAGCAGTTCATTGTAATTACCTATGCCAGCATGGTGACCTAAAAGACACATTACACCAAGCAAACAATTTCCAACAGCAAACAGTGTGACAGTGTGCTTGTTTACTTCCCTTGAAACGTGTTAGGCTTAATCCTTTTTTTTTCTTTTTTTTTTTGCAAATTGATTTATAGCATCAGTTTCAAAACTGAAGCTCCTTGTTTTCATTTTTTTAATACTCCACACCGCAGAGTGCTCTTCGCTCCGTATTTAATGTTAGGTTCAGTTAGCACGTGTAGAAGAAAAATAGCGGCCTGTTAAGAGTATAATGTGCCTCATTTGATACGGAATTGAGAAGCAGCCAATATACTGCAAGAACCTCATTTAATTATCTCTTACCTCTGGCTTTCTTTGGGTATGTCTAATCATTAGTTCACGCTAAACGTGTTTAACACACAATGACTAATCTTCCTCTTGGAATCCTTCAGTCAATTTTTTCCTTAATCCCTTGGAAACTTCCATTTGTTACCTGGGGGCATCTCTGCTCAGCAGTCACCGGGTGCAGCACAGAGGGAGCTGACAACAGGTAGAATTTTTAGACATAGCCAAACCACCCTTAAATGAGATGGCTCAGCTGTCTGCAGCAGTCAAACTTCATAAAGGAAGGCAAAAGACCTGGGGGTTAGTCTCTGATGAGCCTTGCCTATGTTAACTCTTTTACAGCTGTTTCTCACTGCATGGGAATGCTGTAAACAGAGTAATAGGTGACAGAACGTGGGCTTTTATCTGGACTTCAGCATCAGCCCAGGTCATATCTGAAACTTGCTCGTGCTTTTGGTATAATATCTCTAAATCACTTTGTCATCACTGCAAGAGAGGTAAAGCTCTCATGATTTCATGTCTTGACTATTATGAAGTGAGAAGATTGTAGGTTGTCACATCTGCACAATCGTCCCCTCCCATACTTCGCTAGACTTGGGGGAGGACCATCTGAGCATGTCACTTCTTATTTGTGCCTATTCCCCTTTACTTTAATATGAAACAAGCCACTCGTCTTCCCTTACATGCTGAGCAATACCGTCATAGCGTTTTCTCCTTTTTAACCTGCCTATTGTTTATTGTTGTGTACTCAGACTGGAAAAAAAGGTAATCTTTTTATTCTGTATTTGTATAGCTCAGCACAGTGGGACTATGCTCAGAGCCAGAAGCTGCAAAGCCGTGAAATAAGTCGGAAGCATGGATATGTGAGTGTGTGGTAGTAGTATTTTACTCCTGTTGTCATGCAAATTGTGGATGTTTGCTTCTAGGTACTAAACCATCCATACAAACTGCTGCTATTAGAGCCTGGAAAGGGGTCAATGGGTGCATTTACATGCACCCCACTGTCCTCACTAAGGTCCTAGTCTGCTCTGAGCAGAACAGCGTGGTTGCTTACTCTGGTCCAAGCCCGAATGTGTGTCAGGGAGAGCTCTGCATGCCCCCTGCCCATCGCACGCTCCTCTTTGGAAGGGAACCAGGGCAGAAAAGTGGCAAGAGACTTGCAAGGTGCTATGTTATCTCTCCTAGATGATGGTTTGGCATGAGGCACATGTGTTGCAGTTCAGGAAAGGTATTTTGATGCCCATCAGTCTCTAAGTTTTGGCAGTATCATTAAGATTTGAGATTTGTGGGTTTTCCTGCAAGGATTGGAGGAAACACACCTCCCCTCTCCATCCCGGCAGGGAAAATGCCCACTCTGCACCGCACGATGCGCTGCCGTTTGCCTGGCTGCTGTGTGGCTCCCAATTCACTCTCAGCTGCTTTTCTCCCCGTTCAGCAGCACAAGCCATTTGTACAATAAGGTCCTTATTAAATGCTGCTTCCCACGACTCCTAGATGTTTAAAGGAGGTGTTCAGTGCAACAGCTTTTAAGCTGTATGTGGTACTGACTCTAGTTTTGTGGGCATTGATTAAAGGTAACAGAGGGAATGGTGGTTATGCCTCATTTGTAAACGGATAGAACCCAGAAGAAGGCAAGTTCCTGCCTGTTAATCCATCGACCAGACACAATTTGCCTCAGAAACGTGAATTGTTTCACTAAAACAAAGGACGCTCCCCATCCCACCTGCCGTGCATGTGCGCGCACACACATATTTCTTGTACTGACTTCAGCACACTGCACGGCAGTTAATATCAGAAGCAGAGCCCAAGGTTACCGTATAGTCTGGTTGGCTTTGTGGGAAAAGGATTGTAAGAGCAAGTCATGTGTGAAATAAATTAAATACACAAACTCACTCTGGGTCACAGACAGGGTCAAGCAGGCAGCTAATTAACATCTCACAGTAACCTTGTCCCTGCCTGGCTCTGCCCTCTCCAGTGTTACTGAAAACACTTTTCAGAAGCTTGGTCCTGTAGTTTAATACTTCTCTTTGCAATGCAAGGAAAGAAAAGCAATAGGTGTTAAAGATGGGAAAAGGGACCTTAAACTATTTACTTTTTCTTCCCTGAGCTGCCAGTAACCTACCTTGTTCTTGCAGGAAGTAGATACCTGTGTGGACATTTTAGCATTTAAGGACCCTCAGAGAAGTGAAAGGTTGTTTAGTGAGCAGTTCACATCCAACTCTGTGTCCAGGGATAAAGGATGTGTATCTATTGCAGCTGCCACTCATGAGATTCTGTCCTTCAGCTCATGCAAGAATGATCTGAACTCAGTGATAATCACAGCTAAAGCCGTTATGTAAACGCAGGTCAAGAGATTTTCCATATAATATTTGTAGAAAGTTTGACTGATAGCTTTCCCCTGATGCTCACAGTTGCAGTCTTTGCCAGGTCAACAGTTCCTCCCCCTCCACCAGCACAGCTCACAAATATCTGCAATGGGAAGAGCCAAGCCAGAATTCTTGAACGGGATTTATGTTTCTGCAATTAATAAATCTTCAGTAAGAGATGTGATAAGCTCTCTGGAGCTTTCTTTTTAGATACCTCAGGATCTGAGCTCAGCAGGGAAACTGGTGACTTCTGCCCTTTGCCCCTTTTAGGATCACTGGGGAGTGGAGTCAGCACCCCATTAAAAAAACAGATAGCAAGAAGTGGCAGTGCTTTCCTCATTGCCAGGAGCTTCAGAATAGACTTCTGGGGGAAAATACAATTAATCAGGTCACAAAAGTGTGTGTAGCAACACTTCAGTATGTGGTGAGTGTCCAAGACTGCTGTGGAAAGAGCTGCAACAGTGTATCTTCAGACACTGAGAACAACGAGCTGCAGGACTTCAGGCATCACCCTTGAATAGCAAGCAAGGTAGATCCTCACCTCATACTGGTTTCTGGCTATGATGATGTAATTTAAAAGTGAGCAAACAAAAACATGCCAAAATGCAAAGCACTGACTTAATCCTATGTTCAGTGTCGTAAGTCCATGTATGACCTTCAGGAGGATTTGGAACAGCTCTTTCCACAATAAGCTATGGCTTATTTCTATCTTATCTTGATTTATGAGATGTGTTTGGGGCTATTTCACTCCAGATTAGATATTCCTGGCCATTGACATATCTGCTGCCTAGGAAGTTGCCCAGGACAATCTCTGTAAGAGACCTAGTGTAAGGGGTGTTTCCTAGTGTAAGACAAATGATCTGGTTTCATGCCATATTCCCTTAATACTACCTCATCCTTTATGGGTGGGTATAACACTGTCCCACAGATCATCATGCTTCACAGCCCAGCTGTATTTTTTCTTCCCTGGGACAGTGTCTAGGCAACCTGGAGGTCTGAGAGCATTTTAACTTATTGCACATGGCTGAGCATAGACTTTCAAAACATTGCATCCATACAGCATGCAAATCTGGCTTTCTTGTCCACGTCAGGTTAGCTCATGAAAAGCAGTATAAAAGTAGCTAGGAAAGAATGCCAATGCTGAAATCTTATTAAATTTTACTGATACATGGTGTAAGTCCATTTATATTAACTTTTCTGAATCTCTGTTTTGATATTTCTGGTTTTGAACAGAGCTGGAAAACATAATGCTGTTTTGCAAATAAACAGAAACCTCCCCTTGACAAACTAGATAAAAACCCCAAACCATGCTTCTGAAGCGCTGTCCTTTTTAACCTGAAATCTATTGACATTTTTCAATGAGTTCCATCTTTTTCTTTTTTCTATCACATTATTTTTTTAATCATTAACACTGCTTTATTTCTACGCAAGTCTCCTTGAAGATCAGAAAAAACACAGATATGTTTAAATATTGCACTCCCAAACGGGCTGTAAAAACAGTCACATACCTATACCCTTTATTTGTCCCTTTTCTTTGGATTTGCAGTAGTCACTTCATGCCTTGCATTAGTATAGTTTACTGTTAGTAAACTTTGCCAAATAGAAATTTTGAGATCAAATACCTCTATTTAACTACAACTCTGGGAAAACATGAGCAAAGTCTGTGAAAGCGTTCATATAGTTCCCCACTCTGTACGCTACGATCAAGAGACTGCAATTCTTTAGAATATTGCAATTCTGCAATAGGAGTGCCTCGTGATTTGAATTGGCCAGGGTTGTTTGAATATCAGGGTTGGTTTGAATGGGTTTCACAATCCCACTGGGGTTTGGGTTTTTATTGCGAGCATCTCTTTTGAAAAGCCATCTAATGGCAAAAGGTCTTCTCAATATATCTCCATGTATCTCAATATAAATATAGATCGGTATTTCTCATTCCTAATTCCCAGCTGGAAAGATCGTCTTCCAAAACTTGTTGGATTTTCGCAAGTGGTTCAGATGTCAGGTCTTCACCCAATAATTTGCACAAAACTTAATGTGTTGATCTTTCTTACTTTCTTCTTTAGACCTTGCCTTGGATTCTGCTTTTGCCCATCTTCTATAAGACCGTGCTGCAGCTGATATAGTGGTGCTCAGGTCCACAACTCATCAGGTTTCGATGCAAAAGAGATAGCTAAAGTGAAGGGAGATAAATTTCATCTAAAACATCCAGCTGGTCTATGCTCAGATGTTTCCATGAAACATTTTAACAATGCCCAATTGTACAAACAATGCCTATACTGAAGAGAAAAAAATTTGTCAGGATCATCAAAATTCATATCACTGAGCTTGGATCATCATCGTCATCAGGCCTTCCAACCTCTCATTTTTTCTATCTTCAATTGTATGCTCCATTAAGCAGTGACTGTGTCTTTCTCTGTTGTGTAGATGAGAACATCATGTGATATCAATTAATAATAAAATGAGATCTGCAAGCAAATGGACCCATAGTGAAGGGAGAAGAATGATGGGGTCAATATTATAATGCGGGCTGCACTGTATATATCCACACACTAAATCCTCTGCAGAAACAAATCCGTCAAAAGATAATACTGAGTACTGAGCCAGAAAAGACCTTACCTTTCATTACATTTTACGGAGTTCAATGATCACCTTGCATCAGCACTTCCAGGATGAGCTGCCTCAATTCCTCAGTGTCTCTGAAATGCACCCTCTCTGGTGACCGAGCCCTGCCACTTCTCTCCTATCGGCCCAAGTCCAATGATTTTCTGGCTCTCACGGCATGTTGTTAAGATACTTCGCCCTAGTTTATAGGATGTGTTTTCTGAGCAGCTCCAGCAGGTTTTGGAGCCTACTTTGGCTTCTTCCTTTGGCAGCTGTGACCCAAAGGAAGATGTACTGACTCAGAGCAGCCTCTTTGAAACATAGCACTATTTTTATGTACTAAAAGGAACATAACATTCAAGAAAGAAAGGTGAAAGCACCTGAGGGGTTACAAAGGCATGGTTTTCCAGAGGCTCACCATTTCTTTCAAAAATAAGGTGGACCTGGGCTCTCCCATGTGCCACTGCTTCCCTGGTATAGAGTTTCACCTGTTTCTCTGGACATTTGTCATCCCTTTATTTGCTTGATTCTGCTTTTTAACCACCTTATATTCCCATTCTTTGCCCTGGACTCCAGACTCAATCCGGTCAGTTTATGAAGTCCAGGTGGTGGCTTTGGGGAGCATGGTTCTCTGAGAACTGTGGTGCCTGTGATTGAAAGCCATTGCTTGTCTTCCTGCCTGAACTATCTTTGCTGCACCAAGTAGCAAAGAGTATAATAGCAATCATACAGACATCCCATTCTTGAAAACAACATAGATCATCTCCATAATTTTCACTGACTTATTCTGACAAAGAAGTCATACGTATTCTATTATCTTTGCCTTGTCTTTCAAGCAGAAAACTATGAGTTATAATAAGGAAGACGCAAGGGAGTCCTGAAAGCAAGAACAGTTCTTCCCTGGGTGAAGATATTTGTTGCATTTAAAGTAAAATTGTCAATGATGCTTTCTCACAGAAAGTGGTGGTTTTGTTGGTCAGGAATTTTTAATCTATTTAACCTTTGCTTGTTTCTTTCCAGATATCCTATTAAAAGCTCTCAGGTTCCCAGGAAGCATGTCTGGATACCAGCAGTATCGCTATAAGAAAAAAAATCCTATCACTAGGTAGAATTAAAAAGATCTAAAATGTATTTCTGTTAATCTGCTGAGGTTCTCTCTTAAAAAAAAAAAAAAGAATATTTAGCTTTTCTGTTTGCAAATAAATTTTCACAAAGTTACCATAAAAATAGCTCAGGTTTTAGTTTTGTCGTGGTTTAATCCCAGCCAGCAACTAAGCACCACACAGCCACTTGCTCACTTCCCCCACCCAGTGGGACTGGGAACAGAATCGAAAAAAACCCGAAACTCGTGGGTTGAGATAAAGACAGTTTAATAGGACAGAAAGGAAGGAAAATAATTATAATGATGATAATAATAATAAAATGACAATAATAATACTAAGAGAATTAGAATATACAAAACAAGTGATGCACAATGCAATTGCTCACCACTCACCGACCGATGCCCAGTTAGTTCCCGAGCAGCGATCCACCCGTCCCGGCCACCTTCCCCCAGTTTATATACTGGGCATGACATCATATGGTATGGAATATCCCTTTGGCCAGTTTGGGTCAGCTGTCCTGGCGGTGTCCCCTCCCAGCTTCTTGTGCCCCTCCAGCCTTCTTGCTGGCAGGGCATGAGAAGCTGAAAAATCCTTGACTTAGTATAAACACTACTTAGCAACAACTAAAACCATCAGTGTGTTATCAACATTATTCTCGTACTAAATCCAAACCATAATGCTCCACCAGCTACTAGGAGGAAAATTAGCTCTATCCCAGCCAAAACCAGGACAAGTTTCTTCCCCTTTCTTTACCTGTCATCCCATATAACCCAAAGAAAGGGTCAGACATCACACTCAAGTTTGTCTTACTTTGAATCCCTTCACAGCAGCTTCAGAACAGAGAGAGAAAGATGTCATGTATGGATTTGGACTGACCTTTTCATCGAGACCTCATTCTGTTCATTATTACCAAAAAAGTCTCACAGCCAGTTGCGTGCACTGATTTTGTTTGCAAAAGGATGTAGAGGATCATAATTGGAAAAGAGATTGACGCTGACAGAATGAATGTGTGCTGCAGATGAAACTAGCTCTTTGGGGTTTTTAAATGTGACTCTGAAAGCAGAATTACGTTATATCAGAATTAATAAAAATTTTCTTCAAGCAAGGAGAAAATCAAATGCTAGGAGGTGACTTGCTTTGTTATTCTCACACCCTGTGACCAGGCTGCCTTTTTGGTTCACCTACCTTTCCCTCATGTTGCCCCATAACCCTTATGGTAGAGGAGGAAGAGGTGCCTACAGTTAGCCCTTAATCTTGGTGCGTGTTTCTGCAAACTTTAAAGATGATGTTTACCATCGAGATAGTGCATGGCACGTGCAAAGAGCTTCTTGTTTAATGGCCCAATTAAATCCTTTCACCCCAAAATGTTGTGCAGGAAAAGAAAGCAGCCTTGCAGCAAGCCTGGCAGACCTGTGATTCTCAGCTCCCAGCTCAAACCCTCTCATTAGTGTATTTAAATGAATCCATTCCTATATTATATACAAGAAACATTAAACTAGAGGCAATAGGGCCTTGGAAGGTCAACTTGTCCATCCTTCCGCTTCAGGACAGACTCAGCTTTGTGTAAACCCGTCCTGTGAGACAGTGTCTGCTCTTAGAAACCTCTGAGGCTGAAGAAGCTCCTGCTGTCTCAGTTAATCTATTTCAGTGCTTTTTCCTTTCTGTGACCATCCTGAATTCCAGCCTAACTGCTTTGTTGTTCTGGTGACCCCAAGGATGATTTAATGCAAATTTTTAAACTGAGAATCAGATTAGATTTGCCCATAATGTAAAGTACCCTGGTACTAAACATTCTCCTTCTCCTGAATAATGAACATCCTTGTCTTCTCCTTTCTGAGTGAAAGTATCTCTCCATCCTCCTCAGGTAAAAGCATAGAGCTTTTACAGAGAGAAAGCTCTGTTTATTCTCCATCTTACATCCACTCCCACTTGTATTTTATTATTTGTTGCGGAAAATATGAATCATTCTCCAATCAGATGTTCATTGACAGATACTGACTCTGCAGCAGTGTGCCATATTTAACAGAAAGCCATCACTTCAGCTCCTCACGTGCAGACAAATAAAGCATATTCTCCAGGCAGAATTTTTTATTAAATTTTGGTCTTTTGATTCATGGGAATTTTAAAAGCATCCCATAAGAAAAGGACAATCCTTTTTCATTTTGCCAAGGCAAGCAATAGATTTCTATTCCTCCTATAACAATAATGCGCATGTCACCCTTCCACAAAGAGTTAAATGGTAATTGGAAGAGGGAGAAAACCCACACAAACCACAAACATTGTTTGGTATTTCCATGTCGTGGTTTAACCCCCGCCGGCAACTAAGCACCACACAGCTGCTCGCTCACTGCCCCCCCACCCCTGGGATGGGGGAGAGAATCAGGAAAAAAAAACCTCGTGAGTTGAGATAAAGACAGTTTAATAGGACAGAAAGGAAGGAAAAACAATGATAATGATAATAATAATATGACAATAGTAATACTAAAAGAATTAAACTATACAAAGCAAGTGGTGCACAATGCAATTGCTCACCACTCGTTGACCGATGCCCAGTTAGTTCCTGAGCCGCGATCCGCCCCTCCCAGCCAGCTCCCCCAGTTTATATACTGGGCATGATGTCATATGGTATGGAATATCCCTTTGGCCAGTTTGGGTCAGCTGTCCTGGCGGTGTCCCCTCCCACCTTCTTGTGCCCCTCCAGCCTTCTTGCTGCCTGGGCACGAGAAGCTGAAAAATCCTTGACTTAGTATAAACACTACTTAGCAACAACTAAAACCATCAGTGTGTTATCAACATTATTTTCCTACTAAATCCAAAACACAGCACTATACCAGCTACTAGGAAGAAAATTAACTCTGTCCTAGCTGAAACCAGGACATTACAATTTCTTTATAACCTAAAAAAGTGATGGCTGCAACTATTCCCTCTTACAGGGTTTTGTGAACTCAGTAGACAGTCATGGTAGTGCTTAAAGACAACTTTTTTGTATAGATTTAAAAAAAAAATGAGTGCAGGGACAAAATGTTTGAAAAAGTGGGCTGGGGGAAGCTAAGTTTGTGAGAGAGTAGATGAGGGAGATGGTGGAAGTGGTCTGGCATCCTTCTTGGTTCCACTTCCCCAGTCTCCTCTACTGAACCATGTTTGCACAACGCTGAGTGACTTTAAGAGTCTGACCACCCTGTTCAGGCTCCCTTGAAACTCTGTGCCACAGGACACCTACTATTTGAGATCATCTTCCAGTGACGTTTCAACGTTGTCCTTCACAGCTCATTTCTAGTCCAAAAGCTGTCTTTAGAACAAGCCTGACTTTGAAGACCCATTTGAATCTCGAAGCCAATGTTGAGGTTTGCAGTAAAAGCCAGCCTTGGCCCAAGTAATGTGTAATGTGAATAAAATTGTGCACTTGTAGGACACCTAACTACTTTAACAAATCTGCTCTAAATAGCATGCTCATATTAAGACAGGATCACACCTGAGGTTACATTTTCTGAATTCCCAAATAATGCTTTGACAACAAGACTGCTTTTGACCAATGAATGTATTGGTTTGATCTCATTAACCAGCTAGTTTCTTTGAGATATTTAACAAAGACCCTTTGAACACATAAAATACAAAAGCCAGCTGGGTTGTGTTTGCCCCACCAGGGATTTAAGCCATGCAGAAGGACAATTTCATCTATGTAGGTGTTAAATGAACCTGTAAATCTTTAAATAACCATGAAGTACTATCTAATGGAATTTTTATTTTGTTTTAAATCACCTTTCTCTTTGGTTCCAAGTCTTTTGGCTGCTTTATAAAATGCTTCTGTCATTAAAAAAAAAAGTTATTTTTATCGTAAAACCCAACAATATGCAAAAAATATGATGGTTTCAACAGGACAGTTCTGGGTAAACAATTTCTGTTTTATTCATTTGGGTGAGCAATCCTCTACGTTTCAATGATCAGTAAGCCTCCAAAGGCAAAATTTTCTTCAGATTTATAGCAAAATTCTACAAAATAGCATTTTCCACTGTGCTTACTCAAAGGGATTGTGAATTGTGAGCTGAGCATGGCATTTGGATGGGGTGCAGCCTGCAACAAGATGCAGATATAGTGAATTCTTGTGGGCAGGGGCTTGTTGCCAAAAGCCTTAATTTAGTCTAATACAGACACATGATACAGTGTCATGTGCATGAATGTGGCTTAGTGCAAGTAATTCTTTAAGTCATGGGTGCTTTTGAGTGGTTTTAGGGTGAAAAGGGTGAGAAAACAAGAGGAAAATAAGGTATAGAGGTGTGGAAGAAGTAAATACGTAAAGCTTAGTATCTAAACTGCTTTGCATTGAGCACGTCATTCTCAGTGGAACTAGCAGGTGCTGCCACTGACTTCAGGGTGCAATGAATTTAGGTGTGCACAATAACTTTTGAAATTCTTGCCATAAAACCTGTCAATAACAAAAATCCATTTTGAACCAATCACAATTTGAAAAAGGAAAACATGGTAGATTTTTCTTCATTATTACCATATAATCGGAGTGATTTTATTAAGGAAAAGTAATAAAATGCAACCTGCAAATGCTATATAAATAGTTGTTTTTTTCTGATGCAAATAGTAACATTTCCTCTCTGGCTAACGCGTGTGTATCATAAATACACACTTTCTCTATGGTAAAATTCTAATGAGAAACTTCTGGAGTTTTGCTTTTTCAAAACAAACAAAAAAAATCATCACATCTATATCAATGTTTAATTTACAACAGTATAATTTTACAAATACTGTTTTACTTCATCACCCTTAAAAAGTACTTCCAAAAATTTATGTGGTAATTCTATAGACAGGTACATCAGCAAGACAGCTCATGTAACTGTGTTGAGACTTTATTATAAATGTTCACAGCAGCATTTGCCTGCTCAGAAAATCTCAAATAACCTTAAAAATCTTTTGTGTGTACTTCTGTGTCACCTACCTGCTCTGTTTCACGAGACCATTCCGTGTTCCTTCCAGCATCAGGAGTTAATGGTTTGAGGGAGCAACGCTCACAAACAAGAGTCACCTGAGGGGTGCTGGGTTGCCCATGAGAGAATGATATGGAATAAAAAGGAGACAATAGACTTCACGTTCTCTTGAGTTGGTGGCAATTGCACATAATAAAAGAAACTCCCATACGAGGAACAGTTGAATAAGGCAGGACTTTTCTGACTACAAGGACAACTAAGGAGGAGTGTGATATAGATCAATAAAGTCATGAGTGGCGTGAGGTGGATGGATAGGAAGTGAGCATCTCTAATGAAGCAATTTCAAAACAGAAACAGAAGAACATGAAGTTAAGATGTGGAATGAGGATACAAAAAGTTTACAAGGAGTCAAGGGAAGACTTTACAAGTTCATGGAGTAGAAATCCATTAAAGTTTATCATATATTTTTACATTTTTATTAACCTTAAATAAATTCTGCAGACAGAAGCCATGTCTAGCTTGAGAAGTCTGAAGGCTGGGAGAAGTACTGCTTGGGAGAAATACCACTTTTGTTTGGTTTTGTACTCTCCCACAGAAAGATGCTTTTAGGTATTATTGGAGACAGACTACCTTCATTCTCACCTAGTGTGGTCACTCCTCTATTCTTATTGTTTGCAGTCAAATACTAGGTAGGGTTCATCTCACAATACTAGTCAGCTAAGGGTCATCTGCATGCTGTAACCTGTTTATCAAGATTCTCTTTATAACTAGTGAAAGAGATGTGCACCAGAAAATGATTTCTTCTCCCTGTTTTAGGAAGAGATGAATCATCAAGTAGAGATGTCTGTTTGTCTCTGCTAAACATAGAGAGCCAAGGGCAAATCCCTTAGATCAGTTGAACACATGGACATGATATCATCATCAGACATGCATGAAATATAATAACATTTTGAGGTTTGTCTTTCTGACAGATTGCAATCTGCATTTTATTTTATAGATGGTCTGTTGATTGTAATCGCTCTGCAACATTCAGTTTGCTTTAAAATTGTTATTTGAGATCATGAGTGCCTCATTTGCAGCACTAAGATCTAACCTATAAGGGCAATCAGTTTGGGATGTAGTAAATATGGTAAAGGCTAGGACCCTCTTAGAAAGCCTGTGATTAGGTAGTTAAGGATCAGGAACATCAGTCAGTTTCTCTATAAGAAATGAGATGGTTTGCCACTCCTATAGGCCATTTATGTAGAATGGATTCACTGGGTGGTAATAGGAAGAAAGGGCATGAATCTCTTCTCTAAATCTTCCAGACAGGACGTGGAGTTGCCAAACTAACCAACTGCTGATGAAAGACTTCGTATCACGATTGTGCTCGCTATTCTCTGAGCACAATCTGTGGAACGACTAGGCAAGAATGTGAGTCACAGGTTTGGCCAACCCTCTTTCACCCAACAATTTTCTGCAAGTACAAACTGCCTATAAAGCACTGACCACACATAGGGCCTGCCAGAACATTGGAGATAGTCACAACGCGTAGCAAGCTCCTGGGGATGTTACGGGCACTGAGATTCAATGAGCCAAATCCAGTGCTAATGTGCCAGCATATATCCAAAAAGAGACCTGAAACAAAATGGGATGCAGAAGATTAAATGCCTCGTCCCTAACCTGTGCACCCAAAAACTTGGCATGTAAGTCCAGCTTAGTTACTCTGACTCCCTTTCTAATTACTGGAGGGAGATACGCATTTCTAAAAGTAAACTACCTGTCCCAGATACCTGTCTTAACATGACTTACCTTGGAAATGCTTACCTCTTCCTGTTGACATTAACGAAGGTAAGGCAACCATCTTAGATTTTGGCATGTTAGAGGTGGATGTCGAAGCTAGGGACTGGAAGGAAAAACGCCTTAGGAAAACAGTGAGCTGGGATGAGATAACCAGCTGCCCATTTCAATAGCTTCACCTTGACTTTAAGTCTCCAAAATGGTTTTCTATAGATAAACTGTATTTCTCAGATTATGAAACTTCTCCTGTTCATTTTTTTCCTCCCTACAGTCAGTTAGCAAGCCCGTGGGTATTGCTCTTTCTGATCCTCCCCTGACTGTCACCTTTTCGGCATGCACTCACGGTGCTTAAAAGAGAAGTGTCCTCTTCAGTGAGGATACAATGGGATTTGATGAACCCCGCGAGAAGATTGCAGAGGGGAAAGAATCAGATTCCGATTGCCTAATTTCCACAAAATACAGGCAGACAGAATGCATTTGTATAAAATGTTACCCATAATTGTTATCCAGACCATGACAAAGCAATAGTGGGAACAATGCTTTTCTTATGGCAATTGAGACCGTTTCTGGAAGATCAGAACAGGCCAAGAAAGAGGCTCTGTGGGACATCTATGGTTAGGCTATCAATCATCACATTCATAACCAGGGAGTATTTAAACTCTGGTGTGAGTACGCACAAAAGGTAACATGATTCAGTCCACCATCAGCATGACTGTGAGCTACAGTTTGCCTCTTCCAGTGAGAACTGTGATTGCAGTGTCAGAAGTCAGCTCTAAATCAGAAAGTACAGCCTCTGTTAAACACCCTCTTATCCTTGAGGAAGATGATGGGATCAATAAATTCAAGTTGAACAGCCAAAGTGGAAGGCAGAGGTCTAAATCAGAGCTGACTTTCTTTAGAATAATTACCTGGTACAACATCACAAATGCAATGCAAATGAGTAAATGCATCCCATTACATCTTTAAATTACTAGTTGAGTTGAAATAATGCAGTAGTTTATTTAATTCTATTAAGCTTTTGAGTGCCAGACATATAGCATTTAGCCACATGAAATCAGAAAGATAAGAGATTGTAAAATGTGCAATGTAACGCTATCGTGGTTTAACCCCAGTCAGAAGCCGAGCACCACGCAGCCGCTCACTCACTCCCTGTCCCCCTCCCCCTGCTCCCAGTGGGATGGGGAGGAGAATCGGGAAAGAAGGCAGAACTCGTGGGTTGAGATAAGAACAGTTTAATAACTAAAGTAAAATATAAAATTAACAATAATAATAATGAAATATAATAATACTAATACTACTACTACTAATAGTAATGAAAAGGAATATAACAACAAAAAAGGGGGGGGGGGGAAGGAAAAAAAAACCCAGTGATGCACGATGCAATTGCTCACCACCCGCTGACCGATGCCAGAGCCACGATCCGTGCCTCCCGGCCAGCTCCCCCCAGTTTATATACTGGGCATGACGTTCCATGGTATGGAATATCCCTTGGGCTAGTTCGGGTCAGCTGCCCCGGCCGTGCTCCCTCCCAGCTCCTTGCACACCTGCTTGCTGGCAGAGCATGGGAAACTGAAAAGTTCTTGGCTTAAGATAAGCGCTACTTAGCAACAACTAAAACCTCAGAGTGTTATCAACAGTATTCTCACATTAAATCCAAAACCCAGCACTGTACCAGCTACTGAGAGTTAACTCTGTCCCAGCCGAAACCAGGACAAACACTCATTATAACACTGAGTATGCAAAAAGATCATTGTTGTGCCTTGGGATAATGATGAAATCCTTCAAACAAGAAGCTGAAATTTGTCAACATCTACCTAACACATAGATTTGGAGCATTACTGGGCTGGTCTCCACATTATGCAGAGTCTCCTGGGAAGAGTCTGGAGAAATAAAAAAAAGAGCTGCAAAAAGGTTTTGAGGGCTGTGAGAAGTGCCATGCACTGATAGACTCTCTCATCAAAAAGAAATCTGAGAAAGAAAACTTGATTATCAGTATTGCTTAGCTTAGTGGGGAGAAAACCCCAAATACAAAAAAGTCGTTTAACTTGGGAAAGAAAATATTAGTGAGAAACAACAGCTGCAAAAATAAAACCAGTGGTATTCAAATTGCTAGCAGGACATACATTTCTAACAGTGAAACAAGCTCCCAAAGAAAGCAATAGATTTTCCATCTTTGGCTATCCACAGATCAAGACTAGATGTGTTTCTAGAAGCAGTGCAAGACAAGTGGGTGAAATCTCATGAGCTTTGTTTTGCAAGATGTCAGACTGATTGATCTGTTGGTCCCTTCTGGCCATTAACTTGGTGTCTATTAATCATACAGAAATGACTAAATTCCCAGAGCCCTGGCCCAGCAATGCACAGAGCTCAATTAAAAATCTGTGCTGGATTGTCTGGGATCATTCTAGTTTTGTGATTAGTGTAACTCTGTGGGCCAAAAGCAATACATGTTCACAGCTCACTCTTCTGTAAACACTGGAGCAGCATTTCAATGTGAAGTTGCATGTTAACCTTCTTATTCACCTCATGGCTTTTTCTCTATTACTTTTTTTTTCCATTTCTTCTCATAAAGGGTTATTAAGACTTGTTCGTAATTGGATTACAGAAGAACGTTGTCTCTGATAGTCAGATCTTCTTTTTTATTTCTATTTTGGTAATTAATAACTTCTAAAAGAAGTGTCTCTCTACATTTGGGAAAAAAAAAAAATGTTGAGGAGGATTCCCAAGAAAATCTTGTGTAGGGGAATGTTTAATTGAAAATTTAGGAATATTTTTAGACCTTCTCCATTATAATCAGATATTTATTAGCAGTGGGCAGCAGATGGATAAATCCTTTCTGGTTGGACACATACCATTTTCTCCATCAGCAACTACACTTTTCTGTCAGATAGTATCCCACAGTGGAAAAGATTTCCTGTGCAACTGTTGCCAGAAAATGAAGTTTGCTAAAGAAATGCAAACTGCCAGTGTACACAATCTTTTCTATCAGCAGCTTCCCTCCTCTAGCAGGCAAAATCAACTTCCTCAGCAGCTGCACATCTATGCTATAGCTCCGGGAAACGTCTCCTGATACCTTTGCATGCTTTATCCAGCCCAGCTTAATTACTTTTTAAAAAAGATGTTGGGAATGAATTCACTAACCTCCACTGTCAAATAGTTTTAGCTGCTACGTACACAAAGTTGTAAAATAGAGGTGCTGCTGAGTTAGGCCACCTAAAACACCGTTCACTTCTCCAGCACAGCTTTCTATCCTCTTATTGCTGCATGTCACCCTCTTTCTACCCAAACCAAGACCATCACTGTATTTGCAGGACAGTGCTGAGCTGCAGACCCTTTCTTCTGGCCCAGAGCCATCTCCTTGTGATGCCCACTTGCTGGACTATTCCAGCACTGGAGGTGAGTGCAAAGTTCTGTTACCCTGGACATTGCAGCCCTGCCAACATAACAAACTGTTAGAAACATGGGATTGCAGAAGCCTAACTTACTAAAAGTGGTTGCAGAGAAGGGTGTTTGGTCTGTGGTGTACAGCAGTTGTGGTCACAGTAAAAGTAGGAAGAGAATTAAAACGGGGCAGTCAGCTAACTGAAATATTCTTTTCCTTGGGACCACTATCTTTCCATTGAATGAGCTATGCCTGTATTTTATTTTATTTTTTAATGTTTTTGGTTGAAATCAGAGCTCTCAGTCATGAAATCTAGTGGATGCAGCTGGGAAACCATGAAGATCTGCTTTCTCTGCCCTTTTTTACTGATTTCAGAATGTCTCTCAAAGCAGATGTCTTCAAAGATTTCATTTCTTTAACACATAATAAAGGTGGTTACATGGAAAAGCAGAGGATGTTATTTCTTAACAAGACTTTCTTCTAGTCCCTTCCTGATAATGACTCTGAGAATGAAAGTAATTCAGGCTGACAGGTCTTCACTGCTTGTAGTACAGCATACAGAGAAATAGCATAAGACTCCTTAAATGTAAAGTGATGAAAGCCATGACTACTTCAGAAACACATACAGCAGAGGAACATGATGGTACTTTGAGCAGAATATATTTCTTGAAATAATCTGACTCCAGCAAGTGGATAAAAGTTTGTGTCATTTCTGTTGCAGAATTTCATCGTATCATGTATAAGACTCTTGAAAGTTTTATTCCTGGAAAGTTCATCTGTGACTGAAAGACTAGAGAGAGAGGGATTAAAAAAATATCCCCAAGCCTCTGAGCCAAGGATGTAGTATAGAATTTAAATAACATTTCAGAGAGGATCACGTTTAGATGCATTTCACAGAGATGTATTTATTTTTTGAATAACCACATTACTCAAAACAGTTTAGCAACAGGCAGGAGGGAACTGCCTCAAGGATAAACAGAAGACATTGAAAATGGTTGTTATAACCCTGCAGTGCATTTGGTAGACTGTAAAAATAGTAAAGCTAAGCCAAATGAAATATAAAGCAGAACGGTTATGAAATAAAATCTGGACATCTCAGGCTACACCCTGTAGTCTCTACTTTGGAAAAAAGAGAGTAAGTATGTGGCTGATTGAAATAATCGTTTCATTTGCTTGAAAGGTGCCAGGTTGATTGCCAGATTTTCTTTCTGTACTTGTTTTCTTTGCTAAAAGCGTCTCTAAGGCACTCTTCACTGTGGTAGGGAGCATGGTCCATACTCACATGTCTTTTTTCATTCCCCAGGTCAAGAATACAGCAATACTTTGTGGTTGGCCCATACCTGTGAGCTGTGGGCAGTGACCGTACTCCTGACAGATGGGACTTTATGTCTGATGTGCACTGCATGGTGGCTGGTGGGTGACCAAAACCAGCAAGAGTCATAGGAGCCCCAGAGAGGTGGGATGTAACTGAGCAACTCCCATGCAGGCAGCTTCAAGGGTCATGCTGATAAAGGATATAGTGTTGGATGATTCTCTTAATGTTCACTGTTGCTGACATTATTTTCCACCTCATGAAAGCTTTTTCTGCTATGGTCACCTGAGTGTCACCATAGTTTCTACTGCTAATGTCATTCCAACTTCTACAATGGGTGGCTTATAGTATATATCAGGATCACGGATATATTTGCTTACAAAGGTGTGCCCAAGTCACTGTTTCTTCATTGCATGCTCAGCTCCATTGACATAACGTGTTGGTAATATACTATTCTCTACCTATGGTAAGAACTTCAGTGGTGTCCTTATGCCCGCTCAACCTTGACAAAGCATTTGGAGAGCATGCAGAGATTGTGTGTAATGGTCACAACAAAGCATAACATGTGTCTCAATGAAGCTTATCAACTTTGCTTCTATTCCAGTGGAGATAGAAAAAGACAGTTATCTAAAGGTAAAGTCTTTGGCAGTTGTCTATACAATATTTTTTTCATCCTAAAAGCATTCTTTCTTAGTTGTTTCTTTGCAGTCCCAGCAAGCTGGTTACTGAGAAAACAGTTATTTAAGAGACTATTCTTTCATTGTGTAGATTGCTATCAACCCTAAGCACTTGTAAGTGTGGGACAAAATTCCACGTATGATCTAGCACATACAAATTATAGTTAGGTTTATGTAGACAGAAGCATTTGCAACCATGAAAGACTTTTTCTTTGATCTTTTTTGTTGTTTACCACCTTTCTCAGAGATTTGATTACACCTCTCAATCAGAATCTGGGTCTGTAAAGATGATTGACACATGGAAAGATCTTCCACAAGGCTCTGCAATGTCTGGGAAAATATTAAAGTACCTGAAACTGTTCCCATATGTGACACTCTTTTCTGGAGCATTTCTTGACCTGAATAATGTGTTATCCTCTAGGTGACAGACATTCTTGTGAGAAAAGCTACATCTCCCCAGGAAAAAGTGTATTAGTATTATTAGCCGTGAAAAGTGTTGAAGCAAAAGGTATTTTAACACAACAGCTGAACATAGACAGCAATTAGTTTCCTTCCCTTCTTCAAGGGCTTTTTATATAAATCCCATGAGGTTTTTGCATTTACCTATTTTGTTACAGACCATTTTGCCACATTTAAAATGGCCTTCAAGGCGTTTTTAGGAAGCTATTACTCAATGTCAGGCTTGCAAAGATATTACAGACACTGAGTATTCAGCACCCACAATGAAGATTGCAGCAAATAGGGCTGAACTGTTAGAAGATGCAAAGAGAACACATTAGCAATGGGAAAGCTGCCAAGCTTCTCAGAGGAGCAGAGGGAATTCTTTCATCATTGTCATTGCTGGTTCTCAAGTCTGGTTGTGTTTATAATAAACAGCAGAGTTGATTTATAAGAAAGCCAGAGGGTATTTTACCGTGCAGTCTCTGAACTTAAACTTGTAAGATACAACACATCAACAGGACTGTGGCAATTATCATATTGGGGTTATTACACCTTCATCTTCTTGCTAAACAACTCCCTTTCAGTACCTTTTTTCTTTTCCCTCTCTCTAATGCCCACCCTTCTCTTTGAATCTAGTAGATGCAATGGAAAGATTATTTTTTTTCCCCACAAATGAATTCACTCCCAGTCTTCTTCATTCAATGCCGAATTGTCTTGGCATGCTAGGAACCTCTGCACAACACAGGAATGGGTTCAAATTGGCTCTTTGGAGAGCTTCCTGAAGTTCATTTCCCACTAAGAGGACTCATTCAGTCTTCCTCTTTGTGAAGAGTTGAAGTGAGGAGAGGCTGCTGTCTTCCTCTTGAGGCTTCTTTCCTGCCACTAGTCCAGGATGTAAAGAAAATTGTAAAATAACAGCAGTGTGTTGTAGCATTGAGTTATGAATCGAGAGAGAGTGTATGTCAGTAAGTTGGAGTGTTAGAAGGAAAAATGGGTAAACCCCATATCTGGGACTCCTGGTACTTTCTCATTCCGGGGCTCCATCAGTAATAAAATTACAAATAGTCGAAAACATTTTGGCTTGGACAGTTTTACAGAGAACCTCAGTGAGTAACATTAACACATATAAAATGCCAGATTTCCCTCTTGGTAGCTTGCTAAGTATTTGGGGAAAAACAGTGAAGATGTCATTATCATATACGAGGGCCAAATCTGAAGTGATATTTAGGCTCCTAAGTCCCATGTATTTTAGCAGCACTTAAATGCTTTCCAGGCTATATTTCTTAATACATCTGAGCTCCTATTTCTAATTCTGTCAAATAGGAAAGCACATATCATTCTTAGCATTTAGAGTTTCTGTTTAGAAATTAAAAAATGGAGGTTTTCAAATTCTCTGTGGAAGGAAGAAAAAAACAGAGAAGGCTGTTTAACAAAAAATTAAATGAGGACTCCAAATCCATGCAGTTACAGGTGTCTTGTTTCCAGCTCTTACCAAGTCTAACCAAGCAAGCCTGGGCAATGGAGGTTTGGAAGAGATGAATATGCTGAGGGCTGGAGAGAGTGCTCCTGCCTCTGCTTCAGGGAAGGTGGAGTTGCCAGCTCTCTTCCATATAGCAGGGTCTGTCTTCAGGCCATCAGTCCTGGAAAGTGATCTCCCAATTAGACCCCCACAAGAGCTGTCAGAAACTCAGACTGTTCTGAGCTAGGAAACTGGCAGTTTTTCACCCTAGGTGTGATGCAAATGTTTCACCTTTGATTAAGATTTCTTATCTCAAAGAATTTCTGATGAGCAATATTTGTGACAATTTTTATAAATTAAAAATTATATATATTATATATTTTATCTTATATAAAGTGTTGTGGTTCTTAGGTAAAAGTTGCTAGGGAGCGGCCAAATATCTGAGTAGTTTTCATGGGTATTTCTTTCCAATCACATCAGTGCATTGAAAAGCTTGAAAAAACTTAAAGTTGAAAGAAGCATCTTTTCTAGAATGGACCTTGTCACTTTGCTTTTCTTTTCAGAAAACATTAAATCCATCATCCAAGTAAAGTTTCTGGGGATACAGACTTTAGCCAATGAAAAAAAAGTGAATAAATCTGCAGAACTGGCCCATTGGTAGAAGTGGTTGCACACTAAAACTGGGAGACATTTAGCTACATGATAAATGTTATTTTTGTTTTCTTGTGATTCAGGAGTAGTTACTTTCATTAAGTCCAAATATTGCACTGAGAACCAAATGGTAGTTAATGGGGCTTCTCCTCAAATTTCAATACCAGCCAAGCCAAACTCATAGCAGGAGGAAGCAGCTCATCCTCCCTCCCTCCCTACCTCCTAAGTCTGGTCACAGTATTTTTAATACGCTACATTTCAATAAACAGACTCCTGCATGTCCCACATTCAATTAAATCCTGTGGTCATTGCAAATCCTCTATTGTTTGTTGTAAAATAACAGAGTTCCTTACTTTTGCTAGACACTCTGGAGTGAGGTGTGTGACCATTTCCAAGTAACTCTGCAGGACATTTATTTGCATAAAAAAGGGATTTGCCTTCACTGAGATATTAGCCTTGTTACTGTTAGTTTCCACTCTTTCTCTGCAGCACAGCTGCCACCACGCTGAGAGAAGGGAGATGTGATCCAATCCCATTTGTGATTCTGAATGCAAACTTCCAAACAAGCTCTAATGCAATCCAATTAGGTGAGGTGGGAAACCAGAGCAAGAATCTTGATTAGCATTTACATGAATTAACATTTACAGTAGACCAGACAAAGTAATAAGCTGTTCCCAAAATAAGCAAATGGCATGCATGGCACATGTAAAACAGTGTAGTTGATTAAAATCTTGCAGCTTCATTGCTAGTGTCTACATGTTAAAAGTCAGCTCCCAAACTCTCCTACTCCATTCTCATTCATACCGTGGAATTGCATGTGCTCCCTGCTTGCTACAACTGTGATAATGCTTTAGCTACATCCTTGCTGATTTCAATGGAGCTGAATTGCTTTACGAAAAGCTGCAATATGATGTGTTTGTATGTGGTTTCTATTATTATTGTGCATATTACAGGCCAGAGGACTGATCTAAGTAAGTACTATGCCTGATATGGAAAATTGCATGAAAAGCTCTATGAGGGGTAAAGAGATAAGATTTTACTTTTTCCTTTTCTGTGCTACCGACTGAATTGCATCCAAGTTTCTGCTTTTGCTATATTCCACTCATAGGCACAGCTTAGGACTATGTTGCACGCACCTGCAGATGGCATCTTGAGCTAAAAGTCATGTTTCCTGTTTTAATGTGTTTGTCATAAGTCCTAAGAGATGAAAGGGCTCCCCTGCTTCCCACCCCTTGGGTCAGTTATCTGCTAGTGCTTGCCCCTTCCTCCATTTTTGACCTCTGGTGCTTGGACTCATCTGGCCTAAAAGCTTAAATAGAGCATTCAGTAGCTACACCATTAGTGGGACACAAAATCACAGAATGACAGAAGTGTTGAGGTTGGTAGGGAACCCCTAGAGATCGTCCTGTACAATGCTCTTGCTCAAAGCAGCATCAGTTAGGGCAGGTTGCCCAGAGCCATGTCCAGTTGGGATTTGAATATCTCCATGGATGGAGACTCCACAACCTCTCTGGGCAAACCTGTTCCGGTGTTCAATCACTCTCACAGTCGGAAAGTTTTTTCTTGTATTTAAATGGGATTTCTGATATTTCAATTTGTGCCCATTGCTTCTTGTCCGTTCAATGGGCACCACTGAGAAAAGTCTGACTCCCCCCATCATTACTTACACATGTAGATAAGATCTGCTCCCAAGCCTTCTCTTCTTGAGGCTGAACAATCCTAGCTGTCTCAGCATCTCCTCATGTGACAGATGCTCCAAGCCCCTAATCATCTTCAGGGCCCTTCACTGGATTCGCTCCAGTATGTTCTTGTTGCTCTTGTGCTCGTGAGCCCAGAACAGGATGCAGAGATGAGGTCTCACCAGTGCTAAGTAGTGAGGATCCTCTACATGGTACCCTGAACTGGACCATTTTAAGAGTGCGATGGGGCAATGATACCTTCACAGACGCCTAAAACTAACCCATGGCCAGGCCATTAGCTAACAGGATAGAAAGTCCTTACTCTGCAGTGGACCTTGTACATGTCCTTAGATCTGCCAAGTTATGTTGGACTGGGCTTGCTTTTAAGCAAATTATTCTTAATCTAGGCATTTGCATCCAGCTAGTTTTCACAAAGACGTTTCCATCCAATATATTGCTTTCTACTAAATATGAGTCAAGGATCCCGCAGCTGTTCCCTTTCTTGGGTCACATTAAGCATTGCCCTCTATGTTCAGTCTAAATGGAACAAGATCTCTTAGATACCAGCTCAGGGAAAAGCCCTTCAAGGAGATTTACTCACCAAGCTTTGATACTCACACCATTGCCATTCTCGGAGTAAGATCCCTTGGGAAGAAAGAGAAACCTCTATCCTGAGGCAAACTTTTCAGCTCAGGGTGCTACCAGCCTAAAACATCTTCTTGCAGCTTGGTCACAGAGGAAAGTCAACCCAGCCCAAATTCATGCAGGCTCAGGCTGTACTACCTGTGAAACTTCCTAATATCTCTACTGCAACACTTTCTCCCATAGTCATTTGAAGACTTTTAATTTTGCCAAAATGCTGCAATAGCACAGAGTCTGTTCATATTTTCTCTTTTGGCTCGAACATAACACCAGTTGTGTTCATGAGTAGGGGGAGGATACGCTGTCAATATTGCATTGCTCCCACTAGGGATGAGCCAAATAAATTAAAACAAATCGGTTTCCAGAATCTTTGCCCATTTCTATGACTGTGAAAATTTAATATTTCTGAGCAACTTCTTGTGTGTCTACAAGAAGAAATTGACATTTGCTAATGATGGCCAAGAACTGGATTCTGGCACAAACAGTTTCTTCAGTCTTGCAGTCTTATATGTTTATTACTTTTAAGATCCAAACCTGGATATCTCTCAGCGAATCTCAGAGGAACCCAATCAAAACCATGTCCTTGACAAATGCTTGGGTATACGAAATGTGGAGATACATTTTGCAAGTTCAGTCCTTCCCTTCCCTTCATCTTTTTTTTTTTATCTCTCCAGTGAGAATAGACCCATAAATTCAAAATTCCTGGGGAAATTCCATCCTTGCAAACTGTCTGGCATATTCTAAAAAATTTGATCTATCAGAAAAGCTTTTTCCATTTATTTACCACACAGGTGTGAATTTTGGGGGACTAAGATTCAGGTATGATGCAGATAGTAAAGATTACTTCTATTTTTCTTGATCTAAAGGACTTAGTGGTGAGAAATAACAAAAATCTTCTGTTGAGGTATTAAAGTACCAGTCCTTTTTCTTTTCTAAACAAGTGGCTTGGAAAAGTGATTCTGTCTCTGTGTTGTCTTTTTGTGTTTACAGAAGGGATAGCAACATATTTAGACACTTCGGGCTACCATCAGTGTTTCATAGAAGCCCCTCCTTCAGGTAGCTTTTCTGTGGTATGGACATGGTTTCTATGACAAACCCAAACATTAGGATCAGGAAAGAATCAAAAAACTGAATAATACTTCCCAAGGGGCAGGTGCTCCTTTATAAAGTACCTGGATGTGGTCAAGCAAGGACAGTCAGAAAGTAAACAACTTCCAACAAAGAGTACCCCTGTGGTCAGACAAAACAGCTGGATGATCACTCATCATTAGTTTTTCCTGGGAGCTATTTGAAATGCTGACTTTCACATCTACGAAGTGCTGGCCCAAAATTGCAGTCCTATCCAATCAAAGGACTTTTTCTAGAATCCCAGAACCTATCTTCTGATCCAAAATGCACTTTGCAGCTCACAAAATGCGCTCGCACCATGTTTCTTCTCCTAGAGACACTAGAGAAATAGCCAACATTTCATCTCTGATGAGACTTTCTAAACTCAAAGTCATGTCTGCTAGGAAGGGTATGGGACCCTTGGTCACTGTGAGTCACCTCGGTTCATTTGGATTCTGGAAAAAACATTTTATTTGCAAATGGGACTGAAACCATCCTTGCCATTCTCAAGTTGATGAATTATAGACAGGTCCTGAGTACCTGCAATTTCCATGTTGCTCTCATTATCAGATGCCCATTTATATTTAACAATGTGAAAGATTAGAATTTCAGTGAAATGAGCACTGAAAAGCACTATGAAGGAGCCTAGAAGACTCAGAGTTAGGTTGAAATGGCTAGGGCACTATTTTCTACTCAGTTGTAGCTTCCGTTTTCTTTTATTTCTGGGAAAGAGTCTTGTAAAATAGCTTATACTTACTCTGGAAGGTAATTGAATACACTGGTCATATAGCTTGACCAGCACTGTTTTGTGAAAAACCAATTTATTTACTGATAAATTGACCAGCTAATCGCTTTTTTTATGAAGTTTCATCACATATTCTGCTGGCCAGGTTGCAATCTTACTTCTAAATGCTGTGCTTTTCTTCTGCCTGTGAGTCATTTGTAAGAGTTACAAAATCACAACTTCCTGCTACCAGCTGTGAAAATGTGTTCCAAACAACTTCAAAAAAAAAAAAAAAAAAAAAATCCAGCTGTTTCTTTTTAGATTTTCTCTCTGTATCCTTACCCTTCCAAAATGAATAAAGCAACTGAAGTTCAGAGTCTCTGTGTACTCCGAAGGACATGCATACTTCCAATGTTGAGTTATACCATGGTGTTTTGGCAAGAAGAGAACTTAAGCATTAATCTTACTAGTTTGACTTATTCTCTGTGTAATTGGGACCTTTCACCAGGTTCTGTCCATTCGCTTGTTTAGCAAACCCACTTCTTAAAGAAGCTCTAGAAACAGCTATGAACACTAACCTCTAGTGAAAGTCTCTTTCACCACCAAAGCACTGAAGTGATTTTGCAAACCTCTTTTGTACTGCTGTAGGAAAGTCTGCACTTCCCACCTTCCACTCCTCTTGTCTCCCAAGTTGCCTATTTCCGATTGCAGGTTGTTGCTTTTGTGTGTCACATGTTGCCCTGTTGTGGAGGAAGGAGGTGTTTCATCCAGATTGCTGGACATCCAGGACCTTGGAAAAATGATTGTTCTGTACTTACATCTTAAAAACCCCACATCGTGTGCTTAGCTGTTCTGGTGCCTCCATCCTCTGTTGCATATGCTCAGATCAATATTCTGGGCATACACATATTTTTGCTAGAAAAAGTCTGTAGAGACCAGTGGGTATCACCCCTTCTTTTTTTCTAGTGTTGCTGTGTAAGGCTCCTGTGTGTGCATCGTATACTTATATGTCGTAACAGCACCATCTTTGTCTCTTTCCTACTGGGAATATAAAATCTTGGAAACAGGATGCTTATTGCACATCTCTGTACAGTGGGTCTCAGGCTGTGACCCCAAGACCTATTGTAATGTTAATGTACTCAGCAGAATACCCAGGTTAGGGGGTGAAGGGGTCTCAGGAAATAAGTGGCAGAAATGAAGCATCTTACCATTATTTCTTTGTTTAAGGAAACTTGCAGACTTCTCTTTGCTACAAGCACTGGTAACAAGAACTCCTGAGCTCTCCCAAAAGAAAAGCCTCTGAGGACAAGCATTTTCTGCAAGATCCACAAAGAAGACTTAAACTCAGTACTGCCCATTAGGCTTCCAGTTATCTGATAGATTCAACAAATCTGAGTTAAGTGCCTGAGCTTCCTACACGGTACCGGGGGAGAAGATGGCAGGTGTCAGACTGCTACAAAGGGGTTGTATTAAAAAGTCAGTAAAATTTCCCAGACAGTCATCTTGCCAGATTTTGTTGCAGAGCCAGCACTTCAAATCTCAAAGTTGGTGCAAAGCTAGGTTCATTTTTAACTCCTGTAGCTGAAAAAAAAGGGTGCAAACTTGTGCTGATGCCTCCTACCTGCTGGGTCTGTGCCTAAGCCCATGAGCTGTACATTATTGTGAAATTGAGATCTCTTGGTCTTTCCTCTTCCAGCTAGAACTAATTAAATATTAGTTGGCAGGGGACTTGTGCTGGAATCTCCTGCTGCCTAGGCGAAACATCTGAAGCTGAGTTGCAGAGCAAATCTCAGTCTTGATTTGGCCTGGTAAATACTTAATGTTATTAGGGATATCCGAGAGACCTGGGAGCACATTCCTGCTTCAAGCCAAACTGAGGTCCCTGCATTGAAGATAAATTTACTGCTTAATTCATTTGAAGGGAAGAATGCACAACTCCCTCTGACTGCTGACCTGTGAGGCTGGACTGGACCCTGCAAGGGATGTAGGCTGGGGTCAGTACAAAGGTATACCTGCAGTACAGCCCCATGTCCATGCAAGGTTAATTGTCTGGGGTATGCGGCAGTGCCGGACCAAAATACGTTTCTTTGCACACCCCTGCACTATGCCATGTGAAATCGTGAGCCTGAAGGTCTCCATCACAGCTCCAGTTGCTTGGAAATGCCTGAAGAGAGCGGACGGTCACTGTGACACAGCCTGTTCTCATCAAAGCCAGCCCTGCTGCTGTCACCTCCTGTGTGCCAAGCCATGTGATGGGCAATTTCTGCGAAGACTGGGATGCTGGTAAAATAAGTGGCAGTGTGATCACCATGCCCTGACCCTTTCCTCCTCCCTCACTGGCATTCAGGCCTTTTTTCTGTGATCACTAGGGTTTTTTTTTCCTGAAGCAACAAAAGTAAACGTGGAAGAAAATAAATATTCCGTATCATCTAGAATAGGAGGGGATGATGTTGAGTTCAGCATCTGGCTTTGTTCTGACATAGACTTTTTTCCCCCATGAAATGTGAATAATGAGTAAAGCTTTCCCTTCCTCCCACCACCTTGCAGAAAAGGCACAGGCTTAGCAGATACGTGCTTATCTACAGAAGAGTTCACATTTGGGTTTGAGCTTTCTCCCATAACAGTCACATATTTTTGTAACCTGGCAGAAGCATTGTTATCTGTCCACCGGGCTTCATTTAGTGTTACGCCACAGTAGGATATGTGCCACACGCACCAGACAAGGGCTTTGCTATTTGTATGCTGCAGTAGTTCGTTGCCTGTTCTTCTCTCTGTTAAAACACACACATGACTTGCCTACCCACCTACAAGTGGCTGAGCAGAAAGGTATTGAACGGCACCACGTCTCACAATTCCCCCCTGTAAATTTGAAGCTGGAGCTTCGTTTCCTTGCAAGCCTCTATGTAAAGAAAGGGGATGACTACAAAATGGGGAAGCGGAGCTTCAAGTAATTATTCCTTAAAATTTCACAGACTTCAAATGGTCTCCTACAGCTTCTTTTCTAGTGTCAGCAAAAATCTGGACAAGTGATAAATTACAGATTAATGAATTGTGCTCAGCTTCTGTTAGTATATTTTGCAAGCCCAAGGGACTTAATGATATGGGATCAAATGACATAGTTTTGTCACCTGATGAGCAAATCTTTGTTTCATGCATTTACTTTCTCATTTCATGTCTAGTGATCAAAGTGTAGAGAATTCCCAGAAAGATCCCTTTGCTGTGGCTAAAACAAAAAGTAGGAGAACAATTCCAAATACGAAAATTATATTAAGGCTTCTTTGGTTTCAGCTAAATGAACTGTTCCTCTTGACTCATAGTAATCTTGTAAGTTATAACTAATTTTTTTAAATCTCCATTTCTCTTGAAATTTCATTCACTCATTTGCTTTAAAATGTTAAAAATAGTTTTGTTTTTTGTGTTTTTTTCAACTGAAGTGGCTTCATTTCTTTCCATTCTTGTCATGGTCATTACATTAGGTAATATTTGCCACATAATTAAAATTTTTTACACAGTTACGGTAATTTTTTTTTTTTTTCTGTAATTGAGACTCTTCTGAAGTTAGGTGTTTCTCTTGTTTATCATTTCAGGAGCATTCAATATGAATGCAAGAATGGTTATTCAAGCCCATATACATTCTAGAATTTCTTTTGATCTTTGGTTTTAAAAAGTGGCTGCTTCTAATTCCTTGATGTTTATCAAATTCCTAGTCTAATTGTAAACCTCACTTCTGAGTTTCTTCTCTAATTTGAGCATTAGAAATGAACGTCACCAGCCCTTTACAGAAGAAACACAAAGAACAAATTACATCTTAACAGCAGGATATAGAAGCAGCTTGCAATATTAAATTGTATTGTGTATAACAGGCAGTGAACATTTGGGTGAGCAATTGAAAAGAAAATGCTATCTGCAAGATATGTCACAAAATATGATGTCAGATTTCCTGAGGAGCCTGGTAGAAATATCATGCTAGCATGAAAGTGCCAGATTTCTAAATGCCTTGGCCCATGGGAGTAAGCATTCAAAATTGCAAGTAAAGCATCTGCAATCTGGCTTACATATTGCTAAGAATAAAACGGCCATTATTTATGCCGTATGATGCCTGTGGAATGAAAGCTGTTGGTTGTGTAACTGCCCTGGGTTTCGTGCTGTTTTAACAATGCATCCCAGTGTCAAATTGCTATCATTTACGGATTTATTGCAAGCCCTGGAGAAATCCACCACAACTTAAGAAGCAGGCAAGTGAAAGAATTTCCAAAGCAACCGACTCATAGTTAGGTCCGAAAGAGTTACTAAAATAATTTCCCTCACATTTGGAAGGAACGATGTGGACTCCTAAGAGTACAGTGGTGCAGTGTTCCTTTTATGTTGCATATTACCAAGTTTTCTGTCAAGAGTGACCCCCAAAACCATCAAAAAAGAAAAATAATATGTATGTTTAACCCCACCCCCCCAAAAAATAAAATTCTGCCCTCTTCTAGGAAGTAGAAATAGAAAATAAAAATGCAAAGAGATCTTAAGAGATAATTTAGTTTACCTCTTACACTGAAGGATCTGTTTAACTGGAAGTTATTCTTAATAGCTCTTCTTCTCTCTGTGTATATTGAAAACAGTATTTTGCCTTTGTAGTTTCCTCTTATGTGTCTGAAGATCCTCGCCACAGTCTCACCTACAGTTCTTTTCTCTAGGCTCAATCACTCCAGTTCCTTCAATTTTTCCTTTTTGGTGTGTATTTTCAAAACTTCTGATCTTTCTCTTTGCTTTCCTCTGGACACAGAGCAAAGAGGCATAGCTTTATTGAGGCGTGGCATTCAAATCAATGTCAGAGTATTCAGATCAGGCTTTATAAAGGGAGAGAAGGATAATTTCTTGTGTTTTACAGATGCTACTCATGTTTATACAGCCCACTATAAAGTTTGTCCTTCTCCAGAAATGTGACTTTTTTTACTGTGAGTTTTCTTTAATGGTTGTCAATTTGAAGTTCAGCAAATCTCTTTTCAGTGGATTTGCTGTCTAACCAGTTTTCCTTATTCTGCATTTATAAAGAGGATTATCACTGTCTAAATGCAGAAACTTGCACTTATTTGTAATAAATAGTACCATGGTTCCCCTGTTTATCAAGAAAATTCAGAATTCTACTTATGCCCTCCAGTATGCTGACAGTCTCTCTTTGCTACAAAATTTTAGGTTGTCTACAAACCTAAAATCATACTTTTTTTATTAGTCAAGGTTACTGAGTATATGTAATAGCACCAAACCCAAGAGAGTTCCAGTGCCATATGGCTCTGTCTGAACTGGCAGTCAATCTTTAATAATTAGAGGACAGTTTTTCAGCTCTTTTTGTACCCTCCATAGAGCAGTTACACCCTCTGTACATCCAGCTAATGCTTTCACATCTTACCACTGAGGATGTTATATAGGATAACACAAAAAACCTTCATTAAAGTCAAGATACAACATCAACTGCTTTTTCCCTAAGGACTATTATTGTATCTTGAAAGGAAAATAGATTGGTCTGAAACATTTTTTTTCTGGATAGATTAATGTTAGCTCCTAAACTCCTGATTTCCTAGATATCTGCCAATTGTTTATTCTGTGCTAGCTTTTGGGGTTTTTTTTGGCAGCTGGAGATTAAGATGGATGATAATTCCTTAGTGCTGCGCTTAGCTCTTTTAAAAAGATAGTCAGTATGTTGGTTTTTGGGGTTTGTTTTTTTTTTCTTTTTCAGCTGTTGGGGCTTCAGGTATCCATTCTACAGAAAAATCACCAGCTGTTTGGAAGTTATTTCAACCAGTTCTCCATATGAAGGCAACTAAACAATATAAAGTTAGATGGGAACTTTTAATATCTCCCATCACTGTCTACCTGTTTTCAATTTCTAGCCTTAGTTACCTCTTACCCAGCATTAGCTGGGTTGGCCTTTCTGCTCTGTGCAACTTTTGTTAGTGTATCTGGCCAAGGCTAATTGTTTTAGTGAAGGCTGAAGCAAAAAAGACATTAAGCATCATGACCTCTTGGCATTATCTGTTGACAACTCTCACTTTCTGTTGAAGCAGAATGAAAACTTTCCTTGTTTTTTTCACTTGTTACTAATGAACCTTACAGTTGCCAAGATCACATTTTTGTGGCTCTGGCTAGTTTTCCCTTATATTTTATATCAGCCTTTCTGATTTTCCTTTTCTGATTCAGTTTTCCTTGTCAAATTGTAGAAACCAAAGGCTTTGGTCTAGCAACACATATTAATTCATTTTTAACGTCAATACATTTAATTAAGGGTATGTGTTAAAGTATTTTTGGAAAAGAAACGTTTGAAGGATTACGAAACAGATTTTGGTGCTTCTTGGGACATCTCTAGCATATGATCTGAGAAAAGTACAAGGGGACTTATGACTTTTGAATCTACTCCATTTAAGAAGGAGAGAGTATATTTTAGTTGGTTATTTTGAGCGGCTGAGCATCTGAGTGTGTCTGTAATCATTATTCTCTGCCTAAAGCATTCAATAAACACTTTTCTGACTGAATAAATATGAAAGGCATCATCATGCAAATTCATCTCTTCCTCTTCTAATCCCAAATTACAATATGGTGCTTTCAAGCTCTGCATTTAGATTTCTTCACCTCCTGCTCTTCTCTTTCACAATCGTTTCTTTAATTAGAGTACATTTTTTAAAACAGAGAAGAAATTAAAAGTAAATGACATGTGAAAATGTTGTTTTGTTACATTAAATTCACAGATGGTGAAGGCCTACTTCACTGAATGTGAGTATAAACATTAATCCTATTCTCTTCCTTCTGCTAAATAAGACCTATCCTGATGGAAAGACAGTCATTTTGGTATAAATATTTACAGTGCACAGACAGACAGGCCCGTGCATTGGGAAAAAGTGGTTATTTTTTCATCCTTGATCATCTTAAATATTAATTATTGGTTATTGCATGGGCTAAGGCATTCATGAGGTTTTATTCCCTGATCTGCTGCTAACCTGCACGTTTTTCTGGCACAAGTCATCCAACATCTTTAGGCCCAAGTTTATTCATTACGAAAATGGGGATGAAACTCAATTAGGGAAATGTAAAGTTTTTGCGAGATCCTAACTGTCATGGTGCTATAAAATTGTGTAGTTCAGAACAATTTTTCAGAGAAACTATAGGATAATTTATTAAGCAACAGTTTATCCCTCCTGTAAAATACATAAATTAGAAATTTGCTCAGCTGTAGAGCACAGGAAAAGTTTCCAGTCTTTTCCATGGTCCCAAGCTTTGAACGAAGGAAACTTCCTTCATTTTCTTCACTATATTTTTGCACTCAGAAGATCAGATATTTCCTTAATGCTGCTTTTTTGTGCAAATCAGATGTCTGGCTTGCTCCTACTTGTACTGACTGCAATGCAAAACTCTCCCTTCCCTTTTCCACATGCACACACAGACACACACAAATCTGCTCACCAGAAATCCTTGGCAAGCTCAACCAGCCACATAGGATAAGTCATCTGAAATAAATTTCTGTAGTGACTTACACTAAGCTTGCATAAATTGTGAAGGCCTTGAGCCAGAAGAAAAAGGAATAAAGACAGAAAGAAAGAACACAGAATAAGGAAGGAGGGAAAAGGAAAGAAACCTGGGCCATTTAAAGGATTTTAGCCTATCAGTGATCTTCTTCTTCCTACCAAGCACCCCCAAATTAGGCATTTCTTCACAAAAGTCTTCGGAGACGCAATCAAAACAAAGGTCATCTTGGAGCATGAGCAATACAGTGGCAGAACCCAGCATTTCTTGAAGTATAAAGATATTTTCACTTTCTTTTGAAATATGTGTTCACACCATTTACAGAAAACATCTGATTACTATATTCATCCTAACTGGGGCTCAACTCACTCCATGTCCTTCTGGGACTCCAACCCAGATTGCTCATCTTACAGGCAGCTCCTCAAATATTCACTGTGGGTCCACACACCAACCCCTTGGGAACCTGCCAGAGAAGAGACATCCCAGTCTCATTGCCTGATGGCTTCTACACTTCAGATAATAATTTGGTGCTTGCTTAGGTCTTGGTAGTATAGGTATAGCTATGAACACTTTCATCTCGAGACTCAAGGAGGACATCCCCAAGTGACCAGAGATACCTCCTGCAGGCCCTCATTCAATTGCTTGAGGGATCTGAGACATCTTTATCTTGTTCATCAGCTGCTTTTATTTTAAGCTTCTCTGAACTGATCAGGTTGTTTGTTTTGGGCCTCATTCTGGAGGATTTAACTTTCCCCATCTGCTGCAGAAACTGTATGTACCTAACACGCCTCGCTTCTGGGATCCATTTTGCAGACCATACTTCTGAAATTTATGTGCAGCAGCATCTAACATTTTTATTGAACAATTTCTTAATTTCTCCATTCCAGTCCCCTGATAGTAAAAGACTGGGAGAATAAGTCTTCCTGTTTAAAAATTGATGTCCCAGGATGGGGACGCTACCATGCTTTACGAGTTCTCAGGATTCAGCGTAACAGGGTCCTTAAAACAGAATGGTAAAAAAGTATGTCATGAAGACACCTGATTTTAATTAAGAGTACAGTCTTAGCTGTACAGAAACATTGCCCAAAGCAATTTCAATTTCACCAAATAATTTGCTTATAAATGAAAAGTTAATAACATTTTTTGGTTTTGCCACTGTTTAAAATAAAGCAACTATAATAAAATAATCAAAACAAAATATAAATTCCAAAACTAATTTTAATTTTACTTAAAGAGGAACTGTGTCAATTTTCCAATTCAAAATGACCTTGTGCTTTGCTTTAAACATTTTTTATATAGTTCAAAATGAAAACTAGGGATTTGAGTTTTAGAATGAAGGACCTACGTCATTCTAATAGGACTGAATTAATTTTCAGCATTGCTAGCAAGCGTAAGGAATCCCCGATTCACCTACACATTGTAGATCCAACTGCAGTACAAAATACTCTCACACAACTATTCATGACATATGCAAAGTGGAAAAACTAGAATAGGATGTGAGGCCTACTTTGAGCCCACGAGTCGTTCTCCCATTTCATAGTGAAATCCCCATCAACGTTAGATGCAGCCATGCAGGATGGGCTGGGAATGAAGAGCTGTGATAGCTGCAGTTGGAAACAGATCCTGAAGCCAGGGCACATCATTATGACAAAGAATACAGGACATTATGAACGGGTTTGGATAAAACCCAGCCCCTCTTCTGTTGGATAAAATGTGAGAAAACATGCGTCCTCCAACTCCAGACTAACGAAAGTTTCATTTTGCACGGCACATACTGCCATGGGCGAGAATGATATTAATGATGTGGAAAAAGACCAGCCTGTCATTTTTGCTGAAAATGATAAGAGAAAACAATTCCCTGTAACAGTTGCAAAAACAGTGCTGGAGCAACTTGAGGAAAAACAAGATTAAAGACTGGTTTGTCAGTCTGGTGTCCTCCACTGCTGGGACTGATAATTTACAACAGTACTCCATTGCTATGGGAGGAGAAATAATGTCAGCTCAAATCCCATTCAACTCTGCAAAGGTTTTTGCTCTTAATAGATCAGGGTTAAACTAAGAGTTATTTTTTCACAGGGCCGGTTCTAGTTGTAAGCAAAGTAAACAGCTTCGTAATGGGGAGCATGTATCTATTGGCTTTGGATACTCCGGTGCCTTGGAAAACCTGGCTGGATGCTGGTGCCACTGATGAGGAACAGGTATGTGGGGAATGAGCTACTGTGGGTGGAAGGCCCCTATAGAAATTACCCTCCACGTTTTTTTAGGGTTCTCCCATCAGTTACAGCTTTATCCACCTTTGTCTTGACTTTTAGTGAGAACAGTCCTGGGAATGCCAATATTCAGCATTGCCCACAGTGCTAAGAACCTTAGCATTAAGCATTTTTCTCAAGACCTTGCTTCTCAACCTTTTCCTAATGGGAAGTAACATTTTTATACTTGAAAAACAAAACTCATGGTATCACGAACTTAGTCAAGAAACAAGGTAGAACTGAAGATGAGCAGGATAACATTTGAGGTACCTCTCAGACGATTACTGCAATGACTCTTTCATAGACTAATTTCTTACTGATAGGAGCATTTCATATTCTGGTAGTACTAAAAAGAGAGTTTCCATTGTGATTCAGGACAGCAGAAACTGAACACCGATAAGAAGTGAAGTAAGGAGAAAACTAGGCTGACTTTTAGGAAAAAGTAAAAAGTAACATGGAGCCCAATTATTTCCAAATGCTATTAGGCTTGTTATTGAGGGCATTTCAAAGAAGAGTTCATCAAATATGACAAGAACTCAGCAGAGGTCTTGATGGGGTCAAGCAATGGTATTTTTCAGCTGCAACATATTCAAGCACATACCTTAAAGGATTCTGAAAAAAACTCAGAGAAGTCAAGAATGTTTCAAAAGCTCATCTTTTAACCCTACTAAATAAAAGGTTGTTTTCCTCCTCTCTCTCTCTCTTTCTCTGTCTTCCCTCCCTTCCTCCCCCTACACCAATATCTTTGCACAAGGCTGCTTTCATTATGTTCCTCACTTTGTTCAGGAACCATCAAGACCTGATCCAAGGTCTGTTGAAATCAATGGAAAAAAAATTAATTGACTTCAGGATCTTAATCATCGCTGTTTGGATCAAAACAGCCAGCTGTATCAGTCCTTAAGAGTGGAGACAATTGCAGTAAATTGGTAGCACATGGTGCTCGTGTAGAACTCGGCAGAGAAGTGCCTAAACTTCTGGAAGCAGTTTGTCACTGAGAAATCACAGATGAACCAGCTCAAAACAGGCCCCTAGAATTTCAAAATGCTTTTCTTCTCTTTGAGGCTGTATCTTACTCACGTTGAGTTTCAGCTGGAGAAATGAAAAAGGGGGATTTGTGTGAGGGTTGATCTGAAGGACGAGCTGAAAGACCATATTGGCCTAATTCTGGAACACAAAATAGGACTCAGATGAATCTGTAAAACTTCAGTCTTAGGGGTGAAGTTAAATGTGATAAAATGTGTACAGCTTTCAAACCTCATTACTTCCTCCATGTGTTTTCCTTCGATGTCCCACCTACCTACTTGAAACTGCTGCAAACCTCCGTCTTGAGATTCATTTGGGTAACAAAAGGCTGAGAAGAGAAATATGAGAGCTTCTTTAACACTGAGAAAATATGTGAGGCAAGCTAAGATAATGAACTGATTCCTATATCAAATAATGTTTCAGCTTTCTGATGTTGCTAAGAGAGAGAAGAGGTGGAAATAGTGTACTAAAAGTCAGAATAATTTTCTGATAAACCACAAGGATTTAACAAAAACTGAGTAATATGATTTATAGGGAGACCTGGAATAAGTCACCGAGTTGTAAGAATTTAACAAGGAAAATATTACCAAGTACCATAAAAATTAAAAAGAAATCCTGTTAACAAAATTATTAATATTTTGGGAAACAGGCTCCACAGTTACCAAGATGACTTAAAAAGACTATATAATCACTAGTAGCTGAGTGTAGGGAAAGTTAGGAAACTACCACATTGATAACAACAGTTGCATTTAAATTAAATGTTGTTTGTCTGTTAAAGAACCTTTCCAGCTCCATGGTTATCTTTTCCTTGCATAACCCCTTTGGGAAGAGACTGTCATCTTAGATAATTAGATAGTAACTGGCACTTGGGTATAAAAGGTATTTCGTAACATTTTATGAGGCATGTCTCAGATTTCTACAGGAATTTAATACTCAAGTACTTTAAACTAAACTGCGATAAAAAGCAATGTGCATGTTGTGTCTACGACTGGCAATTAAACTTTAGGTCAAGCTCACCAAACAGATTTTTGCAGGTGAGGAATGAAAAAAAAAAACCCAGCTTGTAAGAGCTCAGCTGCAGTATGGACTTTCTGCCATAAAGATGGTGCACCTGCCCATTTTAATAAGACAGGTCTTGCTTTTTTGACTAAAATTTGAGGACCTCTAGAGTCTAATCCACTAGAAATCAAAAGCAGGCTCTTGTGGCTGAATCTATATATTAAACTGAGTTTAAAACTCCAGAACAGATTTTGACTGAAGAAAGAGTAAGTTTCTATGCCCAGGCCATTGATGATGGGAAGTTGTCATTTTTTGGATCAACAGAGTTTAATGTTCTTACCCCAAATTATCACTCCTTCAGCTTATGTAATAGTCTTTAACTGCTGCAGGAGCAATTCTGGGAAACATCCAATGGTGAGGCTTCCATATGTACACACCGTCTGAAAATACTCCTTTCTTCCCAGCAGGCCTACTTATAGACAAGTGCCATTTTAGCTGTCTTTTCTAACAGCCTCTTTGTGTCAAACTTTTCAGAAGCATCACATTTTCTGTTTATTGGTCTAAAAAAAGAAAATAAAAGTAGTTTTGCAGAGCTCAGTGAAGAAGAAATCAATGTATTGTAGATTCCTGGTTTTCATTATCTTAGCTAGCTTAGGGAGGGAGCGAAACAGTATAAAACTAAGCTCTGGAGTGAATGAATGCCGGACACTCATTCACAAATACACAACGGAAACACATTTTTGCCCATTTTCGCCAAGTCTTTGAGACTTTCCAAGCATGATTATTTCAGACATTATCTTAAATATATTCAGACAGTAATAAATAAGTGTGAAAAAGAAAGATGGCTTCTTGCTGTTTCTCGCATGGGGAAAATCCACCAGACTGGTTTCCTTATTAGTGTACAGAGACTTTCATGTTCATAACTCACAATTATGAACTTCCCCTCCATATAATTGAAGAAATAAGTCTATAAATCTTTACATTGATTATAGCTTGCAGCTAGAGAGAGAAAAAAGTGGAGAGTACTGTTATAATAACTATATCAGAACTTCACATGATGGATAGGACTTAACTCTAACATTTCTAATATATACTAGATTGAGGTGTTCTTTGTAGGACAACGGACTTTCTAAAATTGCTTTAGGTCAAGTAATGTAGCATGTCACTATATTTATAGAGGTAGTTGTTGCAGGAACTGCTAATGAAAGGGGACTCTCTTCTTTCCTTCTCAGTAATTCTCACTGAAGGTAGCTGGAATTAGGACCATATGTCAGACCTATAGTATTAGAAGTTCCCAATTTCCAGTTAATCAGAATTTTATATAGACTGTCCTTGAGTCAAAGACTACATAAGGATCTTCCTGATCTTTTCAGCCAACTCTGCAAAAATTCTACAATCCATGTCTGAGTGGATCCGATGATGAGTATTTCTCATATGCTAATTTCTCTGATATGCTAATACAGAGTGAGCACCTTGTAAAATCTCGATATCCCATTTTATATGCTGATCTTGCTTGATTAGAAATTATTACCCCTGGCTGGCTGTAACAACTATTTGAGGGGGGTTTTAAAGATCAACTCTGTTAAAGAGTAGTGACAGATCATAAACATTCAAGATGGAAGAGCCCTCTTAAATCATAGTTTGTCCCTCTGCTCATGACAGGAGATACTGGTAGTACAATCTCAAAAAAGGCAAAAGCCCAGGGAAAGTATCCAGATCTCTCAGCAAGCACTGACATGCTCACTAATGGAGGGCAAATGTACTATGTTCAAGGTGGAGAGTCCCTAAATGATATTTTCTCAGACAGAAAAGACAGTCTCTGCCTTAGCTTGAGATCTGACCTACTCAGGAGATGCCTTAAAGAGCACATAAAAGACATACAAAGTGAAACATTTCTGCTTGAACCTGAACACAATGAAGCAAAAAATCTACGCCTAGAAAGAAACAAAGGACATGTGGTGTTAAAACTCTGGCTAGGGGGTCCTACCCAGGAGAAAAGATTTGGCTCCTGTTTTGAGGATGGCTGTCCATATATTGCGTCCATAGACTGCTTCACCTTCCCATGAGATTTCTACAAACCAAAAGGAACAGATGACCTTTTAACTTTTTTTTTTACTGTTTCATACAACAGGTGTTTGCACCTGTTTTATGGCTGGTGACATTTTAAGGGGCATTTTAGAAATGCAAATCTATCCATTTTCGGTAGAATTTTTTTCCATGTTTTTCAATGGAAAATGAAAACCACATGCCACAAACCTTGGAGGAATGGGATCAGTGTTTCAAAATTATACCAGAACTGGCTTTTGTAGGAAAAAGAAAATAAGTGAGAAGGATTATTTCTTTATGTTGCAAAAAAAAAAATGAAGCTTATCTTCCTAGAAAATATTTAAAAATACAATAGCTATTGTCATGAAAAAATGAGTGGTTTATTTCTGCCATCACATGTTAGCTCCTTCTCTATGATCTATCTCCTCCTGGGTTGAATTACCTGTTTCTTTTTTTCCCACCTGCAGATCTTTTCTCCTGCAGTCTTTCGGGGCCTCCTGGCATTAGAAAAGCTTCAAAGAGGCAGCCGCTTCTTAGCAGTTTATCTGCTCCCCTTGGTATTTAAACATTAAGGAAGACAGTGGATGTAAGAAGCCGCAGCTGAGTTTATTTTATCTTAATAATGCAGCCTGAAGCCTCAGCCCCGTAGAGCATGTACCCCTGAGGCTGATGGTAAACACTATGCAGAAGCCTATTGTTTGCTGAATGTATCCATCAAAAGATTATTGTGCTTGGCCAAGTTGCTTCACTTCCTCTTTGCTGAATGTATAAGTCCAGGAATCCTCTGCTCCACTTGATTCAGCAGAAAGGCATTTTGTGTTTAGTTAAACAAACATTCATGTAATTGCAGGATTAGTTCTGGAGGGGGATGTTGCTCAGATGGATGAACGACACTCTGGAGAAGTGGTGTTTGTTACCAGACATGTTTCCATTGCTGATACTTTATTTTAATTTTTTTTTAGTAGTCATTACCCACTTTCCCACTCGTATTCCATAGCCTACTGGAAAATGCATGCCATCCAAAGAGAGGTCCAAGCCACTGTGCTCTGTAACCTAATACAATTCACTCTTAGGTCATACCGTGCTGAAAGCAAAAATCAATACCTTACCCACTTGACCTGCAGCAGAATAGGGACAAATTTCTTTTTCCTATCCATTGTTCTCTATAGAGCTCCTTATTGATCTGAATTTTCAGTCAGTCCACTTCTTTCAAATACCTTGTTCAGAAGCTGTGTATTCCAAGGTATTGGGTCTAGCTGAGATGGAGTTAATTTTCCCCACAGCAGCCCTCGTAGTGCTGTGCTCTGTATTGGGAGCTAGAAAGCTGTTGATAACACACGAGTGTTTTGGCTACTGCTGAGCAGTGCTCCCACAGCATCGAGGCTGTCTCTCCAACATTGCCCCCCCACCAGTAGGCTGGGGGTGGGCAAGATCTTGGGAGGGGACAGATCCAGGACAGCTGACCCAAACTGACCAAAGGGATATTCCATACCATATGACGTCTGCTCAGTATAAAAGCTAGGAGGAGGAGGAGGAAGGGGGGGCATTCATTTGTTTACATTTGTCTTCCGGAGCAACTACTACGCGTACTGAAGCTCTGCTTCCTGGGAAGTGGCCGAACATCGCCTGCTGATGGGAAGTAGAGAATAAAATCTTTTGTTTTCCTTTGCTTTCACGCGCGACCTTTGCTTCTGCTTTATTAAACTGCCCTTATCTCGACCTACGAGCCTTTCGTTTTATTTTCTCTTCCTGTCCAGTTGAGGAGGGGGAGTGATAGAGCGGCTTTGATGGGCACCTGGCATCCGGCCAGGGTCAACCCACCACATCCAAAAAATCCTTTCTGTGATAACCTACCATAATGTTAAAAACAACGTATGTGGAGGAAAAAACTGTCTTGAAATCAGGTCACAGTGTTGGGTTTAGGATCTTTGGATTGAACTGAAACCATTACCATAGAGTATATCTGGGTATATCTGTACTGTACAATAACCAGTACAGAGATATGAGGATAATGAGTACCAGTGAGGCAGTCTGCCTGAGCCAATTTACCTGGTTTCTCTTAAAGAGCTTTTCACACTGAGTGTAGTGTAATAAACTTATTTGCTTCTGCAGCTCAAGTTAACATAGGAAGACTGCCTTAGGTATTTCTGTATCTGCTGTTCTCAAGCTAAGACTTAGGAAAGAAGCTGTATCCTGGCAGAGAAATTCCCTACTTTGACCCTTCCACTTATCTTTTCTTCTCTCTTACCCTCTCATTCACCCACCAAAAATCCTCTCTGGAGTGCCACTGCTAGCCAGTGAGGTTAATGCTGGCACACACTTCCCAAAGAGGGATGAGAAGCCATTTGATGGGGCAGGTATTGCTTTTATTTCCTGATCCCCCTTCCCCTAATCTGTGCAATAATTTGGTGAGTGGAGTTGAGGCGGACTTGATGAACTGCGGTGTCTGCAGCAACTGCATTTCCACTTCCAGCAGAAACAGGTCTTAGGCAGCTTTTGAAGAGCAGGGCAGGACAGAGGAAAGCAGTTCCTCAGGGGATTTTTGTGGAGGTGTGTAGGGGCTGGAGGTAAGGAATGGATGGCTGCTGAACCTGGAGGGGAGGCTATTTGGGCTAGAAAGGACCAGACATGCAGAAAGTGTGGTGGTGCTTGGAGCTGCTCTGGAAACCACAGGCTGGATTGTTACATTTGGCAAAGCCAGCTTGAATATTATAAAAATAGCATAGTCCCAATAACGATACATGTACATAGCCTTTACTTCATTCTGCTTTGATTACTTCCCCAAATTTGAGTGGTGGTCGGTCAGCAAATGTGAGGTGGAAGAAGTCTCCAGAGGCGTGCCAATACAAACAGAGATTGGGTCACTTCAAAACTGAAGTTGTTGAAATTGGGACGTACAATAGGTTGTTTTATTGTCACAGATAAAGCTGGAGTTGTATGAAAACATGTAGCTGTTCACCTATTTGATGAAGTTAAACCTAGGCCTTTTTTTTTTTTTTCTTCATGGTGAATAAAATCACAGAATCACAGAATAGGTTGGATTGAGTGAGACCTCTGTGTGTCAAGTGATCCACCCCCTGCTCCTCCTTTTAAAGCCAAGCACACCGTATTCTCTCTGCCTCTCTTTGTATTTTCTATTCTCCACCACCTTCACCTCTCTTCCTTCTGCTGGAGAGCCCCAAACTGGGCACAGCACTCCACATGCAGTCTCAGAAGCGCCAAATAGAAGGCAATCACCACAGAAAACACTGGCTTAAAATTATATGGGAACAAGACAAGAAAGAGTTTGCTTTGTTAACATTCATTATATTCTCTGTCTAAACCACTTTCCCAGTAAATTAATACCATCAAGAGTATTAATACATTTAAAACTGTTATGGCCAATACTGTTCAGCTCTTATTTAATGAATAAATGAGAAACAGCAGCTTGTAATGGCAATCCATCACTCAAAGTACGCAGTTAATATGAAGAGCAGCATTAACACAAGCACATCTTCTTGCTAAAGGAAAAAAATACGCCAGCCCAAAGTATGCACAATATGGAAAGAAGGCACTCCCTGAAAGTGAAATTGCATACCTGGCCTTGATAATCAAGGGTCTGAATGATATTAAATCAGTCTCACAGGTAACACATGCAGAGCGTCTGAGCAGATTTCAGATCCAAAATTGTTACAAAAAGCTGACAAAAAGCCTGAGTGCCTTTCTCCAGCACACACCAGTAACACCAGTAATTCTCAACAAGTGGGAAGTGTCTTTTGTCAGAACATATATGGAATACAGTAATCATTTCTGCAAGCCACAAGTGGATTAATATGGAGCTATCTTTAAGGAGTCACACACATTTTGTCTTCTGCTTTGGGCCTATGATCATAAGCCCTGGATGACTCTTCACGTATTCACGACCCAGTCAAACCAAGCAATGGCAGGATCTGTGCTCAGCCACTCATGCAAAGCCATTTACACCAAGATAACACGTTAAAAATTCTTTTCTTTTTCAAGAAAGATACAACTGTGCTTGCTATAAGCAGGTAGGAAAGTGCAGGATGTGGTTTGACTATTCCACAACGACAGTGGTAATACTTTGCTTTTCTGTATGAAGATCCCCAAATCCTTTAAAACTATTGATAAATGAATTTTCAAATGGGTAAGTCAGAAACAATATTATTTTGATTTTATAGCTAGAGATACTAAAGCACAAAGGCATTAAATGTCAGCCAAGATTTAGGGACAAGCTGAAAATAGATGACATATACCCCAACACCAGCATCAGGGTTTTTGTCCCAGCATAATTTTAATTTCTGGATGCCTTTATATACAGAATGATATGATGGTTTCTTTTGATTACAAAACCTATTAAATTAAATGCTTGTGGGTAAATACTGAGGTTTTTTATTGAATTCTCAGGCAAGACTTTTAAAATATTTTTTTAACTTAGATCTGCACAAATTGTTCTTCCTTATTCAGTACATAAAATGCTTGTGAATTATTCAGAGGAATTTTTTGTTCTTGATTAACCATTCTTGGGACTGGGTTTTCTAGATTGCAGCTAATGCTTTCAAAGTGAAATGCCTGAAATTGGTCAATGAAGTCCATACTAAAGCAGATACTTTAGCATTAAAATTCAAGAATGTTGGCTTTAGGTACCGTATAAACCAGCTTCCCAGCTTCCAATTTATAGACAGCCTTCCAACTGAGATTCTGTTTGGTTATCAGGGACTAAGAGTAAAAGCTCTGCTGGAAAATATCTTTCAACTTTCCAATATTATATTTTTCCCTTTGAATGCTGTGGAAACTCCAAATGCTTTGTAAGCATTAGAGTGAAAACAATCATAATGACCCACATGAGACAAAATGTGTACTAAGTTTTTCTGAAATATTTATGAATATTAATAAATCATTGATTTGTGAACTCAATCAAGAGATGTATTAATGCTCCTCTGTAGTGTTTTTCATTCTTATTTTTCTTTCTTTGGTTGATACTAGTAACATAAAGTACATTATACAGTAATATAATATAGGTTCCCTCTATAGCTGACGGAAAGGAGTAGACATCTCTAAAGGTGAGCCATGCCAACTGCTTTGGGATGAGACAACCATCTCCCTAACAGTAGGTGCCCATCCATCTCCAGTGAACTCATGAATGGTTAGCCAGATAATTACCTGAATCTGCAATAGAGTTTTGGGGTTGAATTTTATCAAAAATGAAAGCTTTTTACAAAAAAAAAAAAAAAAAAAAAGATGTGCTGATATGTATTTCCCATAAGCGTCTGTATCCACAGTCTTGTACTAGCCACTGTGCCTTAGCACCAGGGAAATGCTTAGGAGAGCTCCTGGTGTCTACTTTGGCACTAAAGTTTGTAGCAACACCACCCTTTGATAAAACTTTCAGTGACCTTTGGTTAGCCAGGGGTAGCTGAGTCCCACATACTCATGCTTTCACCGCTTAACAGTTACAGTACAGTATATCTAGACCTAAAGCATCAGTGCTCAACCCATTTCAGAAACATCACCACACTGAGCCTGCCCTTGGCTTTCTATTTAGCTTTCCACAGAATATTGAATCAGCTTTAGGGCACCAGTCCTGCTTTTCAAGCTGCCAAGTGTCTTCAGTGGTTCAGGTGATTGGAAATATCCTCTGCACTCCAGGGTGAGCACAGCAATTAGAAACTTCTTTTCCCCTCTGGAAATGAAGCTTCCTCCAAAGGAAAGCATAGACATTTGTGCAGTGGACTGAGTTCTGAAAAGTATGTGAAAAAAAGGCATAAGAACACGAATTCAGTGAATTGAGAATGTGAATTCAGACTTACTGCTGCTTTCACATTAAGGTGAATTATATTGAATGCCTATCATGTCTGTGTGCAGCCATAATATAAAGTTCAATTAAAAAAAAAAGCACTCTATTTTGGCATTTAAAGTACCTTCTTAACGCTACAGTGGTGGTAATTAAAATAATTACTGTTGCATACAGCCAGGAGTCAATGGCTTGCATTGCAAAATCAAAATCTCAGTTCCAGAGGATTCACATCAGTTGATTTGCCAATAGTCCATTGATTTCTCACTGAGTTTTACACGTGGGAAATAGATGCAGCCGTGGAGAATGGCAGTGTTGATACCCATCCTGCCGCTGAAGAACTTCCCTTGGGAAATCCCAGTCTGAGTCTGATGTAGATGGTCTGGGTTTCTGGATATGTTATTTAATCTGCCTCATTTGCTCAGGCTGAAGTGGACAGGCTGCAGCTAGAGAAGTAATTTGCATTTGCCCAGGACTATACTGGATAAACCAGAAAGGCTTGTGCTGGGCCCTATTGATTGCAAGAAGGTCCAAATAACAAACCCTTGGGTCCATGCTCAGCCTCGCTGCAATCAGAGATTTTACGTGTGTGAATTACACTGCATTGCAGGTCACAGCACAAATTTAATTAAATCCTGATAAAATTGATTTGCAGTTCTTGTACTGCTTGAGTCAAGAAAGCTACTGAGCCCGGCGCCCAGCTGGAGAAAGTTCTCAAGTAGAAAATTACAACTGCATTTTTAAATGTTCATCTTATTTCGTATGCAGGAAAGGCTAATGGGCTGGATCCCTGGCTGCATAGGACAGGTGAGTTCAGCTAACAGTGGTGGGATTACGTTCACTTATGCCAACTGAGGTCCACTCTTGCGTCAAATGGATAAAAGCAGAATTTGTGTTTTTAGGACATCAGCACTGGCTACAGAATTTAATCATGGCACTGGACCTCAAGCTGGTCTGTTATATAAAAGTTCCATACAATTTGTGATGACTTAACGTTGTTTCTCTCTCCAGTGGCAACATGAAGTCCTTCAGGACATCCAAGAATTATCTTGCTGACATAAGGGACCCACCATTTGCATCACAGGAAAAGTCTTGTGACCACAACTGGGATTTGAAAGGACAATATTAAAGGCCTGATGATTTCAAGGGACAACAGACAACATTTCAAAATCTGGCTCCAAGGCTCTAAACACAGCTGGGACATGGCTGAGGCAGACATTAATAAAAAGCAAGTTCTCCCTGGTTTCTAGAGCAGAAGACAGGCACTTGGGAGATCTAGCTGTAATACCAGCTAGCTGGGTGACCTGGGATATTTTACTCTTGGTCTTGGTACAGTCTGGTTTCAGTAGGGGGCTAACTGAACACCATGAAGCAAAAAGCGTGGGTTTTGTCAGCTTCAATGACAGAGAGCACCCAAGTTGTCATTTTGTGATAGGTGAGCATCCTAGGGCATCCTAGGGAGCATCCTTGCTAACTAGTCTGTGACTGGAAGTGGGCAGCCCTCACCTTAAGGAAGACAGTGCATTTCTACAAGTGATCTATCCCTTCTGTAATAACTTGTCTGTGATTATTTTTCTTTTTATTCATTAGCATGCTGTTTGGTTTGCTCTCTCTGGTCCTCATGCAGACAGAGCATCATCCTTTCTTTGCAGAATGAGACTACTTTGCATGTGCTTCATGAATTCAGATTCACAGTGCCTCATCTTCTACCTGGAATGCTGATGAATAACTCAGCAGTGCCTCTGACGCAGGTGCCCTCTAAATTACAGATACAAATCAATGGATATACATTAAAGCTGCAGTTTCTGAGCCCAAGATGTTTCCATGACAGCTAAAGGGTTTCTGGACATGCTTATTGCACCCTCTTGTGTTTGTTCACTATAAACGCATGGTTCATTCAACTTCACACTTGTTCCACATCTTGATGATGTCCCAGTTGGTATCTAATGCCGACCTTCCTCCTGGACCTCACTGCTAGAGCACAAAGGACTGGAGAAGAGGACAAGCCATTTGTGTGGATGGAGATTCTCAGTAATTTTGTAGCAAGTAGAGGTTTGATCAGTAAGTGGAGCAAATCAGCAACATTTTTTTTTTCATTTCGGTAGCACCCATTAAGTTTATGGTCCTTGATATAATTGATTCAAGGCACAGAAAATATATATGACCTAGGAAGGAACTTGCATTAGACTATGCATCACAAAAAATATCTATATGACCTAGGAAGGAACTTGCATTAGACTATGCAAGCAATAAAAGCATTTATTTAACATCACTCTGTAACTTATGCACAAAAAATTAAATTCACAACCACTTTTCCTGGCACTTAACTGAAAGGCTTTCCAAGCTGGGATGGATGGCATGTGGGATCTAAATAGCTTTTCTGGTTCTCCTCCTTTCTTTTGTGGTGGGCAGGCTGCCCAAGTCCCTCTCTTCCTTTGGTTTGCACTTTTCCTGGGCAAGGAAGAGATCCTTCAAATAACTATTGATTCTGATACTGCCAGCATAATTTCTTCTTATTGATTTTTCCTTCTGGCTTCAGGTTCTTGCAGGTTGAGGCTTTCTAGGGCCATCTAACAGACTGACAGCTTTGACAGACCGAAGCCAAACATACCCTTTTCTTCTCTATCATATTAAATGAAATTTTAAGCTTACCTTTACAAGGCTTTATGAACGATAGTAGATTTTTTTCCTGCTTTGCCTGCATTGAAAGCTCCAGTCCTATACAATGACCAGGAAGACGACCAGTTTGTGTTCGCTTTGCTGTGGATATGGATGACGGATGGTGAAATTATAGGGGGAACAGAGGACACAAAAAGGTCTTGCACATATTTTTAAGGCAGACTGTTGAAATCCACAGTTTCACTGCACTGTTATAATGGTGATGTTATAGTGATGAAGCCTCTGAGCTCCCGTTATAAATCGGTAATATTAGGACCCCATTAGAACTGGCTCCATTTTGAAATTTTCTGGTGGGGAAAGCAGGTGAATGTGTTGGGAAAACACTGGCAAAAAATGTCCTTATTTTCAACTTGTCTTGCTTACACAGCTTTGGTGACATACAAATGCTTTTCCACCTCCTCAGCCCTGTGCTCTTGCTCAAAGTGCTTTGGGGCTGTCAGGACCGAGGTGTGCATCTGAATGAAACTGAAGGTTCTGCAGGAAAAAGCCTTACATATTTTGCTTAGAGAGAACTAAGAAAACTGCTGGCTGCATCAAGATCAAAAAGTAAATCTCAAGATAGAAATATTGTTTTGGGCATTGTTATTAAAGCTTGTCAGCTAAGCAGGGTATTTTCAGCTGGGTGGGAGCTTGGCGCAGAACTGTGAATTATGTACACATACATATACATATATATAAGTAAAAAGTAAGGTGGTTAAATTCAGATAAAATGAATATCACGTGGCATAGCTGTTGCCACTGTTGCTGTGGTAACCAAGCATGACAATGTGTCAGACAAGTTAATTTTAGACAAAATAAAATGTTTCTTAAAACTGTTGGAGAAACAGATGGATTTTGTCTTAAAATGGACTCTTAAACATTTGCTCTTTGGAAATACTTAGAGGCAGACCAAATAAATACACATTCATCTCCCAATAGCTTGCTCAAATGAAAGGGCTTTCCAGATGCTTTGGGACCATCTTTATTACCCATGCCTCGCTTGCTAAAGTATTTTCCTATACCTTCCTGAACTGATGTGTGGGCCAGTTGAGAAGATGATTTGATTTCTTTTTGCTGTAGTTCTGCTGGGTTGCTTGGCCTCCATTCCCAGAACCCTCTCTAAGAGCTTCAAAACTCTCCATTTTTCCACATTTTTATTTTTCTCTGTGAAGTACTGATTTAACTACATACTGAGTTTCTTCCTTAGTGCCTTCACCTTTGCTGTTAGTTTAATATCCTCCAGGCTGCTTCCACCAGACTAGCCTTAATTTTCAATGAAAAGGTAGTACACAGATTGCAAGATAACTCTATTTGTGATCTGGGCATGATGACTAAAAATGAATTAATCACTGGACTAGATAATGATGGTTGCTAAGGCACCAGTGGTCACGACCCAATTATATGCAGGATAAATAGAGGACAGTCCTAAGCAGTAACATTTTCACTTAGTGCTTCAAAAGGGCGATTTCCCAATCCTGAGGAAAATTATGAGCCAAAGAAAGTGAGAATAAAAATAGAGATAGAAAAATCAGATTTTCTTTTAGCAAATAGATTCAAAGTCCAAAAAACCCACCAAGTCAAGATCAAATAAGAAGAAACTGATTACCAAAAAGAACACTTTCATCTCAATAAGAAAAAGAAAAGCAGAAATTGAAAAAAAACAAACCAAAACAAAAATGAGCAAAACCTAAAACTATAAGAAATGAAAATAAATGACAGTTGCTATTGCCAAGAAATTACGAGATTAAGATAACTGATAAGAGAAGCTGATGACATGAGAGAAAAAGCCATTGCAAGCAGTGTTGCAGAAAATTTAAAATATACTAAGAGCAAAAGAATTCTTATCAGTAGTGTAAGCCTTTGCTAGAGACAGGGGTAAGCATTATGAATGATATCACAGAATATCAAGAAATGCTCCCTAAACACTTCCATCCTGAAAAATGACAAGAGGTTATTACATATTTTTGGTGATGACAGCTCTGTTTGTAGGTGTTCTAGTAAATCAAGGAATAAATAGCCAAACCTACCAAACCCACCCCTTTTCATGATCAGCCAGTTCAGACAACTTTCAGAAGACTCTGACAGAGTTGGCAGGGGAGATGGTTGATGTATTGCTGTGAACGTTAATAAATCTTTTCATTCTGCTGAAGTTCCAAAAGATGGAAAGACTATATGTGAGATAATATTGTGTAAGGCACAGAAGAAGCTGGAGACCTGACATCTATCACTCCTAAGCAAAATAATGGAAAAGCTTATATGAGATTCACTTGGTAAAGACTGTGAATATAATTAATGCCAATCAAAACTGTCTCTGGAAAATGGGCCTTGTCAAACAAACCCGATTTCATTCTTTAAGGAGATTACTATTTTGGTTGGAAAACATACTGAAATATGTAGCAGACTTTCCTAAAGCACTCGCCTTCATATTGCACAACTTTCCGAATAAAAATACAGCGCTACAAAATATCAGTATACCCTGCCACCTAACTGACACATTTTGCCTACGAGGAAATCACATCTTTGGGAAACAAATATAAAATAATTGATACGAGCACAGATTGCTCTGCTGATTACAGGAGTAAAACGCAGGTGACCACGATGTGTGGAGGTCAGAGTATAGGATTTAATTACAGTCTGACCTACAGTCCCCCTGCACCCCTCCTAGCCTTACCCTCCTCAAATACAGATACTCTTTAACACCCAGCAGGGAACTCCAGAAATTCTGCCTGACTTGTTACAGCAAAGATCCTGCAAAATAAAAAGAAATTATAGCCCTGCATAGATAGTGTTAAGCCACCTGCTACCCTACAGAGTGGTACAAGATAGAGACAGAAAGTGAGACGCTTTTGGGTTGTCATCTCCATTTTTTGGACAATATGAGAATGAACCCTAATGTCCGATGGCCCGAAGAGTATTTCCAAGCAGTTATGACTAGTGCCGTTTTGACCTGTGCTCTCAGGACATTTAATAGTGCCCCAATGGTGCTGGCATCTCCCAAGGGATGCTGTAATGAGACTGAGCATCTCACAAGCAACGCTCAGCGTCTTGCAGGATCAAGCCTGTATTTCTCACCAGGAGAAAAGCTAGTCCTACTATTGAAGCCTACATTCTCTCTTGCTTAATTTCTTCCAATTATTCTTAATTGTGCCCCCAGGAGTAGAGCTCTGTGAATAATTGATTTTTTGTTTTGTTTTGTTTTGTTGCCAAACTGGGGGGAGGGGAATTATTCAAGGTTGATTGGAAATGAAAAACTTTTGGGTTTTCTCACCATAAAAAAGCCCCCCTCCCTGGCATTTTTCAGGTCAAACAAAATAGTTCTTTTAACTTAAACCAAAGTGTTTTCTTTCATTGTATTTTTCTAATTGTTGTAAACAATGAAGTGTAACTATATGCAACCTTAAAGCATCATTTGAAATGTGATGAAGTCAAAACATGGCATTTAAAAACAGTGAACTGAAATGTTTCTAATACAACGGTTTGGAGCAGGGGTTCTGATATAGATCAGATTCAACCAAAATTAGTGAGAATCTTCATTTCCACTCTCAACATGCATTTTCTAGTGACTGAACTATTTTCTCCATTCTCCCTCCCAGATCACCCAATTTTGCTATGATCCTACTTAAACGATCCCGCCTTTGGTATTGAGTTGGTATTCAGCTTACAGACATAGGTAGATTTATGCCGCTTTCCTGAGCTCTCCTTTAGCCAAGCTCTACCTAATTAGTTCTTCTGATGTTCTCTCAGAAGTCAGTCCCTTCTTCTTACTAATCATTTTTCTTCTTGGATTTACCTCCAATTTATCAACGTGTGCCTGGGCAGGAGCTGCTAAGAAGCGAATGCTGTGTTAAATTGCAAGCCAGTGACAATGGCTACCTTTCATAGATAGCTGGGTTTTGCTATTTTTCCTACAATTACCATTTTTGGCTCAGGTTTCTTTGCTTTACCAATCTCCTTGAAACACATTTCAAGCTGGCAAAGGTCTGTTTAGCCCTTCTTTTTTCCTAGAAAAATTGTAGGTAGCTCATTTGTAGGCATGGATTGGAAAAGCATGCATCCTGGATGCTCCAGCACCTTTTAATAGTTCATAGTTTCTGAATATTTTACATTACTGTGTTCACTAAAATACCTGTTCTTGCCCAACTCAAATATTCATCAAATTTGCCTAAGGCAAAAACTTAATACACATACTTGGTACTTCCAAACATGACTTACGAACATCTGCGTGCGTAGACGCCTGAGGCTGTAATAAAGCCAAACCTGTCTATATGAAATATTGCAAGGAAAAACACTGGAGGGTCACCAAATTAGAAAAAGGGAAGAGAAAGAAAAAAGCCACCAACATTTTCCAGCACATTCAAATGTCAGCTGTGCTTTAATACCCTCCTTCACCCACAATCTCAAAGCAAATTGATTTGGTAAACAGTGAGGGATGGCTAAGGATTGCATGCTGGGGAGAATCAGGCATGGGGAGAGTTATGAGAAACCTGTGCACATTTTCATAATTCATCTGAATAGAGCAATATTTACTGTCCCTCAAGGTGATTCAACATCGAGTCCTGCTGCCAGGATTTAGTCCTTTCAAAAGCACAAGAAGGCTCATGATGAAAGCGCTAAACCTGCCAGTATTTTTCTGACTTTTTCATTAAGAAACTTGTTATCTATGCTCACCTGTTTGTTCAGCACACATGCTTCATTGATTTATATTGTATGAACATACCTGTGTCCTTAAAACCTCATTAGTGCCTATTGAATATCCATTTCAATCTGAATTTCATTCATAAATGCAAATTTGCAAACATTCTTAATTGTGTGTCACGCATCAGTGTGATTACAACTCATCTCCTCTGTTTTGACATAATGTGGATTTAATACTTTGCAAAACCACCAGCCTAGGTAATGCATAACGACTTACCATTTATACAGAGGCAAATGTTTCTCATTGTTTCTAGATTTGGTCAACACCTACTGAGAAAGAAGATATCCTGCAATTAACAGGAATGAACTAATAATAGCCACTGCTGTGGCCCTGTATAAAAGCAGCAGAATGTTTGCTTTCTAATAGGAATCAGAAAATATTTCTTTGTTTAGGCACAGAAATGCATGTAATCATACAATGTACTTTGCATTGTCTACAAAGAACTGATACCCCAAAGCTTTGCCACTGTTATGTAATATTAAATAAAAAAGTAAATGAATAAGAGCCAATTAAGAGTAAGAATAGAATGTCAAGATTTGTGTGATGTTGTCTTTCTGGTCTTCATTTTAACATCCTTCTCTGTCATTTCACCTCTCCCATTCCTCCCATGTTCTAGTTTTCTCCCTTGATCCTATACCTCTAATAATTTACCATTGCTAATCTTCACCTCCTTTTCTCGGAATTGCCCTAGTTCTAACTAAACAGTGGGCAGGAAGAAAAGCCAAAAATGCAAACTTCCACCCCACGCACCTCTTCCAGATCAGAGTGAAGTACCCCAACTTGCTGGCTATGAGAGTGTAAATCTGACAGCCACAAATCCTGTCAAATCACTTTTTCCAGTGTTGCAGTGACCCTTCGCAATGAGCCTTGAGTGCCATCGTTATTTCTTCATCTATGAATTGGAGCTTGAACCTGGCACAAGGGTACGCAATTACAACCCTGATGATTTTTTAATTTTCAACAACTGGATAGGTTGTTCGACAGGGAATAAGCACAAGCACTAGCTGGTTTCTGTTATTGAAACTGTTGATCTGCTTTGTGAATTCTGGATTCGAAGATGCTTCTCTTCATGCAGACCTTCTTGATGGCATGGCACTGAAAAGGAAATGCTTTACCTTATACAAACATCTAGCTGTTTTATTCTATTGGGAAACCATTGGTGATCTTCACTGCTATTGATTTTGGTACTTAATCAATCTTTTGTTTTTCTGCTTCCCTCTTTTGTGGCAAGAGGGTTCTCTGAAGCTGTGCCTTTCCTGGTAGCCTTGTAGAGCAGGTCTATCTCATCAGGATTAACAGTGTTCCTTGCTTCATAACATTTAGGACTGAAGGTAAAAGGATGAATGACAGTTATTCAGCTGTCTCCCCACTGAACGAAGCAGCCTCAAAACATGTTACTGCGCAAATGCCTTCCTGCCATGGCTTAGGCCCAGCTGGCAACAAAGCATCACGCGGCCACTCACTCACTCCTCCCCCTGCCCTGGCGGGATGGGGAGGAGAAAATAGAACAAAAGGCTCGTGAGTTGAGACAAGGACAGGGAGGGATCACTCACCAATTGTGGTCACAGGTGAAACAGACTCGACTTGGGAAAAAGAAATCAATTTAATTTGTTACCAATCAAATCAGAGTAGGATGATGAGAAATAGAACCATGTCTTAAAAACACACCTTCCCCTCACCCCTCCCTTCTTCCCGGGCTCAGCTTTGCTCCCGAATTTTCAACCTTCTCCCACCAGCGGCGCAGGGGGGCAGGAATGGGGGTTTGGGTCAGTTCATCACATGTTGTCTCTGCCGCTCCTTCCTCCTCGGGGGAGGACTCCTCACACTCTTCCCCTGCTCCAGCGTGGGTCCCTCCCACGGGGGTCAGCCCTCCACCAGCTTCTCCAACTCAAGTCCTTTCCACGCACTGCAGTCCTCCACAAACTGCTCCAGTGTGGGCTTTCCCACAGAGTCACGGCCTTCTCCGGGCCCAGCCGCCTGCTCCGGCGTGGGGTCCTCCACGGGCTGCAGGGGAATCTCTGCTCCGCCGTTCACCTCCATGGGCTGCAGGGGGACAGCCTGCCCTCTCACCAGGGGCTGCAGGGGAATCTCTGCTCCCCCGCACCTCCTCCCTCGCCTTCTTCACCGACCTCGGGGTCTGCATGGTTGTTTCTCTCACATCCCACTCCTCTCTTTGCTGCAGGTATTTCAGCAGTTTTTTCCACTTCTTAAATACACTATCACAGAGGCGCTACCACCGTTGCTGATGGGCTTGGCCTTGGCCAGAGGCGGGTCCGACTTGGAGGCGGGGAAGCTTCTAGCATCTTCTCACAGGAGCCACCCCTGTAGCCCCTCTCCCACCACACAAACCCAACACACTTCCCAATGATTAAATTGTTGCAGCACCACTGCAATCATGACCTTGTTCTTCCCTCAAATTGTTTGCCTTTAATTGCAAGATGGTCCTTGACCTGAATACCTCCTTTTTTTGACACTTTCGTGTTACTTCTTTTTTGTCTTCATAGACATGATGATGGACACTTCCTCTCTCATTCGAAACTATTCAGTGAAAAGCAGCAAGAAATACTGAATTAGGAGTTCCAAATTCATAGGCAATCATCTTCCTTGCTTCATGATTGTTGGCCCTGTGATCCTTTTTCTTCAAAATATATACTCATTCTCCTATTGACAGAGACTTTTCCTTGGAAACTGCTGCTGTTGTGTACAAACTTACCATTTCCATTGATTCCATACCATCTCTAGGCTATCCATCATTGGCAGTAGAAGAACAAGGCTTGGGTTCCACGTGTTCCACAGCTCCAGCATGAGTTGTATTGAGTAAGGTGCAGCTCCTAGATTAATGTTGAGCATCACAAGAAAAGTTGTGCCCAGACACGAAGCTTCAGGGACCTCCTTGCCTATAGATAACTGAAGGACACTGGAGAGATATCAGCTAGTTATAAGGTGCAGAGAGGATCATCCATCATGTTTTTTGAGAGAGATGATAGAAAAGACAGCAGTGACTTGCTAGTTTTGCTGAGCTATTTCCTACACTCTACAAAACTATCTACCTGTGACTGAAAGGCTCCAATTTAAAGGGAACTCCCGTCATCAAAAGTTAAGAGTGTTCCAAGTGTTAATTATTAAATAGAAACATATACATTATTTCTCAAAATTCACCTTCTAGATACAAAGTTTGACTTTGACACTGTTTCCACACTACAGAACACTTAGTTGTCAGCAATATTCAAGGTATAAGCTTGCTACTTTCTTAACTTGGATTGTCCATATGAGTTTTGAAAACGTATCTGATTTTTTTTAGCTATGCTTTTTATCAGATTTTTCTCTTGTAACTCCTTTCCAAATCCTTTTCAGCTTGTCTTCATGCTTTGCAAATAGCAGACATCTAAATTTGACATACTATTTCAAGCCCATGCTCCAGACAAAGCGTGGAGATGCAGAAGAATGGTGCAAGGCAATAGCCTTTTTTCAACAGATCTGCTATGCAATAGTCCAGGGGGAAAAAAAGGGGACAAAAAAGAAAAAAAAATTTTTTTTAAAAAGTAGGGTTAACTTAGTCCTCAGAGAAGGCAGCTGAGCCAGACAGCCTTGCATGTGATTGTGGCTTCAGTAGGACAGCTGGAAATGTTCCTCTTCTTATTTTCTGTAATAAATACATCATTTGCAGATTTATAGTAGATATCTTGTATCTTGCTGTTATGAACCTATGGAGATCTGAAAGTAATTAATCATGCTGAAGAGTCTTGCTGCTAAGGAAGGAAGAACGTGCAATTCTGCAGGCTGTTAGTCAATAAAGAGAGACTTTTCAGGCATTCTTAATTGACTACCATTTGTCACCAATTTACACACAGCAAACTTCTGTTAAGGATACCCTTGCAGGGTAGATTGCCAAATCAGAATAAAACAGAACTTACAACACCCACCAAATAAGATTTCTGTAACTATTTCCCCAACCCACTTCCCCTTATGTCAGTGGGTTTTTGATGTCTGAATTTATAAAGAAAATAAGGTTAGGAGATATGTGAACTTGTTGTAAATCTCTACCAGGCTAAGAAGGATTTAAGAAACCTTTAAGGAAAAGTGCCAGAGAATAAAGGGGGGCCTATAAATAGCACCAGATACTCTAAAAAATGTTGACTCAATAACTGTGAAATTCCCTGTTGCACAGATAAAACTCTTTAGTCTTGGTGAGGAGTAGAACATGAAAAGTTATCCTGGCAACAGTCATTCACATGATGAAAAGGTCTGTGCAGATTTTCACGAGTGATGGGAGGAACTTAGAGAAGTAGGTATCAAGAAAGATGTTCCAACACAGTGAGATCTGTTAGACTGCAGAATAGCCTCATAAGAAAACTGATAGAAATCCCATTGCTCAACACATTTAAAATTAGACTGGATAAAGCAGGTGTTACGTATCTCTACCTCTGCAATAAAAAAATAATACAAAGAAATCACCCTGGCACAGCTGGGGACATAAATAACGGTGTTTAACTCGCAAACAGCTTAAAAGGCTACTAGTATATTCTGGCCATGTACCACAGTATGGACGGTGTTGAATGTATTGCAGGGGCAAATCTTGGAGGGAGATGGACTCCACGCTTCGGTAAGTGTGCTCTCTTTGGATACCTGTGACCTTATGCCTTGCTAGAGAAGATGTATCTTCTTTTTCAGACTTGCACTTTGTTCCAGTGGCTCCTTATCTGTGTCTCTAACTCCTACAATTTCACATTCCTGCCCACTTTTATGATAAAAGTAACAGTGTAATAACTTGGTCCTGCAGTCTGTTACTCACTTTCCCATCTTCTAACCCTTTGGAAATTATATTGCTCCCCCAATATCCTCTGTCTTGTCACCTGTGAGCTTTATAATTAAAATCTTTCTTCTTTTGCTCCCATATTTCTCTGTTGCTACATATCCCAAAAGATCATGAAACTGCCAAAACCAGGTATGTTAAGCCTCTGATTTGTCAGGATACTCACCAATAAGCAATCCAGGAAGGGAACCATCTGGTTCTTACAGCATATATGTTATCTAGTTTCCATTCCTAGACATTCAGGAAAACATCAGAACATCAGCTGGTTATGTTTCCAGCGATGATGTCTACGAGAAAACTGGTAACATGGACCCAGTATGTTAGAACCCAAAAGAGTGAAAGCGTTTTGAGAGAGTCTCTGTCTCAACAACCTGATTAGAGTGTCACAGGCAAGTTAGCCATAATGTGTTGATGCTTTTCTTTAGCAAGGCTTAGCCCAACTAGCTTCTGCTCTGGGATAGACACCTTTATAATTGCTCTTTCTGTGCAAAAAGGATAGAGGGGGGAAATTGCCAGTTGGCTGGATGTGTGAAAATAACACCTTCTGCAGTTGTTCAGCTGATAGAGAGGGTTTGCCAGGTTTGTGCAAAGCATCACACCAGCTCTGTTATGCTTCCTGCCCCTCTGTTTGGTGCATGGCATGTTACATAAGTGAAGATGATGCTACGTGACTTAACACTGCTTTCTTCTATTTCAATGTTCATAAAGAACAATTTTATCCTCAGATTGCACTGAAGAAGTACAAAAAAATATTTGAAAAGGTGAATCTTTTGAGTTAAAAATCGCCAGCGCAAGTTTGCTGTCAAGGTAGAGCAAGCTCTGTAAGTAGTAGTAACAACTTTCCTTTAGCTTCACAGAGGAAAACAATCTTTAACATAATGATCTGGAAAGAAGACTTTGGAAGCAATTGAAGATATGACTGTTTAGCTCCCTTAGGAAAGATAACCTACAGAAATCTTCAGTAAGAAATATCTGACACAGAGGTCTGAGTACAGCAAAAATTGCGCGTAGGGGATGCAGGCAGAGGTCAAGCTGCAAGTGCTTTGCAAGACACGATATATTTCTGGATCAATGCCGTTGATTTATTCTGTTTTTTTTAAATCATTCTCCTGTGGAAATATGGGTACTCCTGAGCATTGTTGTTACTACTGTAGTAGTAGGGGGGGAATGCTGCATGCAAACACAGAGCCTCACAGCCCTCTCACCAGACAGGCAGGCTAATCATTTATCCAGCTTTCAGCCCCATGATGGCTCAGCTCTGGAGCCTCACTCAGCCCTAAACCCTGCCAGCCCTGTGAATTATACATGCCCCTGCCCAGCTGCCTGAGGGAGTTGGAATGGGAAGGATACACAGAGCATGGCTGGCTGGATGAGGCTCCATGTAGCATGTAGAGATGGAAAGGCTTTCCTTTCTACCATAGCTGGTGATGGAGAGGGATGCCGTGCACCCTTCCCTTCCTGTACCTGGTCTGGAGCACTCACCAAGGGCCTGGGAGAATGAGGTTTAGTGTCCTGTCCTACCTTGCATGATCTTAAACCCAAATCACATAGGCTGGGTGAAAAGAAGAAAAGAGGAAGAGAGATTTGAAGGTCTGGCTTTTGACTTCACAGAAGTGTGGGATCAGAGGGAGGGAGAAAAGCAAAACCACCTGATGCAGCAGTTAGTGCTATAATGTGAAAAGTGGGTATCCATGTTCTTGCAGGTTTTTTTTTTTTCAGGTTATACAATTACAAATTTATTTATAATAAACATCTAGTCCTTGAAGAGGAGGTTAAGATCTTTGTCCTTAACCTGAACTCAAACCCTAACCCACTGTTAGGGAGCTTCCTAATGGCTTCACAACACAATTATCTCCCTTTTGCACCTTTTTTGGACAATATACACTCAGTTCATATCTGTACAATGGAAACTTTCAGCAAAATGGATGGGGGGCTGTTCTCTTCCCTTGCAGCATACGACGCTGTCCTTGAACACAGGATTTGAATCCAGCTGATGGGAAGAGACTAGCATTCCAATCTGCTCTGTTTCCCCCAGAGTGCTCTGATAACAGAGCTATTTTGTAAATATCATAGAATCATAGAATCCTAGAATGGTTTGGGTTGGAAAGGACCTTAAAGGTCATCTAGTTCCAAGCCCCCTGCCATGGGCAGGGACACCTTCCACTAGACCAGGGTGCTCAAAGCCCCATCCAACCTGGCCTTGAACACTTCCAGGGAGGGGGCATTCACAGCCTCTCTGGGCAACCTGTTCCAGTGCCTCACCACCCTCACAGTAAAGAACTTCTTCCTTGCATCTCATCTAAATCTACCCTCTTTCAGTTTAAAGCCATTACCCCTTCTCCTATCATGACATGCCCTTGTAAAAAGTCCCTCTCCAGCTTTCTTGTAGGCCCCTTTTAGGTACTGAGAGGCTGCTAGAAGGTGTCCCCAGAACCTTCTCTTCTCCAGGTTGAACAACGCCAACTCTCTCAGCCTGTCTTCATAGGAGAGGTGCTCCAGCCCCCTGATCATCTTCGTGGCCCTCCTCTGGACCCACTCGAGCAAGTCCATGTCCTTCTTATGTTGGGGCCCCAGAGCTGAACGCAGTACTGCAGGTGGGGTCTCACAAGAGTGGAGTAGAGGAGGAGAATCACCTCCCTCGCCCTGCTGGTCACGCTTCTTTGGATGCAGCCCAGGATATGGTTGGCTTTCTGGGCTGTGAGCGCACATTGCTGGCTCATATTCAGTTTTTCATCTGCTAATACCCCCAAGTCCTTCTCCTCAGGGCTGCTCTCAATCCACTCATCGCCCAACCTGAATTTGTGCTTGGGATTGCCCCAACCCATGTGCAGGACCTTGCACTTGGCCTTGTTGAACTTCATGAGGTTCGCATGGACCCACCTCTCAAGCCTGTCCAGGTCCCTCTGGATGGCATCCCTTCCCTCCAGCGTGTCGACCGCACCACACAGCTTGGTGTCATTGGCAAACTTGTTGAGGGTGCACTCAATCCCACTGTCTGTGTTGCCACCAAAGATGTTAAACAGCGCCGGTCCCAGTACCGACCCCTGAGGAACGCCTCTCATCACTGGTCTCTGCTTGGACATCGAGCTGTTGACTGCAACTCTTCGAGTGCGACCATCCAGCCAATTCCTTATTCACCGAGTAGTCCTTCTGTCAAATCCATATATAATGGAAACAACCTGCTGTGCAGTGAAATACTGGAATAACACTGCCAAGCTCTGCAAAGAAAGGACCTCAGTTCTTGCTTTCGGGAGAAGGGTTAATGTTTATCAGTCCTAAATAGGAAGGATTTCCCTACAAATAAAGTACCTTGAGGGATGGGGGAGAAATTGAGGTAAACTGTTGCCCTCTGCCTTTCTCTCCCTGCAGAGCACCCTGAATCTGACGGCTTTTGGCTCAGGATGCTGCTTTTTAAGAATCCCTTTCTGAAACACCTTGCTTTGGCATGCATTGCATACAGCAAACCACATGGCCATTTCGGAGCCTTGGATGCTGCTCTGCCAGGTCAGGTGCTGACCTCCTGAAGTGCATGTTGCTCTGCATCCATGTTGTTTTGCTACAACAGATGTTTACAGCAACATAGAAGCAAATCTTTGCCTTTTTTTGCCTTTTTTTCCATTTTTTAATCTCCTTTGATCACAAAGAAAACAGATAAAGTGTTTCCAATTGCTTCTTGGCTTTCATGTATTCATATTCCCCACTAATTTGTGACTTTTGCCTCAAAGGCTTCTAGTCTTCTAGTCTAGATTTCAAGTCTTATATAGCAGTGCTAACAAGGAAGCAAGATTTCTGGCCATCCTTTTCACTAATGTGTTCAACTATGGCCTGTTATACCCCACACCGTGAGAGAAAGCTCAGTTCAACAAAACCTCTGGATGGCTCAAGGGGGACAAGTTTCAGCTACCTCAGCTAAATGCCAAAGAGATTGAGCCAAGATCCACCAAACTCAATGAGAGTCATCTTTTCATTGACTTCAGTGGGCTTTAGATGGGGAATTAAGTCTATTTGCTAGAAGCAATAGCAAATGGTCAAACCCCTTCTGCAAACCTACCACAGGGGAAGAACAAAGTCCCAGAGCATGTCAGTAAGAATTGCATGCACTTGAAGAAGCTGTTTATATTGGACACTGCTGTCTTTAGACTTCTCATACTTTCTGTAAGACATTTCCTTTCATTTCCATCTTCAGCTGCAGCCCAGTTGTAATATTTGAGGCCCTTTTGCCCCTTGCTCCCTTTGTTATGTTCCCATTTCAAAAAGAAACTCTACACTTTTTTGTTTTTTTTTATTAAAGGTCACAGTCAAAGTTTGAAACTTGGCCTGTAAATTCCTTCTGGTGGAAAGTGGTTCTTTGTTAAGGTAAAGATGGAGAAATAACAAATTTTGTGATTCTGTTACCACTTTCAGTGCATCTTTGGGCCTTTCACAAAATTTTAGAGTCCATAACACAGACATGTGTAGGACAAAACAGGGATGCAAATTAAATTGAGGACTGTTTGATTTAGGGGGCTAGAATCAAACTCCCGTTCATCTGCTGTCACATCCTGGTATACCACAAATCCACAGACATTTAGGATTTTTTTATCTGAAATTATTCCAAATATTTAATTCTCTGCTTGTGTTCATAACCTTATTACTTTTGCTGGAGTGGAAGAGCATGGTTGCCAGTACCTATTTCACATTTAACTCCTATATGAATCCTCAAATTACTTGTCAGCATTCTTCTTGTGACATTGCCTGAGAGCCTCAGTCATTTACACAAAATACCCACGAGTGCGTGGTGAGTCCAGATCTGGGAGCTGTTCTTGAGAAGGAAACCAGAGAGCAATCTAACAGGCTTGCTATGTGAATGTGAGATCAAAGCATTGGAGCAAAAAAAGAACCCTACAAATCAACCCACTGAACCCAAAATTGAATTGTTACAGCACTTCTCCAGGTTCAATTTCATCCTCTGCTTGAAGGGATTCAAACTTTCATCTCCTATGACAATGCTCTAGCAAACCACTAGGCTATAAGTGGAGAAACACAGCAGAGTAAGAAAGGACGTGTTTATAATTCTTCTCATTCAACCTTGCCTTCATGAGTAAATAGCCCAAAATGATCAGGGTGGAATTTCCTAAGGGGTTGAAATCATTTTTTGATGCTGAACTGCACTGTGGTCCAAAGAAAATCCTACTCTCACAAAACAATTTAAGATCTGGAAGGAAGATTAGGATAACACAAGGATTCAGTGAAGACTTCAATGGCACTATCCAGCACCCATATCTGGTAGCTATAGGATGAGGGGTAACGGTTTCAAACTGAAAGAGGGTAGATTTAGATTAGATATTAGGAAGAAATTCTTTACTGTGAGGGTGGTGAGGCACTGGAACAGGTTGCCCAGAGAGGTTGTGGATGCCCCCTCCCTGGAAGTGTTCAAGGCCAGGTTGGATGGGGCTTTGAGCACCCTGGTCTAGTGGAAGGTGTCCCTGCCCATGGCAGGGGGGTTGGAACTAGATGATCTTTAAGGTCCCTTCCAACCCAAACCATTCTAGGATTCTATGATTCTATGATTCTAAGCATGACAGACATAGGATTACTCAAGACAATTTTCTGCTAAAACTTAGTAAAAGAAAAGAGATGAGAAGAAATTGAGTTAAAGTCAACAACTGAGTTATGTGGTTCCTTGCTGACAAATGCTTTGCGTACATTGTAATTGTGATGATTGTGCATAGCAATAGCGTCCTTTCTCTGTCCTTATTAGCAAGCAATAAAATGAAAGTAAGCATGTAAAGAAGGCTTCTAGGGAGTGGGAACGGATGTGGTGCAGTGACCAGTCTTGGAGGGAGACCGTGAGCAAACCTGTCTGCTTGAAGGCAGGATGAAGCCATTGGGGTGAACTGTAGAGGGAAAGGATGTGGAGGGAAGCCAGGTCTTAGATGAGAAATAGGAAGATATTTTGGTATGGAGGCTACCGCAAAAAATTAGAGAGCAATATGTCAACTGATGTCCATTGTTCACCCTCCACTTCCCAACCTTGACTAACAGGTACATCAAGATACAGTAACACCACAAGTAAACTTGATAGCTGTGTCATTGTCCAAGGTGCAAGCGGAGGCTGAGTGATGAAAAAGGAATAATAATTTTCATTGCCATTATAAGGGCAAAACCAATGTAGCACGAAAAAGGACTCATGGGAAAATATTAAGATTTTTTGACCCAACATGCACTTTTCCATAGAAAAGTTTTCATACATCTTGAAAACACAAGCAATAATTCCAGCACACTTCCAAACATGTCTCTTAATTGCAGTTAAAAGAAATATTTGCCCTGACTCTGATTAATTTGGGAGTTGGGGTCTGGCCTGAGGGGCATTATTTTTATCTACACTAAATTTAAAACCCATTGACACAGCTGAAACAGTAAATATGAGCTCAGCATGCATGAGAGTTGGGCCATGTGTGAAGAAAGAAGAGTTTTTCTGGAGAAGATCCCTAATACAGCGAGGCTCCCTTCTGTCTTGGACTGCAACCAGAGCAGGTGCCGGGCACCTGGCTGTTCAAGAACCATTTAGGCCAGAGGGTAAGCCAAAAGACTGTCCACAGGTCTAAAGTTTATTGCCAGCATGCTACCATACTCACTGTTAGCATCAGAGTAAAATGGTGTGTCTAATGCTTCGCAGGGTGAAGGATTATTCAGATACACTTTCCCCAAATTTATAATTCCCTTGCATGGATAACTAAGAGAAAATATGCTTAAAGCAGAAAAATCAGCTGATGAGTAATTCCTGCTTCAAAATGAGAAAGCAATAGCTATTACCACTCTCATGTTTTCTCTGTGGGTTTCCTCTACAGGGCGATATTAAACCACTAACCGTTCTGCCTAATGATAATAGCCACAAAATGAATTTCTTCAGACTGGCACTTACAATTAAATTTAACTGAAGGTCTGACATGATTAATGAAACCATGGAAAAATGTAGTTCTCTGAGTCCTAAAACACACACACATGATGATATCAGAGCAAAATGAGTTAAATTCCTAATAGAACACACAAAGACACAAACATCAACACATACATATTTTCCATTGTGGTCTGTTGTGATAAAGAGGATTTGTATACTTCAGACATGCCACACAGATATTTGAAAATAAATGGAAATAGTGTTTATGATGTTAGTCATCATGAGGAGAAAAAAAATTTGCAGAATAATTGACAGAATAATTTAACATGGAGGCTAAATTGATCAAGTGGCTAATTTTATCCTTGTAAAGCAATGTAATATGTGTAAGGCCATGTCTGTGTGGGATTATTAGATGAAGAAGTAATAATACACTGTTATAATAGAAGGAATAATACAATGTTATCTCACAATGCTATGGATCCAACACAAAGCCTATTAAAGCCTGTGCAAATGTTTCTATTATATTCAGTGGCCTCCCTGCTGATTCACGAGAAAATCTGATTACAAGTTCACAAAAATTAAATATTCCCCTTTCCAAAGCTAGATTTTTCATAAGCAGCTTGGGGCAGTGTAGTGGAAGAAGTGCCTTGTCACCTGAAAAAGTATATCTGTACTAGATGGAAAAATCACATGGAAAACATCACAGTTCAAAGTCCGTCAGCCTGAAACTAGAAAATGCAACTCGTCTGATTATTCATGCCAACTGAATCTGCCCTGTTTGAACACATGCATTGGGAAAACAGAATCCCAAGGTTGGAATAACCCAGGATTTGAATGGATCTGACTGTGACATGCCGGCAAATGAACTCTACGCCACAACTTAGAAGTTAGTCTGCGCAGGTGAAGGTAAAAAATCATTAGCTGTTGACAAATAACTATTAGGTCTACATGAAAATGAGCTCAGGGGTCTCAGTGCAACTCCTACATCATAATCTGCTAATAATGCTTACACCTTCTTGGTCTCCAAGCACCTTGTAATCTTTCTAATGTGTTTATCTGCATAACACTTTTGTGAGACAGTGAGGGGCTATTTCATCCTGCTTTACAGATGGAGAAGATAGGTCGTGTAAATAGATGTCCACAGATCTAGGGACACTCTGTAAAGGGCTCTTGCATTCAAGCTAACTCTTCGATAACTTGTGCCTAGTTTTTCCTGTACATGAGAGAGAAACGCCAGCACACTAAATGATGAGTTGCATATAATACAAAGTAGAAAATGTGTAGGAGATATATGTGGGGCTTAGATGTCCCTTAGGTACCATTGCAACTTTTTGCTTGGGTTTTGTCATCTATCGAGCTGTATGGAGCTCACCCAGGGTCATCAAGGATATAACCAAGCTTCCTAAAAGAAACTCCCAGGGACTGAAGACTGATTTTCCAGTCAGAAACACGGTGGCCACAACACATGGAGAAACTGTCCTTTTGTCTGGATGACTTTGCTCAGTGCTTGCTCGGCTGTCAATCTGACATTTCTCATAATTCTAAAATGTATTTAAAATGAACAACAAGTGATAAAGTAAGATCCCTCTGCCGCCTGCCCAGCGTCCCTCCACTGGCCGACACGAGCCTGCTGAAAATGCATTGTGCATGCGTCACCCCTGTGCAATGAGACAGTAAAATCAGACTTAACAGATCAGCAAGTTGCCACATCAAGCCAAAGAAGATTCAAGGACAGGCTTACATTTTTCTGCAGCCTTTCAATTTTTCTTCATTTTATTTAATTTTTTACAGTATTTTTCTACCTCATGAGGCAGTGCAAAGGACCCTGGAAAGCAGCACAGTGCTCTCTCCACCTTGGTGTCATGTATGGGTCTATTGCTTGAACCATTCATATAGAGAGACAGAATTATTTTTCTCTCTCTGATTGAAGATCAGGAGAAATCTGTAGACTAATGTTAACTGGAATGGGAGCAATGAAGCTTTTATCTGGATAGCTATGTCCTGGGAACACTCCCAGAAAGAAAATCCTTCGAAGAAAGTCACATCTAGGAGGAAATTATATTCTGTTTGTATCTACTGTAATATTGAAGGCAAAACTCAGAAGGCATGGAAGACTGAGCCATACCCAATACGTCAGTGGTGTCTGAAATCACACGGAAACCCTGCTTGGCTGCAGCAGGATGATTCCTTGTACCATCTATGGGCCCATCCATTTTGCACTTAATAAGACAGCATTTATGCAGCTTCCCCTGGTGAAATTGCGGTTTAGTCTTAGTCTAGCAAAGGGTCATTTCTGGTCTTGTGGAATCAGCATCTCTCAGTATTATTTTACTCACAGATTGTGTGCCTGACATCTGGTCTGATCAAGGGTGGTCATTTTTGTATCTTTCCTATATTTTATGCTTCAGTACTGTCAAATCCTAACTTGCTTGTAACCAAATGAGAAGTGAAAGGATTCTTCTATATTAGTTATATTACTTTTTCCTTTTTTTGGCTCTAGTCCCTTCCCCATTTTTTTCCTTCATCCCGAGCTTTGTTAGTCTCTCTTCTGCTTTGTGCTATACCTGTTATTTTGGGTTATGTCCATCCTCTGTGTAATTGCTTCTGAAAGGCTTAAGGTAAACACAGAAGAGCAGACTGATAAACAATTGCTGTAAGAAAGCCAAGTATAATAAAAGCTAGCAGCATGGAGCAATATTTGGGAGTAGGATGTAATTTTAAAGGTCAATAATGCGCCAAGGAAATTTTGCCTGAAGCACAGCTCACATCATTGATAACAGAGAGTTGGTATCTTTGGATTCTTTGGCTGATAAATGAGTTTAACAGTCTACCTCTGAGTTTATCTTTGTATCTCCCATTGCTTCAGGCTTGCTTGCTCTTGCTTGCTTTCTTTCTTTTCTTTCTTTCCTTCTTTCTTTCTTTCTCTCTCTTTCTTTTCTTTCTCTCTCTCTCTCTTTCTTTCTTCTCTTTCTTTCTTTCTCTCTCTCTTTCTTTCTTTCTCTCTCTCTCTTTCTTTCTTTCTTTCTTCTCTTTCTTTCTTTCTCTCTGTCTCTCTTTCTTTCTTTCTTTCTTTCTTTCTCTCTTTCTTTCTTTCTTTCTTCCTTTCTTTCTTTCTTTCTTTCTCTCTCTCTCTCTCTGCTTTCCTTCCTTCCTTCCTTCCTTCCTTCCTAAGCACAAATACAGACTGGGCAATGAGTGGATTGAGCAGCCCTGAGGAGAAAGACTTGGGGGTATTAGCGGATGAAAAACTGAATATGAGGCAGCAGTGTGTGCTTGCAGCCCAGAAAGCCAATCACATCCTGGGCTGCATCAAAAGAAGTGTGACCAGCAGGTCGAGGGAGGTCCTCTACTCCACTCTTGTGAGACCTCACCTGGAGTACTGTGTTCAGCTCTGGGGCCCCAACATAAGAAGGACATGGACCTGTTGGAGCGGGTCCAGAGGAGGGCCACGAAGATGATCAGGGGGCTGGAGCACCTCTGCTATGAAGACAGGCTGAGAGAGTTGGCGTTGTTCAACCTGGAGAAGAGAAGGCTCCGGGGACACCTTCTAGCAGCCTTCCAGTACCTAAAGGGGGCCTACAAGAAAGCTGGAGAAGGACTTTTTACAAGGGCATGTCGTGATAGGAGAAGGGGTAATGGCTTTAAACTGAGAGAGGATAGGTTTAGATTAGATGTAAGGAAGAAGTTCCTCACTGTGAGGGTGATGAGGCACTGGAACAGGTTGCCCAGAGAGGTTGTGAATGCCCCCTCCCTGGAAGTGTTCAAGGCCAGGTTGGATGGGGCTTTGAGCAACCTGATCTAGTGGAAGGTGTCCCTGCCCATGGCAGGGGGCTTGGAACTAGATGACCTTTAAGGTCCCTTCCAACCCAAACCATTCTATGATTCTATGATTCTATGATTCTATGTTTCCTTCCCTTCTGTATTTCTCTCTGTCTTTGCCTCTTTTTCTCTCTTTTTCTTTCTTTCTTTATACCAGATTTATCATGGCTTACAGTTTCACTTAGAAAATCTTGAAACATATCTCTTTAGCATTTATTAAAGTTATTTTTCATGTCAGACCTTCTGCAGAAAACACTTGCTGGATCAGTACTTCAACAAATAGAGAGTAGGTTTCTAATTTCCAGGTTGTGCTGCCCGTTGGATAAATATCTGTATTATCACAGCTCAGTTTTCTAGTATCTCTGTTTCTGTGTGATCTGAGAACAAACTGCTTGGACTTTTTGTGTTTATTTCCCTTGTCCGTTGTGGCAGTTTCAGCTGAAGTCTTAGACTGAAATTGTCACAGGGAAACCATTGTCTCCCTGGGGTCTTCGAGTCCTGCAGGGATACTACCAACAATCTTAAAAGCAAGGAAAAACATGAACTCAAGAGAACACAGTGAGTTTTAAATGTTGTATTACACTATAATAACTTCTAAACTTTTAAGATAATAAAGCCCCTGATTATAAAGATACAGTTATGCTTACCCAGAGTTTTCAGCAGTCACTAAGGATTCCTCTGTTCTTCATTTCTAAGCTGACATCATGAAGAAACCTCATTTTCGGAAGGTGGGTCCTCAAATTCATATTTTTGCCAGTTGAGCTATTCCAATTATGTCTTGGAAATCACTGATTACTGCTCCAAATTTGGCAACAGACATCCTAATATAATGGCATGACTTAAAGGAAATCTACAGTTTGATCTAAAATTTATAAACATTGTCAATTTGTCTTTTCACCTAGGGAGCAAAAAGCCTGGTACAAATGCAAGTGAAAGTAGTCAATAGATTTTTGTTTTGACAAACCCAAGGTTTACATTTGCAGACTCTGCTTGCTACTCTTTTGTTGTCTGTCTGTCTGTCTGCATGGACAAATTCCCACATTGGCAAGCGCAAGTAAAAGATGGATGAGAAGAGCAGGGTCTACCTCTCCCCCTTGTGTGGTCGAGTGCACCGGGGTTTTTGTAGGGTATCCTATTTGGTCCCATATGAAACCCATTCAGGATTTAATCTGTGTGTCTATAAATGACAGCACAAGTTGCTAGGCAGTGAGGACCTTGAGTAATGACATATGCAATTTTCTTCATGTGTTTATGCAATGCTCCCCCTGTGTCCTATGCGGGCCAGGATAGAGTGGCTGCAATTAGGACCTCTCAGGCAGATGTCTGGCAGGCCCTGTGTTTACAGGATCCATGATAAATCATGATGGTTTTTCTTACCCAGGTTGTAAAAAGATAATGGAAAATGATTGCACTAGGACTTTCTGGCTTTTGCATTTATAGACTCCTGAGCTATAACAACATATATTTTGGAGACGCAGACCACAGCCCTATAACAGACTTTATGCTATGGGCTAGGCTTACAGCACTAGATTGTAAGTGCTGGAGCATATGCCATCAAATGCAGCCACATCAGGGGCTGAATAGGGGAACTTGTGCTCCCCTCCTAACTGCTGTATAGGACAGACTTAACATCATTCACTCACCAACACATGCTGCTATTTTGATACATGTGAAATGAGTGCTGTCCATGAGCACATCTGATGCTTTATTATCCCCAAGACAAGATCAGCAGCATTTACAGCTCCATTGCAAGAATTAGGCAGGGGCGGGCGGGGGAGGAGGTGTCTTTCTAATAAAGACTTAAAGCAGAATTCTGATCCAATTAAAAAAATCGCTCCATAAAATGTTAAACTAAAACCCATTATTATTACAAAGTTTGGACATGAATGCTACAAGTCTCCTTGGGGAGATTTTTGAGACTTCTCCTCACATAGGGCTGGTATGTCTCCGAGCCTCTTCTCCTCGGTCTTCCCCAACCTTATTTCTGAAAATGAAGATCAGAAAGAGATTGCATTTGCACTATAGCTCTTACCACATTTGACATACAAATGCAAAAGGCAATTAATACCATCAGCTACAATTAATAGTGCTAAAAGAACAATGCCCAGGAGGCAGCCACATATGGATCTCAACACAAGCTGATGATTTTAACAAAGGACTATTTTCTGGTATTAACTAATTATGTGTTGCTCTAGGTATTTTCTCTCTTTTCTTGCAATGTAACATGTACCACAAGGCGGAAGTAAGCCTTTCATTTTTCCCGGTCTAGAGCTCTAATATTAAAGTGCAACCAGTACTAATGGGTTAATGTTAAACTTTGGCAGTTTGCAATTAACCTTATATTGAAGCAAAAAATTTCCTGTGTATACATCTTATTGCCTGTTCAACCTCATTTCATACTTCCATTTTTAGTTCAATAAAAATCAGCAAAAAACCCTCTGGCTTTATTTGCATTGTTTTTCCCTCTGTTCGTTCCCAAATAATGTGAATGTGGACACATGACTGAAAGCATTGAATTATCGCTCACTGGCAGATCCCTGGCAACCACCAGTTGGGTTCTCAGTCCATCTCAGTTGCAAAATAAAACGTACTGGCTTGAACTGCTTTTGTGGTGGTTTTACTACATAATTCAGTTTGGCTAAGAATATTCCAGCTATTATTATGAGGCTGTGAATTAAACCAGCACGTTATGCTGTTCAGGATGACCTTGTATGATATAACCTTCTGAAAGAACTGCACTGCTTCATTTCTCTAAGATTTCATGGTGGAAAATCCTAGCTGATCAATCCAAAAAATGTCAGTACCCCATACTTCCTACTCAAGGATACAATTTATATGCATATTTTGTATGCAGTGTATGCATTTATGCAATGATGAGGACCCCAAAAACTATCCCTACATGTGAGTGATTAAATACGGGGTCTTAATCTGGAACTAAATTCCAACTCACGTTACGGACTTGACCTGCAAGGCAAGACCCCAGCACCACATGTCATGCAGAAGAAACTCTAAAGCAACCTGCCTTACATCACTCTAAGATCACCTTCTCCATCTTTTTAAATCAGTCCCTTCACCTTATTCAATAATTTTTCATGCTTGGTTCTGGGTGTCATTTGTTCTACCTCTTCCTGGCATTCAGGCGTCCTGAACTACGACAGGACTATTCATCTTCCTGCATTGCAGTTCGGAATAAGTGAACCTAACAGCTTTAATATTTATTGGCAGTTTAGATTCACCTAAACACAGTCACATCTCTAAAAAGTAGCCAGATACTGCTTTTCCATGTCCTCAGAAGTGTTTCTTATGTCGCTTAAGTGGTTAGGGCCAGGCTGAAATAAACAAGTGTTTTGCTATTGAGTCCAAGAGGCCTTCAGTTTGGCTGTCGCTCCCTTGATAAAAGCAATATCACATTTTCAAAATGTAATGACATAAACATGCTTTTATCACACAGCTTATCACCCTCCTCTCTACTCGGTGTACTTTTTGTGTAATAGGTTCTGCACCAGTACCCAAACCTAAAGAAAGATAAACAGAGCGGGAGTTAAACCAACATGAAGAGCTGCTTCCCGTGACAGCGAGACTCTGAGGGTGATGCAGAACTTGCAGCTCTGTGGAGCTCTTCGGTCCTTCCACTGGCACAAACAGAGATTTCTTCCCTTGTTTTCTCATTGCCTTAGTCTGCCTTCCACCACCCAAGTTTGCTGCCTTTTTGCCAGGAATCTGCCCAAAGACGCTCTTTGTCACCCTGTGCCAGGGACTCTTTTACACCTCAGACTCCCTTCTCCTTTTCTGACTGACCTTCGCTTTTCCCTGTCCAACAGACTGAAAACTCTAGCATTTACTAGCTGTATTTACAGTGTCATAAAAGATATCTTGCTGAGAGACATACGTTCCCTGGTATGATTCTGTTTAGGGTAATGGGAATCCATTGTGCAAGAATATAACCCCCTGATTTTTATCTTGTGCCCTTGTCTTCCCTTTGTGTCCCACAGTGTTTTCATTAAGCAGTAGTTTGGAAGCTAAGACAGGGATCTATCTGTCTTTGGCCCCGTAAAGTACTTTATAGCATGTTATAAAGACAGACAGAAATTTTGCAAATCAATCTGCTGGCATGTCACCAATACGCTGGAGCTAAGTTAACAGTGAGCTCAGGAAATGCACAGCCCTGTGAAATCTAGTTTGTTTTATAGAGATTTGTTAATATCTCTTAAATCCAGTGCATTCAGTTTGTGCCCATCTGAAGGACTTTGTAGGGCAGAGGCGGGTAGACTTTGAAAACTTATTCCTTTCTTATTAACTCCATCGGTGGCATCACATTATTCTCAACAGCAACTATGATTAGGTTTATCTCACACTGACCCAGAAAGGGGAAACTAGACCTTAAAAATGCACTAACTTTCTCTTGAGATAATAAGGAAGGAATTAAAGAAGGAATAAGGCAGACAGAGAGAAGAAGGAATATAGGAAAGGGTATTCGTGGCCTAAGGAAGAGCTTTAGGAAGTGTCTAAGACTACAGGGGGATAGCGATCTACTGGAAAACGATAAAGGCTGAAAAGAGCCAATCTCAATTAGGAATTTAGTTCAGAATAATGGCTTTGATACGACATTTAACATACAAACTAATAACTCCAACATGCAATTTTTGCATTCTCCCACCTGCTCTCATGGGAAAATCACAGGAACTGAGCTTGAGACAATTCAAGGGTATAATAAATCCAACAAATAACGGCTCCAACAGACTTAACCTGCTGGAGAGGGGAAAAATTTACCTCACCTTTCTTCTATTTGAACTATTTGATTTCCACTGAGACACACTCAGCACAAGCCGTGTGACATTTTGCTTTGGAAAAGGAAAACAGAAAATAAACAAAGGAAGCAGGGGAGATATGTGCATAATCACTACTGCATTGGTCATTTATCACCTGGGATATCATTGCATGAAAGCCACCATGCTTAAGCTTAAGCCTACATGCTCTGAGTATAGACTAAAACCCCTTGTGCTGCACCTAATCACTGCAGATGCTGTTGAGTTCAGAGGTAAAAGGTAAAGAGGGCCCCTCGGTGACCAGGGCAAACTCACATGGACAAAGAGAAGACTCCAGTTCATTAGGCTGTAGGCTACTGAAGTCCTGAAGGTAAGGTTTTAGTTATGTTATAGAAAAGGGAAGGGAAGGCTGATTTTCTGATCATCTTTGGCTCCATAGTACTGATACAGTTTCCTTATCATATTGACCAGAACTGTTTCATTGGGGTTCTTTTGCCTTATCTATTGTTCTGTTAATATCTATACGTTCTAAGTGTTAACTCACAATTTATCAATGGCAGAACATCTCTTGGTCTTTCTTGAATGACATTTAACACTGTGAGCACATTTGGCCCTCATTTATATACTAGTGTAGAAATAACCCATGCATTTTTTGACATGACAGTCACCTCTGTGTCCTCTCTGTATTTGGGATCCTTTTCTCCAGAGCCTTCTCTTACCTTTCAAAAACTATATCTGCCCCATTGGGTGCTACTGTATAATCACTGATAGTAATTATAAAAAGTTCTAATAAGCATGCTAGAAAGAGTTTAAGATAGCTAGAGTCAGAGGCAATGGGAGTCTGGACAAGAGGGAGGTGAAATTCAGGTTGGAGAAGTGAGATTGCAGCAATTAAAAGGGAGAGAAGAGCATGAAGAAATGAACTCAATCTCCAAAGAAAGGTAGGGAGGGATACCTTTTAAATATATTAGCAGTTTACAAGTGCCTCCAGCCTCTCTGGTAGAATTAAACATGGTTACTAGTTTCCTCAGCATGTGCATGTTCTGGGGACCGACACATTAATTAATACTAAATATCTAACCCATGGTCCCCCTCAGCTTTCAAGGCACGTTATAAATATTGGCAAGAAAGATCATTGAAAACAACACAGATCGAACGTTCAGCTTGATTTATAGAAAATGCCTAGTAGCAAAGGTGCTGTGAAGATGGATGAGTTTGTTGAAAGGGAAGAAGATTTCAAATATCATTTCGTAAGGAAATGAATAGCTCCTTCCTACCTCTGCAACTTGGCCACAAACACACACATACAGAGTGTTGTGGTTTAACCCCAGCCAGCAGCTAAGCACCACGCAGCCGCTCCCTCCCTCCTCCCTCCTCCCAGTGGGATGGGGAGGAGAATCGGGAAGAAAAGGTAAAACTCATGGGTTGAGATAAGAATGGTTTAATAACTAAAGTAAAATATAATACTAACAATAATAATAATAATAAATATAATACTAATAGTAATAATAATTGTAATGAAAAGGAATATAACAAAAAAAAGGAAAAAAAAAAGAAAAAAGAAATAAAACTCAAGGAAAAAAAAAAACAGTGATGCACAATGCAATTGCTCACCACCTGCTGACCGATGCCTGAGCAGCGATCTGCCCCTCCCGGCCAACTCCCCCCCATTTATATACTGAGCATGACGTTCCATGGTATGGAATACCCCTTTGGCTAGTTCAGGTCAGCTGCCCCGGCCGTGCTCCCTCCCAGCTTATTGTGCCCCTGCTTGCTGGCAGAGCATGGGGAACTGAAAAGTCCTTGGCTTAAGATAAGTGCTACTTAGCAACAACTAAAACATCAGTGTGTTATCAACATTATTCTCACACTAAATCCAAAACCCAGCACTGTAGCAGCTACTAAGAAGAAAATTAACTCTATCTCAGCCGAAACCAGGACACAGAGCAAAGGAAAAAAAAAGAAAGCAAGCTTGTTTCTATGAGCCGAAACCAGGACGCATGGGAAGCTCACAGACTACTGAAAAATAGCATGTGTCTGGTGCTGCCTCTTGACAGAAATTTTTCAAGGGCTGAACCACAGTTACCAGCAATTTCTCAGACTCCTCTATCATCCTTTCTTGCTTGTTGCTCTCTGCTCCACCACACATTGACCTGTTTCTATCTCTTACCCCTGACTCTGATGGGCAGGGTAAAATCAAACAGTAGGACCCAGGAAACCTGCAATTTTCCTTCCCTGGGGCAATGTATAATTAGAAGCCTTTTGGTTTAGGATATTTTAAATCAGATGATAAAACATTTGAAACATTTAAAAGGGAATTTTCAGACCACCTGGTAGACTTAGGAGAACATGTTCTTCTAACAGCCAAGGAGGCATCTGTAAAGCCAGATGTTTTTACATCTCTGATCTTATTTCGAAGATCTTCAATTTCATAAAGCTGAATGTTATTTAGACCCAGAATCGAACTACTGCATCACAGAATCACAGAATGGCTGAGGTTGGAAGGGACCTCTGGAGGTCATTGTTACAACCCAGACCGGACAGCCCAGAGGGTCGTAGAGGTTCTGGGATCCCCCCGGGCTAAATTAAGGGGAAACGACACCAAACGATCACTTTGAACGCTTTATTTGAACAATCCAAACTGCGGAAGGCGTAACGGTGGGCAGCGTGGGTTGCAGCAAAACGTTCACAAGAAGAGAGAAAAGAGAGGAATAAGGAAAAAAAAAGAAAGGGGGAAAAGAAAAGAGAGAGTCACCACCCTTGGATCCTGCGGCATCGGCGACGAGCGCGGTAATCCTCCGGTGATGGGCGTGCGTGCCACGTGGCTCTTTGCAGTTGTGTCTTTTATAGTCTAAATCTCCGTCCACAGTCACGCCTCTTGAAGACTTATATGGGTTCATTCTAGACAGTTCTCAACATATATAGTAGTGTTCCAGGGGGTTCTTTATCTACTGAGTATGTGCGATTTATTGGGGTGGTGGTCTTAGGGACTTTCCAAGGAGCTGCAAGCCCCCTCCTCAGATAAGCTTGGTGTGGCCTCTGGCCATATGGGGTGGGTTCCCAGGCTGGGTCTGCCAGCACACAGGGCTGCACACCCTCCGGCACACCCCTGTGCCCATGCCAGCCAACTTCTTGCTAATGGCCCTCGTTGTGATGCAGACCGCACCTTGGTTACTACAATGTTTGAGACATTGACAGGCGTTAACTCTTCCAGTCCCTCACAGTCATGTTGTCTGACTCTCCTGCTCAAGCAGGGCCACCTAGAGCCACTTGCCCAGGACCGTGCCCCGATGACTTTTGAGTATGTCCAAGGATGGAGATCCCACAACATCCCTGGGCAACCTGTGCCAGTGCTCAGTCACCCTCACGGTCAAAAAGTATTTCCTGATGTTCAGAGGGACTCTCCTGTGTTTCAGTTTCTGCCCATTGCTTCTGGTCCTGTCACTGGGCACCACTGGAAATAGCCTGGCTCCTTTTTCTTTGCACCCTCCCTCCAGGTAATTATATACATTGATGAGATCCCCTCCTTCTCTAGGCTAAACAGCCACATCTCTCTCAGCCTGTCCTTACAGGAGAAATGCTCCAGTCCCTTCATCATTCTGGTGATTCTATATGTCTATAGCACTGGGGAGCCCAGAACTGGACACAGTACTCCAAGTGTGGCTTCACCAGTGATGAGCAGAGGAGAAAGATCACCTCCCTCGACCTGCTGGCAATGATCTTCCTAATGCAGCCCAGGATAATGTTGGCTTTTTTTCTATTGGTGGCTCATGGTCAACTTGGTGTCCACTAGGATCCCCAAGCCCTTTTCTGCAAGCTGCTTTTCATTTGGTCAATCCCCAGCATGTTCTGGTTCATGGGGTTATTTCTCCCCAGGTGCAGGACTTTGCACTTCCCCTTGTTGAACTTCATGAGGTTCCTGTCAGTCCATTTCTCCAGCCTGTCAAGGTCAGCATATCCAGACTTAGCAGTTCAGTCAGTATTCAGTCGATCTCACTGCTCATCCAGCCCATACTTCATCAGCTTCTCTATGAGGATCTTATGGGAGACAGTGTCGAAAGCCTTGCTGAAGTCTACGTAGACAATGTCCACTACTCTCCCCTCATCTAGCAAGCCAGTCATTTCATTGTAGAAGTTTATCAAGTCGGTCAAGTATGGCTTCCCCTTTGTCAATCCATGCTGACTGCTCCTGATGCCTTCATGTGCCTTCATGTGCCTGACTATCCTGAGGTCCTTCATGTGCCTGGAAATCTTTTCCAGGATTAGCTGCTCCATCACCTTCCCAGGGATCGAGGGGAGGCTGGCTGACCAGCTTGTAGTTCCCTGGGTCCTCCTTCCTGCCCTTTTTGTAGATAGGAGTGACATTTGCTTTCCTCCTGTCCTCAGGCACTTCTTCCAATCACCTCAGTTGTTCAAAGATCATTGAGAGTGGCCTTGCAGTGTCTTCAACCAGCTCAGCACTCATGGGTACATCTCATCAGAGCTCATGGACTTCCACATGTCCAATTTCCTGAAGTATTCTTTAACCTGATCTTCTTCCACCAAATGCGTGTCTTTCTTGCTCCAGACTTTATCCCTGGTTTCTAGGTCCTTAGACTTCTAAAGGCCAGCCTTACTAGCAAAGACTGAGGCAAAGAAAGCATTCAGTACCTCAGTACCATGAGGAAAACCTTCCCTAGAATTAAATGAAATTCCCATTCACAATTACATCCACCCAAGATGATGTTTCTACTGAACCTCCTGACCTTTTGAGGGAATACTTATGGACTGAAGAGTATTTCTAGAAGTCAGGATTTTTATCTATAAAGACTTTTTTTTGAGATCACAATAGCTCTTTCTGCCAAAATTCTTTACTACCTTTATCCTCAACTACAACTTCTGCCTTGAAAGTGTGAGAGTAACCAGCCCCTCTTACAGAAAAAGGTTTTTCTCCTCTGTGGTCTCCTCTGCACACACAGAAAAGTTTCTTCATCAGAGAAATTTATGTGACCTTCAAATTTTATTTCATGCCCCCAAACTCAGTAATATAGTTGTAATTGACTTAATCAGCATCACTCTTCGGGAAATCCTGATGCTGTAATCCTGATGCAGAGAGAGGGACAAGGCAAATTTACCCAACACCAAGATTTGCTATGAAATCTCTAATGCTCATGTGATCAGTTGGAAAGTGTTTTACAGTTTCACAGAAATAAACTGATACATCATAAACTGTATGGAACTATTTTTTTTATTATTATTATTACAGAGAGTTCACATAACAGACTCTCTAACATCTTGTAAGATAAGACCGTCAAAAAATTTTAAAGATATTTAGACTCCTCATTTTAAAAAGAAAAAATACCCCCACACCCTCGTTCTTTTCATTTATGTGTCATTCCTTGCAACCTTCCACTCTTTTTTCTCCATAAAGTCTCTCTTCCTATCTTCCCAATGGGTTTTATGAAAGTGCTGTAGTACATAAAATATGGATTTTAGTACCATTTGGATAATATTTCCCTTCTCCTCCAATTATGGGACAGATATTTTCCCAAGACAATGTAAAATAACACAGATCTTCAGATGGCAGTCTGGCAATAGCTCAAAATCTGGGAAGAGAAGACAGAGAATCCTTTGGGGAAACTGATGAAAATGTCAAGGATACAGAAGGAAACAGATAACATCTCCATTGCTGAAACACGCTCGCCGACTGATAGGTTACATTTTGCTGTGGATAGAAACGATTGCATAGATGTTGCACATCATACAGAAAATGGATGTGCCCACTCTGGAATCTCACTCTCACTGCTTTTACAATACCATGGAAGCTTTATCACAAACCCATCCATGACTTTGACACGAGTGCTAAATATGCTGCTACAAACCCCAAAATCAATAGGCTGGAAGGCGAACCAATCCTTCAAACCAACTCTGGCTGTCATAGTCACTACTGTGTGACTACACCCTTGTAGCTACATTTCCCAATGATCCATGCAGAAAACTTTCCTGTCAGAAACACTGAGTAGTTCTGCATGAATTCAGAGGGCAGAATAGAGTCAATTATTTGCCTTGCAACACCGTATTTCAGGCTTTGAAACGTGGAGAGCCAAAAGTAGTGAATAGGGCTGCCCTGAAAATCAAGCACACCTTTACTTTTATAGAGCACTTGGAGGTCTCTTGATTGAAGAGCTGTGTAAATGTTAAATGCAATTACATCTAAATATTTGGGAAGCATTATACTACTAATACTATTTTTGTTTTCCAGAAAGGTTGCAGAGTCAAGGCTTTCATTATCTGTAACCACTTAAGATTCCGAGTTACTTTTGTTAAAGAGGGAATGATAGCTTTGGTGTCTGGGCTAAGATCCAAATGAGTAATTACATTCTGCAAGCCTACATTCCTCCTCAAGTTTTATATTAGATAAAGTTCTTTTCACTTAGCAATGTTTCTTTTTAAAGACTGACGTCTACCAAGCCAGAGGCAGCTGCATTTCACTGATGGGTGAAATAATTCCTATGTAAACATAATTTGAATAAATCAAGTGCTTTGTGGTTTTCAAAATGCAATGTCCACTCCAATTCATGTTTTTCATTTGTTACATGCATGGAATAAAAACCTATAATGCAAACAAAACAAAAATCCATCAAATCTTTGATTTCAGGGAACAGCCTAAGCACAGGCAATGGGGAAAAATGCTTTGGGCAATTCACATTTACTTTCAAGTGTTTTGTTCATACACATCTTTTAATGAAATGGCATTTAAACTGAGTATGATGCATGTAAAAATAAAACAGCTATTCACCTGCTGAAAATCCCATTAACAAAACTCCAAATAAGACGAACTGAAATTAATAAATCTGTGAACTTCCTTGAGATACATTTTCGAAGTCTCCAGCTCAGTAAATAATTAATTGGTATGAGTTTTTGCTTCTGTTCAGAAATATAAACTCAGCAGCATAGATTAAATGTGCTTTACTTACTAATGATTCTCAACGCATCAAAGCTGAGAGGTGGTAAGGCAGAAGAGCTGAAATGAGTAAGTAAAAGGCAACAGTGAAATTGTCAGGCTATACTAAAGTGTTTGCAGATCAGATCTTGAACTTAAAGTATAGTTGTGTTCACAAAGTACAGTTCAGAGAGCTGCTGTTGGCAATCTGTGGAACATTACTCAGTACTATGTTGCTATGTCCAATGTTTTATTTCAGATGAGTAGTTAAAGATATAGTGAGTAGTTCCCTTTGGATGTTTTTGCCATGAATGATCCTCTTATAAAGAGGAAAGGGAAGGCTGCTCATACAGCCCTGCTAGGGACAGGAAACTCCATTCCTTTTTAGGATGGGATCCATACACAGATCCCACAAGGACGAAAAAAAAAAGAAAAGAAAAAAAAAAAAGATGGGAAACTTGTGCTAAGAGAATAACTCATTTCTTCAAGGTGTGTTGTCTGCACCAGGCATTTCTCTGTGGTAAGGGTGGTCTTGCTTTATTCCAGCTCGCCTTGGATGTGCTGGCACCCCACTCATCCTCATTCAACGTCCACCCAGGCCAGGAGCACGTCGCTTTCTTGTGGTAATATCCAAATGTCTCTGCCCACTAGCACTGCTCTGTGATATTGTTTTGCTGAAAGACACAGGTTTGTTGGACTAAAAACTTGGAAGTTAAGCCGAATAAATCATAAACAATGTTATTACTGCACAATAGTTCTTACCAGGCTAAACCTTGTTATTGCAAGATATTGATTAGACCAGTCAAATCTCTTATAGCTTAAAGGATTTTACATCATTTACGATAATTACAATGTCTTCCTAACTGGTAAAGGTATCTCTGAACTCCCTGAAGGACGTCCTGGATGGGCCGGAGTGAGTGATAATTTCCCAGTTACTTTTGTGAAGCCAGGATTTTGTCCACTTTAGGAAGCGGAGAGCATTTTATATTTACATACATATTTCTGTGGGTTCTACTATCCCAAATCAGCTCAGTGCCATGGGGAGCAGCAGCTCCGGGCATGGGACCACTGTCCCCACTTCCCACATTGCATAACCTGGCACACATCTGTTCCCCAGCTGCAGGGAAATCCCACATGTGGTTTTGGTCACATTAAGTCTGAAGCTGGAAATGTGGAGACACTTCGTGTTCCCTCGGTGCTGTGACTGAGATAAAAACACTGCAGCTTGCTTTTGCTATGCATGTGGGCTCGCTGATCTGGAATTTCTTTCTGAAAGTTTACCTTCCCAAAGGCTATCATGCCCTGCTGTGACGGTGAGCATGCACCCCATTTAGATTAAGGTACATTAAAGTACCTTTCCACTCAGGAAATGTGCTCATTTTCCCTGGATGATAAGTGTTTTTCGTGTTCATTTTAGACACAAGCCTAACTGTATAATCATTGTATAATAATTATACTTTTTTTACAAAGCAATCAAGGGCGAGCACTCTCTTAGTAAATAAGTTTATCAAAGAAGCAATCACAGTGAGTCATTTTCATTCATCTAAATGACAGGCACTGACATTAGAATATACCTCGGGACATCTTTTCAGTATTAGTAAAGCAATTGAGAGAAAAGTGCCTTTCAACTATGGACTTTGTTCACAGCTCATTGACAGCTCATGATGGCATTGATAGTGTTGTACTGGCACCTGCAAGACTGGGCTAATACTTAGCGAAATGTCTCCACTGGCATCTCTGATACAGGATCAGGTCCTCTGGGTGTAGACCTCAAATTCATTCAGTGAGTACTTTCTGACATGTGGATTATTTTATGAGGATGTATTGAGGGGCATAGTGACTCTTCAGAACGGTAAAAATTTACAATATTCCAAATAATAGGAAAACATCCAAAGTTTCAACTTTAAACACTTTTCTTCAGCTGGTGGCATAGTCCGAATCAAGTAAATAACTACAGTGAGTCTGGAGCAAGGACCCTTGAATTCATCTCCTAGTCCTGGCAGGGATTTGCGATATGACCTTGGGCAAGGTCAAGTTCAGATTTTCTGTACCTCAGCTTCCCCGTTTGCAGAATGGTAATAATAATTCCTACTCCACAAGAAGACCGTGGGGCTTAATTAACATCCATAAAGCACCTTGAAATCCTTAGATAAAAGGTTCTGTAAAAGGGCAAATGTAATTACTGTTATTATAGTGCTGCAGCTATAAAATATTCATGGTATAATGGCAAGTCCAGTGAACATTCAGAAGCTTGTAAGATCAATTGCTGTGCATGAATGCACAAGCACATTAGCAGGTTGTACAAGATGCAAGGCAATTTCCTTCCAGCTATTAGGGTCCTGTCCTGCAGAGGGTCAAGAGCCCCAGTTCCCCACTGAACTCAATGAGAGGCCCTTGCAAATACCAGGAAATGTGGGTTCAAGTACCTTGCAGGATCAGAATCTTAAAAAAAGAAGTAGAAATTCTCATCATGGGAGAAAAAAAAAAAAAGTGAGGGTTTTTTTTCCTATTGATCAGAAACATTTAGTAAAATTCAGTGAACCGTTGTGCTGGCACCCAACACCAGAGAATGGAGAGTTGGATCCACAGCTGATGTAAATCATGGCAGCGTTTCTAAAGTCAGTGCAGCTATACTGGTTTATGATAGTGAAGTTCTTAAGAACACAAAGCGTTCTTGAGGGGGTTAAGACACAAATGAGAACTATTACACCAAATTGAAACTAGCTTTGTGTTGATAAAATAAAAAACAAATAAATAAATCCACACCTTTTCAAGACTCAGTTGCTCCATATTTAAACAGAAAAAGTGTCAAGATTAGTTTATCATTGAAATATATGTAAAAAATTAATTCCTTAGGCTTTAGAACAGCAACTGGATATATTGTGGATTTAGATTATTACTATTCCTCCTGTTCTTACATTTGTTGTTACCTAGACGTTCACAGGACCAGCTGTTTGGTTTTGAAGAAAGTTGTCAGTGATGACTTTCTAACCAATTACAAGACATACTTAATAACTGACAGTGCTGTTATGCAATGCAGATATTTAAGGACTTCTAGCTCAAGGACAATACTCAAAGTCCTATGAAGTCTAATCATTGTTGGCACATTGGCTGGCTGCATTTTCGCAGATATCTAGCCTTGACACTCTCTGTAGCACTGTCATCACATCCCACCCCTTCTCTCCACCACACCGGAGCTCATGTCCGTTGCTTTCAGCCTGCGTAAAAGGCGGTACCATCTTCAGTGTCCATCTGAGCATTCGCCATCTCATCAGCCTCCATCCATGCTTTGGCACCCTCCTTTTCACTTCGTTCCTTCCAGTGTTCATTTGGCATTTCCTCAGATTTGAACTGATGGCAAAGTAAGATTTCTTAAAGTATGAATCCCAATGCTGCAAAAGCAATATCAAAATACGCATTTATTCCAGTAAGATGTTAAGGGACTTTAATGTAATTTGGGGGGGGGAGAAAACATTTCTTTCAGCTCTGTGAGTGTATCTCAGTGATCTATAAAGGGGAAATTTCCCAGTGCAAAAGAATGCAGCTGAAGCAGTCAACATTTACCTTGCTCCCTTGTAAGCCTAGTGTAAAGGTTGTGACTTGGAATATATCCCTGAAGCTCTGGAGAGACTCTGTGTGACTACACTTAGGAGTTCTCAGAGCAAATGCTTCTGCATTAGAAATTGTAAAGCTGAAAATTCAGTTAGAGGATCTATTTTCAGTAAAGACTATGAAAATTGTGCCTACAAATAACAGTGAACTTGGGCTCCTTGACTGCCTGGTAGTTTTTCAAGAAGTTCTGAGTGTGGAACATTTAGGATCAGATGTTTCCAAGCTTTCCAGGGCCATTAGGTCTCATCTGGCCTATTTTCATAGGAGAGGTACACCAGAACTTCAAGTCCTTTGAGTAAAAATCAAATTTCCCAGCCCACCAGGCATTTGGCAGCGAACCTGGCCAGTTTCCAAGCTGCCAGTTCCCTGGCGGTCTGTCTAACTGTTTTCCACAGAGGAGAGCGTGCAGATTCCCTTTCTCCAGCTCAGCTCAACAAAATGACAGGGACAGTGGGAAACACATTTTGATTTTGGAGAAACAGGAATAGTCCTGGTGTGATCAGACTACCTGGGTGGATTTGGAATGAAATATTGGAATATTTAAATTCTGCAGAACAAAAATGCAGTGAGGAAAAATAAAGCAATGCATTCTCCTTTTTGCTGTTGATTTAGGATTTAAAATTTTCCAAGACTTCAGAATCATCTATGGAACCCGAATTTTCTTTTCCAGGTAGCTCTTGCCTATGGCATGACGCATAGATGACCTTAACAAAGCTCTCTGGGAGTACAGGAGCCCAAAGTATTGCTATAATTTATGGCAGATGTCTTGAATTTCTGTTCATAGGCTGTCTAGAACCCATGGTTCTTCTTGCATCCTGTGTTTCTTCAAACCACATTTTTACATAAATATGCAAATATAACATTTAAGCCCATGGGAGGACTAAGGGAGAAAAGATGCACAAAGTGAGGGAAAAAAGTATTTAAATATTTAGTGAGAAAATATTAATGATATGGCGATATTTAAAAGAACACAGTGAAATGGTAAGTGCTGTGTACATTAGTAGCTAATAAATACAGTGACTCTTGAGAAAGATCTTCCACCATCCGAAATATTCAACATCCACAGCTTTTGAAATTAACTTCATGACATAGCAAAATATTTTTTCCTGGGAAATTTTCATTGATATTTTTCTCTCCTTTATAAGGATATTCAGGGAATATATTTGTGCTTTTTTTAGCATTGGTCTGTTCATCTCTGTATGAATAGAATCATAGAATAGTTTGGGTTGGAAGGGACCTTCAAAGATCATCTAGTCCAACCCCCCTGCAATGAGCAGGGACATCTTCAACTAGATCAGGTTGCTCAGAGCCCTGTCCAACCTGGCCTTGAAGGTTTCCAGGGATGGGGCATCTCCTACCTCTCTGGGCAACCTGTGCCAGTGTTTCACCACCCTCATCATAAAAAATTTCTTCCTTATATCTAGTCTAAATCTACTCTCTTTTAGTTTAAAACCATTACCCCTTGTCCTATCCCTACATGCCCTACTAAAAAGTTTGTCCCCATTTTTCTTATAAGCCTGCTTTAAATATTGAAAGGCCACAATAAGGCCTCCCCAGAGCTTTCTCTTCTCCAGGCTGAACAACCCCAGCTCTCTCAGCCTCTCTCAGAGTACCAGTGTGTCATGGTTTAACCCCAGCCGGCAACTAAGACCCACACAGCCGCTCGCTCACTCCCCCCACGGCGGGATAGGGGAGAGAATCAGAAGAGTAAAAGTGAGAAAACTCATGGATTGAGATAAAGACAGTTTAGTAAGTAAAGCAAAAGCCGCGCACGCAAGCAAAGCAAAATAAGGAATTCATTCACCACTTCCCATCGGCAGGCAGGTGTTCAGCCATCTCCAGGAAAGCAGGGCTCCATCACGTCTAGCAGTTACTTGGGAAGACAAGCGCCTTCACTCCAATGTCCCCCCTTCCTTCTTCTTCCCCCAGCTTATATGCTGAGCATGACGTCATATGGTATGGGATATCCCTTTGGTCAGTTGGGGTCAGCTGTCCCAGCTGTGTCCCCTCCCAATTCTTGTGCACCCCCAGCCTGCTCGCTGGTGGGGTGGGGTGAGAAGCAGAAAAGGCCTTGACTCTGTGTAAGCACTGCTCAGCAGTAACTAAAACATCCTTGTGTTATCAATACTGTTTTCCAGCACAAATCCAAAACATAGCCCCGTACTAGCTACTACGAAGAAAATTAACTCTACCCCAGCCAAAAGAGCACACAGTGGAAGGTCAGAATCCTCAAATCCATTAAAACTGCGACAACATCCAGAAATTGCAAAATCTAAGATTTAAAAAAAATAATAATCTTTTTAGCACCTAAGATGAGATCATTCACAGCTGGTGAGTAGAATTACCTACAATCCTTGCCCAAAGAAAGTCCAGCCCATGCAATGATTTAGACCAATACTTTACTCCTGCAAGTATCAGTCATAATCAGTGGGACTAGTGGCAATATTCAGATCAGATGTGCATAAATCTTTGCAGAATGTCAGATCTGACCAAATGAACAAGCTCAACAAGCGGCAGGAGGGAGGTTATGGGAGGGAGAAGGGATGTCAGGGATTTCTGCAATTAAGCAGATGGGATAATCCATCTAGTCCACCATACTGGTACCTGTAGTGCTTCCCTGCAAGAAGCAGCTGGGAAAGAGATCATGTGCTACTATTAGCAGCATAATCCTCGCCTCCAAATATCATGTGTTTTGCTTGAAAATCTTGTCAGTTGCACTTCAAAATGTTCCCATCCTACATGTATGTCTTGTGGTCTGTTCCTCATACACTGAAGAAATTTCATCTTGTGGTAACGAATTCACAGAATGAGTGTTTGAACAATCAGACCTTGTGAACAATAAGTTTATGCATATGCATTAGCTGTTGTAAAAGTTCTGTTTAACGAATAATCATAAAGATAATACAACTGATTCTCTGATTCAGGAAGAGTGTCATTTTGGGTCACAAACTTAAAGGATGTGAAAAATTAGGACATTCCAGGCATGAGAATGACACACAAAGTGATGACAATGGAAATATCAAGGCTGGAATGAGTGATGTGATAGATGAGATCACTGAAAAAATTTAAGAAGGGCAAGAAAGAATAAGAAAAAGGAAACTTGTGATGGATTTGATGCCTAAGATAAAATATAAGAATACTGGATTGGGTACAGAGGGGAAAAATCAGCTTGCATCAGAAAGATGTAAGGATGAAGATAGCTAAAAGCATAATTACCACAGCCAGGCTCTAAAAGGATCATTTAAAGAAGGGAATAATTTAGGAGCTGCAGTTTGTCATGAGCAGAGGCAAGGGTGGATGGTGCTACTCTGGCATGCAGAACTGGGTATATAGGTCAATGACAAGAGGTTTAGCTTGTCTGCAAAAGCCTGGCTCCTTGAGATGTGATGGATACAGAGCCAAGTAGTCTTGCAGCTAGCCTGGATGTCAGAGGATGATAACAGGAGACAACTGCCCAGGTGACAGAGTGGATCTTGAAAGAAAGGAGCTGGTGATGGAGGAAAGAAAGGAAGAAACCAGCAAGCTTACAATGGGAAAATGAGGAGTTAACCATAGGCCTTTATTAACCCACCCCAGAAGAGCTGTTGGAGAGACAGTCTGATACGTGAGAGTAAGGTTGAGGGAGGTATATCATAGGCTGAGAGTTGTGAGGTTTCAGAAAGATGTTAATAGCTCTCCATCTTTCACATAGGGTGGATGTGGACTGAAGTTCCCTGCACAAAATATGTCCTCTACAGGGGGAATTTCATCCCCCATTAAAATGCAGCCACCTCTCTTGTGGGTTGGACCGTTTCATCTCTCCAACTAACACTACCAAATAGCTTTGGAAGAGTAAGCAGAGAGTAATTTCCCCTCTTTGAAACTATTAAAGTAATTTATGTGAGCAAAATGTAATTATCCAAACTGAAATTTAGCCAGCAGACTGGTTTTACATTTCTTCTGAAGCAAAGCCACCAGAAATAGGCAGGATTCCTTCTAGCATGAAGCTGAGTATGGATTCAATGCTGACTCAAGTGGAATAAAATGGCCCTGAAGCACTGCTCCTGAAAGGTGCGGAGTTAACTATAGCCCTCCCTCTTTTCAATGTGACAAGGGTGCTCTTCAACTTCTCGCATGCCCTGGTGCAGTACATGTATGAGGGTAATTTGTAAAGCTGACCTTTATGAAGACAAAGGGATATTTACTCTCGTCTTCTATGGGTACAGGATTTGGCCGAAGAACATGTTCCTTTGTGCTGCCAAAAAAAGTCCTCTGCTGATCAATCCTGACCCTGCAAGGGAATCAGATTTAACAAAATCATAGTCTCAAATAGTATAGCTGGAAGATGGCCAGGGCATAATTCAGGGTGGAAAATCTATCGGGCCAGATTCACAGACTACACCCGGACCTCTTAACACAGTTGGTGATGAGAAATACTGTAATCCAGTCACAAATTGCCCAGACAAGAATTCCCTGGTGGGTCTGCATGCCAGGCCCGAGACATCGCACCTTTGCTGCAACCTGGCCAGATGGGTGAGTGCGTGGAAATAGGAGCAGATATGCTGGGGGCTGGGAGACTTAATGTGGTTATCCTCTGCCATGGCAACCCTCCTCTGGCACATCTTCGCTGAACATACGGGACAATCTTACCTTCGTAGTTAAAGATAAAATGGGAGTCTCAGAAGCAAGTCTCCTGAGCATCTGTGTCACTCTATATTTTACTGTTTCATTTGTTCTCTGCAGTCCCACTGAAATAAGTGACTTCTGCTTGCAACATTACATCACCTGTAGGATTATTTTTTGAAAATATGCCTTATCTATTATGTCACAGTTGTTCCCTCTTTTAATGGGCTGGTATCAATGAGTCCATCTGTGGAATTACTCCATGAAAATAGTCCATTAAAAAAATGAAGAAATTAAATATTTACTGACATGTCTGCATAACTATCCTTTCCCATTCTCTGCTCCAGGGTGCTATGAGGATTAATTAGTTAATGTTCATGGAATGATCTGAAAATAAAATGTGCTACATAGTTGGAATTCACCTGTACAATTCTTGTTGTCCAGTAGGAACCTTGTCTCATTTAGCCATACATTAGTGACCTCTAAACTGGACTATCACAAAACTCTTGTGTATGCTTATTCTTTAAAATCATTGAAGATGTAGCTTGTGTAGATGCTGTCTTGCTTACTGAACTTGGATGCAAAAAGCATCAGTGCCTCAAAAGTCATCCAGAAGACTTCTATATGCTGGTTGTCCATCCTCATCTACAAGTCTGCCTTTAATTTGTGAGGCAACTTCTCTTAATCCAGTTCAATGTAAAAAAAGCAGTTTAGAGCTTATTCCTAAACCACTACTTGTGCCTGGCTGGAAAGAGTGTTTCATGGACTGCCCTTCCTTCTGAAATTACTATCTTTTGTAAAACCTTGCCTATTTCTCTTCTGGGCCATGTGATGAGGGACCAGTTACATGGTGTGGTAAGTATGATGAAGGGTGGTGCTTTCTTCCAACTTTAAGATGTTCACTCCTGATTGTATCCCAGATGTTTTGCTTGGAGCCCCAGCTCGTTAAACCAGATTATTTGATTGCAATCTAAGCTTTCCTTTGAAACCTTTAGGCTGGATGCACCACAGACAGTGATGGGAGGCCTCTCTTTTTCTGCATCAGCAATGCATAGCTCCTGACATCTTACTAATAGCCAGAACAAATCTACACGAAATCCAGAAGGCAGAATCTTATCTGTTCTCAGAGCTGAAGGAAACTATTTATGGTCAGCCAAGGAGGCTATGGTCTTAACAAATACAAAGGGAACTTTTTTTTTTTCAAGTAGGACACAGCGACGTCTTTTAAATGCATGGTACATACTGGCTTTCCTCTTGCTTTGCAAAATTACCTACATTGTTTCTACAGTACTGTCTGCCTAGGGCTCCCTCTGCAGTCAATACTTCAAGCCATAGAAGGTACTAACCTTTGAGTGAGATGTTCAGCCCTGGTTAGAAGTCTGATCCTGAGAAATATATTGTTTCTGAAAGGACTCTACAATACAGATTATTTTAACACATTTCAGCAGTTGACTTTATGAAGCTGTCTATAGATAAAAAGAGAAGCTTTAAAGCTTTCTGAAGTCTTCTAGGGAATCTGTGTCCTTAGGGATCTTTCCACATGTCTTAAAATAGTCTAAGTTCTCTTCTGAGGGTATTGACTGCTGTAATTTTGCATTTGGGGATTGTTGTATTCCCGAGATAACAAAACACATGCACACTGTGATGGTTTCCCTGACTGGGCCAATCAATCCAAGTTCTTCATTTACCGCTACTGAACAGTAGCTGAAGCATAACAGATATCACCAGGTAATACCTCTCATCAGTATCTCATTTCAACCACCTCCCTAACATATATATTTTCTTATTTCATTGCCCGAAACTAAGTTCTCCATTTCTTCAAACCCCCTAGACAGCCACTGTATCCTCCTTGGGACAGATTCTAATACTTTGTCTTTTTAGGAACGTTTCTCTAGCCTACATACAACGTGCTTAATTTCATGGAGCAGTGATCCCTGTCTCATTGAGTTACTAATCTAAAAAACAAATTGCACTTGGGTTTCATTTTATGTATACGTTTACTGAGAAACAGAATTAAAGGCAGTTTTTCTTTCTGAATGGTACAATACTTTGCAAGTTTCAAAAGATGATGCATAAAATGAACTTGCTAGAAACAATTGAAAGATTTTTGCTGTGATATTTGCAATTCTGGCATTGCTTTCATTCCCGACTGTTTGAAATGGACTCCTTTTTTCTTTTTTTTTCAGTTCACAGCAAAATCCAAAACCCAGATGTCTAAAATACTGTTGGAATAAATTTCATTATTTAGTTGGAAAACCTTTTCCTTTTTTGTTAATAATAACATTGATTTTTTAACACCATTTCTTTTATATACATCTACTTAATTTCATTTTCAATTCAGAAAGCCAGAAACTTTTGGAAAAAAATGAAAAAGAAAAAAGATTTTGACAACTTTTAATGAAAAACAGTAATTTTTCAAGTCTGTTTCTGAAGGAAAACTTTTTCCTTGGAAAAAACTCAACCAGCTGTACAGGCAAACCTAACAAAGCAGCATAGCCTTTGTAAATCCATCATTTAAATGCAAGATCCACTGGGGTGAAATGTGGCAACTGTTTAATAATGCACAGCAGCACTATACAGCAATTTAAGATGAGAAGACAAGAAGAATGACATATGGAATTGAAAATGCAGGCTGAGTGTAAGTAGGCAAAATGTAATCATCTGAATGTGAATTTTGCCACGGCAACAGAGTAGGCATCCCTGCACTTACAGATATTGCCATGAAATCTTTAATGACAACTTGTCAAGGTGTCTTTTATGTCTCCTTTTCAGGAAATGACATCCAGAAACACAGTGACCCTAACTTCCCACTTGAGTATTGGTTCACAACAACTCAGAGGAAAGAGCTCCCCATGGTGAATCATTACTACCATTTCTTTTTAATAGCGGTTGTATTTTTGGAGTTGCCTCTGACTGGATGGCATAAACACTGCTTAGACTTTGGAGCATCTGAGCAGGTCCAAAATGCACCACAATGAATCCCATTTGGATGTGGGAGGGTAGGGGTGAAAAGTCGTATTTTCATTTTTTTTAGAATGTGTTTGTGTTTTTAAAAGTTTGAATTATTTCCTCCCTCCACCATTCCTCTAATGGTTTGCTGTCAAACCTCATTGGTTTCTTCTGATGTGGATGGCCTTATTTTGCTGCTGGAATGACAGTTTAAAGCCACAAGGGATGGATGACCTGGTGCTTTTTTTAATTTCTTCCTTTTTACTTCTTGTCTGTAGAAAAAAATGGCCCTTTGTCCAGCAAGGAGCATATGATCAGGGAATAAAACAATATTTCAACTCATCATCTCTGAATGCAAAATGAAGCATTTTCTAGGGCAAAATAAGTCAAAAAGAAGCACCAATTCAAAGGCCAAAAGTTACAATAATGTTGTATTAATACCTAACAGAAACATTCTCCAAGGATTAATGAACTATTCCTATATTTTTAATAACAATATTTAGATTCTTAACAATATTCCCTGAGGTGAACTATTCCCAGTGATGTCTGTTCCCAGTCACAACTGTTTAACGGGGAATCAAAACACGGCTTATTTTTTCCATAATGTTTGATAGAACTTGTTTAAAAAAAAAAAGGGGTGAGAGGTTGCATTTTTCAGAGGAGCAGCAGGTAAGGTCTTTAGGCACCTTGGATGCAGAAAGGCATTACCAGGATATTCAGAAGTGCCCAGGGACTGGCTGCTGACCATGCCAAAGGGAGGTGGGCATAAGAACTTTGGAAAAATCTCAGGAAGTTCCTGTCTGATCTTGGCTGGGTTTTAGACAATGACAGATCTGGAAAAAAGCAGCCCAGAATTAATTGTCTTTGGAATGGAAATATGACACAGTTGTTTGGAGGGTGATGGACTTCAAAAAGCACTTCATTAGAAAGACAAATTAGAGTCCAAGCTGGATATAGAGCTTGCTATTAAAAACCATAATATTGTGCCTGAGGTGGTTGTTCTTTTCCCTTTCCTTTCCTTTCCTTTCCTTTCCTTTCCTTTCCTTTCCTTTCCTTTCCTTTCCTTCCTTTCCTTTCCTTTCCTTTCCTTTCCTTTCCTTCCTTTCCTTTCCTTTCCTTTCCTTTCCTTCCTTTCCTTTCCTTCCTTTCCTTCCTTTCCTTCTTTCCTTTCCTTCCTTTCCTTTCCTTTCCTTTCCTTTCCTTTCCTTTCCTTTCCTTTCCTTTTCCTTCCTTTCCTTTCCTTTCCTTTCCTTTCCTTTCCTTTCCTTTCCTTTCCCTTTCCTTCCTTTCCTTCCCTTCCCTTCCCTTTCCTTCCCTTCCCTTCCCTTCCTTCCCTTCCCTTCCCTTCCCTTCCCTTCCCCTTCCCTTCCCCTTCCCTTCCTTTTCTTTTCCTTTTCGTTCCTTTTTTTCCTTTTCTTTTCTTCTTTCTTTTTCTCTCCTCTCCTCTCTCCTCTCTCCTCTCTCCTCTCTCCTCTCTCCTCTCTCCTCTCTTCTCTCTCCTCTCTCTCTCTTCTCTCTTCTCTCTTCTCTCTTCTCTTCTCTTCTCTCTCTTCTCTTCTCTTCTCTTCTCTTCTCTTCTCTTCTCTTCTCTTCTCTTCTCTTCTCTTCTCTTCTCTTCTCTTCTCTTCTCTTCTCTTCTCTTCTCTTCTCTTCTCTTCTCTTCTCTTCTCTTCTCTTCTCCCAAGGAGCATCCAAGTCAGTATCAGGTCTAGAGATGCACACACTGTTGTAGAAATCCCCTGCTTCAAAGTCCAAAGTCCTTACACTCTGACCTGCCTTGACATCAGTTTGGATCACAGTTCACAGTATATACTATGATATAAAAAACTTAAGTTCTCTATATAGAGAATCTCACAAACTAATCTATTTAATGATGTCAAGATTGGGTTTAGAAATTATCACTGCCTGTTAGGTGCAATCTCTGCCTTGGCTGTATGTGTGTGCAAAGCGCTGAGCACCTTGCTCTTGATCTCCATACTCTTTGGCTCCATAATCACAAAAAACAATTGATTACTGGGCAGGAAAAAAGAGCTGAACCTAAATAACGAACGGAACATTCCCTTTGAGGTCGTTACTTTCTGTATTGCAGAAGAAGAAAAAGTGGGCATATTATGGACCTATTTTTGTATCATTAATTCATTTTGCTATATGATATTGCCCAGGGTTCCATGACTGAAGAGATAAAGCTCTCTCCATCTTCATCAGGAGACAGCTGGGAGACAGGGAAGTTGTTCATTAGACAGAGAGATTAAGCCAGTTATGTAAAAAATAGCAGAGGCACAGAGCTGGGGTAGAAAAACAACAGAGTGATCAGAAAAAGGAGTGAAGCAGGCAGACTGAAGAGTGAGCAGAAGGAAGCACAGTGGTAAAGCCAGGAGTCACGTCCATGTAAATCACAAAAAGAAACCTGAAAAAGTCACAGTAAGAGAGAGTGAAGCAGGTCAGTGAGACCGTGGCATACCTTGGTCAGACTAGTGGGAAGAAAGATGGAAAAAATATAAGCAAAGGTATTGGCAACCATGGCTAAAGTGAGGGGACTAAATACTGTCCACAAGGAAACAGAGTTATGAGCTAATGCTTCTGATTTCCCACTGTTTTCCCTTCTTGTTTGTTTTGTTTCTCCTTTCATCTTCTTGGCAGCTCATCCTGGAAAGGATCACGGCTTTCATTGTCCCTCTGATGATGCTGAGCATCTTGCTTTTACTGAACCAAGATATACCGGTGATAAGAAAGGAAATAAAGTAAAAACCCGACTTCCCCAAAATCCACACGAATTTTTCACTGATGTCAGCAGCCAAGATTTCAGCTATGATGTTTTGTGAACTTTGCACTTGGGAGTCTGTATTTCCAAAAGCAGACATGTACGTTGTACATACCTTCACTCCCTTCATAGTTAATGAAGAGAAACAGACATTTCATGGCTGTCATTCACCTCTTCCAGAGGGAAATGTACAGAAGAGGTAAAATCCTGAAAAAGCCTATTTCTCTCATAAATAAACACTAAGCCTAGGAGGACCCGGCTCATATGTCTATAATACACTGAGATGAATCCTGCTGTCTATGTCTGAAGAAGTGCAGTGTGTGATAAAGCCATGAAATAAGACTTGTGAAGGAAACTAATGTGTCGAGCTGGGGGTCATTCCTTTCACACTTCTTCATCAGCCTTCATTGATTCTCTCTTTGCTTTCCGAGATAAGTCATTCTCAAGCGTAAAAATGAGAATCCCCCAATTTGTGAGTCATTTGAGCGCATAATATTGCTTGCAATGAGGGTTGGTTGAGAGGCCTGAGGCAAGTCTTTTCATCAGCTCTGCTGGGACTGGGGAGTGATGAAGGTGGCGGATGGAGGAACTGGCTCAAGCTGGTGGAAGGGAGTCAGATGCTGAATTAGTCATCTGTCATCATGAGGAGTAGGAACTAAGCACGTAAATTATGGGAAAAAAACCCATGCATCATCCTTCAGTCTTCCAGACTCTCATTTCCATTTTGTAATGAAAAATGAACAGGCGAGCAACTAAAAGTTCCAAAAACTTTAAAAGGCCATCTAAAATCTGACAGGGAAAAAAATCTGCAGCACTTCAGAAAGTACTGGATATCTAAGCAGATGGTCCGTTTGCTTTCCTGAAGAATAAAAATTAAATTGATGTTTCTAAAGCAGCATCCAGGCCTTTAAAGGTAATAAACAGACACGTTGTCGTTTGCACTGACGTGCAGAAAACTCTGGTAATGAACTGTGGGAGCAGACTGGGTCCAGTCCACCTCCTATGAACCAAAAGATGTACAGTGTTAGAGGTACAGATGGCATAGGTACACTGAGCTGCTCCTATATGTCTTTTGTTTAGTAAGTACTATATTTAATGGCCTTCCATTAACTGCTGAACATAGTAAGTTAATTTTGCATTTAAACAGTAAAACTTCAAGGAAGTTCATAATTGCATATCTTTTTACCAAATGACAAGCCATATGCTAGGAAATTTCAAGCCACTAATTAAACAAAACATGCCCAAGCATGTTTTTTAACAAATACTGTACATCATTATTTAAATTCAGGGCAAATACTGTTCTGAGCACTACAAATAGCTAAAATGGTGTTTAATAAGATACACCATCTGCATTTCAAATTGATGCCACCCACATTTAAATCTCTTGAATAATCCCACTGAACAGTTACCGGGGAAAAGAAATGCATTCGTGGCTCTTTCTGTGAATTCGATACCACTGTTCTCGGCAATTCTCGTTTGGTTATTAAACTCACTGGGGTAAAACTGCCAAAGTGCTAACTGCCAGCTTCCAGATTACACTAATCGAGAAGTGTACAAACCAAACTGAACTGTCCTTTAAGAGCTCGGAAAAGGGAGTAATTGGAAATAAATCAAAATAAATGTGGGGTTGTTTCTCTCTCCCCTCCCCTCGCTATATTTAGCTACTCAGAGCTACTCACAAAGCCTGGCAACATATGGAACCCTACAGATTGTATAATCTCCAGATAACTGCTAGGGCCATCCCTTAATCAGCTGAGATGCAGCATGCTGGAAGGGAATGCACAAAATAAACCTCAAAAAGGGGAAATGATGGCATTTGGGCATGTAGACATTTTTCCACCTCTCTCCCCCCACTTCCCCAAGAGAATGAGCCTGAAATGCAACAGCTGTTTGGTTTAGCATCCAAACATCCGCCATGTACTGGGTTTGCAGGTGTTCGGAGTCCAAAGCACGTTGCCTCGTCTATGCCAAGACAGCTGGTGTAAAGTCACGGGCTAATTGTTACAATTCTCCTACCAAGGAACTATAGCGGATAGTTATGACAATTAACATGGCAGAAATGGAGCCAGGGAAGGGAGGGACTTCAGCAAAGACATCTGGAAAAATAAGGTCAGTACATCCCTTTTCTAATTTTTTTTTGTTTTGTTTTGTGTTTGGGGGGTTTTTTTTCTGCTCCGCAGCTGATGTTTTCTTGTGGACAATTACACTCTCCCTGAGATTATTTATCAGTACGCTGCGAAAACTACTGCCAGCGAAAGCTGTGGGATTGTCTTAAAACCTCTGAGAGCTTGGAAATATAGCCAAGGCTTCCGTTCTACCTGGTTGGGTCAGAAATATATTGAACTACACCTGGAAGATTAAGCCAGAGCTGGCCCTGACACTATAAATAGCAAAGCAAAGAAGCAGCGTAGGGCTTCTACCTTTCAGCATTAACTGAATTTATTTTTTTGTGATTTAAAAGGGTGGCATAAAGATGAAATGTATCACTTATATCTGCGGCATGAAAAGCTCTAACATTTCTGTGCAGAGGCCCATTAAACTACCTCTCCTACAGCCTCTACAGTGGCAAAGGGACTGTATGTTTTCATAGGCATTTGGCCTGTTAGGGATACAACCACCGGGTCAGTTGTTTTGTTTTGTATCCTCTTCTCAATCTGATCCCTTAGGAACGAGTCCTCTGTAACACACTATGTCTTCCCCAATGGTAAGGATAAACCAAATGGGCCTCTATAGTAGAAAGCACAACTTGGCTTGAAATTTTGACCCACCGCCCTGAGGCTTTGAATCGCAGTGAATTTTATGAGGTTTTAAGATCTCTGTTGAACCGTCTTTTCTGATGCTGCAGTGTAATTCCTCTCTCCCAACTCTGCACCAGGACTCATCTGTCGTGCTTGGGTCACCCATGCTTTCTGGTTTTTACTTTGGATTTCAAGAGGACAGAGGTGAGAAGCTATTACTGCCCTTAGAGGCTTGTGTCAGTTGCAAGTAATAAATCCATTAAAACTTTCTAAATCCATTCTTGCAGCATTTATTTGTTTCATTTCAGCTTCCAATCACCTCTACTTGCTGTGCCTCCCAGTTTCTTTAGGTACACTTTTAATGCCTTTTTCTGCTAGCCAGTCTGAATTTCCAAACCCAACCACAACAGCTCAAGAGAATCCTTTCAAGTTCGCAAAACCTATCTGGGATGTACATTTTAAAGAGCTCAAGCCACTTTTTAGCCAAAAAAAGAATAAACTGAACTTAATGGAAACCGCAATGTTAAACACCTTGCAGTGCTTTGAAAATGATCCCTTCCCATACCTCATTTGGGTAGCATTGTCAGAAATGCTCAGCCATGCCCTACTCTGTTCTTAATGGATTCTGGGGGAGGTTCACCACTGACTTCAATCAAAGCAGAGTTTGGCCATTGAGTACTTCTGAAAATCTCATCCTTCTTGTGTCAATCTATCATTTTTTAATTAAGTACAAAGAGGACTATAGTCTATATTATGGATTAATGGTCTGAAAAATTTCATTTAAATTTACATAAACCAAAGAAATTATAATAAAAGTAATGAATCTAACAGTACTAGTACATTCTGTTTTCTGTATTATTTAGTATTTATTTACGCAGTAGGTGCAGTCAAGGAGACCAAGCAGCCTGTAATACAGAACATCAGACAAAGAACAAAAATCTTTGCTGCTCACTGCACAAAATGCTGCACCTGGGAATCAAAAGTTGTTTGCCACGCTGTGCTTGCCAGAAGCCTGCCCACCGCTAGGACAGAGATCAATCTGCACCGCGGCCTCAAAGGCAGAACCGTGCAGGGATCGCAAAATAGGTCTTGAAACTTATCTGTAACGAAAACACATCCACCACTCGTGTCCAGTTGAAACATGCAGGGTCCTGACTGTACGCAAGAGCCTAGTTCAAGCTGGATTTTCCAACATAATGTTTGCCAGCACATGCTCACATTTAGCCACTTGTCCGTGACATGATGTATTGTTCTGTAATTACTTTTTTATGCCATGTTCCAGACACATTCTGAATGTCACACTTTTTAATTAGCTACAAGCCCATTAAAATGGTGCCTTTTCAATCCATGTGCCCTGGGAAGGTTGGGCTGTTTTAAAGGAGTGATTGAAGCTTGTAAACACAAGCAAGTGATATGACAAAATTAACTGTACTCATTGTTTGTAAAAAGCAAAATTAACAATCTGTGAATAATTATTTTCTTCCATTAAATGGTATGCCAGGATAGTCTTCTGACAAGACCCTCTCCAGAACTTGTTGTGTGTTTAAGTATTTTACGGTGTTGGTCTTTTTAGGTAATGATGTGACATCCTTTTAATAAGTCATCAAGTTACACCTCATGGCTTTCCTATTTAAAGATGAAATGGACCCCTGACACATCCAATAAATCATACCTATTACATGCATACATCCATAGAATCACTAAGCTTCAGGTTTTAATCTGATTTCTGTTTGGGCTTACAATAATACTGAATGCTACATTTTTCCCTGTTTTCCCAGGGCTGGATTTTTTAGACTGACCTTGAAAAAGGGAGAGGATAGAAGGAAGGAAGAAAAAGAAACAGAAGGAAAGAAAGAAGAAAGGAAGCACTGTGGGCTGATTGCAGAAACAACTGAGACATAACTGAAATTCTCAGGAGACAAGGATGTTGCACAGAAGAAATATGTTGGATTTGTTCAGCTCTCCCCTACATATAGTCTCATTTAGTAGGATAATGGATGTTTTTCTTAAACAAACAGGCAAACAAACAAACAAACAAACAGACCCTATAGATTTTCTTACATAAGAAAATGAAATATTTGAGATTGAAATTTGTTTAGGTTTGGGGGTTTGGTTTGGTTTTTTAAACAGACATTGTGAATTCCCTACAGAAAGGAAATACTTTTCATTAAAAAAAGAATGTTTAGTTGACGATCCGGTTTTCTATCAATCACATGAATTTCTGTGGAAGTTCCTAATGTGATCTCAAGGGACAGAATTGCTGCCACCACCATGACTCACAAAGCAAAGTTATGGTGGGGGTACGGCGAAGGGAAAAGAGACCAGAATCCCACGTGAGCGCTGAGAAGTCGTCTGTGTGTCACAGATCCCAGCAGATACCGCTGACTGATAAAAGCCCTGTTAACATTGCAAAGGATGGCAAATCAGGCTGTTAACTTGAGGGATCAACACTGTTGGATTTTTGCATTGGCATGGTAGGAATAAATCTTAATTGAAACTAACTACGTGTGGAACTGAACTGAAGAGAGAGTCATCTAACACTTTTTTTTTTTAATAAATTGCTTTTTAATTGCAAACAGTTATTATTACTGAACCCCACAGTATGTCTCTTTCTGCCTGCCTCTCTTTCAGACACTATGCTCCTGATCATCAGCAGCGAATGTATAATCTTATCTAACTGCTTAGCTCTGGCAAAGTGCATTGTTAGTATTTTAAATATTAAGGGGAAATTGATTTTCCCATTTCAAGAACTGTATTTCTGTGCCGTGGTGATTAGGTGTGAATATTCCATTACCCTTTCCCAGATAAAGAGAGCCTCCTGGGAGTGCTTCGAGGGGAAGTATTGTACTGTAATGATTATTAGATGAGTTCCACCTCCTCAATATGGAAGTGAGCAGTCTGCAGTGATGCAGTTTATTTACTAAAGAGTTGCTTTAAAAAAAAAAAAAAATTACTTTTACAATACCTTGAATGTTTCCTCCATGGAAGAAACTTGAGAACTGGGTAAGAAATGGAAGGGCAAGAAGTTAATTTAACAACAGAAAGCATCATATAGTTTTTCCCCAAAACTATTCAGGATTTTAGACAACTCAATAAGTAGCTGCAGCATAAATAGAGAACAAAGGGGAGAGAAAGGAGCGTTACAGTTGTAAAATAATCACAGCAGGAGATGTTAACCAATGGTCCAGGGCTTATAGCATCAGCCCACAGATGAAAACCTAAATCTAATTCCATCTTCTGCTTGAGGAGATTTCAGCCCCCTGTCCCGGAGGAGTACCCGTGCGGCTGCGATGTGGCATATTCCTATGAGGGAGAGGGAGCATTCAATGCCTCCTGTTGATGCAGTTCCATCTGGCATTGCTAATTAAACTTTCACCTGACATAAGGTTTGATTATTAATTGTCCTGACTGCTAAACTCGTTCTTCTTCCCTGCCTTAGTGAAAATGAAATAGCTATTTAGTAAGCCCCAGCTCAGACTTGTCTATACCTCCATGGGCATGTCATTATTCCCTGGAGGCTGGAGTCTTAGCTTTACATCTACATGCTGCTTGTTTCAGAGATTGCAGCCTCAGGTGAGTACTGTAGTGGTATTTTCTCCCTCAAATTCTCCTGTCAGAGGGGTCCCATTTTGTGTTTAATATTCCCTGAACCCAAGCGTAAGCTGGGACACTCACACGGGAGGTGAGATACCTGTCTCCCAATATCTACACCCAGAATGCACTAGCAAATTGGAAACGTAGTAACAGAAGCAACTATGCCCCATATACTCAACAGCAGAAGGATTAAAGGATATGGAGATGTGACTTTTCCACACACCAAAGCAAAAGCAAGGGTGAAATCTGTGCCTTCTGCATCCAGGGTCAGTGCTTCGGCAGCAGGGGCGAGGAAACATCTCCTCTTCTCCAGTTAGGGAATATGGTCCTTCATTTCTTATTTGTTTTTCTTCCTGGTGCTCCAAATTAGAAATATCTAATTTTTGTGTTCAGCAAGAGGATTTTTCACTTGGCATGAAGTGAACATGTTTCTGTTGTCTCATTTATTTCAGTTTTCACCAAACTGATTCCTTTCTCTCCCATATCACTATCATTTCTCTCTCCACTCTGGTAGCTGAATCTCAGGTCCCTTTGCATTCGGTCCTATGCACTCAGAAGCAATTCAGTCTTGAACTAGAAGTTACCTCTTGTTAAAATTCAGCCATAATTTACAGAAAAGCAATAATCCTTGCCTTGGATGCAGTATCAGAGCAACTTTCCCTGGGATATGACCCATCCAACAGAGTGCAAGAAGGCTCCATCTCCTGAGGACATTCAGCATGTCATTTCACCTTACCCGTGTTGGCGGTCTAGAAAGATAAGAGAGGTGCATTACCACCAGATCCTCCAGGAGAGGAAAGGCTTGTTTTGGGTTTGTTCCATAGTGATCTCTGTTTTGCCCACTGAGGGAACAAGACGGCACTAAATAGCTGGTATTCCACAAATACATCCCTGAGGAGATGCAGCTACCAGTGACTGTCACACATGCAGACAGACACAGTGTTGCTCAGTTTCTGAATATACAAAGAGCCAGAGCTTCAGCTGACTGAAGCGGTACAAAGCATCACATGAAGGGCTCTGTACCTCTGACAGTTTGTTCTAGAAAAGGAGCCCAACCCCTAATTAAATATCATGCTTTAGAAGCCATGTAATTCAGAGCTTTTTGTGCAGAACATGGTTTAACAGTGTGTGCTGTGGTGCTTCCTCCCTTTCTTAGCAATATTGGCGTTATCTGCTCATGACCAGTCTGTGGGCACAACCCAGGCTGTGTTGACCCCCTTTATAGAGCTCTAACAGCTTCACTCTTAGCAGCAGTATCACTGTTTTTTGAGGTTGCATGATGGTGGCAGAGGAGGGCCAGTATCATTCATATTGATGGGAGCTGTGTGTGCTTTGTGCCACTAAAGTCAAGGCATGCCCAAGCCTTATTACTGAGTTAGAAGCAGACTCTAGCATTGGAGGCAGATGTCCTGACTTCATGTCCCTGAAGACTTAACCCGTCTGTGCAGCCTCAGGGAGTTTGGTCAGAATCCCTCACACCAGCTTGGGGATGTCTTTTCCTATTTAGCAAGACAAGTGTGAACTCTTGACTGAGTAAAATTCAACTCAAGCAAAGAAATTTTGCTTCTGTTGAAAGCAGGAGGGATTTTGCCATTCATTTAAACGCACCTTCAGACTAAAATTCAGCTCTAATGTAGAGATGAATGGAGACGTGGAGCCAGTTGATTCAAGGATGCTGCATTGGAGTACTCACACTGTATTGGAGTACAAATCAACCCAGCTATGGGGAAAGGAGAATTTTGATTGCCAGTGAAACTCAGCTTGCTGTCATATCGCATCAACAGGACAGAGCCTTTTCAGCTGATCGATTATGGCAAAGGATATCTGGTTTAAGTTGTAACATATGCCGCATGCCTTTAAAAAGTGAGGGGGTCAGATGAAAATCTGCAGAGGGAGAGGGAGGTGTTCTTTTAGGACTAAACTAACGTTCTCAAGAAAGCTTCAACACTGAAGGATATGGCAGGTGCAGGAAGACGCAGACACTAAGAGTTTAGCAAGGACCTGGAAGGCTACAGGTCAAGACTGGGAGACTGCTGAAGAGAACAAAGAAATTGTGCAGAATTTGTTGGTACCCAGAAGACCACTGAGCTGACTGAAATCAAAAGGAGAAGCAAGGACACAGTGTCTTGTTCAAAACACTTGTTATTCTTGTTCTGCTTTACCTAATTGCTTTGAGTTGTCCTAATTAAAAAGGTGATTATTCTAGTCTGTGTACAACCCACTTTTTTGAGTTTAAAGGGCACTGTGGTCTTCATGGGGATATTACTAAATTATCTAGACACATCCTTCTGAAAGTTGTGCTTGATTTGTGGTCCCATCACCGTAATGAACAAAACCCCACAGCAATGCTTTCCAAACTGAATCAGAGTGCTATGGCCACAGGCAGGAATAAATCTCGTTCATGCTGGCTCCGGGCAAGCCATTTTTTCTCTAAGCCTCTCTTACAAGTAGCTGTGAGGTTTAACGAGAAGAATTCTGAAGAACACCAGATGTACAGTGACAGGTAGTTGTCACCCCTTCCATGAAGTGCAGGAGAGAGTGGATCATTGCTCCTGTTAACTGTAATCTGGAACATGAAAGTGTTCCCCCAAAGGTTTGCATTCGCCTTTCCCTGTGAACTCAAGGACTCACTGCATCCATGGTCCAAGTACTACCACAACAGATGATGGTAGCATTGGCTAGAGGAGGGCACCATACCTTCTGCCCTTCTGCAGTCTTCCCCTTCTGCTGACAGCCAGCAATCAAGTGAGGAAGTGGTGGACAAGGCTAGCAAGCAGAGTGCAGGGTGATGTGGACTTTATAATCAACAATACAGGATTAAAGGAGGCCCACTTCAAATGTATGGAGATAAAGACCAATGGACCTCTTCCACCAAGGCTATTGGTGGAAGAAGATCAGGTTAAAGAATACTTCAGGAAATTGGACATGTGGAAGTCCATGAGTGCTGAGCTGGTTGAAGTCACTGCAAGGCCACTCTCAATGATCTTTGAACAACTGAGGTGATTGGAAGAAGTGCCTGAGGACAGGAGGAAAGCAAATGTCACTCCTATCTACAAAAAGGGCAGGAAGGAGGACCCAGGGAACTACAAGCTGGTCAGCCAGCCTCCCCTCGATCCCTGGGAAGGTGATGGAGCAGCTAATCCTGGAAAAGATTTCCAGGCACATGAAGGACCTCAGGATAGTCAGGCACATGAAGGCACATGAAGGCATCAGGAGCAGTCAGCATGGATTGACAAAGGGGAAGCCATACTTGACCGACTTGATAAACTTCTACAATGAAATGACTGGCTTGCTAGATGAGGGGAGAGTAGTGGACATTGTCTACGTAGACTTCAGCAAGGCTTTCGACACTGTCTCCCATAAGATCCTCATAGAGAAGCTGATGAAGTATGGGCTGGATGAGCAGTGAGATCGACTGAATACTGACTGAACTGCTAAGTCTGGATATGCTGCTGTCCAGAGGGACCTTGACAGGCTGGAGAAATGGACTGACAGGAACCTCATGAAGTTCAACAAGGGGAAGTGCAAAGTCCTGCACCTGGGGAGAAATAACCCCATGAACCAGAACATGCTGGGGATTGACCAAATGAAAAGCAGCTTTGCAGAAAAGGGCTTGGGGATCCTAGTGGACACCAAGTTGACCATGAGCCAGCAATAGAAAAAAAGCCAACATTATCCTGGGCTGCATTAGGAAGATCATTGCCAGCAGGTCGAGGGAGGGGATCTTTCTCCTCTGCTCATCACTAGTGAGACACATGTGGAGTGCTGGGTCCAGTTTTGGGCTCCCCAGTACAAGAGAGACTTGGATGTCTGTCCAAGCATGTCCAGTAAAGGGCCACAAAGATGACTAAGGGATTGGAGCATCTCTCAGTGAAGAAAGGCTGAGAGAGCTGGGGCTGTTTCAATATTTGAGAGATCTTCCTTATGGGGGATCTTTCCAATGTGTATAAATACCTGATGGGGGAGTAAAGAAGATGGAGCCAGACTCTTCTCAGTGGTGCCCAGTAGAAGAACAAAAGACAACAGTCACAAATTGAAACACAAGAAAGCAATTTAAATACAAGAAAAAACTTTTTTTTTCCCGCCGGGCGGGACCCATCGCTCAGGATGCAGGGACGGAGCCCTGACCTGGGGGCTTTGTGCATCACTGTTTCCGCCCCCCCCCCCTTCCTTTTTTTGTTGTATTCCTTTTCATTACTATTATATTATATTTCATTATTACTATTGTTAGTATTATATTTTACTTTAGTTATTAAACTGTTCTTATCTCAACCCACGAGTTTTACTTTTTTTTTTCTTTCCTTTCCTCCTCCTCACCCCACTGGGAGGGGGAGGGGGAAACGGCTGCGTGGTGCTTACTCATCATGACAGGGTGATTGAACTGGAACAAGTTGCCCAGAGAGTTTGTGGAGTCGCCATCCTTAGAGATTTTCACACGCAACTGGACACTTTCCTGGACAACTTGCTGTAGCTGGTGTTTCTCTGATCGTGCATGTTGGAGCAGACAATCTCCAGAGGTCCCTTCTGAGCTCAACTACTCTGTGACTCTGTGTTCAGCCCCTCCATGTACCAACAACAAGGACCTCGGCTGCAATATATTTTGCTAATTACTCCAAACACTCCCCCCCCCCCCAAAAAAAAGAGGCGGGGCTGTAACCTTCTGTCTAATTAAAATTACTTCCTTAATGGAAGTAACCATGATACTAAACCAGGAAGTCTTGACCTCTCTTTCCACTGATAAGGGTATTATGGAGCTAGAGACCAATCTTTTCTGTCTGACGTCCCACCCTCCCCCTTCCCTTCTGCTTATGGGAAGAAGATGGATCTTTCCATCTGTGAATTACCCAATATAAATTATTCATGGAGCACTTTTATCAACCCTATTAGCTGCACACGAATCTAGGTAAATGTCAAGTCATCTTCGTTAATCCTTCATTCAGGCTGTTGGAAGTGATACTGCGCTGAGTGGTAATGCATTTGACCTCCCAGAGTATTCACTTTGCCAGAGAGTCACATTTTGATGAGAAAGTCTAAGTGCTTCTCTGTGGCAGAGCCTGGACTCCATCCTTTCTGAATAATTGGGTAGTAGGAGGTGGCCCAGATGTTTGCATATTTTCTTCTAGATCATATATTTCAAATGGAGGAAAAAAGGATCTACTAACTCATCTCATGTCCATTTGTGTAATACCTTCCCTGGTGCAGATGCCCTGCTCTCTAACAAGTTTTAAGAGTTGCACTGCTTTGCACTTCTCCTCGGCCCTAGCAGATGACCCTATCTTATATCTGGAAGATCTTTCCCAGTGAGAACATATCCAGTGGAACTTGTCTTTCACCCTAATCCTCAAATGAATTCCTGGACTTTAACAGGCCCAGTGTAGTGGATTCAAAATATGTCACTTGCTGTTATCTGGCACAACAGCTTTCCTTCCACAAAGACCTGAGTTCCTTGGTGTCGTGGTTTAACCCCAGCCAAAAACTCAGCACCACATAGCTGCCCACCCCTCCCCCCTCCCAGTGGGATGGGGAGGAGGAAAGGAAAAAAAAGTAAAACTCGTGGGCTGAGATAAGAACGGTTTAATAACTAAAGTAGAATGAAATACACTACTACTACTACTAAAAATATAATAATAATAATAATTGTAATCAAAAGGTATATAACAAAAAAAAGAGAAATAAAACCCAAGAAAAGACAAGTGATGCACAATGCAATTGCTCACCACCCGCTGACCGATGCCCGAGCAGTGATCCGCGCCTCCCAGCCAACTCCCCCCAGTTTATATACTGAGCATGACGTTCCATGGTATGGAATACCCCTTTGGCTAGTTCGGGTCAGCTGCCCCGGCCGTGCTCCCTCCCAGCTTCTTGTGCACCTCCTTGCTTGGCAGAGCATGGGAACTGAAAAGTCTTTAACTTAAGATAAGCGCTACTTAGCAACAACTAAAACATCAGTGTGTTATCAACATTATTCTCACACTAAATCCAAAACACAGCAGTATACCAGCTGCTAAGAAGAAAATTAACTCTATCTCAGCCGAAACCAGGACACTTGGAAAGAGACTTCAGCCCAAACCTGCAGCAATTGGCAAGTGCCTTTACAAGTGCCTACGTTCCAAGGACTTCCACAGACTTAAAGGTGCAAAGAACCCAAAGAGAACTCAGGTACCTAAATTGGGACATTAGTGGGAATTTTCTCATATGTACGCTAGGCTTCATAGCCCGTAACTCCCTGATTCCATAGATTTTACCCTTTGCAGTGTGTTTAGTCACACATACTTTCTCTCCAGCCCAGTGGATCTTGAATTGCTTCTTGGATGCTGACATGATTTCCAGAGGTGGGGTAGAACAGCCTAGTGGTGAGGACACCAGCTGCATATGCAGGACACATGGAGACTGGGTGGCACCAGATCTGGGCCATGGGATGGAGCCCATGTGAATGCTCCATCCTGCACAAAGTTGGGCTTGTTATTTTTAAATCATGCTTCCAAACAAACAGTTGTCATGACTGCATTTGGTGGGCAACCTGATCCCACTGGTCTGTGTTAGGTACAGTCTGAGAAGACCTAAGGGAATAATTTCCCACGAGACTTAGAGATGGTTTCTGCACCAGCCAGGCTTGGGCACAGAATGGGTGTCATGCCTCTCAGCCTAGCCAGGACAGATCTATCGGGTGGCAAATGCAAAACTGGAACTTTTGAATGCCTAAGGAATTTTTAAGTAAAAACAAATGCAAGATCTTTAGAATTTAGGAATCTGAAGACCAGAGATTTTCAGGATCATAGCTTAGGATTTTGGAACCTACTTTCCCTGCTTTCTATGTCTGGTATTTCTTGTGCCTTGCAATGGAGTCTGATGTGGAAATATCCATATTTCTGCCATGTTAACTAGAAGTAGCCAACTTTGAGAAGTCTACACCAGCTTTCCCTCTGCCCAGTCCTGAGCTGTGTCTCTACATGGTTCTGTACTGTCTGTGGAGATGTCACAACTCACCTGATGGTCCCTTTCAAGGTGTTTCTTTGCTTGGTGTGGTCACACCGTATTGTTTCAGATCTGGCCCTGAATAGCTTGCCCAAGGCTACATGGAGAGTCTGTGGTGGAGCAGAAACACGAATGCTGGCTACTGCCCAAATCCTTAATCCATCATTCCTGTGTGTACTGTAGTTGTCTTGCAGGCTGGCACTACACTAAATATAAAAGAATTAAAACAACCAGACAATATGCTTTCCACTTCCAGGCTTTCCTGGTCTCTCTTTTTGCATCTCCCTTGTTGATCCCACATGTAAAACGTAGAGTAAATACTGACTCATGCCAGCTGGAGTATTGCCTCGGTACAGACATGAAATGATGCTTCCCCTTGGTATCCTTCTTTTCCATAATCCTTTTCTAATCTGCTGGCAAGGAAAGAAAGACCGTATTAGAGCTACAGCTGCCCCTCTCGGATGGATGTAGAGACACAAGTTTGCACATACGTTACTCTGTTTCTGCCAACTCCACAACAATAACAAATTTTACTATTTAAAATAAGAGTGGTAGAAGCATAGCCCGTGGTGGTGGGGGAGTATATGACAGTGCAAGAAACTTGTAGATATACAATGGGCAGCAAAAGTATCTGAAATGGGCTTGAGCCCTTTCTACCAAATAGGTTATGAAGCATGCAAATAATTCAAGTATTATAAATCAAACCTGTTCATTTCACACACTTGTCAGCAGGCATTTAAAACTCAGCATCTCCTCCTTCCTGGCTGCAAGATCCTGGATTATATTCTCTGTAAAGCAGTATGGTTTTCTCGGCATAAAACAGAGCTTTTTTCTTCATCCATCTTCTCTGCACAGCAGAAAGCCTCTCCCACATATTTGACTAAGCATTTAAAGAGTAGTTGTGAAGTGCCCAGCCTGAGTGAGCAGGGGACGTAATGGGCCGACCTTTATTTACATCGGTACATAAAGAAGCTGAAGAGATTCATAGGAAAAAATGTCCTGCATTGAGGTCGGTTAAATATGAAAACGCCACCTCTCATTTAGCACAGCTCGAAGCCACAAGCTGATAAGAGATTGAACAAGTCCTCTGAGGAAGCAGGACAACAGGGCATGCTCCTATGCTCTTCCCAGGCATCCAGAGTTGATTACTGTCTGAAACAGGATGCTGGGCTAGGAGGATTTTTAGTCTGACCCAGCGCGGTCATTCTCACAGTCTCCTATTAATGGCAAACTGTGCAGAAACAGCCAGCCAGAGAGCTGAAAAAACACTATGCTAAGTTTGAGCTTGAGTAGCTGTAGGAAAAAGCAGTGGAGTATCAAGATCAGGGCCTTGTGACTCTGCTGTTTTCCCAAGCAAGTCAGAGACACGGCATGGCCCTGAGCTGTGGCAGCTGGCGTGAAGGCAGCTCTGACATAGCATTATGTTGCATGCATGGTGGAAACAAGAAGCATTATTAAACCTCTCTCTTGGAGAGCCTGGAAGGTCTGGTTGGTGAAAGCTAGAGCTACCTTCTCCTGGGAAAGAGGATTTGCCATATGGGGTGTATTTTCTGATGAGCTGTGTGAAATCTGAGAACCCCCAGATGAAAAACCCAGCACTGGAGCCTCTTTCCCTTCTCTACCTGGAAGGGAGCTGAACATTTCTGCTGGCTTCCCATTTCTCTTCTGTGCTTGCCTTCCTTTTGCTAGTTAAAAAATTCCCCTCTGTTTCCATTAAACAATTTATGACTGAAGCTGTCCTCATTCTTAAAATACATGGACCAAGAAGAAAGTGTTACAAGCACTCTCTTGCCTTGACTGGCCCACCAGGAATGTCAATGCTACAGTGGTTTGCGTTTTGATATCATGATTGAGTTAGTGGTTTCAATTTCACACTATACACAATCTTATCTTATTATCCATACTTTATGGACAGGGAAATGAGCATGTTGATAACCAAGATGCCTAAAAATCATGCAAGGAGGGGAGAAGGCAAGAAACTGAGTCTTCTTTCCAAGAAAAAAAATGATCCCCAGAAATAAGCAATTGAATGTGGCTGATAGGATATACAGACCACAATCCAAATGATACACATATGCAATTTTTTAGCTCTCTGAGTATCTAGATAAGCCTATCTGGTAGTAGCAGCAGCTGATCTAGTGACATGTGCAAAACTCAAATCCACCAAAAAAGAGATTACATTTTACATTTAGAAAGCATCTTTCCCTGAGGATAGCATACCATTTTGCAACTGTTAAATATTAACTTGATATCACACTAGCCCTCTGCATGTGTGATGTGTAAGGGGGCGAGTAACTATTTTTTATGAGACACCCAAAAGCAAGGACAGAGTAACCCACAATTATGGATTATGCTTCCTGTACCTATCTGTTGTAAATGCTAAAAACTATCAAATGTATTTATATTCTCTTGACACAAGCGTAAGCACATGCCTGGGGTGGAAGGATGTGAACAACCCCAACTGGAAAGTTGCAGAGAAATAGGGCGGTAAAGGGACTGGGAAAAGACTTGAATGTGTCTCCCACCTTTGACCTTATATCCCCATGTTATTCTGGGCAGATTGCTCAGTCTCTCCATACCTGTTTTCCATCCCTGAAACAGGAATATAAGTCTTTATTTTCTTTGCCTGGCTTACCTATTCATACTACAGTCCCCCAGGATGGGAATTTGTTATTATTTTGAGTTTGCAAAGTGCACAGCATGGAAGGGCCCTAGGCTCCAAATGCTACACTAGTGTAAGCAATAATAAAAGTCAAACAGTTCTTTGCTTCTCATTGCACAGAACTGGCCACAGTAGAGGAAATAATGTCTGGTTTGCTACCTCTGACAGGTGGAAAAATCTCACTTCTTTCCCAAAAGACTTTATCAGTAATCAGGAAGGAAAGCTTTCCTGCTGGAAGACCAGCTTGTGTACCTGGTGGAAAGACACAATTATATCCAATCTTGAAGCCAAACCATCAATACCTGATATATGAGTCTGTGTCTCTTGAGTGTGAGGGACTCCAGGAGCTCACACAGAGGTGAGCCCATGGAGCAGCCAAGTGATTACCCCACGACAGCAAATCACAGGAAAAGGAAATGCTTGTTGCAGGCTAGTGCTTCACAGAGATAACGAATGCTCGCTGCCTCCAGATTGGGAGGGTTGCAACCTGCTCCACAGAGAAGAAAAAGACCATCTTTTAGCCTGTCAGCAGCGAGGAGACAGATGGTCTTTTATGCACTAATCTTTCTCTACAGCCCCAGAAAATCAAGGGATTTTGTCAGTGAGAAACTACATGGCCAAACTCACTTAAAAGAATGTATTGCAAAACGATTTGGGTCATTATGGATTAGGCAAGCTTCCCACTTCTCGGGGAAACTAAACAACTCTTTAAAAGAGCTGTGTCAGATACAATCCTCTTTGATACACTCTGTCCCCTGTTGGCATCTCACAAGGGACTGTATACAGAGAGCACCTGGTTCTCCTCTCTCACACCAGTGACAATCAGGGGTAACGCTGTTATTGGGAAGACACAGGGGCATTGGGCTCAGAGTGTCTGATGGGACTGATGTTGGGTGCAAGTGATGGCATTGAGCAAATACTACTCAAGGGATGCGTATTATACAATGACTCTAACAGCAGCCTCCAATTTTCCCCTTTTTCTTCTCTCTCCTCTTCCCTGTTGTGATCTAAAAGAGACTGGAAATCAAGTCTGCAGAGATGAAAAGCTAAAGCACAAGTGTGCATTAGCTACCTTGTCTTATTTGCTTCTCCCAGGTGCTCTGTATTGTAAAAGTTTCATTCATTACATTTGAAATCCCATCGTTGTCAATCCCATGCATAATGGGAAAGGAAATCATTAGAGTTGAGCAAATGATTTCATGATTACTGACTTATTCAATGAATTTGCTGCACTTCACAGCTACTTTTTCTGAAATTTGATGCCATAGACTGATCAGGAATATTAAAATGTAATCCATATTGCATATTTATGACTGGCTGTAGAAGTCACATGGCCTCGATGCACCACCTGAATGACCATGACCAGCCAAACAGTCAATTTCTACCATCCACTGGCACAGGTCACTTTGGAGTTCACTTTCTACATCACTTTTGATCTGTATATTTTTTCATAAATTCACAAGATTTAAAGCCAGAGGGCTTTCTGGGGTCATCTAACAAGTTTCCCAAATTTTACCCGGTTTCTCCTAAGTCCAGTAACTTCTGTTTGATAAAAATGGATGTAGTTCCTGGATCGGTAACAAAGAGAGGATGAAAGAAGTTGTTCTGTGAGCAGAGGAGCTAACAAAACCAGCTTTGTTATAGGTTTATGCCTTCACAGCACTAACTCTAGCTCTCCCTCTGAGACTCTCAGTGTCTTGCTAGGTGAGAAACAATGTGTGTTATGCCTATTTCAGAGCTCTGCGTGCCAGCTGGTGGGCCAGTACCTGCAAGGCTGGCCAGCTGCCACCAAATAAATTGGCTAATGTGAGTTCTTCCTGTCTTTTCAATTTAGAGGGTGCTAATTCCCTTCTCTTTCCTCCGCCCAACGACAGACCACCACCCTTGTGGATACTGAATTCTCTCTGAACCTCCTGCCTCTTCCCCTTCAAATTTGATTGGGATTGACTAACAAGTTTCAAAAGTCATGAGGGGATGGAGGGAGGAGCAGGGGAAGAGTTGGTTTTTGTAGACATAAGATCACATAGCTATGTCTTCTTAGGAAGTTAATAATGAATGCAAACATGACTGAAGAAGGAATGAATTAAGTTAATGGAAGAAAGTTTATCTTTATTCTTCAAGCTCTGGGAAAAAAAAAAATCACAGAAGGGAAAAAAAAAATCACAGAAAGGAAAAAAGCCCATCTCTATTCCATTAGCTTGTATTCTCAAGCAGTGGGATTTGGGTACTGACCCTCAGCCAGGGTCAGTAGCTGGCCCTACCGATACTAGACTCATATATATATATCAATACAATAAAATGAAGAGTGAATCCTTGCTGAACAACAAATCAAAAAGCCAGTAGGTAGATTTTTCAATTTTAATTTTTTTTTCTTTCTAGTTAAGTATTTGGGAATTGTGATTGCCCTAGTTTTAAGCTACCAATGCAGTCACGTAGCTTTATGTATTTTTGAGAGCTCTACACTGGATGCACCAGCCACCACAAAGTTCCAGTTTTTCTTATGAGCCCTCCTTTAAGAGCTCAACATTTGCTGTCAATTCATTTTCCTCTTGCCCTCCCCTGTGAAACACCAGCTTTTCTTCCCACATTCTGGTTTTACAAGCCCTGCAGTAGCATTGTCAGAAGCACTAATGCTACGCTTAGATGGAGGAAAGACCACACAACTGTGTTTACCAAAGAAATCACAGGCAGAAAGTAATCAGCTAGAGGCAAAGTTATTTTGCTGGTATACCAAAGTCTAAATCATAGCAAGCCTTGCAGAACTGGTAGGGAGGAAGTTGGAAGGAGACATGATAGTGAGTCTATATGCAATGGTAGAAAACCAACTCCAATGTCTCTTTAAAAGGTCTGTCTTGAAAGGGACGCTTTAGTTTTACAAAGTGAGTGGTGTCTGACAGTATTGCCCAATGCCTATATGGGAAACAGGGAGAAAATTGGGGGCAGTCTTTTATCTGCAATAGTGGCACTGAACTTGTGCCTGTTGGGGAGCTGCTCTGTGATCCAACACATTCAATAGCGCAGCACCGTTAAGATGCCTGTTGATTTAAGAGAAAGAAATTAGAAATTTTATCAGCTGTATTTATGCTAGCTCCTTTTCTGGGGTGCTTCAAGAAGAGTTAAACTCTAATAAGCACTGACTATAACAGAGGGCACAGAAACCCCTATGTGATTTTATAACATCACTTTCTCTGAGGAACAATGACTTCCAGAGGTAAAGAGCTTTTCCTCTGCATTAGGTTTCTGCACTGATGTAACTGCGTTGCTTGCATCTGCATTGCATAAGCATAAACCCATATTATATAGATGTGCTGCAGTAGTGAGAAAGTGGTTTCACTTGATCACCCTCAAGCGGTTTCCCTCTGATACCCCAGAGTAATGAGGGCTTGTACTGAAACAGTCACACAAGTGCAGCTGCATTTTTGTTCAAAAGCCAAATTTTCAGTGGCCCATCATTTGGATCTCTGAAGGACCAAGGGCAACTAAAACTCAAACGTGCAAAGCTGAACTGCATTTGTAGCAGTCCAAGTACTGACAAGCCCAAGATTATTTCAATAAAAAGGCAGGAAATTCCTTCAGCATATGATGGTCTGTAACCACAGCAGCACATCGCTGCGTAGATCAATTTACAGGGACTTACCAAGGAGAAACAGTTATTGCATATTTTATTAATATTTATTTAAAGCAAGCCAACTATGCAATATATGACTTATGTAATATGCCACCAGTCCAAGTTACTGATTTCCTTTTTAAATGAGTGAGAATTTACACCCGAGTTCCCAGCTGAGAACTGGTTTTACAAAAAACCCCTACCTCCTGCTTTCAGTTCACAAATGATGCGGGATTTTTCAAGCAGACATGCGGCAAAATCAGAATAGCAGCAAATGCCGCATTGTATGATGTGCATCGAGAGGAAAATCCCAAAGACAAAAACTTGCTTTATGCCTTATTCATAAAAGGGAGAAACTATGGAATCACATGATTTTTAACTTTAAAGTGCTGGAGAATTTTAAACAATATGCTTTGAGTGTAGTGTTACATTGTATCTGAAAGGGTACCGCTTATAACTGAAGCTACTGGGGGAAAATTTCCCCTGACTTTGATGGAAGCAAATCAGCACAGAATCTGGCCCAGAATCTGTCTGCCTAACTGTCTGACTGTCACCTAGACTATTCATTTAAATATTTTTCTGCCTTAATACAGCTGAGGTTTCTCTTTTACCTTCAAATTGTCCTAGAAACTTTAATCATTGCATAGATTACAATAACCATTTCAAATTAATGCTGTAATTCAGTGCATACAGGTTTTCAGAAAACATTATCACTTCTACTGAAATGAAAACTGCACAGCCTTAAGTGTAATGTTGCTATCATTTTGCTGTAATTAACTGCTGAAGATCTGACTTAAATTTACGAAGACATAGGTCAAGTTAATTGTCTTGTTGCTTAGCAAAAGAGAAAGAGAACTCAGTAGGGTTACTGGAGAAGCAGCTACCTATGGTTAATAAAGATTTTGAAATACTGGTTTCTTGAGACCAATACAGCTTCAAAAATATGATATCCCACAGCCTGTAGAGTTCCAGGAACAATGACTTGTTTCCAAAACATCTGCAGATGAACAATGAAGTAGCTGCAGTTATGTCCAAAGGCATGTAAGAGAGTAACACAAAAAACTCAGTAGGCTGAAGATTTACAGTCTGGACCTCCTTTGTTTACTCAGAACAAGGTGCATAAATACCAGATGAGCTTTTTTTAAAAAAACTATCCACATGTTTTAAAATATAAGCTTATTTTCCAAAGGGAACAAAGAGCCAATCCCTAAATGGAGTATTACGTGTCAGACACCCAGTTAGTTTTAAGGATTTGGCTCCTAAGTCATGTTGATATGGATATTTTACTGCTTACACTAATTTAGCTGTATCTTGATAAGGGAGTGATTTTTATTTTTATTTTTATTTTTTTTTTAAGGTTAGACAAATCCCTTTTCCACTCAGGCAGGAACAAGGAGGTCAGCATCACTGTCCTGGTTGGAATTCACAGAGGTAACTTGAAGGTTTATTTACCCTTTGTTGGCAAGTCCATGGGAATTTGGAGTTTAAGTTCTTGTGTCAGTGGAATTCAGGTTGCCTGAAGACAGATTTTTAAAAGTAGGAACCTGTCTACATCTGTGGGCAAATACTCAAGCTTAAAAATCAAGTTTACTAATCAATGTGAGTAAGGATGGCTACATAAATCTGCAATTCGTTTGTCATGCAAAAGTGTGGTATAGAGGAAAAAGATTAGAGACATGCTAATTAATACCCTAGTTTTGCACTGATCATCTTTGCTTATGCAAAGAGCAGATAAGTTTACCTCCATACATATAAACATAAAGAAGCCAACTAAAGCTGTAAAACTCATAACCCTACCAATCAAGTTATTTCTCCAACAGATTGTAAAAGAAAAGGGAAGAATGTTGCTGCTATTTCAGCCTTGAAAGCTGTAGAGGTACCTGAGGAGCCAGGGGGAAGACAAAAGTCTGGAAACAGCTGGGGGCTGGTATCCTTCTGATTCCAGCCCAGATCTCATGACAGCTGAGCTACAAGTGGGTTTTTGGCCCACCGCTATCTTCTTCGTGGAAAGGAATATTTAAATTACGTGTAAACTAAAGCTGAATGAAAAACAGGCTAGAAATTAGAAGAACAGTGTTAGCTGGATCTATTTTTCTGAAAAAAAATTATCTACCTATCACAGACCTCTGCCATAGGATGAGAAGCAAATCCTCCAGAGGTGTTCATTTCTCTCCATTAGCTATTGAGAGTCCAGATAACCACCTTGCGAAGTGCCAAATTTTTGGAGAGCTGCAACTGCTCAAGAACAAATCTGATCCCCTGAGCCTCCCTGGCCTACCCTTTAATCTCCACTGTCCTTTGTAGCCCTTATCATGGTCATATAAAGTGAATAATCCTGTTACTTGGGGGGATCCCATATATTTAGGAGGACCATTTTGCTATAATTTCCTCCTCCTGTTTCTAGTTTTCATAATGTTTCTGGAGTATACACTGGTGATGTGGTTCTATATTCCTTCGCCCTACCAGAAACTGGCTGCAAACAGATTTATCTCACTGTAATATAACCAAATAAATTAGCATCCAAAAGAACTTTCTATCAAAGCCGGCAAGCCTAGAGGCACAGGAAAATTGGTATTACTGCAGAAGACAATTATTTGGTTTAAGACGGATAAAGATTCTGCAGGGATTTGATACTAGCTTAAAATTTGCAGGGGCGTTATAGCTATAAATCAGGAGGAAAGTAAAAAGCCTCAGATGGTCCTATTTGCTGACAATTTTTCCTCCACATTTATTTGAAAAAATATATCTAATAGCAAACAAGATTTGTTACTGTTGGATTTGTTTGTACTGTGATAGCATCTAAAATACTGCTGGAAGCTTTCCAAACTCAGTATCAGTTTCAGTACCACTCTGAAAAGTGTATGTTACATCCCCTTCATGCATCTCAGAAGAGTCTTGCATGAGAAAGAAATCTCATTAAAGGACCAGATATTGCCGTCCTGACTTTGAGCAAATACTGGAATCTGGGTCCTAGTCTAGGTTTTGGAAAAGCAATTAATTATTGCAGGTGCTTCAGGTATTAGGTGCTCAGCTAGAGACACCTTGAAGAAGGCTGAATTTCAGAATGTGCTATGCTCTGAATATAATTAGTGGCTTTCAAAAATCTTGGCTTTCCTAGTGCTCTCTGACGAGGACTGAATATTAAATTCCCACGGATGGATTTATTTTATCAGCCATTTGGGTTTTATTTAGTTGTTGGACTGCGATTGTTTGGGTTGGATTTTTATAGAGACCAGGACTGAAAGGTCATTCCTAAAAGGCTATATTATATGTTTTGTTTTAAGCATTTATTCTGCTGAATAGTAATATTTAAAACATCCAAACATGGATCATTTTGGTTAAAATGAAAGCTGAAACGCAAATGTCACTCTGGTCCCTTGATAGCGGTTTGAGTGTGTTCACTTTCCCTTTAAACCATCCATTTTCCAGTCAAAGAAAACCATCTCTGACAGATCTGTGATCTGTTCCAGCAGGGTAGATACGTCTAATTCCCATGTGGGTATCAGAATTGTATTTCTCCTATAGAATTAACTACTCAATCATCAAATAATGCATTGCTACACAATATATTTGTTTGACTACTGACATTTTTTATACATATCCCTTTTATTTCAGATAAGCCTAATTACACTCTGCTGTACCCTTTCAAGATACACAGTATGATTTTATTCTCCTAAGCACAGTGCTTTGAAAAAAGTCTGACCCAAGATTTATGAAAATCTCACCATAATTTCAAAAGACTTATAACTGCCTACATTTTGTCCTGATATTAAGCTTACCTTCTTGTATCATTTGTCATAATTTCCTGACAGTAAGAAAGAGGAATCCACTTGGGAATTTATATAAAACGAACTTGGATTTTTAAGTCTAAAATTAACTTCTCGGATTGATTTCTATGTCCCTCGCACCCTTCAAATAGAATGCACATAAAGATGTAATATCTGTCCATAAAATTGTCAATTTATGGAACTATTAAGTGTATGACAAAAATAATGGAAAAACGATGAGCCTGGCTTTTTCTCAGGCTCTTTCTAAATATCTTTCTGCTGCAGAACGTTACCCTACTTGGTTGTAGTGTGGGTCCTAATTGCCACTCAGGGTGGGAGTGTGTGCTCCCATAGGATTGTACTTGTCTGGATTTCTTCTCTTGATGCTGCTGATCCCTCAGGGATCTGTGCTTTGTTTCTGCTTTAGCACTAATGTTATCCATATAACTATCAGATGTTTCCTTAAGGATCTCAGCCAATCTGGGGTAGTAGGGCCAATTTACAGATCTTTAATGAATTCTTTTCAAAAAATGTTGCTTGATACTCAGCTGGGTTGGTTACCACCTTGGATCTCAATCTGGGAACATGTCGGAGAAGACAAGTTCTACCAAAGGGAAGTTCTGGCTCACTTCCAGGTGTAGGTTTTTGTGAGACTGTGAAGTCTATCCATACTGTGACCAGCAGTAAAAATCCACCTTGTGTGGATACAGGCATCTCCCTTGGGTAGCAGCGTAGTCATGGCAACATGGAGCTCAGTCTCTGCTGCCCACCGAGCATCTATCTGTCTTCTCCTTTCAACTCCCTTGGGGTGAGATCAGCTAAAAGGTAAAAAGCCCCTTTGTCTGTATTCTTTATTTAGAGTATTTGACTTTACAGCAAGTATTGTCTCAAACATTGCTTTGCTGGATTTTTTCTGTATTTCCGTGCCTCTGTAGCAGTGATGAGCTGACCACGTGCAACCCCACAGAGCGCATACAGGACTGCTCCCATCTAACTTGGTGTGGCACGTCATTCTGAAGGCCCGTCACTCTGGGATCCTCTCCTGCCCCAGTGTAAGACAGACATCTCCAGCACACAGCAACCTCTTCAGTTCTGAATCACCACCTGAAAGGGCCTCTTCCCAGCTGAGTAGATATTAAGCTCTGTGTTAGATTGTTCTTGTCTTATACTTGCTCGTTGGAATGAGTCTGCTAGTCATTGCAGACTAAGAGTATTCTTCCTCCTCTCACTGAAAAGATGATTGTCACCTTCTGGTAGCTACTTGTGACACTCTAGCCCTCAGTACACAAGTTGGTAATGAGAAAAGAGACCTCAGCCTTGCTTTGAAAGCCTCTGAAACCTTTCAGGTTATCTCAGTATTGACAACTACCCATATTCAAGAAGTCATGATCCATGCCTCAAAAATCAGTGCTGAACTCTGCAACATGAATAGACCCCTGTTCTCAAAACTAGCAAAGGAAGAGAAGTACCTCTTCTTCTATAGGTATCTCCATGTTATTCAGGTTGTGGGATGGTCTCCACCAATTATAGAGGGATCCTACCTTTGGGGATCATTACGAAGTATGAGAGGCTGAATCTGGGTCTCTATCAGCCTGACAACAGTTAAGGATCTAGCTGCTACCCTGCAGCGTTGCAGCCCTGAGAATGTGGAAAAGGTCACTGCTCACCTCAGTCCTTCTCTACTTTTTCATTTCATCTGTTCTTCCCACTCTGTACCCTGGCTCTTCCTGCTTTTTGTCTAGATTTCCTTTTATTCCCTTTTTACTGCAAGACTCAGCCCCTCTGTTGGCTGCAGTCAGGGGAAAAGCCTTATGATGACATAGTCAAAGAGATTTGACACTCTACAACATAAAGGGCAATGTCTAGGAAGGGCAGAGTGATGCAGCACAGATTCTGGATGTCAGATAACATTATCAAAGGGTAAAGTATAACATAATTCTTAGCATGTGTTTTATCTTTCAAAGCAAGCTTTGCCCTACACTTCATTCTGTGCTTCAGATGGTGACCAACCAAATGTATTTGTGCTTTCAATGTTTTTATTTAATAAATCCTTGTTACTTTGTCTTTTCGTTCTGCTCTAGCCCCCACTTTTATCACCATCTTCTAGTCTCAAAGAGTAGAAAGAAAGCTGTTGCTTAACACTTGAGAACTGTTGCCCTCTTTTCCCCTCATTTGTAGAGTTATATATTAACTCCTGCATTCATTAAGATTAGGATTTTTAAATATGCAGACCTAATTGTACCTTCTTTCATAGTTAAGTGTCCAAGTCAGTGCATTTTAGAAATGATGAGCCCCTGTGAGTTTAGATCAAGTCAGTTAGTTATCTTTGTCATTAAAACCCATTGTTTTGGGTGTTTTTAATCTTGGATTACATTTTGCATAAGCGATTAGGACCTGAGGCCAAACTTTTGAACAGCGATGCACAAAGCTAGGCACCCATTCCTATTTAGCACACAGTTAAAATGATCTAGTTTTCAGAGGTATTGAACACCCTAAATTCTAGTGCCATTTCTGGGATCTCCATACGCTCATTACAACCAAAATTCATGCAATGTTTAGATAGATGGACTAAGGTACCGCATTTCTTTTGCCTAAATCCATACCTAAAAACTCATTTAAAATAATTTCTCTTTATTTTTGAAATACCTTGCTAGTGCATAGTGAATAAATTGATGAAAATGGAGACTTTTTTCAATTATATTCATACAATATACCCAGTTTGTATCTTTTTCAAGCCTCAGTATAATTGCCAATGCTTTATTCCTCCACTGCAGCTGTGTTCCTGAATGTATTATTTCATAAATTGTTGAAGTGCATTCCCAAAATGTCCTCTAAGGATGTCTAATCTTACTTAAGCAATGAATTAAATCTTTCCACTGAGTCACGGTTATATTTGACAAGAAGGTATATATTTGTCAAGACGTCCTGTTTTCTCAACATTTTGGAGCTTTTGGGTCATCCAAATCAAAATAGCTTACCCCATCCCACCTGCTTTTGATGTCTTGACAACAGCTAAACCATAGAAGAAGGAAATTACAGTGATGTTCACATCTGCTTAGGCCTTGTTAATGCTCTTGAGTATAGTCCTTATTGCAAAGAACACACTCCTGAGACACTTTAAAAAAAAAAAAAAAATTCAGTCCAAATCCCCTCTCTGCTGTCATGATTTTCAAGATAGGTACAGTACAGCACATTTACTTGCCCTACTGTGGCATTTTTTGCTTCAGCACACACAAAAAATTACCAGTTGTGCCTTTCGGTTTTAATCTTGTTAAGATTTCTTTGCCATGAATTGCAAATAGATAAAAGGCACATCCACTGTGCTGATGTCTTTATGTGCATAGGGATTTATATGACCCAGTATCTGTACGTTTGCTATTAGCTGTAGTTAAAATAACATTAGCAGCGCTCATATGAGTAGATACAAGCCATAATAAATACATTTGGATATTTTATTTGAGGTAAGGTTGGGGGACTCTTTGCAAGCATGTAGACCTCCAGCAGCTCTGCTTGGCCTGACCAGCCCAGTGAATTAAAAGCCCAGACTCCAATCATGAAATGTAAACTCTTTCATATCAAAGCATTTACGTGTGATCTTTTGTTCTGAAGGTACTTATGTTTGTGGGTTTTGTAAATGTTCTTTCTCCCTTGGGACAACTGACTTACACTAGCTAGTAAAGGTCCTCAAGGAACCATTCATTTATCCAGTGAGCTCTGCCTGTGACCTTCTTATCTCACATGTCTTCATGTATCTTTCTGCCACATCCAGCAGTTGAAGGCGATATATCATCCAATTGTGCAGCTAGCCACTAGCAGAAGGTTTGTATCAGATGGAGACATATGGCTAATATCCAGGATATTTGCAATGCAACCTCGGTTCAAAGGGATCGTTATCAGGGGGGAGAATCGGGCCATCATTATTGTTTAAAATGACCTGTAACTATTAGGTCAGCTTGTTCACCAGCAGTATTGTGCCTCTGATTTCAGTGACAGTTTTTGATCTGTTATCTTTAGATCCCAGCTGGATTTTCAAAGCTAACTGTTGACAGCACATTAACTTTGTTATGCTTTTCAAGTTAACTGCAAAAGGTCGACAATGAGAATTTTGGGGCTTTAATACAATATTCTTTGCGTTGTCATGCTCACATTTATTATCAGCTTTAAAGAAAGGTTACTTCAATGCACAGCAGTGGAAAGCAGGTTGGCAGACCTAACAGAGGATCACAGTAAAGAGAAAACAGAGATGTACTGGCTGGACAGAGGGTCTCAGATGTGATTTGTGCAGATTTGAGCCAAGTTTGAGTATACAGTAAAAACACAGTAAGAATCTTTCATCCACTTTTCTAACCAACCAGGCTGCAAAAATATTTCCTTCTTCACTCAGGAGCCGGAAAGGATCTGACTGCTTCTGAAATTAAGTGCTCAAGGGCTTTCTCACAACCACCTAGGGCAGTGGATAAGACTTCTATTCACTTCAGTAGGACCCCAAATCAGTTTTTTTTCTGTGATGAGCTTGCATGCTTTGTCTGTGTTTTAGCCATGTCAAGGGGAGCTGTGGAAATAATACTGCTCTACTGACACTTTAGGCACCACTCCAGGTAAATGTAAAAGAGCCAGAAGTGAAATCCAACTCACAATTCACATTTTCTTATCGCAATCCTAACTTATTTTTTGACCACTAATGCAGAAAAAAATCAGGTGATATTCTTGCTGCCAGTAAGAATATCCATGAGTCTCTCAGTTCACATTATATACCTTAGTCATTTCAACAGCCGGTGTGATTTAAGAATGACCTAGAGCAACACATTATTTGAAAACGATGCCCTGGTAACAGGGATGTACATCCATGCTGCAACTTGACAAGTTTTTATCTCCACCGCAGGGGAGAGTTTAACTTTGCATCACTCCCATATGGCATGACTGGACAAACACATTCTGCTGAGTGTTCTTGAACTTCATTTCCTCTCTGCTAAGATCTCACTGCCTTACCTACTGCAGCTTCAAGGAAAAAAGCAAAGACAACAGCATTTACAGCCCCTCCTGCTCCAGGAATGCAGAAAAAAGTCACATTATCACTTTATGTCTGTAAAGCAGTATGTGGCTCGATTCACAGGCTATCCTGCAGAGAGCATCAGAGGAAGGGAAAGCTCTCCTTTGAAAAGTGAAAGTAACAGAAAGCCTTGAGAATTTACAGAAAAGACCACTCATTTATGTAGATGCATCTAAAATCTCAGTGCCTGATGTAAGGTCGCTGTCTAGGTTCCCTCAGTAGTCAACGGAAAAGGATTTTGGCACCTCTGGAAGTACGATTCATCCCATCCTTAGACAGTGATTTCAAATAGGTGGGATGTTGTCTCTCTCATTGACTGCAGATGATATGTGTTATGCAAAAAGCAACAATAATACTATTTCAGTATCTATATTTCAGTATCTATGCAGTACCTTCATAGATAACAGGCTATCTGTTGGCCTAGCAGAGCAGTCCTATATGGTCTGTGAAGGTGGATTAAAAGAAAAGGCTGAAAACCTTTTCACCCATTGAATGACTCCTGTTGGCTTTGAGTCAAGCCTGCAGCTAGATAAATTGAAATGTTTCCATTTGCAAAAAAAAATCTGATGTGTCATCCAATCAGCAAAGACGGGTAAATATACATAGAAGGAAACAGCAGCAACAAGTCTTCAGCAATTACGTTTGCCACACCTAGACAGAAGGGTAGAACGAGCTGTGAAAAAGAAGTCACAATATTTCTCCTGCTTATATGAATCTTGAGTTGAGGATGGTCAAGCTTTGTGGGAGGTGTTTTGTTTCTGTATAGTTTTGATCTCATTTGATCTGATTTTGTTTAGCTCCTATTTCAGTACAAGATGCCAGCTTGTTTCTGTTGATTGAAGGTACCTGTGCTTTGGCAGGAACTTCCTAAGGAAGAGGCATCGAAATTCATAGAAAACTGACTCAGCACGGCCCTGCACCTGACAAGGTGATGCAACTGAAGAGGTAAGTTTATGATACCTGCATTTCCCTTTGTGTGTTTGTACCTACGCTCCTGCTAAGAATTTATCACCTCAGCGGTAGCATTAGGACACACTTATTGTACCTATGTCATCACATATTTACCCATCCTGGTAGGGGTGGTGCATGCTCCATATCCACAGTTTCTCCTAACACCCAGCTTAGATCATAGTATTGCTTTGTACATTAACTGTTTTTCTACTTTGTCGCTTCTGTTCATCTGTCCTTGCCCCACCATATAGCTTGCCTTGAGGTAAGGTGAGATGTGATGTTTGCTTCCTCTACTTCATCATGCCATTGGTTACCTCAAAGCGTTCAAATCTGATACTTCTATCCAAGGTCTTTCGTGCCTCAGTAAACTCCACATCCCATGAAGTGTGTCATTCATATCAGGAAGGAGCATCAATACCATCTCCAGGAACACCGCCTGAGTAAGGAGGTGATTTTTAGCTCTTTGTTGGAGCCATTAGACCAGAGCAGATAGATACCTTCTAGAGCCCTGGACCCCTGTGGAGACTGCCAAATTGATGACAGAAGCCTCTGCCAAAGAACTGGGTGCCCCCACTAGCGGAAAGAATTCTTCCTCTAATAATAGGTGTCAAGAAGAGTGCATCATCTTCCCCTCCAAACATGGTAACCTGGAGATACCTTGGCACTTGTGGGGTTGCAGACAGAGTTTGTAATATGTGGGGTAGGACCACCAACAGGAGCTGCAGACTCTATTGTTTGGTCACTTTTGTCCAGCTATGACAGCTTTAGCTCTGGGCTGTGTTTGCAAGCCCACAGGATCCTCACAGCATTTATACAGACCTTTCCATGGAGGTGCCAAAAGCCAGAAAATGAAGCATCATTCATGCCTTCCAGGTTGCACCTCACCGATCATCTCTTTCTGTGGCACCTAAGGACTTGTTATTACTTGCCTGAGAAAGGGAGGGTAAATGGCGAAGGATGAAAAACAAAAGGCAAAGAAGAGCAATGGTCTCAAATTTCCTCTGAAATTGTGCTTTCTGTTGTGAAGATGGATTGGAACACATGGTTTCATTAAGAGCCTGCTCTGAAGACGATTGAAGACAATAGGAGAATTTCCCTTGATCTTGATGAACTTTTCACTGATTCTGGAAGACTGGACCTCGATCAGGAGACCCCCAGTGTGGGTCTCCAGTATGACGAAACTTTTTCTCTAGGGAGGGGAGAGATTGTTATGGATCCAGATGAGTCTACATATCCCATAGCCCTAAAGTTCCAAATTAAACATGCACTGAACTGAGGGAGCTTATAAAGGTTTGTAAATAACTTTTCTGGAAGTGTGATTGTGGCCATAGCACGCATGGCATCTCTGAGTAGGCGGGCAGCCCTTCTCATTCACCATTGTTTGAATAATTGGAAAATCACTCACCCATTACTATTTTATGGCCACAGCCGCAATCCTCCCCTGAGCTGACGCCTCAGCTGGGGATGCTTCATTTCCATTTAATAGGATGAAAACCATGTGGCTGTGAATCATCTGGTTCTGTCTCTGCCGTCTTAACATGAGCGCGTTCACTGTATTCAATCAACTGTGCTACAGTTCAAATTGATGGCAGGGCTCACACTTCATTTCCACACACAGAGGCTGTGAACTTTCTGAGGCTGTGAACATTTCCCTTGCCAACCTCCTCAGTTCTAGAGGCCTGCTCTTTTTTTTTTTTTTTTTTACTGCCATTGTGTGCTAGATACTTTGCAGACAGAGTAGGTACCATCATTCCCTAAAGCTTTTATTAACAGTACTTTTTCTTTCTGTCCAAGATTTTCTGCCACATTTATTATCACACATGCTCCCGAGCGTGTGTGTGTGTTAGGATGCCCATAAATCACCGTGCAACCCTAACTACACTCTAAGAGTGCAATTCCACAGTGCTTTAGCTAATCTAAACCAGAGCTACTGCAGTCGCTTGCTCTTCTTCACCCCCAGCCTCATGTTCCTACCTTCATCTTTGAGCTGGCACTAGCAGATTTGTTATAAAAGTTGATATTTTACGCAGTATCATGCAGTGAGCTAGCTCAGGGAGCTGATGCAGTTAGAAACCTGTCAGGCTAGTTTTTGGCCAGTCCATTTTCCTGAGCTATGTCATTATCCTGTACTGATAATGCAAGTCAGGGAATGATACCATGTGGAAAAGGATGGGATTGAGGGCAGTATGACAGCAAACCTGATTTAGAGTGGCTTAAAGTGCCCTGGTGCCTCTCCTCTGCACATGTGGGTGCATGCATGTGTTTTGTGGATGTTTATTTCTAGGTACACATGAGCAAAAATCTATAGATCAGGTGTTTCTAGACTGTTACACATAGCACTGAGGGTATAAAACCCTAATGAAAAGTTTGAAAGATCCCATTGGGAGGCTTTTACAGGAGCTGCAAGGTGACATTTCCCAGGAAGGCAGGCAACAATCTGGTATTAATCCTGACCTCCCTGGAGGTGCCGTTGGGTGAACACCTCAACACACTGATTAGTTAGTCAGTGATTAACACAGCTCCGCTCATCAGGAGTAACGAGCTGTAACTAACTGCCACAGCTTCCCAATCCATTCTGTTACTGGTGGGATGGACACAAGTGGTGCCAACACCTGTGTTTCTTGATGAGGGTGTAGGGACAGGGTCTGGGGTGAGTACATAAAAGGATGGTGATGAGGCTAGGGTGTATTTTTTGCATGTGGAGGATAAAACTAGGGTAATGGAGAGATGAGACTGGGTGATAAGCAGAGGGGAAGATAAATGATGTGCAACAGGGATCTGGGTGTGAAATGGTAGAGGGATGTGATAGATAGACGTGGTCAGCATTCTAGCCTACAAGGGCAGGGGGTGGGCAATGAATAGAGATTTTCCTTTGTTTCTGTTTGCATTTTTTCTAAACCCAGATGTGGCAATTGCTACCAGTATCTGTAGCTACTGCTGTTATCTGCAGTTCTACCGCTGTTGCTGGTAGTGCCTGCAGCCGCTCCATGGTTGATAGCAGCCAAATAGCTCGTGGCTGGGTTATGTGGCTGTAGACTGCAAGTACACAAGGCCTTGCAACGGATGCAGTGGAAACTGGGATACTACTGTACTAAGTCTGTGTGGGCCCAACCTTTATGGTGATGTAGGAGAGACAAGGCGTGACACCTCTTTTGCTGCTATGTGGAGAAGATGCCTTCACTTCTGGACAGTGGAAGGCAAACCACCTCATTCCACCTGGTTATAGTAGTAGTGGTTCCTCCAAGAGTAAGGCAGCAGTTTGATCACCTTACCAGGTAGTTCCTTTCTCTCCTTATTCATTTGTGTTCCTCTTTGTTCTCTGTATTGGTTGTGATTTTTCTCTTTCTAATATTTTCCACAACAGTAAAATTCTATTCCTCTGCAAACAAGCTCTGCTAATATTGACTCAGCCTTTATTACAAATGCATCAGTTGTGCTGTTATTGTCATTATTTAAGCTTTTACTCCTGCCCCATGACCCACAGCTAAATGAACATTTTGTCCTCTGTCTGCATAAGATATTTACTTACTTTTCCAGCATTTATCCTACACTTCCCATGTAATACAAATCCTGTTTCCTTTGCTTTTTTTAGAATAGCAGTGGTTGTGAATGTCAACTTATTTCACTGGTGAAATAAGCAAAAAAGTCATTGTTTTGATAGGACAGATTGTATTGCACTTTGCTTAAACACCTAAAAAATATGCAAAATGTTTGATGGAAAAGGCACTTCTGGAAGGGTGAGTTTCAACTTCCTAAACAATGAATTTCTCTTCCTTTCTCCTTTTGATCACAGAGGAAACCTAAGATCACTTAGGTCTTAGTGTAATCCTCTCAGTTAAATGTCTTTAAGTGGGTAGGATGGATCAGAGCAAAGGTGTGACTCTCGCTGAAGAATTTGATTTACACTAGTTCTGGGTAGGTTTTTTTTCCTCTTTCAAGTTTCTTTCAAGTTTCCTACATGAGAGCATTTTGCTCTTGCTGTGGCTCATGTTTATTGGAGGGAAAAAAATGCTATAAGCAGAGCAATGAATTAAGGATGTGGCACTTCATAAAGCACAGGAGAACAAGCATACCTGGATCCCACCTCTAGCCAAAGTGACCTCAACCTACTGTTGAGGCTGCACAGGAGCACCAAGTTAGCACAGCAAGGAAAGCAGGTAGTGATGCTACTCCAGTTTCTCTAACTATACGGCACCAAATACAACAGGGCATTTGGTTACAGTACTAACCCATGACTGCCCAAGCTATTTAATTATTAACATGCTCTTTGGTGCAGTTTTGTCTTTGTGCCAGCTAGTGGTCTCCCAGGCAGTGCCCAGGCATAGTCTGGGGAACAGGACTGCTCTCAGGAGGTTGTGTGGAGAGTGTGGTGTGAACTTTTGTCTTTCCACCTTGTACAGTTCTCCAAAGCCACCCCAGCAAGTTTTGTATTGTAACACACACTTACATGACCTCATATCACATCTCATGAAGGCACCTTAGGTCTGCAGAAATTTTCTTTTCCTCATGCAATTTATCAGTAGAGACACAACCTCCAAGAATGCAAGCAAACACTTTCCTCAACAGATGAATCAGTTCTGAATCAGAGTATCTTCTCCTACTTCCAATGAGCAAGGAGGACAATAACCTTTGGAAACCACCTGAATTCCCAGGAAGACCTCCCAATAGCTGTCTGCTGGAAGCTGCATTACAGCACTTCTGAGCCCCTCTACAAAGACAACAATAACTTACACCAGGGTAAGTTTAGCTGTAGCCATGGTATCATCAAGCAAGCCCAGAATTAGACAATAAGTTCTGACTCCAGTTTCCACCCTGCCTCCTCCTCCCATCTGCTAAATATTTCCTGGATTTCATAAGGCTGTTTTCCTTGGTCCTTCTTGATCTGCCACTCACTTGTAGGTGATCTCTCTACTCCAGAATCTCCCTCCAGGCAAACTAACATCATCTTGTGGGTGATTATGTACCAGTTCAACCTCAGCAAGGTTAGAACAGAGTTTATAATCCTTCCCTGTGATCCCTCTGGGCTGTCTTCATTCTCTATAGCCATTCTTGTGCTCATCCATGAATTCAGACAGCATTTTCTGCTTGTATCGCCCTTCAGGCGAGGAATCTTGGTTGGGGGCAGGGAAGAGTTATCTTAACATACCTTAAAATAAAAACAAACAAAAAACCCCAGCCTTTCCTACTTGACTTCAAGGCAAAAGTCTCATTCAAATTCTCATCACTTGGGATTCATCTTCTCCAGCTTTAGCTGTGTCAGGTATGTTTAGGCATGCCCAGCATCTAGTTTAAGCTCATGACCTAAGCTCCATGAGCAGTTGGCAAATAGATACAGGAATCCTTCACAGGTTATGTTTTCCTACCCTTTAGGGAGACAGGACGTTGTCAGGGTAAATGTAGCTGTGATGGGTAAATGTATTCCTAGATGTGTTTCTTTCCTCTGAAAATTCAGAGGAAACTGTGTCCTGTCATACTGAAGAGTACTATACCTTTCTTTTCCTCTAGTTCCCAGGGTAATTGTATTCATTTGTCTTTGGTTTCTTTTTACATTTAAGTTTTTTAGGGAAGATCACCCTTTTCAGTGTGTGTTTCCACAGTACCTAACACAGGAGAATCCTGCTCTGGCACTGCAGCTTCATGGTACTATGATAAGAGAAAGAAATAATAATGAATTAGGTATAGGAGTAGGATCAAGTACACACAAGTCCATGTAAGAAACTTTCCTTGGGAAGTCATTGATCTCAATGTGCAGCCAAGGATGAATCTAGCTTGTGACTCCTTGCTAGCACTCAATTTTCTTTTAGTCCTCTTTGGACTATCAGAGATTGTTATTTTTTTTTCACACTAAGAAACAACTATGGCAATATTTTTTTTTCTTTTTGAATTAAACTATTTTAATCAACTGGACATTTTGTTATAATAGATTATAAAAAGACTTATTAAGTAACATTATTACATTGAATATAATCCCATATAGACTTATTTAGCTTCTGCAGTCACTTGTTCCATCATTTTCCTTATAGTTTGCTGCCCACAGGTGATTCAAAGGTTGCTTTGACTAAACTAGAATCTAATAAATGATTGCAGTTTGTTATGAAGACCTTAAAATGTTTAACATATTTCAGTGCAAGTTCACATGGACTGCTTTGTCTAACCAGTTTGTAACTGAGAAAGCTGAATCTCTCTGTATCCATCAAATAGATTTGCACCCAGAATTTGTTGATATTTGACTGTTCCTGAAAATATCGAACAAGGACTATTCTTAATATCAAGACTGTAGACTAGCTGCATGCAGAAATATGAAATGGTCTCCGCACAGCTCATACTAGGGCACTCTACATGGCCAAGATTTCATAGTTAGGCTTTAATATGTGATTATTCTCCCTCACTGAAAAGAAGAAAAAAAAAAAAAAAAGAAGACCCAAGCTTAAAGTTAAGAGGTATTGAAAAGTATTGCCAAACTGGAACCTGCATCATCTTTGTGCAAAGGTAAATCTATTGTTGTCACAATCAAGTCTCAAGGGAACAAGCAGAGGCTACTGAATTTCTGTAATATACCTCCACGCCCTTGAAATTTCTCTCTCTTTATTATGTATTTTAAAATTCACTTCATTTCCAACAATATTCACTATTTATCCCTGAGTGAACCAGGGCGCTATGTTGTTGGTGTTTTAAGAAACAAACCTTTGACCCTTCAATGTGAGTACTTGGCCATTCTCTTTTAGACTTACGGAGTGGTAATAATTACCCTTATTAAAAGGAAATTTCTCTCAAGAGTTTTAAGATAGAACAGCTCAGATACCTCAAAAGAAGGAAATAGGGTAAGTATCCTATCGTATACTTACCACTCAAACAAATGCTTAAAAAAGAAGGGACTGGAGCTGCTGATTCAATAAATGTTCACTTTACAACACGAATTATCTTTATTCACATATAGTTAATTAATTTCTAAGACTTGACATTAACTTGCATGTCACAAATCACTTCTCACCCCCAAAAAGCAAAAAATACCTTAAATGAAAACTTAGGTTTCTCTTCTGAAGGTCATGAGCCTTCACTTGAGTATCCAAGCACGCACTTAATAGTAATTGCCTTTGACGGGACTCCAAGTTAAGCATATGATTAAATGCTTTGTGGCAGAAGTAGAAATTAAGCGTATTCTTATATGCCCAGTGGAATTTGAGACTGATTCGCAGGTTATTGGACTTACCAGGTATATTCTTGCCACTTTTGGAACCACTCAATGGCATACTGGCACTAGGAATACCTGACAAGGAAAGGTGTTGCGTTTGTAAAGTGATCAGCGCAGACAGATCCTGAAATTTTTGCAGAGCCCTGAAGCAGGCCTGGTAGTGTTAGATCTGAAAGCTGAAAGGGTCAGGATAAGGGTCATAACTTTTTATTGAGGTTTTTCTGCATTAATAATTCCCCACTTTTGGGAACCAGTTTGTTGGCTAACACAAGGTCGAAGCATGTTTGTGATATAGAGTAACCAGCTGGCTGGTTTGTTTGAGATCATGGAAAGCCTTACTGAGTTCTTTGTTCAGTCTTCATATAGTTTACATTCTCCTGCTTCAATATGCATCATATATATAATCGAATGCAGAAGACAAATATGTTGTTCACTTGGAAACCATGTGAAGTGAGGGAGAGGAAGCTGAAAATGAGGAGGGGGTTTAAAAGCACGCAAACTTTGATTGCTTCTATAGGAAAGTAAACAATTTGTCAGCCTAGCACTGAAAAAAGCTTCCATGGGCTCTTTAACAGGACAAAAATTAAGGCCTTGTTTATTTACTTATATGTATGCACACACGCAGGAGAGTGGAGGTAATTGTATGACATTCAAATGATTCCCGTATCTGTGTCTGAGTTCATCTAGCAGTAAATGTTAAGGTCATTCCCAATTTCAAAGATTAGGGCAAGACTAATCTTGCACTGAACTCAAGGCAATTGAAAAAGTTCAACACAAATGTGCTTTGCTGACATTGAAAGAAATTCAGGCAGGGAATTGGCAGACTTGAATCTATGCCCTTATTAAAGTCTATTTCTCCCACATGGCTTAGCAAGTTCAGCTTTTTTTTTTTTTTTTTTTTTTTTGCCAATCATAAAATATGTGCTTGAGGTGTAACTTCTTCCACCTTGGTGACACGGGCCTCTGCAAGAGGCTGCTTCCACAGGGGTAGTAGGTTTTCATCTTCATAAGTAAAAACACAGATTTTAAAAAAGGAAATAATAAAAAAAAAAAGAAAGCCTGGTGTTAAATGGACACACACAAAAGATAGTCCAGGAGCATATACTTTTCTGAGACTGCAGGGAAAGGAAAAGAGATATAAGTGAATCTGTAGCCTGAACTTTCTTACTACCTGCTGAAAGCAGGTAATGAAGAAGAAGAAAAGCAACCCAGGCTCCCTTCCTGCCTTGCTCTCTAATATGCTTTGGACGTCTCTTTTACAGCTTGGCCATCTTACTCCAATATTTTGTCTGTCTGTGATGGGTTGACCTTGGCTGGACACCAGGTGCCCACCAAGCTGCTCTGTCACTCCCCCTCCTCAGCTGGACAGGGGAGAGAAAATATAACGAAAGGCTCGTGGGTCGAGATAAGGACAGGGAGATCACTCACCAGTTACTGTCATGGGCAAAACAGACTTGACTCAGGGAAATCGATTTAATTTATTGACAATCAAATCAGAGCAGGGTAATGAGAAATAAAAATGAAATCTTAAAACACCTTCCCCCCACCCCTCCCTTCCTCCCGGGCTCAACTTCACTCCCAATTTTCTCTACCTCCTCCCCTGCAGCAGCACAGGGAGATGGGGAATGGGGGTTGCAGTCAGTTCATCACACGTTATTTGTGCCGCTCCTTCCTCCTCTGGGGGGGAGGACTCCTCACACTCTTCCCCTGCTCCAGTGTGGGGTCCCTCCCATGGGAGACAGTCCTCTATGAACTTCTCCAACATGGGTCCTTCCCATGGACTGCAGTTCTTCACGAACTGCTCCAGCGTGGGTCCCTTCCACGGGGTGCAGTCCTTCAGGAACAGACTGCTCCAGCGTGGGTCCCCCGCGGGGTCACAAGCCCTGCCAGCAAACCTGCTCCAGCCTGGGCTCCTCTCTCCACGGGGCCACAGGTCCTGCCAGGAGCCTGCTCCAGCGTGGGCTTCCCACAGGGTCACAGCCTCCTTCGGGTGTATCCACTTGCTCCAGCGTGGGGTCCTCCACGGGCTGCAGGTGGATATCTGCTCCAGCGTGGACCTCCATGGGCTGCCGGGGGACAGCCTGCCTCACCATGGTCTTCCCCACGGGCTGCAGGGGAATCTCTGCTCTGGCGCCTGGAGCACCTCCTCCCCTCCTTCTTCACTGACCTTGGTGTCTGCAGAGTTGTTTCACTCACATCTTCTCACTCCTCTCTCTGGCTTCTGTTCCACAGCAGGGTTTTTTTCCCCTTCTTAAATCTGTTATCCCAGAGGCACTACCACCGTCGCTGATGGGCTCGGCCTTGGCCAGCGGCGGGTCCGTCTTGGAGCCGGCTGGCATTGGCTCTATCGGACATAGGGGAAGCTTCTAGCAGCTTCTCACAGAAGCCACCCCTGTAGCCCCCCCCCTACCAAAACCTTGCCACGCAAACCCGGTACACTGTCTATTCAGATTCTCAGTATTTTAAAAGTATTTATGAACTTAAAAGTACATTTAATTTCTAACTAATGTTAGAAATCTGCTCTTTGGGGTGGAACAGTATCTTAGAACAAAGCAGGACTGGGCATTCAGATCAGGTACTTCAGATTACTTTCTACACCCACTGTTATATCCTTCAAACTGCTTTGGATGGGTTTCACCATTAGTAACAGCCTCACACACAGATTGAAAGATTGACCTACACCTACCATGGTCTCTACATATGGGAACTCAGGCTCTGATCTTTGGTCCCCTGAAGCGCACTTAAGATGAATGGCTAGAATAGCCCAAAGTAGGCAAGAAGGGTTCCCGAACAACTACAGCTCAGGCCATTTGACTGTGGGCACTTGCAAAAGCATCCACATTAGGAACTTCATTACTCACAGTCAAGAGAAAGAAGGACTTCTGCCAAAAACGTGGGTCATCTTCTGGAGCAGCTTATGTCCTTCAAAATTCACAATCCTAGCAGACTACCAAGACCTATAGTTATATTGACACCTTCTAGGAAGAGGAAAGACATTTTTATGTATGGTGCACAGACAACACCTGAGCTGAAAGCAGAGGTAGCAAAGAAAAAATTGCCTGATTCATCTTATACAAAACAATAAACACCAAACTGAAATACCATCTTAGGTTTTCCCAACAATACAAAAAATTAGTGCAGTGTTGCAATATCTATAGGAAGTCTTACTTTTCAGCTGAATTCTGATTTAGCCGTATTTCTTCCAGTTCACTAGATAGATAGACCAGCTTCTGACAGATTAGGGAGACATGTACTCCACTCCAATGTGCAATGTCGACATACTCTAAGAAGATAAAGAGCTGTAAGAAACCAAGAATTAAAAACCACTGGTCCATGACAGAAGGTAAATGCAATACTGAATGAAAAAGAAATGTCTAATGAATATTATATCTATAAGGGATGGAGATTCGTCATGTCCCCCCAGAGAAGACACCTGTTCAAATATCCTTGTCAGGATGATAATTAGAAAGATGACTCTTATGACTGGGATGCTAATGAGCAAAGTCACACATTTTGCTGCAAAGTGTTCCCAGACTAGCATGGATAACAAGTGAGCTGAACTGTTACTTGTCACCATAGGAATCAGAGAGTCCCTGATCACAAGAAACAAAAACTGTGAACACTAGATACTTGGGTGTTTTCCTTATCTGTAAGTGCAAAAAGGTTTGGGACACTCTGGGCAAGGCCTCGGGTCTGAGTTCTTCATGCCACACATCTTAACTGATCATTTGTGAGTATTTTGCTTTATTACTCACAAAAAAAATTCAATCTAATAATCTGAGTCTGGTAACAGGACATTCTTGTTCATTCATACAACAAAATCCTTCACAGATGAGAGTAGAGTGTGATTCACGTAGGATCTTCAATCAAAACGCCGGATGGTTTCCTAGAAGGTACAATCAGTGCCAGGGGCTGAGACTGTCTTCACTTACGTGAAAAGCCCTAACTATCACTGACAAAATCTAAGTTAGAAATGAGATCATGTCAGATGGGACATGACAACCACATTTAATAGACCATGTGAGAAATACAGTGAAATCTCAATGGCTGATCTTGCCCTACATTCATCTTAGGCAAATTCCCAGCAGTTTCTTTTTTAAGATTGCCTTTTTCAAGTTAACACTTTCATGAGCATTGCTTCAAAAACACGTTTTCTTGCGAAATTCTTTGCAGTCCTCAGGTAGAAGCAGCAAACAAAAATATGCTTGTGATTTATTATTACATACACTCAGACTTTGTAGTGAAGCCAGAGTCTAGTCAGTTGTTTTAAAGTAATTGAATACTACTATCAGAGAGGGAGAAAGTCATTCACTGACTGTGGTGGTTGAAAAGAGCTGACATAAACACAGAATTAACCGAGAAACTATCATCTAAGTATTCCCAGTTCTGTAGTAGTGGCCATCTGGCAAGACCTGAAATATTCCCTACCGCACTTTGTGAAGAAGAAGGCAGTCTTGTGTGAAATGCTCATGTGAGGTGATGAAAGGAAAATGACCTTCTGAAAAAAATTCTGATGCAAGATTTGCACTGGCAGATGTGCATGAACCTTTGACTACAGTAATTATGATTTTACATTGATAAAGCATTTCTCATCCTGAGTCCCACAGTGCCCTATGTAGGATCACACTGTTGAGGTGTCGACACTTTTGATAGTAGGATACCAGCAGGCTAAATCAAGGCATGTTAAGTGTGGCACTGAGGAAATGAGAAAATACTGTGATGAGAAAGAAAGCTTGCAAATGTAACCCAAATGCAGTTGCAGGGCTAGAAACAAAATTTCTAGTTTTAATAGATTATTTATAAGCCAAGTTTGCTGTATCTTTGAGGCTGGCTCATGACTTTTAAACACCAATTGTTGTCAATATTGAAGGTGCGAGCTTTGATTTCAAGTGCTTAGATCCTTCTCTTTTCACAAACATTCTTTTTATAGATGGTCCCGTACCCTAGGATTAGTTCAGAGCATTCAGTTCTTTAGCCTGGGAATAACGGCCACTGATCCTACCTAACTTTTTATTTGTAATTGAGAAGTTCAGAAAAAAAGTCTTCTCACCCATACACTCCTGTTCAGACAAAGGAGAGAAATGGACATCTTCTGGTGACAGCTCAGATTTTGGAAGTGTCTGTGTTCCCAACCTCGTCTCCTGCTTTAGACACCAACAGGCCAATGTGATGAGACTAGGACATACTGGGTACCTTTTCCTTTAATCAGTGGCAGTGAAGAATGTAGGAGCAATGTTGAAGGATGGACTATCTTTTGTTTACCCACTGATTGTGTTTTTTCTATCCATCAAGAGGTACTTGAATGGTGTGGACTAATCCAACCAGAGAACCTTAAATCTCCCTTCCAAGGGACTCTATAAAGATCTAAAATTGTTATAATATGCTAATAAATAACCTTGAGAGAAGGACTTGTGTGAGTCAAGTGAAACTTGAGATGGTTTTGAACCTGACAAGACATCAGTCCAAATTCCAAACTCTTTTCTGCCATTTGGAGCATCCTGCAGGACTAAGGTCCTGGGACAGATTTGCTAGTAACCTATATGCTAGCATGTCCAGTGGTCTTGCTTTCAGTATGATTAGAAAGACACCAATTCTAAAAAGCACCCTGTTTTTCTTCTGCATTTCAAGACTTATTTTCATTCACCTTAGGTTATAGCAGGAAAAAAAAGAAACTCTCTGAGGGTTATATTTTGAATTCCCAGGAGGGCTGACCTCCAACGTTATCTTCTAGCTGGTACTTAATGACAAAAGGACTTACTCTTTTTTTTAAAGAAAAAACCAAAAGACGTTCAATTTTCACAGGCATTTTGGGGGTGGGGAGCAGAGAGTTTGGGAATATGCAGAAGAAACATTTGTATTATAACTTTGCTAGGAGACAATGTGCTCTAATTAGATGGCAGCAGGCTTGCAATATCCACACAGCCTTACTCACATTATTAATATTTTATGCTAACTGGGACCCATCATGCATTCTTTAACATTCATTTTTTGCGCTTCACAGGTTACAGACAGGTCTTCACTTTCTGTGTCTATACAAGAATAAATCAAGGTCTTTAGCAAACATTTTACAAAAGAAAATGGGAAAATTTTTTTGCCATAGAAAGGTAAGGATTATGATTTACCCACTGCTGGGACATTTACTTATACTGCAAAAGATAGAAAAGATAGAAAATTGCCTTGAAAATTGCTTTGAATTATATGTATACAAAAATCCTATATTTGTCAGTGTGTAGGGGAGGGTGGCTGCAATACGTTTATTTTGCAGCTAGGTTTATATGCGTTCTGCCATACACAGGTTTAGTTTGGAAGGTCAGTGAGTATGATTCCTCATTTCAGATTCAAAGAAGTAAAATTACCCAGCTACCTCTGGCCTACATTTTCAGGAGTGTATGCCCGGCTTTCCTTCATCTGACGTTTCAAGATGGCATTTTTAAATGGATTTTAGCGTATTGCCAAGCACCTGCTCACGCAGGGTCACCACTAAAATGAACTCTGCCGTGAAAATGCATTTGCTGCACAGATGTTGCTGTCCAGATTTCCTTTGGTAAGAAATGGACCAAGAGCCTGGTTTCATCAGTTCGGTAATGAATGCTAGCACACGTGAACCTTCCCTGACATTATAACAAAAACTGTGTTCTTTCTTCAGAGTCCAACATAAAGGGTTTGACAGTGTAATGGAAGTACAGTGGAATGATCACTTTTTAGCTAGGGAAAAACTTAACATCAAAAAGTTCATCTTTACCTTGCAGTAGTAAGCAACTACTTGATCACGGTGTTCAAGTGCGACCATTAAGAGTTTTTAAACACACTTTCCACAAATGTTGCAGGGCCTGGGCTTCCCTGCTTAACTTCTGACATTGAGACAAAATGAGAAGCTTCATAAGTGAAAGTTATCAGAGTTACGGTTTACACCTTGTCCTGACACCCTTTATTGTGCTGTAGGTGGCAGGTGGGTATCAGCTGACCCTTGATGAACGCAAGGCAGTGGTGATGGATATTCACTTACCCAAATTCTTGCCCTACAAATAAGAGAAGACTGCAGGGGAGGAAGTAGGGACAAAACTTTGCTGGGAAAGAGGGCTGTCAGTTAAAATCGCAGCGCAGATATGTAAGAAAAGAGCTGAAACTTTCACACCAAGTTTTTCCATCAAGCTTCAAAGAAGTAGAGCTCTGTCTCTTTAAAAAAATATTCTGCTGTGTGGGCTCCTTAGCCTGCAAAGGCTCTTCCTTTTCTGTTAATTCCTACTTGCCCTACTTTTCTCTTTCCTATCATTGTTTTCTGTTGACTTATAATTCCCTCCATCTCTCTCTCCATCTTTCTTATTAAGTCTAATTGTTTCTCTCCTTTACTACTTTAGAACAAAATCATGTTGGACTTCTGTTTGGGTAGTTCTTTTCAATCTTAAAGATCATTTGCCTTTCATCTTCCATCTCCTTTAGAGGGGAGTTTTCTTTCAAATTTGGTCTTTCTTCATCTTCTTATTTATCTTTTGAATTTTTTTTCCTTTCCAGATTGATATTTTCCTCAGATTTCTTTTTACTGTTGCACAGTTAAATTGCTCTTTCTCTGCTAGGCTTCTGACCTCATAAACCTGTATCTTCTTTATCCATCAAAAAGATCAGAGAAAAAAGGCGAAAAGAAAAGGGGAACTCACTAAGAGGGAAAAAAATCAATACATTATATGCACGACACTCATTTGTGGGAACTAAGGTGATTCTGTGCTATCTGTATTATTGAAGCATCTAAGAACTTTACCGGGATCAAGGTCTCATTGTGCTTCACGGAAGACCATCCTTGCCTTAAAAAGTTTATACTCTAAGCAAACAAGATGTATAAAGAGTAGAAGAAAGGAGAATTCTCCATCACATAGATGGAGAATTGAGATTAAAGATGAGGTTTTCCAAAGAACTCAGCTATCATTTAGGAAGAGAAATAAGCCCAAATTCCTCTGGTCTAGCTTTTGTCTTCATCCCTCAGCCTGATATGTCCTTTGGGGTTGGCTCTAGGCTTTCGGAGACCACTAACATATGGACTTGAGTGAAAGTCATACAAGAAGAATGACTTTAAAGGCTAGATTTTCCTCAGGACATTGGACGTGAGGCAGTGAACTAAGCTGGAAAATCTGGTCATAAATGTCACAGGAAGAATTGAGGACTTCTGAATTTGTGGTTTACTGCTTGCAGAGCAAAGCAGAACAGCAGCCCCAGTGACTCGCTGGGTGCTTTCTTTGGGTCTCATCTTTCTTTCTGATCCTCGGTCGATTAGAAAGGCTGTGCCTACTTGGGGAATTATGTTCAGCAGGATTTGTATTTTTGCTGGTTTGCTTTGAAAAGTGTTTGCTTCTTAAGTATTTATAGGATTTAAAGGGACTAAGGAAGGAGGAAGGAAAGAGGAGGAAAGGACAGTGTGAAGGAAGGAAGGTGGGAAGGTTTACCCAGAGGACCAAGCAATAAAATGCAACAGCTCTGAAATAAGTTTTCAAAATCTTCACTGCAACTATCAAAATAAATCTAAACAAGTCTTATATGAATACTTCTTCCCTTCATACTTCTCCATGACTCCATGATGGCATTCCTGATTCTCACTCATGTAAATGAAATTAGGGAAAACTATAAGGAAGAGAATTTGTTGAAGATAAACTTTTCTTTTTTTTTAAGACACACACACACCCCCAACCATAAACAGGACTTTCAATGCAAATAATTTTTAAATAATTCTCTTTCTACAAGTAATGTTATAGAAGCTTCAGGCTCATTGGGTAGACTTTGATAAATCCAGAGTTTGACTGACAAGGTTCCTTGAAGAAATTGTTTTCTGTTGTCTCTGTTGTCTCTGTTCAAGTAATGAAAGAGTTTCAATTAGGGGAAAAAAAAAGTCAATTTAACACTGAGGATTTTGCAGTGAATCACAATGTGCCTCTGATTCAGTGTATTTATCGTCACGTTTCACTTGAGTAAACACGCTGTTGATTAGAATCCAAGCCAAATTATCAGGCAGCATGCTTGATGTCTGTTTTTATGTTGAATTCACACCGTATTTTATTTAAAGAAGACAAAAGCAATATTATGGGGTTTACCAGTATCCTTTTCTTGTTGCATAAGTAGTCCAAGCTTTAGCATCCCTGCAACATGTACACGCTGAGTAGGTTACTACAAGCTGTTGAAGCTGGTGATTTGTTTGGCAAATCTAGTCTTTAACAAACCAGATTTGTACACATATTGCTGGAGTTAACAAATCACTGTCTTTGAATCATTCCAGTCAAAAAGCAGTTTGTAAATGCTGCTGTGTAGCTTCCAAACATATTTGGAGAAAAACACTCACTCTTTCTACCACATTACATTTCATTAGTGTAAACGATGAACATGACAGCAGAAAAGTTCACATAATAAAGGCTAAAACACAGGGCAGCATTTTTAAATCCCTTTAGGACCAGATTTTCAAAGATCTCCAGGCTCCTACAGATGCACACAGACACTTTCTGGGATTTTCTGAGCATGCCTACACACATTAGGTGTCTGAAGTACTATGGGAAAAAATAAGTCATAATTGGGCCATTAATTATTTTTATAACACACATAGAAGATGATTTGTGAGTGATGATGTCTGTGAAGGAGGAGAAGTGGTCTGATTTATATAAGTCTTCCTGTCTGTGTGAATATTCTTTGTTATGTGGTTTTAGTCTGTCTTTTCAAAATGTTCACTTTGGTAGGATTTATCCAACAGCCAGACATCAAATACAAACTAATTAAGCCATACTTTGTTAAGTAACTCCTTCACTGGAAACAGGTAGACTCTTCTGATGAGATTCAGGCTACTGGTTGGTTATCTATCTCAAGGCAAGATGAATAGCCTTGTAAAAATTTCCTTCACTTTACTGTTCCTACAGACAACTAACTTAAATCAAACACTTAACTCTTATGTGGCTAAAGTTCAGTTAGAAATCCTCAGTGTAATGGTTTCAACTGAGGGTTAAAGCAATCTCTTCCCCCTCGCCCCTTTCAGATAACACAATTGCACTCACAACTATTATTCTAGACATAACTTAAACCGTGTCAGAAATACCTTATAACATTTCATTTCTCAGTGGCAGCCAACCAGAGGACCGGCAAAGGATTGACAGATTCTTCTTCTATTAAAGAACAAACAACCAAAAACCATTAATTAATAATTTCTGTTCTTAATTTTTGCAATTTTTTAAAAATCATGATGGATGCAAATACTTGAAAACAGAGCTATCTAAAAATAAATATTGCATCAGTATAACCCAATTACTCTTTCCTTGAATATCATTTAGACAAAAATAAAACTTTTTCTCATCATTATCAGAAAGAGAGCATTACTGTAACTCCTAGAAGCTCAAGCAGAGATTAGAGCCTCGTTTTGCAGATTACTCTACCAACCTGGAGACCCCAACTCCTCAAAATCTTAGACCAACATAAGAAATCGAAACAATTTCTTTCCTTTTAAAACTGAAGAATAAAGTCAGATGCCATGTGGGTACTGGACATTAAAAAGGTTAAGTAGGTCCTAATGTGTTTAAGGAAGTGGATGATGTAACAAGTTTGCAGAAAAATCATACATTTCAGACCGAAATTGGCTTATTTACAATGGAAGAACCATCCTCCCTCCCTAGTCCTGACTAAGTCAGAATATAAAATCTTGAATGAGTCTCTAGTTCAGAATAAAATCTTATCCAATGACTGCTGGGGGGGGGGTGTTTGGGGCTTTTTTTTCCTTTTTTTTTTCTTTTTTTTTTTTTTGCATTGATATCCATGGAGTGCTTCAAGCTCTTTATGCATATTTTAAAAAAGATCTCTACTCTTTAATCTCCTCCACGCTGAGATAACTGGCCTTGATTTCTTATCTTGGCCTAAGACTTGAGGAGCTAGTCTCTCAAATTAAACAGTTACTCAATACTTTGCATTTGACTGTGCAGCTGGCGTAAAATGCAGCTTGAGCGCACGTGTTTATAGAATAAATCTAATTTTTTTCCTCCTAATTGCATTTTATGCCATCAGCTATGAAAATGTGACCCACAGAAACTTAACGCTTCTCCTTGCATTACCTCACCTCCCATGTGGATACACACTCCCTGCTAAGAGTCTCCTTGTCAAATCCAATGATAAACTACCACTTGCGAGAACAATCTGCTGCCGTTCCTTTATTTTCCCAGTTACATTTACCAGGAGCTTGGTTGTAACCTTCCAGGCTACCAGCAGTGAGAGGCAGCACATATTTCTAGAAGATGCAATTTGGCAGCAAGGACCTGAGCATCCTTTTCATCTCTGACAAGTGGTGATTTGAGATGCAGGTTGGATCATGTGGTTAAGGCAAAGGGTTTGGATAAGCAGGTTATAATCTGTGACTTCAGGTAAGTCACTCAAGTTGCAATTCAGCTGTCTAAAGACATATAGGTGTCCAGTGGTACTTTAGACACCCTGGAGGGAGGCACTTGGCTTCCAGCTGTCTGTAGGACACTGTGACATATCTACCAGTCCTACTGGGTATCTCATATACTCAGGGTCATCTCAGATAGCGTTGGCTTCACCCTTAATTCCATTCCTTTCTCCATAAAGTTATTGGTGTAGTAGTTTGTGCTGATGTCACTGTTGTTATCAGTGATATGGTAGAAAGGGGCATAGGCACAACATAAGCTTGTCAAGCAATAGCATCACCCTGAAAATTTTTGATTTAAGCATCAAATAGAGAAAACAGACATTCAGCAAATGAACAGGGACTACAAAGGAAGGAGGAGACTCTTTATATATGTATATATATGTAGGCCAGATGTGCCCTGGAGAGGTTGGGGACATATAGCAGTGAGGCAGGAGTAGGTAACTATCCCCTCATAGCAGGATCACGCACATCAGAATGACCACTGACCTGGCTGATGAAGCAGTGAGTTTTTGCAGAATCTGTCAGTGCCCAGGCAGTAATTTACACCTTACATAAATTAAATCATGAGAAAGAAGAGTCTTGCTACATTTTTTACTGTTATAATGAGCAGGTCAGAAAAGACACAGTGTGGCCATTCCTTTTAATGACTACAAAACATACCTATTTTCATACCATAAATAGGAAGAAGTGAGCATTTGCTGCAATATTTTAATGCTTTCTTGAGGCTCTTGCTTTGCATGAGGGGATCTACCCAGCAGATTAAGGAGACTCCAGGTTTCTCATTTTCCATATTGCATTCCAGTTGCATACAAGAATATTCACCGTGTGGCTAAAGAGCCCTCTGCACCCCCCAAAACAGCCACAACCTGCCCTGAGTCCTCCAAGCAACTGGTCCAAAATAGTTTCTAGCATTTTAGCTCTTCTATGTACCAGAAAGAAGACTGAATGAATCAGCTTATGAAGAAAAATCCCTATTGTTTTAATAAAACACAAGTGCATAACCTGTCCACAGTACTTAAATCTCGTATGAGAAAGAAAACCTTTGCATTATTCTGCATTGCACGAGGTTGATGTAGGAATGCTGATACTGGCGTTTTAAAAAAAAATAAAATAAATCTGCCTTTGGAAGGCCCCAAGGGACTGTTATTAGCTGCTTTTACTGCAGCCAGAGTTATTCTTTAATATCACTGAAAATGTGTCACCTCATAGACATGCAGGATAGGTCTAAAGCGTTATCAAACAGCCTTGACAGAGACGATTGCTTATCCAGTTGGGAAAGGGCTCACTGAGGGCAGAGTTGTATCAGGTTTACAGTAATACTGAACATTTACTGTAGGCAGTGCGTCCGGTCCTTTAATTGCTCACCCGTGATGGAGAAACTTTGCCTCTGGCCATTTCAGGGCTATCATAGACAACATTTCAACTCCACTGCCACTGAAGGATTGGATGGTAGGCAGGCAAACAGACTGCATCCAAGCTAAACTGGGCTTGTTAGGGCTTTTTGATATCATGTCTCCTGCCCAGTCATTCATATCTATATGTCAGCTTGAAGCATAGATGCTAAATCCACCAGTGCTGGACATCGCTGATTTGTGGGAACGGTCCTGGAAAAGTCATACTTTTTTTCCTCTGTAGCCACAGCAACCTCCTGTGCTCTGATAGTCATGAGACTGGCATATGCCGTCTGGATCAGAGTGTGCTCTCCCAGCCCCTGGGCTGGCTGCTCCTGATTTACACCAACCTGGGGTTCTCTCTTCAGGAAGGCTCTAATTTCAAGTGGTAACCTCTGCAAAAGTGCCAAACCGCCTTGTCTTTGCTAGGGTTTTATCTCAAATTAGTGATGCCAAGTTAATTCAAGTTAAGAACAAGTCTTTTTTTCTTTTTTTCCTTTTCTTTCCTAAGTGAAAAGGGAAGTCAGATCACAAAGATGACTTTTAAAGCGGCACTGTTTTCAAAGGAAGCTTAAAGTGAACTGCAGTAATCTATCAGCCAGACTTTGCTGTGCAGTACACTAATTTCCCATTTCCACTTCATTTTGTGTTTAGCACTGTAATTTGTACATCTCAGAACTGCTACTGTAAAACCTCAGAGACAACCTCAAAAAAAAAAAAAAAAAGAAAGAAAGAAAGAAAGAAAGAAAGAAAGAAAAAAAACCTAAAGCAAACCAGGAATAAAAAGCCACAACAAAAAACTAGAAGTGTCTGGACTTACCTAGAATATCAATGTGTCCACAACAAAGGCTTTTTGTGAGTAAGCCCAATCTGCATTGCCAGTGCTCTTAGTTCTGCAAACTTTTCACATCTACTTAATTGTTCTCTGTGTTAAAGCACACTTTTGTATTTAAAAAAAAATATATATAATAAATTAATTATCTGCCTTATCCCGTAAAAGTGATCTGTCGAGATGCGAAAATGATGGCTCTTTTATAGCTGTGAAGAATTTGCATACACAAGCCGTAGGAGTCCCTGACATGTTGTTCAAAAATTAAATAACATGTATTCATCAGACAATGGACTACTCTTATACAGTAAGAGAATATTCAATCAGCTGAAGCAGATGCTTAGAGGAAGTCTCATTCTTGAGGCAACATTATGTTACCGACAGGTGCATAAAAGAGTCTTAGCTGTACAGACCAAAGATGCAAAATCCAATGCAAAATCCTTTATACTTTTTTTTTTTCTTGGAGATGAAAAAAAATCACTTTTAATGGGAAACCGTAGCCATTTTTGCAGCTGATGACAGTTTTAATTGTTTCAATGTGCGATCCAAAAATCAGCCGTGAGGAGAGCAGTGCTGGGGAACTGCTCACATCCCAAGCAGCAAGGCATTCCCACTCTCAGGGTGTCTTATACCCAGCCAGGGGCTGAAAGGGGACCTCAAAAGTAACTGTATGGGAGGAATAACTAAAAAGAGAAGAAAAATTCCCGTATGCTATTCCATTCCATTCCTCATATAGGAAAAGAGCTGCTGCGCTCCCCACAGTGCATATATGGCTCATTTGCTAAATGGTGTAGAGGAAAGGCCTAAAATCTCCCTGTATTTCATATAAGACAAAGGATTTCAAAGATAAGGATAACCTCTTTTCGGCAGCTTTTGGAGGCAGGGAAAAACATCTGATGACTGAAGTGTGTACTGGGCAAGTGAATTACTCGGGTTTTAACTTACTCCTGAATTTTCTAGCTAAGGAATAAACTACCAGAAGCAATTGAGGCAAGTGCATTACTGATTTCTGTTGTTGCTTTTAAAAGGTGTCTACGGGTCTTCTGCATGTGTTGGCACTCCCACCCAAGCATCACACATTTCTAGGCCCCTTTCACAGCTGCACAATTAATCTGGGTGGTACCTATAAGGTAAAACTCCAGACATTAAGAAATATGAATAAATCAGACAGGTCAGGCTTCAGAAAGGAGACAAGAAACTTCCAGAAAAATAATTAATATCCAGCAAAACAGCATTTTCAAACAGGAAAGCATTCTGTCAGAAAATATCTGACCAGTTTTACACAGCAACTGCATAAATTAATACCAACACTTTTGCCAAGGGGCAGGGAAGGGGAGAAGGCTGTTAGTGAAGTTCACTCGCTTTCAATTTTTTTTTTTTCTTATTCCCTCCAGAATATCAAAGACTTTTTTCCAGGGCATGAGGAAAGAAAAATTCACACTTGTGTCTTCTCTGATTGCAAGAACTCTCAGTTGCAGGGAGCCGACTTTACTGTCTGTCTTCAGAGGGCTCCTTTTGCTTCACAACTGCAGGGTCTGGGTTGGGGGAGGTTAGTGGCTTTTTTTCCTTTTCTTTTCTTTTCTTTTCTTTTTTTTTTTTTTTCCTTTCACACTGCGTTTTACATTTTAAGAGTTTCTTGGGTTTAGTCAAAAATGCCTGCTGGTGCTTTCAGTGCCTCTCAGCGTCTCCAGCAACAATTATCCCAGACCAGCTCCCTTCCAGAATCTCATAAAAATATGCTTTGAGATACAGTCTCTCTCTCACACAAGGGTTGCAACTGTCATTCTCTGTCAATTATTTTCTGTGGGAAATTAACTTGCTGCAGGAGATGAGGCAAGTCTCATTGAAGTCATCTGTGCTGAATAGTTTCTTGGGGTGGTTTTTTGGTTCTTTTTGGTAACAGATTTAACAGATCAGTGGCCAAGACTGTATTGTCTTGATTTTTGCATGCCATTGGCGAACTTAAAACTGTGCACTGGTACTTAGAGATACGTGCCTTTTATAAATATGGACTAAGGATGTTGATGCAGATGTCTTTACCATCTGAACAGCTCAAAATGCTTTTCAAGCTCTCATTTGAATGCAATGCAGCTCTCACCACTGTTCTGGCACAGCTTTGCTCGGAGCTGGGTGATGTTCATACCAAATGTAAATCAGTACACTGACCAAATGCATGGGCCTCATCCTCAGCTGTACTGTAGCTGTTTTGCAGCTTGTTGCCAGTACAAAATAGCCCCAAGGTCACTGTGATCACAGGAGGACTGTGGCTGCAATCCTAAAAATCTGCGTGGCCAGAGTAATGGTTTCACCCTGACCAGGACAAGGGATGTGGTTGAGGATCAAGGGCTGTTGCTGGGAATGCACATGTCCAGATTTGGCTCGCTGGTACCCAGCTGTCAGAACAGATTTTGGGGCAGTTGGCATAAGTTAAAAGGAGTAAATAAAAAGCAGAAGGAGGTTGTTTTTTGCTCTCTCCGCTAGACTGGGGTATTGTCCACACTTTTTAACCTCTGTTGGTGTTACTCTCGATATTGTACATTTGAAATCTCCATGCTGAAAACTCTTTACTTGTAATGGAGGAAAAGAAGACTCTCATTCAGTTACAGGAGGTGAGGATTTGGTCTTGCAAGGTGAAATCTTTCAAATCGTTCCTTGTCCAGTGGACAGCTGAGTACACATGGATGAGTGCCTCTCATGGTACTCTATAAATGCTCACATTTAAGCAAACATGCAAATACTAAAAAAGATGTTCTGCTACATAAAAGCCACAATTTGCCAGCTTCCATCTGCTTTGTCTTATTAAAAAGTAAAGTTTTACTCTTTGGGGTGGATCAACACCTAACTCTGGGGGGGTCTTGGATCATGATCACGGCCTCTGGGTGCTTCAAGAGAGAAATTACGATTATGAGTCCTCTGGGCTGAACACATGCTTGGGGCTGGCAGCTTGTTCTCTCTGCAAGTGTGTGCCGGTCAGCAGGGCTAGGGCTTCAGAGACCTTTTTTGTACAGTCACTAAGTGATAGCACCAGAGTGTTGTCAGAAAGCTGCAGCAGGATGCACTCAACTGGGGGAAAGCATTGAATCTGTGTTTCTTTTATCCCTATTCAGCACAGTTTTCTGCATGTTGTCTCCAATTCTTTGAATCTGTTAGCTGAAGGAACGCTCCAAGTAGTTCAAAAGCACACAGAAATTCTTTCTTTTTTTTCCCCGCTTCATGTCGGTACAGAAATGCTCTGAGCTCCTCATTGCTTCGCTGGTGATAGCGTCTAAATGCATGCTCAGGACGTGGCAGCAGCGTCCTGCAAAAATTGCCGCTTTGCTCTTTGAAAAATGCCACTGACCTTATGAAAAACAATCTTCTGACGCAGGCTAAAGGAGTAAATTATAGTACAAAGTTCATGTGTGATATTAGTAGTAGAAACCAAATGACAGAGTCGCAAGGCCAGCCTCTCAGCTCACCAGCCCCCGTATCAGCCCACTGTAGGGTCGTGGGGGAAACCTTCCCTCTGTTGATTCACCGGCGTGGTTAGGTTGCCATGCAAAATGGGTAACCTCAGCTGCATACAGCAATTTGAATTTTAGTACTGCCTCGGCCATCAAAAATTATGGTGATGGGGGCCATAGAACTACCTGACTATATAGATCACAGTAAATATCCTTCCCACTAAAAGGGCTCTATTCTCCTGTCAAGGCACAGTCCTCTTGTATTGCGATGGCAGCCGAACACATGTGATGATGGGGACAAATACCTTTAAGTGGTTTTTACTCTTCTAATCACTGAGCTGATCTTTTCATTCCTTTTGTCTTTTGCTGACTCTGTTCCTACTGCTTCCTTGCTGACTGCCTCTGCCTTATCTCCGTCTATGTACTAGTGCCATAACCACTAAATCCTCTCTCAGCCTCCTCAGTACTAACTGCTGTTGTCACCAACTACTTCTTGTCAACATTACTTGATCTCCTTTGTGCTTCATCCTGTCTTGATTCATTCTACCTGAAATTCATCAGTATATACAGGGACGAAGATATAAGGAGAGAGAATTCTGCCTTTCAATCCTTCTTTATTTGGAAAAAAGTCTCTCTTCCTACATGCACAGCTGAAAAAGGAATTGATTTATGTTGCTGCAACTCTACTGATTCCACCTGAAGTTTCTCTAATTTCCACTAGTGTAAGGGAGATTAAAATCCATCTCAGAGTACAGTACCTCACTGCTGCAGAATTGCTTTTGACTGGGTAAGAGATAGGAGGCATATTTCCAGCCTGAAATACATTTTCATCGTTATCTCACGCACAGGGCTCAGTGAAAGACTGTTATTGGAGTTCTCTGCAAATCACCTGAATTACCGATAATCCTTTAGCAGCCCATGAGCACTAAAACACCGTATGGCATGGGAAGTAATGTTTCTGCATGCCCTGGATGCGGTGGAAGCACAAAAACTGGCCGACAGCTGCATATTCAGTGTAGGAGTGCAAAAGAGTTGCCCTAGCTTGCACAAGGGCTGAATTTGGACCCCAGCATTTCTAACGGGCAACCCCACCATGTGATTATCTCACTGATCCGCAGCCACAGTCTGGCTCTGGGTTACCTTCTTAAAATGGTTCTTTTAGTAGCAAATGTTTTATTTAAGGCTAGGAATACATTTGCAAAGTATAATGTAGTGTCCCGATTTGTCTTGCCACATATGTTCCATATATCATGGAATATGTTCTCTTTGCTCTACCACTGACTTATCCAATAACCGTGCAGATACATTACTATTCACAGACCTGGGTAGGGGCAACACCGCTTTTTTCTCAACCACTTCACTCAAAGGAGAGATAGGAAGAGCGCAATAGTTCCAATCCCCGATTCACTGCTCCATTAGCTTCCAGTTTGCACCAGCTAAAGATACAGCCCAAATCTTATCAGTTTCCTAGAATATTCATTTATACCTCCTTCATCACAGATTCTCCAGCATTTCTCTCTTTGAGATGAAAAAGTTCTAGTTCGGGCAAAGTTGTCCATCTGTTTCATTGCCTTGCCAGGAGTCTCTGCACTCCTCTCTTCTAACCAGTCAATGGCTAAACAGATCATGCCACTCTGAGCCTTTATCTTACCTGGAGCCAACATTTTTTTTTTTCTCCATTTCATACCTTTGCTCACCATCATGACATCAGCCGATCAGAGGTGAAGCAGCCACTTATTCAGTATTTTTTTGCTTCCGAATCAGGAAAAAAAAAAACTTTAGTCACATTCACATTGCAAAATAAATGTGTGATATCCTTTTAAGTGTAAGAACTGAACTTCTGGAGAGTGTGATTCCTTGCTAGGAGAGAAGTGAGCCAGCAAAGAGTCTGGATATTGTATAATTGATCTCGGCATTTATATTTATGCGAAAGAGAGCAGGAAGGTGAATTCTGCTCCCAGGTCTCACGCTTGGTGCTGAGCTGAAGTTCTTTGTGCCCTAACAGACACGGTGATGGCAATTAACACTAATATTCAACCCAAATAGGGTTGCATCAGGCTGAGACTCCAGACTTGTGTCTGATTGTGTTGTTTGTGGCTATAAGTCTTTACCATCAAAAGTAATGTGTTAATGTCCAATTACCGCATTCAGACTTTGCTAGCAGGGTTTTCTTTTTATACGGTAAATATTTCAGCATCAAATGGGCTTACCAAACACCACAGACACCCCTAAGAGCAGCAGTAGATACTGTCTTCTGCAGTCTTGACCATCAGTATTTGATGGAGAAATTTAGTTCCCAGATTCATTTTGTTAATCCATGTCATTTCTGTTACTTTATGCAATACACACACATCCTTTGATTGGGTTAGTGACTCATTATAAACCACAAAAGCTACAGTTCAGTAAGTGAGAACTTCTCGGTGCTGGAAAGGAAAAAATCTTTTACCTTTGCTCATAATTGGTGTGAAGCCTCAAACTGTGCCCACTCAGAACTATTATCTTTACTTTTTTATCTTTTCCTAGCAGCAGAATGGAGCCAGAGCATCATTGCACTGGGTACTGTGCAAATATCTGACCAAGAGGGAGTCACTGCCACAGAGAGTTCAGGCATGAGACTTTGTAGAAGGTAGGAGACAGAGAGAGAACCATCAAACAACCTGAAAAGCAGCAGCCTCATTAAACTATCTGCCTAATCATTGCCAAGGTTGGCTCCTTTCTCATTGGCAGCACCACAAAGGGTTTTCAAGCAAAATGTGAAGGTGAGTAGTGAATTGGCTCTATGAATAGATTGTGGGTTTTACCTACAGAATTGCAGAAAATGGGATTGAAAAGAAGTTGAGGAGGTCATCTAGTCTCGTCCCCCTTCTCTGGTTAAGGGATTGAGGAGGAGAAAGGAAGAAAACAAGTAGCTAATATTTTTAGCAGACAGTCATGAAGTCTGTGGGCTGTGCCTGCGTGGCAACACCTCAGTAGGTGTAAGACACCATCAGCAGGGCTGGGAAAGGCTGCGGAGGTCTATGAAAGTGCACGAGTGTTGTGTGCTGAATGCTGTACAGATTTCCAGTGAAGGAATGCAAAAAAGGGACAAAAAGTGCCTTATTCCCTTAAATGACAAACTACAGTCACTTCACCTCTATTTTCAAAGGATATACATGTAGGAAGAAGTGGTTGTCAGGGGTAAGAGGAGCAAACGAGGGTGTGAGATGAGAATGACCTGAACAAGAGATTTCCCCTGCAAACAAGCCCAATCCTAAAGACATTGCATCACCCAAAATTGTATAGCTTCGATCTGGCTGTGCTGGGAGGGCTCAGAGGCGAGTCAGAGTCAAACCTACCCAGCAGAGCAACAGAGAACATATGAGTTTGCCATGGCTGAAGAAATAGAGTGAGTGGATGTTTGGTAGAGGAAGGAATAAAAATTCAGGTTTGACTATACTGATTTTAGGTCCACTAGGAACTTTCAGGTGGACAACCCCACAGATCAAGCTAGGAAATATTGAAGACGAGCTGCTGCTAGCTAGGCTGACCTTACAACAGGAGAGAGAGGGTCAAAGAGTTGAGGGCAAAAGAGACCCCAAGGGATGCTGCAATTCAGGCATCCTAGTAGCTTTCTTGAGCTTTTCAGAAGCTTAAGCAAAACAGACAAAATTACATTTACACAATCAAGAAAAGGCTGAGGTTTAAATACTGGTAAAGCTGATTCATTCCCTATTACTCTACTATTTTAAAGGGCAGACTGCCAGCTAGTGAAACACTGACCCTAACGTTTTTTCAGCAAGTGGGCCTCCCATCCCCTTAGAAACCCTGCCTGGTCTTGTTTGGTTTGAAAAAGCTGCAAGAGTAAATGTACAAGACTACGTGACTTGCATAATTCTGAAGCACAGCAAATTCATAAGTCCATATCTCACTGTTTACAAACACATTTACAACTCTTTCAATTTGGTATTGTGAGTGAATGAGCAAACAGGCTCAGTATATACTTACCTCATTTCCCTAGCACATTTAAGACACTTAGTTTATGCCAAAAAGCTATAGAGGATGAGATGGAAGGAGAAGTTCTTCCTGGTTCTAATTTCTAAATATATTAAGTGCAAACACTTCACTTTTATGAGAAAGTTTAACATTTAACTCTATGAATATCAATCTTTGGTAGCAGTTCAGATGAAGATTATCATGTTTCAATCTCATCACTTCTGTCACATCTATTAGATAAGGTCCTTTTCTGTCATTCTTCCATCCAGCTCAGGGTCTGAGATTACGAAATTAGCACGGAGCTATAAATTCTCCCTCCTGTCTGATTCTGGCCTCAGCAGATGTATTTTTCTCACTCAATTTCATTTCTTATTTTGTTGGTGCATTATATTTCAGAAATAGTTTGCTGCTTTTTTGTTGGGTTTTTTTGTTCTTCAAACAATTACCATGCTACAGCTAAAAAAAGTCATTTGCCTTCATGCAAGAAGCCTTCTTCCTAAGTGCCAATATGTAATACTGTAATATGCTGCAAATCCTTCATTTCTGTTTAGGTTCGGAGTGTGCCTATTAGTTTCTAGGGAATAAATCATGACTGTCTGATGACTGAAATGACCTTCAGTCTCTGTAGTAATTTAAAATGAAGCTGAGTTGATTCTCATTAAAAACCTGTAATTTAGCTAAGCATTTCAGTTACTTATTTTCTTTGTTGATACTGTATATAATTTCAAATCCTTTTCTGCAGCTAATTATCAAACTATATTTAGTTTTAAGTCTGAGTGATACTGCCATGCATTTTTAGAAACTGTAGTTACAATAGTAAAGTGTGCTCTCACCAAAGGACCAAAAATTTTCTGGGAATTGAATTTCACCTTGAATGACTCCAGGTTAGCCACATTATCTGTTTTATTAGCTTTACCTTAAAGCCTCTTTCTCCAGAGTTTTGTATGTGGTATTTCTCAAAACTCTGGATGTACCATTAGCTGATATCATTGCTTACGGTATGTAACCTCTCACTGCTATCCAGACAACACATAGATTTACTATACTACTGATGCTGATTTCCTATCATCAATGACCATTTACGCTAATAATTTAAGCACCTTCAGCAATAAGACACCTGAAATACCCACACTGCAGAAATTTTATGGTTTGAGAGCCAAGATTTTTTATAACTCTTAAGTGCACTTTCACTTTCTTTATTGCACCAAGTATGAAGTTAAATTTACCAAGTAGCATAAATCTCTTCCACCTGTGCACACCATGGAAAAGAAATCCTTAAAGGGGCATCATCATATCGTACAGGAAAAGCGGTGAAAGGAAGACGAAAGATTGAAGTAAAATGTTCACAGGTTGGTGCTTGGATTTTAGTATCCAGGACAAGATGTATCTCTTCAAATTTCAGACATCTGTGGTGTTGACACCCATCCTACACTCCTTTTAGAGGCATGGAGAGAAATGTGCCCTTGTAGGGGAAGATTCATGTGACCGGCTTTAGATACCTACTTAAGGATGAGATGATTCATTCTCTATCATGCCTCTTCTCTCCATTGACTGAAGGCAAAGTGGACGACCAAGTCAAACAGAAATATCCACATTGTATATTTGAAGTTGGGCAAGATGAATTCCACAGTTACAGCTGTATTTAAAAATATGACATTGAGCCCAACCCGAATGTGTCCCATCTTGCCTTTCTAAGTTTATATGATCAAAATCTTTAAAATGCCTGTTTTTCAGAAGGTCTGAGTGCTCCTGGTTCCCATAAAAAAACACAGGGACATACAGTCTCCTTGAAAAACAGTATCTTGGCTCTTGAAATCAATCTAGTTTTGCCTCCACTCAGGCCAGTTTTTAAATATGGTTTTAGCAGAAAAATTTTCCAGACTCCAAGCTTTAAATAGTCTCTTCTGCATGCTTTCCTAAATCCACATTTTTAGGCACCAGCCTTAAAATGTCCCCACTTTCAAAATCTCTGTTGGCATTAGTCAGAAGCCTTTGTAACAACTGCCTTCGGTTATGATGATTATGCTTCTTTTTCTAACTTTTTCGTTACTTTTCTCATTTTTCTCTGTTTAACGAAATTAAATAGATCTGCCTCAATTATAAGCCTTCCTGAATTACCAGGCTTGTGGGTTGTTTTGGGATTCTAATACTGCAAAGAATGTTTAAAGTAACAAGAAAATCATGAAACCAGATGTAAGCATAATAAATTGGCAAAACCTAATTCTTTTTTTTTTTTTTTTCAGGCTCCATTTTGGTGACCTACCTACTTGGCAAAGTTCTTCTAATAGTTAAGTAATTTTATCCTCAGAGGAATTTTTAATTTAAATACAACTCCATACGTTTTGGCCAAAATGAGCCTGTGAAATTAACACTGTTTTGGATAGCTGCAAAAAACCTGGAATCATCATCTAAAGGCATTTGCAAGAGTTCCAGGAACATCATTACATACATATTTTTAGTCTTCCTACTGGCAGCAAGAGCAGTGTAAGACAAATTTGCATTTCAAGGCTGGAACCAACTGCATTTCGCATGGATCTGATAAAAACATCAGAAGAACAACGAGATACTTTGGCACACACATACATTTCCTAAAACGACAGAAAAATGAGAATTTCAAGGATGCAGTTCTACACCTCCCACTTCAAAGTCTTGCTACTTAATCTCCCTTGAATAAGCTGCAAATATGTCTGACCTCTTAGTAAAACTCATTCATTTCTATGGTTTTTTCCATGTAAATCCCACAAAAGGACTGTCTCACTAAGTTTACAGATATTGCACAGATACTCAGTAAGAGTACAGATAACTTTACATTTATCAAACACAGATTTTTGCAATAGTAACAACCAGGACTTTTTCATGGAAATCTGTTCTCACTGGAGCCCCGCAATACCTGCTTCTCAAAACTTATCGCAGCACCCAATCTATTACTAGCTCCCTACAGTAAAGGCAGATCAAGAAGATATAACGTGGCTTGCGGACTCAGCTCCTAAGGTTGTTCCACAGTAGGCTTAAGGAGCACTAATGGAAAAGTTTTCTGTGCAAACTAGAGGATGCAGAGGGCTCTAGATCAAAATGTTTCACTTAAATCTTTCAACTCTGCTTTCTGGAAGTAATAGTAGGGTGAAGATAAGAACTACATTATTTGCACAAGTTGCTCCACAGCTCAGAAAACTCTGTTTGCTTTTTATTGCAAAAATTTTTGAAGAATCTCGACCTGCATGTGATGGCAGGAGACATTTTGTTTTCCAAAGTGCTCCGCTTTTGTACAGAAGATGTGTAGAGACAACAAAATGCCTCTTGGAGACATTTTATCCTTGCACGTAGTTTTGTTTGATCCCAAGTAAGTGATGTTGGATTGAAAGTACATGCTCTTCACTCTCTTGAAACAGCATATGCTCTTTTAGTATTGCAAGCTGAAAAAGGAGTATCAGAAACAAAACATCCTTATTTCTCAGAGAAAAGATCAGAGAAAATAAAAACCTTATCTGAATATAAAGAAAATATCCACAACTACTGGAGAATATAACTTTTGCAGTTAGGAAGGAGTTAGTAAGCTTAGCTTGACACATGATCTTTCCAACAAACAGACATACATTGGCAAAATTTCCTAATCTAACTGCTCTGCAACTTTTCCAAGTTCTCATATGTCAAATTTGGGCTTCAGCCCTGGCTTTTCTCCAGTAAACCTACTGATGCTCCGCCTCTGCATTCAGTCAAGCATGGCTCTCCATCTCTCACTGTGCCCCTCCAGCTGGCTTTGAAGCCAGGCAGGGGGCAAAAGAAGAGCTGTCCTTATCAGTGGCATGCTCCTGGCTCCCCGTCCAGCTGATGCTGGAGCATTGTCTGAGGTTTAAATGCTCAGCCAATACTGGAAACACTCACAAAATCTTTTGCAATATCCCAGACCTGGTGGTATTCTGGGATCAGTCTTCTTAGAAGCTACTTCAGGATGAAAATTGAACTGCAGCCTAGAGCAAATTATATTTCTTTAGGGACAAGCAGGACTCTTTTATCCTCATTTCTTTCGATCTGATAACCTATCTATCTGTTTCTCTTCTGAACGTTTTGCTCAGTTTCAACCAGAGAAGTCTCCAAGCTGTCAAGCTCCACCAGCCTTTTCGAAAGAAAGAAGAAAGAGGGAAGGTTTTGTTAACATGTTAATCTCATCCCTTGAAGGATTAACCTATTAACTAATCAGTATGTGTGTCCTGCCCAGGACACAGGCCACTTTCTTAATCCAGCAGGTAGGGGAGGTGACAATGAGACAAGGGAAAAGGAGGAATTTAGGATACAAATCTGTAGGAATCTCAGGTTTTTTACCTCTACTAAACAATATCTTTAAGCTTATTAACTTTATGCTCACCACGATATCACGTAGCAATACATTCCAAAGGCTAATTATGATTTTACCGCAAAAATTATTTTGCTTTCCAGTTCAAAATTTGTTGCCTTTCTATTTCAGGAAATACTGTTTGTTCCAACATTTTAAGAAAGTGCTAACCAGAGTTCTCCAGCTACTTCATCTGTATAGCTTATTTATTTATATAAATTTATCATGCTCTGGCTAATTTTTCCTCTCTGAGGTGAATGATCTCACTTTTTAATAGTTGTTGCTACAAATTACAGAATCATTTCCATGTCCGCTGTGTGCACTTTTGAGTTTAGGTGCTTGGAACTGCACATGGCATTCAAGGTGAAAGGGTATATTGATTTATACAGGTTTGTATCATTTTCTTTACTATTCTCCGTTATGGTCTTCATGTACCCTAGCAATTTTGTTCAATTGACCTTGCCTCCTCAATAAGTATTTTCATTAAGTTATTTGTAATGATTCACAGATCTTCTACTAGAGCTGAAACAGTTAATGTAGAATTTGCATAGCCAGCTGTATAAAATAAACATATGAGTATTTCAAGACAATGTCCATCATTTTTGCATCTCAACACTGAATTTCCTCTGCTGTTTAAACAGCTTGGAAGGCTCCTTCTGCCTAGATTTCTCCTACCTTGGAAACCATAGTAGTTGTTACCTGCATATTCCCCTCTGTCCCTGTTCACCGTCTCTTGTAGATTATTAAAGCATTCTTTAAACACCACCATGTTCGGAGGTGCACCTTTCAGCTTCCCCACTGATAGCTTCTTGCCTTGAGGAAAAATGAGCTTGTCCCTACTCCTTAATGAAATACTGAAGGGTTTGTCCTGGTTTCAGCTGGGATAGAGTTAATTTTCTTCCTAGTAGCTGGTATAGTGTTATGTTTTGGATTTAGTAGGAAAAGAATGTTGATAACACACTGATGGGTTTAGTTGTTACTAATTCAACAAGGATTTTTCAGCTTCTCCTGCCCAGCCAGCAAGAAGGCTGGAGGGGCACAAGAAGCTGGGGGGGGGACACAGCCAGGACAGCTGACCCAAACCGGCCAAAGGGATATTCCTTACCATATGATGTCATGCCCAGTATATAAACTGGGGAGAGTTGGCCGGGAGGAGTGGATCACTGCTCGGGTACTAACTGGGCATCGTTTGGCGAGTGGTGAGCAATTGCATTGTGCATCACTTGTTTTGTATATTCTAATTCTTTTAGTATTATTATTGTCATTTTATTATTATTATCATCATTATCATTATTTTTCTTCCTTTCTGTCCTATAAAACTGTTTTTATCTCAACCCACAAGTTTGTTTTTTTTTTTTATTCTCTCCCCCATCCCACTGGGTGGGGGGAGTGAGCGAGCATCTGCGTGGTGCTCAGTTGCCGTCTGGGGTTAAACCACAACAGGTTTCAGCCATCTTTATGCCAACACTTCTACTTGCAGCAGCATACCTGGAAGCAGCAATATGTTGGCAGATCAGGACAGATATATTGGTATTCTGTGACTGCTTTGCATTGCTCTGGTGATGCAAAGCAGATGTAAACCCAGATCATCTGGCTGGCTAGCTCAGGTCAGGGTAGGAGAACAATGAGATTGCTGCAGAGCCCCTGTCTTTGGAAAATCCGGAGTAGACCGGTACTGAGGTATTTTCAGAGTATATAGTATATTTAGGTATTACTCTTGTAATGTAAACTGGGGGTTTAAGCTAAATATTCATCCTGGTGTGATGTCCTATTCATTCATGATCTCCTGAGCTGAATTTTTGTATCAGCAAGAGGTTTGAGTAGTAGTCTGAATGACGTCACAGCACTTTTTTTAAACCGATCTCCATGCTCCTTAACCGGACCCACCAAAATCCCACCCACAAACTAGCACCTATAGTTATGCAATGTCCATCCTAATTTCCAGGCAGAAATGTAGTATCTTTATCGTCACCCTCCCCTCCAAACTCTCTCAATGTTTAGAACGGAGGGGTCTGCTGAGCCCGTGTCGATTCAGAAGCGATGCAAGGGCTGAATAGAGCTGTATTCACAACTCACACAGAGGAAATGTTATATTAGCTGCATGCAGATGAGCAGCCTGTGCCAGCAGCTGCTCAGCTTTCCAACATCTGAAAACTGCAGACCAAAACCATAACAGTGTCAGGAGGTGACCCGGCCAGAGTTTGATTTGTTTCCAGTATCAAAGCATGCGGTTGTTTTTTTCCTTTAAACTTACTATCCAGGATAGCCAAAAAGCCTGAAGAATGCATTGACTGTTTGTCTATGTAAAATAATGTTAAATTTAGCTACAACTGTGTTTGTATTTTGGGGGTATTTACCTAACTTAATGAGGAATGTGATCAGTACTAATGGGGAAAGCGCTGTGTTTTCATATGTGTATGCAAATGTAAGTAATTAGCATGTGCAAATGAGGAGTAGGTGTCCAGGGGAAGGTTGCTGTTTGCTTTCTATCACTTGTGCACGTTAATTATCAAAATAAGATTTGCAAATGATCCTATTTTTTTTATTCCAAGGTTAATAATACTATTCAGTGAGCTTTAAAAAGGCCAGGCTTGCATTACAGCTTTGGCAAGCTTCCCAAAATGTTATACAAACTCATAAGCTTTCCTGATCTAGGACCTTTAAATTCTTCATCTGACAAGTAACTGTCCTTTTTCAAGATACGGGCAGCTGATCTGGACATGTGTATATCTGATACGGACAGTATTATCAAACCCAGGTTTAAATTTAAGGTTTAAGTAAAATCAGCCCCAGTTTTCAAACAAAGAATTTAATTGTAGACAACTTATTCATATTTGTATACCTGATACTAACTGCCCATGAATCGGTAATTTCTGAGTGAAGGGTTTGTAAAGCATTTCCAGAAAAACAGCCTCCGTGGAGTCATTGTTCTTGAAATCAAGGACATTTCCTTAAATGTTTGTATATAATTGCTTAAATTAAAACTCCCAGATTAGAAAATCATAGAATCATAGAATCATAGAATCATAGAATCGTCTAGGTTGGAAAAGACCTTTAAGATCATCGAGTCCAACCATTAACCTAGCACTGCCAAGGCCATCACTAAACCGTGTCCTTAAGTGCCACATCTACACGTCTTTTAAATACCTCCAGGGATGGTGACTCCACCACTTCCCTGGGCAGCCTGTTCCAATGCTTGACAACCCTTTCGATGAAGAAATTTTTCCTAATATCCAATCTAAACCTCCCCTGATGCAACTTGAGGCCATTTCTTCTCATCCTAGCACTTGTTACTTGGGAAGAGAGACCGACCCCCACCTCGCTACAACCTGCTTTCAGGTAGTTGTAGAGAACGATAAGGTCTCCCCTCAGCCTCCTTTTCTCCAGGCTAAACAGCTGGTTGTCCTGTACGTGCCGCGTGATGGCACTCGAGGTGATCTGTTCCATAACCTTCTCCAGCACTGAGGTCAGACTGACAGGCCTGTAGCTCCCCAGATCCTCCTTCCAGCCCATCTCGCACATGGGCGTCACATTTGCTAAGTTCCAGCCAACTGGGACCTCCCTGGTTAGCCAGGACTGCTGTGCTGATAAATCTTGGCCATGTAAAGTTAAGAAGTTTTATCTGTGAACAAGCGTTTGTGTCCTATGAACTGTCTTTGATTACATCAGTCGTGAGTACACATATCCTATAAAGAAATCGAAACTATTAGACATGATTCAGCTTAGAGCCTGCAGCCTACTATACACACTAGAGATGCAAGATAAGTGTCTGTCTCAAAGAGACTATATTTCAAATATTGCAGGAAAATTCAAGGAAAACCCCACAAAAGACTATTCTTTTCTCTCTAAGCCCCTCTTTTGGTTTTTTTTAATCATTTTTTTTCTCTATTTAGGCATTAACTCTTAAAATTATGACTAACTATAGCATTTTTTTTAGCAAGCAAGACTGAATTCTGGTCAGAGCTTATGATTTCAACAAAACTTTACTACTGCGAATGGCAAATAAGCAACCAAGTGAAAAAAGAGCTGAGGATGGATAGAGAAACATTCATAAACCTCTATGAGGCCGCTGTTGACCAGCTATGAGGAACTGTTCCAACCCAAATCCTCCAACAGCTCCTAAAGTTATCAGTACAAATATAACCTTACGATCTTCTGACATGATGAGCCCATCTCTGAGTGGCAGCCTCGCATTTCACACTTTTTAAAGCTCCTTACATCAAGGCAGGGTAACATGCCCTTGTACCTCCCAGAAGAGAGTGGGCAGAGATGGAGCCAGGTTTGCAGTGGCTGAGTGGATAGGGGAGTCTAGTCTGATTCATATCAGGTTCAGTGACCCCTCTATACAGTTGTCCTGGACATCCCTATTCATCGAAAAATTCAAAACCTTAAGATACACATTTTCCTTTAGCCAAAGCAAGGATTTGCCGCACATTTGCATCCTGCTGTTTCCTAAGCAAACACTTTGCCTGTTGGCTGGAACCCTAGGATTAGTGAAGGACTTAGAAACGAGAAAGGCACTTGCAGAGACAAACACCCTCTGGGAGGCATGAACAAGGCCTTTCAGCTCCACTGAACACTGTGTCCAGTTATGGACACCATAGCTGAAGAAAAATATGGTCCAGCTGGAGGGAATCCAGAAAGGAGAACTGAGAGTGATCAAGTTGTTGACTGAACTGTTAAGCTGAAGGAAGAGGAGGCTGAGACCAAGAGAGATCATAGGACACCAGCATTGAGGGAGACAGTGAAACCGCCACTGCAGGGTATTTTTTTAGAACAAGGTAGATCAAATCTGTCAGAAATGGTATGGAAATAGTTGTTCTGGTCTGGGGAAAGAGGGAGGGACAAGCTCACCTATTCAGAGCCCTTCCATCAATCCCTCTCTTTTTATATATTCATGTGGCATCTTACAGTCAGGTGAGCGTCTATCATAGTCAAGGAGAGAATGAAGGAATTGGATTTGCTGAGTTTTCAGAAAAAAAGTCTTAGGGTAGATGTTAATGTTGTGCAGAACTACATAGCAGGAGGATTTAGGTAAGACAGAATGTGCTGGTTTTGGCTGGGATAGAGTTAAACCATGACACAGAGCCAGATGCTTCTCAAGGGTGCACAGTCCAAGAGCAAAAGGCAACAGTCATAAGTTGTCGTCCGATTAGATAGAAGACAACTTTTCCCACCATGAAGGTTGACAAGCATTGGCACAGGTGCCCAGAGAGGCGGAGTAATTTCCTTGAAGATACTCAAAATTCAACTCGGCAAGACCCTGAGCAACCTGATCTAATTTGGCCAGTTCCTCACAAGATGCCATCAGCCCCACAAGATGTCATGGGAATGAAACAATACTTTCCCATTAGTGCGTAGACGCTGAATTACAAGAGGAATTTGGCACTGCAACCATCAGCACTGGCTGCCATTTAAAGTTAGATAATCATCTCAGGGAGTAAATAGCACACAGCAAAGCAAAGCACCTATGCAGCTACGTGAGCTCTGGGAGAGCACTAACATCCTGAGTGAGAGTCATGGCATTAACATGACAAGCCAAGGAGAAATATCAACAGGAGATGTTCTGTCCGCATTTCAACCTGTCTCTTGCATGGCTGAGGACATGTCTCCAAGGGCTGCAGCTACAGAGCTGTGCATTATTGTAATTTAGACCTAGAGAGCAGGAAACCATTTCAGTCGCTTAAGTCACTATTTTCTCCAACAACTGATTACATACTTACTTTAGATAATTATGGGGTTAAAGAAACAGAAAGGAAAAGCAGAAGGAGACCAAAGGAAACAAACCTGCTTTCCTTACCCCTACCTGAATGTCCTAGCCAGCAGGCTACAAAGTCACAGCTCCTGTCCATGGGAATCAAGCAAGCCTTGCTGGCTGCAAGGGGGCTCTGCTTGAGTACACTTATCACTAAGGTCATCTATGCAAAAAGTGCACATCAGCAGACTTCAAACGGCAGCAGTGTTTAGATCAATATCCCACGAGACAGCTAACATAACTTTAATTTCCACCTCAGTCCAAGGAAATAAAAAGCTGTGTCGTTCCACAGCCAGGCTTGAAGCACCAGTTTATAGGATATTTTGCAAGGAAGCAAGTTCCCTCTTCCTCTTAGTGTTAATGCCACGAGGATGAAGGGAGACCCTTTAATCTGAAGAAAAACCTTTTTGCCTACTGCTTAGGACAGGTGGAAGAAGGGAAGAAGAAGCAGTTGTCTGAATTACCTGACTCTGGTGAAGCAGAAATATATCCTAGAGGCCAAACAGGAACATATGATATTTAAAAAACATGAGTCGCCCTTTCTGGCTCAATATTAAAAGTGAGTCAATGCACTGCATTGCACCAATCTGCCTCAAAGCTAACAAATGTTTTCCAGGAGCTCAGGCCTTGTGTGACATTTCTGTGTCCCTCAACTCCAGTTTAGTCAGTAAAAGAATAAGAAGTTAGCTCTGTAAAACAGGAGCTTAGCTTACCTGTCATCATCAACAATTTAGCCACATAACTTAAGTATAAAGTTTGCGCATTGTACCGAAGCAGACAGATCTTTGAGAGGTGACCCAAACTGTCTGCAAAACAGGGATCACATCCCAGGCAAGTGATTTTCAGGCAAAGGCGCTTTAGCCAAGCTTCTTCGCTAGTGCCAGGTCTTTTTCCCCTTGAAGTGAGTGGACTTTTGCCATTGCCTTCAATAGAATAAGGATTCAGGCAACAAGCCTCATCCCAGGCTGTTTGAATTTAAAAATGCAGCAGGGCTCAAGTCAGCAGAAGGATGGCCTTGAAAGAATGTATTACATATGTTAAAAATGTGCTTGTCTAATTAAATTGTCCTTCTACAGTTGTTTCAACAATTAATATGTTGAAAACAAATTGCAAATCTACATGAACAAATTTACATTTTTTCTTAATGGATCTAAAGGAAGTGACAGTTGTAACATGGCCAGAGAGGGTAACCCTGGCCATGCCATGCTCAAGTCGCTTTACTTGTGCCATAAAACGGGTTAGGTAAACCACACACAGGATTATTTAAGATAAACTGTTTTACATCAAAATATAAGTGATACTAAAATCAGACCATGTTCAGCTACTCTATCACATGGAGTAGGTGGGGATTTCTCAATGAACATAGTTCTTTTGCTTTTAATCTTCCAAACATATCTTGCTTTTGTTCAAGTCAGTAGTTTATAATTTAAGCCAGACCTATCATGGCCTATAGTCATATATCTTAGGGTATAAAACTAGTAAAGGCTACCTAGAAATGGGAACTATGGTATTGGATATACTGAAGACCTCTATGGAAAAAACTGGGCAACTCACGCACAGTAGGTCCACACGAGCGTGCAGAATCTGTGCGGTGACTGATGCTTTCCAAAATCATCAGAATTACTGCATATGCCCATGTGTTCAGCATGGAGGTATAGGAGCTCCAGCTTGCTGCCATATATCCACAAATCTTAACTATGAAGCAGTTCTAAATGTGTGACCATGCACATATTCTCTAGTTTTATCTAAAATTTCCCCCAGGGAAATGCTCAGTAGCCTGAAAAATAATTTCTAGGACTGCTAAAGTTCAAAAATTCCAGCTAAATTTTAAAAGGCTTCCCATGTTGACCATGGGAATTTTTTTTTTTTTCCTAGGAAGATTTTGAGGACACATACAAGAAAACGTAGTTATAAAGTAGTCCTAAAATTAAATTATTAGGGCTTTTATAATCTCATTTATAAATCAGTCAAGCTTGGAAGCCAATTAGGATTCATGCTGCCATTTCTTCTCTTGGAAGGCTCTGACACACAACCACAGTCTTCTTGCAGTTAGGAACTTCATTTTGATTTCCATCCTGAACTTATTCAGGTTTGGGTAATTACCTGTGATTCTCAGCCCGTGATCTGCAGGCACCGGGTAGTCTACAGAGAGCTTCTAGAGGCCTCTCGGCCAGCACAGACTCAATAGATGTGTATTAACTTCAGAGGATTCACAACTCCACTGGGAAACCCTTAGGTGCCTACCGATAACATAAAGAATGAAAATTGTTAATTCCTGTGTCGGGCATTAACTTGTGTTACAGCTCAAATGGCTGTTTCCACACCCCGCTGTTTAACTATGAAGTAGTAGTGTGCTATGCAATCATTTTGGGGATATGAAGCTATTTTAATTCCCTGTTATATGACATGCTCTTCATTCACCCAGTCGTACTCTTAGTCATTCCCTCCACTTGCAGAATAATTTTGCGGTGGCAATCCTTTACACCATGTAGCGAGAGTGGTTTATCCTGACTAGGTGTGATCAATAGTGCTGCTAACTGTCTGATAACATCACTTACTGCAGTGTCTGAGTTTTCCTTGGGGAACACTCTCACACAAATATTACTTGGGTTCAGCACTTAAATCCTCGTGAATATGGTTTATAAAGCACAAGCTGCAGGTACTGTAGCAGGATGCAATGAAGCATTTCAGGTGGTATTGGTATTTGACTGCATCTTTTAATAATTATTGGTCGGGTGCACAGCAACTATTAAACACAATACAGCCAGATTTTTTTTTTCCTCCTCTGCAATAACAAAAGGCCATAAAATGCTCATGTCTAGCAATTCATTACTTTGACTTTGCTATGGTTTAGGGCAAAAAAGCCCAGCAGTATTTAGAACAAAAGCAAATATACTTAAACCGGTGTTGTCACCACCATGTAAAATCTCTTCGCTATGCTCTGACTAAAGGCAACCAGCATAATACCTGACAATGTCTACCTAAAACTCTCACAGAGAGGTTTAGAAATGCTGATGTGTTGAAGGGCTCTTTTTTTTCAAAACCACCATGAGAGTTTGTGCGCTTAAATAAGAAACCAAGTCCATGGCAACAAGCTTGTACAAGTGTTCATCTTTAGGAACATGTTTCGTAGAACTGGTCTAAACCAATTTTCAACTAATGAGAATTCTGATGAAAAATAGGTTTCTTGAGTTTTATATACACTCTCTGGATATTTATCAGAAAAAAGAAGCCCCTGAAGTAAAATATAATTTCTCAGGAGAACAAAGCATTTCAGATGGGTTAAACAGCTCCTTTTTTGTTTTAAGATTGTATTTAACTGCTGAATTCAAATACGGTGACCAGCTTCAAAATATGATACATTTTCAGCGGGGATCTTAAAGGAGGTTTGGTGGCTATTTCTCCTCAAAAGGAAATAAAATTTTTAAAAAAACAACCTTCAAACCTGAACAGGAAATTCATATGCTTGAAGACAATTCTTTTTAAGAAAAAGCAGAATCTTCAGAATGAAAATTCACTATCTCTGAAGATTAAATTCATGAACCCGGCTACTCTTAGTGCATTAAGTTAAGCAGGTGGTAACTCCTCACAGATAAAGTACTGTATTGATATAGTACATCTACTTCGGTTCTCTCGAGCATGATAGATTGTAGAGGGGTATTTTAACAAAGTCAGACCTCCTGAATCACAGCAGGGATTTTGATGTTCCCTTATTTGACTCCACACTTAATCCAAATCTTCAGAAACTGTTATTATACATCATAACTACTAAAAAAGATTTTAAAAGAATGAGGAATGTTTAGAACGATAAACACTTTCTAAAGGTACTACAAACCCAAAGCTTGGCCCCTACTGCATGAAGTTTCTAGAACAGAGAAGTTCGATATTCTTTTTATTTATTTTCTGAGCATTCATGTTATTGCAAGGTTGTCTCTTCAGGCTTTTCTTCAGTTACTATGAGAACAGCAGTTCCCTTCTAGGTAAAAGCAGAGATTTTTCAAAAACTTCTTTACATTACACAATTTGATGGTCTAAGAAAAAACAATAACCTGATGTCGTAAATGCCTTCCAATATGCCTTCCCAACATTAGTCATGTATGGTTGACAAAGCTTCAACCCTTTAAAGAAAAAGACTTATGATGAGTTCTACGTCTTGCTATTTTACCAGGTGATTTCAAGTGTATTTTTGCCCTTTCTGGCTAATTTTAGCAGCATTTTTTTGGAAACAACTAGAGTTTAAGGTAGGCTTTATCTCTGCTATCTCCAACTTTCCGAAAGTTAGGGGTCTAGCTGAAATCTAGCTTAGTCACTCTGCATAGAAAGAAAGCACCTCCAACAGCCTCACAAGGTAGAGTCTGTAAAGACTCACTGACTTCATGATTTCATTGACTATTGAGGAAATCTAGACTGAGCACCCCATTTCTAGCTGTTCAGCAATAGGCAGGATGAATCTCATCCTTCTATTTCTTTTTCTTCAGTGCAAACTGAGATTCCCCCATAATGACATGACTTTTGAAGATGTGGCATTAAGAATTATAACATCTCAAGAGCTGGCAAAACCAATTTAGTACCTTGTCATACCTGATAAATAAACCGGTTATGTTTTTCAGGAGCAATAATCGGTCATGAAATGTGTGACCCTTGGTCCCATCCTGCTTCCAAAGTCGACATAAATGTATACGTTGCTTTCCTTTGTAACAAGAACACACCAGCTGTTCACATTCATTATCCCGACCATCCAATGGCAAGGATGGTTGCGGATTTTGGTGTGGATGTAGAAACTGCCTGCAAAGATGCAGGATGAGGGCTAAGTGGATGAATAACTGGATGCATCCAGTTACAATTATTGCTCAAAATCTACCCTCCCCATCTTTATAGTCTCTCCAAGCTGAACATTCCTTGGTAGATTTATGTGTGTTCTTAAGCTTTTCAGAACAGACTTCCCTTCCCACAGGCTATAAACCTTAATTAATCAAACACATTTTTCCAGTGCTGGAATTTATAAACCCAAAAATAAAATAAGAAAAGAACTTAAAAACAGCTGTATAGAGCCAGATACAAAATTCATCTAGGCTAATTCCTTATCTCTGATACCGGCCAGTGGCAGATCCTTAAGGAAAGTGTATAACTAAGAACGCATTTATAGTGAAATCTTTTCCCTGGCAAATCCTTCAGGCAGTCAGTGGTATAAGGACTTGCCACTGCAGTTAGTAGCTCCTAACTGACATATACTCATTGAAAAATTCTAGTCAGTTTTTGAGCACATTCATTCAAATTTCCACAACTTTCTGGGGCAACTTAAGTATGCTCCATATTAAAAAGTAGTTCACTTTCTTTGTTTTGAACTGCTTGCCTAATAATTGAATTCTGTGTCCCCTGTTCTGTGTATTTCAAGAATGGAAGAATAATGACTCCCTGCTCATTTTTTCAATGTCATTCATTGTTTTGTACATCTCTGATCATGTCCATCACAGTCGTTGCCAAGATAAAGAGGCTATTTTATAGGGTTCTTCCTTGTTGCAGAAGTTGTTACATGCCTCTGGCCATCTTTGCATGTTTTTTTCCCCTCCTTCTGAGGGGAATTACCCATTCTGAGATAACATAATTCTCAGGAGACACTACAGACGTGGATTTAAACGGAGTTGTGGTGGTGGTTTGGATCTCCATTCCCATCCTAACGATTGCTAAGATTCCTTCTGCCTCTAAACACCTTCTAAGTGCTGCACCAGCCTGCAGTGTCTCCAAGATCCCTGCTCTGAGTGGCAATTAATGTAGAGCCTTTCACTGAGAATGGATATTTATGGTTGCTTCTTTCCGCTTGGGTTACTTTGTGTTTAGCAATGCTTAATTTCATCTGCCATTTCCTCTTCCAGCCACCCATATCATAATTTAAATAAAAAATTATCCAAAGGAGTGACATTCGGTTCTTACACTGCTTCTTCCAGTGTCCACTGAGGTCAGCAGAGAGAATTAGACAGGCTTTCAGTTGGACCCTGATGGTATTAGGTTGCCATAGATTTTACAACATTTTCAAAGCGGAAAACCACTTCTGAAATAGAAATGTTTTCCAACCGTGTTCAGCAGCTGAGCTGCACATTCTGGACATTAGAAAGGGGCTGTCTTACCCACAAAAAGACTGGATGGCAACACCACAAAATTAGAAAGTGGTACCATAACACAGTTATTCAGATGCATTTTAATTCAAATTGGATGGAACTGCGGGGGAGGAAATGCTGAAAGCCACAGAAATAGAATTTTTCCTCTCTTGCTTCAGTGTAATTTAAAACATCAAACCATTTTTAATGAGTTTCAGTGAAACCAAGTCTTGGCTGTGACCTCCTATGCCAAAATTTAGCCTGGAGAAAGTTTTCAAAGCTGATTTATAAATCCTATAAAACAGGGAGGTTGATGGTGGAAACAGTGAGCTGCAGACACCAATAGGATATACTGTTACAGCCTTATTTTTAACTTTTAATCTGCGGAGAGGCTCTGTAAGGTGTATTTGCCCTGTATCCCAGTGCTGAAATTCTGCTTGAAACTTTGTCCTTATAAAACTATGACTTTGATATTTTGCACTTTGTTAGAATCAAGGAGAAAACCACGTTAGCCAAATAAAACCTACAGAAGGAAGCATGTACCACCAAGCTCTTATCTTCAACAGAGGCACCTCACTTACAGTAATAAACAGCAAAAAGGACACTAAACTGCTTATGTGGAAGGACAGCTTCTAGTCTTCTGTTGAACAAGTGGTTTCTGCACCCATTTCTCATTCTAGTATAAGGCTGAATAAGGTCTTCAAGGCACAGACTTTCTTACTGTCAATATGGACAGGGCCTGCCCCTGTGAACACTGTGTAGGATCTCTAGGAGATAACTGTTATGTAAATAATTAGTAATGACTAAGTTGCATCAGTCATTTTTTCCTTGAGAGTTGGTAATAATAAGATTTTGCAATCATCAGGTCTACTGCATAATGCTGCCTTATTGATTTCCTTGTCAACAGTTCATACGCTTGGGACCTTTTGCGCCAAAACGTAACTTGAGTTAAAGGTAAGGTCCATTATCTCATAGCCTCTGGCATTCTGCCTTGTAGAGGTCAAGGGCACAGGTACATCATATCACACCACCCATGGACTACCCATCTGATCTATTCACTATCCTGCACCATTCCCCACCAGCTTTTCCAGCACCTTCATGCCCCCTCAGTGGTGTGGTCTCCTATGAGCTACCTACCTGCACATGTGTCGTGGTTTAATCCCAGCCGGCAACTGAGCACCACGCAGCCGCTTGCTCACTCCCCCCGGTGGGATAGGGGAGAGAATCAGAAGAGTAAAAGTGAGAAAACTCATGAGTTGAGATAAAGACAGTTTAATAGGGAAAGCAAAAGCCGCACACACAAGCAAAGCAAAGCAAGGAATTCATTCACCACTTCCCATCGGCAGGCAGGTGCTCAGCCATCTCCAGGAAAGCAGGGCTCCATCACACGGAATGGTTACTTAGGAAGACAAATGCCATCACTCTGAACGTCCCCCCCCTTCCTTCTTCATCCACCAGCTTTACATGCTGAGCATGATATCCCATGGTCTGGAATATCCCTTTGGTCAGTTGGGGTCAGCTGTCCCAGCTGTGTCCCCTCCCAACCCCTTGTGCACCCCCAGCCTACTCGCTGGTGGGGTGGGGTGAGAAGCAGAAAAGGCCTTGACTCTGTGTAAGCACTGCTCAGCAATAACAAAAACATCCCTGAATTATCAACACTGTTTCCAGCACAAATCCAAAACATAGCCCCGTACTAGCTACTATGAAGAAAATGAACTCTATCCCAGCCAAAACCAGCACAACATGCTTATTTTCTCATCTAAGTAATTTTTCACTTTTACCATAGTCCTCTTGGTTCCTGAATTTATCAGCTCTTGCAGATCATACTAGTCTCCAGAGCTTACCATTCCTTGGGAAATTTCATCCACTACCTTCTCAGCACATACATTTCCTCTCCTCAGCCTTTGTTTTCTTGTAATTATTTCTCCATCCAAACTATAGACATCTATAGAATTTACATAAACTCAGGGAAAAGAAAATATCTATAACAAGAGAAGAAATAAAGTTAGGAAAAAAAGTTGTGTAGATAAAGGAATTTTGGTTGGGATTCACTTTCCTTCTAAATTTTGACTTTAGGTAGTGTTGGTGTCCCTATCTGAGTTGGTCATTTAAATGGCTCTCACAGGAGTTCATAGTACAGATCATCACAGTATGTATTTTAGGTATCTACTTGTGGTGAGATAAATTGTATGCTGTAGGAGCATTTCTTTCTCTCTCTTGACTGTAAAGGGATGCTCAATAGCTAGCACAGACGTAAATTATCTGCCTTGTAAATGCCTCAAGTCAGGCGAACTGTCTCTGTCCTTCATTTCCTTGCCCCACACACAGCACATGAGCAGGAGGACATGATGCTATGACTCTATCCTGCACTGACCTTGATGAAGGCAGATTTCTTGACCAATAACTGAAGTCTTGACTAATTAGTTAATAACAAGCTGCATTTATCAACTTTCTTTGTAAGAATTTCGCTGACTTCAAGTAAATGCTGTATGCACAAACCTCCTGGCAAAGCACAGACTTTAGCCCTTCAAATCCAGTTTAAAGCAACAAAAATTGTGATTATATTGAGCAAAACAGAGAGAAAAGTTCAGCAACGCTGGTGATGAACAGCACTCCGGGGAACAATTCTGCACAGAGTAGGATCAGTGGAAGTTGCTCCAGCTCCTAAAGAAAACGTACTTTGCTTAACACATTGGTGATGGAGGTGGTGGTGGTGGCAGGGTTATTTTATGATTCTATTGTTTTCTTTGTGTACTTTCTACTTTTGTACTTCATTTCCAAAATAAGTGGATGGGAGCGTGGAGACTTGGTGAATATTCCTAGCTCCATTACTGACTTGCTGCAGTAAATTAAGAGGTCTCTTAACCTCCCTGTACCTCAAATATTGCATCTGTGAAACGGGGCTTGTCCTTTCACCTCTATAAAGAACTTTGGGACTTAAGGGACTATTATCACTATATTCAGCGCAAAGCCAACAGCTCAAAACAAACACTCCTGATGCTGATGGTCACAGTGCAAACTGCAAGGACTATCCCTACCCAGAGACCAGTTACAGACTGTGAAAAAAACGAGGCTGTTTAAATATATTTCTAGTTTTCCTGTCCACCCAAGAAAAAAAGGAGAGAAAGGGAGACAAAAAAACCCCAAGCACTTCAAAGGGCTGGTCCCCTTGCCCAGAGCACTGAGATCTTAAAGCATGCTGTACAACATGGCTACAGTTCCCAAGCTAGAGAGAGATCAAAACTGCAGCTTCACCAGCTCTTCTTTACAATAAAGCTAATCACATTAGCCACTTCGCAAGAATAAATCTTTCATTTCCATTTCACTTTGATTTTCCCTTTTCATTTTTATCTTTAATGGGAAATGGTTTGAATAAAAATTTTTAGGTACGAGGGGGACAAGCTGGTTGCAGAAGGCATGTCTGGGATGAGACTGCAAGGTGGAGGCCCTGGAGAGGTCACCACCTTATAGGGTAGGCTTAAAATGTGAGCCAGTGGTTCATTAATCTGCTTAAGGATGTATATCAGCTGCTACAGTGCCCTGGCTTGGAGGAAGTTTGTTTTGTTTCAAAGCTTCCCTCTTCTTCACTTAGAGGGAAATACAAAAAGAGAAAGAAAAATAAAGTGTAAGCAGGAAAATATTTCATTTTTCAATTTTTCACTGCTATGAGTTTTGCCATGGCAGAGAAGGAAGAAGTCTGGTCTGATATTGCCTGAACCCCTCAATAAAAGCCCATGACAATATGTCAAGGAAGAAACAAGACAACAAGGCCAAGAAGCCAAAGAAACTAAAGGTGCTATCCTATCCCTAACACTTTAATTCAGATATCTGGGCCTGATTCTGTACAAGCTTGTACACTGAGACCTCTCATGAAGGAGTTCAGATGTCTCCAAAGTAGGATCATCTACTGACTGAGCCTCATGTTTAGTCCTTGCCACCTAATTTGCAATGCTTTGCATAAGAGTGTGCTATTTTCTTGTTCTGTATGTTGTACAGAATCAGGTCCCTGATTTTTGGTAGACTAACTGTGAAGAAACAGATTAAGATAAATGTAAATATGCAGAGATGTGCTTGGCATTTCAGGGAAGTTTTTCCTCTCCACATCAAAAATGTAACAAATATTACTACATGAGTTACTTCAGCAGGTAGTATCTCAGTTTCCAAACCCCTGGACTAGCTTGTTTTCCTGACGAGGGGTGGGGGAGAGGAAGGAAATAAAAATTACTCTAGAAAAAGCAGCAAATGAATTCCCAAGCTCCGCAAATCTTTTCGGCTTCTGGTATGCACGGTACCTCAACCCAGTTTGTTGTCCCCTGAAGGAAGCTATTTATTCATGACAATATTAATCAGTTTTTTCCAATGTTTTCTCACCCCTTCCCTTCCAACACCCTTCGTTCCCTACCTCCTTCATTTTAAAGGCATCAAACAAAATTTAACCTAAATAGTCAAATTATACCATCAGTTTCTTACTGCAGTCTCATGCAAATGAATACCCAAGGGAAATTGTGCTCGATTTAAGAGGACTCACGCTATAATTTTTAGCTTGGGTAGAGGTCTATAAGCCTGCATGAAAAAGACAATGGTCCTTCTTTTTCCCTTTTTTTTTTTTTTTGGGGGGGGGGGCAGTGTTTGTTTGGGTTTTGTTGTTGTCGCAAACGTTTCTATATCTGCAATTGCAGTTCAGGGCCAGAAACTTGCTGTTCATGAAAAATTAGAATGTGCAGCTTCTTGTCGAAGGAGCTGAAGTCTGCAGAGAGATGTGAAGATCTCAGGTTCTGTGATTCGCATGGGTGTGTGCCCACAGCTTTTTCCGTCCTCGTTATAAATACAAAGGTGTAAGGAAGTGTGTGCTGTCTGGCTCCCTGGTACAAAGGCAGGGGGATTTGCAAAGCTCTTGTCACTGCCATAAGCCAAGGGGTGATTTCAATGAGGACTGTTAGGCTAGAAAAAACTCCTACCATCAGAGACTTCAGGCATGGCATGGCATGAGGGGAGGAGAAGGAGTTCCCAGATGGACTTCATCTGCACTGATCAAGGAAATTAGAAATGCTCTGGGTAAAATTAAGTGTAAAACTGGCAGTGTAGGAGTGCACTTTTTGTTCAGCGTTGTGTGCCCTTCCTAAGCTGGGGAGGGAAGGCTACGTGCTCTCTTCACCGCTCCCCTCAGGATATTTGGTCAGAGTTGGAGTTAAGCAAGTCTTTTCTCCTGTATTAATAGAAATTTGGGCATCACTTTAATATGGGCCATGTCTCCAAACCAATATCAGTAGTATTTCTACTTTGTAAATGAGGAAACTGAGGCACAAAGCACTTAAGAGATATGGTCTGATTCTCGTCATGGGACAAAATTTGGAGTCTGCTCCATTTCCACCCCTATTTGCTATCAGAAAGAAAATAAAGGCTATATTAACTGTTATTTAAAAGAATGGAGAACCAAATACAGTATTTTTTAGAAGCATAAATATTCTTTCTTTGGTTATTTAAAGAATTAATAAAAAATATAGATGCAAATATTCGTATGTTTTAGGTATCCGAAAATTACTGGTAGGCATTAATATGAACAGTTGAAATGGGTCTACAGTCCATTCTGAGGAACTCAGCATGGAAATAGCTCTAAAATTACATAAACAAAGTACAGGCAGCACAAATTCCTAAACATATTAGAACAACAACGTGCTATACAATGTGGCCACATGTGTTCAAAAGTGTAAGAATAATAACAGGTCTCGCTGCCTGGAGAAATGCAGTCTGACTCAGGCATCAGGCAAAGGTTCGCTGCTATGATATGATAGAGCTGTCACCTTTTAATATGTGATGCCAAAAAAAAAAAAAAAGAAAGATTCATAGCTCCCTTCTCAGTCAATTTTAATTAGATTGGGGGAGGAGAAGGTTGGCTGTGGAGGGGGAGCCACCATATGCTGGTGATATCTGAACATACACAGACAAATACAATAAAACATTGCTATTTCTGTGTCTAGGTCTATCTGCTGCCCTTTTTCCAGTATGCATTTAATAAGGAGGTCAGTGGGGAAAAAAACCCCAGAGCAAGTAGTATCTCTATGACTAGTTCTGGACCAGCTATCTTAACTGGAAATCTTGGACATTCACCCAATACATGCATTATTTTTATCTAAGAGGTCCCCATTCCTGCAAACACAGGCAGGTTTGTTTAGCCTCCCACATACAAATAATTTAATTGATTTCAGGGGGGCTGCTTTCAATTCTAGCATTGAACATCTGCTTAATGCTTGAAGGAGCAGCACCCTAATTTTCTTTTCCAAATAAACCTCATGACGCATAAAGTAATAACTGACAGACAATAACTGCGTAAAATTAATTCACTCCATATGTGTTTACAAGGCTAAGAAAGAATACTAATAGAGAAATGCAGTTTTCAAAAATCTATGAGAGGTAGTTTCACAAGAGATTCATAAACCATCTTACAAGCAGTGTAAGATGTTTTGTCAGGGCATTTGTACCGTGCTTATCCCTAGGGTAATCCTAGTGTTTGATGTAGGAATTAAGAAGGAAAAGAGTATGGGAAAATTGGCAGAATGGTCCTGCAATTAAGATGCTGAGCTGTGATTCAATGCCTCGTTCCCTTCCTACCTCTACGACAGCAAACACCCTTTGTAACCTTGGGAGTTACTTTTCTATAGACTATAGAAACAGCACTCATTACTGGAGCTCTGAATACCTCAAAGCAGCGCCAGCCCCCAGTAATCCAATGGAAAACATTGCTCTTTTCAAGGGGACCTGTGGAAGGATGTAAAGATTTCTACTGCCACCTTCCACTTAATTTTAAACAGAGCTTTCTCACACAAAGGCCAAAATAATGCTAAAGTAAGCAATACTCCTGGCTCTCCTAATTTCACAGTAAAAAAAATTCGCAAGGCATAATTTAACCCTGCTTTCATTGGTTGGTTTATTCATTTATTTTGGTTTACATTATTTTTCAGGCAGGGCAGAAGTTGAGGACAAGAGGGACAGAAGGCTTGAAGACTCGAAGTGAAAATAAGCAGACTGTGGAGTAGGAGCTTTTTGGAAATGTGACACTTTTTAGTGGGGGCACAAAGCAGCAGATTGAAATAGCATAATTGCAACATATGCCTTTGGAAAATAACATGCAATAACTGCAACCCAGGGCAGAGCCACAAGAGAGTCAAGGTCAAGTTGCATGAACAACCTTAACTGTGGCATTTCCTGAGTTTTACTTATTTGACTTTACAGCCTGAGCTTTTTGTTCTTCTAGTTATTTTCTATTGCATATATGAAACACATTCAACCTGCACATTATTCATTAATAGCTGGTGTTTGAAAGGAAATGGAATAAAACCATGTGGGCTATACATGTTTGTGTGGTAAAAAATCGCGAGAGGGATCTTTGTAATATTTCTTTGGCCTTTTGTTTTGAGGAACTGCAGAGTGAAATATTATCCTCAAGATAGAAAAAAAGCTACTTCAGTGTTACATGAAGAAATTTCAGCCTTTAGCTCCAGGCATTGCATCATAATCTCAGTAACCCTCTATCCCTAGGCGATATTTTACCACGTTTTCCCTCCACAGTCACTATTTATAGGCTGGGAGAGAGTGCAGACAGTGTGGTATTTTATATGCACATGGTGGTTTGTTTTGTGTGTATGTGAGGAACATGAGGTTTGTTCCTAACAATTCAGGCAGCTTTATTTTATGTTCTCGGAACATGTACATGCAGAAAGATTCTTCATAACAATTCTAGACAGAGTGGTGAAAGAGGAGTTTCTCATATCAAATGATATTGAGGAAAAAAGAAAAAAACCACCAAACAACCCCTCCTAAAAACCAACAGAAGATATTCAGAGACCTTTCCCTTTGTTCACGTTCTCAGCTCAGGAACTAAAAAACCACATCCATCCAAAAAAGTCAGTCAAGGCACCCTAGTGAAGGTTTATATGGATGTAATTGTAATCCGTACTCAAGTCTTCTGCATCGTGTTTAACTTAGCAGCTTGTGAAATATATGGTACAGCTTGTGAAATATATGGTACAACTTGTGAAATATATGGTACAGTGGACTACACTGAGGCAGGATTCATTTGATCAACCTTAACCATGTAAAGTCACAGCTAATCTAAACTGGGCTCTTATAAACTTCCTCTATGGAGTTAGTGAAGAGTGATAGACAATTCGTTCCAACTGAGAATGTATATACAATAAGCTTTGCCTTTGGAGAAATGTCTTTCTCTCTGTCGATGATGGGGGTAACCTGGAGCCTAGGTATATCATTTTTCGATAGATGAAGCAAAGTAAGATGTGGGATCATAGGGTCATAGGAAAATTCAGGTTGGAAGGACCATCATGAGTCTCTGCTCAAAGCAAGACCAACTCTGAGGTCAGACCAAGTTACACCAGGCTTTGTCCAGCCTAGACAAGGGCTGGAGACTGTGCAGCCCGTCTGGGAAGCCTGTTCTCATAGCCAAGCAGTGGAGCTGTCTTCCTATCCTTGTCTCTCAAGTCTGATTTTTTTATCATGGAAAAAGTTCCTTTTGAAGAAGACCTCAGGGATTTATGTAGTCCAACCTCATACTCAAAGCATATGTCATCTTTCCAAGGGGATAGAGCACTGCATGGCATATGTCATTAGTTATGAACCTTGATATCATAAAGGGAAAAGCATTTTCTCCTTTGTCACTGATATTAAAAAGAGTTCTTTGTTGTCACATACATTCATCCTCTGGAAACCGCTGATTTAGATGTTAGATTAGCTCATTTAAATATAAGTGAAATTTTTAATAAGATATTCCAAAAAAAGTGCTTAGTTCAGTGGAAGAACAAGGGAAGAACAGTACCTACAAGGTAAGTAAGAGGATGAGAGGCAATTAGAGGATGTCAGTGGACTGTGCTGAAGGAGAAGGAAAGAGGTTTTCTGAGGAGACTTTCAAGTATTGGGTGCTGGCAATGATCTTGTTTAATGCTTTCACTAATAAACTTGGCAAAATGAGGAGTATGCTAATTAAACTGATGACAAAAACTGGGAGACATCAGTGACAGAGGAGTGCAATCTACTGAAATAATTGAACGTGAAGTGAAATAACAGAAATGGGATGAAATTTAATACTTTGAAGTTATAAGGTCACACACTTGGAGACTAGGAACAATTAATTTAGTAAAGCTTCAAGCTTTACAGTGCAAACAGCTGACAGGAAAATACAACGTGGTATATTAGCCAATCAGAGCATGGCTGTGAGCCACCAACATGGTATGGCCATGGAAAAGACAAATGTGATTCTAGGGGGTATCAGGTTGAATGCTGCAAATAGATATCAGGAAGTATTAATTGTGCTTTCCAAAGCAGCAGTCTTTTCTCATCTGAAGCTGTGCATACAGTTCTAGCCACTCCTGTTCAATAAAGATATTAAGCATATGATATTACATTCTTGTTTGGTAGAAAAAGGAAATTAAAATGACATGCAAGTGAGAAAGAGAGATTCCACTTTGATTCATGATATATTCCAAGACTAAAGAAGATTGGGACTAGGGAGAAGTGGACAGGCAGGCTTTAAATTTCTGATGTATTGGAGCAGCTAAGAAAATATGATCTAAAATTGCACTTTATTTGTACTTCCTTTAACATTGTTATAAATGTTATATATCCAATAAATATTCTAACAGAAAAACAAAACTTTGTTTTCTTAGAATAAAATGTTTTCTTCTTTAAGCTCATCTGACCTTAAGAGCGCGCTCAGGTCAGTATGACAAGCATGGACATGTTCTTTCCTCGGCTGTAATAGGTTCAACTGAGGGTGATTTACCGCTAAAACACGGGATTTGCAACCTGGCACATGCTGGGGATGCAAGGAGCTGGAGCATGCTTCCAGCTAGCCTGCAAGAGCCAGTGTGGGTCAAGCAGAGAACAGAGAATAATTTCTCCTGACAGGGTGTCAACTAATGTGCCATTTGCCAAAAACACATTGGTTGGCTAAGGGAGATACATCCCACAATGCCGAATAGCTTCAGATTATCAAAACAACATACCTCGCTGAGTCTTGTGTCTTATTTCCTAGTTAACCCAATTTATACTTTTTTTAACAAGACGAGATGGTCTGTGAAATCTTGGAAACGAGTTTCTTTTCTGTTTTCCCATAGTGTTTTCTGTCCTTTCTGGGTAAATAACAACTGAGAATACCAAAAAATCAGGAAAAAGACCTTTTCTAAGTTGCTGGTGGTGTCATTGTGCTCAAGATGAGGGTTGGACTGGTAGAACAGGTAATAAAAGTCGCATAATCCTTCCGGCTGGAATTGCATATTTTTAAAATCTAGTTTTGCACACAGAAGACTCCAGGTAGATAATGAGGAAGCTGGAGATTAAGGCAGGGACTGAAAGCAAATAAGTGACCTGGCTTAAAGCTTGCCAGATGGGATTTTGATAAATTAAAGAAGAATCTACCACCATTCTGAGTTTTATTAGACTGCATTTAAACAGGGCCAAGACCAGTGAATGGAAAAAAAATCTATCAAAGTAAAAAAAAAAAACCAGCTCTGGCATAGGTGTAGATGGAAATAATACTTTTAATTTGCTTGGAGGGAGATGAGGGAAGGTAAGTTTCTACTGATTGTTACAGTAATTATAGATATCAGGTCAAGAATACCTTCCCAACAGGAGCAGTCTGTGCTGATATGCTGTGGTTTTTATAACTCGGGTCTTTTCTTTACCATTGTTCATTGCAACAGTTCCACATTCTAATTTTTGCCTTATTAAAAACTGCTTATCCCAATGGCAGAACACCAGAGACCAACTAATTTATCAAAAAGCCATTTTTTTAAATCTACATCTGCAAAATATTGAGACACATACTATGAACATATTAGCAGATACCCACCAAAGAGTCCTCAAGTGTACATTTCTTGAGAAAACTTCCAGAGGGGAGCCTAGGAAAAAGAGCCAAGGCTGAAGAGCTGCAATTCGCTCTTCACTGTGGTCCTACACAGGGGTAATTCCACTAAATTCAGGATCCTGACTTCAGGCCCAAATGAAAGCAGGCTCAGCAAGCAGGAATTGAACAGTGCTGTAATGTCGATATGAATTCTGGAGCAAAGGGAAGGGAAAAGAAAAAGAAAAATTAAGTCATCTTGAAGGTCACATTTAAGACGGAAAATTACAAGGACTCGCTGCTGTGGTGTATAGTCCGTCCTACACATATCCTAATTTTTCTTACTGTTAAATTTTGAATGTGTTGCACAAAGAGATTATGACATTGCAAAGTGTCCGGAGATCAAAACAGTATTCCTCTCTCTCTTGAGGAGCAAAGCCTGTATATAGTCCACACAGCAGTATACGAGCAAATGCACATACCTCAGAAAAAAGACAGAGAACAAAATCCCCAACCTAGCTTTTTCGGTACGTCAAAAAGTGTTTCACTGAAATCAAAACTAAGTGGAACTGAATGCTCTCAACAGCCATCTAGCCAAAGAGAAGAACAGTGAGGAAAAAATAAAAAGATAGTAACAAGCAGAAAAGCAGACAAATTGAGGATAACAGCACCCGATGCAATAATCATAATGAGAGCAATTGAATTGCACCTTGAAAGGTCACATTTACTTGGATCCCATGCGGGTTCTGGATGTGTGTATTTGTACAAAAAGCCAGATGGCAGGACCCACCCCCTCCATACACCCCCCCCGTCTCTATCCATGCTTGCAGTTCCCAAGGGCGCTGTCACCTATGTTATCCCAGACCTCCTGGGGGAATCTCGCTATCAGCTACAGCGCATGCTGCCCTCCCTTATGGGGCTGTGCCTCCACATACTGCCTTGCCTTCCCTAGGTGGTGGCTTAACCATAGAATTGAGCCCCAAATCCAGATGTTCTTCTACTTTTTAAAGCAGCCGCTAGGCTAGGATTTATTGATGAGCACTTTGCAACCAACTGATGGAACGGGTTTGATGTGAATTGCTGGTGGACACATTAAACAGAAATGCAGCATTAATAGAATTATGCTGTGGCCTGGGATAGATCACTGCATACAAAAAGCACAGACCTGGCGGAGGTCTGACTTATCCCAGTGTGTAAAAGGAGCTACAGGTTTTGCTCAGCAGTTACCGCTGTGAATGCTTCTCTGTCATTGAAGTTCACAGCAAAAGCTCAGCACAAATAACAACAAGGTTAGAGTCACAGGAGCAAAGAACTGATGTGCGAAGATCATTGGCTATCGTGTGTTTTCCTCCTAATTTTGTGGTTAATTATCTTTTCAAACAACAGTGCTTAAATAAATATTAATGGTAAAAGTCTCTGAATTCAAGTGGCACATCAGAGCCCCACGTCACATCTGTGTCCAGTAGCTAATGTTACCAATGCCTGCTGAAGTCTAAAGCTGAAAGTCACTTCATAGATATTGAAGTTAGATGTTTAGTGAAGGCCAAGTACCTGAGCCCCTTCTATAGCCAATGGAGAGCATTAGGTAACTCCAGAGCTGCATCCTTTTTGTCCTTAAAAACACATGCCTTCATAAGATAAAGTGACAAATTTTGCAAAGCCTGAAGATAGGCAATGAGATTTCCACCTAGGACAACCATTCACCCATGGACAAGCAGGTCACCTGAGAACAGGCTGCAGCACAAAATCCAGAGCATCATTTGATTTTGCACCTCTGGATTTATCCAAAACTGTTTTTTAATTGATTTGTTACTGTGCCATCCTGATAACTAAAACAACATGGAAAATACTAATTTAACATGAAAATACACCATTCTATGCTCCTTCATTATCCTGGAATTAAGAGAATTCTGACGATAATGAGTCATTCTTTCCACTTGCTTTTGGCCTCCAACCAAAGGACCTCCGAATCTTCAGATGAGCTCAGGATACCCCTAAAAAAACGTATGTGCAGAGAATGTGAACCAAGGTAACAGGGATCTCAATGTCAGTGGCTGGGAGGGCAGATAAAATACAGGGGTTCAGACTTTTTCAGTAGCTTTCTGGAAAGCACAAACTAAGCGAAGCATCAGCATGTGAACATTTGAGGAGAAAGCATTATCATATCAACATGCACCAAGACCTGAGTTTCTCTCATTGCACTCCCATCCAGATGTTGCATAACCACATTAGCGCATTAGTACTTCTGGAGAAGACTAACCATGTAAGACTTACGAGCTTTATGGTTTCCTGACAGAAGCTGGCTCATATCCAGCCAGCTAAGAGCTTGGGCAGAGGAGTCTGGGACTGTCTGCGCCATCCATGCAGGCATGACCTTGGTTACAGGTCAATCTGCAATGAAGCATCTGACCCCTTTTAAAGAGGAACAATAGACAGTCCTGTTGCTTGGCCATGTTGTCGGAGCAACTGTAATTTAGCTTATAAAGAGAGTGAATGCAGTTCACTGCTGTCCAGTGCATTCATTGCTGTCCAGCAAACAATAAAATCCCCGTCTGGGTTTTAAGCACCGGCTCTGAACAGTGAGAGCAGCTCAGATTGCGGCTTGTGCATCCAGGCACGGGTAAAGGCAGGTGGACAGATATGGAAGTAGTGTCAATAAAAGCAGGACATATTAAAGTTAATAATAATCACAAAGCAAAATGCCAAGAGGACCTGAGCTGTTCCAGGCTGCACAGCTACAGGAGTAACTTCCAGCAAGTCATAGGCATGAGGGGACCGGGGGAACCGCCTGGGACAGTGACTGAGGGCATCAGCTGAAGTGCTTTAATATGAATTGCAGTTAGGGGAGATTTTCAAAAGCACCAATAGTACGTTCGATGCTCAGCCCCATTGCCTCGGAAACAGAGTCAGTCCCTTGGAAATCCCCACTTTGGCCCTTCATAAAGCAGTTTATACCTACGAAGCTGAATGCGCTTTACAAAGGAAGGCATTACCCTCCACACACTCTTAGGGGAATCAAGGCACACAGGCATGGGAAATCCTCGGTGGCAGAATTAGAAATCAAACAGGAATTTCAGCCTTGTCTCATCCACTTGGCCTTACCTTGTTGCCAATGCAGATACCAAACCCAGACTGTCGCACCTGCTACAACATGCGCTGTGGTCCATATGCTAATTTTCTGTCTGTGAGCTAATGCACATTTCTGCGACATTAATTACACTTTAAAAGTTTCTTCTGTCTCCTACTGGTTCCACTGGTCTGTCCTGACAAAGCATAGCCATATTTTTCAAAATTCAGACTACGATATCAAAGTAGTCCCTTCTGGCTTGAAAAAATGTAAGCTCATTGGTGTTTCAGACTGGAAGAAATGCTGTCACTAAATATAAGCCAACGTCTCTTTTCCTCTTTCTATCTTTTTCAATTTTTTGTTTCACTAGATACAGTAAAAACTTGGTCTCTCAAGCTACAGCAACCAGTCCCAGCAATGAGGCTGCATTTCTGCTTGGGGATGGTGATGGTTATGGTTTTTTATTTCCAACCACGTGCACTCGCTGTCAAATTCCATGTCATTTTTATTTAATCTGATTCTCTATCAAGCTGATTCTCTGTCTCCCAAGCCTTCCTGTCTTCCAGCTGGGCATTTTTTAAAGCAGTGATTTGCAAAACATTAAAGAAGGCATATAAATAAATTACTGTCTGGAGAGTGAGTCATCATTATTTAATAGGAGACTGTATCATAAGTAGTGGCTGCTTGTTGGCAAAGCAGACCCATGCTGCCCCCAGTTTTATCCTGCTGTTCTCTGCTGCTCTCCAGCTTTCTGAGGGCTTGTCCTGCTCTACCACATCCCGTAATATTTTGCCTCCTGGTAAATGAGGCTCTTGCTCTGGACCCCTGGTGTTACAGGAGCTAAGGGGAGGACAGCAAAGGCACACTAAAACCTGAGACACGAGAGCTACCCTGTTGTAACACGGGTTCAGAAGAGACACCTTACGCCTAGGGCCCCGTTAATCACTAGTTGCTGGGGAGCTGAAGGGCATCCAGAGCACACGGACGAGAGCCTGCATACACACTAACATTTACAGGCTTCCTCAAAAGAAATTATGGCCTGTGCCACATCCCTGCTCCTGAAAATGTTGTCTGGCCTTGGGAACAGGCTGGGAGCCAACTTAACTAAGAACATGCCTCAGTGTGGCTGCAAATCACAGTTGCATCTTAATTCTGTGACTTTGGGGCCTAAATTAAAGGAATTTATCCTGAGAAAGATCTGACTGTGCTTCTACAGTGTGCAAAAGAGAGGAATAGTGCAATAGGGATCAGTTTGTACAGAGATAGAAATCCCTCTCTCTTCTACTAGCCCCACTCAGTTGGGTCTCTCAACATCTCTATAGAGACTGAGCTTATTTCTTCATCTCCAAAATTCTGCCACAGAAGTAAGCAGGGAGGATACAATTAAAATAAACTTCAAGCACTAGTCTTTCTTCTGTCCCACCTTATGCTTGCTATGGCCTAGTTCCCAGTTATATCCAATATATTTAAACTCCACGAAAGAGCCATACAATGACCCCACCTGAGGCTTCAACTTCAAATTTTCCCTCCTCTCCATCACAGTCTTGAACTTCTGGCTCCCCGTCACTCAGCACTGTTGGCTCCCAGTCACCATCTTACCAGTGGAAAAGCTCCAGTCCACTAGAGGAGCTGCACGTTACTACCTTTAAAAATGATGCAGCAAAGCCTCCCAAAACCTCAAATGATGCAGCCAAACCACCGCCATTCTTCATTTCCACTTCTTCATTCATGACTCTTCTCTCAGAACCTGGGTTAGCTAAACCCATGATCATCTCTCATACAGTGAGGCTTTTTTTGACTGTGATGCTATGCTGACAGGCAGAATTCCCACTGATAGCCGCCACAATACTGACAAATCCCTTTTTATTCACATTGCCTTGAAGTTTCCACCCCATCCTTTCTGCGTGCAGAACAGATGTGACTTCAGTGCATCTATTTTAGGCCCTCAGTAGCATTTGAACAGGTATGAGGTACTTCCTGACGAGAATGCCAGCTAGAAAAAGGATCACATTTACACCTGATGTCAACCAGTGTAATTCCTGTGAAGTAGAAACCCAAGAACCATTGAAAGCTACAATAACTTCCACTATCTGAGGACTTGATCTGACTCTCTGCATTTGCATAGGGCCTAATACATCTAAAGGACCACCATAATATAAACAGAGAGTGCTGATTAATATTTTCCTACTTTTTTGATGGAAATTTTGTTTTACTTTTCTACTAAGACAGTTTGTTTCTAGAGGTCACAGAGCAGGATTTGGAGTCTCCTCTTGGTGCCAACGGGTATCCTTATCAACTCTATTCTTGTTTTCCCTACAATGACTTGTAAAGAAAAGCCAAGGGGGGGCAGGAAGAGGACAGTCTTAAGATCCAGGCGAAAGGTTTGGTCAGAAACTAGCAATGGCGTTTCAGATTTCTGTACTTCTGTTTCTTCTTTGGGTAGGCAAGGCCCATCTCTTCCTGTGTGTTTATACCATACTTAGCTTAGCAAGAACTTGATCTTAAATGGGACTTTTTGATAAGCCCTTATAAAAGAGAAATTTACTCCTCTTAACTTACGTACTAATGCATAGTTTATGGCCCATGGGGACTCCAAAGGGCAGAGCATCCAAGCTAAGTATCTGCCTCTCTCCATCACTTACATGTGGAATGAAGACTAAACACTTAATTCCTAAATAAAGCATCTAATAATAAAAGTGCCTTTCTCCATAAAAAGTGACTAAGAAGCAATAGAAGGCAACCTATGGATCCTGACTTACAGTGCTTTGAGTAACAAAAGGAAATTGGGAAAATTTCCAGCATACGGAAAATGAAATCAAATTCGGCTTAGAAAGGAAACCTGTTCTAAGTACTGAGAGCCAACTGACAGCAATGGTTATACTTGATACGTATCACCAGGTACGGCAATCCTTGTTCTCAGTAATGGCCATTTTTCCTACCTGGGGAATGCAGAACAAAGTGATAGATAAACTATTATGCCTTTATGCTCATGAAGGCTACAGATCGATGACCAAGGTTCTCTCTCCTTTTACCCTCCAGCTTTTTCCTTTCTTTGGCTAAGAGCCAGGATAGAAAATATGTTTACTCTCAGCAAAAAAAGCCCTGTTAAAGTAAGCAGAAAAGAATAAATAATTAGCAGCCCTTTAAAAAAATAATTTGGGCTAAATTGTTTTCTACTAGCAAAGATAATCGTCTTAATAGGTAGTTTTTATTTGGTTATGGTTTATCTGGAAATGGGAATCATTAAAATGCCTTGACAATAGAACAACCAAAGCTACTAATGAGGTGTAATTAAAACATAAGATATATATAATTAAGCATTATAAATTGACAAGTCCTTGACAGCCTGTAGTGAGCTAATCTCATGGTATTGCTCACAAGTGTTAGGAGTATTCAGTGCCCTTTCTGAGCTAAATGAACATTTGGGTAATACATTTTCCTTTCCCAAGCTCTCCCTGCAACTAGATAGCACATTCGTCATTTCCTGGCAGTATTTAAAATGGAATTTTAAAAGACCCATTGAAACCTATTTGTCCTATAGCCCAGGGTAATGACCATTACTGCAAAATGTGAGTATATATATTTGATATACTGAGAAGTGCCAGGATCCTGTATTCTAATGCACTTGCATCCAGCACTAAACTACTGTGAAGGTTGATGATGTTTTGCTGGAAAGGCTGAGGAATATATGCATGTCTCATTTAAAAACCCACCTGGTGTTGATATTCATGTAATAAACTTCATAAGCAGGTGATCAATTGCATTTGCATGCCTTCCTCACCTGCACTGTACCCTTTAGTCTATTTGTCTCCCTGAGTTCCTTCCAACTTTCAAAATCTCTGAATGGCTTCAAGCAGCCACTATATTATTTTAAACATAACCTTGTAAAGCTTCTGGGGCTTTTTCTCCATTTTGCCTAAAGGCGGAATTTTTCTTGCCTGAGATTAGGGTGCTCTCACTTGGATGCAGAATGAACAAGAGTGTTTCTGTGCAAGTTGAAAATCAAGTATCTTATAACACAGAGTCTATAAGGAAGTAGAGGAATTTTGTCATTGCAAAACAAAGATCTCCAGCTCCATAACAGGTCCAGCATTTGCTCCTAGATCCCAAACTATGATATATAACATTAGTTGTCCTCCAATTACAGAAAACACTGTTTTAGCTTATTTTACATTAAAGGGTTTTCAAACATTAGCTTAGGTTTCTCCTATCTCTTCATCCTTTCTAGCCAGACTAACGGTAACTAAAGCACATGACTGCACATATGGAATGAAAAATGAGTCACTAAAAGCTCTGAGCCATATTTAATCTGTTTTCCCTAATCACGAGTAACGCAGTACTGCAAGTGTGGACGGTCCTGCTTCCCTCTTCCCCATGTTATAGAGCTGTCCAAAAGTTAAGAGCTTCTGCAAACAGGAACATATAGCATTTCTTTTGTTCAGGTCATGAATAGTTTATAGAGGGCTCTCTAGCTTTCAGGTTATTCTTATTGCTGCACATGAATGCTCATTTCCTACTCACTGGCAGGAAAACATCTGTGGTCAGAACCTCAGCTGGTGCAAATAGGTAATGGAGACTGGATGATTTTTGCCAGCTGATGATCTGAAATAAGATATTTCAGCATTGAAAATCTTCCATTTCCGATTAGACAGAGAAGAGAAACACTGCATGATGTGAACAGCAGCTCTTGATATAAGTATTTTGAAGTTAGAATGGGGAAAAAATGTTATCTGTGTTTCACAAGTAGACTTGAAATTTTGGACTAGTCCAAGATCACTTTTCTTCTATTTTGGAGTCTTTTATTTAGATGCTGAGATCACCTCCATAACATCTGAACATTTTCGAATACCACACTGAGCAACATAATATCATTTGTCACATTTGTTCTTCTCCTGTCTCTGTAGCAAGACAAACATATGCAGTGAAGTGCCTCTCTTTCAAAGGGTTGTGGGGTCGGTTCTGTTTTTATTTTTTAGAATGTTATTAATTAGGGTACGTGGAGGCTGTGTGTCTTTTAGTAAATAGATACATTTTTATGGAGGGGTGGAAAAATAGGAAAAAAAAAAAGCAAGTATCTGGCACTTTGACATGAAGATGGTAAGATTTATAAGGATAGTGTCCTGGTCTCAGTGAATTTACTGCACATCTGACCTTTTACTATACTGAAGAAAGTCATACTGTGGCAAAGAAATGAACTTTTTGGCCATGATATTTACTCTGGAGATTTACATTGTCTTTTAGATATTCTGAGCCTACATCCTAAGTCTTGAAGATAACAAGTGACTTCATGAATGGAAAACAAATATGTCTTATTTTTTCTTTAAACAAATAGAAAATCTATGATGAATCTGTCTTAGTCAAAAAGTGGAGTTCATTTAAAAAGACAAAATGTGTAGTCTTTTTAATGGTGAAAATGGGGAAAAAATGACAGCTTTCATATATTCGTATTTTACTCTTAAAATCCTACTCAAAGAAATCAGGAAGAGAAGCTAAAATGTCTGCAGAAAAGCAAAATGATAAAGAGGTAAATACATCATAAAAGAGAAAACCAGAAAGAAAGGTGGGTATCAGATCCAGAAACTGTGTATGAAAGCCTCAGGGCCAGATTTTTATTCAGGGGTTGGTCTCCTCAGACCATCTCCAAAAGTATAAATACTTTGCTCCCTCAAACCCCTGAGGAGGGGAGGGACAATTCTGTTGCCCAATATTTTTTAATGGAAAAATGCCTTGCTTTTTCCCTTGGGATGACGACACTGAATGCGCAATGACTGACTGATTCCCTCTCTGGCTCTTGCACTGCTATTCTATGGTCATTCTATGGAAATCCTTCTTCTTGCAGAAAGCCAGGTTTTTGGCTGGTACCAAGAGAGGACAACGGACTAAGCATTCACCTGAGATCCCTTTTAAACCTATGGTTCTTTGATTGTCACATGTGGCTTCTTCGTGAGACTTCTTTAAAGCATGAGACTTTGCCGTCTGACTTTAAGGTCTTATGTCAGCAATGTGGGGCAGGCTAGGATTCTTCCTGTGGGCTCCTAGAAAAGGAGAAAAACACTTGGACAAGGATTTAATTGTAAAGAAAGAAAAGCAGGTCCAAGAACTTCTTTCCACTTTGTTAAAAAGAGGCACCAATGCATCAGAAGTAGTTGTATTTCACTTACAGCTTGGGTGAAGGGGACAGAACGCACGTAGAAAAGAAAGTTTTGCCTATCTACGCCTATCTGTGTCTGTCCGCACAGCAAGGAGTTGCCTCCTGACTCCTTTCCAGCAGCTCAGCAGAGCCATGCTGCCTACTCTGCCAGGCTGACCAGCACTGTTTCATTCCTTCCTCATACTTCCCTCTGACTCAATTGTCTCCTTTAATTCTCAAAGCCAGTCTCTCAATGCCAAAGCATCTTCTCCCCCACCCCACTTTGTACACACTACCTTGCTCAATGGAGTCTTAGTCAATGACCTTGAGATGGAGATGTGACAGCCTTAAGCAACTATAAATAACAAAGGTAGCTTTGATAGGTCTTTAGTTTGGAGTAAAAGTTTTTAACTTAATCCTCTTGAAACAGAGGAGGGGGATGGATCAATCCAGACCAACTCATTTTCAACCCACTCTTTCAGCATGAACTGATATAACTCACAATGACATCTATGGGACTAAAAAAGCACAAGCCATGTTAAGCCCAGTCAGTAGAAAATAAAGTATGTTACTATTTTGTTTCCATGCATTGATTTATGTCACCTTTTTTTATTTTGTTTTTCTTTTTTAGTTATCTGTATTTTAGGACAATAAATAAAAGCTGTAATTATAGCAGAATTTTTTTTTTGCTTGTACATGTAGGTGGCAATTCCTACACCAGTAAATCCTAATAACAGCATCTATTAATTTCATTTTACAAATTTGGTTTGTATATAGAGCCAATTCAAACTATTGTACAAGAGTCAAAAATATGCCAAGCATTTCCTAACTTACAAAAACTGTGATTAAACTCAGTTAGGATTCAATAAGCTCTGCAGAGGTTAATTAAATTTTTATAGATTTATTCTTCATTCAGTGCTGTAAAAGGCTCTTCTGTTTGGCTACCGTTGCCAAGCTGGTGATGGGGGAAATTGAGAATCCTGATCCACATCAATCTTCTGTGTTGCCAGACATTGAAATAATTTGCAGAATATTGGTATGGCATAAATTGGGGAAAGAAGGAAGAAACAGAACTACATCTGAAAGCTATTTGGGTGATCTGTGGGCTACTGTGACTGTTAGACTTCTGCAGGCACAAGTGACATATCGAAACTTTCTCTCACTGGGAATTAGCTTCAGAAGAATGAACACTTTTCATCTTGCTTTCAGGCAAAATGGATAGCCACTTCTCCACCGAGGCTATACAAGGGTAGAATGTGGCAATCTCAGTTCCATGAAGATATTACACTTACAAATAGGAATCAAGCACACAAGTGGGTTCTCTGCCTTTCCAAATTACTGGAAAGGCTACTAGCTACTAGGTTACTAGCAGTAGTACTATAGATATCTACAACGTTTCATCTAGAAAACCCAAGTGGGGACAGGTGTTTTCTTGAACTAGGTGTCAGGTAGGCAGGTAGCAAAGCAAAGCAAAGCAGTCAATGTCCCAGGAGGATTACAATCAATGTACTACATACATAGGAGGTGGCTGTGATGAAAAACAAAAAAAAGACGAAGGCTGAGAGATTAAAATAACAATATAAAGAGTACTTTGAAGGTGAAAGTCTCTGCTCAGCTTCTGCTTAATCTACTCTGTAAGTCACTCGTTCAGCAAAGCTGAAAACATGCTTAAGCCCAACTCTCTTCAGCAAAGCGCTATGGCATGTGTTTAGTTTTCAGCTTGTGATGAAGTGTTCTGCTAAATATGGATTGACTGCTGAATCTGAGCCTGAGGATCTTGTTAAAATAGTGGTTAGAGGAGATGCAGTTAACATTATTTATTAAAATGCTTTTAACAGCATTCTTTACAAAAAGCTGCTTAAGAAACTAATCTATCATGGGGTAAAGTTCTGCCTGGAGTCAAAAACTGGCAAAAAGAAAAAAAAGGATCAGACTTGATAGTCACATTTCATCACAGAAGGACGATTGTCACAAGAATCCACAACAGGAATGAAACTCTGTAATGTCGCCTACGGGGATACTAGCTATGTACACTGAGTAGCCTGAAGTGTATCTGGGAACAGTTGGGTTTTCTCCCAAAAGGTATTAAAAATTATAGCTTGCCTTTTTTTTTTTTTTAACAAGGTGTCGCTAATAATCATCCTGAATATTCCAGTTATGTTGTGGATCCCTTGCCTGAAAACTGTGTTTAATAGCCGAGCTCCTTGGAGGATAGCTCTTGCTTTCTTTTTGACTTCGAAAATATCTTGCATAGTCCAGGCAGTAGCTGAGACAAATAGCAATAAATATTGTTAATAATCTGGAACAAGGCCTTTAGCAGCAAAACATATTTTTTTTTTGCCAGGAAAAGTGTATTTTATGTGACATAAATTAGATCAGCCAAGACTAAATAAGACTTTGGAGAATTCTAGATGGCCAGACTAAACTGTCTGCACAACATTCATGACAGATGAAATTCACTGCAGATAAATTCAAGGTGATACACGCTGGAAAGGACAATTCAACTGCTCATACACATAGCTGAGTTATAAATTAACTGTAATCATTCAAGAAAAAGATCTTGCTGTCACTGTAGACAACTCCATGAAAACATCTGCTCAGTGCACAGCAGTGATCAAGAAGCAAACAAAACGTCAAGATGTATTAAGACAGGGTTAAGGTTTAAGGCTGGAAGTATTATAATGCCATGGCCTAAGTCAATGGTGTGCAGTCACCTTGAACGTTGTGACCAATTGTGGTCATCCCCCTTCAGAAGTAATTTATTGGAAAAAGAAAGGATTCAGAAAAAAAGATGTGAGGGTAACATTAAAATAAGCAACACAAACATATGCATTGAAAAGCTCAGTTTCCCCTCTCTTGCAGCACCCATTATGGGGTTAGCCACTGTCTAAAAGACAAATTGAAAGAAGTAAATTTTTGAGAATTTTTTTATAATTAACATGTGCAACCTATTCCTACAAAAACTCGGTTCAAGAGCTTAACCATTTTCAAAAATAACTGTCAATAACATTCAAACTTAGAGGTAGGTATCACTAAGAAGGGACATAACCAACGGAAAGAATGCCAGCCAAATGGCAGATAAGGACATTTGGAGGAAGCATCCCCTCTGGCCAGGTTATTGAATATATTTCATACTCATTAAAGACCTCTCTGGTTTTTACACTGCGGGTTCTCCAATTTGCCTACTATATCCTAGAGAATTTCATGCCATTTGCAACAGATGTAACACATGTGCAGACGTATCATACCTAGCACATGTAGAGGTACATCACTGGCAGAGCATGCTAACAAAATTTTGCACTATTAGCTATTATACCTTATTACCATATTCCACTACTCTTAAGTTTTTTGGAATATTGCCAGATCGCTTCAATGTGCAATGTTATGTTTCTGTGCTGGCTTGTTTTAGAATAACCTACCTGAATCAATGACTGGTGAATTAACTTTACTCTATAGAAACTTCCTGCGAGAGAATGCATCATGCCAAAATGTTAAAATAAAGATGTCAAAATAAATGTTAAAATACAGCAAACTCAGAAAATAGAAGGAAAGTTAAAATTTAGACCAAAAGACTCGATAAATGAGCCTAAAGTTCATATCGTTCAGCAAGCAAAAAGTGTAAGAAAAAAGTTCAGTGAAGGAAAAGAAATATTAGCCAAATACAGCTCTGGGAATTATTTCCCAACAAAAACATTTTAAGGATCTGAAGCACAAAAATCTATTTTATGCTTCTCTATGCAGTTGATCACGCATTCCTTCAGGCAGGCAAATCCTATTGACTAAACAAGATTGATGTGCAGAGAGCAACAATGGGATCAAAACTGAGGTACCAGCCAGTTAATATCAGAGCAAGGCAGGAAGCAGTTTTTCTATCTTTGCAAAAATGCATGCGATTTGAAGAATGGTACCTGTGTGTATAGAGATGAACTTCGAAACAACATTAATTGTGAAAAATGAGAGAGAAAGAGAGAAAGAAAGAAAAAGAGAGAGAGAGAGAGAAGGGAGGGAGGGAGGGAGAAAGGAAGGAAGGAAAGAAAAGAAAGAAAAGAAAGAAAGAAAGAGAAAGAAAGAGAAAGAGAGAAGGAAAGAAAGAAAGAAGGAAGGAAGGAAGGAAAGAAAGAAGAAAGAAAGAGAGAAAGAAAGAAAGAAAGAAAGAAAGAAAGAAAGAAAGAAAGAAAGAGAGAAAGAAAGAGAGAAAGAAAGACCAGACAGACAGACAGACTTATCTCCCAGGTAAGTCTGCCAATTAGAAGATTGGAAAGGAACAGACTGAAAGACACGTCCTAATATGTTCTAACAAACATTCACTCAATTTTAAGTAAAGTAAAATCCAAGAGACTTCCAAAAGATTTCATGATATCAGCACCTGAGTGGTTCATACATTATCTCAAGGGGAGATGGTGGAGCTTAGGTTCCACTTGAACTCTCTTTACAAACTGGTACAAACAAAAAATGTAGACAGAGGAAACCAAGTGGTGTCGCATGTTGTTACTTTATAGCGCCTAGACCACACAAATTTACCTACTTGTATTATGAATACAAGAGGCAGTGCCTGGTATCTCTTTTCCACTGAACTAATGGCTCTTTGGAATAGCTGACGGTGTCTCTGTGCCCCTTATCCCCATTCTTCTTCAGTTTGACAAGAAATTCTGCCTGCACCCAAATGTCTTTTCTGAGAAAACTGTTATCTAGTTTGCTTCAAGAAAAAAAAAAGAAAAGTTTTGATGAAACTGCATTTTATCAAAGAAAAAGCAATTTCTTAGAAATGTCCCAAACAGCCCTGGGTAATACTGTGTTTTCTTTCTTTAGAGAGACCTACCTTGCCTTAAAATGTACACACTATAGAAATACACTGCTAACCAGCTCTTCTTTCAGATACATCGTCTCTCCATGTCCACATGGTAGCTACTCCTGTACACGTAGCTAAGTAGTAGAGTTATATTTTGGTGCATTCAATAGTTATGAGACCACCTCCCTGCAAAAAGGGACTGCTGTCACCAGTATAATCTATTTTGTACTAAATATGTAGTGTTAAAAATTAAAGCTACTCTGGAACCGTACTTAAAGTAAGACAGAACTAAATTTATAAAAGCTACTGTGTAAGAACCTGATTCTAGCCCATAGGATGCTTGATTATTTACTTCAATTGTTGTAGTGTTCATTTCCTATTTTTCCAGTAGCATCTAGAAACTGTAAGCTGGGTAAACAGTCTCTTCAGTTAAATATTGTTTGTACAGGTAGGTCCCTCTAGAAATATTGCAATCATTGATGTTACTGTCATTAATGCAGTGCCATTTATCAGCTAAACTACACTCACTTGTCTTTTGCATGTTCTTCTCCCATTGCAAATACAAAGTAAAACAAGTTAACTGAAAACATCTTAATTTAAATGAACACATTTTATTTCATACGTGCAACAGATATAGAGCCTGAATATGGGTACACACTGTCCTTGAAGAGCTGAATGGACAAAGCCTTGAGCGATCTGGTCTGACCTCTCAGCTGACCTTGCTCTGAGGAGGAGGTTGGGCTAGAGATGTCCTGAGGTCTCCTCCAACCAGGGTGAGTTTACAGGCAATGACTGTTGTTGAGAGAACGGTCTACAACTCATGGTAAAACAGCTACAGGTGGTTGTTTACCCATAGCTTGAGTTCAGGTTTTGGGGGTAATTTTATTGTGTATCACTGAAAACTGTTACAAATTGACTGTCTCAAGAGTGAACGTTTGCCCAGACAGTTCAAGAAGTTGACTGATTCAAATAAACTTAGTTGCATCACAGTCGAAGCGCTACTTTCCAAGAGGCTTAGTAAGACACAGTTTACCCTATGGCATTGGGTTTGGTGCTCACCTGTTAGCATACAGTGTAAAGAACACAGCACTTCGCAGTTGGTGGTATCTAAAAATGGAAAAACGATGAAGTTTTCTGATATTTTCCTCTGAAATTTTGCATATTTCTCTTGTCCGACTTCCATCCATCGTTTGTGTCATCTTTCAGCTCAAGGTCAGTGTGAGAGTGAAGCAGTCACCACGAGGGTATCCTGCACCCCAAGCCAGCAGCAGCTATTGGCAGCAGTGGTTACCTCATCATTACACACAATGAGTCCTTAAGAGGACATAAATAATGTATTGAAGAGCACCATTAAACAGGAAGTAGAGGTTTTGCTCTGTAAGGACAGTTTCAAAGTTAGATGGCTGGAAAACTGCTCTCCTACTATTTTGGTAATATATGAGGCAAACAACATAGGGACTGTACTTTATTAACCTTTGCACCCTTTCTCCTCCTGATCTCTAGTATCCTGGAGATGTTTCTCTGCCCTCTGACTTATTAGTGTGACAAAATAAACAACTGCCATTAATTATGCACATAGCACCTCTTAATGCTGGCTTAGTGGGATTCATTTTCCATTGCCTTTTGCCATACAAAAGGGAGAGGGAGGAAAGAAGGAAGGGAATAAAGGAGGCTGCTAATCAGTTCATAGCTTGAGCTTTCCTGATTGCAATTACTTTTTTTCCTTAATCATTATGAATCATGAATAAGTACTTAAATAAATGAAACAGTAAGTTTGAATGACATCCACATGTATTGTCCTACCCAGCTATGATGTTTGTGGGTGGAGACAATGATTTACTTTTATTCATTAATCACTATGCAATAGTCCTGCTAGCTTGTTGAGTAACCAACAGATTTGTTATAATAAGAGTAAGCAAGTTCCTTAAACTCTTAAATATATCCCTTTTTATCAGCGGGCAGATCTTCCTTCCTGATCATGTGATGAAGAGAAATCACATATTGGTTTTGAAAACAACCTTCACACCTTTGGCTTTAATTTCAAATTGACAAACTTATGCTTACAGTCATCCGTTTGTAAATGCCTCAGTTCTTGCTCTTAAGATGTGACATCCACCAAGCTGCCATACAGCTATAATAAACTAGATGAGAGAAGCTTTCCGTGCAGTATTTGCTCGATGAGGCATTCAGAGTTGGCACAAGCACTGCATAATTAAAAGGGAAGTATGTTATACTGTGTGTCTTGGTTCAGCTTGAAAGCCGTGCTCCCATTCCCTTCGGAATCCACTTGCATCTCCTATCTATTGAAAACCTATTTGGAAAATGCTATATGGATCTTGTTATAGAATCCGGTCACAGAGCGAAAACCAATGTTTTGAGGACAAATTGAATGTGTTTTCACTGTCCCTGACAAACACTGGTTTAACCACTTCTTTAAAGCATATAGTGATGAAGAATCCACCTTCTTCCCTGCTCTGATACCAAACTATCTTTAGTCGGATGATTTTTCTGCTTCTAGACTTATCTTCTTGAGGAGAACACAGCAGATTATCCATGGCCTATCTCTGTAGGATATATCACCATCCTTGTATGGCGTATTTCTAAAATAAGAAAATTCTTTCTTCCCCTCCCCCAGATTTCCTTATAAATTATGAATCAGCAGTTTTTTGCGAACTGAATCAAGCCTCCAGGCTTTGAAGGTTCCCAGCCTCTAGCATTAGGAGTATAAACGAGTGACCCTGTATAATCATTCTCAGATTATCGTTGTATTTCCCTCTGTTCCCCCTTTGACCATCCCATGATGCAGACAGGGCATAACTTCTGTGTGTCCCAAAATAATATTCACTGACCCACTAAATCTAATCACATGCAAGGATGAGACATGGCCACAACACGATATAATCCACTAGCAAAGTGACTTTTTTGAAAAGAGAGCTTTCCAAAATGTTTGTCAGAGCAGTCCCATTGAGACTATTCTGGCACGCTTACAGTATCTGGGAAGCTTTTGTTTTCTGCCCGCATTGTGATAAATATCAGTACATCCACCTGAACGTTCTTGAACAAAAACAAGTTACAGATACCTCAGCAACAAACTGGTCAGCCTTTTATTTGCATAAATGTCCAAAATACTTTTCTCCTATTTGTCCCACTCTGTTGCAGATTGCTACGATTAATTATGCTCATATCAAAGTGCTCCAGTGAAACTGCTTTAGAAATAAATGCATACAGTCATTGACTTCATTTATTCTGTGTATTTCTTGGAGCCCTTTTTCTGGGGCAAAAATCTTATTTGTTACCTTGTAGTTCTGAAATGGGGCATTGTGTTTATATGTATTTTCAGAGCAGTGTTAAGTTGACATTTTTTGAGCCTGTTATAGTTGGAAAAAAATCGAGAAAATGGGAGCATTTGCCCCTTGGAAGACAGAACACGATTAAGCAAAAGCAGTTTAGTATTATATTGCAATCTGATATAATAATGTCCCACCACTGACCTGGTGAACCTGCCACAGAACTACGTCTAATACCATATTAGTTTCTTTCAGCATAAGAAATGTTAAACAAATGGACACACTGAGAGCCAGCAAAATTGTACCAACCACTTGAGCATGGCAAATGGGCAAAGTAATTATGCTACACACACTGCACAGAAGAAGAGGGATAACACAAAATAAAAAATAAACATGCCCTTTGAAAATCATTTGGGAGTTATTCCACAAATATCAAAATTAAACTTGCTGAGATTAAATCTAAGTACCCTTAAATACAGAGCATCTTTGACAAAAATGAGCCAGTGGACCATGAAACTCTCTCTTAGGGATAGGATATTCAACAGAAGTCTCTCACAGTCCTTAAAACTCTAGAAAGCTTTGGTTCCCACCTATGAGGTTTGCATCAGAGCTGAAGCAAGACCACATTAGAGGTGTTACATACACCGTTGGGGGTAGAGGAGGTGTTCAACAGTTGATGCAGTGGTAGAGGTGCCCAAGCTTGGGTGTCCATGCTCCAGCTCTTGCTATTCAGCAGCACCAAGCATCCCAGAGCTCAGCTTCTGCCCGTTCCACACCCTGTTTTCTAGCATTTGGCACCTTTTTGGTCTTGCAAGTCACCTCAGTCTTGTGCAAGTTCCCTGTAGTTTAGAGGAAGGGAGGACCACAGAGAGATGACTGTGCCCACCGATCCAGTTATTTGGCAGCACTAAGCTTAATGCATTACTTGTCTGTGTCTTCAAAGCTGCTTCATGAATGATGAGCTAGTTCATGGTTTCTATAGTATTTCTGCTACATTTTAAATGTGGGTTTGGTTCTCTCTAAAACCTATTCCATTGGTTCTTTCACTGTCTTCTTAATATTCTGACATCTCTGACGAGTTCAGCCTTAGGGAGTCAGTACTATTCATCTAGCATGGTGCCTCAGTTTGTACAGACTTGTAAGGAGACAGAGCAAACCTGATGCTCTGAAGGATTACGCCCTGTATAAATGCCAGAGCTAGATGCACATGCCAAGTCCTTGCATTCAGAATGTGTAAATATTTAACCTGTCCTTGCATAAATGGAGGCTACTGAAATAGCTTCCCTCTCTTCAAAAAATATGATCGGAGTTCACTGCTATCTTTTAAAACTGTGCTGTGGCACTACTCACCTTTCACGGTGTTCGGTGGTGGCTGAAGAACTCAACATGAAAGCAGAGGACTTAGTTCACTGCCCCTTTCATTCAGAAAGGGTTTCAGCCCACATCTTTCACCTCACAGAACAGAAGTTTAATCTTTTTCAACTTCGGGCCAGTCTGGGTACTTTGTACTTCACTTCTTAATGCTACTACTCGACACGTGTACAGGAGAGAAAAATGGCATAAACGTGTCTCTCTCTAGCCTGGTGCTTCATTTGACATGGGAAGGTCTGGTTTGCAGTTGCTTCCTGGGACAGTTTCTGTAATTTAGCAGTCATCGTATAACATGCTTAAACTGTCCGGATAAGATGGAGAGAACCCAGAATTATGTTCTTCTCTAATCTGTCAGCAAAAATTTCCAGTCACCTCTTTTTTACATGATTATCTTTCCTGGCCCCCTGACTTCTGCATTCTTGGCTGCAAAGAGCAGCAGCTTCAAAATAGCGTGATGGCAAGTACCTCACCTGTAATATTCCTGCATGACCCCATATACGATCCATATGCGTCAGCTGTTGATTATTCTCTTCTTCTGCAAGTTGGAACAGATGAGATTGAAAGCTCTCAGGCTGAGGATGGATTTTAACTCAGGACCCACATCTCTTGGATGAATGTACTGTTCACTAAGTTCCTATATTTTAAGGCAAAGATCACAATCATATCTATCCTTGGGTATCTCTCGTGGTTTAACCCCAGGCAGCAACTCAGCACCACGCAGCCGTTTCCCCCTCCCCCTCCCAGTGGGGTGAGGAGGAGGAAAGGGAAAAAAAAAAGTAAAACTCGTGGGTTGAGATAAGAACAGTTTAATAACTAAAGTAAAATATAATACTAATGATAGTAATAATGAAATATAATAATAATAGTAAAGGAATATAACAAAAACAAGGAAGGGGGGGAAGAAAAAAAACAGTGATGCACAATGCAATTGCTCACGACCTGCTGACCGATGCCCAGTTAGTTCCCGAGCCGCGATCCGCACCTCCTGGCCAACTCCCCCCGGTTTATATACTGGGCATGACGTTCCATGGTATGGAATACCCCTTTGGCTAGTTCGGGTCAGCTGCCCCGGCCGTGCTTCCTCCCAGCTCCTTGCACACCTGCTTGCTGGCAGAGCATGGGGAACTGAAAAGCCCTTGGCTTAAGATAAGCGCTACTTAGCAACAACTCAAACATCAGTGTGTTATCAACATCATTCTCACACTAAATCCAAAACACAGCACTGTACCAGCTACTAACAAGAGAGTTAACTCTGTCCCAGCCGAAACCAGGACAGTATCCTATGAAAGTGTTTGTTAGTTGGGGGTCCTCAACATTCCTTGACTCTATTCCAGCTTAAACCAGAGACAGATGTTAAAATTCTTGTTACAGGACAGGTGGATCTGTATGAGGACATGCATGTTTGAGATGCTTTTAGGCAGAGTTAAAAACAGAGCTGGGGATTGTATGGATCAGAATTTGTGAGCTATGTAATTTTACAGAAATTCTTCTCTGAGTTTCTGTCTTTTATTGGGACCTGCTCTCCATTATCTACACCAGGAGTTATCATCACCAGGGTCTCCCAGCTCTTGTGCCAGTTGCTGCATATTGGATGTGGGTTTTGCCAAAAGGAAGTAATGATCAATTAGTTGAAATGCCTGAAGTGGAAAGGACTTCAATGACATTCCTGTGGTGTATCTGTGATTTTTTTCTCCTGCGTATATCTGTGTATATTTAAGACTCCAAGTTTTTCTTTTTATCTGCAAGTCACATCAAGCTCCAACTAATGCTTCTGACTTTAAATACCTGTAAGAGAGAATATTTTCTTTTGCCTTTTATATTCTGTCAGCTACTTTAGGAGGTTTATTATTTCTTCTAGAATACACTTTTTCTCTCACCATGTATATCCCAGGACTATTAAAAATTAGCAATTCAGAAGTGTTGTTTTTATTTGGATAACCTTAATAGAATCACAGAATCATAGAATGGTTTGGGTTGGAAAGGACCTTGAAGATCATCTAGTTCCAACCCCCCTGCCATGGGCAGGGACACCTTCCACTAGACCAGGGTGCTCAAAGCCCC